>NC_138788.1:4129408-5414408 GCF_965178545.1 Coloeus monedula | reverse complement strand
CTGAAGACACTTAAGCATGAAGAACATTCTGTGAATTGGTGGACTTGCCAGTGCCTCCAGGGGAAGTCAAATCCACACTTCTCTAGTGAAATGCTGAATAGGAGTCACAGAAATGGGAACAAAATAGCATAAAGGGCCTTGTTTATGCCTGGGTTTGGGAGTGATCTGGTATGTGACGCTGGAGAGTTTGCTTCATGTACTTTGCTTCGCGTGTGTTTCACACTTGGGCTGTGAAGTGCTTGGACAGGGCTGCCTCCTGCTCTGGGTGCCTACAGGGTCTTTAAAGTGGGGCTTTGGTCATCCTAAAGGCCACAAGGTACCAACTCAGACTCCGCAGAAAGCAGGGTATCACTGCCCTCCTGCAGCAAATCCCCATTGCCTCTTGCTCTCTGCAGCTCAAGAAAAGCAGAGTACCATGCTTCCAAGGACATTGTACAGGAATTCCTGAATCACTTCGGTTTAATGATTTGCAGTTTTCCTTCTGTTGGGGTTTTAAGAGATCTAGGTTTTTTTCTGTTAAAGGAATTTTCCCCCATTCTGTTACTAAGACGATAAATCACTGGGTGCTTATGAGAAGACAAAAAGGGCCTGGCCACTCTTTTGTTTCACCGGGGTGTGGGTTCAGTTCGCTCTCAGCGTCCGGAGAGAGAAGCTGGAGAGAAAGGAGCTGCTGGTTCCTTTTTTTTGGCCATTTTTCTTTCTGCTGGAAACAACGCCGGGATCCCAAAAGCCGCTTTCCCTGCCCTGCTGGAGGCCGGGCTGTGGCTGCCCTGCCCCGCTGCTGCTTCGAGCTTTCGCTGTGTTGTAGCCGTGCTCTCCCTGCCTGCCTGGACTTCCGGGGGGTTCCCCTTTTGGATACATCTCGTCTGCCACCCGGCATTTGTGTTTGTGCCTGCCGTTCCAGCCTGCCATTCCAGCCTGCTGTCCCCGAGAGTCCAGGATCGGCTGCCCAGGGGTTTGTGAAGCTTTTGTTCCTTCCCTTCCCGGGATCCCAGGCCACCAGTGCCGCGTGCTCCCCGAGCTCGCTCCGGAGCGCCCCCTGCAGCCGCGGGGGAACCATCGCACCTGCCCTGCTCACCGGGAGCCGCCAGCGCCCCTGCCGGCTGCGAGCGGAACTGCACCCGAGGGGAAAGGGCCTGACAGCCGAGAAGGCTGGCACTGGGTTTGTGATTGTTTGCTGTTACTGCCATAGATATTACTGTTTGTTTGCCTGATTATATATATAATAGTAAAGAACTGTTATTCCTATTTCCCACATCTTTGCCTAAAAGCCCCCTTGATTTCAAAATTATAATAACTCAGAGGGAAGGGGGTTGCATCTGCCATTCCAAGGGAGGCTTCTGCCTTCCTTAGCAGACACCTGTCTTTCAAAACCGAGACACCTTCTCAGTTCATTATTGTCTAAATACAGGCTTCTGTACTTGCACATCTTAGCAAAACACCAGTTTGTCTAGAAAAAGCAGTGTAAGAAGATCATGCTGGCAATTATAAGTTATTTCCAGCCTAAATTACACCTGTAATATGCTTCCACTGGATTGTACTTAAAAATCATTTACTCAATAATAATACAAAAATATATGTATATCTTGTAGTCTGAAATCTGCAGTAGTTAGTTCATTGGGCTTTAATCCATTTTTGTGCAGAAGGCTGCAAAAGTCTTGAAGAGAAGAAAAATTTACACAATTCTTTTCTGTAATCTTATAAATTGCTATACCATGTTATTTTAAAAGAACATAATTATGTGGAAGTCTTCATTAAAACTGAATGCTGATGAAGAAGGCATTGGTGCTTATTTAAGCACTGCTGTAAGGGGCTAATAACAATAGTAGTTGATATAATGTGATTCTAATGAATACTTCATGATAATAAATAATCTCATAATAACTAATCACTAAAAAGTAAGAAAACCAAATTTGAAGAGGACTGGTATGGAGTACTACTGTATTTGAACATGGGCTAGTAGATAGAATGTAAGATTTAGGCTACAAGTTAGAACTGTAAAAAAGTTACAGTTTCAACTATAATTTGGAAATTCAAACATGGCAAGAGGTAATGAGGCATTACATGTGGAACATGACTTTTCAAGTTACCATTGTACTGGCTTGGTCCAGTTCTTAGCAACAAATAACACAGTTGTAGAAAGTGATCTTAGAAGTGGAATTTATCTGCTTGCCCTTTGATTATTCTAGCTGAAAAAGCATTTTGTAGTGTGGATTTGCATTTTTTTGAAGTTCTAAATTTTCAAGTTATTCTTAAAATAACTGTGGAGAGAGTAAGTTGGATTAAACCAACAAATATGGCTGAGAAAAATGAGGCATTCAGGAACACGAGGGAAGAACCTCTGTGTTTATATTTGAGGCATTGCTAGCCCAGTTTCCATTTTGATGAATAGAGTGAGATCTGAGTGCGGGACATCTCTTGCTTCTTAAATAGAACAAGCACCTTAAAAGTCTTACCCCCAGAGCTCATGATTGTCTCACATTTTCTTAAGATTAAATTGCCACCATCTAGCAAGGCTGGCACTAGCAAGAGCTTTCCAGCTCTTTGCACTATCGTGTTGCATCCAGAAGAATTCCCTGTGCTTGTTTGAGCCCTCGTTTTGAGCTATTCCGTTTCACTTTCTGCCCAGTCTAACTGGTCTCCATTCGCTGACATTTGTGCTGTTCTGCTCTGCAATCTGCCTTAGAAGCTCTCTCTTCTGAAGCCCACCCTTTGATCCACAGAAAGTGTAAGATCTCACCAAATAGCTGCCTGACTCTGCTGTACTTCTTCTCTTCTAGATCTTTGTGTTTTCTCTCACTAAACCTCATTTTTTCCCTTTGATCTCATCTGGGTTTGTTTTTATTCTCGTTAGTCTAAACAAACTGTCCTAAAGGCAGGTTTTTCTTCTTGCTCTTCACAACACATTTCCTGACCTCGACACCCCCTTCTTTTTCGTTTATTTACAGGTATTGCACTGTTACCTTTCCTGCCAGTTAATTTTCTTCTATGCCACAGGTTTAATGTGCTTGAAATCAAATTGTATGTTATGGTGTTCTTGCAAATAGCATGCTCCCAGCCCATCAGGAAAGCTGCTTTCTCAGCTGTCTCCCCTTGCTCCTTATGTGCTATGTTATTTCTCTGTTTCTAGACCTAGTGCAATTGGGGAGGGGAACACAAAAAACACCCAAAGCCCTTTTTCTTTTATGGCCTCACTGTGGACTTACCCATGACATGGTAACGTGAAGCCTGTGAAAGTTACACTCCAAGTTTCAGGTTCCTGGTTAGAATTCCCTTCCTGTTAGCAGGGGAAATAGGCATTTCTGTTGGATAATTCAGGACGTCTTCAAAAGCACACAGGAAGGGGTGAAGCAGGAGGCTTGAAGCTCTACCTGCAGGGGTCTGTGGCTGCTGACTGGAGAGGAGCCCCAGCATTCCGTGTCCACCTGCCATCAACCAGGCACCTCCATGAGTGGAAAGTGACCATAGTCCAGGTACATGCATCACAGCTGCCAGCAGAAGCTGTGAGGAAGGGTGGAATTACAGGCAGCAGGATTTGGAGATGGTCACGTTTTCTTTCTTGTGTCCCTTACTGGTGGTCTCACGGATGAGTCTTAACTATGAACATGATTGTGGTTTGTATTCTGAAATGGTAAACTAGTCTCACTTGCCCTACAAAAATCCCTCTGAAACTGGTTCCCTGCTTCTTCACTTGTTTTAAGTTTGAACAAAATATCTCAAAGGAGGCATAAGGCTTGCAAAATAAAGATCTCAGTTATCTCAGAGTCATGAACCAAACACCAGATTTAGGCAGGAATCAATCTTCATGTGAACAGCAGATGTTTCTTAATTTCATCTCTTCTTTTTTAAAAGAGGAAGAAAGCTGAACAGAGTTATAGGACATAATGCCAGTAAATGAAGGACACTTTTTACTGAAGAAGAGTATCTTTTTAAGACAAATGCACAGAAGTAGCCTTTTGGCTAGTTCTGTGCTTTAGATACCATGGGTGACTAGCAAAATACTGTAACGTCGTAAGGTAAACCCTCCTGTCATTACCAATACTATGCTATTTGTATTTTTTTATAAAAGATATTACCATAAATCTAATGAACCATTTATTATTTCTTAGATTCAGAAAGAATTCTGCTTTTTCTTACCTTGAGCTTACAGAGGCCGCATCAGGGAGGAGTCTTGTGAAATGTGTAAGGACAGTGGAAATTAAATGGATAGGTTTTTTTGTTGTTTAATTCATCCTGGCGTTTGCATTATATGCATTATATGCATTATATCTTCCTAGAAGGAGCTGCTTTCGCATAAAGTGCAAGGTGCTGCAGGAGTTGCCTGCACAGCTTGATGGGATAATGGAGATTGCCAGGGAGAAAGCAGCAATGTGACACACTCCTGTGGAATTGTCTTTAAAGCACTCCTTTTCTAGATCCAAGTACCTCATTGCAGGGGCCCAAATCTAGATGTGGGAAGGGTGTCAGCTATGTTTTATGGGAATATTGCATTTATTTCAGAACCTGCAAATGTGATGAAACAGAATTTTTGTTGGGAAATTACTGATTTTTAAGTTCTCCTTTCAGTCTCCAATTCATGATGCTCACCCGCAACAGGTTTTGTTTGTGTAGAGCTAAACTTGGTGGTGCTTGAGCTATGTGAGATTGACCATCAGTGAAGTGGCTGGGAGGAGGAGGAGGGGGGTTGAAGTGATACTTTCCTAGTGCACTGAGAGAGATGGTATTTTA
This sequence comes from Coloeus monedula, assembly GCF_965178545.1. Lineage (NCBI taxonomy): Eukaryota > Metazoa > Chordata > Aves > Passeriformes > Corvidae > Coloeus > Coloeus monedula. The sequence continues at coordinate 5,409,680 of NC_138788.1, read as the reverse complement.
GTTGATCAGGACTGATGTGATACAGCAATCCTCGTTGCCAGGTGTTGATGTCCGTCTGCTCTCCATGCTGAATGCAGGTGTGTTTCACACACACAAAGTGATAGAAATTCCTTACCACAGCTCTGGGTCCTGCTGGGACTGTCTGGCCAGGGGTGCATCACGGAGCACTGGGGTTCACAGAGACACAAGCAGGTTCAAAGGAAGACGGGTTGGGTTGGAACACAGTGTGTGAACAGAAAACAATGGGACCATTTTAAGTGGGCCAGAAGCTCTGGCACCAGAGGTCAGGCTTTCTCTCCTCCAGCTGGCAAGGAGCAAACTAAAATTTAGGCAAAAAAAATTAAAGAAAATCTTCCAGATTTCCAGGAAAAACATCTTACCTAGATAGATTATTATTTTTTACTTCATTTTCCTGACATAACCAGGGCCTCAGGATGAGAGATGTGGAAAAGTTCATCCAGCATTAATCTGTTTTTAAAGTAAGGGTTGAATAGCATGAATAAATACTTCGACGTGTTCATGTGCATTATAAGGAGCAATAAGAATTAGACAAAATAATACCTGCTGGGTGCTTAATTGACCAGGTTTCACTCTGAGCTATAACTGAGGCTGGAGTTCTTTGGGAAAAAGAGTTGTGATTATGTAATGAAAGATGATTACAGCTCAAGCACAAGGGAATGAATTATGTTTGCAGAGATACCAAATGCCAGAACTAAGATTATTTTTGCACCTGTAGCATCTGGTCCTGTGAGAAAGTAAATCAGAATAAATAGCCCCCTGTTCATGTACAATGACTTTCTTACATTCTTATGAAATATTTTTAATCCACACTTGTGGAATTCTTACTCCCACATGAGAGATAATTTTTACATAGAGCATCTGCCAGTCATTTATGCATCCAGGCCCACAGAATGTGCATGAAAAGAATGTCACAGGGAATTTGACTTCTAAGATTGCAATGAGAGATCTTAGACACATCGTTCAAGACATCATCTTCTGGATGATCAGGGTCATCCAGTAATGGATCTCTTGCTCGAACAGCAACAAAAATCCCCTAAGTCTTCTACTGTCTAGGCAGAGTTAGATCAGACTCACAGTCACACCTCCTCTTGTGTGAGGGCCACGGGGATTTGCAGGTTGGCTCACGTTTGTCTGCAGTTGGACAGTGTGGCCCAGGGTGAGACAGTATTCTTCAAAGTTGATTCTCTTGCTCTCAGGCCAGTATTCTGTTGCAATGAGACTTCTTTGGTGTCAGCAAGAACTCGGAGTACTCAGCCCCCTTTGTTCTTGAACTTACTTTCTCGTAGCAGGAGAATATGCAGACCCTTCTTATCCCAGCTCTGCAGGATGATTAGCTGCACTGTAAACAAAGGATTTGCAGCCAGGCATTATTTTCTATTCCATTTTAATGTGACTGTGTCCTTACAGTACACAATTTAAGTTTTAATTGCTTATTAAGAGTAGCCATTACAGTTAGATAATTCCATGAAGAAAAGGGAAAACAAATTACTTGTTCCATTTCAGCACCCAGAAAATGAAGAGCTGCCAGCAGAGTGGGAGGGAGGGGGAGGTTTAAACTGGTTAAACATGCCTTTTTTTTTCCCCCCAAACGTCAATAACAGCTTATTCAAATTTATTTTCTAGATTTCCAGGGCATTAGAAGTTTTTGCACCCACAGACAGTAGTGTGGTTGTTGGATGTGGAAAATTGTAATAGAAAGAGATGGAAGCTACAGTCTGCAATTATGTAGTAGAAAAACACTCAGTCCAGAAGCGTGTTGAAATCTCCTTTTCTCCTAGGAATAATATCATGGTGAAAGTTGTTTTGTAGCACTGATGTGACACTTCTGTCTTAGAAAACAGGTTTTAGTAGGTTTTATTTTTAGTATTTTCTTAGAGAAGCCAACTGTGTGGTTCTCCCTGTAAGAAGTTAATGTTTTAAAAATTCCTTTCCATGAACAAGGTATGAGAACTAACCTGAAGAAAACTGCTATTCTATGTACTAATGACTTTCAGTCAATACTTTCATAAGACTTTGTGATGGAAATTGTCTTTTCACAGGGCTTGCAAAGAAAGGCAGATACAAAAGGAACTGGACACCTTTAAGATTTCTAGAGGAAAAGACAAGGTCAAGGAACAAGTCCAAAAGGTGTCACTGATACGGTGCTGGGATCTGTTAGGAAATAGTCATTTGGGTTTTCTATTAAAAAATATTATGCTGACTTCAAGCCAGCCTACAAAAACAATTGCCTTTCTGAAACACTGTGTGCGTTCCTATGTAGCGTGAGGGTCCGGAGCCAAGGACAGAGGCAGTGGGGCCCTGCAAGTACGCAGAGCTTAAGGCAGGCTGCGAGTGAGATGTGCTGTTTAAAGCACAATGCAGAATCTGTTCTGGGAGTGGAATATTTTATTCACACCATGATTCTCTGAGGTTTTGGTACCCAGGGTTTGACAGTACCTGGGGGTAAAGTGAGTTTTACAAGCTATGAGTAAGGTAAAGTACAAGAAAGGTGTTTCTGTTCATTCTCAGTTTGTTGTGTGTGGTGTAGAACAGGACCTTGCCTCCAGTTACACACAGAAAACTATCCTTGAGCTCCAGTCAGCCGGCATCACTGCTGCCAGCTGCGAGTTTTATTAAGATACATATCTTTGATCATTGTGCTAACAGAGTTTGATGCTGCTCAGCCTGAGGAGCTGCCTGCTGCATAACTCTGCTTTTACAGTGCCATGAGTCCATTGTCTTCAATGGAGCTACATGATTTAAAATGAATACTAATAGACATCTGAATTAACTCCTGTATTTTCCCCTTTGGAATGATACATGAGACGGGCTTTTTATTCACTTCATTTAGTCATGTATTAATATTTAAAATCCTTAGAATAAAAGACTTCCTGAAGAACTGGAATGATGATTTGTGTTTCTAGTCTGCCCTGTCAAACAACAGAAGTTAGAAAAAGTGAAGAAACTTGTAACATCATGATTTCTTTCAGTGCAACTTGGTGGTGTACTTTGAAATTACTTCTTAAGTTCTAATGTCAGTAATATTTGAGTGGTTTAGGTTATTATTAATAATTGACCTTAAGTACTTCAATGAGCTGCTCAATTTCTAATCTGAATTTATGAAGGCCTTAATAATGCTGTGCTGGAAAGCAGTGATGAAAAGAAGAAAAAGCATATGCTTCTGATCTTCTAATAAACCTTTTTTTCTGCCCAGAAAAATGTGGCTTTTTTAAAGTAAGATTCAGATCTTATTTAAATGATAAAATAAAGAAGAGGCATTTTATGGGCGTTGCATTTACATAGTTGTCTCACATTATTGTTTTTACTTAAATTAGCCTTCTGTCACCACCCACTTACCAGTTAGAGTGGTATTTTTGAAGGGACATGTTCTCTGCAGTTTCTTAATTAAAATCATGGAAAGAAGAATGTTCTTTTTTGGTTTATTGTTTTGGTTATTTTTTATATGTTTCAATAAAAGATCTAGCTGCACAAATAGGAACCATTGGACACAATATTGCACCAATATAGGTGCAGTTTAGACCATCTGAAAATGCAAATGATGAGTACATTTGTCCTGATCCTGTAGAGTTATTTGCTGGAATGTCTTTAATTATTAATTTCTAATGGCTTAGAGTGGTGTTAAAGCATTACCCCTGGACTGCACTGATGCTCCATGCCTCAGTTCTCCAGCATTAAAATAAGGATAATAACTCCTTCCTTTTGCCCTTTTGTTTTCTCTTTGGTATAAAGCTTACATTTGGGGGTCTGAGTCTCTCTCCCCTGTGTTTGCTTGTTAGCAGGGTGGAATCCTTGAGTGCTACTGCTACACTGCCCATATGAAGAAATATTATCTCCCACTTCTTCAGCTCTTGGGTTTGCTGTTCATTGTTAAGATGATTCTCTTCAATGTGTCTTTAATCAGCCCCTTTAGACATTTTTTCATGACTCTTCTGCTCATTGTGAAGATCTCTTTCCCATACCTACTACATTGGGCTTTTATTTGAGTTCAAGCATATCTTAGCTGTCAAGACTTAGGAATTTTGTATGTGAATCGACCTGCTCAACTAAGTTTACTGTCTCCTGAATTATTCCACCTCTTTCCCCTTCCCCAGCATTTGTGCTCTGGGAAATGGATGGCACTTTCTCAGAGGAATATTTAATGGTATTAATTTTCGGAACCAGAGAAAGGAAGGATGCTTAGAGCTCCCACCATAAAAAGTACAAAAAGATGGATTTGTCCTTAGCATGCAGGCAGTCCTTAGACTGTCAGTTATGCAAGTTCATAGACAGTGATTTCTGACCTAACTTTGTACTCACTCCTGATTTCTAGCAGGCAGATCATCAGTGAAATATTTAAAGATACAGAAGGAGTACCTGCATAAAAAAATAAAACGAATGCTAGTAGCTTGAAATGAAAATGATTTGTTTATGCTCTTTCACAGTAAAATATGTTTTAATTTTTTCAGCTGCATTGCTGCAGTGATTTGAAAGCCAGATCAAGTTTACCAGGGGCATTATTATAAAACTGGAATTAAAGCTTAGCCTACTCAATTTATCTGTATCATAAAGCAGTCAAAAATGCTGATGGCAGTTGAACTATTGATAGTTTATCAAGTTTTATGGACTAATGGAATGTAGATCACCAGTACTTGTGTTAATAATGATTTTATAGCACTGTTTTTAAACAAAGGCAGTGATTAAAGAATGTTGGTTAAACAACGTGCCTGATAGTTCTCTAGAAAATATTTCTTCTTTCTTTTTTTTTTTCTTTTTAATTGAATTTAGAAGCCCTAAGAGTTGCAGTTTACTTATTGAAGGAGAGCATGTCAATAACCATAAACTGGAGAATAGCTAATAAACATGCATGGATACTTTTAATTAATTCTTGATTGCAAAGTGTCAAGAGTAGCAGAGTGTGTGTGGTTGCTTGCTTTGCCTCTCTTTGCCCTCCTCCATGTGCCTGTACCTGCCCCCAGGTACAGACTGTATAGTACAGCAACCACATTGACCTGGTCTAAACTGGAAAGCTCATTGTTTTGCAATTAGATGTCACTGATTTGGCATTTTTAAGAATATGTAGAATGTATCTAAATGTGATACCCAGAAGGATTTATTTGACTGGCTTTTGTCAGTCATCCTAAAAGATGTCCCATTTTTCAGAAGTGCCTCAAGTGGGAGATGTATCTGCATTATCAATTTATCCTGAACAGGAATGGCCATTTGGTGCTGAGAAGACAGAAGTTCTGCCATAGCTCTCCAGATAAGGCCTCTCATGCAAGGACAGCTGAACATGGACAGGTTCCCAGGCAGCCTGTGGAATCTCTTCCTAGGGACAAAGGTCCAGCGTCAGGGACTGTGTGTAAGCTGGAGCCTGTTCTGCTCACCATATCACAGCAGTCACAGGACTGCCAAGGGTTTGGGTCCTGGCAGAAGTAATCAGAAATACCACATCAGGCAGGTTGGGGTCTACCTGAAACCCACATTTTGTTACTAAAATCTAGAAACCACTGGAATTCTCAAAATCCATCAGAATAAGACAAAGCATGAGATTTGTCTTGGTTGCTGTTTGAAATGGGCACAGTAGGGCTGAATCCCTGAAACCCTTTCTTCTGGCTGTCACCTTATGTCTGACAGTGCTGAGTAGAGCATTGTTTCATTTCTTGTAAGTGTGAGCTTGCTAATAGTTTATAAGAATCAGTTCTTGTCATTTTACTGGCATGAGGGAATTTGTTAGTACCTTCAGACCTCTCAGCTGTGGTTTCTATTATACCCTTTTTTTCTTGGCTAGGGAGGAAATGCACCTTGGCATTGAGAAAAATTCTTTTTATGCAGGAGTAGTTCTTTTAAAATTAATCTGAATTTAATATGAGGATAAGCATATAGTTCATCAAACAGCATATTTGTCAAGGGCAAAGCTGGACTGACTTAGGGAATTTTCTTTAATTTATTGGCAGCGAACACAAACTTAATTAGTGATCCATGTATTGAGAAAGAAAGCCAAGCACTTCATTCCCTAGAGAAATACTTTCCCTGCCCTCTCCCCAGACTCAGATTCAGCCCACCACATTGTCATCCCCCTTCCTACTGCTGTTCCTGCAGGTGTTTTCCCCCTTCTCTCCAAACTGGAGGGCTGCTGGTAGGTGTTGGGAGGCTGAAGTCACCTCTTCTCCCAGAGAACAAACCCACACGGGACAAGTGCTCCAGCCCTGCGCATCTCGAGGGCTCTGCAGAACTTGCCTCTCTATCAGGTGCTGGCACTTGTGGGTTGTAGTGAATTAGAACACCAGGGCACACACCAGATCTGCTCAGCTCAACCTGGCTGCCTGTCTGAGAATATAAAATGGTTTTCTTTACCATGTTGGCAACTACCTCAGGTTTCTCATTAGTTCATACGATGGCATCTTCTCTGGGGTGCAACCTAGTATTTACTGCTTCTCATTGTTCATCTTTTGAGGCCAGCTAGAGCGTGTTGCCAGGGCAGAAGGAGCTTTCGCATTAGATTCACTGCTCTAATTCTTGGTGCTGCAAAGATAGGAATACAGTGGAAACAAAAAGGTGAGAAAGATGTTTTAAGTGAAATTAATGCTATTGTACTGAAATAGCCTGGTGTTACGAAACCACCCTGTCTTCTTTCCTCTGATAGTAGGTACATCTTTCTCTGTAGCTTCAGGGACTGTAGAATAGCTTTCTTCCAATATTTTAAATCCTTGGAGATAAATAATGGAAGGGATCAACTTGTAGCTTTAAATTACTTAAATAACTGGCTGTTAATTTAGAGGTACATTAAATGGCAGCATCCAGCAAGGGAAGAGATGCCCTCTTCTCACAGCATATGCATTCTGGATGTTTACTTCATTCTCTGTTTGCTTTTAGGTTCCTATCCATCATCTCCTGTGTAAATCACAGGTCTGAGAACTGAACCTATGAGGCAAGTTTAATGTTTTTCTTTTTTTCTGTGTTGTTTACAGTAGAGGAAGGAGATGAAAAATCAAGTAGAAAACTCAGGCAGCCACAAGTAAGCAAAATTCCTGATCCTTCAAAGACAGAGGGTTTTTTACTGACTTCAAAGCATACCATGTCAGACTGATGTCCAGCATGAGACACAAGTCTCACAGTTGATTATGATATTCCTTAAAGATTTCCTTGTGCAAATACCTGAAGATTAAGCCTGAGCTAACGTATGTGATATTTTGTCATTAGTTTAGCTTTAAATAAGTGAAGAGTCAGTCCTGTAAAAGTCATTAAGTACCTAAGCCCATCACTGAGACTTCCAAACACCACATCTTGGTGATGCCTAAGCTATGAAGTCTCTAACTTTTTACCAGGTCCCCAGATGGTTTGGTGGCTGCTTCCTGTCAGAAAGAGAGGTGCCTAAATAAATGTTTTCTGCTCAGTTGGTACCTGCTGGGATACCTAAACCTTGACCTTCTTAGACCCAGCAATAACAATTGTCTGGCTGTGAGTCTAGAGAGAAGGCTGTAAGGGGGTTGCAGTCAAGTGTTCAGAAGACATTTCACTTTTTTGTTTCTGATTTTAATTGGTTTTATTAGGTTAAGAATATGTTCTAGGCCTGTCTGCGTATGAAACCTGAAATGATCTTGTTTGATTTGTTATCTGTACAGTAAGAGTTGTAAGGACTGGTTGTGGAAAGAGCATTAGAAACCAGGGGACGGATGAATCTTCTCAGGCTGTCCTGGGTATCTTTCTTTTGTTAAAGGAAGATGACTGTTTGAAATTCTCAGTGAAATTTTGCAAAAGCAGAGTGATACATGGATTTCTGTCCTTCAAAGAAGTGTCTTCCAGACCTTCCTGGGTTCTTGCAGGCAGGGGGATGCTGCTGTTTGGATTCCAAGTTGCGCAGCTCAAGCTGTTGGCCTGTAACAACTCAATAATATTCCCTCACCTTTCATTCCCACCTCAAGCCTTGTATGTTGGTTTATATTATACATTGAGTGACTGCACAGGTTGGTTTATTAGGAGTTCAGGTTTTTCATGCTGTACTGCATTTTTATGCTTTTCTAAGTTTTTTGCCTTTAGTCTGATCCATGGACATGAATTGATGAAATGTAGATAACTCAAGATGACTTCTGAGTTATCAGAAGGTGCTTGTGGTTTGTTGATGTCATTCATGTAAGGTACTGAAGGGCAGTTTCTTACAGATTTAGTTACATTGTCTAAGTATTTATCCAGGAGTTAATTCCAATGAGTTCCAGTCTATCTTCACACCTGTTTAATGATAGGTACTTGCTAAAAACACTTAGCAATAAACCTCTGCTAAGCAATAGCATTGCTAAGCAATAGAAGTGAGGATGTTAAAGGCAGCTTAAAAAATATGTGAACCAAGGAAAAAAGAACAAAAGATAAAAACGCCCCTAGAAGTGATGGAGGTGTATTTATTGGAATTAATGGCATGATATTTATACATTGATTATGGTGTAACGTTGCACGGATCAGGCATATCTCAGAAGTCACGTGTGTCAGTACAAGGGATTTGAAGGTTCTTTTAAAAGTGCTAAGGAATGAGACTAGAAAAGCTTCTAAGAACAATGAAAAAGTATCTGCCTACCTACTTACCTGAGCTGCAAAGTTAAAACACCCAGCTTAGAGCTGCTATTGGTTCAAAACTGGGTTTTCTTAAGTATTACCTGTGCACACCTACTGTGAGACACCAGTGCCTCTTCCAGCATTTTGTTCTTGGTTGGGATTTAATTGTCAGTGATCAGACAAGAAGTGCTGACTTGTTACTGTTTCCTATATCCAAAATGCTGTGGATGAGAGAAAAGACATCTCCCATGGTGGGATTTTTGATTAGTTTGGAGAAAGGCAGGTTGTACTCCTGGATAATTTAAGTGTTAAAAATAATAAATCAAGAATTTAAAAATATCCCAGAAAATGAGGTGTGAAGTTTGCAAGGCACAAGTGCTGTCTGAATGTCTTTGTGTTTATGAAGCTGCTTCTTAGGGGGAGGAAATGCCTCAAGAATGTTAATATCCTTAAGCTGTTATTAATGCAAATAGTCTCTTTCTCCTCTTTTTCTTTCTCAGTCCCTTTTTGTCTTGGGTGGTGAAGTTTTATTAAGCACTGAATTATATTTTCTAAAGATTTTGCTAGTGCCGTGGGTGCCAAGAGAGTTTGTACGTCATTGCCTCCAACAATTTGATCAATATAATAGTACTTTCCGGGGGCCTCCAAATGTGTAACTGAAGTGAATTTATTCCAAGTACATTTTGATTCATATCACTGATCCTTACCTGAGTGATTTGTTTTGAAAGTGAGGATGCAGGTAGAGAAAGGATAAATGAAATCATGGCATTATTTTTACTTACAGATTTTTAGAGAGTCTTCCTGGAATGGGAGGGGGTGTTGGGGGTGTCTTTGTGAAGTTAAGGAGAACAAGGTGCAAAGAGGTAACATGGCTTTGCTCCATGTCACAGAACAGGTCCCCCTCTGAGCCTGCAGTACTGTTGAGCTCAGCTGGTGAAGAAGTGTTGCTGTCAGTGCCACAGAATCGTACAGCTTGGACAGGGAATGCTCCATATTGGCACATCTTTCTTTGTCCCAAAAAAAGTATTTGTGCTTATAGAGCAGGGCTTAGCTCTGTCAAAACAACACATTCCAATTCCTCCATGACCTGCTAAACTGTGGAGGAGTAATTTGGTTGTTAGATTTGTGCTCACTCATTCTGTGTTGCAGAAAGGTGGGAAAACTAGGGAATAGTAAATGAATTACAGGGGCTGGTTCTGACCATAGTCTAATGATAGGAAGCAGAAAGTCTGACTATTAATGCAAATTATTCAAATACCTGCTGAAGGCTTTAAAACATGTATGCCACTCTCAAGGTTTGTTATGACAGATAATATGCCAAATAATTTCTCTACTATGAACCCTTGGAAAACAAGTTCTGGCTCATAAAATCTCCTATGCAGGGCAAGCCAGTTTTGGTTGAGGAAGAGTAACTTACCTTACTGTGGCTGCAGTAGACCAAATATCCATGCTAAGAGCACATACATTCCAGCAGCCACACAGGATGGTGTTACTGATTAACTTGGCAGTGTCATCTGAGGAAACAGATGAAGCTGACTTGCTGGGAGCATCATTCTTTTGTATCTCCCCACACTTTGTGAAAGTAACTAAAGCTTGAATTGTAGAAATGCTTTGATGGCTGTATAGTATATATGGCCTTTATATGATTGATGGACAGATGGATTCTGTACTATATGTTTCCATGGCTGTAATAATGTGAAATTCCCTATACTCAGCATTTATTCCATATGCGTTCTTTTTTTTTTTTTTTTTTTTTTTTTTTAAATTTCACACAGTAATATTCCAGGAAGGTAACTGCTCTCCGACTTCTTATTTATCAAATATTCTTGTCTTTTAAGATTTCCAAATTCTAGTTATTATCAGGAATAACTATTTTTATTTTAGTTTTAAAATTCAAGCAGTTTGTATGCTGATGACATTCCACCTTTTCAGAACTTTGTGTTTGCTAAATGACTGTCAGCAGACATAAAATCAGCATTGACTGATAAAGTAATGTCAGTAGAAACAGTGCAGGATTAATTAGAAAGTTTGACTTATAGAAAATCACTTTGTATACTCTTTGACTGCCTGCATTATCATTCTTAATGAGAATTACATAGGGCTGCTAGCAAACACTTCCTATTTGGAGGTGACTTACACTGCCATACTCTTCTGTGTATATCAGGTATCATTTCTGCATATAAAATTAAATAAGTAATGTTCCCAAACTTGGGAAGTTTGAGCTTGGGAGAAGACAGTTGCCAAACACAGTTATTGCCTGCTCTTGTGTCTCAGTGCCAAACATAGTTACACTGTTAGAACAAGCAGGAAAAGCCAGAAAATAGGCAAATCCTCCTCCAGCTGCAGAATTGAGGTTGTACCTCTTTATCAGATCTGCTGTGGTTTATGTAGAAGGTTGCAGGTGTGATGTGGAAGTTGTTAATGCAAGGTGTGTGACCTGTGCTGAGTTTAAATAAAGCTGTTGCCAACAAGTTGTTAAAAAAACCCTGAGCTTCAGTCTGAATCTCTCTCTTTGAGGAGCACTGAAATTCATGATAATCCAATGAGGAGTGATAGTCTTTAGACTATCTAGGTGTGTGAGGGGAAGGGAAAGCAAAGGGACTTACTTTCTGTTTATTCTCCTCAAGATCAGAATCTATAATTTATTAGTCATTGTAAAATAAAGGTAGAAAAATTCCTTGGAGCTTTCTGACAAGACCTTTACCAGTGAGACTCTCACAGCAGTAAAACACAGGAGAGCGAGAACTTTAAGGAAAAGAAAGGATTGTTTGTAAGCAAATCACTGACACGGGGGAGGAGTGTCAGTATAAATCAAATTGGGGAAATGGAGATGAGGATAGTAGGTGATGCCTGCTCCCACACCTCACAGTCCTTGAGAAACAGGCCTGGCTGTGCTATAGCAGACAGAATTTGTTCATCTGGCTTCTGGCTCTGCACGTTCCTTTGGGGTAACATGAACAGGAGTGATTTTAGTAGATTAAAAGGTGATGGTTTAGGAGGGTAATATAGATAGAGACCAGTGCTTATTTTATAGCAATTTCATTTTCCTGCAGGTTTGCAAAGTCAGAGCAGTACTTTACTGTGCTCCCTACGCAGCACTCATGTTTCAATCTGAACTGCTCCTGGGGGAATGGAGCTTATTGATGCCAGGCTTTCAGTGGTGTAAACACATCACACAGAAACATTTGTTATATGTCTAGGAAATACGGCACGTACTATTACAGCATAATTTAAAAGGAGATATTAATAACTAAAAACTGCCCATCATAATTTATTCCAGAGCTTAATGGAGGATAAATGTTTTGTGTCACAGAGATCTGGCTCCCATTTTGCAGTCCGTTTGTATATGCAGCAGTTCAACCTCGGATGAGAGTGAGTTTGTGGGGTGGAGAAGGGAACAGTAATTTGAGTTTTAAAAAATATTTTATGTAATTTAAGATCTCTTGTTAGAGCAAACTAAGATCAAATAGATTTACAATCTGAAAATAATCTCTCACAGTAGGAATCTAATTTCAGTAATATGTGTCCTGGGTTGCAGTGTATTCTATCACCATCCTCATGAGCTGTTGAAATCAGGTGGGGCAGTGTTTCCTTGCCTCCTCCCCCCAGACTGTCTTTCTGTTAATGGCCCATCATTGTCCTGCCGCATGACTCAGAGATAACTCCCTCTGGACTATCTTTTGTTAATCAGCCTAATCAACACCTGGCCTCATGACTCATTACCCCATTGTGAGATGCTCCACCCAGAGGGAAGAACCAAGCATTCCATCCTGGATATAATCTGAGATTCTGAACACCAGAAACAACCCTTCCCACTGGATTTCCAGAGGACAGGAGCTACACAGCCACCACTGGACCTTCTGAGGAGGAGCAGACCCTTTTCTACAGGATCACTGCTTCAGGTGGACTGCAGCCACCATTCTACCAGACTGCTACACCACCCTGATTAACAGGGTGTCTGGTTGTATCCTGACTCTGTCAGTTTAACCCAGTGTTTTCTGCCTTTATTTTTGTGGGTTTTTTTCCTTATTTTATTTCCCTATTAAATTGTTATTCTGACTTGGTGTCTCCCACTAGTTTGTTTTCAAACTAGTACAATATGATAGAGAATTTTTACTGTACTCCTTGAGGCAAATTAAATGCATATTTGTGCTTAAATATATTTTTGAAGTTCATTGGACAGAGTCCTACCACCATTAGTGGTTCTACACAGAGTCTGCCAAAATGCATTACAATCTGATTCCTTATAAACACTTGGAGTAGCACCAGTGCAGGGTGCCACAGCCCAGTCTGGCTTCTATCCCCAGTGCCAGCTCTGCTTCCCAAAGATGGCCCCTGGGCATGGCTTTCCAGGATTTCTACAGGACAGTGCTGTGGATATTCCTTATCTCAGCAGCAAGGGAGACTTCACTCTGTTCCAGGGAGTCCTCCAGCCTGCAGCCGGCTCATCCCATCTGCAGCTGGGCCTTTTTGCCTTCCTTGCCACGTAATTTCTTTGGTCACCTCTTAGCGCTGCTGAGCACTTACCATTTGAATTTCCCCTTCAGGTACTTCTGCAGTGACCTTAACCTGGGTATGTATAAAGTCTCCTGAAGTACCTGAAGTGAAAAAGAAGTAAAGCTAGTATGTTGAACCCAAAGATAACCATTTAGGTCAGGACTTGAGGCTTACACCCTTTCTATGCTTTCTGTAATTGGTGATGTTGACACTTTTTGTCAATGCTTCATTTACTATAGTGAGGCTTAAGTTATATCTGCACACATGCATCCCTGGTGTCTTGGGGAAGGAGGAGATTTGTTCAGTTTTACCTCGGGTAAGCCTTTCATCAGGCTGCTTTTATTTGAATCTGCCTTTGCTCTGTATTTTATGCTTATAGCAAGATACTTAGATACTTGGGAATCTTCATAGAAGACCTAGTTTGCTTTGAAACTGTAAATCGTGACATGTTGTATGTCAAAATCTAAAGTCTGTCTGCTGGAAGCCTGTTTGCACAAGTTAGGTGTTAGAGAAGTGTCACTCTGAGAAGCTATCAGTGATACATAGGGGATCTCCAACGTCATTGTGACATCACTGATTATTACTGAAAGCTAGGTCATTTTCATAGAAATTGGGACAGCAGGGACAGGGGTCAAGGAAAAGGAGGAGAGAGGGGGATTATTAGTTGCATGTGTGAAAAGTAAAATGTCTGTCTTCATTTTGAACTGTCTGGTCAGATCTTAGAAACTAGTTGGGTATGTTTTCCTGGTTTTTCTGCTCGTTTACATCATAATGTATTTCCTTGAAATCAGCCCTATCATCTCTTTGTGATTAGCTGTGGTAGTTTCTGTCATGCCCTCTGGAGCTGCTTTCAAGTCAACACAGAGCTGACGGTAACATCTGGAATATGAGGGGAAAAAATGGCAGCACTAGCGAGACCTCTGCAGTACCAGCGCGTGTACACTGTATGTGACATGAGGAGTGACAAGGACTGTATTTCTGAGCTCCTGAGCCATTTGCAGCTTTTAAGATCTAAATATTTAAATACTGATAGCCACACAAGAATGCAGGTTTCCGTTCAGTCATGTAAGATGCACAAATGCATTGTGGCCAAAATCCAGCATGAAGCTCCTTGGACAGGTTTACAGTGCCAAGATGGAAGCTTTCCAAGTGTTACAGGCAAAATCCAGTAGGCAGCTGAGCCCCACACAGCTGCTCAGTCACTTGCCCCCAGTGGGATGGGGGATGGAATTGGAAGGGCAGAAGGGAGAAAACTTTTGGGATGATAAAGTCATTTTAACAGATAAAGCAAAAGTCAAGCACACAAGGAAAGCAGAACAAGGAATCATTCCCCACTTCCCATGGCTGGGCAGATGTTCATCCATCCCCAGGAGAGCAGGGCCCCTCACGTCTGACAGTGACATGGGAAGACAAACAGCATCTGTCTGAATGTCCCTTCCTTCTTCCCTGAGCTTTGTGTGCTGAGCATGGCCCCACATGCTCTGGGATATCCCTTGGCACAACCCCTCGCTGGTGGGGTGAGGGCCAGAAGAGGCCTCGGCTCTGTGTAAGCTTTGCTCAGCAGTAACCAAAACATCCCGTGTTACCAACACCGATTCCAGCACAACTCCAAGATACAGCACTAGACAAGCTGCTCAGAAGAAAATCAGCTCTATTGCAGCTGAAAGCAGTGCACCAGGAAAGAAGGGCCAGGAGCTAGGCTGGGTAACTTCTTCAGGGGAAACATGCAGCAGGAAATTTTAGTCACCGAGTCCCTGGTGAGTCTCTTTGGATCTGCTTGTTGAAAATACCAGTGCAATACATTCTATAGGTGCAGGTTCCAAATCAGTGCAGAAGACAAATCTGTGTTTGCTGGTGATCTCAAGTCGTTCTCATCTTGCTTATCCTGTATTTTCTTTCTCCTTATAAATCCCCAACTGCTCTTTGTTAAAAGGACACTCCTTCAGACTGTATTTTTTAACACTGATAGCATGTGCTGTCTTGACTGCAGGAGGGTGTTGTCAGAACACTCTTCCTATATTTTTCAGAAAGACTAGCAACCTCAGAGGATGTCCTGAAAAATTTTCATTTTTAATGGCTATGTATTACCAGCCTGTGCCTGCTTGCATGTTCTGATTAAACATGGCATCTTGAGGCTCCCTCTGTTAAAGTTTTGATAGGAATTATTGCTTCTGAGGGTATATAGATTTTTACTTCAGCTATCCTAACATCTTTAGTAGTGACAGCTTTTGTTACAGAAGGAAACCAAGCAGCGTGAACAGCATGGACCTTCTATTCTCACCTGCTGGCTAAATTCTTTACTAGTTTCCTACTACTTCCCACTTCATCACCAATGTTCATGTTGGCCACCAATTTTTTTAACTACTAAAGACCCCTTCAAACCTAATCCCAGCAGGAGTAGGGAAGGTCTCCAGCATCAGACAACTTAACGTACAGGTTCAGGGCTACTTTTCAAAGTGGGCATGGCTCTGAAATCACAGCAAGATCCACAGCTCCACGCTTCCAGAGTGTGCTTTTGCCTCCAAATTTCTGTCCCTGTTTCAGGTGAAGCAGTGCACCCCTTGGGGCTAAACCCCCATTTTCTTCCCAAGTGCTTGAAGCAGTGCACTCTGCAGAGCATTCTCTACCTGTTTTGAGACCATTAGCAATATTCCAAGAGATTTCCAGGGCAGAAGCCTCCGTACAGTTTTGCTTTCTTGCAAACTCTTCTGTTTCTCTGCCCTAGCACCTCCTTTGCATATGCTCCAGAAAATCTCGCTGAGTAAATAATGGTCTGCTGTCATCAGTCCTCAGCATCAAATACCTCAGCAGTGAGACAGAGCCACCAGAGAGCTGAAAGCTGTTAAGCCTAGACGCAGATCCACCACCCGTAATTTCAGTCAAATGTCTTTTCAAGGATAGACTGACAGATTTAAATCCTAATGGCGCTCTATAAATTCTGCAAGACAGTCTTTTAATATCCTATTCTATGGCTATACTTTGTAATTCTTGAGAATATTCAATCTATTCCTCCTTCTTCATTCGCTTTCTAAGAAACCATCACAGAATCTTGAAATCCTATCATTATTTTATCCAGGTGCTATAAAATGGATTTCCTATACACTTTGATGCAAATGAGTTTTTCAGAAACTTCTCCTCAGTTAAAAGAATGAAGGCTAGAAAATGTTTTGAATTTTTTGACCCAAAACTACTTATTTAGAATGGTGCCTCTCTGGGCAGTATTCTGTTGAAGAAGGTAGCAATTGTCACTTCCCAGGCAGTAGGATATAGACATCTCTATATGCACCAGACCACTGCATCAGTTCTCAGCAAGTAAGAACCAGTCTTGGTCAGTTCCAAGCCTTGCTGTTCATATTTCTTGTAGCCCACCTTCAAAGATCATGCTGCCAGCCAAAAGACACCTTGGATATGGGGTGAAACAGGACCTTCTTTATCTGCGCAATTGCTGAAGAACAGAGCATCGGTTCTGCCTTGGCAGTGAACTCAGGATGATGTAGGGAAAGGAAGATCATTGAACCTCTGCATAAAGACACTGAAATTATACTGTATTCTTCCCTTTGCATCTGTACCTTACATCAGTATTCACCTCCACCAGTGTCACTTCCAGGCCTCCCCAAGTTCTTCAGGTAATTTTGCCACCAAACACAAATGAAAACTCCCTCAAGATCACGTCTGCAGGATTGTGTAAGATGGAAGCATGGCATGACCTGCCAAGCTCCCCTCGGCCCGTGTGGAAAAGCACTGATCTTCTCCTGCCAGTACACAGAGATATTAGTTAGAGTTGTCTGTGTGCAAAGTCTTAGGGAGCAAAGCATTGAGCAAATCATTCAGTTTATTTCTCTGAATATTCATTTGGATTTTTAAACTAATTAATGTGGAGTGCTTTGAAATAATTCTGTATTTACTGTTCACGTGTGTCTGGGGAATCAGTTTCTCTCCTGTGAATTCTCACAAGTAGCCTCAGCAGGATGTGACTGTGAACTACAAAATGTGTGTATCAAAATTCCCACTGCTCTTGTTATCTAAACTATTCAGTGAGGAGCAGAATACCATTTAATTTCACAAGTGATTGTAAAGGATCTGTTTGTGAAGATAATTTATGAATGTGTTACGCCAATTAATACTGATTAATAAATCTATTCAGTAGTTTTTCACTAGATGTGAATTTCATCACATTTATGAAATTAATCCTTTCAATTTCTACAATTCCAGTAAGAACTGTGAATATGTTAACAAAATTTGCTGCTAAGACCATAGACTAGAACCTAGACCTCAGTCTCTCCCCTGTGTAAAATTGACTTTATTGCTACAAGCTTTGTTATAGTCTTCACATCAGGGCCATTCTTTTACTCTTTTTTCATGAAGTGCATAACACAATACCTCTGTTTCCCATATAATTCTTGTTATCACTTGAGAAAAAAAGAACATTTGAAACAACAACATACTAAAATGTGAATAAACTATTTTCCCAGAATTAGTAAAAACAGTGTAGTTTATAGTAGATGCTTTCTAAACACATCTTCATATTTAAGAATGTTGGATCCTACTAAAAAGTCAATGGGAATTTGGATTATGAAACCTCTCAAGCAATTTTAAAATATCCTTTAATATATACCTAGAGTTGTATGGTTTTCAATAAAATAATAATATTATTAAGTACTTGAGTAGTGTTAAGCTGACCCACTTAGTTCATTAGGAAGGACTTTGCTTAGTAACCGTGTGATCTGTTCCACTGAAATATTCTTTGACTTCTATCCAAAAGAGAAAACTGTTCGGTACATTACATACAAAAGTTCAGTAAGAAATGAGAGTTTAAGAAGATGTCATGAGAAATACATGGGTTTTTTATACCCATGTATTTTTATGCCCATGTGTTGCAAAATGATTAGAGGATCAGGGGCATGGGTCATTGATAGAATCATGGGATCAATAGAAGAGCTGTGCAGGCAAAAGCCTGCAAGCAAAGGCCTGTGTGAGAAACAAGCCTGAAAACAAAAAGGGAGTTTTGAGGATGTGCAGCTGTGCAGATAAGATGTACTGACCAGGAGAAGGGAGGGTGAACTCTGAATTCTTTAATCATAACATAACTAGTAGAAGCTTGCCAATGTAGTCTAATGATGTAGAAGCAGAACTGCGCTTTGATAGGTTTAAGCCAATTAAGAGTTAACAAGCTGGTATACTATATAAGTGCCTCTGGATTGCTAATAAGGGGAGCTTGCTTTTATCGATCATATTGGTTGTTCTGCAATGTCTTCCCCCGTCGAAGTTGCCGGACTTTTTCACCACCCATGAAATAGGACTAATAATTTTAAGGAAATGACCTACAATTATGTAAAAATACAGAAAGCAGGCTCGAGGTGAATTGTTGAAGGAAACAGCCTCAACAAAAGTGATTTTTTTCTTTTATTCAGGAAGCTGCTACTTAAACACTTTGCTTCTAAAATTCAAAATTACATTAATGCTCCCTGCGTGTTCACTGTAGCAGTAAATTACAAAATTTATTATAATTTGAAGTTAAGAAAACTGTTTGCCTTTGAAGTGTGGTAGCAAAGAGGCAGTGATAAAGGAAATAATGAGTACATGCAACTATCTGTGCATAACATAGGGATAACATTTTAATGCGTGTCCGTCAGTACAGAGCAGACTTTCAGGTGACAAACGCTAGAGTTTTGAGGCCAGATCTATAACTGTTATTTGTGGGACTCTCATAGTTTTACCCCTGCCAGCAGCTAAGCTGCTTCTAACTTGAAGCTAAGTTCTAATTTTTTTATGAACCTTTTACTCTTCTACTCTCTCATGGCACCATATCAGCTCTGCTTGTGCACAACTTGCTACAGTCACCTTACGGAGCAAAGTTTTGTGATGAAGAAAAATTTCCTGTAACTTCTTTGTGGCGTTTCACGCATATACGGAACTGTAGCTTGAGCTGTGCTGGAGGCAGGAGTGGGCTGCTGGAATCCTTGTGGAATTCAGCAGGAGCAAATGCAGAGACCTAATGCAAGTTCAGCAGTCCATCAGGACTGATCCAGTGCAGCAGCATCTCTATAAATCACTATCTCACAGCTGATACTGGTATAAAAGCATTGATATATTCTCATAGAATATTTAGCTGACAATTCTTTCCCTTTCTTCTTTCCCCTTCTAAATGTCTCTTACATTTTTTACACAAAGCTATGTATTCCATAGTTCCACTCTGTGGAGTTTAGTATCTCTTCTACTTTACATCAGCATCTAGAAATACATTTTTTATATGCAGAACCTTGGAGGTGTAAAAAAAGAACTGCAAAACCCAACTCTGCAAATGTATTCTATTCCTTTTCTGACTGGTTAAAAGCACAGCAGTAGGAGTTAGCCGGCTGATAAGAAGAGCAATCATTAAGGATTTCTTTTTAAGGGTTTCATGAAGTTAAGGAGGTTTTTTGGATTAGTTTTCACTTAGAGAAGTCTGTAATCAAAATTCACAGGTATTTCTGCAGGCCTAGGCCCTAGGGTATATCACCGTGTCCCGCAGCCATAGGGAGAAGGAGGAGAGAAGATCCAGCAGGCAGGAATTGTGCAGCAAGATTGATTTATTTAATTATTTTTAAAACTCTTTTATAGACTTTTTTCTTCATAGTCTAACTGGACAAAGGATCAGCCAGCCCTTGGGGGTGATTGGCTAAAATCCTAAAACATCCATTGTCAAAATATTTTTCTACTATACCATAAACAAGACTTTTCAAGGCTGCAGGTGTTTGGTTGTTTACATAACTCTGCTACCTCTTCTGTGAGAGAGAAAAGTCTCTCATGGACTTAGAAAATAGCAAGAAAATCCTTGCTAGTAGCATTTTTGTATCTACACAAAGGGGAATAAATAAACAGTAAAAAATAGGCTCTTAAACACTATTTTTTTTCCTAATTCTATTTTTGCTGCAGGTGCATCTATAAATGGAAAAAAGTAGATTCCAAGGACTGATGTTTAAATGTAAGGAGACTTAGGAGGCAGTGTGATAAGTAGGCTTGTCTGCATGTCAGGCTGCCTTATGTTGTGTGCTGTATGAACTGCCTCATCCAACCTTACTCTTTTGTGCTAGGACAGCTGAGTTTTGTTTGTGCTGGTTTGTGCTCTTATTTATATAGGTGCCAGTACTTTCCTGTTTATCACAGACTTGCTATCTGGCTTCCAGTTTGGTAGTGGAATATTCAAACAGCTGTTGGGGTTTGGGATTACAGATACAGTGTTGCGCTAATGCTAAGTATGCATTTTTGCTTGAATTCACTGCTTTTACAAAAAGTATTTACTTAATCAGCAAACTTGTAAATTTGAGAGTGTCTCAGCTACATCTCCTACTAAGAATTGTCACATATTTTACTGCTAGTTAACTTGTTTCCTGGTGATAATTACTGTTCTCATCCTTTAAATTGAGGCTGTCCTGGAAATTTTTGGTAGCCATATGTTGAACATGCTTTTCAAACCAAATATAGCAATTCCAGCTTGGTTCCATGCAGTTTCAGTTGTTTGTTTGTCCTGTGAGGAATCACTGTGTGTGGCATGTTGCACATACAGGCAGAAGCTCTTTGATGTCACTGTGGCTCCTGCATATGCCTTCTCCAGGCTGGGAAGAATACAGAATGGCTGGAACAGATGGATAAAGGTATTCTATAATTCTCCAATTTTAAAGGGTTTGTGAGTTTTTTTAAGTCAGTTACTTTCCTTTTAGATTATTATTTTAATACACTATTTAATGGAGTTTTATGCGGGCAGGAAGAAAAAAACCAGCCTGAAAGGGCAGCGGGATATGCGTGTTTGTAGTGTCACCCTTGGGAATGGTGGAGCTGCCACACTGCCGGCGTGCACTGTGTGCACTCCCCTTCTGTAACACGGCCTGTGCCGCCCTGCACCGCAGCCGAGGCCAGCAGGAACATGGCTAAAGTTGTGTGCTTCCCCAGAGCACAAAGCTGGGAAGTCTTTCAGGGCTCCCCAAGGTGGCTGCTGTCAGATCACAACATACGAGAGAGTTCGGCTAAAACTATCCAGAGCACATCGGTTATTCAAATACCTGAAACTGCCCTTTTTTTGTCAGACTGACACCAAAAAACACTGGGAGAAAACTATGACTGGAAAATGAGCAGATAAGACACACGCAGAAATTGCGTTTGCCTCCAGTGTTAATTACCAATACAGAAGCACACTCTGATTAGGAAGATTTAGTAAATCACGGTCAAGGCTCCATATTGAAGGCTATATTGGTAATTAATTTGATAAGTAGGATGCATTTCTTGCTCCTTGTTTGCAATGTGTTATCAATAAGCTTAATTAGTCTTTGATTCTAAACCAACTGAAAATGATTTTCTGGCCATATAAAACAGTAACTTCTTAATTTTTCTGATGTTAATCTCTCTTTATTGACTTTAATAATGAAGGATGTGTTTCATCATCTAGCTGATGGCGTTAAATAGATTTTCCCTTTTTTTCTTGAATCAGACTTAGAATTAAAGGGAAGGATTACATAAATAAGGTTTTGACTTCTGGCAAGCTTTCTGTATTATATGAACTTATTGCAGCAATTACATTAACCTTTCCTTCATCCACAATGCAGTAAATCAGTGTATCCAGCTGTTGGGGGTTGACCCAGGCTGGGCCCCAGGTGCCCCCCAGAGCTCCTCTGTCCCTGCCCTCCTCAGCTGGACAGGAGAAGAAAATGCAGTCAAAGGCTCCTGAGATCATGCAGTAGCTACCATCATGTGCAAAACAGACTCGGCTTGAGGCAATTAGTTTTAATCAGAGTAGGAATGAGAAGTAAAGTGAATTCTTTAAACATATTTCCTTCACTCCACCCTTCTTCCCAGGCTCAGCTTCACTTCTGAATTCTCTACCTGCTTCCCCACAGTGGCACAGCGAGACAGGAATGGAGTCATGGTCAGTTCTTCAGATGTTTCTGCTGCTCCTTGCTCTTCAGGGGGAGGACTCCTCACACTCTTCTCTTGCTCCAGCGTGGGTCCCTCCCACAGGGTGCAGTCCTTCTGGAACAGCCTGCTCCAGCATGGGTCTCCCACAGGGTCACAACTGCTGCCAGCAGACCTGCTCCAGCATGGTTATAACCTGTTTGATGCCTTGTCACTGACCCAGCTCCAAGAAATCCTGAATATGAGACAAGGTGGTAGAGAAGAGAGCTGATTAAACATTCCTGTTCAGTCTAATATTGGTGGTGATCTTGTATCAAGACATATCACAGAAGTATTTCACATCTAAAATACAAGTGTGCAGGGGAACTACAGGAACTGGAACCAGAGAGATCATGAGCATCTATTATATTAGAAATTTGTCTAGATAATACTTAAAGTTGTTAATAGTGTAAAAGCTTGACCTGTGTAATAAGAGTTTGGCAGAAGAGGTGCTGAGTGTAGCAGTTTGAGAGAAATGCCAGCAATACAAGCAGATGACATTTCAAAGGTTGGACATGCATGAGCAGGACAGGAATTAGTAAGAAGCTTTAGTTTCTGGTGATGAAGACAGCTTTCTCAAGCAGTCCTTTCAGCCCCCCCAAAATTACTTTTACACCAAAGGATATCCAGGGGCATTTCAGGAGCCAAGGAGAGAATGATTACAAATTGTTGTGGAAGCCCTTGTGGTAAAGCGTGACTGGGGACTGAGAACTGTAGAACTTGATCCCTGCAATACAACTTCTTGTTCATAGTGCAGGGTTGTTACTGAGCTACTAGAAACAACAATGGAAAGCCAGGCTGTTTTACTCGACACCCATCATATAAATACCTGTGAAATTGAGATGGTTATTACTTATTTGCTGTAGTTGCATTAAACCGCTTTGTGGAGCTTTGTGGACTGCTAGACCCAGAATTCTGCAGTGCTCTCCTCAGTGAGGACTGTGCCATATGATAGTACAGCCTGTAAAAAAACCCAAGCAGCTCATGGTGAGAGCACATGATGTAGAGTTCTTTAGATCCTGGCTGATGTATTTTTCTTTCTGTTTTTCTAGGAAAAATTGAAATTGGATTGAAATTTCTCAGTATTCCTTAACAATATGAGAACTCCTCCTATGTAAAAGCATGTCCCTCAAAGAGCTATCAATAAACAAACTCTGAACAGGCAGTCAAAGGATTCTTTAGAGAATCAAGTGAGTCATATCCTCTACCTGTAAAAACAGGCTGGCTTTACTGAAGCTGCTCTGGTTTACCTCGGAACCTGACTGTTCCTTGGCTCTCCCTGGCTGGAAGAGAAGGGAAAGTTGCCCTTCCCAGACCTGGTGCTTGCCCACCTACAGTAAACAGAAGTTCCTCCTACAAGAAGGAGGCACAAGTTTCATCTACAGACACAAGGAAGTGCTTCTCAGTTGTTTCATAACAAGTTTCTGAATGTTAGAAACGAATATTGAAACAAAGCAAAGACAACCCAACATGGTTATTTATTGCAGCACTGACTGCTTGAAGGCAAATAGCTGCACAGTGTTGTTTAAGGTATCAGATATTTGTCTGCATATTGCAAAACCTGCAGCTCCTGAGATCCCACTATGGGGAGCAACTAATGTGAACCACCTAAGGAAGGACAGGCAACCTCCCTCTCCCAGAGCCTGGTGTGGCCTCATCATCCCTTTCACCTGTGCCTGAGTAGCAAACAAGATCCACCTGTGGAACATGCACAGCCCACCCAGCCACAGCTGGGAGTGTTTCAGAGGAATTGAGCTGAGGGCGAAGGAGGAACAAAGCACAGGGGGCACAGAAAGTAGGAAGAGAACAAGGTAAAGCTTTGTTTTAGTTGCTGCCTTTGAAAGGCTGGTGTAGAGCAGGAGGAGAGCTGTGAGAACACTGCTTCAAAGTGCTCCTTGGGCTGCCTGTAGCAGTCAGTCACAGTAAGGAAGAGGAAAGAGCAATCCCTGTTGTAAATACAAGTATTCTGGACTGGGACCTGGAAGAGCAGCTGCAAGCCTCTGGAAAACAAGGTAAGATAACCAGAAATAAAATGATACAAATAGATGGGCACAGGGACATGAAGTAACACAACACTTTTTTCAACTTTGGTGAACACTTTTTGGAAAGTTCCAGTGCTTTTTTACGGGTGTAGGATTATTCAGGGTCAAAATGAAACCATAGTAGTTATAGTAGTAGAAACAGTTTTGTTACTGTAACTCCTTACAGTGAGGATTTTTGCTGGTACTGCTATGGCAGCTACATTCTGTGCCTCATTGCACATCTGATAGAACTGGCACATGCTTCAGCTTTAGTAACTGTTGGTACCTGGCAGAGGGTGACAAAGAGCCATCTCCTGGGGTAAGCTTGTTGTGAGCCAGGATGTGGAAGTGCCTCATTTCTGCTGCACTGAGTACATACACCTTGCAGCAGGGAGTTGGGGATGTGGTGTGTCTGCTCAGGACGCTGGGATTGTGAACAAAATGTGTATGGCCATGGTTATGTATGGGTGGTGGTGTTCTGTCCTCTCTAGCTGGGGGTATTCGTCCTATTTGCCTCTTGAAAGACTTTGCCCTGCAAGTGCTTCTAATGTTAGTGCAGCACCAGTCAGCTCTGTGCAGCTCTGTCTGCAGAAAATGTCCCCCTTAAACTGCCTTGGGTTCACTCTGAAAGCCACGTTCTGTTGGGGAAAGGTGGAGACTGATTTGAAATTTGAATAGAGAGGAATGGGTAAAACTGTGAAAACATATTCCTGGATTCGTGATCAGACTTTGCAAAATGTGTGCATTGAAATAGTAAGTCAGAGTTGTATTGGAGTAACACAACAATCAGAAGCATGTCTTGACTTTGAAGTTGCTATTTCTGCTGTAAAAGCTGCTGCTTTGTGTATTTATGTACACCCACCCCCCATATATTTTTGAACTTTGAATTTTCTAGTACTTTCTTTGTCTTTTTGATGTTCTAAGTATAGATAGTTTCAAATTTTTATGTTTCTAAAACTGCTAATTAAGATAGAGCTCAAAGGCTAACAGGACCTATCTTAATTATGGGCATAGTACAGGTCAAAGTAATCTTCATATAGGTTACCTCAATAAAAAGTGCCTCTTGCACTTTAAAAAGAAATGTGTGTTCCACAATAACTCCGTGTTTCTGTCCGTATTGAGGTGTATCAGCCAGGCAGGGTAAAGCAAATGCTTTTGGAGACACAGATTCATCATAGATTACGTGGCCTTGCGGCATATGACAGCTACGAAAATTTCAAGGCTCATAATTATTAATGCTGACACTGAGAAAGAGGGAAGGAAGTGAGCCAGAGAGATGGTATTTTCCTACACTGAAACCAAGTAAGATTGGTGAGGAGAGAGGCTACTTTAGGAAGAGTCATTAAAAAAAACCTGCCAGCATGGAAATGCTTTCGTATTTTTCTCAGTAAAAATAAAACTTGAAGATGACAGCTGTGAATTGAAGTATTAGAGTCAAGAGAATGTCTTAGCCCAGGAATAACTAGGATGGGGGGGGGGGGGAGGGGAAGGGGAGGGGAGGAATGTGTTTAAAAGTCTTAACAGCTTAGAATCAGTAGGTTAATGTTTTATACGAAGTTTTTTCATCACCTCAATTGCTATTATGGGATTAAATCAAGACTTCTTGCAAGAGATAAAGTGTTGTGTAATTTTATTTTGGAGAAACCCTCAGCCTCTTTCTCACCATCTGTAAGAGATACATTAAAGGATTTACTGGTTTGTGTAAATTTCAGAGACAACAGGACATCATCTCCTTATAACTTGTTAATAATGAATGTGGGTGTCTTTTAGTGTAGAATAAAAGATCACTGGTTTATGGGGTTTTTTTAAAAGAAACATTTGTTTCATTAGCAGTCTGCCTTCACAGACACTGTGTCTATCCAACTTTCTAGAGCAGTGTTGAGAAAGTTCTGTTTTGGACAAGAATTTCTAAAATACTGATCGTTGCTAGAACATGGTAGATTTTCAGATATATTTTATTCTTCAGGGTAACATAATTTGCCTTCAGCTGCTTCAATTGTTAGGGTCAAACATATTATTAAATAGCAGCAGGATAGCAGTTGTCCCAGTGTGCCATTTCACAGCTTGCTCTTTTGTACTTGGCAGCACTGCTGGAAAGTGTTTAGCCAGAGTGTTGACTCCCCTTTCCTGGCCAGTCTTTTGATGAAAGACAGTAAAAGAAGCTTTCTTCCTAACAGGCAAAAGTATTCAGCTGGTGAATAAGTACCACCTGTCACACGTGTAGCAAATTACTAATTAAATCCTCCTCCCTCCATAATTAATACAAAATTGCAGGCCAGAATCATAAGGATTCTATGAGTGCCTTCTAAATTACGTCTAACAGAGAAAACACCTGGTGTATTAAAACAGCCTTTACTGTACCTACCACTCTGTCATTTCAGTGTTATTCCCAGTCTTTCCTGTTCTTATCCATTTTCTTATGTATTCCTAAAATCTGGTGGTTTAAAGCTGAACTTTGAAAGCGTTCATGGTGTATTTGGTTTATTTCATAGCCTTAGCCACATGGCAGTTTTCATTTCTGCTCATAGTACTGGAGACAAGCAAATTATCATTTGAGTGAGCAAATGTTTTCAGTGTTCTTTCAGTTACTGTTGGCCTGTAGGAATCTGGGACCTCCTCATGGGTCCTGAAATCAAGGGAATTTTAGGTACTGGCCTGTCCCTATGCTTCCTGCCAAGAAGTCGTGAGAAAGTTGAGTTGTAGTAGCTGCAGTGATGAGCAGAGACAGTTCAGAAAAGCAATACTGGAGTGAATTGTTCCTGAAGTGTTCATTTTTAGTGACTAGTACTTCTCTCTTGATTATGGATAACAATAGTTGTATCTGCTGTGGTCATGTTATCTCTTATGCTGGTATTTGATTGCTAAACAACAAACAAACCACTGGAATTACAAATGGAAGACAATGAATAGCCTCCTCTTGAAAAGTATAAGGCTGGTTGTTAATCGTGGTATGAACTTCAGGAAGAGACAGAGACACTGCAGGGGAGGTTGGTTGTTTCTGTGAATACACAGCCCCCTTTAAGATTTATTTTTCTTGCTCCCCATTAACACTAATTATTAAACTTACACTCTTGTATAATGAAATGTATTTGGCTTGCAAGTGCTGCGGGTAGGGGTTGTTTTTTCTGAGTAAGCAGTTAAATGATTTGTAACCATTTGAATGGTATATATGAGTAAGAGGAAATAGCTTATATGTGTGTTTTCAAGGCCACTAGTGGGCATGTAAAACTTATTTTTAGATCAGCTTGTTCTAAATTCATCAGTTATTTATTGGGGAATTATATAAGAGACCATTTCAAGCAGAAATACAATGTCAGTCTTTATTGAAATTTTTTTAATCTCTCTTTTCAGTTATGAGATGTGTTACCCTGCGAAATTGGAGAATTTACTGTAATCAAACCAGATATTTGAAACTTGGCAAGGAACAGTATCATTGACTGATGTGTATTGGTAAATAACCACTTAGTGCATAGGTATAACTCTGATATTAGGAGTTCCAGCCTAAAAAACAGTTTTCCAATCAGTACTTGAGGAACTGGCTAGTATGCTCTTGTCTCATTTGTGTTACAAAACTGCACCAAAAATTCAGTGCATTTTGGTTTTTTGCATGGAGAGGTTCAGAGTTTTCCTGGTAAATGATAAAACACAGAAGGACTTGCATACTTTCTTGGGCTAAATGTCTCTTAAATCAAAGCTCCCAAATACACAAAGGAATGCAAACATGCAGCTTGATCAAATAAATGATTAACAACTGTCTTATAATTAGAAAAATGGTTGACTTCTGTGATAAACAGCTGAGGTTTGTTCATATTTCATCTGTCACAAAGCAATCTGAAAACCAAAATCAACAGAGTAATGGGTCAAAAGTTAATTATAAATGTATCGAATAGTCAGGGCTTCTAATGAAGGAAGGATCACTCCCAAGGGCTGTGAAAGCAGTTACTGTGCTGGGGTTATAGCATGTGGCCAGTGGTGGCCAGGGGCTGATTTAAATCCCTGATGCAGTGGGGCCTCCTTTCCTTCAAGTCCTAGAGCTGAATTGCATATTCCTGTCCTTGGGTTCCTGAGTTATGTAGTCCTGGGCCATAAACTAGGAGAACTCAATGGGGATTTGGTGCTGATGCATGAAACCAAGAGAAGGGAGGAAACTGGGATCAGGTGTTTGTACGCTTATCTCAGTAGGAGGAGGTGGATCCAGTGAAGGTAAGAGCCAGTTTCAGCATAAACTGGCCAGGGTCTTATATGAAACCAGTCAGCGAGCTGTGGAACCCCCATCAAAGTTGTTGTGGATGCTACAGTTTGGATAAATTAAGAAATGAGTTAATGGAAGAGATGGCTGTGAAGGGATGCTACATTTATAGAAATAACATCCAAGTCATGACGTCCCTAAACCAGAAATAGTTGACAGTTAGAACAGTTTTACCTTAGAAGTGCTTGTTGCCGTTCCTGGAGGCAGGATATTGGCTCTCACGACCTTCATCTGATAGAGTACTTCTCTTCTGATGCTAAAGCTCTATTCTCATTTTGCACCTTGTACTGTCAGAGGAGTTTGAGTCGCTTCTGTAGCCCAGCTTACATAAGATTTATTACAAAAGCAATTCACTTAGGGGCTCCAGGGCTTGAAATACCACTCCAAAACGAGGGAGGGAACTCACTATGATGGTTTTTTTTTAAACAGACGTGTTGTGATCGTGCTTGTTTTCTAACCGTGGTTTGTTGGCATCCTGCATCCTTACCCACTCAACTGACCTGTTAAAATACATACTGAATTTCTGTTGAACTGTAGGAACTTGGAATATCTTGGGAGAGCTTAGAGTATTTTCACACAGTTAAGTGGAAATTAGAAATCGGTACAGTTTTCTACTGAAAAAATTGCCCTCAGTTGTAGGATTATATTAAGCCTTTTCTGCAAAGGCCAAGCTGCATCCACAACCTGAACACTTTTCACAAGAATACACTTCAGAATCTGTAGTTTTTCTTGGGCATCGCTTTCATTGCTTTATTTCCATCCCCTTCCCATTTTTTTTTAAGAGAGTAAAATAATTAATTTATGAGACCAGCAAATCACTCATAGGTGCTCTGATAGCCACCAGATCTGAGTTTGGTTTGTGTCTCCGGAGCAATTTGCTTTAGAAGTTGGAAGGACTTGGTGGTCTGTGCATATTTGGTTTAGAGGGTGAGCATTCAGGTCAGGGCCTTTGTCTGCTTTTACAGCTTTTACTTTGCTCTTACTTTACTGCTTTTACAGTGGGGTTGTTCAGGAACATCACTGGTTCTCTCTCCAGGGCATTGGAGTGCTTCCCTTAAAGGTTAATTAAATCCTTCTCCCAGCACAGCTGAGGTGTGACAGTAGCCCTGGCTGTGAGTTCTGAGCCAGAGGACGTGTAGGTTAAACAGGTCAGGTAGTCACACAGCAGTTCTGGGGCAGGTTTAGGAGATTTTGACTCCCAGGATAACTACAAAGTTTTTCATTCAGTGTTGAGCATCTTCTACATAAATGTTACAGAATGCAGGGTATGCTTACCTAAAACTGTTCTGATTAAATATAGTAGATTTCCCAGGTAAATGGTCCAAATAAGCCTATAGGGACAAGGTTTGTTAATATCCAGAACAACTGAAAATTTGTTGTGTGCCTGTTTTTGTTTTAAAGTTAATCCCATGAAGGAGAAAGCAGAGATGTTTTCCATCCCCTCTAGTTTACTCTTGCCAAACATTGTAGGTGGGAGATGCTGAAGGACATCTTAAAAAAGCATCATCTTTGCCTGTTCTTTTCTGCTATCCTCAGATCATTTCTTGAACTCTCACTCAATGGAAGTAAAAAACCATCTTCAGTTCACTGTACCCCTAAACCTTGTGCCATGTGAGTTTCAAAAAGCCATAGAATCAGTGTGTTTGGTGGTGCTTTCCATCTCTGTGGACAAAGCCATTTGGGAGAGGCTGAATCTCTTTGTTTCCAGGGCAGAAAGGCCACCCAGCTGGCCAGGCTCAGAGGCTGCTGTTCTGAACTGCAGGACTAGATTAAGCATTGCCTGCAAAATAATGTGTATAATTTCTGCATTCTCAGAAGTAGGGATGTTTCAGTAAGACAGAGGAAGGCAAATTTATTTTAGAAGAATAGGTAAAAACACAATTCATGCGGTGTGTTATTATCACACGTTTATCCCCTCATTCGTTCTAAAAATGTAATTAAATCATCCTTCTCTCTTTATTCAGTTTTGTTGCTTTTTATTTATAAAAGTTATTTATTCTCTTAATGTTTGCTCTTTTGTCTCACACTTGCCTTGTCACATTTGCTCATTTTCATTTTAGGGGTTGAAGATGCTCTTTTTATTGTCTGCTTTCTTATCAGATCAGCTTCTCCGATTGTTGCTGCAGGATACTTAAGAAATGAGACTTCCATCTGCAATAGCTGGCAGATTGCATCAGTTCATGGTTGAGAAGAAAGGAAGTTATGCGTGTTTATATTACGCATTTTTTTTGTAGTGCGAAGATGTCTTTGCTGAGTACTTCCTGTCTTAGATATTTTCTGTTATGACTTTGATGCAGCTGTGCTTCCTAGAATGTAGTCGGGATCCACCAGAGCTTCACTCTGCACCCATGACTTGCTCACGTTGCTGAATGTCTTGCACTCAGAACATAATAAAAGCGTTCTTCAAGTGTTGTAGTTTCATAACCTTCTCTCTGCTGCCTTCTTCACCTCTCTGCTTGTCCCTAGTTCCAAATCAAGAACAGGTATCAATGACCATAAGAGAGGAGGCCCACAGAATTTAATGAGCCTATTAAGCAACTTGGACTTAGGTAATTGCTTAAATATGTTTCTGAATGCAGACCTAACAAAGTAAAAAACTGTATTAATAGATCATTAGGAAGCAATTAACTTACTGTTTTTTTCTTCTCACCTTGAGCCCTGTGATTGTGACAGCATGTTATTAATTACTTTATAGCTTCACTTGGGACTCTTGCTGTATGTGATGTCCTCTTATGGCTCCATTGTTACACTGGCACATAAAACAGGGTGTTTAATTTGGCTTCACTGGAGCGATGCCAGAGGCTGATGGAAATGAGGTTAGAACTTATTGGTCCAGTGTAAGTAAATGGAAAGCCATGCTAAGAATAGTTAAAACTCAGCCAAATGAGTACTCTAATAGAAGGTTGTCTATGAACATTAACAGGAATTCTGTTAGTAGTCCATAGTACTGCTGGGACTGTGCTTGTTCTAAATACCTCGTACAATTCTGATAGGGATGAATGTAATGAATTAAAAACAACCTTGGAAGTGCCACTTGGAATGAAGGAAATATGGACTGGTCTGGGCTATCCCGTGGGTCTCTTGAGGTCAGCTGTCCCGCTGCGTCCCCTCGCAATTCCTTGTGCCCCTCCTGCCTCCTCAGAGCTCCTTGGGCAATCTGCACCATGCAGTGCAATGTTCCATGTTGTGTTCCGTGGATTCCCAGGCCAGCTGGGCATTGGTGTTGCAGTCTGGGTGTGTAAGGTCACAGGCCTCCTCTCAGATCTTCTGATGCTCTTGTCTGTGCTGTCTCCACCAGAACAGGGGGTAGCATGCACCATCTCCCCTTTTCCTGTCACCTTTCTTGTTGGAGAGCCACTCTTAGGTTATTCTCACTTCTGGCACAGCAACTTTGATTGTGTTAAGTTCTACACCTTAGCTTCTCGAAGAGTGATAGAAAACCCATTTCAAGTGTTGTCAGCCATAGCCAATCATGAGTCAAAGGGTTTAGTGGAGTCAACAAACGAGATGATTACTGAAATATTTGAACATGACTGTTCATGCTCTTGAGCTTTGTCCCTTGTGCCTTGTCCAAGTGTATGTCATATCAATTCACATTGATATTCTGAGTTGTTTTTTTAATCTTTGAGTCCTTTTCAGAATAATGACCTTGCTTTCATGCAGTATCAATGAGATTGATTTGTAGTTGTATGTTTCTTTCAGTACTCTTTCTCAGGTCCCGGAATATGCATCGATCTTTTCCAGGAACCTGGCTGCCCTCCAGTTTCTCGCAGCTTCATGAGTACATAAAGCAACTTTGCCACTGTAGCTGTTCAGGAAGCTGTATTGGTGCATCATCCTGTCTTTGTACTTTCCCATTCTTCATTCTTGTAGCAGTTTGTGCTGCTTTGCAGTGTAACAGTGGTGGTTCTGTTACCTGCTCAGTGGATACCATTCATCTGTTTCTTGCCTTTCATAGGCTCTGCTAGTGTTCTTTCTGTCTGTTGTTGCTCGCTTCTCCCCAGATTCTGTTGCCTTTCATTGGGCACTGGTGACAGGAGCTTTTCAGTAACACTGCAGTGACAGTGTTAAAAATACTTTGATACTGTGGTATCCCGCAGTGGTAGGGAGGAGAGGAGAGATCCAGCAGGCAGGAATTGTGCAGCAAGATTGATTTATTTAATTAGTTTACAAACTCTTTCATAGACTTTTTTCTTCATAGTCTAATTGGTCAAAGGATCAGCCACCCCCTGGGGTGATTGACTAAATTCCTAAAATATCCATTGTCAAAATATTTTTCTACTGTACCATAAACAAAGCTCTGCAAGGTCGCAGGTGTTCATAGTTTATAGAACTCTGCTAATATCTTCCGTGAGAGAGAAAAGTATCTCACGGGACTAGAGAGAAGCGGGAAAAATTTTTGCTAGCAGCATATTTATCCACACCTTGAGTCAAATGGTACATCCACTTCTGATTATTGGTATAATCAGAATTTTGATATCCTCATAGCAGTTCTTTTCAAATTGTTGCTGAATTAGTATAAATTATTCTCTATATTTTTTTGGTATCCTAATTAATACTTAGTAGCTTATCTAGCAGGCAGCCCTGTTTCTTAATAATGTTCCAATGTCATGTTTTTCAAGAAAATTTAGTAATGTGTCTTATTAAAATTAATTTGTTACTTTCTGTTTGGATCTTGCTTTCAGTTTTAACAGTGCTTGAAAACATCTGCAGTATGTGTTCTGTTACATACACGAAGTTGAAGCTCAGCATATCAGGCACTTCTTTCCCTGCTGCCTTCTGAGTGCAACTAATGAATCACAACCTGCACCATGCTTGGCAGTGTCAGGGTATACATGTTTTGTTTGGACAGACTTTCAGTACAGAGTTCCACCAATTAATAGCCTTTCATTTTACTCTCCTTTTATTCTTGATTTTTTTCCTTCATTTTTCCCAACTTTGGTATTCAAGGTAAAATACCTTGAATAGCCTACCCCTTTGAAAATGTAACTGTTCAACTCTCTCATTCACTCATTCATTATGTAGGAGTAGCTGTATAAGTTACGATTCCCTGCTGTGGTGTAAAAGACTACTGTGTTCTTTACTGATGTGCTTAAATTATTTTGATGTGACTCATGGCCAAAATTCCCAACATATCTGCTGGTTTTAACTGTAATTCTTTTACAGTCAATGCAGTTACTGCAGTGCAAGATGCTTAGACGTTCCACCCATTAATGTGTTTTTTAAAATTTGTTGGGTTTGATTTTTGCACTCAGTAACCACTATATCTGAATTTGGTCAAGTTGCTGCATCATAAAAATGCTTTCTCAAACTCTTACCCTTACCTTACACCATCACCCTTCTGATTTCCTACTTTAATGAGAGCAGGAGAGGATTGAGGGGAACCTCAGTGACTTCTGCTCTTACTTGAGTCTAACAGCTAAAGTAGTTCAGCCTGGCTTAACAGAAAATTAATTTCCTTCACATTGGAAAAGGTGAAGAACTTGCTTCTGTTTCTGCTGAGGAATCAGAACCTTTTTTTCCTGTTCATAAGTCTGTTTGATTTACAGGATTTCTTCATCATTAAGAGGATGTACCCAGCACTGTTATACTCTAGAACAGGGATGGGGGTTTGGGGTGTTTTTTCAGGTTTTAGAAGTAAGGTGTGTTGAAAATACTTGAAAGAATGCTCTTCTACCCATGTTGTTGTAAGTCAAGTGATTATGCTGATGGTCTCACCAAAACTTACTACATGTTCAACATTCACTTCTTTCATTATCTTCTGGCTCTTTTCTCAGTCTAACCAGAACACTCTACATGGAGGTTACACAAATTGAAGTTCTAAACAGTAGCTTTTCTAATAGCAGCAGTGGCAATAAAATGATGCCCTTAGTGTATGAAAATGGAAAATACCTTCTGAACATATTAGATGTCTTCAAACCAGCTGAATTAGATCTCAAGCATTCTGAGAAGAAATATTTTGGTTTGGGGCTATGAAAGATTGAGTTTAAAAGGAATTATTTTGAGACCAAACTTGATGCAGAAGAGATGATGGAAAATATTTTAAAGCCATATTGATAGCTTTGCTGGTTAGTATGTGTACACAAGTAGGTACATATACCTGTTGACTCACAATCTTTTCTAAACTTCATTCTGCAGCCTTACAGTTGTGGGTAGTCCTGTTTTCTCTAAAAGAAAAATGTCCTTTAATGAGTATAATTATTTTCTCCTGAAAAATACTTATTTCACATGTGAATGTGAGGGATGAAAGGTTTTAAGTACCGGAAACCTGGTCTTATTTCCCTGAGTTTTATATTTCTGAATTTCCACTCTTTTGCATTAGAATTTATCCAGCATTCTGAGCAGTAGACCAGTGTGTGGAGCAGAGAATCAGCGGAGGATTTGGCTTTCCTCAGGCATAAGAACAGAAATGAGAACTGAAAGAGATGGAAGAGCAGAACATCCTTTCTCCCTGGTGCTGGCATCACGGATTGCAGCAGGTCAGAGGAGAAGGGAAATTGTGTGTCCTCAATGAGGAGCTGCCATCTGGCTGCCTTGGGATCCAGATGTCACATTCCTTAGTAGTCAGAGAATGCAACAACTGTTTCAAGGTTTACTGGGGGGGAAATTCAGCTTGCAGGGAGGAGGCAGATGTGCAATACACATAAAGATTTTGGAAAGTAATTAGAAAAGATTGGATATTCTGTTTTATACTCTTCAGAGATTTGTTCCACCTGGTTTACTGTTATTACAAATCTTGGGAATATCCTTGAAATGTCAAATAAGACAAAAATGTTTATGCCTTTTTTACTATACGTGCAAAGTGTTTGGATAAAGGCTTTCAAATGCTTTTTTTTAGCACAGCAGTCTTTCCACAAAACCGAAAACTCTGTTGTTACTAAATCACTACTTTAACAGTGTTCATTAATTTTAGACAGTATTTACAACAGACGTGTTCACTGAATTGTTGATGTCAGTATAATAATTAATGTAAACAGGATCCAAAGACCAAAATTGGTATTACTCTGCAAGAAATACTTGTTCTGGCTGAGGAGGAAACGGTGTGCATTATGCAGAATTCATTGTGCATCAGAATGTGCTCTGCCCACAACAGAAAATGAGTCCATATTCAGTTAGAAAGTTGAAAAAAAGGTGCTTAAATAATTATGTATCACTAACTGATGCTTTTTATCTACCCCATGGTTCTGTTGTTCTGTTCTATAACAGAGATCAAACTGGGACAGGATTCACACCAGCTTTTGAAGTCCAGATAAATTTAATTTCAGCAGTAGAGGGATCATGATGGCAGTTCTGAGGCAGCATTGCAGTCTGCAGGGAGAAGCATGTATTTGCCTTCAGTCAGCCTGGGGCTAAACCTGGAGGCATCCCACCATCTCTCTTGATTGTTCTCAGAAATTTCCTTTCAAGTTCTTGTTTGTATGTGCATCACACTTTGGGAACATCCACACCAGAACTGTTGATTCCGTAATTTTTCACTTCACTTGGATGCACAGCACTGCTTTCTGAGCCTCCACCCATGTACAGCATTTGATCCTCAAAAGGGTAGAAAACACCCCACACCTTCATGTCAGCTGTTTGAGCTGCAAGTTGGTTTGTTTGGGCTTTTATTTCTCATTGCAGTGGAGTGTAATTGCTGAGGTTTGCGCTCAGGTTGGATTGATTGTAAGTTTCCTGGGGTTTATTCCTGTGTGAAGGCCAGGCCTGGTGTCGCAGGGCTGTGTGCTGTCAGTGTGGTGCTGACCCTGCCCAGGAGCTCAGCAAGCTGTGTCCCTGAAGGCAGCCCCTGGCCTGCTGTGGTGCTCTGAGGGGTAACATTGCAGCTGGGACGTTTATCTCTGCAGCCTTCAAACCCAGGGCACCCCAGCACTGGCACAACACCTCCAGGGAAACTGCAGAGTGGTTTACAAGCACATGCATTTTCACGAATGGGATGCAAAGTTTTTTAATCAGATTTGACAGCCTGCAGTTTAAAAAAATACTTTGGATTTTGCACACTTACCCCCTAACTCTGTAACCTTTTTATTATTAAAAATACACTGCTCCTGGCCCTTTTTTCTGTTGCCTCTGAGTCTTTCCCTGCTCCTGTTTAAGGGAATGCTTTTGTGTCTCCTACAGGAGGCTCAGCACTAAAACATTCAAGTCCTAAAACTCAAAAGGAACTTTTAGAGTTTTTCTGCATTCTAGCAAGAACAGAAAATGGGAAAACATTGGAGACATTTTTATGTGAAAAAACTGTTGTTTGGGGTAGCAGCTTTTGTCCAAAATCCATGTTTTCAAAAAGGAGATTGGTTTGTTTTCTCAGCCTGTAAGATATTCACAACTGCATGGTTTTAATCTCTTTATATAAAAAAAAAAATGTTGCTAACTCAGGGTCCTGCCGTTTTTGTCAGCTCATTGCTTTAACAGGCTCCAGTTCTTACATGCATAAGATGACAGGGCTTGAAGAGTTTCTGTGATGTAGATAACCAGCTCTATAAAACAAGAATTCCTGTAATTCCAAACTCCTTATTCCCATGGTTGTTATACAGCCAGTCTTACTGGCTCATCCAGCTGATGATGTTGTTTAGAAAATAAGTGACATTACTGAGTTACAGCTGGAAACTGGTGTGCTCCCTTCTAAGGAGGGGAAAATCTCTTGTGAAATACAGATTTTTGTTCAGTTTTGGATGCTAAGCCATATATGAAAAATCTGTTTGTGTTTGGTGATTCCTCCTTGGCTTGTGTTATTTTGCAGTTTTCAAAAAACTAATTGGTTTGGCCTGTGACCTTTACTATCCCAGCAAGTCCTTTGCCTCTGGCTGCACATGAATCTGAGAGTCCTGGGTTTATTATCCTATACTGACCAGTGTCAGTTTAAAACTGACTGCAAGATCATTATATGAAATCAGGCACTGCTTATTTCTTTATAAAATAATATGTGAACGAGTCCTTGCAGTGGAGAGAGACACGTAATGAGAAATAGAAGCAATGTACCAACTTTCCACTGGGCAACTTTGGATCTATGACAGGTGGTGTTAACACCAGTTGAATTTGTTTACATTAATTTTGTGTGTGATGAAGAGACACAAGGAAAATTATTTGGAACACTTGACATGCAGAAGCCAGCAGATGTACAAACCCAGCTTGTTACCATATGGTTCCAGTGTCCTTTGGCATGATTCGTAGAAAGTTCAAATCCAGATCACATTGTCAGACATAAATTTCAAGTAAATGCTTTCCTACTTCTAAATACGTATCATTGCTTGGATAGAGCAGTCCATGAAATATCCAGGGTGCTAAAAGGGAAGCTACCTGTGTTTATCATTATGTTATTTTTATGTCTTTATATTTTAAACTGACTTAAACCCTCCAGAATTCCAGCCTCCTAGATCTGCTTGACCAGTGACTCCTACTTCACTCTTTCCTGTCCCGTATCTATCATTTTTACTTACTCTTATCCCCTTCCCATGTGACTGTGTATTAGACTTTGGTTTTCAGTTCTGGTACTTAATGGTGTATTAAGGGCAGGAAATGCATCATCATGTTTTCACCTTTTTTCTGTAAATGTTTCTCACCTGTTTGTGTCCTTTGGAACTTGGCAGTCATTGATCTGTAGTGTGGTAGTGACAGTCACACATCTGTCTGCAGAACATGGAGCTGGGACAGGAAACCTCAGTGACTCAGCTTGAGAATCCAGCTCGGTCTTGTGAGCTTCCAAGTGCTCTCCTGAAATCCACAAAAAATTAGTGAGTTAGAATGTTACACTTTGTGTACTCAATACAGTAAGAGATATCAGATGAAACAGAGCTTCCATGGCTTATATTTAATACAGGGTGTTAGTTCCAGTATTGCTTTTGCTTTTTCTCCATTCTCACTGATGGCGCATTTTTATAAAAACAGACAAAGCCCCAGGATTGTACTTCTGGCTTGGCTGAGCCTCAGTGATCAGTTTGCCTTTCTGTGAAGCTGTTGTTGAAGTTGCTAATGTTGAAGCTCCCTCTTTCTCTGGGTAGGCAGGAAGGGAGGTACTTATTCAAATATTAGTCGTTTGTTAGTGGTTTTGTTGATACAAAACCTACAAGACACACTGCAAACAGTATTTTAGTGTTACAGAAAGGAGCCCAGTTGTGGTTTTTTTCTATTCACACAGCTGCCAACTTCATATCACTAGTGGAAACTGCTTTACTTATTTGGTATTTTCTTCTTTATTTGATGTGACATAAAGCAAAATAGCTCCCATGATATAAATACATGGTTAGAGGATTTTTGAAAAGCTCATTTTGTACCATACATATTCAGACCTTTTGGGAAACTTGTTGAAATTGGTAGTTTATGGGTTTGGATTTTGCTTTCAAATGGCAGTGACAGGAGTAATTTTTGTGGATGTCTCTACTAGTGGCTAGAGATTCTAAGGTGGAAGTTGCGCCTGAGTTTCCGTAATTTGACCCACTGGTTGCATTTTCCATGTTACTTTCATTTTGATGGGTTTTTCAACAAATAGTTGTACTATCAAATAGTGTGAGCTATCCATTTTCCTATGTGGAACTGCCAAAAATCAACTCTACAGAAGAAAGATGCTGATGAATGTGCTTTGGAGACATCTGAGAAATACAGTAGCCAACCTGGACACCAGTTCAACTTTGTACCAAGCTCTGTGGTTCCAGAGTAGCATTTTAACAGATTTCCCTGAAGCCATTGGTATCATTGAGAGCAAGTTGACTTTGACAACAGAAAAATTCCCTTGTTGCCTTCTGTAGTAGTGAAAAATCTTAAGGGAATGTGGTAAACTTCATAATCTTGCAAAACACAGCTGCCTTAGGTGGAAGTAGTGGTGATGTTTAGAAATTTTCTTCCTGAGTATTTGGCCTGTGTCCCTCATGGGAAAAAGACTTCGAGCAGAAAGCTCTCTGCCAGGAGAATATGTTTTATAACCCTAGTTTGTGCTCTCAGGCAGGAAGCCTGTGAGAGGTCAGTGGTTCAGGAAGAGGTTTTGTGCTGTTTCTATTTCATAGTTATTTTATTTAACTTTAGAAATCTAAACAGTGAGAGCGAGTCCAGCTCTTTCTTGGTTACCAGCTTTATGGTAGGAATCTATAGTCGTGTGTGTGTGAGCACTAGCACTTGAGTGTGGGGGACAGGCAAGAGTCACAAGAGTTTAAAGCTGGCTTCAGACTGATGAGGGAAAATAGGCAAAAGTGCCCATTGAGAATGTGTCATGAAAGTTCCCATTAAGGTATGTCCTGCCATTAGAAGTCGCAAAGGTTACAACAATTTCTCTTTTTAGAGATTACTTTTAAAACCTTTTGGCTTCTGCTGGGGGAGAAAGACTTTTCTCTCTGGCCCAAAATTCTAAGTTACATGAAGGAGCTGCTTTTGATATTGTGACTTAGACTTAGCCTTCAGTTTTAGGTTATTTAATAAGCCCCTAAACTGAGTTATGACGAAGACAAATTAAATTCTTTAGCTGAATATATAACTAGCCATTTGTTACCATTTGTATTTAAAAGCTTGATTAGTCATGGTATTAATCCTTGGATCTAAGTAATTTCATTTAATTTAAACACTGAAGCTAACTTATTGGTGTATTAATTTCACCATTATTTGATTTGGATACTGAGGTTTTTATTAAGATTTTAATAACATTCAGTATAAGTAGCATTTACTAACATTGCATCTAATTGCTTTTACATGCATTGCCTAAGAGTAGTGTAGGTGGTTTCCTACAGTAAATTCCTCCCTTTCTCCTCCTGTAGGAAAAAACAAAGCAAACCAAGCCAAGGGAGCCTGTGTAACTGCAAAGCAAAATGTCATTTCCTTGGCTGATTACTGAGCACAGTGCCCCGGCTGCAGTTGCTGCCAGCTGGGCTCAACCCCACAGAACCCCTGGTCAGGTTAGGACAGGACAGCTATGAGCAGGGCCTCAGGAGCATTCCCAGTTCTGCTGTGCAGAGGTTCAGCTTGAAGGAAACCCTTGGTGCCACTGAGGGGACACAGTACGAGCAGCTGTGGTCCTTTGAGGACACCAGACGTTATTCTTGGTGGTCAGA
Organism: Coloeus monedula; assembly: GCF_965178545.1. Lineage (NCBI taxonomy): Eukaryota > Metazoa > Chordata > Aves > Passeriformes > Corvidae > Coloeus > Coloeus monedula. The sequence goes on along the minus strand of NC_138788.1, from coordinate 5,369,418 downwards.
AGGTATTTGGGGATGCAATTCCCAGTGGTTTTGCCTTCTCCTAGCACAGCTTAGCCTGACTGTAGTTGCTGGACATTGCTGTTTAATCCTGAACATTTCCACATTTAGCTCTGACTATGGAGAGGGGTATCTGACTCACTGCTTGTGAAACTTGCAGCAGCAAATTCAGAGAGAATCTGTGTATGAGCAAGGCACACATAATGTGATTCTTTGCTGGAAAGCGGGAAGATATCCCTGAAAGAAGTTACTTACGAGTGAGGGATTTGAGTCTGTTAATGTGAGACAATCCATTCTCCATTAGAATTTCTCCTTTTTAACACACATCTTTTATCGCAGGGGGTCTGATGCCGGTCAGCACCGGTGTGCTGCGACCTTCCTAGAGAGAGTGTGCTGCAAAGAACAACTTTTCCAGGAGCGGTGGCAGGCCTCCCTGGGCAGCAGGGGATTTCAGCAAGTGTAGCGATTTCTCAGCTACAAATGATTCCAGCTCTTGTGATTCAGCTTTGTGAAATCACCTAAGGTGAACTCGGGGACAGAGAGACAGGAGCCTCATTTGGCAATTCCACAGAGGCAGCTTTTATTGTCCAGCAGCCCCTGTGAAGGGAAGGCCAGGGACAAAGGCTCCCTGGTCAGAGGCAGAAACAGGGGCTTTTTATGGGAAAGGCAGAGAGTGGGGTAGAAACCAACTAGCCAACTGGGTACAGGTTATTACCATATAAAAACAAGGCATGCTGGGGGTGGTTCACTTTGTCACCATGACCCAGAGGAAGGTTGTTTACCTCTGGGGACAGTCTTTTTGCCCTCAGGCCTCTTTCCTCCAAGGGAGTGCAGAGGGCTCCTGTGCCAAGGGCTCACAGCCCTCCACAACTCCCCCTTCTATTTTTACCAAGAACGCCTCTCCCCAACAGCCTTTTTAAAGCAGCGTAACAACCACAAAAACTAAGCAATACAATAAGAATTACAATGAAAATCCACAAAGTGCCCTTGACTAAAGAAAGTGCCCACCCTTGGAGTCCCTATTGACCGAGAAAGTTGTTGAGACCATCTGTGATTTTTTTCTTCTGTCTTGATTTGGTGGACTTGATCTTTTAGCAGCTGGATGTTCTTTGAGATGGAGTCACTACATGATGTTAAATCAAAACAGCACATGCCTTCAAAATCTTGATAGCCATGTCCACGGGCTAGGAGCAGGAAGTCAATGGCTGCCTGTTTTTGCAGTGTCACGTGTCTGGTGGTCTCTTCATCTCGGAGGAGATCACTAAGGGCGGCAGATGTTGCATTGGCCTGCTTGCTAAGCCAACACCCCAGGTGATTTAGCTCACCAAGGGCTTTAGCAGTGGCTACACAAGGTAGAAGGAGGGAGACTGCTACCCTTTTCCTTTACCCCATTTAACAACTTGAGAATCACAATTTCCATCTGTCCTGGGTTGCAGTGTATTCTATTACCATCCCCATCAGCTGTTGAAATCAGGTGGGGCAGTGTTTCCTTGCCTCCTCCCCCCAGACTGTCTTTCTGTTAATGGCCCATCATTGTCCTGCCGCCTGACTCAGAGATAACTCCCTCTGGACTATCATCTGTTAATGAGCCCAATCAACACCTGGCCTCATGACTCATTACCCCATTGTGAGATGCTCCACCCAGAAGGAAGAACCAAGCATTCCATCCTGGATATAATCTGAGATTCTGAACACCAGAGAGAAGGCCTTCCCACTGGATTTCCAGAGGACAGGAGCTACACAGCCACCACTGGACCTTCTGAGGAGGAGCAGACCCTTTTTCTACAGGATCGCCACTTCGGGAGGACTGCAGCCACCATTCTACCAGACTGCCACCACCACCCTGGCTAACAGGGTGCCAGGTTGTATCCTAACTCTTGACAGTTTAACCCAGTGTTATCTGCTTTTATTGTTTTTTCTTTTCCCCTCCTTTTATTTCCCTATTAAATTGTTATTCTGACTTGGTGTCTCCCACTAGTTTGTTTTCAAGCTAGTACACTATCATAGTCCATATAAGATCATTTTTGGTGTGCCAGTTTGTGTGCTGAATTATTCTTTAAACCTTGGAGTATCGTAATGTTTGGGGTGAGGGTGGTAAGCTGGCCAAGGCTACAAGGACCCCCTTGAAGGAGTGCAGGGATCCTGGCCCATGCCCTGTTTCCACAAATAAGAAACACTCCCCGGGGCAACACTTTGGGATGGAGTGAGGATGAAGAAGGTGTATGACTGGTGTAATTGCACCAATTTGGAGAATTATAAACTTTGTTAGTTGGTGATACATTTTTTTTATGGGTAGACCTAATAAGGTCAAGGTGGTTCAAATGTTGGCCAGATAGTTTATAATAAAATTGCACACAGTAGTGAGCTTTGGAGGACCCCAGTAAGTCCAATTCCTGGGGTTCCTCTGGTGCTTGCAGAAGAATCTTGGTCCACTCGTCCCAAATGTCTACCGGATTGGGTTTCTTACCTATATATGGGTATTCATGTGCTGCTAGAGGAATCCCTACCAGGCACGTTGACAATGGGTTGTCTAGGCTGCCCATGGACAGGCACAAGTTATCTTGTTTTAATGTCTTTGCTAGGGTCACGCAGATATTACGGTTGGGCTGTGGGACAACCCAGCTGAGGGCCTGGGGCGCTGTGCGGAGCGTCCAGGCAGCAGTGAGGGCAGCACCAAGGTAGATGGGTCTCATCTTTAGATAGGGATGGGGCTTCTGATAGGGAATATAAATGAAAATTCGTTAGCTTTGAGGTGAAAGGGAAGGGTTGTCTTCACTTTTCCTCCCTCCTCCCTTTCCATTTCCCCTTTCTTTGTTTTTTTTTTTTTTTTTTAATGAATACTGTTGGCAGGGGTAGAGGGTTTGGGATATTCTGGTTGGAGGTAAGCGAGGGCTGGGGAGGGGAGGGAACAGGAAAGTAGGTATATAGGTAAGTGGGGTTTTAGGGATAACTGGGGAATAATTTGTTACTTATAACAGCGTTGGCCCGATGAATGTCTGGCCTGTAGTTTGCATTTTTTTAAGTAGAGTTCTTCTTGGAGCTGCATTTTGTCTGTGGCCTGGTGACGGGACGGTGGATTCTTTCTGACAGTTGATGCTTCCTCTGTCTCCAGGCTGAGCTGCTCTGGTTATCTGGACCTGATGTGTCAGACTCAGCTATTTCAGTTATTATTTGTGGAGGCAGTGTGTGCAGGGCCTAAGTATGGTTTGATGTTTTTTCCTGGGAACCACTTTGGGCTGGATGGTAGTGAAACACAGGCATACCCCCTTCCCCCAGGGAATCAGCTGGAAAGGTCCAGAAATCTGATGTGTTTCTGGGTCTTTGATCAGCACTCGTGGTTTTTCAGTGAGTTTAGCTCTGGTCAAATTCGACAAGTGCTGGAGTATTGGGGGGTCAGGCTCAGATGATGTACAGTTTAGGAAGTTAATAACGTAGAGAGCCTTACAGAGTCTCCCAACAGGAGACATAATCTCTGTTTCCCTCTGCTGTTGATTGATGACTCTTTGATGGTCTGATAGGTCCATTCTACGATGGATTGTCCTGTGGGATTAGTGGGTATGCCCCTCATGTGTTTTACCCCCCACTGGTTGAAGAAATCTTTCAATTTGCGGGAGGCATAGGTGGGCCCATTATCTGTTTTTATTTGTTCAGGGACTCCCAGGGTGGCAAATGCAAGGAGAAAATGCTTGATGGTGTGGGTGGCGTTTTCTCCTGCGTGGGCTGATGCAAACGCTGCCCCAGAAAATGTGTCAACTGACACGTGCACATACTTACACATTCCAAAGGATGGGAAGTGGGTCACGTCAGACTGCCGTAATTGGCAGCTGTTCAGGCCCCAGGGGTTAACCCCGGTACCCATAGATGGTATTTGGTAATTTTGGCAGTTTGGGCACATTGCTACAATTGCTCTCGCTTGATCTTTCTAGAGCTCGAACATTCTGATGAGGGCAGGTACATTTTGATGATGAAATGCATGTGATAACTTCGCCTGAGTGAAGACATCAGGGATGTTAGCAGTCTCTGCTGACACGGCTCTAGCGCGCCTGCTTTCTTGTTCCCTTCAGCAATGGCTCCTGGGAGGTCGTTGTGTGACCTTACATGCATAATATGATAAGGTTGCTTTCTGTGGGAGATTAAATTAATTAATGTAGAAATTAATTGGTGTAAATTTGAATTGGAGACCTCCTTGAGAAAGGTGTGTTCAGCCCTCATAGCTATGCCAGCAACGTAAGCTGAATCTGTGACCAGATTTGTCTTTGAATTTCTCAAAGGCTCTGACAACAGCAGCTAGCTCAGCAATCTGTGGTGATCCTTCCACTACTTGGACATCAGACTCCCACTTCTGAGTCTTGGGATCCCTCCAAGTCGTTACTGACTTATGGGATGACCCTGAGCCATCAGTAAAAACGGTTAGAGCTTTGAGAGGTGTTCTACTTTGGATTAATTTTGGCAGCAAATTAAAGGCTGAATCGCGATAAAAAAGTTTATGCTGGCACGTGAATGGAAATTTGGCCTGGGTAGCTACCCAGGGCGAACTGGAGGCTCTCATTGGTCTGGAGCAAATGCTCCAGATCCCCAGTGGTCAATGGCAAGTAAATGCATGTGAACTCACACCCTGCAAGAGAGCAGAGGCGAGTTCTGGCCTTTTTTATTAGATGTGCCATCCTTTCTTGAGGAGTGGTTTTTGTTTTTGTAGGCTGATTGCTTGTAAAGATTCATTCAAGTATTAGTAAAGGGTCTCTGAGTTGAGGATCACACTGAAAGATTAACCTGTAGAAATGGGGGGCCTTACCCAAAATGGTAAACTGGAGGGGCAGGCTGGGCTCGACGTGATGGGCTTGGCTTGAAGACAGGGCCTCCTGGACTTTGGTGATGGAATCTTGGGCTTCTGGTATGAGGGCACATGGAGAGTCCAGGTCTTTGCCGCTGCGGAGAAGACTGAAGGGGGGGGGAGGGGAGGGGGCAAGGTCCTCTGTCGTAATCCCTAGTAGGGGACATAGCCAATTGATGGACCCACACAACTTGTGTAAATCTCTTAGGGTCTTTGGGTCATCTTGGATGGTGAGTTGCTGTGGTGCAATGGTCCTCTCACAGATCTGGAATCCACAGTAAGTCCATGGGCTGGAGTGCTGCACTTTGTCTTTACGGATCTCAAGCCCTGCTTCCTCTGTGGCTTCGATAGTCCTTTTAACAGTCATGTCCAAATAAGTTTTCTCTGATGCACAGATCAGGATGTCATCTGTATAGTGGTGAATGATTGCGTCCGGGAACAGGCTCTGGATGGGGGACAGAACGTGGGCGACAGACAGCTGGCAGATGGTCGGGTTGTTCTTCATGCCTAGGGGAAGGACAAGCCAGTGGTACCTTTTGAGTGGGGCCTTTCTGTTGAGGGAGGGGATGGAGAAGGCAAACCAGGGGGCATCCTGAGGGTGGAGTGGGATGTTGAAGAAGCAGTCTTTTATATCTATGATGGCAAGCATCCGGTCTCTGGGCAGCATTGATGGCGAGGGCAGGCCGGGCTGGAGGGGACCCGTGTCCTCAGTGACTTCATTGATCTTATGGAGGTCGTGGAGGAGCCTCCACCTGCCCTTGCCGGGCATTTTCAGCACAAAGACAGGGGAGTTCCAAGGGCTGATGGTCTCAGTGATGTGACCTTTGGCAAGATGTTCTTCCACGAGGGCTTCCAGAGCACACAGCTTTGCCTTGGAAAGGGGTCACTGCTCGATCCACACTGGGTCCTTTTGTTTCCAGGTGAGCCGAGGGATGGAAGGTGGTGTGCGCCTCTCAGTGGCCCCAGTTAGAAATCCTTACTGGGGATGTATAAGGAAGCCCCCCATTGGGTCAAGAGGTCCCTGCCCCATAAGGTGATGGGGGCCCTCACCACAAATGGCTGGATCGTCGCTAGCTTGCCTTCGGGGCCTTCAACGATGACATTCTGCTTGCTCTGCATAGATACTGTGGCTCCACAGATTCCAGAAATCATGCCTGCCACCAGCTGCAGTTCCCCGTTTGCTGGCCACTCGGAGCGGGTGATGATGGTCACATCTGCGCCAGTGTCCAGCATCCCTGGTCGGTAGATCTGCTCCCCCTTACAGAGCAGGCCACACTCAATGGTAGGCTTATTTGAGCCCACAACCTGTGCCCACATTATGGATGGATTGAGTGGAGCCTGTTCTGGGCAGTCCTGTGGAAGCAAAAAGGCTTGTGCAAGCGGTGTTTCCCGTGAAAGGTAAAAGGGTGGGTCTGTGCAGCAAAGCTGGACAAAGATCTCTTGTCCAGGGTGTACTGTTTGTATTTCCAGTAATATGAAAATCTGTTCTGGACCATGAAAAGTGTAGGATGAGAATGTCCCATGGACCATTTTGCAGTCCGTACTTCCCTGTGGGGATATGGTAAAAAGACTCATCTGCAAAGTCAGTGGACAGCGCGGTTACCAGCTGGCACTGGGTTCCCATCTGTATCGCTCCGTGTCACGGGTCCCTTTCATGCACGCTGGGATCTCCGGGGATGATGGTGCCTTCCGAGATCCACCTGCTTGCTCCTGACACTTGGCAGTGGATTTTGCATACTGGTCGAAGTGATACGGCTTTTGATTTGTTGTCAAAGTGTGGTGCCGTCCCGCGCTCTGCTAGAAGTTTCCTGGGCGCTGTTGATACTACTGCTGTCTCTGGGGCCTTTGGTAGATAGTGCAACAGTCCTGGGTGGGTGATTTTTCTGGGCAGTCCTTTATAAAGTGTCCAAATTCTCTGCAGCTGAAACAGTGGGTGTTATCTTTTGAAGCCACCGCTGCAAATGCACCAGATACCCTGTTGGGGTTTTAGTTTAGTCCTAGTTTTTTTTCTGTTAAAGGAATTTTCCCCCTATACATGTTGCTAGGGGAACAAATGGCCAAGTACTTAAGAAAAACAAAGGACCTGGCTGCTCTTTTTGTTTCACCTGGGTGTGTGGGCAGTCGGTCTGGGTGTTCAGAGCGAGAGAGAGAAGCTGCTTGTCCTTCGGCCATTTTTCTTTCTGCCGGAGCAACCCTGGGATCCCCAGCCCACCTTCCCTGCCCCGCTAGGAGCCGGCCTGTGGCCGCCCTGCCCCCACCGCTGCTTTGAGCCTTGGCTACGTTGTAGCCGTGCTTGCCCTCCCTGCCCCAACCCCCGGGAGGGGGGGGGTCCCTGTTTGGATACACCTCGTCTGCCACCCGGGATTTGTGCTCGTCCCTGCCGTTCCAGCCTGTTGTTCCCGAGGGTCCGGCCGGACAGCGGGATCGGCTGCCCAGGGGTTTGTGAAGCCTTTGTTCCATCCCTCCCCGGGATCCCAGGCCACCAGTGCCGCGTGCTCCCCGAGCTCGCTCCGGAGCGCCCCCTGCAGCCGCGGGGGAACCATCGCACCTGCCCTGCTCACCGGGAGCCGCCAGCGCCCCTGCCGGCTGCGAGCGGAACTGCACCCGAGGGGAAAGGGCCCGACAGCCGAGAAGGCTGGCACTGGGTTTGTGATTGTTTGCTGTTACTGCCAGAGTTATTGCTGTTTGTTTGCCTGATTATATATATAATAGTAAAGAACTGTTATTCCTATTTCCCACATCTTTGCCTAAAAGCCCCCTTGATTTCAAAATTATAATAACTCAGAGGGAAGGGGGTTGCATCTGCCATTCCAAGGGAGGCTTCTGCCTTCCTTAGCAGACACCTGTCTTTCAAACCAAGACATAACCCTTCTGCAATGCCCTTTGCAAGTGCTTGGGCAACTGCGTTTTCGGTGGACGTATGGCTCATGCAGCCTTCCACCATTTGCTCTATGGCGACTTCCATGTCCAGGGGTAAAGCCCTTAGGATAGCCTTACATTGTTCATTAGCATTTGCCACAGCAAGTTTACCCAAAAGTTCCTTTTGTCCCTCTGGACTTTCTATTTGTTTTTCCAGGGTTACTTTTAACCTGTCCACGAATTTAATGAAACTCTTGTCCACTCTTTGATGTTAGAAAAATGTTGTGTGGGTATGGAGTCATCAGGGTAAGAAGCAGTGGTGTTTTTGCTGCAATGGATATATCCTGCAGTGCAGCTTCAGATACAGTGTTTGTTTGGTCTGAGGGTTTTTGAAGTTCACCTTCTCCGGCTGATTGCTCAACAGTCAAATTTGGCCAACCCACATCTTTGGAATAGGAGTCAGATAGTGTTTTTAATTGTCTTTTCAAATGCCTCTCTCATAGTATATATTCAGCTGGCCTAAGAAAGCAGGTAAGAGTGTTTTTAATGTCATGCAGAATGAGCGTGTAGGTGGAGAAGGTGGCTTCTAGTAAGTTTCTAAAAAAATGGGATCCCCCCGTGTTCCTTAGCAACTTTGCAAAGCTCTTTGATTTCTCTGTAGGGAATTGGCTCCCATATTCTTATATTTGTGTGTCCTCCCAGCCTCCCTTTCATAAAAACGACTGGGAAGGCTGAATTCCCAATCTCCCTCCACAATCTTTTGTTAACACTGCAATATGAGGCAGTAAATTCCAACATTATATGCTGAAAAAAAACCCCTTCACTTTGTTTATTTTGGACCTGTCATTTGGCAAGGTTACAGTAAAATATTTTTCTAAATATTGTATCATGCTATAATAATGCAAGTAGAGCTTTTCAAATTGGAATATCCAAAGTTAGATATCTAATTTAATCTTGAAAACAACTTAAATTTCTTTCAGAAGTGCCTACATTTATGCTGAAAACTAGTGGGTCAAGTGTTCATTTCCCTTTCTAAAATTACATGTAACAAAATAAATGTAATTGAGTTTTATTCAGTGGAAAATTCATTTTCACTCTCTTCCTCACCAGCAAGAAGTATTATTTCTGACATTCATATGCCCATTCCCTATGCATTAATTTTGAGGGGAAAAATACAAATGAAGCATTTAATTTAAATGATGTTTCATCTTCTAATGGTATTTCTGCCAATTTTCAATAGTTAATGCCAGTGTTAATGAAACTTGATTTCTGAGCAATTATGCAATGCATTTCATACTGGCAAACTGATTAATTAGGACCCTTTGTTGGGAAGCCAGAGTAACAGCTACCACAGAGTCTGCATGTGGGGGGGGTGGGGGGGGGGGGGGGGGCTTAAAATTCAGATGAAATTCTGTAGCTTTATTAAATTTTCAGGCTGGACATTAATGGCAAAACTGTAGCAGCATTTAAAGCAAAGGTGGCTGCAGGTGAGATCTTTATTGCCAGCTGAAAGATGAGCATGGTACAAAGAACATTTCTCCAAAATGACATCTGCCATTTACTGCTGGTGTTCTTTGGGATGCTGCTTTTCAGCTGAGCTCCCCTGCTCCACTGTATTGTTGCTGATCCAGTTCTGTGTCCTGAGACAGCCCAAAAGGACCAGCACCAGGAGCTGCAGGAAGAGAGGAGAAAGCTTCCAGCAGGGCGGTAAAGGCAGCAACACGAGCCAAGGATGCCTGTCAGTGCTGGCTGTTTACTGATACTCTTGGATCCTGCAGTGACATGGGTTTAAACTGACACCAGAGTTCATTCCTTGGGGTTGGTGGGGGGAGAGAAGGAAGCAGTCCAATCCTGTAGAGAGATGCTGGTCTACTACAGGAGTATTTCTCATGTATACCAAGAGCCTACAAGCTGAAATTATAGATTGGCAATCTGCTCATGGTTAACACTTGAGTAATTGTTCCTTCTTGTCCCAGATAGTAGTGTTTTATTTTACCTTTTCAATTCCTTACACTCTTTTTTCAAAGTGCTACTTTCCCTAATGGAATGAGAAGAAATTGAATTCTCTTCCTGAATCATGTCACTGATGTTCATCCTCTGTTACTCATGTTCCTGTTCAGGTCTTTAATCAAGAAGTCAGTCTGTCTGTCTTCTTTCTAATGCCTGATCTTTTTTCCTGCAGTTTTCACTGTGCTCTCCCTCCAGCTTCATGGCTTAATGTGCATGTGCCTGCCTTCCCTGGCAGCTGCCCAGCCACTCCCTGCAGAGCTTCCCTCCATTACTGTGTGCCAGCCAGCTCTTGAGTTCCTTGTGGTTTAGTGGTGGGGACTGGCAATGTGTTTATACTTTTTGTTTGTTTTCTTCCTAATGTTCCATTTTCTAACTCTTAAGTTTTGTGAGGACTCACAACTCACAGGCTGTTCTTGGGGGTTTGTGAGTCATGTTTTTCATCTCATGCCTTTGATTTCCATTTTTAGCTCCTGTATTTGAGGTGCACTGAATGTGCTGTGTTTACTGGGTGGTGCTTCTACAATCCATTGAACTTCTAAAATGTACATGTAATACAGACTTTGGTGCATTATTTCTGGCTTTCTGTAAATAAATTTCTGCTTTGCTTTGTGCTACCAATTACTTAATATACTATGAAATGTTGCAGGAAAACTGATGCAAGCGTTCTGTAACTTCATTGCTAATGTATTCATTCTGAGATACATGAATCTGTTCTACAAGCACTACAGGCCTTCCAAGGTAATTTGGCTTTTAGATTTCTTTAAGTTGAAACATTTAAAAAGGAAGTTTTCCCAATTGAGCTGATCTGAATATACTGTAAGAGGCTCTGTTTTCTGTGCTGCTTTACTCCCTTAGAAGAAATTTCAGCTACACTTACGGTTATGAAATTCCGTGCTTAACTACAGACTGCTATAAAAATTCAGCAACATCTTGAATATCTGCTTTCATTTCTAAAGAGCACAGAAATCTTTCTCAGTTTGATGTCGTTCAGTAGCTGTCCATTCCAATTTGTAATTACATAAGGTCACGGTAGAACATCAGTAGTGCTGAAGTATTCCGCTGTGAGTAATGGGGGAAAAAAATGCTTCTGCTAAGACTTGCTTTATTAAGGAAATAAGTAGTGTATATGTGAGGAGCTGTAGTCATGGATGTATGTAACCAGAAGCAAATTAATTCCATTTCTATTCTTAAACAAGGTCTCAGTAAAAGAGGTGAGGTTGAAACTTGTTATTTGACCTGCTGAGTTTCTTTAAATTAAGTTTAAAGGGTAATGATCAGGAAGATATAAAAAAACCCTTGTTTGCTCTGAGTGTTTCTGAAGAGATGCTGATGAGTAAGGAGTCATCTCAACAAGATAGCTCAAACACTCATCCATGGGGAACATGCAGGGCTAGATTTGGGTTATGTTTTCACTGGGTGCCTGGACACTTGAGTGTTAGGTCTTTTCCTGTCTGAAGTCACCTTCTGAAATCTGAAGTTCCCATCTTCTATTGATCACCTTTGATCTTGCCAAGCTCTGCTTGTGCCGCTATTTCTATATTCAGTCTTTATTCAATAAATAACATAAAAAATTTTTGGGGTAGGACATGGGTTTTGGTAGAGGGTAGTTACAGGCTGTGTGTAGTTAGGGTGGTTCTTGAATAGTACTGCCTTATTCTTATGAAAATCTCCTAAATATAGTCCATTATAAGCCATGCAAAAATCACTATTTTATAATCCATGCTACCTATGCTTTCACTGTCTGAGCCTTCCATCTAATATGCTTATCTGTGGAAGCTGTTCCACTTTCCACAGTAAAATGTGTATGTTTACAGGCTCACAGAGGAAAAGAATTTAAAGAAGAGCACACTCCAGAGATATAAAGATTAAAAGTCATGCCCCTGTCATGGTATTTAGTTTGTTTGTTTTATCTCACTGTGGGACAGCTTTGAGAAAACAGAGTAGTGTGCTTGTCAGTCCAAATCAAGCAGAGGAGAGCTGTGTCCTGTATTCTGGAGCAGAGTCTTGAGGCTGTGAAGGCCCCTGGTATTACAGTGGTACGTACCCATGGGCAGTTGGCTGGAAGGAGGAAACTGGGTGAATTCTGGAGTAGATCAGCCTGGTGTGCTTCATAGCCATCTTTTTTAGTTCACACTGAGATAAAGAGAACAGATGACTTTTTTTTTTTTTTTCCTTCAGACTGGCATGAACAGAATTTGTAGTGTTGGTTCCTGTACGCGTTTAGATTATTGGTTTACATGAGGTTTCTCATTAAAATTCTATGCTGATAAAGACAGTTTGGAATTAATTGTCTTGCACTCTTCAGTGTGTGAAATAGTGCATGAAAAAATACCTTTTCTGTTTCATAATAATTCAAAACATTGCAATAGTCTGAGTTTTTTAAATCATAGCTTCAACATACAAATTGCCTTATTTAATGTTTCTTATAGTCAGTCTTAAACTTCTGAGGAAGGGTTCTCAGCTACAAGTAGTGTTATCAGTGCAGGACAGAATAAATACATAAATATTTCTGCAAAAAAAGTTAAAAGTCTTTCTGCAGAGTTATAAATCTGCTTCAGTACTTTTTTCACCTTCTCTCGTATGTACCACCCAAATTCAGCTTGTTAAGGACTGCTGGCATATGAGAGCTTTCCTTTACAAGATTCTGTTTCAGTGTTTTCCCTCCATAGAGAAGACTGGTATTAGATAGCCTTCTGAACCAGCAATTCTGTTTTCTGAAGCAGAGAATTAAGATTTCTCTTCTTTACTGTGGAGAAGCCAGTGTGTGTCTCATATTCACGCTAGACTGTCCTGACATACCAGCAGCAGCAAATGTAAAAATAGTGTGTCCAGGCATCTAGGACAGCAGAACACGATTTTCTAGCAGAATCTATATCAGAAATTGCCTCTGCGTCCTTTTTGGAGCAGTTCCCACTCAGCCCGGTCAGCTCCGGACGCAGCAGGCTGCGGGGGCCAGCCTCCGGACTCCGGGAGACCCGAGGTCTGGCTCGTGGGTCCTTCCACAGGACCGCGGCGATGGAGGCAGGTGGTGGAAGAAGGAGGCAGGCTCAATTGTGGATGAAATCCGGAAGGTTTATTGTGTCTCCGGAGAGGGGACCTCGCCCCCCGGGGGTGTCCAGCAATGAGCAACCCTGAACGCGCCTGCCAGGGGTTTTATGGGGGGGTGGCAACAGGGGAGGGATGACAACGGCATCGAATCAGGGAAGGAGAAGGACGGGTCTGAGGGATGAGGGACACACAAGGGAACCTATCTTGGGGAAGGAAGGGAGGGATCCTCCCCCCAAGACCAATCACTCGACGCCCCTGCCAGAACTTTCTAGAAGCTTGGGAGGGGTGCCGGAGCGATTGGCAGGGGTCTGGGAGGAGACAAATAGAGAAAGCAGGGTTATGAACACGAAACCGGGAGGGTATAAACTGGGATGGTACAGTAACACGAAACCCAAAGGGGAGACCCGGACTGAACCAAACAAGACACACTCCCACAAGAAATGTCTCACAGGTTGTGATCCTTATGCATACCAAGATACCTTTCAATTGCTCCAGGAGTGCTGGGAGTTGTCCCGTGGTAGAAGATCAAATTTACACTCTTCAGCAGAAGCACCCAGCCCCTTGCACTGGAATTCCCCCTCAGTGGAAGTGCTTCATCTTCAGAGCCCTGACAATGGGTTTTTCAGATTATGCTGCCCTGGATGATGCACTTAACATTTTGTCTTAGTGCTATTGTTAGTGTTTCTCTAGGTCCTGAATCTCTGTGGGCAGATCAGGATCATATATTAAAACAGGGTAAAATATTGGATCAGTGCACAGTGACATTTGGGTGGAGTAGTTTTTCCTGGGGTACTTCCTATAGCTGTACTGTCAACCTGCCCAATAATGTAATTTATTTCTCCTGCTGAATGTTATTTAGCTTCTCCTGTGCGGGTACTCGGGGGTGGTTCAGTCTGGACCGGGCGTAGACGGACGGGGACGGACGGAGACGAGAGATCTCTGAAGTCAGATCTTGGAACATGCGGTTTATTGCAAAGGGCGTGGGTACAGGGGCACTGCTTAGAGCTGCAGCTGGCAGCTCTGAGCAGGCCCAAGAGAGCAAGAGAATAAGCGGGTAAGTAAAGAGAGAGAGAGAGTGAGAGGAATGAGAGTGAAGAAGTAGTGAGAGAGAATGTCTGAAGTCTTGGTTACAATACAATAAATCATCTTCTGTACTGAATATTCTAATTGTCACTAACCAATCTAATACAAGATACAAATCCTATGGCATTTACATACAGCCTATAAGAGTTCTTATATGACCATAGAGTGTTACATCTTAACTTCTAAAAGCTACTCTTTGGACCCCTTCTGCTGAGCTAGTAGGGTCTGCTCTGACCCTTGGACCTGCCTGCAAGCAGAGGGTATTGTTCAATCAAGAGGGGATTACCTTCAGTCGGCCATACCATTGTTTTCCAGTTGTTCAGTAACTAAGACGTGGTATTTCAAAAGTGGCTTTCATTTCGATGTCGCCTGTAGTTTTCATATTCCCAAAATCTTTTGTCAGGCAATCATATTTATAAGGCTTTCCTGTTTCATCTTCCCCAACACTCCTGTAATTCAGGTTGGAGTAACATGTAGAGAGTACTGCCTTGGACCTGGAATATGGGCTGCCAGGGGTACATGAATGACACAGGTTACTCGTAAAATTTACTCCAGTGCATTGTGTCCCAGTTTGCTTTTCAGGAGGTGGCACAGGCCAGGCCTTTCTTGTGTCTTATTTGGCTAAAGGAAATACAAGTAACTAACTAGAGTGTTGAACATAGGGAATCCTTAACAAATACGACATTTACTTGTTAAATACTGAAGAAATTCTAATCTCTTTCTAAACACTAAGTGCTTTGACTCCCTGCCATCTCCCTCTGCTCTCTCCCTCTTCCAAACAGGCCACAGTTTCATGTTTTTCTTGCAGTCTCTTCTCCTGTCTTGCTCAGAACTTGCTGTTCACTGTAAGAGCATTTCCCTTGTTCTCCAGCCATCAGTGAATCACCAGTGTGCAGCCCTGCCACATCACATTAAGCTTGTCGCTCATTCTTTGTGTCATTTACGAGGGATTTCACCTTAAGGTTTTGGTTTATATGTTGCTGTTCTTCAGCTGAAGTAAGTTCTCTGTGGCTTTCTTCTCTTGTTTGTGTGCTTGTGAAACAGGGTACTGTACTCAATTACAGGAAGAGTTGGAAAAATGAGCATGGTGATAATATAATTTCCTGGTGCTTAGTTGCAGCAGGAAACAGTTAAGGCATCCCAGCAGTGGTGGGGTGAATGCAAACTCTCAGGAGGAACTATGGAGAGCAAAACAGCTTTATGTATAAAGGCAGAAAAAATGAAATTTGCCTTCTAAGGTGCTGACATATGCAGTAATAAAAAACTGGTTGCAGTGGCAAAATCAATTTTGCCTTAGCCTTTACACTGATTCTTGAATGGCTTTACAGAAGTGAATTATACACATTTTTTAATTGCATCACTTGTGTTGCTTTATAGTAAGTGTCAGGACAAGTGACTTTCCCCAGATGATACATAAAAAAGCTGAGAGAAGGGTCCAGTCTCCCTCCTCCAACAGTATTAAACACAAGAGGGTGAATAAAAGTGGTAGTTTTGCTACTGTATTGCAATGTCAGTACAAAAATCAATTTCTTTTGTTTCAGAGATGCCTGGTGCCTTCTGAATATGGTATTTAGTGATCCTGCAAAGATAGTGAAAAAAGTGAAAGGGATGTAAAGAGAAAATCCATCTGTAGAGGAAAAAATCAGTGGTTTTTAATTCATTTCAATTTCTCATTTTACAAACTTCATTACATCCAATTCTATTATAATAATCCACTCTCTCAATATAAGAAATAATTGGAAGAAGGAGGTTCAACTGGATTAGATAATTAATTTATCTAAGTCTTGAAATGTCTCTGGGTTTTTTTTCAGTCAGATATAACAAAATTACAGAAGCTCACGCACAAAAGATTTATCCAAATAAGTCATTCTGGTCTGTACTTGTTATAAATTCCTACTGAACGAATTCATCATCACCAAAACACAGCAATTTAAATGTTAGCAGGAGTTCACAGAGGTATAATACACTGCCAGTGCAGCTGTTCCTGATGGGTTCCCCTGTCGGAGTAACGCATGCTGCACCTCAGGCAGCAAGGCAGGGCCTGCTGCTTATGTGGCCCAGCAAAGCATGCAGTGAAATGATCCTAACTGTGACTTGAGTACCTAAATGCTGGCTTTGTTTTGTTGTCATGCGTTGAATAAAAGCCTCATTGTAAGAGAGTCTCTTATTGGACTCTCCTACAATGAAATGCCCACAGTTGTCCAATCCATATTCAGTTGTTCTGTTCTTGGGAGATGATACCAAGTTACCTGGGGGTGTGTGCTGCTCTGAAGGCTGGGAACAGAACCCTCTGGGGTGCCTCCTGCTGCTGGGTCAGTGCTGTGGGGCTGGGAGGCTGCATGGGTGGAGCTCTGTCTGCATGACCAGCCTGGGCTCTCACAGTGGGTTCCTTGCACGGGGCATCTCGGGAGGATGGCCTGCATCCTGTTACCATTTTGACGGAGAGCAGTAGGCACTGCTTCTTGGAATTTCCCTACAGTCTTGCATACCTGTTATGTCCTTACCTACCTGGCTAAGAGAGAAATAAAATGGCTCCCTCAGAGATCCAGAATTAAAATAAAAGTACAAACCTGATGGTTGCTGTGCTTCTGGGGAGAGCTAAACTTCAGAGATCAGAGTATTGAAAGCAGTGTCTCCAAAACTCAGAGACAGCAGTACAGAAGTAGTAAGCAGTGCCAGAGAGGTGGCTGTGGTCTTCAAAATACTTCTTATTCTTCCCTTTGTTACTCTAGTTCTTGGGAGATAGCTGGTTACCTTGAGGCCCCTTTACCAAGAGATTGCAGTGCTGTGGCTTCCAGAGTCCGGTGAATGATTCCTGTTTTTAAACGAAAAATCTTGTTTTCTAATCTCTGTCTTGTTTTCTTTCAGGACACATAGTTTGCCATCTGTTCTCAGAGCACAAAAGTTTGAGGATGGGAATTTTAAAAAAATAACCTTTTTCTAAACAAGGAAATACTATTGCTGTTGCCAAATTATAGATCAGAGGGAGAAGCCTTTGGCCACTGCATTTAAGTTTGCTGACTTTGTAGGTGGAGCCTGCTCTGTTTGCAGTCTAAGGTTTTGAGTGCTTTGTAAGCTCTTCTGTATGTGCTGCTTTAATTCTTGTAGTGTTTTGCTACTAATCCCTGTTTTATCCTCCCTTTAGGTATCAGAATCTTTAGGCATTACGGTGGGCAATTAACACAGCTTGCCAAAACAGCTTGGCACTTAAGTAAAAAAGATTGGAGTCTTACTGCCAGGGAGGCAGAGTGGGAACGATGACAATTAGGCTGAAGCTGGTCAGCAAATCTTTTATTCATTTATGGAGATCTAAATACAAGGGAAAATCTGTCTGCAAGGGGAAAAGAGATGTGTTGAAGAAATATGGGGAGTTTATCTCTCTGCTTCTCTCAGGTTAGACAAGCAGAAGGGCATGAGCAGGGTTGGGATTATATTGATTTCACAGAACAAAGAAAAACCTTTCACTCTAGAAGCAGGGATGGAATTCAGGTAAATGTTGGATGTGTATAAGTAATGCAGTATTAAAAGCATTGCAAAGTGATCCGAGTGCTGTCCCAGCTCATCTGCTTCCAGCAGGTTGGCCCATGAGGGTGTTTGTTATCCAGTGCTTGGGGATGTGTCAGTCCTAGCACTGCCTTTTTCCTCAGTGACAGGCAAAATGTCCCTTGAATCCCATCTTTAGAGATCAGTCCAGTGAAAATGACAAGTGAGCTTACTTAGGAAGGTGTTTGGTGGCTACTTTCAAAATCCTTACTGTGTGCTGATAATGAATTGGTAGCCTCCAAGTGCTGAGTACAAGGTGGGCACATGTAGGAGGAACTGCATACAAAGAACCTCCCCCAGAGGCATTTCTGGAGGAAAGCAGCACCTATTTCTGCCCCCTTGGGAAGTGCTGCCTTAACAATGGAATTACAAACCAGAAGTTTCCCATGTTCTGTAAATGTCAGTTTTTCTCTTATCTCCCTTTTCCTCCCGAGCTCAGAAAGGGGTAACACGTTCTCTCATCAGAATTCATTCCCAGCAGCGGCACAGAGGAGAACTGGGATGGCCACTGGCACTCACAGGTGGTGTTCTGCCAGCCCACAGGCTCCACACTCTGGGTGAAGGTGCCAAGGAGGGAGTGGGGACAGCAAGGAAAGCCCAAGGAGACAGTCGTGAGCAGGGCACTGGGAAGGTGGAGCTGTGCCCAGGTGGCACAGCAGCTGGTATTGTTAGAGGTACTGGAATGGGGGGAGGAGGAGACTGTCACCTTAAAGCTTTGCCTCTGTTACACACCCAGCTCCAGGGAATTATAACAGAGTTTGGCTTGTGACTGGGTTCCCAAAAAACCAAACTTCTGTTTTGATCACAGACTGAACCCATTTTATTGAGATCTATATCTGGGAATATCCAGTGTGGGCAGTGTCTTACATACAAGCTAAAAAAGCCAAATAGAATAGAGAAGGCCTGGGACAAGAGGAGTGAACACTGAATGGTTTGGCAGATTTGAGTCTTGAATTTTATTCCAGTGACAGGGTTGTCTACGCTCTGTTTATTTTTAGCCAAGACTATGGGTTTAATTCACAGTAACTGCTTTGGATGTAATCTCTGCGATGGATACAGTAGCTGAAATGTTAATACATTTGTATGTGCTATATTCATTCCAGAGCCCTGAGAACAAGAGGTTCTTCCAGGGGAGAAAATAGGGAAGAGTAGTTGAAGGATAGGATGCTGGGGGAAGTGAAGCATCTTAGTCACTCTTGTTAACATAACAACTACTTGTCTTGAAGTTATATTGGCTGGTGTAATGCTTGTAGCTAGACAAAAATTATTTCAGTGATAATAGAGCTCATCCTGAGCCAAAAAGTTGTCTCATTTCCGTTTCTTTGTATAGAAAGTATTAATATCCTATTCAAACTCTTGAAAGCTTTGCAGACATAATTATTCTGTGCTTTATTTTTAGTTGCTGGGGGCTCAAGTTCCAGTTTGATTTCTGACTTGACTAGATGCAGTTGCTCGCTGTAAGATGCAGCCATTTTTTCCCTGTCAGATTAATTGAAAAGCAGAAAATTGAGGCTGAGTATGTGAAATGCTGTACCTTTGTAAGGTGACACGTTAATGTACTTCTGTGTACTTGCTATGAATTCTAACAATTTACCAGTAACTAAATATTATGTAATTATATAAATACATTTAACTATATCTGTATATTTAATTGTATTAAAAAGTTACATTAATTTATGTTACTCGTATTTTATGACTATGTTATAATAGTCATTAATAATGTGTGTTGTAATAGATATAAAATACATAATAAATTTTGTAATTATATAAATAGGTAAATAAGAGAGAGTTATTTTTCTATCAGCCAAGGGCAAAGATCAGCCAAGCACTAAGGGCAGATGGTTTGCAGTGTGTGTTTGTGGTCTGTCTCTCTGTGTTCACTATTTCTGTATGAAATCTGTGGCACCTGTATAATCCATATAGAATCATAGAATGCTGAGGGGTTGGAATGGACCTTGAAGACCATCTTGCCCAACAGTTGCCATTCTCCCAGAACATGAATATTTCCTATCCTGTAAAAAGCTCCTTAAACATAAACCTGTTAGATCTACCTCTTGCAGTGTAAGCTTTCATCTAAACTACTGCTTGTAGGCTGGAGCCAAAAATTAGTCTCTCAGCTTCTAGTTCCTTGGACCACAGCAGCACATTCCTCCTGTTGATGAGACACATCAGGGGCTTTGAAGTATTTTCATGGTTTGTTTGCCATTTCTGCATTGGATGTATTTTGTTTTTCTTTATGCTGAGAAAGTTTCCAGTGACTTGTGGTTTATTATTTGAAAGCTGGTGTTTTTCAGTGTAGCAACACCACTTCCAGTGCACAACACAAAATCCATGGCTTTTTAATTAACACTGCTGGTCTATTTTCTCCCCCTTAAGAAGTAGTTTTGCAAAAACCAAGCCCATTGAGCTCCTTGGGGAGAGAGAGAGAGTGAAGCCAGTTCTGATGATTTCACAGGGAAGACAAAAGTGTATAGCATCGTCTGCTTGATCTTTAATTATTATTTAATTACTCTGCTCATATGCTCTTAAATTGCTGCTATCAAACAGTATCAGGTGAGTGCTTTTGTTCTGTTGGCTCTCTCTTCCCAGCCCCCCAGGGGCCTTAGGGGGTTTATTGCCAGTTGTGTGTAACCAAGCAGAGCTCCCTCAGTGTCCCAGGTGTGGCTCCGTGGGATGCAGAGGATTCTGTGGAGGAGGGAGGGAGGTGGGAGCCCAGCAGAGGGCTGGGGAAGGTCCCTGGGGCCTCGGGTGCCTGAGAGCTGTGGGGAGGGGGAGGTGAGTGATGCTCTTCCAGGCTGTTGGGAGGCAGGGTGGTGAGGCAGGAACGGGCACCATCCCTCGCTGCATCCCCAGCGCTGGGCTCAGGTACCACGGTGAGAGCCCAGTGCTGTTCACTGAGCCCTTCTGGCTCTGGAGTTTCCACAGCTCCCATGTCCTCTGCCAAAAGTGCCACCCCTGTGAGCATCCTGTCCAGCACTCCCATACACACCCATCCCTCTCTGCCTCTTCCAGCACAGGGTATTTGTTCTGTTTGGGTTTTAAATCCGACCTGAGGCAATAGGGGTTTATTTATCTCCTTGTTTTCTGGGCCAAATATACAGGCAAGTCCCCAGAGTTCAACCAGGAGCAACACACAAGGGATAAGTAATATCTGGAAGCAAAAATAGGTTTTACATAGAATTTTATTATCTACTGCTGATAAAGACTTAAAAGTTATTATTTTTTGTCAAAAAGAAAACTTCTAAAAGCTCATGAAAGAACTTGCTGTATAAATACACTTTTCTCAAATGCTTCAGTTGTACACTCACAGAAAATGAATACAAGCCTTTCAAAAAGAGCTGCAGGCTTCTTAAAACCCTTTTAAAACACTATGCCAGGCCTGATGTTAGGCTGCTTAGTTTTGTTCTTTAGCAGAGAGGCAGCTATAGAGCTTCCCTAGTGGTACCAGCTTATGTTGGGAGAAAAAGTACATCAGCTGTTTATTAAAAAAACCAAAATCAGCAGCATTGGGATTCATGGAAACGATGCAGATCTGTCCTCTTACACTAATGTGCTTCAGCAATGGGAGTCTCATCTTTTAGTGCTCTAGTGCAATTTTTTAATACAAACTTGCCTTCAATCGTCCATCACACTTCGCTCCGTAGTGTGGTAATGGGGAGAGGCCAAGGCAGGCCACTGAAATAATGTGAGCTGCTGAGGTGAGAAAGCTGCAGCTCTGCCAGGATGAGAGCAGCTGAGGGCACAGTGTGAGGGGATGTGCTGGTGAGGGACAGACAGAAACTGGGGGAGAAGTTACTCGCTGAAAGCTGGGCTAGCAGGGAATGAGGCGATTGCAGGATGAACTGAGGAGCTGCTTTGAAATAAAACCTACTGAGCAGTTCATCCTCCTTCAGAATTCTCAGCCATGGCAGGGAAGTGGTGCTTCCCAAACTGGCTGAGGGGTAACGAGCTGGGCTTTTTGCAGCTCCAGGACTTCTTACGCCTCTGCCTCCTTAGCCAGGAATAAACTTTTTCACTTGGGATTGAATTTGACCCAAGATAAATTTAGTCTAGATTTAATTATCATTCTTTTGGCTCTTCTCAACAACCAGCAGTGGGTTTTGACTTCCTTGTTCATTTAGAGGGTTGATTTTTGTGTAATAAATTCCCATACTGAGATCAAACTGGCTACTGAGCATGGCCAGGGTGAGAGCAGAGACTGGCTCTGCAGTCAGGAGCATTAAATGAAGCAGTAAACTGTGCTTTAGTGATCCTAATGCTGCCAAACCCCTCCCTTAGAGCAGCTAATGGAGCACATGCAGTGTGCTGGAAGGAAGGCTGGTGCTCCTTTGAGCACACCTGGCAGACCTTGTGGACTTGAGACACACTGAAAAAATCCCACAACACTCAAGGCAGCTTCTCAGGGGTGTACACGCTTTTTTATTAATAATGTGATACCAAGGCATTAGTTACAGATGCTTGACGTCGAGGTGACCTGCATCCAAGGTGTAACCTGGAGACATGAGGGTTTCAGGACAACCATACCCCCCAGAGCAGGTCACAAGGCTATGTCAGCTCACCTGCTGCCTCTGGAGCCTTAGGAGCAGCAGCAAAGACCAGGAGACGTTACTAAGATCTTAAGGCAAACATGCTGGAGGGAACTGGAGTTGGAAAGAGGTCATTTTTCTTCCAAACTTCTCCTTTTGTTCCATTTAACTGATTGCAAAGTTAGGGAAGGTGAAAGGAAGAGTGATCTGTAGAATTTTTAATTCATGAGCACTACAGTTTCATGCTGTTTCATAACCAACAGCATAGAAATTTTCCTGTCCTAGCATTTTGAGCTTCCAAACAGAGCAGCCCCAAGAGGAAAGGCACAGCTTACGGTTATTCTTGGTGCCCACACTGGGCCAGGTCAGGCACTGCTGTGCAAACATGGTAATAAATGACCCGCAGCAGCAGCCTGGGGTGTGGAGCCATCCCATAATGGCAGTCAGTGACACACAGGAAGTTCTGGCTTTTGAGGGGGCCCTTTCACCTTAGCAAATGTAGGTGGCCATACCAAAGGAACTACTGAATGGCCAAGCAAAGACATCTTGAGTAACAAATGTAGTCTGGGAAAACTCACAACATGGCAAAAAGGCAAGTTAGATCCTTCTAAAGAAAATAGTCCAAGTGGATTTCAGATTCAAAAGGATTTAGGAAAAATTTTTCTTAAGTACATTGCAGAGGTCTGGACTAGCAGGATTTACCTTCATTACTCACTTCAAGTGCAGCCATTCAGCACTCACCAGCACAGTCCTGCACTGAGGACTTGTGTGTCAGAAATAACTTAATTCCCTACAGTTGCTTTGGAAAAGTCTCCCCATTCCTAAGATTCAAGATACGTGTATTTCACACACCGGTCTCAGAACAGTGATTTATTTCAACGTGGTTCTTTTGTGCAGCAATTAGAAAGGTTTTTTCTTGTTAATGTCTGACTTATCTGAACTGCTAAATGTAACAGTCAGCAGATTTACTGGGGCTCACAGGAGAGAGCAGGGAGCAGAACACAGATTGCTGTTCATGTTTCCAAAGGCCTTTGAAAGAGTTGTCATCTCTGCTGGCTTGCAGTCAGTGCTTTTTTTACTACATTATTACATCCATGTTGTTCCACCACTTGGTGTGTTTCATCAAATGTTTTTAGACTTCTATTTCCAAGGCATGGCCTTGGCCAAGGACAGGTGCTCCAGTGTGGGCTCAGGTTTAGGGCCCAGACTCTGGGCTCACCTGAGCAGCCCAGCCGTGACCTGGTCACGGGGTGACGATGCCCATCAGGGACCTGGCCCAGCAGCACGAGTTTGAAAATCTGTGTGTCACAAAACAGATCCAGTGCAGTGCGGGCCACTCTCATCCCTGCTGAGGGAGCTCCTAAAGCCTGGTGAATGCAGGATGGCTTTGGGCACTCTGCACATTGCTGCACCTTCCCAACTGCAGCACAGGCCCTGCTGTGCCAGAGACACCAGAGTTTGTCCCTGCAAGACAATCAGTATTGCTTCCAACTGTGTGCTTCTAATTAATCCAACAGCATTTTCAAATAATTTAAGCAAGTGTTATCTTACAGATTTAGAGACAAGCAAAACATTAACATATTAAATAAGTCGGGGAAAGGTGAAAAATCATCAGAAATTCAAGATAGGAAGACTTAGTGGCAAAATATTAGACTATTTCTCTGCCTCTGAATTCACTCATGACTTGCACAGGATGGATTCTCTTCTTTGCAGAACCTTTTCTGACAGCAGCATACATTTCTTCTGGCTTCTCTCTTTTAATCAGGGGCTTCTTCTCTGGAGCCTTCATTCTCCACATCACAACTGGATGTCGTGGGCCAGTAGGACTCTGAATCTTGATAATCTTTGTTGATGCAATGTAGGACATCTTCACTGTCTGCACCACAGAATTCATTAAATTTTTGGCGGCCTGAATTAGTGAAGTGACACTGTCCAACTGTAAGAGGAAACAGAAACATCAGCTTAGAAGTCAGTGTGCTTTTAATCACAGTAGGCACAGGAATAAACAAGAGAGAAAAAGTAAGATTACCAGAGACTAAACCTTAATTTCCTCATTTTCTCTTGATGTGTTTGATCACTGTACTCATGCTCTGCGGCTCAGACTTAAAGTGATGTACAGAAATTCAGCTGGAGGAATATATAAATGTTTTTGAAGATAATACTGATTGTTTTGGTTTTTTCTTTAACAGGAATTCATGATGCTTGTCTGCAGGGTCCTATTGCAATTATTACTGATGGGTAATGAAACCAACTTGGCGAAGAGCTGTGAAAATGTGACCCCTTGCTTCCTTTGTTTCTAGGTAAGGTCTCCAGCTGCTCCTGTCATATTGCAGGCTCCTATATGTGCTCCTGAGCAGTGCTGGGATAATCTGAAGTGTCTGGCTCTGGCAGAGCTGCTGAACCTGTTCTCAACAGCCAAGATTTGTATGGGATATCAAAAGTAGGATAACCCACAGAAATCCCAGTGGCTGTGTGGCCTCTCCAGCTGCTTGGGGAGTGCCACCCAAGGGCAGAATGCAAAACAACAAAGCCCATCGCCTATGGCCACTTTCCCCAGCATTCAACACAGGCATACCAGTGCCACAGCAGGGGTGCCTTCCACCGCTGCTCATGGACAGGAAACAGGAATACTGAGGAAGCTCACTAGGGCTGAGATGTAGAAACAGTAGGATTGCTCTACAAAACTGGAGAGCCTTCACACTTTACCTTGTAAACATCCCCTTTGTTGAAACAGTTGTCTTGTGTAAAAGCACTGAGGCCAGTTCTCTGAAGGGCCATGGGTTTAGTGACAGAGTGATCCTGTGCTTTGCCATCCAGCCCAACCCCAGAGCCTTGGGCAAGGTACAGATTTACAAACTGGGTTATTAAGAAAGGTGCAAACACTCCTCCCTTTGCCAGCTCAAACAATCAGGGGAGAGAGTGTGTTATTATTGTCTGTCTTCATTCTGATTGTGTAACACAAATTCAGGTAAGGCAGAAATAAAAAATACAGCCAAGAGGCTGAAATAAATAAAATATACAGCCAATTTGGAAATGCCTCTGAACTGGCAGAAAAATCTTCCAGTTAATAAAACACACACTGCTGCTCTCTGAAAATGCAAAAAAAAAAAAAAAAAAAAAAATAAAAAAAAAAAATAGAGGTCTGGTAGAATGCATATGTGTGATGGCAAACTGAAATTATCTCAATTCCCCAAGAAAAGGTGTAAAATTTACCAGATGGCCCCTAAAGTTCATTCCCTGCTGCAGCATGTGAACTTTCTAGAAAGGGCTGCCAGTCTCTGGCAGCCACATGGTGCTTGCAGGGCACTGTTGCCATTAAAGGGGTAGGTGAATGTGTTTGGGGACTGTGATAGGAACTGAATTAGGGAGTGGGGCTGCCCAGCCCCTCAGCAGTCCTGGCCCTGCAGCACAGCCTCTGTCACACACTTTGAAGTGAACATCAAAGCACGTACTGATCATCAAGCCTAATTTCACACAATTCTTTAACCCAACACATTTTAAACCAACCATTTCCCAAAGCTGTAGGCTGTGGGGAAGGTTTTGCTCAGAGCCCCTGTCCCACACTCCCGATCTGTGTGGAGCGCACCCCTTTCCCCAGGGAGGCTGCCTGGCAGTGCAGCCTTAGCTCAGGGGCAGATGGAGGAGGGCCCTGGCCACACCTCACTGCTGGATGCTGTCACACGGTGTTCACTGTGGCAGGAGGAGATACAGCTTCATAGGAACTCCTGCCTTCATGCTAACCTGAGGCTGCTTATACACGGGCACACCTGTGCATGCACACACACACGAAATTTCAGTTATCTGTTGTTTCTAGAACAGCTGACAACACCATAATCCTGACAGCTTCTTGAAAGCTTTGAATAACCTTTTCTTTTTTCCTCACCATAATGGTTAATACACATGCAATCTCTTTTCCAACACTGGCATAGTAGTAATACCACTGTGAAGCTGCTGGGACAAAGGAAAAGATGGTTTTGGTTCTGTGGTAGCTGGTGAATGGGCTTCAGGGGCAGTTTTTTTCCCCTGAAGTTTCCCAGTGACTCTAGAGTGTGTAATTGTTTGTCCTTTTTGAAGCTGCTGGGCAATAGAGGCACATGAGGAGGGATGGCAGGCTGGGCAGCAAAAAAATTTGTCTGGCAGGGAAAAGGCTTCTAGAAGAAACTGGTAGTATCCAGGCAGGATAAAGGCTGGCACAAAACTCCAGCTGTTTTTTTTATTGTGACTTCAGTGTGTACTGTGGAACATGGAGAACGCTGAGGTGAGCACTAGAACTTAGCTGGCCTTTCCTCTCCTGTGGAAACTGAACTGTTACCTCCTCCGTCTGCCCCCTGGGGCTCCTTCCACAAAACACCTGTGGAACAGTCCAGGGCTCCTTCACCCCACCACTGGGATCAAGAAAACAATGTTTTTATTATTTTTCAAACTCTAATCATAGGTATCTGCTTTAAGCAGCAAAACCACTGCAGGGGTGCCTAGTTCTGATGAGGTTCTAACGGGAAAGCAGTATGCAGCCATGTCAGCCTCGTAGTCTGACACAGGCTCGGGGGCGGGGAACTGTCAACTGCAGCATTTTAAATGCTAAAGATCCAAAGCCTGACTTCAAACCCAACTGTAGAGCTGTTCAAAGTGGCAGAATTCCCCTGTCCCTTGCCCTGCCAGCGGAACTGAACGTCTGCTGTACCGTTAAAGCTCTACGAAAGATGCCCTGAGCCACCGTACAGGTACCTGGCCCCAAGCTGTAAGAAAACAGCTCTGTGCGTCCCCTGCTGAGAGGCAGAGCCCACCAGCGGTGTTTGACCTGGGGCTTTGCTGCATTACCTGGGGCTGGGGATCAGGGTGGGGCTGGGCTGAGTCAGGACAGGCACTGATCCCAGGAATTTTACTTGGCAGCTCTGCACAGGCAGTGAGGTACAGGCACACTCAGTTAATGCTGCCCTTTTGGCTTTCTGTCCACAGTACTGGCAGTGTCTTAGTGTGCATATGTCCCCTCAGCTTTCTGATGCATTTCTCACATTTGTCTTCTAAAGAAGGGGTGCTGGAGTGGGGGTATTAACTGTGTTCAGAATTTTGGAGAAGCTTTTAGATGTTCTTAGGTGTGTACTACAGATGGTAACAATCAGGCCATACATTCAATCTCTTTTTTTGGCTTTAAAGAGCAGCTGTTTTTCTACCTCAGTGCCAGTAACACTGTAGAGTTTGGTGCAAATCTGTTGTTCTGTAAAACTGATGTACTCGAGAACTGTCTTCACTTGGATGTTTTTATCTCAGATATCTTCAGCAGGCTCTTCAAGGTCTCATCTCCAGGAAAACTGAAGGAATGAAACTTTGCATAAATGAAAGACTGATACAATATTCATTGAGCGTTTAAGTTCATTTCACTTAGAGCGATGTAGCTGCAAACTCTCCAGTGCACAGCAAGCGGTACATAAAGATTCACTAGCAAAACAAACAAACCAACTCCAAACTAAAAGCTGTTTTATTTTTGCTTAACTCCACTTTGGCTCTTTCAGCATTTTCTATGGAGACACAAGGTTCCAGCCTCCAGATTTTACAGCTCTGTGTGAGTTAAGACAGTAATTCATTAAAGGCTTTAGGAAAAACATCCCTTGCCGTTTCTTTCCTCACCTGTCTTGTGAGCATTAAGTACTTGGTTTCCATTGCAAAGGGAATTCAGAATTATTCTGACGACTGTAATTTCACACTGGGGTGTGAAACACACAAGATACAGAGTAGATGCAAGTATTTTTTAAGAAAAAACCCCACCCCAAATCAGGCTGGCAGCACTCATGCTGAAATCCACTCTCCGATCTCCAGCACTTTTATTCCTCCTCTGTGATGAGTCCTGAGAGCAAGAAAGCAAGCCCTCCACTGAGTAACAAAGCTGAAAGGAGGTTAGACAAGAAATGAATTTTGAAACTTTTCAGTTTGTTTACATGCATTGTATTTTTCTCATTTTTGCAAAGTAATTTCATGTCGTGGCAGTAGTGGCGATCCATTGCTATGAAATGTTGAACAATATAATAACTGATATGGGCAGTTATTTTTAATATTCAGTAACTAAGAGACTCATGACTTAGAATCTGAAGAAACCCTTCTGCTGAGTATTTTTTCTTCGGTGCACTGAGAAATGCTTGTGTTGTCACATGTCAGCAGGAGCTGTAACTCCTGTAGCAGTTAAGTACAAACTCTCCTTACTGCAGAGCACGTAGAGAAGCCAGGCTCCTGCTCCTGTTGCTTGTGTGGATGTGCAGGTGCTGTCCCTTAGCCATAAGGAAGTGACAGACGTGCCTTCTGGAGTAAAGCTGTGAGGGCCTGCAGAACAACCCTCCCAAAGGGTTCTGTATAACGTGGCAGTGCCTGGAGCCCTGCCTGGGACACCCAGACTGCTCTGCTGGGAGGATTCTTGGGGTTTTTACAGGGAACTGTAAGGTCTTTCTATCGGAGAACAGATGTAGCAGTTGGCTGTTTACAATCTCCCAAGTTGTAGTTACAGTTCAGCCAGTTCCAGGTTCTTCATACAGGTGGAAGCTGAGAACTGAACATCAGAGTTTTTTATCAGCATTTGAAGTCTGAACTTAAAATTCTTTTGGAAACAAGCTCAGTTATTAAAAATTTATTTTAATTGAAACGCATGGTGCATTAAATACATTCCTAGAAGCAGATTTCCTTTGCTACACTATACTGAGAGACCAAGACTGAATTTTTAATTCTTTGACAGCTACATCTGAAAGTAACACAAGTTCTACATTTTGTGGAGAGCACTGAGTGTCTGAGTAGTGCTGCATTTAAGATAAGGATTCCTCACTACATCGTGCTTTTGATTTTAGCCCTACTTTTTACTAGGTTTAGCTATTTGCTGTTTTGAATTATTTTATGGTTCTTTCACTAAGGTTTCTATATGAAATAGTCATTGAATCCCTTAAGATTAAAAGTAGCAGAACGATTCAAACAGGTGAATTATTAAGAGTGAAACCTCGACTGTTGAAGGCACTGGAGTTTTTGCTGGGCTTTGGCCAGGATTTTAACACCACTTACTTGCCTTGTGTTCTGATCCACACTTTTTTCCCCACTCAGAGTGTAGTGTTAATTTCGTTTTAATGGAAATGGAGATCTTGGTCTAACAGTGACACCAGAAGATGGGTGTCCAAGAAAGCCCAGCAAAGTTAGAACTGGAAGCACTTGATTACCTGCTGTGTTTGCTCATGCAACTGCCAGGTGACAGGCCACAGATTCAACCCAGTACAGCCTAGATAGGAAATAAGCCAAAGGGAGGCCTGCCCTGGTGATTCTTTTCTCTGGAACTGTTCCCTCAGTGTTCTGCTCACCTCTTCTTTGCCATGCTCTCCCTCTGGGATATTGGAGAGATTTCATCCCCATTCATGGAAGTGGCCTCAGGAAATCAGCTTCACTGTTTGGATTTCTTTTCAAGGAACTGAGTTTTCCTAAAAACGTGGCTGTTATCTATGTCTGCCTGTCCATCTAGTGATTGCATTGAACACCTCAGGCATGTCTGCAGTTTGTTCTGGGTTTTTACCCATTTTTCAGGTGGGGAAATTGAATCTAATACACTAAAAACTAACTATTACCAGAGTCTGCTTCAGGCTAAGTAGGATTCAAAGAACTGAAACTGAGTTCTATGATTAGCTCAGGCCTGTGTCCAAGTTAAATGATAAACAACTTATATTAAGGGCTGTGAATTGTTCCTGTGCAACACCATAATGGAGCAGATGCTTAGCCAGGAGGATAGCTCAGCCCCTCCCCATTATTGCTGCTTTCACTTCCAGGGAGGATTTTAAAAAAAGGAATCTATTTTTTTAAAAACAGGCCCTTGAGAAAAAGGGAACAGTAGCTTAATATAAATCCTTTCCTTGCTGTTGAGGAAGAAATTGAGTGTTTGTTGCAATAATCTTTTTACATGCACTGGGGCTAAGGCACATCCTGATTTTGCTAATTAGCAGATTAATCATTACTAGGAAAAGTTAACTGTCGTGTAGCGTGCGTTACCAGAAACACTTCTTACTGCTTTAAATTAGTTTTTCTCAGTAGATGCAGTTTGGAAAGCAATAGTAACTGAGCTGTCTGTAAGTGACTGACAGGAAAATCCATCCCTTGCTGTGCTTCCAAAGGCCAGGATTTCTATATACACACACCTGCCAGTGTACACTAGGCAAAAGCAAGAATGGTATAGTGTTAGTAGATAGAGTGAAACATTTCTGTCAACTCTAGTAGAAGAAAACTTTATTGTATCAGCTCTTGGGGGTTAATGTCAGCTTTTAGAAATTGAGCGATTCAGTATTTTCAGAGTCAAGTACTGAAATACCTAATTTCATACATGGTGTGACGCCCTACATTAACCTCCCACATCCATTTAAACAGCCTGAAGTATGAATTCTCAAGGAGTGCCAAGGCAAATGCCAGCCAGGAGAAGCAAACTGGCTGGACATGGAGCAGGAGCTGTGCCCTGGTGCTCGGGGGCACATCTTTGTCAGAGTAGCCTGAAGCAAGGAAAAAGGGATGCTTTTCTACGAAGTCTGCGCAGCAGTGAGAGCATGGCAGCAGCACTGAAGGCAGAGGAATGAACTACTAGGGACCTGGAGTGACTCAAGTGTGCTGTTAGAGCAGCCCCTATCCCAGTGTGATTGCCAGCTTGCTGCTTTTAGCCCTTTGTTCCTTCCTTCCAGTCCTGCTGGGGCTACAGTAAAGCTGTTCTGCCCATCTCAACTTCTCTTCCAGGGGGAAAGTACACTCAGACCCTAAAAGGGGCTGAAATGCACTGCTCCCATCTCCTACCCTGCCAGAGGAGCAGCTGCTCAGGAGCTGAGCACAGTGCCAGCTCCTCTCTGGCAGCAGATGAACCCCTCCCAGCGCAGCGAAGGCATGGGGCTGTTGACCAGCTGCCACAGTGGTGCACATTGGCCAAGGCAGCCTTTACCTGGAGTATGGATAGCCAGGGACTGGGACTGTGTCAGCCAAAGGGCTGGTGGCAGAGACCCTCTCTTGTATTTTTCTACCTGCTGGCTTATAGCTTTGCCTCTGTGTTTTCAGCTGTGGTTCAGCCTTCAAATCTGCAACATGTTCATTGCAATGTCCTGCTGGCAACTTGTGATTTAACAGGCCTGGGAACTCAGGAAGGGAAACAGATATTTCAGTCCAGCCTTGGAGCATGAAGTTAGACACATTAAAGCCACCTCCATTTGGCACAAAAGTGGCCTGATGTCGGTGTTTAAGTTAAAGTCCAGCTC
This sequence comes from Coloeus monedula, assembly GCF_965178545.1. Classification (NCBI taxonomy): domain Eukaryota; kingdom Metazoa; phylum Chordata; class Aves; order Passeriformes; family Corvidae; genus Coloeus; species Coloeus monedula. The sequence continues at coordinate 5,338,279 of NC_138788.1, read as the reverse complement.
TTGAGATAGCAGGAGGAAGAGCTGAAGATAAATGAGACATCTGCAGGAACAGCAGAGTGGAACAGCCCTCAGTGCACAGGTAAGGCTGGCCAACCTGAGCGGGGGTTTCTGTGCCAGTCAGCAAATTCTGGGATACTGGAACTCTTGAGAGTTTGCTCTTCCAGACCATTCCTTTTTAAGGTCATGAAGCTTTGTCTCTCTTGCCAAGTACAATATAAAATGAAACAGAAGAAGATAATGACTATAAATAGTACAAAACAGAATTACTTTGCAAAGTCAGGGAGCACAATATTAATATGTAAGATATGTTCATTTTCTGCCCTGGGATACAATTCTCTTAAAGCCATTCTAGGAAAAATATCAAACTGGCAAGGTAAGGTGCAAGCCTATCACTGTGCAATGCTTGTAAGTGAACTATCAGCTTATCTGCAGAAATGAATGCATTTACTGTCAATCTGCATACTGCAACTGTTACCCCATTATATTGTGCCTGAAGAGGCACCAGTTTATTCTAATTAATAGAGGGAAATGTCCGTTTCCTGTTTAATCACTCCTAATGAAGACTTAGTGAATCCTCACCATTTGGAGTTGAGCAGCTTAGACCGTGGCAATGTAACCAGCACTATTTACAAATGTAAGTTTTGTATGGGACTATGAAAGACTAAATAGTGAGCAAGGAATTCTTAATTAATGAAAACAACAAAACTGCAGTGAATGGAGAATGAGAAGCTGATGATCCACATCTCTTCCTCTCTTTTTTTGTACATCTTCTAACCTCCTTAACAGGGCCTGACTAGAAGGAAAGTACTGGAGCTTGGGGACAGACAGTGAGAAAGGCAGACTGCAAGAGTGTGTGGCCTCAAGTCCAAAAGCCACTAAATGAGGAGAGCTATCAGCTGGGAAGTCCCCTAAGCATCCCAGCTGCCCCAGAGAAAGTGGCTTATGGACCCACACTAATGGTACAGCCTGGTATGAACTGTAGGTAAGAAACCCTCCAGGGCAGGGGGGCCCAGCACTGCTGCAGGGCAGACAAGGGCACACAGGGCATGCAGATCAAAAACAGCTGAAGAAGACGGAGCTGTGTTTATGAATTTCAGCATAGTTTTTCACATGCATAATGCTCTTTGTTGTCACAGAGCAAGTGCCACATGATGTAGGTGAGAACACACTTGCTGCTGACAGAGACATAGCTGCCCTTGTGCCATGGCACTGCTTCATGGTGCTATCCAGGGTTAACCTGTAACACCAGTTCAGGGCTCCTTTACTTGCTCCACCACAGCATCATCCTGCACTGGTAAGGCAGGGATTGTGACTTAGCTCTGTTTCAAGAAGATGGTTCTTTCTTTTGCAGAGCTGCAAAGATGCGATACTACATCCTCTGCTCTTCATCCCTCTCTTCCTTCCTCTGAATTGGTCTTTAGGCTTCAATAGAAGGGGGTTTAGGTTATTTTTTAATGAACTGCTACTCTTGAGAGAAGGGATTTTGCTTGAGGGTGATTTAAATCCAAGATCCTTGTGCACACCTCTAATGGTTGGAGAAGGGAGGTGTGGGGTGAATGTATGACCCATCTCAGCACTGTGCTTTTTATGTGTGGATTCCACCAGCTTGTACTCAGTCATTCTCCATTTGTTTCTCGAAGTGGATTTGTCACTGTAGAAGTTGGTACTGACTCATCTGAATGTGGAAATGTGTTGTTTCTTACAGGAGAGGAGCCTCCCCCCTCAGCTTTTCTAACCCTAATCCTGTTCCAGCTCCTGAAGGAGGTTGGAGAGAAGGAGAGACTTTGAGGAGCCAAGGCCAGACAGAGGAGGGATGCCCAAGGACCAGGGAGGTCATTCCTGGCACACAGGTACATGGCTGCAAGAGGGAGCAAACAATGCAGTAACCTTGTAAGTAGGATTATTTCCTAATGTTGTTTCTGATAGGTTTTTTTTTCCCTGTAGCAGGTCTTCACCAACCAGAGGATAGATTCAGTTTCAGGTATTTGGCGACTCCTGAGTTTTTTACTTAATGCACAGTAAAACCTTTACTATCTGCAAGCTCAGGGCCTCTTTTTTTTTTTTCTTAATCATCTTGCTGTCTCCTTTTCTGATTCTCATTCAGAAAAGATGAGGACTGGAGAGAATAGAAAATCTAATCCACAAACAAAAAGGTAAAGAAAACAATGTGAGTATTCTACAGCAGAAGGCAGAAAGAGCAAGAACCAAACTTGGTTCCAACATGTGGCTTTGTTGTAACCCACACTGGTCACAGAACTGCTTGTGAAAAGAAATAAGTAAGGAAGAGAAAGCTTTGTTAATGTGCAGCCCTAGTGAAAACAAGTATTGGCCTCAGAAATTATAGAGTCAATTAAAATTACTTAACAGTAGGTTCCAGAGGTTCAGATGTGGTCTCTAAATAATCAATTTGAATAGTCAAGCACAAGTATCCTATAGCAATGAGGGTTTCAAATCCCACCTCAGGAAAAAAGGCTTCATTTCTTATTAGTTTATAAACCACATAAAATGTAATAATAGTTTTATTGAGAGATAAATAGGGATAGGTAGGCCTAGACAGAGGCAGAGATAGATATGTACAGGTATCAATGGATAGAGAGGTGAAATAGAGACAGGTACAGAGAGGTAGACACAGGTAGACACACAGCTCTAGAGAGGGGCAGAGATGAACAGAGACAGCTAAAAACAGCTATTGACAGGTGCAGAGAGGTAGAGCCAAACATGGACAAGGAGAGAGAGAGACTGACATATTGACAGATGGACAGAGGTGCTGACAGAATCTGACAGGTAGAGATAGATATTGACAGATAAAAGACATTTTTGACAGATAGAGGTATGGACAGATACACAGAGATAGTGACAGGTACAGATAGATTGTTAGATTCTGTCAGGTGCTGTTAGATTTTGACAGATTCCAACATATTCTGTTAGATTTTGTCAGATATTGACAGGTACGGAGAGGGAGATTGACAGGTGGAGTAAGTGGAGATGGATAGAGACGGAGACAAGTATAGAGATAGGTATAGATAGGTATAGACGTGTATAGATAAATAGTGGTAAGTATAGATATATAGGTAGATGTGTCTATATTATAGAGGTGTAGATAGATATATATAGACAGAGATAGGTTTAGACACGTAGAGCTGAATAGTGACAGGTATAGACAGGTACAGATAGGTGTTCACAGGTATGGACCAGGTTTAGATGGATAGAGAAAAGATATAGACAGGTATAGGTAAGTATGGACAGATACAAGTATAGATAGGTATAAATAGGTATGGTTTGATAGAGACATACAGACATAAGCGTAGGCAGGTATAGATAGGCAAAGATAGGATAAGACAAATACAGACAGCTGTAGATAGGTACAGATAGATACAGACCCATAGAGACAGACCAGGTATACAGACAGGAGTAGATAGGGATGGACAGAGATGGGTAACGTGAGACAGGTGTAAATGGATAGAGACAGAGCTAGGTAGACACATGTATAGATTAATATAGAGAGGCAGAGACAGATTAGGTAGATAGATGTAGAGATGGACAGGTACAGATATAGACAGGTATAGATACATATAGACAGACATAGATAGGTATATACAGAGATAGCTATAGATGAATACAGATAGCCAGTGATAGGTACAGACAGAGACAGAGGTAGAGCTGGGGGGAGAGAAAGCTACAGCTAGAGAGAGATACAGAGAGAATTCCAGACTATGTGAATGTGAAGTTCTCTTAAATATAGTGCCAAGTACGTAAAGGGTAGCAGTGTGCCTGGTGTCTTACCTGGTTTTGGTGCCATGTAGCAGATTTATACCTTGAAATCATAATCCCACGTGCTCCAGGGGTAGTAACACATCACAGAACATGGGAATGTGAAGGCATTTTATGGATGACTGTGCTGATGCCAAGTGCTTAATAAACATTCCATAAAATCATGAGCAATGTCTTTTCCACCACTAATGATACTTGGCTGTAATGGCACGAATAACTCTTAAATTAAAGCAAAATCAAGAAATTCACTCAGGAATCAGGTCACCTTGCTCTTCATTTTATTTTTTTCTGTAGACATGCAGAATGCCCTGCAGCATTTCTTTCTGACCTGGAACTCCATCCCTGGAGTGTCTTTATTGTGTTCAGACACACACATGAGCATATTCCACATGTGTAAGTCAGTGCACCAGCATTTTCCAAGTGGGTTGTAGTTCTTAAAGCCAAACTCCTTCAGAGTAAGAGTGATAACGCATAATGCGGTTGGAGAGTTTAAAAAAAGAAAAAGGTGATTGCTCTTCCTTTAAAGCTGTAAGTCTTGCCTTCACTGTCGTAGGTTCTCACTGTTAAGTGGGTGTTAGAAGAGAAAACAGGATTTGGCGTGACACTGGGACATGCTACAAGCACAGGAAAGCCCAACTCAAATGTAACATGTAGTTTGACTAACAGAGTAATTGATGCCATTTTTCTACTTACTGCAGACATGATGAGCTCTCCACCAAGATTCTGGATTTCCGCTTTAACCTGGCTACAGATCTTGAGCTGATGGGAGTACAGCTTGATCTGTTCTAAGTAAGCCAGTAAATCCTGCTTACATGACTGGTCTGGGCACTGAAAAGAACAATAAATAAAGCATTTCAGTAACTGCTGGTTCAAAATGATGTCTCAGGAATCACATTAAAACTTCACTTAGGAGTATTCCAATTGCACACTACTGGAGCCTTGCTTTTCACTGCAGCTGTATCAGGCTGCAAAGTTCATTCCTCTTGGGAAGCTTTTCAATGCAATAGTTTAAGCCTTAGATTAAGCCTCAAATTCTGCATGTGCACTCTTGTAGTTAACACTGCTGTGCTCGCCTTAGCAGTATTTCTAAATACATCCCCTTCAAGGTATGGAGTAACTACTTCAACTCCTAAAATAATCTCTATTTAAGAAAATACCTCCAGTAACAGTGATGAGGGCAATATAAACACAGATTTTGTAGGCAGTGTAAACATACATGCAGAAACATGTTAACATTTCTGTATTATGCTTTATCTTGTTGTAATCTGATCTGTGGGGGTTTCTGTGTTCCATCCAGCGTGCATTCAACTCAATCTGCAGATCTTCTCTAGCAAAGGGAACAGTAAAATAAGAATGTCTTAGCGAAAACTCAACAATTGCAGTATTTTTAACAACGCACTTTAAAAATAAAAATAGGGTCTTTCTAACCTAATTTTTGTGAACTCCCAAAATATGTGGAGTATTTGGAGCGCAATGGTGCTCTGTGGTACCAGGCCAGACACCAAAGGCTGATTTTCATTGCTCTGGCAGAATAAAGGGATCATAAGGGGAATGGTGAGCCCCTGTTGTGCTCCCACAGCTGGACAGAGTAAGAGTGATAAATAAGCATGAGATCCCTGCAGGTTTTCAGAGCCATGGCTTTGGCCTGTGTGGTACTTACATGATATAAATACAGCTCATTCCTTTCAACAGGAAACTGCTCAGCTTCGCATATTGAAAAAGCAAAGATACATCCCCACCAACTGCACACTCTCAATAATCACCTGTGGTCTTACTGAAACTTCTGCTCATATGAATTGTGGTCAAGGGATTTAAATCCAAAACCTGCCAGGAGTCAGAAAAAGCACCAACTCTGCTTAATTTCAGCCCCTGGCTTTGCTGAAGAAACAGGATGTGCTCAAAGGGCTGATGTGACGATTATCCATGGCCGTGCAATGATGTTTGTTAAGCAAGTTCAGGCTTTAGACTTAGCAAAAGGTAACAGTAAATAAGTGTTGCGGTGAACCATGACCAACCCCAGGGCCAGCCCCAAAAGCCTTAACAGAGCAGCCAAGAGGCTGTGCTCCGTGTCTTACCTGTAGCTGCAGCTCTCCCTTTCCCATATTTCTCATATTCGGTTGTATTTCCAAAGAGTTCTATGTCCTTCAGCAGCTAATTGGTCTGTGTTACTCCTCCCCTCCTACCGCTTCCCCCATTGGCTGTAACCCCTTCTCCCTGCCCCACTAAGACCCCCTGGCTGATGTATCATTGGTTACTGTGTATTTTCTGCGCCTGTTTGTCGGGGTGCGTGGCTGGTGTTTCCTGGTGGGTTTTTACCCTGCAATAAATGCTCTTTCCCCACGTGGAGTCCCTCCGCTTTATCCTACGCCCTTTGCGTGCGCAGCCATCCGGGAGCCAGGCGAACACGAGCAGGTGCTTTCCCCACGCCGCCATCGGACTCCAGCTGTGCCGCTCAGGGCAGGCAGCAGCTTGCTCGGTACCGGGACTAAGTGCTCGCCCGGGGCAGTACCGTAGCAAATAAGGAAGGTTAGAATGTACAATTTTAAATTAATAATATGACTTAACATCAGTCCTTACCTCACGTTCTCTTACATCCATTATTGTTTCCTGTATTTGGGCACAGTTTACAACAAAACCAGAAGACAACCTTGACATGTTCTATGCATGGTGTTTTCAAAATACTAGCACATTATGGAGAACTGCCCTAAAATATCTTTGAGTATTCCAGCTTTCTAAACAGTCACTGAGATACGATTATATAAATACTGATTTGGGCAGTCCTTAAAGCAGTGCTTAGGAAGGAAGAAACACTGTTTCATATAATTAATAAAAAAATTATACTTCCAGTCAACTACAATGTAATCCCTTAAAGCATCAGAACTAATTATACCAAGATGGTGTGTATTCCTGGAATGAGATTCTTCCTCCTCCCTTGTTTTTCTTTCCTGAATTACACTTTGATTTTATCCTTCTGGCCAGAAAAACTGAAGAGAAAGGTGTATAGGGTGCCAGTAGAGTGCCTCACCCACTTCAAGCTGTGACAATACCAATTACCAAAGTTCAGCAACAAGAATGATCATTATATAGTACTCTTTTATATAAGAATAGTGTCAGGCTAGTCACAGGTGCTGTCTCCCTTACACAGCTTTACAGAATAAATGTCTACCATTTTTGGAATGCTACAGATGATACACATCAAAGGCCAGGAAATTGCACTCAAGAACAAGGCCTTGAAGTTCTCTGGAAAGAGTTTCAATGCCAGAAGCATTCAAAAAAGCACATGCAGGGCACTGAATAAGAATGTTCTTCTGAAATGTAATTATGCAACTGTACAAGTCTGTGGCATATCCACCACTTCACTGTCCAAGGAGATACAGGGCATCTTTGCCCTGCACTGGCCATGCCAAGCCCAGACAGAAAAAGAAAGATTTTAATGAATCCTGGTATTCTTTCCTCTGTTACAAACCCAAGGGTCATTAAAAATTACTCCCAGGAGTGCAAAACAAAGGAAACGGTTTTTAACATGGGGTTGTGAAGTTGACAAAAATCTTTATTACAGAATGGTTATATTAAAAACTTACACAGGTTAAAGAAGTTACTGGACAAATGAATGGAAAAATATCAAGGATTATTTCACATGTCAAGTGTATCAAAAATACATTTGGTTAAGTACATTCTGGTGTGGCTGCTGGAGGCTGGGAGCACCATGAAAGTCACACCATTATCTCTCCAGTTGTGTCAATATTCACTATTAACCCCTGTCAGCAGGCAGGAAACAGCCCAAACAAGCCTGAGGTCTGGCCACAACTCTTCAGCAGAGGATCTGGCCCAGCCAGGGCCTTGCTCAGCACACACAGCCGTGTTTACTCACAGAGTACACGGAACAGCCGACACCTCTGTGAGCAGGAACAAGCCCTGCAAAAAATTAAACCTCATGCCTTGTAGCATATCAGACCAACCATCAACAGATGTTGGGAACAAACGTACTGTAGGGAGGACACTGCAGAAGGAATCTTCTCCCTATTGCTCAGGAGCAGCTGGTACAAGCAGCACCTGCTCACCAGCGAAACCAAACACCAGGCTGCAACAGAAGGACAACTAATAAATGCTGAGTTTCATCATCCCACAGGCAAGTGATGGTTACCAGTCTAGTGCTGCACCCTCCTAACTGTAGAGCCCAGCAAGCTCTGAGAGGTTTTTCCCCACACATCCTGCACGTAGGGGCTGTTGCTAACAAGGGCTTTCTGTCAGAGCAGCAGCAGAACAGACCTGCATCCCAAAGATGCAGTAGTCTTTTACCTAACAGACTATCCACCAGAACCTCCGAACAATTTGATAAATTAAAATGATGCAGTGATTGAAACCAGCATTCACCATACAAGTGCCATTGGCAGAGCAGTGGCACAAGGGGTGTGGATGCACAGGAGATCCTGACTGCAGACAGTTCTGGGTTTGGTTTGCTCTCAATTCACCCCTTTGCTAACAAAGTCAGTAGCATTTCTCTAGAATCCAAGTCTGGCTTCAAGGGGATCAATATTGGGGATAATCACCCACCACCTACTACAAATGTGTGCTGTGCACAGACAGAAGGCAGCTTCAGTGCTCCACCAGTGGGGTTCCCATCACCGAAAGGGATTATTTACACTGTGCTTCCCTTACCACCTTAATTAGCTCTGGCAAACAGGGCCTGCCTGCCTGGGATCCTAATGGATGCCAAACAACTGCAACTCTGAGGAGGCTCTTGATACAGACCTCAATCTTAAGCACATTTCATTAGACTGGGATGATGTACTCACTGCCTTCGTTATCTTAGGGCTTCCAGGTCACTAAATAGCAAAAGTCTTCTGACAAAAGGAAATGTCTCCTGATAATGACTTTATAATGCTCTTGTGATTCATGTGCATAGGTTGATGTTGATGCTGTAACTGTGGTTACTTTCACCATTGTTAACTCAGAGCCATTCAAAAAGTGCTATGACTGTGGACTGAAATACAGCTGAGTTCTGCTAATTGTACCACACTGTATCCCTTGCCTTCAGACACAGGAACAGGGAGCTATAAAAATCTGAAATCAAAGAACAGTTGTATCAGAGAGGTTCTTTGGTGGCTGACAAGTTACACAAGACTGCAAATGCAGTTCTGGTGTGGTTTTCTTTTCTTTTTTCCTAACAAAAAGACACCATGAATGATGCAATTGCAGAGTACCCATTTTCGGTTCTCTGAAATTAGATGGAGTGTAAATCAGAATTGCTCATGTGAAAATGTTTTACAAACAGGAAGAGGTCAAAGAGCTACAGCAGTGATTCTTCATTACACAGTGGTGTGTTCTGTAGGGTCCCTGCTCTGGTCTGAGCTACAGGGAAGAGGAAGGAGAGCAGTGCCTTGGCTTCTCTTCTTGAATGAGTGCACTCTCACATTACCTTGTCCTGGTCACTGCACAAGCACAGGAACAGCTGACATGATGGGACCTGATTAAATGGCAGTGTCAGAAGTGGTGACAAATACTGAGAGCACAGGCTAAGCTTGATAGCAAGGAGAGAAAAAGTGTCCAGGAAAGTATGTGCAGGAAGAATGGAAGGACTATCTTGGAAGATCAGTTACTTGAAAATTGAAGCAAATCATACAAATCCTTTTTTCTACATAGTAGAAATTCTACATAATTTGGATGTTAGTAAAAGGCAACATGTGAAATATCCCACTATAAAGTCTGAATGCTGCTCAGGAAGGCACTACTGGCATTCATGGTTTAGTCTGGGCACCAAGTTCCTGAAGGGCTTATCCAGTTTGGCCCAAATTCAGAGAACAATTGTTTGCTAGCTCAGAGGAATGTAAAGTTCATTTTATTTTAAGACCCCAGGAGTGCACGGCATAGGAACCCTAGCAAAACAACACCTAAGAAAATTAATTTGAAAATACCTTTGAGATTTAAAAAAACCACCACAATGGGAAAAGAGCTTTCTAAGTTAAAGGATACTTGGCACAGCCAAAAAAGGTTACAGAATTTAGAAGATCTCTAGCCACCCAAGGAATGAGAGGATCATACTAAGAATATCTGTAATAGGAGCAATAAAGCAAGATTGTCTTTTTTACTAAGTTTGACACCGATCTAGCACTAATTGCAGTTGTGTTCACCACAACTAAAAGGGCTGCTTTGGATCACCTTTTGGTTTGATTTGTGTTTGGGTTTTTCAATTGCATCTGCTCATTTGGTTTTAGTGCATGTAATGTAAAATTGCATCTAAAATCCAAGCTACACCTGTAAATAAGGACTGCCCTTCAGATGCACAGAACAAATCCCAGGGGTCAGGTGGCTCCCAGGTGTCAGCGGTGTGCAGCTCTGAGCCAGGGCAAGCGGAGGGGGTTGGAGTGAATTCAGAAAAAGGTTACAATAACCTGAATGATGTCACATTTCCCAGCAGCTCTGTGGGGACACACGAGTTACCACCACCAGCAGTTCACACTTTGTCCTCATGCTTATTTGTTCATGTTTCTAGTCTGGAGTCACTGTAATAATACAGCTGAAATCTTTCTTTCCTAAAAGAAATGTTTCAGTGAGAGTGGATTCCCTGTCCTAAAACCAGCAAGAATTTATGACCCTTACTCATCTTTGGCTTTACTATCACATAGTTTCCTGCAGTGTGTAAGTGACAGGGTTGAATTTTAATCTGTAACAGATAAAATCTTGAAAGGAGCTGTTGGTCCAGTGCTGGAAAAATACGTCAAGATCAGGAATGGGGAGTCCAGACATTTTACATATTTTTCCACAAATCTAATCACAACTGTATAGATGCAAAGTAGAAATTGTTTATCTTGTTATCTGGAATTCAAGGAGACTAATGACAACCACTAACAGACTGGTGTTGCTTCCTAGACAATAGAAAAGCAAGCACTGAATATGAAAATAAAGAGTGAAGGGAAGAGAGAGAGCACATGAGGGTGTGGAAATAGTTGAGTGCTGTGCTGCCCTGGGCCTGAAAGGCAGCCACACAGGAAAGAAATGCTTCAGATGTGACACTTGCACACAGCCATTTCCTGCATTCCTCTATTGGTCTTGTAGGGCCCAAACCCAACCCAGCCAGCCTGCTGAGGAGGCTGCAGGTGTGCTCAGGTGCCACTGCAGCTCCCTTAGCCAGGCTGCTGAGTTACCTTGGTCCTGCTGGGCTGGGCTGGGGAGAGGCTGGGCCATCTGCTGATTTAAAAATCCAACAGAAATAAAGCACACCTTCCAGCTCTAACACTGCATTTCATGGTGATAAATAACTCTTACAAAGGCAAAACCAAAAATCACCTTGAAACTGCAGATTTGCAGAGGCCAAAACAGCTGGGGGGGGGGGGGTGCAGAGAAGGAAGGTACAGCAAAAGCATGGAATCAGTAACTCTGCAGAGGGTGGAAAACAAATCATTCTGCAGCCAGACAAGTCAGTGCTCTTCCTTAGCTGGTGCTGAGACCAAGCACCTGCTCAGAGCAGCAGAGCTCCTGTGCCAGTGCCATCATCTGTGTTCCCATAGCTCACCTGGAACAGCTTTGGTTGCTGCCAGGTTATTTACCCAAGTCAGTCAGGAGAGGACGAGCCTGCACCTCTAAACTGCTGCCTCCACAGCTGGCCTGGCTTTGCCTGGCATGGAGTTCATGTTCCCCTCAGTGGCTGGCCCCGTGCAGTGCTGGATTAAGTATGGGAAGGAAGTTGGTAGCACAAGTGAAGGACCTTTTTCAGTGTCCCATGCTCTGCCAATGAGCAGTGCACAAAAAGCTAGGGGGGAGCATGGCCAGGACAGGTGACCCAAACTGGCTGAAAGCTATTCCATTCCAATTCCATGGAGTGTCAAGCCCAGTATGGACACTGAGGGCGACTTACCTGGAAGGGGCCGATCGCTGTTCAGGGACAGGCTGGGCATCGGTCAGCACGTGCTGGGGAATGTGTTGGGCATCACTTCTTTCTCCCGGTTTCAGTCCTCTCTCTCCCTCTCTTTCAGCATCAATATTACTACTACTATTACTATTATATTTTGTTTAAATTAGTAAGCATTTTATCTCAATCCGTGAGTTTCCTCCTTGTTCCAGGAGTAGGTGACCAAGCAGCTTGTCATGGGTTAGCAAAGCATAGTCCCGGAAGTGATGTCCTTGCAAAGGGGTTCTTACAGCTTCCCCCCATGACCTGACAGAACCTATCAGCTGGCCAGTTTGAATATGGACAATTCTTTAAGCCACTTCAAGTTGTGACCGCCTCTGTGATCCACACTTAAGAATAGACAAACCCCCACAGCTCTCTCTCTCTCATTTCCAGTGCTGGGACAGGTGGCTGCAGGCTCCGTGTGGGGGCCAGTGGGCCCAGCCCAGGCCCTGCTCAGCCCAGGCCGGGCTGGGCCACAGCCATCCTGGAGCAGATGGGCCCTGTTCCACCCGTGGAAACCCCCCCACAGCCCTGCTGTGGGCAGCTGGAGCGGCCCGGCTCCCCCTTTCCAGTGCGGCCAAGATTCAGCTGAAGCTGCCCTGCTGTCTGGCAAAGATCATGTGACCAACAGCGATAATCGACATTCCAGCTGCAAGGCCTGGGTGAGATTAACCCTTTTATTGCTGTGAAGAGCTGAAAACCTGAGGGACGAGAGAGAGAGGAGATGCTTAAAGCTGAAATTCTGTTGTGAAGCTATGATATAGCAGAGTATCCCGTTGTAATTTCATGAAGATATGGGGGGTGGAGTGTTCAACTCGTGAGCAAAAGCAGCTGCGCTGAGATAGGAAGATGCTGATGCAGCTGTAATTTCATGAGAAGTTTGGACAGGGAGAGATGAACCAGATGAGGACTTTGGCTCCACACGGGAAAGGAGAAACCTCAGTTCCTAGAGATGCTCCCAGAGATAGTCCTAAAGATGAAGATGAGGAGGACCCTTTGCTCCCAGGGAAGGAGAAGGGCCTCTGTTCTTAGAGATGAAATGCTCCCAGAGATGGGTGAACTTTTGTTTCTGAACGGCTCAACCTTAAAATTTTACCCCAGTAATTCAAGAGTGGACTCTTGAAAGCAGTTGTGGGAAAAGCTGCAAGTCCGGGGAAGGGACTCACATGAGAACAGAGAACCAACCTGGGTGGCTGTCTCGTTGTGATAATGTTTTCATAGCATGAGCAAGAAGAGACTTCTCTTTCTAAATGGACTGAACAAGGTTATTATGGAAGTGGTAAACAGACTGAACATCTCAAGGGTTGTCTTTTTACATTGTCAGTGGGAGAAGGGAGAAAGGTGGGGGGAGGAGGAGAGTTATGAAGGTGTGGTATGAATTTTTTTCTTCTTTTAGGTCTGTTAATAAACTTCTTTATATTCTTTCAAGTTTAGTGCCTGCTTTGCATTTCTCCTAATTCTTATCTCACAGAAGGTAAACAGTAATGAGTATTTTGGACCAAACCACGACACAGCTGCATCGTACTCAGTTGCCATCTGGGGTTAAACCAGGACAACAGCTTTTTATACAATTATTTATATACTAACATATACCTTTATATATATATATATGTATATATAAAAGCAGCTATGAATATATGTATTTTAAATATACATGCATATACTTGTTCATATATACTGTATGTCTAAAATGCTGCATTCACATCTTAAGGGAGCTCACAAATATTCAGAGACATGTACAAATGCATGTGTAGATCAGTGCATGTACCTAGACATGTGTGATACATGTACACATCCATTTCAGTGTGTACACAAACAGACCACTGATACAAATGGAGAAGAGAATCCTCACAGAGACTCAGACAAGATCTGTATATGTGGTGCCTCAGAAGAGGGGAACAGGACGACAGGCAGCTCTAGAAGTGCCACAGGCACTCCTGTAAGTGACCTTGGGAGGTGTTAGGTGTGTGTGGCTGACAGAGACAGAGTTCCCACAGTGCTCCGTCAGTAACTCGCCTGGTCAGCGATGAGCCGTGCCAGGACGTCCATGCGCGAGCCCGACTCTGAGATCATCTTGGCTGCGTTGATGACATCGGACGTGTGCTTCAGTGGGCCTCTCCCCCTGCAGAGGAAACACAAACTGAGAATGAATCACAGCCATGCAAACTAGGTGCCGAACAACTCAAACAAATCCACACTCGGGTGACAGAAATTAAATCCACCCCCCCCCCCCAACCATTTTGCATGTCCCACAAATTTGTATTGTTTGGCATCAACGGGATGATGCAGAAGTACCAGAAAGATGTCCCACAGTTTCTCCATACTGAAAGCACAACCCATGCCAAATCCCGATTTTAAGAAGTTTCTCAAGCAGTTTGCTTTTCCCAGGGTTATATGAAGTTCCTTTCCCTTCCATGAATTTTCTAGTAGTATGTTCAAAGGAAGTTCAGCTCAGTGTGGTGTCATTATGGATAGCTGCTCAGAAAAATAGTGGGGTTGGTTTGGTTGGGGTTTTTTAAAATTCAGTTGGTGTACCCAAGCACCAGTGATGTATGAACATCATTGTATGAGATGTATGAACAGGGCTGCAAATCAACTTGCACACGCCACTCAGAACACAGATATGCCATATCTGAAAAATACTTCCCAAACAATTTCAGAATTTCAATCTAGGAAAACAGTCAAGTTCCTGTGAACAGTCTGCCAAAAAGTCAGCCTCTTACTCTGTATGCTCCCCTCCCAAGCCCAAAAAGCTGCTGTAATTACAGGAGAACGTTTCTAGGAACTAGGAAGTACAATGTGAATATTTAAGGCAGGAAATATGACAGCCATTTTTTTCACATTTGCTTGAGCCTCAGCCTCCTTAGTGCTGAAACACTTCAGCAAAACTAAAATTGACATTTAATTGTACTTCATGTATGTATAAAGTGAGCAATGCTCCTGAACTCAGCTTTGCCTTCCAACTTCTTTGACACGAATACTTTTAGTTTTACTATGCATTTAATTCCTGAAGGCCCCAAATCAATTTCCAAGTTCTGCACTAGACAAAGGAAGTAGACAACATGAAAAAAATTAATGTGACTCGTTTTTCAAATGAGAAGACCCTTTTCCTCAAAGTCAGTATGGTTTCATGTATGAAGAACATTCTAGTAAAAAACTCATTTAGCCTAAAAATATTACAGTATGGACCTGTACAAACAGTGCAGTCAGGAAATGATAGTGATGACAACACAACATGGCAGATAATGTTGAATCTCTTCTTGATTAATCACACTGCTTAGCAAAGAACTCCTTGGGGGAAAGCATACTTTAATAATTATAGTTCCTAGTTCTCAAGTCTGGAAGCCCGCATTTGGAACAACCTAGAATTAGATATTTTACACATGATTTTTCTACAGAAAGGCACCTTTTTGTTATGTCAAACCTCCTTGGCAGATTGATCAGTGTATAAAAGTAACAGTGTATGTGGGGAATGAACTTGCAAACGCAATCCCCTGTAGCTAGGAATCAGTACTCAAACCCTCACTCATACCCTTCATTTGCCTTTCCTGGTCTTTCCCCTTTGAATCCTTAGTTGTACAACCCAATTCTTATGAGTGCATACTGACTCTTCCCGCCATTCCAGGCCACTGGTTCACTGCTATTTGCACTGCAGCAGCTCAAAGGCCAGAGGCTTGTCAGGCATCCACAGCACATCCTTTAGGGGCTCCACAAACTGCCAGCAGCCCAGTACCTTCCTGGGAAGGTCCAACCCAGGCACCAGCCAAGCAATACCAAAGAGGAACACAACCCAGCATTAAAATGGCCAGGAAAGGAGAGATGGCAGGAACAGTTCAAGCCATGTCTGCTAAGGTAACTCTTGTATCATCAGCAGCTTTGCTGACATTTGAAGCTAGCTTAGTATTTTGAGGGTAAGTTAGTTAATTAAGGTAGCCATTTTCTTGTACCATCAGAGATCTAATGAGAATGAAGCAATTCCACCCCAAAAAAATTACTTCAGAAAGATGAAAATGAAGTATTACTTTTCACCACAAACACAGCCACCATGAGAGCCGCTAGAGGGACACTCAGCAATGACTGTTCTGGAGACTTCTGCTCCGCTTGGCATCTACTGCACCAATGGTTCAAGTTCTCCACTACAGTCCCTAAGAAACGTGGAGTGTGATGCTTCTGAGCAGCCAGCCACAGCTCAGTCTTGAAGTAAATATTAAATAGTTAGGAATGCCGCGGCTTTGTATTAAAAAGTGCTGAAACCCCAGCACATCATGGTGTAGGTACAAACACAACCAAGAACTACCTGTGCTGCTTTTTTTACCTTCATGTAAAATCCAAAGCCTCTGACAAAGCACAGGCTTAGCTGCCTTGGGGGTATGGCATCATGAGCCACTAGTCCCAGTTTATGATGTTGGGAAATTCTGAGTACTTTGGAAAGAATACTTGGGAAAGTACACCAGATATGCTGAATCACCAGCCAAAGGGAAGAAACAGAGAGAAAAACCAAAAAAACTGAAACAGGATGCTAGTTCAACTGCAAACAGTAAATTTGGATGTAAGTAATCTACTGCTTAGGAAGAGAGCGTCTCTATAGTATTTCTGTACAAAGCCAGAGGGGTTATTTCAGTGGGTCAGTGTGAACAGGAGTCCCTGAGGCAGAGCTACTGAGAAAACAGCAGATACCACACCGAGGTTCACACACAGGTAATATCCTAAACAAAGCTTTGCTGCCACTTTCCCTGGTTTGGTAGGACTGCAGCTGCAGGGTCTGTGGGGGTTTCCATGAAGAAAGCTTAGACACAACGGAAGGCTGTGCAAAAAGGATGATTACATGTCAAACATACGGAGAGACAGAAGGGTTTACTCGCACAACAGTCTGGAGGTTTGGAGTGGTGTTGGGGTCCCTCCCCCGCCGTGTAGCCCTGGGAGAGGGGCCCTGAGGGCACAGGCACGGGGTTTCCCTGCCCCTGCTCAGCCTCGTTCCCGTTGGTTGGTTTGTGTTCCCTGCGCGGGCAGAAGGACCCTTGGTCCGGTGACTGGAACAGTTCCTGGGCAGAGCCCCGGCCATGCGGCTGGGGAAATAAACATCTCTGAAACAGCTAGCAAGAATCTGTCTGTCCATATATATTTCCTTTCCACGGGACTCCTGGTTTGATACATGCATGTTGCAGTATCCCCACTGCGACATAATGGTGGAGATTTGTGAGCAGAACGATCCCCGATCCCTAAGCGACTGATTTGTGTGAGTAAACCCTGGAAACTTTGGATTCCTCTTATTGTTTTTGCTTTGCTATTCCATATCTAAACTATGGAGGAACCGTGGGAAGACTCTTGGCTCTCAGAGCCGCATATGGACATTTATCTTAAACTTGAAAAGATTCTTGAAAAACGATTTGTAAATTTTAGCTTGATTCAAGCTCAAAAAGAACTGAAACACTTCCTGGCATGGTTGTTTAAGAACTTTTTCTATGTTTCTTGGGATTTAATTATTACCAAGGGCTTTTGGAAAACCGTTTGGACACAGTTAATATTGGAGTCAAAATATATGCCGATGGAAGAATATTTTCGTGAATATTATTTAATTGCCGAGACTGTTGAGCAATGTCAGCTGTGTCTTGGTGAAGGGAAGCCTGGCGCAGGGAACGTGCGGCCCAGGCCATGCGCACCGAGCGCTCTGCGAGCAGCAGCGAGGCAGTTCCCGCGTGCGGGCAGAGCGACGCGAGCCGCAGTGTCGGTGGCGGAGCAAGGCACGACGGGAGCGGTGGGACCCGGCGGTGCCCACCCGGCCCCGTGCAGCGTGTGGTGGAGCGAGCCCCGGGAACGCCCGACCGAGAGGGGCAGCGCGTGGGCAGCGGCGGGCGGCGGTGGCGGTGGAACGGAGCCGCGCCCAGCCGAGACGCGCGCTGGAGCAGGGCGCGGGGGGTTGTCGCTCGGGGGCCCGGCCGAGACGTGGGTGCAGCGCCTGGCATCGGCAGCGAAGCTGCGACCAGAGGAGGCGACGCACAGAGAACTGAGCGGCGCGGCCCGGCCCGGCCCGCACAGCCCCGAGCGCGACCCCGGGAAGAGCGCGCAGGCACCAGCAGCCCTGACAATTCCAACACGGGAGCGACCGAAAGAGAGAGCAAAGACACAGCGAGACAGAAAACAGCAGCCACTCGGAAAAAGGAAAAGATCATAGTAACTAAGATCTTAGGAATAGTAAAATGGTATAATGTTAAGCAAAATTATGGTTTTATAACAAGGTGTGACAACCAGCAAGACATATTCGTGCATAGAACTGCTATTAAAAAGAATAACCCTGAAAAATGCATCCCAAGCTTGGGAGATGGAGAGGTAGTGGAATTCAAAATTATACGAGGTAGAAAAGGGTTACAAGCATCGCAGGTCACTGGGCCTGATGGTGTTCCTGTAAAAGGCAGTATATATGCAAAAAATCGTAGTCATGTTAGACAATATGTCCATTGTAAGCCCCCCCTACAGTCTCCCTTTCCTAATCCCACCTTTCCCTTTTACCCTATGTCCTATTACCCCCAGTGTATTCCTAATCCGTTTTTTTATCCATGGCTTCCCTCACAAACCCATGCTTTTGCCAATTGTTTCCCCAAAAATCCCTTTCCAATGCCGAGTGGGGGATGAAAAGGGGGAGGGAAGAAGTTAAACCCTCTCCTGCCTCAGTTTCCCCACAAAGCATGCTCAGAGAGTTCTGTCTCCCTTCTGTCAGCCCTAAGATGTTCCACAGAATCTGATTGGACATTTAAAGACTCAGGAGGGTGGCTTGTTTTGTCTTGAAACTGTTCTTGTTATGTTTCTCCAGTTGTTTTCATTCTCCTTTTATTAAAATAAAACGGGTGAGGTGTTGGGGTCCCTCCCCGCCGTGCAGCCCTGGCAGAGGGGCCCTGAGGGCACAGACACGGGGTTTCCCTGCCCCTGCTCAGCCTCGTTCCCGTTGGTTGGTTTGTGTTCCCTGCGCGGGCAGAAGGACCCTTGGTGCGGTGACTGGAACAGTTCCTGGGCACAGCCCCGGCCATGCGGCTGGGGAAATAAACATCTCTGAAACAGCTAGCAAGAATCTGTCTGTCTATATATATTTCCTTTCCACGGGACTCCTGGTTTGATATATGTATGTTGCAGTATCCCCACTGCAACAGAGTGGGACAAAGGAGGAGCTGTGAGCAGGAGAGGCTGTGGGACACACGGAGATGATGTGGTTGCTGGGGAGGTGGTTCCAAGCCCACCTTCTGGAAGAGCAGTCTCAGGGAGGTGCAGAGCAGCCATGTGGCTGTGCCACCACTGCCAGTGGACAAGACCAGACAGGCATCTGTTCTGAGGGTGGGATCATTTCCATCCTCTGCTGAGGGCTCTTCAGTCCAATGATTTTATTGTTGGAAATCTAACAATGAAGTTTCATGGGTTTTGGTGAATTACTACCAGTTTCAATGCACGTTGCCTTCTAATGCTAGCAGTGCAGCTGTGCACTTTGTGAATTCCCACTTTTCCTGATTTAGCACCAAATCAGCAGATTCAGAATGCCACTAACTCAGATTAACTCCCTGAATCCAGATGTTAGAGACACAAGAAGTCTATTAAATCATCTAGGTTGTTTTCCCCAGCCACTGTGCAGCTCCCTACCAGTTTTATATGCACTTGCATTTTTGCTGGCAAGTTTCAAGTATGAGAAAACACTTTGCTTGAAGGCTGTTTCCCCTGAGCTATCCATCTCACTCTCTGGAACGCTTTTCCAGATATTTCACTTAGGTCTCTCTTTGTATCATTGTAATAGCATCCCTTTCTTCCTACAGACTGAGTCCCTGATCCTCCTCCACCACATGCTGAAGCATCCCAAATTATGGTGGATAATGCAGACCTGCATGCAATAGCTCATGCACCTACAGCTGTTAAAGAAACAAATATAAAAAAACTTTTCTGCCAAGTACCATCTGCTGGTCAATAACATCACAAAATTTCTTCATTGTGGAGTTTTCCACCTTCTCCCCTAAAGAAATTCTAATTTCTCTGCTATGGAAACCATGGAATTTTTTAAAAACATTTTTTTCAAGTCAGCTTTAATCTTACTACTTTTTCCCTGCTTCCAGTCTCTAACATTTAAGGCCAAACTTCAGCTCACACAGTCAGTTACTGAAGTTCTTCCCCAATGACTTCACAGAGTTCATAACCTACAACAGTAGGATTCATTCCATGGAAGATCTAATACATCTGTTTTCCTCATACCTCACTATTTCCAAGCATAAAGCCTTACAGGCTGAGCAAGCTGAGAACACATTGAAGGCTATGAAAAACAAAAGGAGAGACAAAATACTGTATTTACAAGCAATTATATCTCCCAAAGGTAATGATGGATTGTTACTAGAGCTCAAATCACCTGCTCTATCCAACAACAAAACTGGAAATAGGCCATAAATAATATAGAAAGAGAGATCCAGGTAAGTGTAACAAGGTGGAAAATGGATTATGTACAAAGAAAGCAGTTTGGAGTATCTCCACAAAGGTACAGGAGAAAAAAACCCAAAACTTCACCTCAATGTTTCTTGAAAGGTCAATCATAGGAGGAAAGAAGTTGGACTGTGTTAATTAGTACAACACCAAGGGTTTGGGGTAATTGTGAAAGAGAGCCCGAAGCCTCTCAAATCTAATCATTCTTGCTCCAAGCCAGGACAAACCGAGAGCAACTCCATCCCTGTCTGCCTAAACTTAACCACAGCAATTAGCAGACATGGCCATGGGGCATTATTTTCTGTTTCACACTGGAAGTTCACTCTGAAAAGCAGTGATACTCATGATTCTTACAGTAATGGAAACTTCTACTTCAAGTCCAGAAAGTCTTTGCCATCACCTTTTCCAGGAAGAGAAAGTCTTCTGTCTGCAAGCAAAGCCGGTGGCTTCCCCCTACACGCTGTGCTCCCCTTAGCAGATGCTCTGTACCTGGTGTGCAGCAGAAACAGCCAGAGGGGCTGCACTGAGCAGTGGCTGCACAACTCCCACCTCACACCCCTAACACAGCCACATTTCACTGTGCTCCATGGCAGGAGCTGAAAGCCTCACCGGCAGCTCCAACACACAACCCCAGTGGCCACAGCCACTCTCCAGTCCTGAGCTCCGGGCTCTGACCATTCTATGCCATTATGCCTAGTTTGTAGGTCCTGACAGCTCCCACTGTAACTGCAGGTTTTCCAGGGGCACTGCAGAGGAGGCACAACTCCAAACCCAGCAGTCCATCTCTCTGCTACTCCAGCCTGAGCTCAGCAAAGGATCAGGTCTGGCAATCCCAGCCAAACCCAGGCCAGTGCCCACCTGAGCAGCCCCAGTCTGGAGCACTGTTAGGGCCGGAGGAGGCCAACTGCTGGCAAGGGCTCCGTGGTGGTAGGAGTGGACCAGGATGTTTCCTGAGGTGAAGAAGGTCACAGCTCCCATCCAAGTGACAAAAGTGTTACTTCAAGGCACATGAAGTAACGTCCTGAGGAAAGTTCATTACTTGAAATGCTGTGCAGTTGTATAAGGTACAGCCATTACCTTACTCACAGAAAGATACTCCTATAAATAATAATTACCTTTTATAGACACTGTTGTAGTTAGTTAATTCAGTTGTCACCACATTCTGAGGTACCATTTGTACCTCCTGCAGTTCTTCCCCAAACACACTGTGTGTTTCTCCTTTCTTCTGCCTCCCACTGCTGCCCTGCAAAACGCTTCAGTACTGGCATGGTAGGAAATCTGGATTCCAGTCACACATTCTGATCTCTATTCCACGAGCTGTTTCTGAAGTTTGCTTTTTCTTTTATTAACCCAGTGATTGTGTGCAGTCCTGGGAGCGGGGATAAGGAAGCAGGATTCACACCTCACTCATTACAAATGCTCTAAACTTAACTGAGTGAATCTTTTTCCTGCAGATCACTTTGCCTGCCCCTCCCAGCTGAATGTACATAGTTTTAGATTAAATCTGTGAAGGGCTTGGTGTT
The DNA here is from genome assembly GCF_965178545.1 of Coloeus monedula. NCBI lineage: Eukaryota > Metazoa > Chordata > Aves > Passeriformes > Corvidae > Coloeus > Coloeus monedula. Next base: position 5,316,649 of record NC_138788.1, on the reverse strand, counting down.
CAAGGATGAAAAATTACGCTTTTTAGAATCATGGCTATAAACAAAAATCCATTTTATTACACCAGGCTGCACATCCCTATCAGTTACACCTACACAAACAGGAGGCAGCAGAGCTTCTCAGGAAATCCATGTGGGGAAAAGGTAATTGGAGATTGTACAGGTGAATCCCAGAGCTGACCTCTGCCAGTTCGTTATAGCTGTACACACAAGAGCTAGGAGGATTTTAGTTTCACACATCTTCTGTCCCTGTCTGGGTTTACAGGTTTGGAAATCAGGAGAAAAGAACTCTTAATGGTGGCAAAACTGAAGGCCAAGCCCCCACGCAACATTTACAGGTGCAATGGCTGAAGCAGGTCTATTTCTTAACAAAATAAATGTAATACAAATGAAAGTGTAGCCAGATGAGAAAAGGGCAGTGTGAAAAAAATATTAAAAGGCATGACATAAAAAACCATAAACTTAATGTAATAAATAGCATTTTGTAGGTAGAAATACCTTTTGTAAGTAAAGGAATTTAAGACTCAGAAAAATATCTGGATTCTATGGACCCAGGAATGGGACAGTGAAGTTTCAGGCAGTGTGAACACAGCTTATATATGTATCTGTCTGTTCTGTATTTCTGGAAGTGAAAATGGGGTTAATACTGGAGTTTCTTTTCCTTTCTGCCCTCCTGCACTGTTAAGACATGAGGTCTGCATCTTCCTCCAAGAGGAATAAGGGAGAGGAGGTCCAAAAGCACAGGCTTTGTACTGCAAGAGTGGGGTGATACGCACAAACCCAACCTGAGTATTTTGTAAAGGAGTGTTGCACACGCTGTTTTGGGTAATACTGGTTTGAACTGGGTTGGTACCTTTCTGACTGTGCAGAAGCCAGCCCCTGACCCTGCCCTTCTGAACCTCTTGGCAGCAATGCCAGCAGAGCAGCTGCCCTGTTTGCTTGTCAGTTCCAAATGGTGTCTGCTGAGGGCAAATAAATCCTATCAATTTGCAATCAAACAGGGAGCATGCAGAATATAACAGAGATGAGTAACAGCCCACATGATTTTTCAAGCATAAATATTGTCAGACTAATGGAAAATAAGCTTTTATGGCTTCTGGAAAGATTAGAAGCTGTAAATACCATGTATCTTCAGGCAAGGTTCTGAAACCTTCTCCTGTTGCATTTTCATGAACTACCTATACAATACATGGAAAATAGATTAAGTCATTGCTAAGGAGATGCCAAATTTGGAAGAGCACACTCCAAGATGGACTAGTTATCAAAGGGCCACTGTCACAGTGGAGAGCAAAAGAGAAGGAACCTGGTTTCTCTGGGATCTGCCTTGCTGTCCAAGCTGCTCAGTTCTTTATTCATGACTTGAATGAAGGGAATAAAGAGAATGCCTAATGAACTTACATTTGATACTGATGCGGAAGAAGAAGGAAATAGGCTAGGAGGCCAGAGCTGGAATTAAGAATTACCTGAGAAAAACAGGAAGAAAAAGTAGATGCAATGAAAAAAAATACATGCGCCCTCATGTAGGAAAATCAAACCCAGAGATAAACATGGAGAGTCAGTCCCTACACAGCGGGACAGTAAGAGGCACTGAGTTTTAGTGGATCACAAATCTATCAGGAATCAGCACTTGCTGCAGAAGAAAAGGTAATGGGAAAGTGGCGAATACAGAGGAGAAATAAACAATCCGCTCTTTTTTATAGTGTCATGGGTTAGCAAAGCATAGTCCCGGAAGGGATGTTCTTGCTAAGGGGTTCTTACAGCTTCCCCCCATGACCTGACAGAACCTATCAGCTGGCCAGTTTGAATATGGACAATTCTTTAAGCCACTTCAAGTTGTGACTGCCTCTGTGATACACACTTAAGCATAGACAACCCCCCCCCAGGCTCTCTCTCGTTTCCGGCGCTGGGACAGGTGGCTGCGGGCCCCGTGTGGGGGCCAGCGGGCCCGGCCAGGCCCTGCTTGGGCCAGGCCGGCCATGGCCACGGCCATCCTGGAGCCGATGGACCTGTTCCAGCCATGGAACCCCCCCCACTGCCTTGCCGTGGGCAGCCGGAGCGGCTCGGCTCTCCCCCCTCTCCACTGCGATAAGGAAAATTCAACATTCCAGCTGCAAAGCCGAGGTGAGATTAACCCTTTTACTGCTGTGAAGAGCTGAAAACCTGAGGGAGAAGAAAGAGGAGATGCTTAAAGCCGAAATTCTGTTGTGAAGCTATGATACATCAGAGTATCCCATTGTAATTTCATGAAGATATGGGGGGTGGAGTGTTCAGCTCGTAAGCAAAAGCACCTGTGCTGAGATAGGCAGATGCTGATGCAGCTGTAATTTCATGAGAAGTTTGGACAGGGAGAGATGGACCAGATGAGGACTTTTGCTCCAAATGGAGAAAACCTCAGTCCCAGAGATAGTCTAAAGATGAAGATGAGGAGGACCCTTTGCTCCCAGGGAAGGAGAAGGGCCTCTGTTTTTGTTTCTAAACGGCTCAACCTTAAAATTGCACCCCAAAAAAACTTCAAGAGTGGACCCTCGAAAGCAGTTGCAGGAAAAGCTGCAAGTCGGGGGAAAGGACTCACACGCAGGCAGAGAGACTCCTCTTCCTAAATGGACTGAACGATATTTGGAAGTGGGTGGCTGTCTCGTTGTGATAATGTGTTCATAGCACGAGCAAGAAGAGACTTCTCTTTCTAAATGGACTGAACAAGGTTGTTATGGAAGTGGTAAACAGACTGAACATCTGAAGGGTTGTCTTTTTACATTGTCAGTGGGAGAAGGGAGGAAGGTGGGGGGAGGAGGAGAGTTCTGAAGGTGTGGTATAACTTTTTTCCCTTCTTTTAGGTCTGTTAATAAACTTCTTTATATTCTTTCAAGTTTGGTGCCTGCTTTGCATTTCTCCTAATTCTTATGTCACAGACAACAAACAGTAATGAGTATTTTGGACCAAACCACTACATATAGTAATGAGGTCTCTCTAGGAGAATTCATAGAAAGACATAAGATTTCATTTAGGAAAGAGAAGACTGCCAACAGAACGGATTAGGTTTGGGTTTGCTTCTTAAGCTTCAGCTATTCCAGTGGAATAGGCACTAAGGCTCCTCCTGTGGCAGTCGCTGGTGCTGTGCACAGGGAACTTGTGGCACTCACACAGAACAAGGTGCAGCGCCAGTGACATCCCGTCCAGTGCCAGCTGTGGCACATCCTGTCCCACAGGCATCTGTCCTGTCGTAGGGGCCACCCAGTTCCTGGGAGCTGTACTTCCATATGTTCCCCTTCTCCAAGACAGAATGATAATGCAACTCTGGCCAAAGAAACATTGAAAATGAAGGCCAGTGCAAAAATCCATGGGATTAGTTGAAGGCTTTACACCACTGTGGCAGTGAAATGGGAATTGAAAATTACTGTTATTTACAGCAATTTTTTTACATCAATACAACTTAGATACTCGTTGATCTCACATTGGTAGTTTTCTATCTGGGTCATCCTTCTCTCCCCAAGTCCCCCATGCTTTCACCATCTCTACAAAATGAGGGCAAGCTCTTATTTAGAAAGCTTTGCTTTATGAGGCATCCAGTCACTTGTTTTTGTTGCTCTTACTTGCTGTATTGTGCAACCCAAGACCAAACTACAGCAACCAAAAATTTTCTCAGCATTTCATACAATACAGAAGCAGATTTTTCAAAGACCTTCAGTGACTACCAATTTCAATTCTGAGAGCCACGTCCAAAATTCCCTGAATTTCACTAAAACCCCAATCGCTTGTGGTTTCTGAGGAAAAACGGAGTGCTGTGGTAATTTCACAAAGCACCTGGAAGACCCTACAGTACCATTTGTAGCTCATCTCCAGTGCCACACCTGTGCAGCACGGCCCTGCCTCCCCACCCCAGCTGCTTCCAGGGACATGGTCCCTGGCTCTCCATCTGCTACAGCCCTCAGGTCCATCCATGACAGTGTCTGCTCCTGACCTCCCCATGCTTTTCCCAAAGCCGGCCATCTCTCACCTGTAACAGACAGCAGGACTGCACCATGACAAACACAATGTCCTTCATCTGTAGCAGTGCTTGGACAATGTATTTGAGGATACATAAACACAAAGGGACCTTTTCCTAATGAAATCTGAGTTCTCTTCCTCTCTGCTTGGATAAATGAAATCTCAATACAGCTATTTAAACATGGCAAGGACAAAACAGGCATATTTCTAAGCTCCCATACTCTATTTTGTCAGCTGAATAAACTTTGTTAGAGAAATCCAGGCACTGAGCTGCAGGGTCAGAGGTGAGCACTGCAAAACAACTGTCACTAGAGGTACTTCTGGTCCCTAGTTTTAAAGAGCATAAAAACAGAAAGGAATTCCTGCTTCAGAATGTAGTCCCATACAGTAGAGAACTGCTCTACCATCCTGCTTGTATCAGTTGTGGAACTGAGAAATCCTGATATAATTCAGAGGGAAAAATGCTGATATTACTTGAGTAGTTGCTAATAATAATGTTACCTATTAAAGACTTCACAATTTGGAACTGCATCTTAAAATAATATGGGAGAGAACACAAAGCAGCAGTCAGGTGGGAACAGAGGAAGGTATGTCAGGAGAGGAGCTGTACCTGCAGCCTGGGAGGCAGAAAAGCAGCTGAAATTCTGACTAAAAGTTGTTAAATCACAATTCTGACAAAACTCATCACAGCAACAACAGAATGTGGGAAGCAAAGCATTAAAGGGGTATGTTTGTACAGGTCTGACTCTGATACACTGAATATTTATGTGTGCAGCAACCAAACACAGCAGTCTCTGGATGCTTACATACGCTATTTATAGAGATGAAAATCGAAGAATGGTGGGAACTTCCCACACTGACACTTGTGCACACACACAGCCACCCTTTCCCTTCACTTCTAAATCCCCAACTCCAAATCTTCTCTAAGATATCTGCAATTCTCTTGCAACCCTGATGAAATGTGTTAATGAAAATGTGCAGTTTCTATCCAATTGAGGTCAGCTGCAGGAGGTACATAAATAGACAAATAAAACACCACATAATACTTTTACCTATATATTAAAAAAGCATGATTAAATTCTCATTGTGATCTAAAGATGAAAAACACTTCACAAAGCTCATCGTTGCTGCTGAACTATTTTGTCAGCGGATTTTACACTGAACTATAAAAATCCCGAAAAAGAATGTTAAAAGCCTGTAGTGATGAAAACAGTGGAATGAAAGGAAGCTGCTCTCAGCTGGGTATAAACTGGACTTTGATGATGCATCTTATCAAAGATTGCAAGAGAATTCTGTTGGGAAAGATGAAACAGGAAAGCCTTATAAATATGATTGCCTGACAAAAGATTTTGGGAATATGAAAACTACAGGCGACATCGAAATGAAAGCCACCTTTGAGATACCAAGTCTTAGTTACTGAACAACTGGAAAACAATGGTATGGCCGACTGAAGGTAATCCCCTCTTGATTGAACAATACCCTCTGCTTGCAGGCAGGTCCAAGGGTCAGAGCAGACCCTACTAGCTCAGCAGAAGGGGTCCAAAGAGTAGTTTTTAGAAGTTAAGATGTAACACTCTATGGTAATATAAGAACTCTTATAGGCTGTATGTAAATGCTATAGGATTTGTATCTTGTATTAGATTGGTTAGTGACAATTAGAATATTCAGTACAGAAGATGATTTATTGTATTGTAACCAGGACTTCAGACACTCTTACTATACACTCTTACTATACACACTCGTACTACACTCTTACTAGACTCTCTTACTGTAGACTCTTACTATTCTCTCTTACTATTCTCTCTCTTTACTTACCCACTTACTCTCTTGCTCTCTTGGGCCTGCTCAGAGCTGCAGCTGGCAGCTCTAAGCAGTGCCCCTGTACCCACGCCCTTTGCAATAAACCGCATGTTCCAAGATCTGACTACAGAGATCTCTCGTCTCCGTCCGTCTACGCCCGGTCCAGACCGAACCCACCTGCACCTACAAATTCCAAACTTCCAAGGGTGTCCATCTGTGCGCACAAGTCAAAGTATGGCATGTCTTAGATCTTCAGCTCTGTAAGTGCATATAAAAATAGAAATACTTCTGTGTTTGGTACTAGTTTGTTACAAAGGGATTAATTATAATAAAAGCAGTGGTTTGTACAAGATAGCACACCCAGGTAAATTTGATTATGCCTTTGGTAGGCAGATGGCATCCATGAAACTCTAGTTTAGTTCCAGAGGAAACTATTTACAGGTGTAGAAACTGTTTTCCCCAGTTTGCTACTCCCCAGACACTTTTTCCCGTGCCACCAGAAATATCTCCCCAGATTCCCTGTGATCTGTTTCTCACAGCCATACACAAACACCATTAGTGCAAAGTGAGGGAACACCACAACATCTCAAGTGTTCTGCCATCTCAGCCAGGCATCAACTGTTTGTCTCTCATCTCTTTTTATTCTCACCCTCACTCAGATGTTTCTCCATCTCTTTCTGCTTCCAAGTCCAGCTTTTCAAAGCACACTTTCATTTTCTGTCACTACAGTCAGCAGACTTTACCAGCCCTGGGCTTTAATTTAATTTAATTTTAATCACTATGTTACATACCCACAGTTACTGTTTCAGTGATGGCAGGAAAATTCTCTGCTATTTGCCTCATCAATCCCCTTTCTCCCATTTTTTTGTCATGAACAGAAATCATCTGGAGATTTTAACCTCCCTAATACAGGAAACCATCCAAGAGCCTCACAGACTGTGCTTCAGGAATTTCGGCACTCTGTCTGTGAGCAGAAGCGACTGGCTTCTGAACAAGGAACATTAAAATTGGAGGCATACATTAGGCTCTGAATGCATGGCTCCCCTGCACTCTGAGCTGGGCTGGGCAGGGAGGGGACAATGCAAAGGACATGTCAAGGCTCATCCTTGCCCAGCAGGCCAGGACTGCCCCTGGTATCCCTGGACACTGCCAGCCTGGCTGCAGGGGCACTCCCGGCTGTCTCCTGGGAAAGCTGGCACAGCAGGCAGGCACAGAGGTGTTTGGCTGTGTGCAGGATGTCTCAGATGTGCCCAACTGCAGCTGCACATCTGCACCCTCCCAAAGCACAGAGGTAAACTACAGCCCAGTCAGCTCTAAGGAATCCCTCTGCAGAGAGGCCCGTATGTTTCCCACTCCTGTGGGCCACGTGCTGAATTTTCAACAGGAGTTATATAACATGCTCTAGAAAAAGCAAGTCTTAAGAGCCTGGAAGGAGAAAAATGCCATGGGAGGGGTAGTAATGAAACAAAATAGGAGTGTGAGCAGTACAGGGCAAAAATAGAGCAATGCCTCTTAAGTAAGTCAATATTGCCTTCTAAAATCCTCTTGCTATGATGTAACCTTTAAAAAATGAAACATTTTCTTTGCTTTTTGAAGTTTATCTTTTCAGTTCTCCGATGAGAAAAAGCAAACAGATTATTCTGAAAATCATTATTAAATGTCTTTTCTTTGAAAGAGTCCAGCCACATCTACACCCAGAGTATTTCCTTATCCTTTCACAGAGCATGCCTCGCAGCAAGGCTTGTTTCAGCAACTCCTGTTGAGCAACTTAAACTCAGTGAATCCCAAAAGGTAGAGTTCATGAATTTATGACTGCTGTACTATCATTTTTTTACAGTATTTATTCCTCATTTAATTGTCATTAAAAAAAGTTACATTAATGGCAGACCTTACCTTTTGAAATTTCCCATCAGAGTACAGATACTCATGAACTGAGCATTAAAACTGAGTTGCAGGAGCCTGGCCCAGGGCCATGCTCTTGGTGGAAATCACCTCTCTAAACCAGTCTCTGGGCTCTCCAGTTCCAGTGCCCTCCCAGCAGCATCCTCATGTGGACTGTGAGACCTCCCAAGACATCCCTGTGTCCCTCAGCTGTCCTGTGGTCCCACACAGCCCCTGCAGCCTGTGCCTAACTCTGCACTGCTGCTCAGGAACCAAACTCGCAGATCCCCCTGGCTACAGAGAGGCAACGGCGCTGTCCTCGGCCGCCCCTGCACTTCAGGCCACTGTTCCAAGGCCATCCATTGGCTCATGGGTGCCAATGGCCACAAGGGACAAGACGTGCAATTAAAATGAGCAGAGCAGCACATTCTATGAGACATCAAACTGTCACTGTGAGAACAAAGCACGGATGGAGCACATGGTAGGATCTGACCTCACTTATTTAATGGTATATATGAATGAGCAGAAAGCACTTTTCCCCCAGGCCTCGAGCAGGTATGAACATTTCTGGGTGTGGAAAATAAACTAATACAAAATAGATCCATGCACTTAAAACCACAAGCTACTTGAAGACCATTAGGTATTCTGGCAGATGCATAAACAAACATCTGAATTCCAAAAGTTCAAGCTGAAGGTTGAAGGTGCCAACTACCCTCTGGGCAAGGAGTTGTAAAGAATCTTAATTACATCATCACAAACCCAGATTAGTGCACTTTACTTACGCATGGAAAAAAATGGATGGTAGCAAAAGAAAACATAGATACTGTGAAGAACTGACTTCTAATAGATTTTTAAATTTTTCAACAGCAAACAAAGCTGACAGTAAACTGATTATCGAAAAATAAACATTGAAAAACCCAAACTCTGAGTTCAGAGAGCTTTTTTTCATGAACTCCAGAGACAGAACGACTGCCATGAACAAGAGTCACAGCAGGAGACTTCTGGTTGAATAATGCAGGGTCACAGTGCTAGCTGTTGGATACACCCACAGAGCTGTAATTGTGCATTTATATGTGCTCTACGATCAAGCTGTCTATTCTGGAGCTTACACTTTTGATCTGGTTTTTCCCCTAACCCAAGTGACCACAATCCCACAGATCAGCTGACAGGAGAAACTGCAAAGGAAGGTAGATTAATTATTTTCAGTTTGCTCTCAGATGTCACAGTTCATATCATTAACCACCACATCTGTTTTGTGGCAAGAGAGTAACACACCTTGTGGAGCAACTTGCACCATGGAGACCACCTTGCAAGTAAAGATCCTGTATCTAGATTTCAGTACCAGCCAAGCAAACTGGAAACTCTGGGACACACGCACAGAGTGTCGGGTGTGTGAACACCGCTGCTGACAGCTGTATCAGCAACTCAGTTTTAATTCTGAACCCTTCTTAGCTCAAATTTTCTTATGTCCTTTGACTATCTCTTCAACCACAGTAATTAAAAAAACCTCATCCAGATCTCAGAACCCCCAAAACGGTCAAAAAAGTTGTGCTGTTTGGATTACCTGGGGGGAAGGGGGTATTCTTAAGGCTCAAGGCTGCACACTGGTCATGTCTCCAAGGCATTTAATCGTGAAAGCCCAAACCATTTTACCTTTCAATCAAGGTTATTGAATTGCCATAACTGCAGTCACTAGGGACACCTCTGCAAGAACTGACAACAAAAAGTATCTTCCCATGTGAAGCAGAGGTCTTATAGGTTCCTTTACCCACAGGTCTTCCGACACAGTCATTTTAGGGAAAAAGAAACTTGTATTCCTAGATACAGCAGAAAACTGGGAGGACTGACAAACCTGCTGAACAGCAGTAATATCAGGGTTAGGAGGGACGCCATGCTATGGCCACATCTGTCCCAGGCACCTGAAGCTCTGTGCAGGGAGCCTCTGCAAACCCCTCTTTGCTTCCCTGAGACATCCCTTAGATTCTCTGAGCTGAGACTCAGCACAGTCCCTTCCCTCTTTCATGGCAGCCCTTCCCATTTGCAATACTCAGGGCTGCAGGGTTTGTCACAGCTCTGGAACGCTGACTCTGCCAGGTGCCTCTTCCCCAAGCCTTTAACCCCTGTAACACCCTCTACTCAAGGCCAGCAGGGCCATCTCAGTGCCACTGCCAGCTCCTTCTGCTGTGAACATGGGCTATTAACCACCATATTTCCCAACACTTATGCTCACAAGCTATTCATTAACAGCTTCTAAACTCTACTTGAATGAGCAAGACCTCCCAGTGGTATAACTATAATTTTAACTACCCAGAATGTCACAACAAAGGAATCAGTCTTCTAAAAAAAAAAAAATCCCAGTGAAATACAAGTTAATCCCAAAATTAAAAACCTCACCTGGGCTACCAGTAAACCGCTGACATTTTTGCTCAAAAAGATGTATTTGGCTAAAGTAATGTAGTAACATTACAGCAAAACTGCCTTTCAGAGTGCCCACCTTGTGTTATGCAAGGAAAAAAACCACAATTATAAAAGATTTTGCAACTATGATAAATGCATTTTATATTGGATGACATTTAGGATGTATAACATGGGAATGAAATAATTTTTTGGGGTTATGGAGTCAATTTTCTGGTAGTTAAACTACTGTATCTTATACTACTACTCTATCTGCATTTATCAGGTTTTCAAGTTTCATCTTCAGAAAACAATGGCAATTTTAGCCAGAGTGGGACACTTCCCAAGGGGAGCCACAAAGCTGAGCCCTCTGCATGCCATTCCTTATAAACTCAACAGCAACTGGAATTCAGGGGGCTACTGAACCTAGAGAGGAACCAAGCCAGGACCATCAGAACCAAAATCCTGCCCCAAACATGCAATGATAAGCTCGAAGCTGGTAATGGAAGACAATAACATTCACCTTTCAAAATTAGTTCATTCCACCAGCAGAGTTGTATTTCAGAACTTCTCAGAAAACTGTCCTCACACCATTTGGTTTTATTTATAAAAAAAAAAAGGTTTTTCAGTGTTGCAAACTGAAACTAATGGCATGATCTATAATGTAATTAAAACATTTTGTAGTAAAAAAAGAACAAAGTACTCATAAAAAAATGTACATTTTATGTTATATATGCACCTAGCACATCTGCTATGCCACTGGGACAGATGTTTATTAATATGGATATCTGATCATATTGCTAGACTGCTAATGGCTCAGTAATCCATCTTCTAAATAACACACAAGTTTGTGATTGTATGCAGAACCAAATATTTCCAAAAAATCCTTCTTTACTGTTACGGCCTGTGAAAAGTATCATTAACTTGCAGTTTGGTTTCAACAACAGGGTACGATAGTTACAACATGTTGTGCTTCTATTAAGTATGTTGTATGAAAGATTTAAAGATACCCCCTCTAATATGGCAGCTAATACAAAATTCTAACTCTCAGGATTAGAAAAACACCTCTCTTCTTGCCACAGTACTACTGCCACCTGAACTACTGGCTTGTAGTGAGAGAGTTCAGTTAGACAATTAGACAATTCAGTTAATTATGGAAATATCTGGCTTCAGCTGAATATCAGTGTTTTAAGATTTCTCACACTGTGTAAATAATGAAGGATTAAATTAAAGATCATAATATCCTTTTGTAATATCCCAGCATTTGACTACAGATGCCCACTATGCATTTGTACTCTCCTTCACTGTGGATATACTCTCTCACCAACTCTTCTAATAATTTCTAAGCCCTCATGAAGGTACACAAAGTTTACTTCACTGCAAGTTCACTAAAGAGGAACAAGTACCTGGCTTTAAAATGCAAAGAGGAAACCACTTTCAGACTTTCAGAATAAAAATATCTACTTTGCATTATGACAAACAACAGTCTTAGAGATAGATTGAAATGCATTTTCTTTGTACTACATTGTTGGAACCCTGGGTTCAGAGAATTTAGGATTCTGGAATATAATAATATATATGTAACAAGATGGAGAGTTTTGGGTGTTCTTCTTTTTCTTTTTTCTTCTTCCTTCTTCACAAGCCTGGGTGATCTGGTTTTGGTTCAAAAACCCTGCAGTGCAGAATGTGAATGGTTATTGGATTATAAGTAAAAATAAATCAGTTGGCATCCCATAATTGGATAATTTGGGCTTTAAAAGACCTTGGAAGATAGCACTCAGGGGCCATTTCCACCTTGTTAACTTAGAGGCACATTCAGTGCAGCTGTACCATAGATGAGAAATAATAAACATCTGAGTCCAAAGAACAACTCTGCGTCTCCTGCGTTTTAATCTGAACTCTGAGTAAAAGAGCTCACAAAACAGAAACAAAGAAGAAAGGAACAAGAAAATTTAATAACTGGTGTCCTGTGTGAGAACTCAGAGTTTGTACCTCCCTGAAGAAACACAGAAAAAAGGAAAAGGAAAAAGAAAAAAGGCAGCTCAGAGGTGGAAAAGGACTATTCCCCAGGGAAAAAGGAGCTCGGACATCCCTAGCGGCTGGTGAAAGGAACCAGAATCGAACTGCTGGACAGTTTGGAACAGAAGGTACTGAGGAGAACTTCTGATGCCAAAGTCAGGTATGAATTATATTCTTCAGGGTTAATCCTTGGTTCAGAATGGGACATGTTATGTCAAAATCGAAGAGAGACGCACTTAATAAGCTAGAATCTATGGTAAAAGAACACGCTATAGCTGTCCCAAAAGAACAATTCAGAGACCTTGTATTTTGGGTCAACGAGCAGTTTCCAAATGCTGACTCAAACTCTCTTTTTATACTGCATTTCCGGCACTCTATACATCTTAGACTATATAACGCAGCCACTCTTGGAAATGGTCCCGTTTCTAAGCTTCTTCCCATTTGCGGAGTTGTGTACGAAGTTATAGCAAGCAGAAATCAAATAGAGCAGAAAACCGAGTTAATAGCAGCATCTTAACAGCAACAAAAATCTTGCGCAGCCTATGCAAGCCAAACAGGAGGCGGAGGGGGCTCTGCCGCCTTCTCAGATGGCGGGAGCTAAAGCTCAAATGGAACAGAAGGGATTTGTAATATATCACGAGCCAGCCGAAATACCAAACGCAGATGCCAGTGCAGCAGACATGGCAAAAGGGATAACCTCTCAGTTGCCTGCTTTTACGCAAAATCCTTTTATGCAGCAGCAAACCCCATGGCTCCCTGGTTACTGCAGTTACGAGACTGCGCATGGGACTTGTACTTTTCACAAAATGGCGGCACGCACTTACCTCTTCCGTACAACAAAATGGCGGTGCCCTAGTCACTTCCATAACCAATGCCTATGTACTTCCGCCTGCGCCATCTTGTGACCAACGAGTTGCTCATCCTGCAGCTGAAACGCCACCTGTGGCCACTTCTGTTACTGTGCCCTCAGATACATCTAATACACGGACACAAATTCAACTGCACTTCTGCACAAGGGAAGAAAGCATGAATGCAGCTTTGAAGCCAGAAGGAAAAGCATGTTTACAAGGCATAAATCTACAAAACACAAACAATCTACAGAATGCAAATAGAGAATTAGTTACATTTTCTTCTAATTTAGGAGTATTTTCAAACAATAATCCAAGTAATTCTTCAGAAGATACACCTAACTTTACCAACTGGGCAGAGATTAGAAGAAAGGCACTGAAGGAAGGAGATTGCGATATGGCAACAACAGAAATGATAGCAATGTCAATAAGATATGGTAAAAGAAGTGCAAATCCTAAATGGATACCACTGACACACAACATTGTCAAAGACTTGAGACAAGCAATTAAAGACAGCAGCTTAGGCTCTCCATATTTCAAACAGCTATTGAAAGGCATCTTCAATAACTATGATTTGGTGCCTTATGATTGTAAATACATAGTATTCATGGTCCTGACAAACTCACAATACACGCTAATGGGAAGTCAAATGAAGAACTCTCACCAAGCTGACAGAGACTTATGCTGGAGACAGGAATGCAGCTCTTACATAAGCAGAAATAGCAGGTGATGCTCCCCATGATAAACCAGAAGATCAAGAGGATTTGCCTCAAGAAGTGATTTCAGACATCAAAGAAGCAGCTCGGAAGGCAATTCTGCAAATTCAACCTACTGGGATCCCAGAGGGTGTTTACACAGAAGTAAAACGAGGAGTATCTGAATCATTCACTTCTTTCGTAGACTGCGTTACTCAAGCGGTAGAAAGACAATGCAGTGATGAAGTGGCACATCCCCATCTACTTCGAAATCTTGCTTTTGCTAATGCCAGTGAAGAATGCAAGCACTTAATTAGTGCCTCACCAGATCCACAGCCAACCTTGCCTCAAATGATAGAGGCCTGCAGCAAGATAGGCACTCCTCAACATATAGCAGTAATACAAGCGAATGCCTTAAGGAAACCATTTGGGAAAGTCCTCAAAGCAGCAGACCAAAGGCTTGCAAAAACCCTTGCTGCTCTCCATGTAACTCCTCACCAAGATGATTCTGCAGAAATAATGGCAGCAGAACTCACCAAGAGGCCATGTTTCAATGGGATACCTCAAAGAAAGATCCTTTACTGATATTCAAATGGATTTTCTTACCCTACAGATCTCCAAAAACAATTTTCACAACACTTGATAGCTCAGATTATAATCCGAGCCAGATCAAGGTTGCTGTCAATGGCAGGCAAAGATTTTGCAGTAATTTATCTGCCACTGAAGAAAGAATATTTTGATTCGGCATTGCAACCAGAACAGTTGCAAATTGCATTACTAGATTATTCAGCTGCCTGTTCAATTCACGTCCCAAAACATAAGCTGTTGCAGACAAATTAACAATGCCCACTGCAAACACCTTGCCAAACATTTTTGAACAGGCAGAACTGAGTCACACATTTTTTCAACAAAATGCACAAGCACTCAGGTGAACATTTCAAATTAGCAAAGATCAGGCAAAAGCAATCATAAGTGCTTGTCCTGATTGTCAGCTCATGCAACCTCCTGTATCCACAGGAGCAGTCAATCCAAGAGCATTGTAGAATCTGCAATTATGGCAAGCAGATATCACAAAATACCCATGTTTCGGGAAACTCAAAAATACCCATGTATCAGTAGACACCTTTTCAGGTGCAGTTTTTGCCTCCTCATACACAGGAGAAACAGCGGAACATGCAGGTCAGCATTTTCTGCAAGCATTGGCATCATCAGGTGTACCTCAAGAAATAAAAACAGACAAGGGTCCAGCTTACATAGCAAAAGAGCTACATAAATTCTTAATGAATTGGGGTGTGCGTCACTCCTTTGGTATTTCTCATTCTCCTACAGGGCAAGCAATCACTGAAAGAACACACCACACTTTAAAATCCCTTTTGGATAAACAAAAAAGAGGGGAGGCAGAGGCTACGCCTCAAATGCGCTTGAATAAAGCGCTGTACATTTTAAATTTTTTAAACAGCTCTTTTGAAGAATCAAATTCGCCTATAATTAGACATTTTTCCAACACCACACAAGCAAAGTTAAAGGAAAACCCTTTGGTTTTGATCAGAAATCCAGAGACGGAAAATTGAAGGCCCATTCCCACTAATAACCTGGGGCAAAGAGTATGCTTGTGTCTCTACAGGTGCTGGTCCAAAGTGGATTCCTTCAAAGAACGTGAAGCCCTACAAACCACAGGAATACCCAGACGCCCCCGGAAGCAGAGAAGCAAGCACGCAGACGTGAACTGCAAAAAGACCACAGCTGATGATAAACATCTTTCATCCCACATGCACAAGCTGTGAACTTTGGGTTTTGTGCCAGTATAACAGTGTGGGAATTGTTGGTATCATAAAGCCTTGTTGACAAGTGCGTGGTGTGGATTGTGTTACAATTCAGAATTACATACAAAGTGTAAGGCCACTGAAGTTTTAATTATATTAGATCACCAGGAAGGAAATAGTGTTCGTCTCCACAGCAATTGGAGAGAACTTTAGCGAGAATCCAAAGAGGTCCAAATTTGCGGAATTGAATGCAAAAGAAATAACTTTTGTGCCTTACACTTGGCTTGTTTTCATAGGTTAGCAAGCATAGTCCCGGAAGGGATGTTCTTGCTAAGGGGTGCTTACAGCTTCCTCTGGGACCTGATAGAACCTATCAGCTGGCCAGTTTGAATATGGACAATTCTTTAAGCCACTTCAAGTTGTGACCGCCTCTGTGATCCACACTTAGGAATAGACAAACTCCCCCCAAGCTCTCTCTCGTTTCCGGCGCTGGGACAGGTGGCTGCAGGCCCCATGTGGGGGCCAGCGGGCCCGGCCAGGCCCTGCTTGGGCCAGGCCGGGCCGGGCCACGGCCATCCTGGAGCCATGGACCTGTTCCAGCCGTGGAACCCCCCCCACTGCCTTGCCGTGGGCAGCCGGAGCGGCTCGGCTCTCCCCCCTCTCCACTGCGATAAGAAAAATTCAACATTCCAGCTGCAAAGCTGCAAGGCCGAGGTGAGATTAACCCTTTTACTGCTGTGAAGAGCTGAAAACCTGAGGGAAGAGAGAGAGGAGATGCTTAAAGCTGAAATTCTGTTGTGAAGCTATGATATATCAGAGTATCCCACTGTAATTTCATGAAGATATGGGGGGTGGAGTGTTCAACTCGTGAGCAAAAGCACCTGCGCTGAGATAGGCAGATGCTGACGCAGCTGTAATTTCATGAGAAGTTTGGACAGGGAGAGATGAACCAGATAAGGATTTTTGCTCCAAGCGGGAAAGGAGAAAACCTCAGTTCCTAGAGATGCTCCCAGAGGTAGTCCTAACGATGAAGATGATGAAGACCCTTTGCTCCCAGAGAAGGAAAAGGGCCTCTGTTTTTGTTTCTAAACGGCTCAACCTTAAAATTGTACCCCAAAAACCTTCAAGAGTGGACCCTCGAAAGCAGTTGCGGGAAAAGCTGCAAGTCGGGGGAACGGACTCACACGCAGGCAGAGAGACTCCTCTTCCTAAATGGACTGAACAATATTTGGAAGTGGGTGGCTGTCTTGTTGTGATACTGTTTTCATTCATAGCATGAGCAAGAAGAGACTTCTCTTTCTAAATGGACTGAACAAGGTTATTATGGAAGTGGTAAACAGACTGAACATCTCAAGGGTTGTCTTTTTACATTGTCAGTGGGAGAAGGGAGGAAGGTGGGGGGAGGAGGAGAGTTCTGAAGGTGGTATAATTTTTTTTTCTTCCCTCTTTTAGGTCTGTTAATAAACTTTATATTCTTTCAAGTTTGGTGCCTGCTTTGCGTTTCTCCTAATTCTTATCTCACAGCAGATAAACAGTAATGAGTATTTTAGACCAAACCACTACACTAAATTGGTGTTTCCGCCCAGGAACAAACCGAACCCGCAACAGTCTGTTAATAAACTTCTTTATATTCTTTCAAGTTTGGTGCCTGCTTTGCGTTTCTCCTAATTCTTATCTCACAGAAGATAACCAGTAGTGAGTATTTTGGGACAAACCACTACACTAAATTGGTGTTTCCGCCCAGTTAGAAACCGAACCCACGACACTTGTCCCAGAACGAGATTGAGAAAAGAAACCAAAGAGAAGCATGAAACTAAATCACATATCATACTTGTACCTTATTATTTCATTGTTTGCCCTAAGTAATGCTATCCTGCCCGTGCGTCAACCAAAAACCAATGTTTGGGTGACCTTAGCCAATGCCTCAGGCTTGGATACCATTTGTTTGACTTGACTAAGTCCAGAAAAGCCATTCTCAACCTGCTTGGTCAGTTTACCAGTAGACAGTTGGCCAGTACCAAAAAATGTCTCTTTATATCTTTCACGTTTCATCATGAATCCCACAGAGGAATGGGGTGTCTGGACTAAATTTCTCCCTGAGACACCCTATGAACCTCAAGAATTGGAAATCTTTGGCTCAGTAAAAATGGATCAAAGATCTCGTTAAAATGGGATGTCTAATTATAATTGTTACCCTTCTCATTTTCCTCCTTGTGCCATGTTTGTTCTCCTTTCTGCAAAGGACCCTGCAGAGGACCACAAATGCTGCATTTATGGTTGAAAAACAATCCTCAAAGTTAAAAGATGATCATGGTTGGATGATCTGTTCAATTTGTTGAGCCTCGCTCCATTGTGGAGAGAGCTTTTGAAAGTGGGCGTGTATGTTTTGATTGTCATTATAGTCATCATGGTACTTGTACCTTGTCCACTTCAATGTATCCAACAATGGTTTAACCAAGAAGTCAAAGCAGTGTTCATAGTTCAAACAGGAGGGGGAGATGTTGGAACCCTGGGTTCAGAGAATTTAGGATTCCGGGATATAGTAATATATATGTAACAAGATGGAGAGTTTTTGGGTGTAGGTTAGTTCTTCTTCTTTCTTCTTCCTTCTTCTTCACAAGCCTGGGTGATCTGGTTTTGGTTCAAAAACCCGCAGTGCAGAACATGAATGATTACTTATTGGATTATAAGTAAAAATAAATTAATTGGGCATTCCATAATTGGGTAATTTGGGCTTTAAAAGACCTTGGAAGTTAGCACTCAGGGGCCATTTCCACCTTGTTAACTTAGAGGCACGTTCCATGCAGCTGTACCATAGATGAGAAATAATAAACATCTGAGTCCAAAGAACAACTCTGTGTCTCCTGCGTTTTAATCTGAACTCTGAGTAAAAGAGCTCACAAAACAGAAACAAAGAAGAAAGGAACAAGAAAATTTAATACTACATCAATCTGATACATGCCTTGCTCATACTTGTGAAAAAAAGCAAATAAACAAATTCTCATTTATACGGTTGACTGAGAGTTATGAACATCCCTGCAGTACCAAAGGAAAAGGGTTATGATGTTCCCATCCCCCCAGATCTCCCCCATTTTTCATGGTGGGCTCTCCTCATTGCTCTGCTTACATAAACATAGTGTAACGTAGAGCCTGTGTGAATGAAATTTGTATTGTCAGCCCCAAGCACTCAAACACCATGAGTCAGGCTCTAAACCAGCACAGAACTGGAACAAACACCATGAGAATTGAAATAATACATCTGCAGTTCTTTGTATTTACTTTCTCTTTTCTCAGCCTTCAGGGGTCTCATTTTCAGGATTTGTTCAGCAACCATGAAACTTAATTAAAAAATGCTGGAGGTAGGTGAGTTTCTCCTACAATAACATATCTCAAGTGCCAAGACATGAAATAATACACGTACAAAGATTTTTAATAATGTTCTGAATTATCAGCACTGACGTATTATATGAGCCTGAGAAAAGAGCAGTTAAAACATGGAAGGTTTTAATTTCTGTCTGCTCATCAAATGGCAGTGAGGAAGCTCTCTTGCAGCCACGCAGTGGTAAGAGAGAAGTGGGAATATGAGAGGAGAATATTGGCACTGGCTAGAATCCACCACTGATGCCAAAAAAAAACCCCGAAACAGAAAAACCCAGAGCAAAGACATGAGAAAAATTATTAACAAGGGTGCTGTTTGCTAGAATAGCCTTTGGCAGACAATCCTGTCTCTTACAGTGCTGTTCAAAGCTTACCTCACTTTGCTTTCCTCTCCACCCTTTTAAGAATATGGGATTTGCTCCAGACTGGCAATTAGAGAGCATCCATCGTTCCTGCTGCAGAATGCTGCGGTGAGGAAGGGATTTCCTTCCCCACAGTGATGCAAGAACTCACCTGCTGAAAGGCCTGGCTGAGACACTGCAAACTGCAGCCAGAATTTGGGGCTTACAGAGATCATTCCTTACTGGTTTGGACCTCCTGGTGCAACCTCAGCAAGACAAGCCATTCCTGATTACATTAATAAGGTACTTCGAGGTTTTCTTAACAATGAAGAAGGCAGGAGACTTTTCTAAGGGACACACAATTTCTGCAGAAAATTTGTATGAACACAATTGACACAACTCAGCCAGGCAAGTTACTTGTCATCAGCATCAGGGTCACTGTCACTTTGCTGTGTGTCAAGACAAAAGCATTTGAAAATATGTTTGGCACAGGCTCTCCAGGGAATGAAACTTCTTTCTTGTGTCATGGTAGGTAAAATTCCCTAGCATGGAAATGGGGAAGGGAGTATTTAAGTTGAATAAAACACGCCCAAAAAATAATGTGGTAGCCCTGAATAAACACCGCCACTTCATCTAATTTTTCCATCAGTATTAAACCACACTTTTTTCTAAGGCCTAAAATTATAGTGGCAGCTTGTTTCCTCAAGCCTACAGGATTTAAAATTGAAGAGAACTTCTGGAATAAGTTACTGCCTTGGCAGGGAATGCAGTAAAGACAGCTGCTTGTTCACTGAAATCCTGACAAAATCTTGAGGGTTTCTGCTGCTGAGACAGCAAAGATGGAAAGAATGCCCCTGAATAACTTAGCGAGGACTTCCTTCTACAACAGCCCCATCATCACTCTTCCTCCCACCCTCCTCCTAACTTGGTTTGCCTACTATCAGAAGCCAGGGGGAGACCTTATCTAAGTGGTTCTCCCTTGGGAACATGGGATGTGCATTCCCAAAGTCAACAAGGGGCTGTTGCTCAAACACCAGCCAGCCAGCACCTGAGAGCTTTGGCATCCTGGGGCCTCAGGGCCTGCCACACTGTGGACAGCAACTGCTCGTGTGGAGAATCTGATGGATTGGTCTGGAAATGCCCTTTGAGGATAAAAAATCAAAAAAAATCCCACAGCCAGTTTAAAAAGGTATTGGAAATGAAAGACAAGTAACTCACTGACTCTTTTATTAATCCAGACTGAACGGCTGGTTCCAAAAGCAAAGTTATGGCTTGTGCAGAGGAAAGCTGCAAAAACCCCATGTGAAAAACAGAACATTCTTGAGATGGGTAAACTGCAATGATTCATCTGGATAGGACCTGCCCATTTATAGCCCTGAATACTTGGAAATGCAAACAACATGTTTCAGGCATAAATGCAAAATGAAAGGCAGTACTGATTGGACACTTGCAATACCCCTTCCAGCAGCAGTAACTCCCTTGGCAGCAGCTCCTTCCTGCCATATCCTGTGTTTCCCACTCCACGCCAAACCCTTGGTGTAACACAGCACTAAGCTCTCACAGTTCCTGCTAGCAGATGTCCAGCATCTGGTGTCTGCAGCCCCTGCCTTCCTGTACAGGCACTGAGAACCCTTTAAGGAAATCACTTTTAGAATATTCATGTTATCCTCATCTGCTACCTCTGACTGGCCCACTTGAAAAGCAGTATTGACAGAGAGCAGGAAGCAATAATGAAAACATTCCAGAGAGAGAAACAGAATTATGCATATTCCAGTACAGAAACCTTGAAGCACTAAATTAACTGGGACCTATGATCTGTTTATAACTATTTAGCAGAAAAAAAAAAAAAAAACTATTTAAGAGCAGAGCATTACCATATGTCTAGCAATTACCACAGGCCCATACATCCCAAAGAGGCTTCTCAGCCATTACCCACTGAATATGCTGCTCTGCATAGATGATTCAGCCAACAGGAAAAATATGTTTAAACCAATGAACAAAATTGAAAATAAACCACTGCTTAATGCTCAAAGTAAATCAAAGGTGTAAATGTAAAGGTGTAAGTGTAAATGGCCATCTTCTCTTAATTTTAATCCTAGCTTTCACATTTAACTTCAGCTCTCTACGGGGAGACAGACTCACCTCAGGACAGAACAGAACTAGTGATCAAGTCATCCAGGTGGAAGTGGGAAGCTGATCTGAATGGTGAAAAGCAGGAACTACACTCCTGTTTCCTCCTTCTCTGATGCTGTGCTGATCAGAAGCACACTATCTCCACCAGAGCACTCATTCCTGGGGTAGTACTCACAACACCGCTCCCCTCCTCCTTTACTGCTCTGGTTGTATTTTATTTATTTTGCTTCTTGGTATATTAAGGACCTGTGGCCTTTCCATCAACATAAGGAAGACCTCGATGACAATGTCAGCTACTTATTTTAGGGGAGTAATAGAGGTGCCTGTGTAGCAATGATCTCAATGGTCTGTGATAGAAATATGACTACAGCAGGGATCTTGAAACAATAGCTTTACAACAGGTTTTGCCACGAAATGAAGTAATCCTACTGAACTCTGAAACTCCTTCCATTAGCTCTCACCCACCGCAGATACACTGAACAGTGTCACACTCCTTCCCTCCGCCTTCACAGAGCACCCACAAGCAGTGGGATTATTGATCCACTCCTTCCTAGCAATAAGACTAGCTCTCAGATAACCTTTAACAGCACAGGATTGAGACAGGTTTGAGAAAATACCGTGAAAGACCATTTTACACTTGCAACCTGCCATGCAGATCCCTCTCCATTTCTGCTTTTAGCCGTCTCCTTACCAGCTCAGGGGCTGGGCTAGAGGCTCGCTAAGGGCATGCTCTTTCTGCCCTCCAGTCCTGTGCCCCACCCTGGCAACAAGGCAGGAGGATAGAGAGGCAAAACTATTTGCTAACCTTTATGAACAGCAGTACTCCATCTAAGTCTGAGGTGTCCTGAGAGATGCTGAATGCCACTGCCAGTGACATCATAAGGAGAAAGACAGTTTTGATCCCCAAAAGTACCAAAGCAGCAGCTGCCAAAAGTACTGAATAGAAAAATGTGCCATACAGTGTTGGAAGGAAAAACCATTGGCAGGCTGTGCGAACCATGAAAGGTCCTGGTTTAATTAAAAAAGGTTGGAACAGACTCCAGTCATAATTTCAGCAGAAAACAGCAGTTCAGCACTGTTTCTGTTGTTCACCGTGCTCCCAAGGTGAGCATTTGTGCATAGTTTTTCTCAGAAGTGTGCATATTCCAGAAAGAAAACTAAACCAAAACATTACTAAATAAAATTAATTACATAGGAAATACAGTAAGATTGCTTGCAAACCTGCAGCTTCTGGGAACAGTTATATTTTACTAGATGGCAACTCCATCCTAGCCTGACTCGTGGCCATAAAGAAACCAAAGGTTCTTTCCTGTGGAAATTATTTCCTGTGGGTTGATCACTCAGAGAAAAATAAGTCAGACATTTGGTAGGGTGAAGAGAGGGATGAGAAATAATACAGGAGAAGTGATTCTGGAAAAGCAAAAGCTTCTGAAATAACCATGGCTTCATCTGCACAGAAAAGGGTGGCTACAGCAACTGCTGCCATTCCCAGTCTAGGGAAGAGGGGAAAGCAATAATAAAATAATCATTTAGGAACAACTGAAGTAATACACTTCAGTAAAGGAAATTCTAACCATACTTCCTTCTCCCCAGCCTAGAATGTACTTCTGGCATCCCAAACAACCAAAGCCAGACAAACTGGGGAGCCTGTAGCTGATTTGGATACAGCTGGGTACCACATCAACCTGCATTTCAGGGTATGCTGTGCCTTCACCTCACCTACACAGCGACATGAGACACATCCAGAACACAAAGACCCAAAACCTGATTTTTCTCCAATGCTTATGGACTTATTGTACACGTTAATGTAAAAGAAGATAGTTTGTATTATAAAATCTCTTCGCTTTGGAAAACAAGACTTCAGGCCTCAAATTTCTTCCCTGTTTTATATTCTGATAGAGAAACCTCGATATACAAAGTTGATAGCATTGCGAAGGGAAAAGAAGCAGGAGGAAGATGGCAAGGAAGTCCCTGTCCCTCATTCCCTTCTGCAGACTGCCCACTTGCCTCCCCACCGAGATCAGAGTGGCTGGCACTCGAGACAACACCACCCCTTTACTGCAGTCATCTCATCCCGGTAGCCACAAGCAACCCCCTGAGGAGTAGCAGCAAATTGCTGTCACCAGCTCTGCAGAGCCTATTCAGACTCAAAAGCAATTCCCACTGATCTGTCTCCTTTCTATTTCACTATCTGAAACTACTACTCATTTTTATGTACCCCCATTAGGTACTATCTGTATTATCAAGTTCACAAACTCTGCAGTAGCAAGTCCAGACTTCTGTTTCACCAGCCAGGTCAACAGTGCAGTAACTGCCATACATCCATTCTTGAACAATAAATTGTCAAGAGACATGTGGGTGTGCATCATACTCTGAACATGACTGATCTCTTGTAGAAGGAAGCAAAGCTTTCATTTGAATCAGCATTAAATTCACAGGAAAAAAAAAAAGTAACTAATATTTTATGTCAAATTTCTGGTTGTAATTAATTCACTGCTGTGCCTACCCTTCCAATGAAGAGGCTGATAACTGCAAAAGTTTCCAGTCTTATTTCTTGGAAGCCCTCCAAAGTTTTAAGCTTCTAACTTCTGCTAATTAATTCAGGAGGAACCTGAACATATGGTGTTATAGCCAAAAATATATAGCATATACAAAATATAGCAAATAAATCCCATAAAAATAGACCTATATTTTAAAGGGTAAAAAGCTGGAAGAGGTGCTTTGCCTTTTTAATGACTGCTTCTTTATCTTCCTAGGAGACATTGCTGGGTGCTCTCATCCAACAACAGCTTGAGCAAAATAAACATAAAAACAAGACTTGCGTCAAGACACTGAAGGCTCAAAAGGCAGGTTCCATGACGTGCCTTTGGAGAATGCTACAAAACTGTCACTTCCCTGAAAACTGTCATGACAACACAATTCCAGCTCATCACTGATCACCACCTCGTATCCAGTATCCCACTTGATCTTGGCTTCCCATTCTGGGTGGGCCTGAGCCACGGGAGCGGCCTCAGAACCTTCTCCCCTGTACCCCCGTGCCACGGCCCCAGGGCACCAGTGGCCCTCAGTGGCCCTATCCAAGCTCACCTGGGCCCTTCCCACAGCCCACAAGCTCCAGTCAAGCTCTGCCCTGCAGCCAGCCCAGCCCTGGCTCACAGGTACAGCTGCCCCAGCCTTGCGCTCTGGCTGGGTGCTGGCCCTGCCTAGCCAGCAGCTTTTCTCCTGGACAGGCTCAGGGACATGCTGCAGCCTGGCTTTGTGCTCCTCGAGGGACCACGGAGCTGCTCCTTGTTCCCCCTGGCTGGGACTGCCAGTGGCTATCAGCACCCTGTGCTGCTCCTACATCCGATGCTGCTGAACGGAGCAGCACTCAGTGCAAGCTGTGTCTGCACTGGGATCACTCTTGGACCCTGGCTTGCTTCCCTCAGGCAGCAGCTGGGCTATGCCCTCACAATCTCGGGATGCTGCTCCTGCTGCCCCCAGAACAAGGAGGAAGATGCCCAGGGATAGCAATGGAGCAGCTGCAGTCAGAGCAGCAGCCCAGAGCTCAAAGGCTCCTGTTCCCCCTTGCCAAGGGGCTGACCCCACCTCTGCCCACCCTGTGAAATGATGAGAGCACACCCTGAACTGCTGCAAGGCACCCCCAGCTCCAGGCTGGGCACTGTGCTGCTCACACACGCACTGTTCTGACTTGCTGTGTGTGCCCAAAGGAGATGTCCCACCACAGCCCTCCCAGTTGCCCAGGAAATCTGGTCTGGAAGCTGTTAAATTACTGCCTGAACTCCTCTTTACGCTCCTGATGCCTCTGCTGACAGAAGCTGATACTTCAGAGCTCTGAAATTCCTCTGTCCTCTGACTATAGCAGTCCCAAAAGATAAAAGGCAAAAGATGGCTCTTTCTGGCACAAGACATACAGTTTGTCACTAAAATAGGGTTGCATTTGCTGTAATGACACCGTGATTTTGCAGTTGATTTGCCTCTGGTCCTTGATGGATTTCTACCAGAGGCTACAAAGACCTGTTTGTCTGCTCTTGATTTTGCTATATTTATGTCTCCATTTTATTAATTTGTTTTTGACTACATATATGAGGCATAGACAATAGTTCCTCATTTGCCCAACCAACAAACATCTCTTAATCTCTTCACTTTTTTCCCCCTCAGCTTTTATGTTAAGGATTATAAATACTAGATACTCTGAAATAACTGTTACACTAATTATAACATTTCTAAGAATGCAAGGAAGTCACTGAAATCTTACACAGGACTACAGGAAAAATACCAAAGAAGCAACAGCTGTTCTCTCTGGTTTTTTTGAGGATCCCCTGTCTCCAAGTGAATACCAGTCACACTTGGACACTGAGACAGGGAGGTTGTGTCAGTACCACTTTGCCCTGTACCGACACGTGAGGTATAACTAACACATCAGCACAAACCAAGGATTTCTACAGAAACAGCACAACTAAGAGCCTTACTGTTTAAAATGGAACACATTTTCTTGCACTTCAATTTATAAAATTCTTTTAGGATGTGGAGCATGTAATTGCTCTAATCAGAGGAATTAATCTTCACAGCTTCCATGACTACGAGGCATCCTACAGCACACAAGAAATGATTCAGAAGTGGCTTCACACAGTCCAGCAGTAAGTCAACTAAACACATCACACAAGCAGAAGTTTTAAGCACCAGAAGTTTTAAGCTGAAGGGTTTTACATAAGACTTTTAACCAGATGACTGGTAGAATTCTCATGTGAGACTGTGTCCAGGTTTCTACCTGTATACATGAAATTTAGGAGTCATTTTCCATTCTAGCTTCAAGTGACTATTTGAAATCAATTAAAACATTATTTTAAATTAACTCTCATGTCCACATGAAAAAGGCTCCATTCATAAAAAAAGGTTCCATTTCTGAGCCCTGCTACTTGTATCAGTATCTGGTTTTCTTGCAGGAAAAGAATTTTTTCTTTTTAAATGGTTTGCAAGCATTGGCAATATAAAAAGTAGAAATTAGAAAGGTCAAATGTCAACCTAAATAATTTTTTGTCACCTTTCTATCAAAAGTCTGAGTGCAACTATTAAGCTCAATAGCTCAGTAATAGGACAGTATTATGTTCACTTTCATTTCTCTTCCAAGGAAACGGAAGTTGCACAGATAAAGCACCTTTTTTAAAAACAGTTTTTGAATGAAACTGTGAATGCCTCACCCTTCCAAGGAAAAAGGCAATAGATAAACTGTGAAATAATTACACATGCTTATAGTACAGAAAGATATCCACGATGTAATTATGTCACTGAGAGAAGGAAGAAATAGTGGCAGAACATCCTTCTGACCTGACATTTGCTAAAGAGCTTTTATTTTCCCAGAAATTCTGAGAACAGTTTAGACTTGGAAGTCTCTCCTGCCTGTATCAGAGCATTATGAATGTCATGTGCTGCCTGCAGTCAGCAGCAAGACTGAGAGATGAGAGAAAATGTGTGGTTTGGGTTTGACAGCGAAGGCAGAGAACAGAAGTGCGTAAAACAGTTGTGGTTAAGGAACAGCAGCTGACAGAAAAGACGACTGCAAAAACAAAGCTGATGCACCTAGGCCTGTGTTTGTACCTGTCTTCTTCCTACTGTGATGCTGATATGCAGCTCCCGTCTATCCTTTCCCTTTAGTACTTCCACTCCAGTCATGCGTAATAGCAAAACCTGTTTCCTGACTGCAGCTGTGTGTGAGTCAGCTGTACTTTGCCACGAATGCTGCAGAGGAAAGGAAGAAACGTTGTGCTCATTATTTTGGCTATTAGCTGTTCGATGTGTTAGTTTACAAGTATTTACCATGCTTTGTTAACCTGCAAAGCACCAACCATGTGAAGGGTGTGTGAGCGCCTCTGATCCCCCAACAGCCTCTGCAGCTGCACGTTGCCACCACCAGAACCTGCGTCACTGAGGGAACTCTGACTGTTTAATCCCTAACAAAAGGATCTAAATCAGACTGTGCATTCATCATCTACTGCGTTTGTTTAATAATACTACTACTGATGGTAATTATGCCTACTACAGAAAAATAAATCCACTTAGCTTGCAGGCAAAGTGGATATATAAATACTTGGAGTAACACTGTCATAGAGCCAAACTGTTAAATAATTTTTTTTTTCTTGGAATGTTTCTTTTTTGGGTCTAAGACTTCAATCCATTAGGTGATTTCCCCTTTGGAATACAGGGTTGTATAAAATAAGTAATATATTTGGATTCTATCTTTTTTTTTTAGAAATTTTACTATCAAAGGATGAATATTTAGCACTTAATTTTTAGAACTATATTGAGTAGCAACTGCCAA
This sequence comes from Coloeus monedula, assembly GCF_965178545.1. Lineage (NCBI taxonomy): Eukaryota > Metazoa > Chordata > Aves > Passeriformes > Corvidae > Coloeus > Coloeus monedula. The sequence continues at coordinate 5,289,097 of NC_138788.1, read as the reverse complement.
ATCAGATTAAATACTTGCTGGTGTGTATATTTAAGAATCAGCTGAAATTATTTCTACTACTGAAGTGGCAGAAGCATCCACATAAGTATCACATGAAATACCATATTCTATGCAAGTATCATTAATAAAGACACAGTAGTAGTATAAAGGAAATTCAGACTCAGTCACAAGCTTTTGAGATGGGCAGGACACACATACTGGATTTCTGCCTTCAAAATTCTGACCTATTTGTGTAAGTATTAGAAGCTCTGTAACATTCAGGCAGAAGGAACAGTCTCAGCTGATTGTGTTACATGGTTTAACTTGGCACCCCTCAACAATCCATCAAAAATCTGAGAGCCCATGTTTATTTGAGAGCAACAACTGCCTGAGGCCACTGCGCGCAGTCCTGGCAGGCCAGTCGGGATCCTCAAGCACTGCAAGACCTTTAACACCACTGGCACCACTGTAGCTAATGCAATTCTGCTGCTCTTTTTAACAGCCAAGCATATCTGCTTAACCTACCATGCTGGAACAAGGAAATCCTACTGGCCCTGTTTGACAAGGCATGCATGATAAAACACATGCAAGTATGCACACACAACTGAACTGCTGTTGCTCTGGAAACAAATTTACCTTGAAGAACGTCTTTACATAATTAACACAAGTAGAAGTTGTTCTTAATATAGAACCCTAAGGAGAGGTTCACCTTCTTTGCCCAAAGTCATTGTCTCCAAAATAACTCTCTTTTCTGATGACTCAGCTGGAAAACACCTCTGTTGACAAAATTTTTACAACCTCAAATCTTTAGGTGATTTTTGATGAAATAATTTTAAAGTGGAAGTTGTTTGTTCTCACATACAGCTTATGACACAAACACTGAGTAGCTATGGACTCCTGAGATGAGCAGGGAGGGGAGGGAAAGGGGAAGTTCATACATGTATCTCAAGCTGAACTATGACTGCAATGGCACTTAGTTGGGGAAGGTTAGCAACAAAGGTGCCATTATCTTTTGTGGCACTGACAAACCAGGCTGGTGACAGGGACAAGACTGAGCAGGAGAGCGGGGACATGCGATTTCCACATGAGTGAGAGAAGCTGGATGGAGCTGAAACAAATCTGAGGGCTAGAAGGGCCAGAAAAAGGCAAGGAAGGCAGCAGATTTCATGATGCAATGACAAAGCATCACAGAATTTCAAAATCATCTGGCTGCTGGATGGGAAATAGGACGATCATGAGTAACTCTGAAGTGGGAAGGGGCACCAGGAAAAGTAAATCAAATAGTGAGTTAGGGTGAGGAGTTTCACAGATGAACCTGAGTAGGAAAAGAATCCCTCTTCTGTCCTGTGTCTGTCCCATGGTCTCTTCAAGTCCCAGTAACTACAGAACTTCCATCTAACTTCCCATCTTCATTTTAGATCCCTAGTTTCCTTTCCCAAGCAAAGATTAGAAGCCCAGATGAATAAAGGCGGAGGACTGTAGCTATTACCAGGTGGGGAGCCCTGCTTGATGGGGCAGCTGCACTTGATGTTAACCAAGAGTACAACAGAGAGAAAAGTTTAGCCAAGCTGCAATCCTTGAAGCACTAGAAGTATAAGCAGAATTACATTTAGTCTTATTACAAGGATAAAGGGGGACAGCTGTTGGAGGATGGCTTTGCTAGATTTTTTTCAAGTCTTGTTCATTTGTTTTGCTATTTTCACAATATTTCTCATATTAACTCTGATACTGATGCCATTTTAGAAACAAATGTCAAGTAGCAAGAACAAATATGAAACACTTTCTGAACAGCCTGCTGAGAACTGCACTCTTTTGTTTAAACAAAGTGTTCATATGGCCCCATTTGGAATCTAGCAATCTACAAAATGGTTAAGGGGTAAAACCCCAGCCATTCTCATTTACTGTTTACACCACAGAAAAGTAAGAGGGATTGTCCCAGAGGCTTCGACAGGCACTGTGAATCCTGAATCCATGGGCTGCACGCTGTTAGGACAGGCTGTGGAACAGCCCAGGCAGGTCAATTACCAGTGCTGGTCTCTCTGTGGTGCATCTACAAAATCACCTCTGACACAGCAGCAAGCTCTGCCTGGTGTCTCAGTCTTACCTGAGCCCTGGTGATACCTTTCCTATCATCAAAGTGCTCTGAAAATCCTGCACAGAGACATCCTGTAGTTCTCTGCTTGAAGGAACTTTCCCTGGTGCACAGCGCTCAAAGAGCAGAACAGTAAAACTATTCTCAAAGTTCATAGCAGAGCTCCCTTTATGCTTAAACCAGCGACCCTTCCTTGCTACTTTCTCAACAGGAATTACAAGTTCCAGTGTTGTGATCCAAAGCACTGCTTGAATAGATACACATTCCCTTAGATGAGCAAAAGGGACTTAGCTATGTTTACTGGCAAATATCTTTTTAATTGGTAAGTCTGCTTTGGCAATGGAAAACAAAACTCCTGCTCCATTTAAACATAAAGCTTAGGGAAAAACAAAACAAACCAAATGCAACCCTAGGATTTTTCTTGTACATTTTTAGCCAATCATCAGAGAAATTAGAGCATTTCCACTAAAATATTACTAAAACTGTTATAGCAGGTCAGGCCATTTCTTGCTATTTATTTCTACAGAAGACAGAGCAAAAAGACCAAAACTTTGAAAGCCACTCACTGGGATCCAGTAACAATGAATGCAAGGTAATACCATTTGAAGAGCAACAGCAATCAGCTTATGTAACGAGTGACGCAAACACAGAAATTCACTATTTTTCTGAGTATCTTCTGATGTAACAAATACAAAATGTCAGGATCTTCTATTTCTTTCATGTTCAAGAACTTGGGAGTTACAGACTGGAGAGCTCAGACCCTAAGATGAGCTGGTGTTTGCTATGGCTTCTGCAATATTCATGCCCTGCATGTCCAGGAAAGGGCTAAGGAGCTGGGGAATGATCTGGAGCAGCGGAGGGAGCTCGGGGAGCTCAGCCTGGAGCAAAGGAGGCTCAGGGATGACCTCCTCACTCTCTACAACTCCCTGACAGGAGGGTGCAGCCAGGTGGGGTCAGGCTCTACTCCCAGGGGACCAAGCAACAGGATAAGAGGGGGTGGTCTCAGGCTGCACCAAGGGGAGGTTTTTATTAGCTATCATGGAAAATTTCTCCACTGAAAGGGTGGTTCAACATTGGAACAGGCTGCTGCCCAGAGAAGTGATGGAATCACCATCCCCAGAAGTGCTCAAAAACATGCAGATGTGGCACTTTGTGACATGGTTTTGAAACACAGATTTTGAAGGAAACATAAAGATTCTAAGATTTTAGTTAAAGATAAGTTTTGCTAGAATTAGTTGGAGGAAGTAGGTCCACCTGAGACTAAGAGTTAATAACAGTTAAGTTAGAAACAAGCTTTTAAACTGCAGATAATTAACTGTCTTTCTATATTTGCTGTGTTTATAATGAGAACCAGAAAACATTGATCGATAGATCTAAAGAAATTTAAAACAATTGCTAATTTTTCCCATCTGGATACTATTCAGAAGTCATAAGGAAGAAACTGAATGTTTCCCATTTTTATTGTCAAAACCCAGAGAGGTAGAAAGTTCAAGTAAGGAAGAATATTATTCTTCATCTTCAAGACCACTCCTCAATTGATAATGACCACCGACCCAATTTAGAAACTATACTATGCATGCTTAATGACATTAAAGCTAATTTCCATACGAAGCAGAGAATAGGAGGGGTCATTGTTATAAATATGTATTTGTCTTTTGGATATTCATAACTTCTGTGGATAAATAGACTCTGTAACCATCTATACCTTGACACTGCATATTAGGAAGCTATTCCATGCAGCTGTCCGGCACCAATAAAACATGCACTTTCTAACTCTAAACTGTTAGAGAGTTTTTGTCCGTCTCAGTTGGATATCGAGACTAGATCAATATTCATATTTTGGTAAATCGGTTTAGCGATGAACATGGTGGTGCTGGGTTAATGGATGGACTCAGTGATCTTAAGGGTCTTTTCCAACCCAAACAATTCTATGATCTGTTCCCAGATTTCCACAGAGCAGGAAATGAAAAGCCAGCTTTGCTTCTCAGCACATATAACTGCCATCTTTGACAAGCAACAATAAGAGAAAGAGCCACGAGAGTTCACCTATTGCTCAGACAGATACAAATCTTCCTTTTACCAGACTTCATCTGGCATCACTAAAGAAGCAACCAAACTTCTTACTGAAGGAGATATTTAAAACCAGCTGTATAGTGGATTGCAGAGTTCTCCATGCAAGCCTTTACACCTCTCTCACCTGCAGGTGGATTTGGAAAGTGCCAGTGTGATAAAATGCAACAGCTGCCTTCCCCAGAAGGAGCCTGCACCAGAGCCCAGCTCTGTCACAGCTGCTTCAGCTTGATGCAACCCTGCTCACTGACACCCACAAAGAGTTTGTCCAGAAGGCCAAGACTGTTCTTTGTATCTTGCATGAAAGGACTTATTTTATGAGGCAGTATGTGTCTTGCAAGAGTGGCTGTGTTTTAAGGCTTCACTTGTCAGCAACTATTTTACTGCTAACGTAGACCAGGAGGGGGAAAGGATGGACAGACACCACCACCAATATCTTCCTTTGTTATAATCAATTTGATGAGATTTACAGAACATTTAATTCAGAGCACGACAGAAAAAGCTCCTGCACCTAAACTTATTTCCTGTTATAAGAGCATCATCAAACACATAGCGGCAGCAGAAAGAAATACCAACTTTGAGGCCTATCTGCTGTGGTACTCTTCATTCTTTAAAACTACATCTAGCAGCACAAGAGTTCTGATGAAAGCAACAGCAAGTAATGGGATATAAAATATGTATGAGTCTGAATGTGCACTGTCACATGTGGGCTCTGTACAGTGTGTTTTATGCTTGACAGCACAGTCTGATACAAGTAGAAAGAACAAGAAATGAGACATCTACAGCTTAAAATGGAGATTATTTTGTTACTTTTTCCCTTTCACTGAGAGCAGAAATGGAGTGCTAAAACACGTGCAAAAACCCTACCAGCAAATTAATAAAAGAGGACAAAGGAAAAAAATTAGGGACAAGCATAGTTCAAAACGTTAAATCCCCCAACAGTTCATTGCTCCTACCTGACGTGTTGCATTGGCTGAGCCACTCAATTTTGTAGATGCTGTGAGCTGACATTAACAACTCTGTTTGCTGGTGTAACAGTGTGACAATGGCCTCCAGCATTTATAAATATCGAAGAACCTTTCTTTATGTAATTACCTTGTGAAGTCAGTCATCTCCATCATAATCACACACATCTTCTTGGCCAGAACAATTATGTCATTGCTGGTATCATCCCATATTTCAATCTCCGCATCAAGCTTACTCTTGACTTTTTTGAAGTCAGCCACTTGCTCAGCTATCTTTTCCTTTTCAGCCTCTGGCAGTTGAGTCATCTTGGCCTAAAACAGAATGATTTGATTTGTAAAACATCTATGTCAGAGTACTTTTCTTTTTTCTTTAAACAAAACCACTGTATATTAATAAATACATAGTTTAAACACACTATGGCCTGAGCCAACTGTTCAAGTTTGAGCACTTCTAAATTTCAGAATTTGTATGTTGTCACTGGGTTGGGCTAAATAAATAATCTCAGTGTAATGGGGACAGGGGTGTTCCTGAAACCACTAATATTAACACAGTGAGAGAAAGAAGATTAAATTCTTCCAAAGAGCCTTTATGACTGATATATTTTCCTATTTCTTACGGCTAAGGAGCCTAAATAGTTTTAAGTATGATACATGTAAAAGTTACAAAATGCAGTTTTGATTGAGGTCCAAAATAAGCAATGAAAAGGGTTAATTGTCCTGAAACTCTCAGGTATATTCGTTCTCTCTTCTGAGAAGGTTCTATATTATCATTTGAAGAACTGAAAAATATTTAATTGCTCAAATATGCATCTTCTGTCTTTGCAGAAGATGAATAGATGAACATGTCAGAAATCACCATATGAATAAGATTACCAAAAGCTCCTGAAAATGCATCATGGTGAGAGAAATGTTTTTACTCAATGTTCTTCATGAGCAAGATGAGCAGCCTGCTGCAGACAAGGGTCAGGCACCCCTCCTGTGTCAGAACAGGGCAGGAAGCAGCCTGGGGCGAGGATATTACATTGGCCTGGCCCTTCATACCTCCTACCCCAGGAGAGAGGAGCCCCGCCCCATTGGGCCTGATGGCTCTGTTGCCATGGTGGTTCTTCTCACACCTTCCCTTCAGACCACCAGGAACTCACATCTACACACAGCAATTATTAACACAGTCAGTACTCTGCAATTAAACAATATATATTTTGTGACTTATTCTTGTTTAGAAAACATTAGCTACCACCAATAAAATGGAAAGGTAAGGCTGTGGCGGAATTGTTTATAATTAATAAAATGGGTGATCAGTTTTACACATAACGTATATGTGTTTCACATCTTTTCAGAGATTTTATTTACTCTAGAATCGCTGTCACAGGGTTAACGTTCTCACTTACACAAATTACTGAAAATTACATGTTTCCCAACATGTACCTGTAAATGCAGTCATGGAATCACACACAATCACAGAATGGTTAAGGGTGGAAGGAACCATCTTACTGTGGTCAGAATTACCGTATGGTCACAGAATTTTAGAAAGTGCAACTATTCTGAGGCTACTTCTCCCACGTTGTTAAAAAACCCTGAGCTGGGCTACACAGGGCAGAGAACTTTCATGATCTCATCCATGTTTGCTGATGGGTGGATGTCTGTGGTATTTTCTAGCCCCCAGCTTCAATACTGTTTTGAGTTCAAGATTACAGGCCTGGATATGGAAACCACAAGAAAGATGACATTTTAATGAGGGAACTGTGACATACAGCATCTTGCTATCTGCCAACAATAATGAGCTTCAGGTGGAATGAGACACATTATCCACTGGAACAAAGGGGCAGAGGAAACTGTAATTCTGACTTAGTCTTTTCTCTCCTTTCCCTCAAACTGCTATAAAACCATGTACAGCAACAAAATAAAGCAATTGTATACACAGCCTTTTAAGCACAGATTTAACTTGGTATCGAAATAGGCAACATAACAGTAATTGTGAAATAAAGATCTAAATTGAATGACAATTACTTGAATGCAGGCTTATTTTGTCCACCAGGAGAAAATGATTTTTTCACTACTTCTAAGACAAAATGTTATTACTGCAGTAGCAGATAACAGTTAGGACTAGGTGAGAGGAGAAGTTATATTTCTGATATTTTCTTCCTTCTATTAAAAAAAAAGTATAGATTTTTTTTCTTAAATTTCCCTGAGTTAACTTTTCAGAAGGCTGTTGGTCCCTGGGAGCTGGAGTCTCCAACACTGGAGTTATGTTATTTGAACTGTCCCATTTGCAACCTGACTTACCCTGTGAGACTGGTGTTTCTTTTCATTACCTTTCCACGTTTCAGTCAGTTCTCTGAAAAGAGCTGAACTTTTAAGGCCATGTAAGGACACATGGGGGATAACTAACTGGTGAACATTTTGACTCCTGGCTCCCTGGTACACTGCTTGCCAATGACATCCCAACCCTAAGAACTAGCCTTTTGCCTACCTTTGTCTCTGGCTGCACTCCAAGGATTTGACTGTCATATAAACTTAGGATTATGCTCTTTGAATCTCGGACTGACAGACATTTTTTCTTTCCTGACCCCTAAAACCAAACAACTGGGCCAGATCCATACCACCACCATTCTTACTACTTACAGGGACCAGGAAGGAAAGAAAGGCAACAGAAAGCAGCACAATACATTCAATCAAGATCAAAGAATCTCCCTCGAAAACTATTTAACACTTCCAACTTTGCAGGCTGCAACATGTCATGTAAGTACAGACAAGAAAAGAGGAAAACTCTGTTTTTCTGCAATTTTGTAGGTTACAAAGAAACAAACTCCAGTTTCCCAATCAAGCAGATGAAAAACTTCTCAGAGCTTTTACAAGCAAGAACACAAAATAACCTGCTCTTCACAAACCATAGTTTTAAGGTAACAGCAGAGATCCCAAAAGAACCGATTTGTGTCTCTGCTTTGTCTTGAAAGCTGAGGTTTTCATTCCCCCCAACCTCAGCAGCCACAAGAAGCCCTCTGGTCTGCTCCTGTTCTCCTGCTGCAGTCAGCTGAACATTTGGTGAAAATGAACAGGACCCTTGCAAATCACTCAAAGACAGTAATATATTTCAATCAAGCTGCTTCACAACAGTTCCAATTGTGACCTTTACCTGTTTATTTCTTGAAAAGACTTTGCAGACCACTGTCATAAAATACACATGTGATCTGAGCCCTGAGCAACCTGACCTGGTGAGGGGCATCACTGCTGTGGAACTAGATGATCTTTAAGCTCCCTTCCAAGCCAAATCACCCAATGAGTCTGAGATTCTGTTTGAATGCCAGTATGTTTAAAGTGCATTCATGAAGACACCACCGAGCCAAAAGGGATCCTGTTAAAATGAGTAAGATGTGTTCACCACCTTTTACTACTATTTTCCCTACTGAGGGAATAACATTTTGAATTTGGATAAAGAGGTGACAGAGAGAATGTTGGATATTCGGCATTCCCTGCAAAGTGAATATACACCCCCAGAGATGAACTGTGTGGGTGTGAGATACTGACAGAGGGGAGCAGCTGCATTTCTTTTGATATTTTATTACCTGCTGTCACCAGCTCCTTCTCCCAGTTTCAAGAATTGCAGCAAGCCTGCTGAAGTGCAGCATTCCTTAAACAAGTCCAGAGAGTGCCTCATTTTTTCTGCCATGACAGTTCTGCTGTATTTTTAGATACAATATAATTGGATAAACCAGATAAAGAGGTAAAACTATTGGGAGATAGTAAACAAACTGTTTAATGCCATTTTTGCATCAGCCTTTACTAAAAAGGTTGGCTTAGATGATGCAACTGTGTCATATTAAATGTAATTTCTCTTTGTCCTGGGGCCATAGGCCTATAGGTGAAAAAGCAACAATGTCCTAAGTCTGGGCTTCACCAGAGCTTTGCCACTGGCTCTCATGTCATCCTTATAAATAACCCAGAGAAATAAGGTCTAGATGTAATCTCCACTAGGTGGATGTGATATTGGTTAGAAAAGTGCTCATAGAGCACTTATCAAGAACACACGCCAAGCCAAGGGATCTATCAGGAAAAGTTGTGAATGTAGCTGCCCTGACCCCAGAATTAGTATTTCCACATAATCAAGAGTAACACATCACACACTTGCAGTGAAAGAGGCCTGGTTTGCAACTCAAAGTGATCTTGAGAACTGATCTGAAAACATCAGAGGGTGTATTGCAGCTGAGACAAGTACAGGGTTTGCCCCTAAGAAAAAACACCAGCACACTGAGACAGAACCAGTCATGGGCAGTTGTATGGGTGGGCATTTACAGGCGATAAAAGGTTGTGCTCTTGGCAGAAAGGCAAACCTCATACAAAGCTCCTTCTGAGCTATGCACACAGCAGGAAATGGTGCAAACCTCACACTTGTGCTGTTGAGATCACAGGTGGCTTCACACATTTTGCAATATAAATAATATGGACACAAAAGTCAAGAACCCATTAACCAGCTGCAGAGCACCCAGAGGAGAGAAAGAGAGACTAAAAGGACATACCGAAAACACTACCTTGGAGAGCAAATTAAGGTTACTGGAGTTATTCAACCTGGAGCTTCCAAAGAGAGAGGCCATAGAGAAAGGATGTACAAGTACATACAAAAAATTATACGTGCAGAAAGGAAGCTTCACGTTCTCTGTGTTCATTGAAGATGAGTGCTAACATGTTAATTGCAACATATGAGGTATAAAGACAAAACCTTTCCAATAAACCATCAATTCCAGTAATGAGCTAAGTAGAGAGAGCAGTGCAATTGTTCATATATATGCGTGTCAAGAAGAAGTACATTTATTCTGTCTGAGCCCAAATGGCTGGATTAGCTGAGTTCTTGGGGTTCTTTCCAGCTCTACTTTGTAGAAGTACATAATATACTGCTACAACCTTGAGTGTTTCTGTAACTTAATCTCTTCTCTTTACGGAAATTGGGTTAAAAATTGGCAAGAAAATTAAATGCTTTTGATAGAGCATGACTCCTGACAGGGAATCTCTTGCTATGTATCAAGTGTCACAATTACTATTCATAGAACCTACTCAAAATTACAGTAACTATTTTCATTACTCTTAAATTCTTATCATCAGTATTCCATGCTTGTGTAGGGCTTTGATAAAAATTAAACTAACAAAATATTCTAAAATTGGGTTTTTTATTAGCAAAATAGCACTTGTGTCCTGATAACGTATGCCAGCATTTCATTTAATGTAGCAACTTAGACATTTAAGTATTTGTTACCTGGATAAGAATTTCTAATTAATTTTATGGCCAACCTAACTTCCCTTCTAACTACTTTTTATGCAAGTATCAACAGTTCTTCTTGGTCTTTGCTATTTTATACAGTCTCTCTTCTTAGAATTTAGTAGATTTTTAGAGCAATATAATTGATCACTGTATTTAAAATGCAATACAAATAAAACAATGAAATAACTTAGACAGGATTTTCTAATTCACACAACACATTGAGTCAACTTTTTATCAGCCCTGAATTGTTGCACAAACACAGTGTGCAACAAAACTATAAAAAAATCATCCTCATCTCAGACATTTTTGCCAATGCATTCACAAAACTGTCTGCAGAACTCTGAGACAAAAAAAATGTGGGTGTGTGGCTGCCTGAAAGAGTTCTGCTCTTACCACCCCTAAGTGGATTATGTTATGAGGTAAAACATTTTGCCTCTCCCCCAATATAATAACCTTAATCTGCAGCAGCAACTCTGAAATTAAATGAAGGTGTTCTCATCACTAATTTAGTAACTTCAAACACTTAAAATAATTTGTCCTGATCATTAACATGTACATTGTCTTCTAAGTTGAAAATGAACTGGGCAAAATCTTACTTGCCCTTCTCTTCAACGCAGAACCCTAGGATAACAAGCCACTACCTCCCTCAGTGGAATTACACTGATCGTGATGGCATAAATTGGTGTGTAATAAACCTGCAGAGGTGACTACACAAATTACACACAACCACCAGAGGAAGAGCTAACTTCCAGCTAGGAAAAACTGCATTAGTCCTTGGATCCACAAGCAGTACTCCTGTTTTTATAGTTCCTTTTATCCTAAGGAAGGAACCTCTTCTTCAAGGATACAAAATCACCCTACAAAATAATAATCAGTATTTTTATCCAGTTTCAATACCCTGAGATCTCACAGCACATTGCCCAAGCTGACCTGTATCCCCCAGCATGGGATGGTGCCACAGGCACTACCATATTCATCTCAGAAATATGAAATTATCTGAGGGAAAAGATCAACAAAGTAGCATTTTCAAGATGAGTCAGGAAGATAAATATCAGAGGTCAAATCTCAGTCCTATTATCTCACCACTAACCTCTCCTCTCTCTTTATGGAGATAGCTTCTGAAGGTGTGATTAATAATACATGACTTTTCCATACATAAGGGAAACAGGATTTGCTAGTTAAGATGTAGCCTTTGTAACAAGTGGCATACACACATCACATCTGGTTTTATATGTTGCGATAAAAACAGAAAGAAAAAAGGCACCAGTTCCCTGTTGGAGCAGTGAGAGATGAGACATCGAAGAAATTACAACACTCTTGACAAAGCAAGAGGAATCAAGAGTGCTGCTATGCAGAACAAATATGGAGCCAGATATGTATAAATAAAACTGAATTATTATAGCTGAAATGCCCAAGAGAAAGAACTCAAGGAGGAAAAAGTGTTGCTCTGCAATCCTGCCAAAGCACTTCTGGAACACAGGCATTCCTGGTGTCAACACTGCACACAACAGCCTCCCAACAGCACATAAAGCTGCTGCACCACACAAAACCACACACTCCCTAAACCTTAACATATATCTTGCCTGCTCAGATTCCTCATATTGCTTAACAGGTTCTGGGTATAAATCTTCAAATATCAATATCAAATAGCACTCCAAACAAAGAGGCCTTAAATCACTGTTCTTGTTTCCTGCTGCAGTAGCAAATAGATTTGTTAAGACATCTTCTAAAAAAAAAAAAAGTATGTGCAGGTGTCTGTCAATATGTTGATTTAGGCTGAGTGCATACATATATAATTTAGTCACAGCTATAATTTTCTATTGCTTTTGGGGGTAATGTGCCATTTATGGCTCCTACAGAAAGACCTGAAATCTAGGAAAATTGTTTCTGAACTATAGAATCGGGCTTTAAGCCATGACCTCTATCAAGATCCCACAAAAAGGAATATTTACAGTACAGTAACTGTATTATTTTAGGGAGAAATGTAAAAAGAAAAAAAGAAATGTCTGTACAATAATGTTAAAGTCCTGGGGGTTTTTAGCTGTATTAACCACAGTCCATGTGTAACAGTCCCTTCCACCTCACAAGGAGAAGCACATCCCAGAGACATCTCCCCACAGCACCAACCCAGGCCTCTGTTTGCTGACAGCCAGCTCCCTACCTACCACTGTCTTCAGCAAGTAGTTCTCACTCTGTGCCCTCTGAAGTATGTCTTATTTATGGTTTTCTTTTCAAAGAAAAGCATTCCCTTTAAAGTAGTACTCTGGTTTAGCTGAGAAGTACAAGACCATACATGAAAATGTGATCTTTGAAGGCTTTAGTGGATCTTTTATTACATTTTGATAGTAAATACCTACAAGCTACTACTTCTGTTTTGCCAGTAAGAGGACTTCAACTGTGAAGTGACTTCATAGGAACAGAACACAGCAGCATTCCCCCTGATCACAGTGCTTTCCCCATGCCCACAGTAACACATACCCGGTCCGTCTTCCCTTCGGTCTGAACACTGGTACGGCTGCGCGCATCGTGCTCGTCCTCGAGGTCAGACACATCTTCCAGCTCCTCGGGCGTCTGTGGAAAAGGCAGGAGAGGGTTATTCTCTGCCAGAGGGGGTAACTTGGGAACTCATGTCAAACACATTGTACTTGGTCTAAGATAGGGTCTGACAAACATCACCCAGTCCCGTTTGACCCGTTACTCAACTCTGTGTTTAAATTGGTGTTGCTGCTGCTAGCAAAGGTGTCTAACAAGAAACCTTTACATGACAAAAATGGATTTTGAATGTGTCGCTTACTAGTTCTATTAAGCAGCACAAGTTCCTGCACTACCAGAAAAAATAAGTGTCCCTAATTTGCTATTTTTATACATGGCATTATTTCATATGCCACTGTCTGTTCCTTCTAGTCACATCAACTGCCAGTTGATTCTGTGATTCTGTTTCATTTATGACAAGAGATTTTCTAAGCAATCCAGGTCTTCAGATTTATTTACTGCTTCCCTTTTATCAAAATATTATTAAAAGAAAAGGGGTTTCATGTAGAAGTTTTGAATTTTATCATAAATAACATAGTAAAAAAAGCACAATGACCATGACTCTATAAAGGACACTAAATAAAACATTAAAAGCAAGTTTATTCTATCAGCAACACACTGCACAATGAATGAAGCACACAAAATTTTTGGGATTATGAACCACTTAAAAAATATTGGTTCTACCAATGCAATAGGGCACTCAGGAAATTCTCCTTTATCAAGTAAATTCACATTTTTAAGAACCAAAAATATATAGAACCAAGCTCTACAAAACTAGTGACAGATCTACCACCACCTTGACATCTAGAGTTCCAATTAGAGGGAAATCCTGATGTTCTGAGTCCCCCAAAAGCCTGACATTCCAAGAAAAACATGACAACACCAGGACTATCAGAAAACCTCAGTGAAAGACAGGCAGAAAGAAACCCAGTCATTACTTTTACCCAAGTTTCAATCAAGTCAAATACAATGTTTTTAATCCAGAATTGCTATGTTCTCACCTTCATGTTGTTACTGTCAAGGCATACACAAAGAAGACCTGTTGAGAGGGAAACTGCAGGGTTCTGTCATTTTATTTCTGGGTCCATAGCATGGTAATGGCACTGCATTAACCTGAATAAATCCACCTGTGTGCATTCCTATCCTTTGGGAAAGAACCTCTTTGGTCAGAGGGTGGTATATAAACTACAGAGCTCAACATCAGCCTTGAAACAAGGTTCAAATAGCACTCCATTGCTTCAGCAGCACAAAGACAATTTCACTCACTGCAGAAAATCATCATTTCTATGAGATAACACTGCAAGAAATAACTCAATGTTGGTGCACAAGTTGGCAGAAACAGCATGCTAGGGGTGATAAATACACCTAAACTTCCTCAAGAAAACAGGCAATCAATTTTTGGGACAAAGAGAAGCATAATGCTACACTGCCGAAGTGGGGAAAAGGAACAACCTATTTTCAGGCAAAGATAAACATTGTGATGAAGTCTCAGTTTTAAGTCTGAAATTAGACCCAGTAAGAATTCCACAGTAGCCAAAGGCTGTTACCATACAAGAGTTGTTGGGAAAAGCTGCAGTGTGAAAGAAAAATGAGAATTTGGTGGCAATGGGTATCCCGTCAATAAAAAAAACTATCACAAACTCACTTCAATTGAAACACTTAGGGATACTCTTATTAGAGGACCAATAACAGAAAGGATATTAAAACAGAGTAACTTCAGCTTCTCAGGATTACACTGACTCCCTCAGGTATGTAAGAGCCTCAATTAAGTTTTACAGAAAAAGAAGTAATTTTTCTTTTAAACTATACTTGTGTTATTAATAAAATTTTAAAAAGCACATTGCAATTCTTAGGTTTTTATAAAATTAGCTTGGAATTTTCTCCCCCAATGATCATAAAGCTGGATTCACGGCAGCAGAGCACCTTTTCTTCCTGGGCTAACAGATACTTGAGAATCCCACATTTCCAGTATAGGGTTTCTTTCTTCTATAAGGCATGGAATTCAAAATGTTGTGACAGCGCAGAATGGTTAATAACTTAAAGACAGTCACATTATACATAGGTGAATTTCAGGTAATGTGTTTAAGAGCTTTATACCATTATTACCCCACAACAAACTGTATATATTTACAAAATGGTTATTTTAGGGCCACCAAGAGAATTTTGTAGAATTTCACTGACACTATATTTTTCTGTGAAGTCAAGCTATGTAAATATTACCAGCTTCAGCATGGAAACCTTGGCAAGCAAAGAAGTCAGCAAACGGACGGCAGGGCAAGACACCTCTCAATGGCAGTCTCAGGTAAGATTTCCGAAGACAAAGTCAGCCTTGTATTAATCTGATCTGGCACTTTACAAACTGCAAATCATAGAGCAGAGATCTCATTCCAGCTGCACTGGCATAGGGATTCCCTCTCCAGTTCTTTATCATACACAGAACATGGACTCAGGGTCCAAGCGCTGCTCACCCGAACGCCTCACAGGCTAAATGTTGTCAGAAATCTTTTTGGTTTTAAATTGCCTATGGCCTTTTCAGGTTAGTAAAATCTGTTTGTGGCTGGGGTGAGAAGTTTCCTGCAGAAAGCCCACTTTCCCAGCCAGAGGAGTGCACTCCCATTGAGCTCTTCCCAAGTCATTCTCTCCTATGCCCAGATTTGCCACATTTTGAATTGTTGGTACCACAGAACTCAGAAAAACAAAACAAACCTATCCAGTTACTAAAGACTAAGGACAACATTTCAAGCAGAGAGAAGTTGTTGATTTATCAAAGCTTAAATCACAAACCATAAACTATAGTCATTTTCAGACACAACACCAAAAACTGTAAAAACTCCCTACCATAATAATGGGAACACCAGAAGTAGTTACTCAACTGTTTTCTATCCTTGGAAGCTGTTTTATGTAATTCAACGCAAAATCTGATTTTTCCATGTTGCTGTCATAATCCACTATTTATTAAAAACCTGATACACACATATCTGCTTATATGAATATTCCACAGGCCGACACATTCAAAAGGAACGTTTGATGACTGCAGGGTTAAACTGGTATGAACACGAGGGCTTGCAACACAAAATGGTGTGCTGTCATCAATAAACAGAAATTTTGCACAGGCAGAACAGCACAGCTGGAGGACTGGAGTGAGAAGCACTGAAGGAAGCTGAGAGTATATGTTTAAGACTTCTAACAGGAGTCTTATCAACAGCAAGTAACAGAAGAGGAAGAAATTCAAGTACTGTAGTCAGTGACAGGATGAATCCGAGACATAAATGGCAAATTCACTGTAAAACATATGAAGTATAGAATTTTGAGTAAATATAAGGGAGAATGCTGAGGGGTAAAATGAAGCACAAGACTCCGGTCAGCAGCAACCTACAGACTCATGTGTAACATAGTGGTAAACGGAGGTTAGAAGCAAATTTGAACAGAAAAAAACTGGAAGGTTTCCAGGGGCCCTAGGAGCAGAACTCTTGGGTAGCCTCCCCTAGAAGGGCTGGAGGAGGGGAGAAATTCATTCCAAGATGAAGCCTGCACTACAAACAAGCTGATGGACCAGCTGGCAGCAAGAGTGATGCACAAGGGGGCACAGGACAGCTGCCCCAGCCCCCAGCTCAGGGCTCCAAGAGATTCCGGTCCTTTGTGAAGAGCCTCTGTTGATCCTGACAAAAACGCATTCAAGTACATTCCCTACACATACATTCCAGGCTGTAATTCCATTACTGCGGCTGACAAGCTACACAAGTAGCATGTACTCCTTTTCACATTTCAATGATTGTAATAAATCTGCATTCTTAGTGGGTTTGTTACTGAAGACTCAGGCTGAGGACTCAAAGTCGTATTTACAGCAAAGTCTAATACTGATGAATTTGACACCTTCCTGGTACTCAACTTCAAGCCACAACAGCAAGTCATTAGTACTGCACCTGGGTGATTTCAGGATATGAATTACCTTTTCATCTCTGAAATGAAAACCACTCTCTGATGACAAACCTTTCAATTTGCTTTTCTACAAGGCTTTTAAAGAGAATAATTAATAAAACCAAGGTCTGGCCCTAGTCTTTAAGTATCTGCCAGTTTTTCTAAACTGGTTGCAAATGAGCTTTTTGGTTTATCTGATTTGTACTCCAAGCTTTGTAGAACAATTTGTTTGACTAGGTTTCACAGCATCTTCTGCAACGCAGTTTTTTATGCTAACCCTCCTCAAAGGTGATTATCCAAAGAACTTTATCTATATCATTTGCTTTTAAGGGTCACATCCAACCCATGGAACCATCAATCCTGCCAATAAAAGGTCTCAGCTGCTAGAACATAATGCAGAGCCAGGTCTAAAATCTCAAGATATACAACGTAAATGGACAAACAGGCATCATGGTGTGAAAGGAAGCCATCTCCTCTTATCTAACATTCAATTAAATGCTGACCTTTAGAGTGTCATTATATGCTCTTATGCTTTATCTTATCTTGGCTTCAACAACCCCATCAGTCATTCTTTTTCACAGACCAATACTACAATGCAGAGCAGACTAACACCTTAACAGGAGCTAAGCTGATGAGTGATGTCTTTATTTTACTACTGCAAATGCAGTTATTTTTTGCTATGTAAATCCCACAGCAACAGCAGAAATGCTTGTGTGCACTCCAGGAGGATCTGAGTTTGTCTATTATGTCTTTCAGTGAGCACACAATGGGTTTACAGAGATTATCTATTCTACTGTGGACATTTGTTTAACGCCCAGACTCTGAACATTTCATCCTGTCAGGCCGCATGTCACTCAGTGTAACAAACCACGGTACACGTGTCACAAATGCAAAAATATCATGCTTTGCAAAAATTTAGCTACTGAGTGATATTTTTGTGTATTAGTCACAACACCACTTAATTCTGCCAGATGACACACTGCCAGAGCAAGACTTTTGATGCACTAGAAAGAGAACAAGAAATTGCAAGCACTTTTTATTTTTTCTGGCTAGTTTAGTAAGAGCCTCATGTAATTGTTGCTATCTAGTCACTTAAAATACTTTTCACGCTTTTGCTAAAAGCAACTGAGTGTTGAGAACAATAAACCCCAGATTATAAAGGTCAAATTAAAAAACTATGTTCTTAATCTGTCAATATTGTGACATTTCAATGCTATGGTAAATACCATCCCCTCTGTTAAAAACAATCACATATCTATTCTTGAAATCTGTTCTTGGCAGTTCCCTTAAAAATGACATCTTTTGCATACCACATTATTTGGGATATTGTTAACAGAAAAACAACAAATGATTAATTGAGCCAGAGATCAGAATTCTGTCTTTGACAGCAGTGCTTGTCACCAAGCACTGGCAAGGAATTTGTCATCAAACAACAGTAAAATCATTATCCAGCCATAGCCCATACACATTTTCATTTTCAAGTGTAGGTAATAATATTTGTTGTCACTAACAGAAAATTTTGCAAAATACTTTTTATATATTAAAGTTGTAATTCCAGTTAAGATCAGTGAGAATATAAACTGTGGTGAAGAACAAAGTATTTAATTATGAGAATAAGTGATGACCTTTAACACTGAAAGATGAAACTATTTTCAATAATAAAAGATGTTATAGGGAACAGAGCAGAGGTTTTAAAACTAAGAAATGCTGTGAACTCACAGTACGGGGCAAAAGTTGTCTTGTTGTAACTGGATGCTTGGAGGTTTTGTTTGCTCAGTCAACTTACACTGTTCTGCTCCAGGAGATTAAGACCAAAAAAGTTAAGGTTAATCACTATTAGAAACAGATCAACAGCCTGGCTCCATGTGACAATTCCTGTGCTTCCAGGTCTCACTGGGCATACATTAGGATACAGTCTTCTCAATGACCAACCAGGAGATAGGGAACATAGGAGCTGAGAAGCGTACTTGAAAAGTTTGAAGTGAAAATTCTGAGTCCTGCCCTCTGAAAATCCTTTTAAAGAAAAACCATGAAGTTGGCACAGCTAAGTAAATTGGCACAGAGAGTTTTAGCACCTGTTTTCTGTCCTAAGCTACATTTTTTGTGCTGCAAATGTGCATTTCAGCCCTGTTTTCATTGCTTCCTCTTTCCTTTCCCTGACAGTACTTTGTATGTATGTCACTCTCACGTAATGCTTACAGTAATTCAAACAGATTTACTCCTGGAAATACTGACCTAGTTATGCTGCACAAAAGCTCTGAACACATCTTTAAAAAGTTGGGGAAAACTTGACAGCTGCCTGAAAATCCCAACTAGTAATAGTATTGCAGCTATAAGAGTCCTAAGATATGAGGAGGGTAAGATTTATAAACAAGGTAACAGTTTTATAAAACCAACAGCATGACCAGAACAGCAGCTAAGATTTCAGGGGTACAAATCCTACATTCAGGGACCTGAGGACTCACTCAGGAGCCTGGAAGATTCTTGACTTTTCTCCAGTTATTTTATTGCAAGGAGACACTTTTTTGGGTGCAGCTTTTAAAAAAGAATTTCAAATCCCTAAGAAAAAAAATGATCAAACATAGGTATTACAATCACACACCTCTATTTAAACACAAGTCCCTTCTTTCATGAGAACATGACAACTGATATACAATTTCATGCAAAGCATAGCCTTTGCTGATGTTCATTAAGTAGGAAAAATTACCGTATGGCTTAGAAGCTTCCATTTTAAAGTCAGAAAACCAATAATTAACAAGAATAGAACAGTAGGTTTTAATACAAGTGATTTGTTCTTCAGCTATCTAAAATGTATTCTGTTTCTTCTGTTGGGTTGACATACATTTGCTCCATCTAGTGGGAAACTAATTAAGACATTTCATTTATAATGGAAATACTTTTTGTTTAAAAATGGATAGTGAAAAACAAATTAAGCCACTGTTCTTTTGGTAGTAATCTTCATAAAGCAGATTATATATGGCCTTATATACAGGCAGTTTATAGCTGTGTTTGAAATAGAAGACTTCATTTCTAAACATCACCTCAACATTTGAAAATGAGAAGAGATTAGACCGTGTTTACTCTCTCTCATCTGTATGTATTAAAGGTAAACTACAACATTTTTACTGTTGGCCTGGCTAACTCCAAAGGCAACCAGAAAGGTGCTGTGCATGTTACCTCTGCAAAAATTCATAATGGTTCCCATTTTTAATAAAGGACAGAGGAACGAACTGGCCAAGTACAGGCTGCTCACCCTCCTGTCAGTCCCTGGGAGTGTCATGGACTTAGGCTCTTCATGCCATCTCTCAAGACCTGTAACTAAGCTGGGCCTTTAGCCTTTGGCTGTCAGGCTCAGAGGGCAGTGCTTCCCAGGCTGTCCCCGACCTGGGAACAAGAGGAGCACCACAGGTGTCCATCTGAAGGCCAGTGCTGCCAGACACCCCTGCCAAGGGCCATGGCAGCTGCTGGACTGCACACTCAGGGAGTTTTCACACCACACCAGCCAGGAGAACTGCCAGTGGGCTCAGGGATAGGGCCATCCAGAGGGACTCAGGTACTCCGGAGGAATGGGCTGACAGGAATCTCCTAAAACTCTGCAAGGGAAAATGCAAACACCAGCACCTAGGAAGGCAGAAGCTACAAACAAAACAAGCTGGGGCTGTCTGACTTCAGAGCAGGCCAGCTGAGAAGGACCTTGGGCTCTTGGCACACACAACACCAGGCAGGAGCCAACAGTGTTCCTTGGCAGCAACACACACACAGCATCCTGAGTTGGAGTGAGGTGTGGCTAGATAAATCCACTTCTGAGAACCAGAGAGTTGAAGTCATACGTGAAAACCACCTAATAGAGCCTGACTTCCTACAGAATCTCCCCTTCCTCTCTTAGAAGCCTGCATTTTTTGTGGAGGAGAGTATATCTCAAAGGCAAAACAAAACCATTGTTTCAAGGCAGATGAAATGCAGAAAAGAAACTGGTTTTGGAATACATCAATATATTAAAGGTAAAAAAGGTGCAGTAATTATCTCAGTTTGACTGTGTTAAAAACATGTCAGGGCTCAGAAAGGACAAGAAACAAGAGACAATTCAGAATTCCACAAGATACGTAGGTTTGTCAGATGAATAAGGTCTGAGCAATGGTAGCCCCCTCAGCAAAGATTTCTCTCTAACATGCCAAATCAATCTGTTTCTGTTACATGAATTATGCTCAATGATTACACTAAAAAAGTGCTCTTGGATGGATTAATATATCCCTTAGCAAAAGGTTGCCAGTGGTAAGTGCATTTCTCAAACTGGAGTAGATGAAATTACTTACTACAACCTCAACATCTGCTCAAGCCTCTTCAGTCTCAACCGACCCTCTGTACTATCTGAGCTGCAAGTAAAACAGATCATCTTTAAAAAAGATACAGAATAAGCCTGTCCATCACAAACTCATGCCTCACTGAAAAATGCACACTGTAATGCACAGCCTGCTTCTCAAAGTACAGGTACCACTGCTGTCATCCTTCCCACACGTTCCCACCCAGGACTTAACAATTGTTAAGTGCAAATCTCTGTTTTAGCAGCTATTCCTCCCAGACACTCAGCCAACGGAAATAAAACCGCCCTAGCCATGACTCCTCTATCCATCACTTTTGTTCCTGCTTTTAATTATCAGGTTTCAGACACCCTGAACATGCATCCACCCACCCTCAGTCATTCAGTAACCAATAATGTTCAAGTGAATGATCAGTGCCAGCTGACGTGGAACTAAGGAACCCATTAAGGCCCTCGCACTGTGCGAATCAGCCTTCATGTCACAAATCACCAATTTCATTCTGCTTTGGGAGGCTAAGAGCCTTCATTACCAAGTAGGCTCTCCAAACAAAGTGGAATTAAACACACACACCCCTGCCCCCCGAAGAACACTAGTTCAGGTCTAGCTTCTGAACAAATTAAATTATTTTTATGCTAAAATTCTTGTATGTGGAATGCATTGTTCCATCGAGGAAGGTTTCGCGACCAAGTTCTGTGAAAGGCAATATAAAATATTCCCCTCTAAGACATCAAATGAGGAAGTTATTCAGATCAATACTTTCCCTTTGCACATTTTTTCACAATATGCAGCTTTGACAGCCTCTGCTGCCCAGTGAAATGGGAGAGACTCAACTCTGTCATCTGCTAACAGACAGAGATAAAACTGGCACAAAGACAAACATGAGAGCCTTAACATCTATGAAAATGGAACAAAATCTTATGTATGAAACTTGGTTTTCTTCATGTCCTGACACTGAACCATGCCATAAATCAAATCCCTCCTGATGGGAGAGAATTTTCTAAAAGTCCTTGCAAGGAGTTTCAAAGATAAACCGAGACTTTTCCTGGAGTTTCAATGCGGCTGGATAGTTGTTTATTAAGTCTTATCAGAGGAACAGAGCCACCCGTGTGACCCAGGTACAGCACAGAGCACAGAAAGCAGGAGAGAAGTCTAATTATCAAGATTTACACAGCCTTTTAAAGATAATTTAACCAATAGTTACTAAAAACGTATATTATTTTCACTTTCCTACCAATTATTCAGTAACATGGGCAGGAACTGTGGAATTCTCTATCCGATTATCCCAAACTACTTTTACTGCAGAACATGGAGTAGTAGAAGAAGGTTTAGAGAACAACAACAATCCTCCATTTTGATATTTTTTATTCTTATCTATTTACTACAAAGAGAAGCCCAAAACCTCTAAATTTTTCACCCTGTGACAATCTTACATAGCAGTCTATCACCTAATTCACACCACTGTATTTTCTAGTTCTTGTCTGATCGTTGGTAATTTTTTCCAAGGTTTGAAGCCAAAACAGTGTTGTCCAGGGGGGTAAAAACCCTTAAAAACAGGCAGAGAAATATTCTCGGCACTCTGGGTTCCTACAATGTCCAAATCGAATCTTCCCCTTGTAGCAGAGCTTATTCTCTTTGTATCCATTATGAATACATAACACAGATTTTCTCCAGTCTTGTGCAAAAACATTTTACATCAATGAAAACAGCTATGCCATCCTTCCTTTCTCTCCCCTCTGGTTTTCTGTTCCTTGGGCCAATTAGGACTAACACATTTGGTGTTTTTCTCATAGGTCACATTTTCTAATGCTTTGGTTATTGTAGCTGTAATATATCAGAGTGCACTTGCTTAAATGACTAGGAAATTTTGGAGGTTCTCACTGCTCATTTTGGGACGTAAAATCCCACTTCTCTTATTTTTAACAAAGGTCCCTATGAAGCTGAGTAACTGCAACCAATTGTAACTCAGTAAAATCTTGCTTGGTTGCATGGGCTGAAATTGGTCTTTCTGACATCTCTGGTATTATCTGACTTGAACAGTAAGTGAACAGCAAGAACTAATGAATCTAAACACAAATTAACCATAAGCAGCCTAAGTCTAATCAGTTAACTGGCACTGATAGAAATATTTTTATCCCATGTCAATATATTTTAAAAAGTCTTTTTACTACAACAGAACAGAATACAGGGACTTTTTTTTTTTTTTTTTTTATGAAAGAGAAAAAACACACATGATAAATACTTGCTAGAAAAGCACTAAGAATTACAGGGGAGCACAGGCTAAAGAGGACACAGCAGCATCACATTCCTGAAAATAAAGGCAACCAGACTGTTTTAAGTATCAGTAGGCACAGACAGCAAGCCTTATGAAATAAGCCTTCCCTTCAACTGAGAGCTGAGCCTCCACTGCAAGTAGTACATCGAGTGCTGGGCACTGCACTTCCCAAAGGAAGGGCACAGCTGGAGAGCAGGATCGCAACAAGCATCAGCATGACATGAAAAAGCAAAACAAACCCAAACTTTAAGTATACAGGAAACAAGGAGAAGATCATCCATCCTTGATGGACATGAAATGTTTTAAGATGCCATAAGGAGATGTGTGGAGTGGATTTAAGGAAGAACTCTCTAAAGGGAATGGAGTGGGATTGACTGCTTGGAGGCACCCTCCAGTTGCCAGCTGTGGATGTCTCTAAGAACAGATCAGACAAATGAATGCTGGGAATTACTGAAGTTAATCCTGACTTGCACAGGAGACAGTTCGGTATCATTAGACTTCACATTTGATTGCTGTATTTATCTTAGGTAAGCTGAAAATCAGAATTTATGTATTAGTTACCCTTTTCCAAAGAGACTGACACCCTGTGGGGATGCCAGTTTTCAGGCTTTACAAAAGACAGTTCTTACACTACCTTAGTATGAGGCACGAGAAGAAAATCTGCATATGAACAATGCAAGACAAACTGTAAGGTAAGAGAAAAGAGAGAAGAAATTAAAAAAGAAGGGGAAGGAAAAGAAATGAAGAGGATACAAAGAAACACCACTGTGTGAGGCAGGACAATGCATAGCTATGCCTGTGATGCAGCACCACGAGTCCTCAAAGAATACTATGCTACATCTTTGTGGTGAGCTATTCGTGTGGGCTGCTGAATGGTCCCTGACAGGAATTTCAATTGTTCCTCCTTTCCTCTTACCTTCTCTTTGTGGAGGATGGTATTTTTTGGGAATTAATACTGCTCAAACTTTTTTCTTCCCCAGGCAGTAGATAAATCTCAGAGCTCATCAACATACCCAAGAATAAACAAAAAGGAGTGGAGATGTATCACAGCCTACACCTGAACTCTGCCAGGCAGAAGCTGCCTGCCAAAGCCCCGAGCTATCTGGCAATCCCACAGGCTGATTAAGACTGAACCATTCCATCTCTAAAGAGCCAGGCTGCAGGTAATAGTTGCTACTGAGCTTTCTGGAAGAGAAATATCAGGAGAAAAAGAAGCTTTTTACTGATGAACTAAACACAACCTAAAATTTCATCTCAGTTTTACTCTGCTAGGTGAGAAATGTGAGAATTTTACATGGAGAACACAGTCCTGCGAGTTATAAATTCAGTATGTTCTACAAATGGCATGAGGCAATTAATATGCCATTTAATAACCCAAACATGGAAACAAAACCAACAATACAACAGCAACACTATCAGATAGGATGATCTTTTTATTCAGGAAAAAATAACTCCCTTTCTGCAGTTGAAAGACAACCAGGGTGAGTCACCTGCTTTCTGACTTGTGAGTTCCCTATAAACTGCACAAGCAAATCAAGCACCCAGTCTGAGACTGAGGAAGCTGGAAGATACAAGCTTTAAGGCTGTATTAATGGAATGGAACCACCAAGCGGAAAGAAAAGTCTAAGTTAAGCAGACACAATTTTAGGCTTCATCTCTCTTGGGGACTGGATCCATTTCAGCAGTAAGTGATTAACTGCAAACCCCAGCATTGGTAAATTAATTCACAATTTCCACTGATGTTGCTGTACTTAAAATCTGGGTAAGTTCTGCTTGTGGTTCCACACTTACCAAGGTGACGATGCTTTATTTGTTGCCCACTTGAGCAGCCAGACTGAGCTCCACACTCCCACGGGTCCAGGGCACTGGTGTGACCTCGTATCACCTCAAGCTCATAACCAGGTGCGTTGTCTTTACATTTGTTTGCTGTGCTTAGCACTCCCTCACTAAAACAGCAAATAATTATTCATGTCTGTTTTTTATTTGCTGAATGTTAACTAAGTCTCATGCTTGTTTCTTTATACATTTGGAATCCAGCTTTCCCAAACCCACACGCATTCCAGAGTGTATTCAATAGAGCCTCCCTATGGGGCCCAGCCAAGGCATGCCCTGGTCAGCGGGGCTGCCAGACTGGTTTCCCACCAGGGCAGAAGGCTCCAATTCCCACTCTGAGAACACACCAGCAACAAACATACAGCTGACATCTGCCAGTCCGATTTCCTCCACGCACAAACCACACACTGATCATAAAGAAGGCAAAAGGCAGGCAGAGGTGTGATTAATACAATATACATAGGTGGTAGAACAATGGATGCCAGCCCCCCAGCTGGCTCTGACACCAGTTACTGTGGCCAAGCCCATGCCTGCACTGCAAGACTACACAGTCAGGCAGTGAGCTTCAGTGTCCGTGCACTAATGAGAATACCCCCCTCGTGTGCTGGCCATGACCCCAACAGAGGAACCCCAGAAGCCTGCAGTAAGGGATGAGATGGCTGGGATGGGGCCCTCAGCTGCTCTGGGTGCAGGGGCTGGCTGAGGCAGGCATCAAGTGACAAAGCTGTTCTCAGGGACACGCAGCTGTAGCATCCCCACGCTGCCACAGCCTCGCTCCGGATACTTTCCAGCAGCTCTTTATCCCTCACGTGGATATGCTCTGCTGTATCCTAACATGTAAGTTAGGACTCCTTCTGTGGGTGAATTTAACACTTTCACAGACTCCAGGAGATTTCAAAGGCTAAATCACGCAAGCCCATATGATCATTTCTCATGTGCTATTTCATGCTCAACTATGTTCAGGAAAAAGTAAGGCTTCTACTTTCCTAAAGAATTCTGTCCAACTTGCTAAATAATTTGGTTTTCCTCTATTTTCTATAATTTTATGCAGACTACTTCATGAAGACCAGTATCACAAGGCACTTGGAGTAACAAACTAATTTTAAATTAATATTACTGCTCCAATTTTCTTATAACTGAAGTACCTGGTATAGCCATTACCTTGGAGACACTGTTGCTGTTTGCTAGGCTACACTGGAGGAATGCAGCAAAACAGCAATTTCAACCCAATCCATGCGCTACAGGGTGCACAGCACTCCCCTGCACCACAGTTCTCTTCACTACTCATATACACTGATTTTGTTGATAATATAATGGACTTCTTTGTCTCTATTTTAAGAACAGGCTGTAAGACCCAGGCTTTCTCAGGAAATTAGGCAGCATCAGTTTTGTCAACCTCTACAGAATCTTTTCAGGTAAACAGGACTCACAAATACCATCTTCCACTTGTCAGGCTCAGTGGAGAATTTTTTTTTTTTTAATTCTCCAAATAATTTTTTTCCAAGGTTTCTTTTTTTATGAGTCAGTTCCTTGTTACCACTGTCTCCTTATGTCCACGTCCCTTCATCAACTGCATTCCAACCCTAAGCACACTTTCAAGGAAAGAACCTGGTGTGATTCAAGTTGGCAAGCAATGTTAATTAAAAAAAAACCCCAAACCAAAGGCAGGAAGCTGTCATTAAAAGCAGAACCCAAACTCAAATATACCCACAGAATACTAAGGAATTCTAAAAACAGAAACCAAAAGAACTCAGGGAAGCAATAAAGAAGCAATTAATCCCAAACCTTTTCCACTGTCACACTACTTTATAAGCAAGGACATACATGACAAGAGGACCAGATCTGACACTGTTACACCAACGCCAAAGCACAGAATGACACACACACCAGCACTGCTACCCTACTCCTGTGCCAACAGAACTGAGATCACAATCTAACACATACAATTATTAAGTTTTTGAAGTCCAGTGACATTCTGAACGCATTTGTGATGTACCTTGTAGTTTTTCTGCACCATACTAAAAAAATCTATCCTACCAGATAAACGATTCCACAGTGACAATGGCAACTGGGAAATTTCAGGTAAGCCATGGACCTTCCAGATGACTGTGATCAGTGGTAAAGGGAAATACGGCTGGATCTAGCCTGAGCAATGAAGATCTCTGAGGCAGAACTGCACCAGCACTAACAGGGCGACAGGGCTGATTGCAGCATCAGAACTACAGCCTGAGCTCTTACACTGCTGAGAGCCTGCAGTCTCCATTCCCAGGCTTGCCTTGTTCATACTCCAGTGAGCCATGTGGCAGGATGCATATTTTAATGGAGTATCTATGATTTGTAACACTTTTACTGTGCTTCCCAGTTTTGGTTCCAGTAATTCAGTCCTTCCCTTTTAACAGTAATATTCACTCAATTTCTCTGGGAATATAATTTATATTAGACAGTAAGCACCAAATGGAAAGGAAGGAATACACATCACTTTTTCTTGCTCTAAGAAAAAAAAACCCTCAGCAAAGATTTTAATGTTCCAGAAAAAATACTGTTATGTGCTTAAGTTTCCAATGAGCCACTAAACCACAGATATCAAATAATTCTGCGAAGTTCTGTCTTTCTGAAAGAGGGGGGTAATTTTGTGAACAATTAAAAGCATAATCATATGTGACACTTGCAAAGTAATTTAATCCCTACACTAGGAAGAACTGACATTTAAAGTAGTATCTAAGTCAAAATTGTTTATGCCATCCATTTCTGTCAAAGCATATTTACTCCTGCATGTGACCCAATAATCCCAGCACTAGATTTCTATGGAAAGCCATGTAGCAATCTGCTGCTGAGGAGCTCTTAACTCACAGCCTTGCACGATGCCTAAGGCTGTGTACTTTGGGCAGAAGACAGCACAGATTTTCCAGGATGGATAACTGCACATGGATCTTGCAATGGACACAGCATGCAGCTGACACCACCACTGCTGTCTCTCTATCGGTATTTCTGAAATCGGTTATTACTTCTGTCTGCATGTACCCATAAAGGTTTTCCTTTTTTAAACAAAACACAACACAACATCCTTTCCATTAGCTGACACTTCATAAACTGGAAACCTAAGGCAGGCTAAAGAAAATTCCATTTTTAACTGGAAAAGATGGGTCATACATTCCTGTGCTGAATGTAAACAATGAGGCATAAACACAGCAGACAATAGTGCAAGTATTACAGACTAGTAGCTGTATGCAGTGTAGCAAGCAGCTTCCTTTTGTAAGTTTAGAACACACTATTGCTTTGTTTGACCCATCAATTCCCCATTCCTGTTTTAACCTTAATAGATAAAATTAAGCAACAAACACTGACATCAGACATGTCTTGACAGGGCC
Organism: Coloeus monedula; assembly: GCF_965178545.1. Lineage (NCBI taxonomy): Eukaryota > Metazoa > Chordata > Aves > Passeriformes > Corvidae > Coloeus > Coloeus monedula. The sequence continues at coordinate 5,260,498 of NC_138788.1, read as the reverse complement.
CTGGATAACACTCTTTCAACAGCAGGTTGGACCAGCTGATCTCCTGAGGTCCTTTCCTTCTGTGAGCCTCTGTGCACACTTCTCTCCTCCTTCCCCTCACTGACCAGAGTGTGAGACAAGTGACATATGTGATAGTGAAAAGATGGGGTTCAAGAGATATTGCAGTATTTCTGCCTTAAAAAGAAGTCTCCATTAACCATAGCATTTTGATAAAAATGAAAAACAACTGAATAGTATTAATAGAATTTAAACCAATGGGGGGGGGGGGGGAACTAATACATGTTAACATACAGAAAGTATAGGTTTGAACACCCAAGTGCTGAGTTCCTGGTACTATTCTAAAGACCCATTTACTTGTCTGTAGAGTCATCAGGGTGGTGAACGTGAGCTGCTGCTTTGGAGAGGAAAAAAATCTTCCCCACCAGACCTGTACACAAGACTTGCCTAACATAAAATGCTTTCTCACAAGCTTATTAGAGCTGCAATGAGAGAGAGCTTGCTCCTCCAGCAGATACGTAAACAACACAAGAGTTCTACACATTGTTCCTCAGAAGGGGGGCAACTGCTTTTGACATTCCTCTACTACCAGATGATTTCTGTACAGAAATAATGGAGCACATGGACATGAAAGGACCATTTTGGAACTGCACACAGGAGGATAAAGGGGGCACTTACTTTTCTAGTCACTGTTCATTTTGTATGTAAAAAAGAACACAGAATCGAAAGTCACAAATCTACCTGTAAAGCCTGAGCAAATGCCTGGAGCATGGGAACAGAAGCAGCAGTCAGAAGGATGTACAAGGAACCAAGAAGTTAAAACCTGTTAATCTCAAAGTGCAGAAATGCAGAAGCATAAAAGCAGGTAATTTCTCTTGTCTTTTGTTAACAAAAAAAAAAAAAATCCACCATTTCCCAACTATCCTGTGGATGGACTCTAATCCAGTGTTTAAGCAAAGGGGATCTGAAGAAGGAGGAAGAAGGGGGCCACCTGTCCTTGAGTGAAATAATATTTTCTCTGTCCTCTGACTTCCACTCCTGTGTCTGAGATGGGAAGGGTAAGAATGTGCTTTTTCCCTCTTCTGTTGCCCTCTCCTCTACCTGAGATGTGAATACACCATCTGTTTTTAAAATCAATAAATTATCTGCATTTCTACTAACAATTTTTTTTCCCCCCTTGTGGAAGCATCTCAGCTCTTAAAAACAGGTGCTTATTATGGCAATTATGGCAACTCCAAACTCTGTTTCTTAGAGTAACATCCTGCCCATGTGTTAAGACAAAGGGATGCAACTCTCAAAGTAAACAAGAGGTGGGTTTTCTTTACAGACACATTGCTGAATAGCTTTTTGCTCTGTAAAGCAACAAAGTCAGCAACACTACCACACAGAGAACCAAAACAGTCACCTGATTTGTTGAAGATATTAAAGGCACTAAACTAATGAAACTGAGACCTTTGAGAGTTCATTACATGGTACATAAACATGAAATAGAAGCAAACTGATATGTATAGCTGTTTGCCAGAAAAGAGGGATTGGATTTCTTTATTCAGGAAGACAAACTCCCTTGGTACTAAATGGAGATTAACATTTTTTAAAATGTCAGCATGTTAAATTGAAATGTATGTGGACTGTGTCCAAAAACCGTTCAGCACAGACCATTTTGATAAGATATCTGCAAGGTAGAGTCATAATAATCATGACTGACTCCATGATGCTAATACTGATGTAAATTATAACAAGTATTTGTATATTATGACAAGGCTTCCCAGCTATACTGTAAAGTACATACACATATTTAGAAAATATGTATGTAGGTGAATTAAGATATGAAATGTAACCTATGTGGGATAGTGCTTTACGTTTTCCCATAATGGTACTTCAAGGTTGGTGATCCTGATTTAAGATGTTAAAAGCCAAGTAATATGGCAGGGACAAGCAGCTGTCAGAAGCTTTTACTTGCAGGTATGCACAGTTGATCGTGGCACTTAAACAGTTCTAACTCACCTCTTACTTGGGTTCTACAGCACAAACAAACTTTCCCCACTAACACCTTTATGTGACTCAGGATAAAAACCTGAAAAGGAACACGTGTCCCACTATCCTTAACAGACAACAGGTATTTCTTCTGCATGCCTTTTTAAAGGCATCAAATGAATACATTCTTTTGCAATCACACTGCATCCAGACGTATCAATCCCTGCATGACAGGACTGAAGCTGACAAGGAGCTGAGAAAGGAAAGGTCCTGACCTACGTAGGTCAGAAACAACCAGAAAGTGCTGAGAGGTGTAGGACCAAGTGGCTAACTACTGCTGCAAAGGTTCTGCCTCTTGTGTAGTTGGTGTAGGATAGAAAAAGATGAAGAAAAAGGTTTTTATCAGACTTCTCAATATGTATTTGCAATGGATTAGTGTGGGAGTGTGTTTGTTTGGTTCGGTCCAAGTCTCCCCTTTGGGTTTTTGTATTGTTGGAATATCCCAGTTTTGTACCCTCCCAGTTCTATGTAAATTGTCTTACCTTCCCTCTTTGTCTCCTCCCTGGCCCCTGCCAATCACGCCGGCACCCCTCCCAGGCTTCTGGAAAGTTCTGGCTGGAGCGTCGGGTGCTTGGCCAGGGAAAAAGGGTCCCTCCCTTCTTCTCCCATGATTGGTTCCCTTATGCGCCCTTTATCCTGTTCACCACACCCTCCCCTCTTCCGATTGGTTGTTCCTATGATCCCTCCCTTGTTACCGCCCTCCCATAAAACCTCCTGTAAGAGCCTTCCAAGCTCGCTCAGAGCTGGGCATCCCTGGGTGGAACCTCGTGTTCGAGGGCACAATAAACTTCCCAGATTTCACCCAGATCTGAGCCTGCCTCCTCCTTCCACCACCTGCCTCCATCGCCGCGGTCCTGTGGAAGGACCCACGAGCCAGACCTCGGGTCTCCCGGATTCCGGAGGCTGGCCCCCGCAGCCTGCTGCGTCCGGAGCTGACCGGGCTGAGTGGGATCCGCTCCAAGGGGACGCAGAGGCAGATTAGCATCACTCCTAAATTTCAGACCAACAACAATGAAGTTTAACAAGTCGGTATGAACTGTTCCTTGTCTGTCTGTTCCATGAGGTCTCAGGGCCCTCTTGGAGAAAGAAGACTTTGAGTAAATGTCTGCCCCACATTTCCCTGCTTTGCTTTGTTTTCTCTAGCTTTTAAACAGAGGTTCAATTCATGCCTGTTATTGCCTACATCTGCTACTAACTCGCTTAGACTACAGAAGTAAAAACACATGTATCCTGAATGTGGAGAATAATTCTGTCATTAGTAAAAGCCAAGGTAGAATTTAAACTAGACACTCATTAACTGGCTGAAAGGTTTTCACCACTTGCTACCTTCCTGTCCTAGAGGTCCATGTTCTAAAAATTCCTGTAACTCTGCTGGGTGTAAGATAATGAATTCTGCTGCGATGTCTCTTACTGAGAGAAATCAAGTGTACTGAAGAACTCACAAGATCTGTTAAGGATGAATTCTTCACATTTCTTTAAAACAGAACAAAAAACCGTGCCAAATTTGTGACCAAGAAAAGAAGTGAAAAAGGGAACCCATCCCAAGGGTATTCTGAGAAAGCCAAAACATATGAAAAAGCATTTATGCTATAGACACCTAAACGTGTAGCTAAACTGAGTTTGACTTTCCAAAGGAAATTGGAAGACATGCAGTAAAAAACTAGTAACTAAAGAAACAGGAATATTAGGAATTGATTGGAGATGCAGTGAGGATCTAATTGAAATAAAGGTATCTAGGCAAGACAGAAAAAAACCCCAAATGCTTTACTTCAGTTTTTAGGGGTGTTGGGGGATGGATATCCTGTACATCATGGTGCAGGAAAATCAAGGAACAACATGCAAAACAAACTCAAAAAACTTAACAGCATAAACTCTTGAGGGAACCTATGGTCTCCATGCCAGAATCCTGAAAGAAACAGCACACAGAATACACATTCAGTAGAAAGGATTCTTAAGAGATATTTTGAAGTGTTAAGAACTGCAATTTCAATACACATTCTCCATTTCTCACAAAATTGAAAAAAAAAAAAAGTGAGTGGGTTCCTCACTCGCTGCTTCCATGAATATAAGAATAGTAAAAACACTTTGCATCGAGTATCTGAACCTTTTGCCCTCTTTTTTGTCTCTGAAAAACCTGAACAGCTGCTCACTTGTTTACCCTCCAAGAAGAAGAAAGAATTCTGTGAAAGTCTGACTTGGTGACTTTGTTTCCACTGCTCTTGCTATGACTGTTAGGATGACTACTAGTGCTTCAGCTACCAGTACGTATTATCATTTAAAGTTGTTCCTTTCCACTGTTGATACCCTAATGGGATATTGCTAGCTGTTACTTCAATCCAGCTGTCTCATATTCTTCAACTAAAAACACCTTCATTCAGGAGCTTTTATTAAAAAAAGTTCTACCATTAATCTTAATATTCTGCAGCATATAATATGTATTGTCTCAAAAACTGTCAACCTGTTTCCTTTGACTTTTCTACATATTTCTCATGGCAGAATTGTCTTTAATTGTATTACCAAATCTAATCTATTTCTGTAACATCAATATCCTAATTAAAATGTTATCCAAAGAATGTACAAATGTTCCTGTGCAAGATCAAGCTCATAAAATCTCTAAAATATTAAAAAATGAGATGCTTAGAGTCAAAAAATGACTGAGAAATGTGGATACACCCTGGATCAACTACCTGGTTATTTCAAATTGACAGCTACCACTGGATTAAGCAGTCCTTGCAAGTGAACAATGAAAAGCATCTTAAGGTGAGGAGCATCTGATGCTCCAGAGGGATTTCTGTTACAGCTCAGCAGTATAACACACCTGCCACTAAGTAGCTGCTCTCAAGTGTTACATTATACCTGCAGGACTGCAATGAATGGTTAATGTATCTTTCGTTAAGCCTGGACATTGAAAAGCATAGCTGATAATTTGCATTAACAATAGTATTGGGCAGCATTTTATAGTTAGGAACTCTATTTTTAAAACCATTCTCTCTGTGTAATTACATGTTTGAAATGCTTCCTGAGAAATTGATCTGGAGAATTTCTGCTTTTGCTGCCATGTTGAAAACTTGCTCCCTGTGAATGACTGGCCTTGTTCATTTACATTTCTCAATTATTTTTTGACCAACAATTCCTTACCCTGATTCAGCCTTGCAATCAATCCCCTGTAATCAGTGAGGTGCTGCTCTCTGGCACTATCAGCACGTTGGCCACAGAACATTTCATTTCCTCACCTTGGCTGCTGTGCTAACAGTGTACATCTGAGTAACAATCAGATTTACTAAAGCTTCTTCCAGGAAACTGGCACTGTCTGGAATGTATTTAACTAGGATTGCAAATACATCCTGACTCAGAAAATGAATCTCTGTGCTGGCAGTCAGTATCTCTAAGGGTTGCTGGAGTAGCTAACTTTTCACCAAACCTCAAAAAAACCCTCCCATGGCTGTGGCTCAGTTATGGTATTCCTTAAGTAGAAAGCTCATATGTCCTTTCTAACAATTTTTTTGAAATCTCCTGAGCTTTCATCAGGACTTGCAAAGCAGCAGTGGAAGAAACCATTCTATTCCTACTGTCCACTCAGGTGTTGTGCAGTGACCCACGGTTTTATGGGTGCACAGTACATGTGCTGCACACTGGCCACTTCCTGGGCCTTGGGCCTATCACAGTCTCTTCGCATCTGAGGATTTTCCTGTCATGCTTCAGAAGGAAGTAGAGGGGATCATAACACCCTTCTCTGAGTGACTGTCCACATACATACACCCACCACAGACAACTCTCAAGTAAATACAGCTTCCTGCAGAGCTGTGTCTGGCTCTTCATAGAAACTGACTGAAGCTTTGTTACACTCCTCAGTGCATTTCCCCATTTCCCAAAAATGAAAAACTCTGAAGAGAAAATGCTCAGTCACAATTGTGGAATTCAAGCCTATGAGGACTGGACATACAGAAGACTCAGATCTCACTAAGAAACAGAAGCAACTTTGTAATCTTAAAAACCCAAGAGCCCCTGAGTCACTAAGGGCAACAGAGGCACATTAAATGAAGCTTATCTAGAAAAAAATGAGATGTCCTAATGAAAACTCTTAGCCTGCGTTCACTGACACAGGAACTGATCAGAAGATCTAACAGAGGATCACCCTCAATCTGGTTTGTTTGGTTTGGACCTATGTCCAAGCTCACAAACTCCTACTGCTATGGGCAACATGTTGGATGTTTCAGGGTCTCTCTTCAGTACACAAACAATTTCCTAATTGACAACTGCAATGACGATGAGACATTTAAATCATTTTCCACATTTTAATTCCTACTTTAACTTACATACTACAATATGTTAGGACTAATATTTTTCACATTCGAATGGTTTTGGTTGGAAGGGACCTTTAAAGGCTACCTAGTCCAACCCCTCTGCAATGAGATCAGGTTGCTCAGAGCCCCCTGCAGCCTGGCCTTGAATGCTTCCAGGGATGGGGCCTCTAGCACCTCTCTGGGCAACCTATGCCAGTCTTTCCCCACTCACATTGTAATATATTTCTTCCTTTTATCTAGCTAAATCTCTCCTCTTTCGGTTTAAAACCATCACCCCTTGTCCTATCACAACAGGCCCTACTGAAAAGTCTGTTCTCATTTATAAGCCCCCTGTGAGTACCCAAGGGCTGCAGTAAGACCCCCACAGAGACTTCTCCAGCCTGAACAGCCCCAGCTCTCTCAGCCTTTCCTCATGGGAGAGGTGCTCCCACCCCTCTGATCATTTCTGTGCCTCGTCTGGACCCACTCCAACAGCTCCCTGTCCTTCCTGTGCTAGGACCCTAGAGCTGGAGGCAGCTCTGCAGGTGGGGTCTCACCAAAGCAGAGTAAAGGGGCAGACCCACCTCCCATGACCTGTTGGTCAGGCTGGGCTCTAATGGGTTTGTATTTACAAGAGAAGGAATCTGTTTCTTACCATTCTCAGCTGGCAAGTCAATGCAGAAGACAAACGCCATCTGAAAAATCTATATTGTTATCAATGTTTAATATCACTTTAAAACAAAATTGCTGCATACAGATATTGAAGCTCAGTTGTTTACCCCTTGAAGTGGGATTTATGAAGATATCTGGGGAAAAGTCTGCATCTGAAAATTCTGGTTTGAATTTCAAAAATAAGCTGTTTGATTCAGTTTCCTGAACTTAAAGAAAAACATGAGGGTAAGTGCAGTGATGGTAATTGTCTAAGACTAAATGAAATCAGGTTGCTAAGTCTTCTATGTGTGAGGCTGAAAGAACTTGATATAGGATTATCAGAATCACCTGGAAATACTCTCAATTCCTACATTCCACAGGTTGAAGTTGAAGAACTACAAGATTTGTGTTTGTAGCTGCAAGTTAATAATAATTAAAGTGAATTAACATCTTTACCAACCAAACATAACTACGTTAAAAGTAAAGACATTTTTACGCAATATTCTGATGTGGTACTCAGTGCAGTCCTACACTTATGGAGTTACAATCACACATGTTTCACTGTAATCCAAATTTCCCAGGTTAGTTCAACCTGGATATGAGCTTAGGGACATTTATCACACACAGAATTCTGAATGCTCCTGAAAATAGCCTGATGCCCTGACCCATCCCAGAAATGAGTATGAAAAGAACAAATTACAAACTTACTCGAATCATCATGACGGAGCACCTGATGTTGTGAATCGTATCGTACACCTTCTTGGAAATGTCCACAAACTGGTTGTCATCAAACAGATGCACTGTGTTCTTGCTTAAGCTCTCCAATGCAATATTTACTTGACTAATAAACTCTGGAATCACTATTTAAAAAAAAAAACAAACACCAAACAGAAACAAAATTCAGTGAGCATAAAAAGGATAGAACAGGTAGCATTTTTTCTTTTTGGCAAAACACCTCATATTGCTAAAAACTTTATTTTATAGAAAGCACTACAGTAATAGTGCAATTACTTTTAAGTGAGAATACATTTGTAATTTTTATCACAGTTATAAAAATTTCCATGGTGAGCACATAAGCTGTGGGGGTTATACAGTACTACAAAGAAGAAGGGAGTTTTAAAAGGGGAGCTGGGGAAGCAGTTGTCAAAATTTGTTGGCAATTTCAATAGCAATTTTATGCAAAGAATCAGGATGAATAACCTGGCCCAAAGTTGGAACTACTGCTGAACAGACTTCCACTATTTCAAAATCTGCTTTCAGTCTGAATGGAGACCAGAAGATCAATGCTTATTCTTCAACTGTAGAAGTCCCACAATTGTAACCTGAACTTACCAGGGCAGTTTACCTTGTTTGATTGAATCAAACTGTCCATTTTGAGTCAGTTTGATATTGACCTGTGCTTTACCCAGAATGGCCAGGGCATATTCTTCTGATGCTCCAGGGCCTTATTCTGCAGAGTGACCTGGTCGCACTGCTCTCCCCTGACCCTTCACATCAATTTGAAGCAAAGGAAACCCAGCACAGAATATGGAGGGAATGCAGATGGAAAATCCACCACACACAGAAGGACCTCAAACAACCCCAGACCAAACTCATTTGCAACAACTTACTTCCTGTCACGTGGAGTCTGAGCACACAGAAGAAACAGAAAAGCAAAAGGATAAAACTCAACTTGTGTAATATTCAATACGAATAACAAATCTTTGGTAATAAAGCTCTTTCTCAGGCAATGTGTTACACCCTTCATTCCAAATTCCACACTGTGCAATTCACAAATTCATAACACATGAAAACAAGACTACTAATACCTTAAGTGTGCAGTATCTCAGGCAAATTTTGAAGTATATAATAAATTTGTAGGCAAAGCTTCAGCTAAAGACAACCGGATTTCTGAATTAGAAAACCTGGTGACTTTAAGTAGTAGGAAAGGTGCCCCAATAATGGTTTATCCCCTAACTTTAATGAGGAAACACATAACCCTTGGAGACACTTAAAATTCATTCTCAAGTTACAGTAACTTCACTGTCTTTGAGCCAACAAAGCACTTAATTTGAAAAACAGGGTATTTAATATCAGTGCTTCCCTCTTCAGATTATCACTGGAATTGTCTCACCTTCTGAAAAGGTCAGTGGAAAGATTTCTCACACAGTACAGAAAAAAGACATGGTACATTTTTCATTTGCAACCAAATAAAATAATTAAGGAGAATAAGTGCCTATTTATTTAGTGCTTTTTGAAAAAAAAAGAAAAAATCAAATGACCACTGAGTGAGAACTTTTCACCATTTTAGGATACACCACTTCATAATTTTTTTCCTGTTAAAGATTTTGGCCCCTAGACTATCAAAATAATTCCAAATGGAGCAATTTTGAATAGTCATTTCATATGTTTAAATAAATTAAACACTCAAATCTTTGCATCCTCGTATCTTGTCGCAAAAATGCTGCAAAGGAGAACATAAAAAAAGTTTCCAGGAGTTCAGGATTTCCAGTGGTATAGTCAAAACCGATGGGATGCTTCCCAAACCTCCCAGCCCCTCCTCCCTTCTCAGCACACGGAACACAGTCACCTGCAGTATTGGGAAGCACTCCCTGCTCAGCAGCAGCATCTTCCGTGGCTGCCACCGTCCTGCAGCCCCTGTTCCCCAGGCCAGGCCCGGCCATTTCCCACTGCCCTGCCCCCTGCACTCCAGCCACGTTCCATATGCTTATTAACGGCCTTTGCCCAGCTCCTCCTGAGGCCACGCTCCTGCCCACGGTGCATTTGTGTGTCCGAATGAATCCGTCACTGCTGGGAAGAATTAACTCACTCGTGTGCCCTGCTGTAGTGGGACAAACCACAGCTGCACTGGGTACACAAACACCACCCCAGGGCCTTCCTCTGGCAGCATTTCAGATGGGGGCTCTGCAGCAACAGCACTTTTACACAGGCAATTAAAACACAAGACTAACTGTAATTCTAAAATATGTACACACCAATCTGCTAATGGAGCAAGAAAATACACTTGGGCTATCAAACAGGTCTTATTTCCTGGTCATTTCCCCTTCAAATCATAGGATAACTCCCTCAAATCCAGGACTTCTGGGATTTATTTACTTTTGAGCTCCCAACCAATGACTTAATAAAAGAGCATTTCGGTGCACATATGAGTTCCTTCCCATGGGTAACTGACATCCAAAATACTTCATAGACCTCAAATAGTCAGGAAACCCTCTGAAATACTGCATTAAGTTAGACTTGAATTACACCAATAACATGCATATTTCCTGTACTTGGCTTTATTTTTCTAAGCAGCCTAAATATAGCGGAGAAGTGGATGCAACTGAAAACAGAAGGAAATGATTCATTTTTTCAGTCTTTCAAAAGCAAAATTAAACAAGTAAAATTAAAAACATCAAGTGTTAGACAACTGAGAAGTACTAAATTTTTGTGGGGATTTCTTTGTGGGGATTTTTTTTTGTTTGTTTTATTTGTACATTTTATTTTTGTACTGTTTTGTTTCTCCTGCAACAAATATTAAGAGCAAATTTCAATATGAGCACCTGTAATTCTGCTTTCCCTGATGGGGAAGGTGCAGAAAGGAGGATGTTTGGAAAATACCAATATATTCATAATCGTAATGTCCAAAGACCCTAAAGGAATTAAAGATTTCACACTACCAAAAATACATTCTTGAAATTAACCTTATTTATTTCAAAATTCATCAAGTGTTCCCTAATTCCTCTGGTTTTTTAAATAATACTATTCATCTTTCCCTATAGGTCATGTTTTCTTAGTCTTCTAATATTTTTGCTTGATTTTGTCATCTTCAATCAAAACCAACTAATGAATCTGGTCTGGAGTTTAACAGCTGTCAGGGCCCAGCTCTTCATACAGAAAATTAAACCTCACTAACCCCTTTATTACAATTAGCAACTCTGTGCTTGTTATTTTTAAAAGTAAAATGATCAGGAAAACAAATTCTCAGCTTTGCAGAAGGCCACTAACAACAGGTGAGAGCAGGAGTCACTGTGCTTGTACGTTTTAATTAAGCGGTGTTAAGTGATTAACACCCCGTCAGTAGCCATCAAAGCAGCTTGATAGTGAAAAAGCAACAGCCTCCAAAGCTAAACTGTCCACATGTCCAACACTCACCTAAAGAATGTCTTAACAAAACAAATACACTTGAACAGACATGACAAGTCATGACCTCTGAGAACTGACCAGAAAAAAAAAGACCTTTTTTTTTTTTTTTTTTAAAAATTCAAAATGTTTACAGTTTTTCACTCACAGGAAAAAGGGAAGAAACTAGCAAACCCACAATTTCTCCAGAAAAAGAACTTGTGGTAAATAACCGAAGTTTCCCTTCAGTGTTTATCTGCAGAAACAAACACTGTGAACAACTTACCCAATGGTGCCAGCAGACTGGGAAAAGGCTGGAGAGCTCCCACTAGAACAGACTGAAGAAGTACTCCTTCAAAGGCAGCTTTGAAATGGAAGTGAGAGCACAGCAAGTGACTGAAGCTCTCTGTGGCACAGCTTCAGAGCACAGCTACACACACTGCAACACTGCCACAGCTTTGGGTTAACTCAATTCCAGAGGCCTTTCAACACAGGAGAGGACTCTTGGGCATTCAGCCACCTGCAGACATCTTCTGTGCCCAAACAAAAGTCACTAAAAAAAAAATATCATTAAGAAAAAAAAATTTGGGCAAGTTGGAGTGAAAAAATGGTTTTCCTTCTGAAGATAATAAAATCAGCAAAAACTACTAGTCACGAATTAGGACTCTAAGAGGAGGAAAGAGCCCCATGAGAACTTCTAAAAACCCATCTGAAGACAGAAGTATGGCCAAGTAAGGCCTAAAAAGCTACTGGATGAGTTTCATACGAAGCTAGCACGATAGCAGAGCACTGAAATAAAGCAGATGTGCAGGCAGGCAAGTTAAAAGAGGCGTGTGCAACCTAGACCTATGCCAAGGCACAGCTGGTGGCAGCACAAGAAGAGACTTGAGGCAGGAGGTGTATACCTCAAGTATTTTATTATTCCTCCAATAACCTGACCACCTAGCATGAAAGTCAGTGTGATGGGTATATATAGGTTGCTTCCAGAGAATTTAAGCAGTTTTCCAGTTGCAAGAATTCAGTGGAAGTGAAGCATAAGCAAAGTACGGTTGTAAAGATTAAAAACACAGCCACCTCTTAAATGCAAGGTAATAGCCACACGGCCTACATTCAGTACTTCTTTATGTAATCTCACTCTGAGATCAAATAATGGTTTGCACTTCTCGTGATTAAATGCTAACCATTTGTAAATTTCTTCTAGAAAGGTATCTAAGAATTTCAGATCATTGTAAGAACATTGCCTATTCCAGTAAGCCAATTGCACTGCTAAGTATTATGTCTGTTCTTAATGCCACTTCAATCCAGAATGGTATATAAAGAATTAAAAAATAAATAAAACCCATCTAAGCTAAAGCAACTGTGCTGGTTAAAGCACACCATGTGAAATACAAGGGATCTGCTGGCAGCAGCCTGAGTCACAGCACCCAACGCACAGTTCAGAACGGAACAGACTGTTTCAGTGACTGATGGAGACAGCTTCATTACAGGTGTTCCAAAACACATTGAATTCATAATGGAATTACTGCAAAGAAGAGTATTGTGCATTCACTGCAAAGGGTTGAGCTGAGTAACACAAACAGGTTTGGAAAACTCCAATCCCTTGTGACTGTTACAAATCCACATAATGCAATCCTTCCTAATAGGAAGATCAAGCTGCTTCTGAAGCTGACTTCACAGTGGTACAGACTTTTAATTCAAGCCTGTATTTCTGTGACACAATGTTAAATTGGTAGCTTTTTATTATAGCACTGTATCCAATGGCTTTCCAAGAGATATTTACATATATATACATATACGTGTACCTGAGTATAAGAGAAGTAGAAGAGCTCTGTGACTATATGCATTTGATATACCCCATAAATCAGCATTCACATTCAGTCACCTTATTTGGTAACAAGTTTATAGGTTACATCCAGAAAAAGGGATTAACTATTTTTGGAACTTACAACACCAGAAACAGCTCATATTCCTCTGACAGTCTCAATCCTGGGCCATTATATATGAGAGGCACAGTCTCAGAATCCTCTATTGTGGCCACTCCCCTCCTTGACTACTTAGAGCATAAGGATCTATAAATTATCCTAATGGAATTTAGTATTTCAAGCTAAAGTTTCTGCATAATGACAGCGTAATACAACATGAAGTAGTCCAGGCAGAGGCCTGTTGCATGTAAAAAGTTTCCTAATAAAAGCAAGCTGTAATCAGTATCTGCTTCGCTAACTCAGACCTATGCAAGCTGCAACTGTGCTGCGCAGAGGCGTTTTGCAGCTTGCAAGGGTGCCAGACTGCTGGCAGACCCACAAGCCCACAGCTGAGCATGTACACACATACATAGAAGTATTTACAGAATTACCTAGCTATATACAAATGGACATAAATCTTTTTTATATGCATATATTTACAGACAGATTTATACATAAACTATGCTAAACACGACAGCAGTTTTGAGGTACTAGATCTTCACAGCTAATAAGGGTAAGATTTTTAGGAGTTAACTGTCCTGAATATGAGAAAATATTGATAGCAAGTGAGACCTAATTATTGGCTGTGTGTGTTATTAATGAATGGCAATCCAGTAAATTGCTGCTTTTAATTTTGAAACAGCCCTAATTTATTCCTCACCTAAACACACCCATGACAGTGATTCAGCTTCCTACCTGGAACACACAGCTATTCTGCTTTGCACCAGGACAGTTTAGATGTACACACCAAGTGACTGTTCTCTGTATGGGTACAGAGGATTGCTTGTGACTTTGGAATCCCTGGACTTTCCCCTACACAAGCACCCTCTCCACAGCCCCTGCGCAGCCTAGCAAACGCATGGAACACTGCACTTGGGAATTAAAGCAGTGCCTTGCATCTGAACATCACAGTTCAAAGCTTCAGTGGGATCCCTCACAGGGATCTTCAAGGGAATGGTTTTGAGGGAGTAGATGAGTTTCCCTGTAGAAGGAACTTACTAGAGGCAGGTCACAGCACTAAAATGAGCAAAAAGATCATTTAAATAATCATTTACATAATCCTCCTTTTTCTGAAGCCCTCTACCTAATATATTTTGCTGCCATGCTCAAGGACAGACTGACCATGAGATCCCAGATGAGAATGACATTTCCCCCTAGGACAGATGAGACAAATTTCAGAATTTATCTTTCATTCCTTAGCAGACAGAGTGGGCCATGTGGGCCTGTCTCGTCTCATCAGTCCCCTGCTACAGCAGGGCATTCATGAGCTGTGGAAACAACTGCTATTCCTCAACTCAGATCACAGCCCAGAACATGCCCTTCCTTACTCTAACTGAAGTCCCTGGGTTTCATTTAGAGGCATCTGCACTACATAGAATGGCACATAGATACACAGAAGCTAAGACCAATAAATACCCTAAGTCTGTACCTTAAAAAAACCCCAAAACACAGCCAAAGCTCAGTCAGCAAGAGCAAGGAGACAATTAACACACCAGGTAGTGTCTACAGGCAGTGACCTAATACTCCCAAATTGGGATTTCCCAAATGGACTGAGCAGAACACAGAAAATACCATAAAAAGGAATATAAGAGGAAATTGAGGTCTTTGTGGGGGGGAGTGACTTCAGATAGTCTCTTATGTATAATGAGCAGAGAGCAGCTTTTTAGTAATTTAAGCAGGGAAGAGAAGTCCTGAGAATTGAATAAAAAAATAAAATTACAACCTCCCCAAACACCTCTCTGTGAACCTTGTTTGGTTGTATTGTAGAAGCATTTTGCTATAAATCACCAAAGCTAGAGAATGGTGTTCATTCACAAAAACCTTACAGCCACCCTACAAGGGAGAAAAGTGGGAAGAAACAACTGAGCACGCAGTTACCAACATACAAACTTGTGTATCATCCCCAGCAAGTGCTTCAGTGAGGTGGCACAGCAGAGAGTGCTGCTGAAGTTATGACCTGCTTGGTACAGGCTTCTTCCAATGTACTACAGTAACACTATTTCAGGAGACACCAGTGTAGTTTCAGAAGCTCAGAACACGTAACTAAGACGTATTTTCCCAAATATAACTATGCTGACAATGAGTTGGTCTTCAAAACATTAGCAGCAAACAACAATCTAAACATTGATTTTGAGATGCAGCCAGTTATTTTGGTAGATTACTAGAAATACTGTCTTTTTAGAAATCTGGTTCCTAGTGGGTGTAGCATCAACCTAGAAAACCTGAAAGTAATTAAATTAGCCATAAAGAATAAAACTGCACAGGATTCCAAGCTTCTTTTGGCCCAAAGACAAAAAAAAAAAAAAAAATTGCTTATCCCAATGGAAACATCAGAAAATTAACGCAGCTTTTTAGGCACAGTCAGATACCATGTTTTTGTCATATATTAGCAAACAACAAAAACACAGAAGCCAAAATGTCCTTGGGCAAAATGTATTTGGGAAAAGGGTCACTACATTTTAGTTCTTTGTCTACTACAGTAGTAACTTGGAATAGCTGAAATAATTTAATTAAGAAGAATTATTTTTCATGGAAGACTACTGACATTTAAAAAGCAAGCACAAGAAAAATACAGCTTGGTAGCCAAAATCCTCAAATACATAATTACAGTGAAATACCAATAAATGCTGTCAACTGCAGAAAATATATTTTCTAAATGGTGCCAGAAGAATACTGTCTCTAAATTTAACATTCAGAGCTAGCCTCAGAATGATTCAGAAAGCAGTGACTTGTGACAGGCTAACACTGTGTGTGCTCCCTGCCTTTACTGCAGCCCTTCAGTGCAGTGGGACCCTGTTCAGTGGGATCACAAACACTGGGACCAGGCAGAAAGAACAGGGATCCAGGACTTGCACCACAACCAGAGAAGTCAGTAGCAATAGTTCCAGTGGATTTGCAAATAGGTTCTAATTGCTGAAGCCCACCATGTAAGCTTTCATTATTAGAATACAGTATTACTGAAATGGATTAAAATGAAGAGCAATCCTGGTACATTTAATGAGAATGTTCAATTGTAGCATATCATCATTTGAGAGCAATAAACCTGCTACCTGCAGAAGGTGAAATACCAATAAGGCAGCTTGTTTGTGGCCAAGGTGACAAACTCAAGTGGTTCTCTCTCAGGGTTCAAAGCACAAACCTGAAGGGGCCGTCGGCACTCTATGCTGACCATAACTGCATCCGGCATTACACGTTCTGCCCTACAAAAGAAACCTTGTCTTACCCAGCTGCCTACCAATAAGGCTACAAAGAACCTTCTTCAGCATCTACCTGAAATCTCTTCATCAACTAGTGGCTAAATAAATTAGCAACGTTTACAGATAATTAGTGCAAATCCTACTTTTATCAGCAGGGAAAAGTTCTTCAGGTAAAGAACGTTCTGTACAAGAACATAAAGAACAGTTGGAGTATCAGTTGTAACAGGTACTGACTGTTCTGCATGGACACTCAGGGAGAGAACTCCAAATGCAGTGGATTGCTGACAGACAAGAAAGGGACTGCCAATTACATTTCCTGCTACATCCGATTCCGTGGAGCGACTATGGAAAGGCTGAAAAGGTTCCACAAGATGGTTTTTTCTTTGCTTGTGGTTTATAGTTTACAAAGATCGACTACAAGAAAGCTTTCTCCCAACCTGCAATGCAGAAATAATAATTTTCCTCCAAGATACAGAATAGCAGACTATTAAAGAATCAAGAAAGTCAGTTATCAGCTCACAAACAGTGGTTAGAAACAGAATAAAAATACTCTGAATATAACTACCATTATTTGAAACTGAATAAAACTATACTGATAAAACTAACATTGCTTCTAACACTATTAAGATACAAACTCTAAAGGTGTTTGCAGATACAGGTTCTTACTTTCCTTACTTATCTCACAGAATAAAAGATAAGCAAGACAAGTAAGCAAATTAAGTAAACACAAGATGACTATGTTGTTATTTAAAAGAAATATGAAACACTGCTGAAAATTTTACTCTTAGCTCTCAGGATAAAAAGAAATTACCACGGTTTGAAAAGATCACGCTGAAGAATAAACTAACACTTTGAAAAACAGAGCACCTATAGGTTTTAAATGCTTCTTTGCCTATTTGGAAATGTATCAGACTAAATCCCACAGATGGATTGCATCCATTTGCAATGTTTCTATGCTTGACCACCATTTAATACATGATACTTCATATAACAGGTCTGTGTTAGCATTCTAGAGAAATTTGCAGATTGGGAATGAAGTATATGCAAGCATTTTTACACTGAAAGTCCTTGTCAATACTAACAGTATGTATTTCTAATAACAAGCAAGTCACTAAGCACAGAAAGAAGTCTTCTCTAAGACTCTGAGGTTACTACAGAGTATGAATGCCCATGTTAAAGCATTTAATTACCCAGAAAAGGTAACTCTTACATGAATGCAGCTGGTGCCTAACACAGGGAAAAAATCCTACATACATTATTTGAAAAGGATTCTGCATGTCATCTCCTTAGACTTAAGACCAACACAACATCAGGTCAGTCACAGCTTTGTCCAGCTAAATCTCGAAAACCTTCAAAGACCAATGTCACTGCATCTCTGTTCTAGTGCTGCACTACAGTGAATAAATTCCCTGCTCTGCCCTCACTGTCCCTGAATTACTCTGCTGCAGCTTGTGGCCACTGCCCTTAGTTGTGCCACCTGTCTCTGCCAATGAGTGGCACCAGAGTCACTGCAACTCTCTCAGGAAGCTGCAGGTTTCTATCCATTGTCCCTTGGCTGCCACCTCCCCACATTAAACTCTCAATCTCTCCCCTGCTTCTCACAAGTCACCTGCACTAAGGCCCAGCCCATCCTCAGCATCCTCTGTTCTCCAGAAATCTTTCCCCCAACATTTTGAGTTTGGCAAGGCCTACTTTGGAAAGCGTACAGTGAGTACCATCATCTTTCCAAGGGTCATATTCTTAGATCTTTCCCACTTCTTTTTGGCACTCTTATTATAATCAACGTATCAACTTTAATGTTCGGCATACTATGATTAAATATTATTTATTTTACCATTAATGCTTCCTCAGAGGTCTGCTTCACAGTGTTTCCTGAACTCTAGCCTCCCCCTCCTAAAAACATAAGCATATCAAAAACAACAGTATGCTGATATCATCTAGAATTGCTCACTAAACACTTCTGACTTCAGACCTAGGAATCAGTTTCAGGCAATTATCTTAAGCCTCCTTCAACACCAAAAATACGATTCCTGGGAAAGCACTAATATTCTGGTACAAGGAACGTTACTTGAAGCTTCAGTTCAAGGAAGAAATTATAAAATTAATCCATATGGAAAAAAACCCCAAACCAAACAATCTGTTGAAACATCTATGGGTTTTCTCCAAACATTCCTGTTGATTAAGAGGGTCATCAATAGTTTACTGCCTAACCAAGCTGCCAAGGCCCAGTATTCCACAAGCAAAACATGGCTGCTACTTCAGAGCACTTGGTAAGGTGAGGAATTCTGCAACAACTTTTCTGCACAATACCCGAGATACAGACCTTCTCATCTGCTGACTGAAGCTGTCTACCTTTGAATTTTTAATGCCTGACAACAATCAAAAAGGAGCGAGTGTCAGACAGTTATACATTTCCACACAAAACTCCATGACAAATGCTTCAATTCAATGGATGCATTCCTTACACTTTGTCTGCTGTCTAATGAATTATTCCAAAACAACTGCAGCTGTTCAACAGCACTGGGTAAACTGAGGAGGTGGTCTGCTGTTCTCATCAGCTGTGACACAAAATAAAGCCTGCAGCAAACAAAACCAGCTTAAGAGATGTCCTTGCCCAGAAGTGGGATTCTGGTAGAAAACAGAATATGGTCCCCAGAAAGCAAGGAAAAACCCTGTTTACAGAAATTTATCTGGCATATAATGCATACAATGCCACTTCTCCAAATACTGCCATGAATGGTGGTGACAGACTTACTGAGACAAGGTGAACAAAACAAAGACAAGCTTATCATTTATGATTTCAACAAGAATCAATTTTACTATGTTAACAGATCTATAATCCAAACATACATACACAGGCATTTATAAATCCTACTGAATTATGCATATGCTCCCCCCATCAAGAGCCACTGCATAATTTCCAGATCTAACAGTTCACGCTTTCTAAGGAATGAAGCACGAAGAGCTGAGGGCATGTTGCCAGAAAGGAATCACTAGAAAAATCTTAAGCAGAGTTGAGTTAGCTGTATGTAGCTGGAAATACTATTGAAGGGAGGCAGAATGATCATATAATTTTATGATAGGTCATGTTACAAAAATTACGAACTTTACTATAAAACATAAAAATTTATTACATGCAAAAATGAAAACTGCGAAAGGTGCTTTTTGTAAATTCAGGTTAGGAAATTATCTCTCTGAAGAACTTAGGAGTGAGCTAAGGCTGAAGAACAAAAAAGTACTGCCATTTTTCGGGACTAAGGAAATCCTTAGTGAGACTGGATTCATACTGAAGATTTAAACCAAAACAGTCTTCATAGGTACTATGAAATAGAGAATGAACTTTTAAGCACTGATGATTTCTGAAATGAAGTTACTCAGTCCACAATCCTGCTTAGGAAGCAGACCATGCTCTGACATGCAAATGGTCAGAAGAGTGGTAAATCCCAAAGTATTCAAAACACTTCAGTATGTACTGGGAAAACCCAGCAGGTAGATCTGACCGGCTTAGCTCCAGGACACATCAGATGAAGCCAAAGCTGCTCATTAAGAACTAAAATGTTCCTATTGCAAAAACCTGTAAAACAGACAAAAACTTCACCTTCTGTCAGAAAGACGCCATCTCCAATGTGTTACAGTGTTCTAAAAGACAACAGAATGACAGGATTCTCTGAATGTGGAATGGCAAAGGAAATAATCAACTGGTGTCCGAGACACAGCAAGCTAACCCTGGACAACTGCAACAGACACAGCATGCTTGTAACTCCCCCCAAAATGCAAAGAAACAATAGCATCAGGGTTTGTAGATACAAGAACACAAGAACAACATTATGACAACAGTAATGAGAGAAAACTGTGCCCCAGAGGCTCTGGAAAACACATTCCAAGTAACTGGAAAGGCTACAGAGCTGGAAGTGAAAGGCAAGTACGGACTTGGGAATAAAATATGCTTAACATTACAGAGGTCCAGGCACTTTGTGCAAGAAAGTCACAGCTGAAATGAAGGTAATGGCTTTGATATGGACATAGAGATAACCTTGTGCAAGCTTGAGAGTTTGCTTCAGTTAAAAATACATAGTAAAAGAAACAGCAGTAGTTCCCTGATCTCGTTATCAGCTTAAGGAAGGGCTGTCTTTAATGAAGGGACTCTACTGAACCAGACCAATCCAGTGGTCCTTAAGATCCAAGAAACAGAAATATATTAAAAGGGATATACGAAAGTTATACAGATATTGGAAAGTCACAAGTCATTTCTTAAAGTAGCTTCAAGTGAGGGAAGATTTATCACAAAATGTCACATACAGTGACTCAGAACGGCAATTCTACTTGAAAAAAAATCCAACAAACTAACCAACCGGAAAAAAATCTTGCCCACAAAACACTGGATAGAAAGAAAAAAAAAAGCCATTACTGCCCATTAGTATACTTCCATCCTCAGTTCCCCTGAAGGGCCTGTGGAAATTGCAGAAACAAAGACAACAACTGGTGTTCAGTACTTTAAGGAAGGCTTAACCCAAGTGTCCTCTGCTCCAAAATCAGACTGCAGGCAAACCAGGCTTCACCAAGGAACATGGCAAATTCATTACCATGGCAGTAAGACTCAGAATTCACACAACACCCTATCTTTTCCAGTTCTTCCACCAATGCCACTCAAACCAAGAGACCCTTCCCTCACCTCCCTCCCTCTCCCCATGTAATTTAGATGGAGCAAGACCACATGTGCCGAATCCATGGCAGGTCACAAAAAGGTATTTATGATCCTAATTCAGCAAAATTACCTAACAACCAAAAAAGTATCAAAACTCAACTGAACACGGCAAAAACAAATTTATTACCCTCAGAAACATGATTTTATTTTATAAAAATGCTGCATTTTAAATGCTGCTCTTATTAAGGTGTCTTGGGGTGACCTTATGATGTGTATCCCATATTGCTGCCTATTGCCCAGAAATTAATTTCTGTGCCTTTCTATGTCTCTGAACTGAGCCTGAGAGGGGGAAGGAAAAAACTGAGCAAAACTTTTTCAAAGCAGTTTGCAGCTTGTTCAAGGTCACACACAGATAGCAATGGGTTTTCCCCGCTGCGGCAGCGGAGGGAAGAAGCACCCAGCTGGCTGCTCCCAGGACAGTTTTTGGCCAGTGGTTCAGCTGCTTTTTTTTTATCTCCGGAGGGAGACTGAGAGTTAAATTTTTCCTTCCTTGGAATTTCGGATTTTCTCCCATTTTCTACTGGACTGCTTGATTGCTGTAACATCAGAGCACATCGGGAGGACTTTCCACCAGGCACAGAGGGCCTGGCCCTGGGCCAAGCCCCAGCTCCGAGGAGGCCAAAGGGAGGACTCGAACGCTTTCCCAGGTTTTTCTCCACAGCGAGAGATTTTATTATTTAGCATTATTTTCCTTTCCCATGTGTTTGTTAAATAAATAGTTTTTATCTCTTTCACTTTCCTTTGAGGAAAATTTATTTTTTCCCTGAACCTGGTGGGGGAAGGGTGGTTGTGCCTTCTCTCAGAGGATATATTTCTAAATTTGGCCAAACCGGTACATAAGGTTTCTCTTGAGAAGGAGGAAAGTTCTTGGAGACTTTGAGTGTGTTCAAGAACTGCCCTGAACAGTGAGTCTGCATTGGGCACTCTGAAGCTGCTACTGAGCAAGGCCTGGGGGAGCAGTGCCCGGTAGAGCAGTTTCTTCTCAGTGCTTTAAATGACCACTAAGTGCAACAGCATTTTAAAGAAGCAAATGTGTAGTTAAAGGCGCCTTAACGCCCTTAATGCTTATAATCAACGTGGACATCGCTGCTACTAACCGTGAAGCAAAGCTATTTTTGAGCTAGAGGAAAGGAAGAAAAGATTGGCAAAAAGAAATGACAATGTTCAGGGTCAATTTTTGATTACCTGGAACACAAAAAATGTTGGCATTTCCCCCTGTTTTTCAGAGCATTCTTCATATCAGAAGCAAAATCTGATTTTTAAAGCCAACATTCTTAACAGAATTTCACAGAAGGATCAGAACAGAGCCCTAAAAAAAAAAAAAGTCTCACTGCAGACTCCACCAAAGGGAAGTTATTGACTCTGTAATAGAGTAACAACCACAAGAATGAAGGGTTATTGCTTAAGTTATAGTCTTACAATCATCATGTAACATACACAAAGAATGTTTTAGCCTAAGTCATGAAAATACCCTCAGTGTTTTTCTTGGCCCATGTTTTTTTTCCTCTTACTCTTACAATAATTCTGCTGAATAGTTTCTCATAAGCTGTTCCTTGTCTGGGTTGTGTACCAATTTCACAAGTTCACCAATTCCATAAATTTGCATACTCAGGCCTCTCTCCTTCTTCAAATGTTTTGGGGATTTTCTTTTTTTTTTTATTAATGTATTTTGAAGTGTCAAGAGTCAGTCTTCTTCAGCAGTCTCTGGGCTTCATAAGAAAGGGTAAAAATCACTGAATACTAAACAGACTTGAACAGCAAGTATTCTCTTTAGTTCTCATTCTGAGAGTGATAAACAAATGGTGAAAAATAATTTTTCATTAAAAACACTTGTGTTTCTAAATTAATAAAAACTTAGGATTTTTCATGTGCCCCACAGAATGAGTACGATCCATTCACCTCATTTTAGCTATCCCCAAATAAATAATTTAGAATAAAGTTGGTCATATTGGTATCTTTTGTTCTATGACAAGAGGTAAGGACCTTCAACAGGCCGTTCATCCCATTTAAGGATCCTATCTGAGTATACATCTTGGGAAAAGCCAGTGAAGTCTCTGGAGATGCTCCTTGCCCCCCATGCTGGCTCAGGTGGCTTTCCTAAAGATGACAAAATAAGTCATAAGTGTCAGAGTGGGCACAACCCCCTCTTGCATTTCCTCTTTGGAGGGTGTCTTTTGGGTGAAAGAGTCACATTCCTGAAGAAGAGCAGGCAATCCCTACCGCAGAAGACTCGAGGCAGGGGACAAAGGAAACTGACAGTCATTTCACATAAGATGCTGCAACAAAACCTGTGAACTGGATTTGAAAAAGGCAAGTGAAGCAGCCAGGGAAATACAAGCCATTAGCTTGTGCACATAGGCTTGCAAGAAATGGAAAAGCTAAATAAAAAGCATAAGTTGGAAGGAAGTTTGTATCATGAAAACCCCACTGTCCTTTTATGACTGAGATAAATTACCTTTCCCAGAGAAAAGCAATGCAGTAGATTTAATCCACCCTAGAGAATCAATTAATAAATTACTGTACAGGAAAGCTCTGTTTCAGGTGTAGTAGATCAGTACTAATATGGAGCTGTACAAGTGCACACACTGAAAGGGCTATGAAGGGAAAGGGGAGACTGGAAGGTGACCAAAATAGCAATCTTGGGACCAGAAAATAAATAAATAAATGAATTAGTGTAAATAAATAAATTCATTCATACTGGCACGTAATATGACATTAAAACATTCTGCCAAAAAAGTAACCGAGGCTTGTGAGGTCTTAAAGAAAATCACTGGACACAAATCCAAGCACTCCAAAAGAGGTCTCAAAACAATGTCTTTGGCCCACTGGGGACTTGAGACAGTTAAAATACTTCCAATCTTTGTCTCCACCCTTTTCCTTGTTTTTTTTATAAGATCTGTAGACATCTAAATACCTAAAGGATTTATGTATGTATTTACATGTGTATGTATATCATTATTCTTTAGCATTAAAGCAAAGCTGCAGACCAAATTTACAATACAGACTTTATACTATATCAACAGATATATGCCACAATATAAATTGTTGACTTAAATTTAACTGCTGCAGATTCTGGCAGACAATAAAATAACATAGAAGACTGGTATTTAAAAGTAGAGAGCAAGATCTCCGTTCCTGTTATGATGTAGAAATACCTTAGGGTTTTATAAAAAGAGTTCCTAAATGTTTCATTTTACTTTGATACAACAGTACACAAACCCTACCAAAATGCAACAATCTCCCTATTTTGATCTATCTGACAGTGCCAGACATTAGGAACGAAAGAGGCATCAGCAGTAACGTTTTCACAGCCTTAACCATACCACAACACAGCCTCAAGCTCAACTACCGTACCCTTGCACAGTCCAACAGGCACTGTGGGGTTAAACCCGCTGCCTCCATAGAACGCACAGACCCCGTGGCTCAACACTTTTCTCCAGTGTCCCCAAGGTTTTACGCAGACCCTGGGCCATGACGCTTCCAGGGCATGATGCTCAATACTGATTTACAGCCATCTGCATCGGGGCCTTGGCTGGAATGCTCTGCTGCTCTTCCCCACTCACACACCTCCCCGCTCTTCCCACAGAAACCTGAGGGCAGGAGGGACAGAGACCGTCCCGGTGTCACTGTGGTGTAGAACTAGGGAGCAGCCAGCACAGCACTCCCTCACAGCAGGAGCTGGGGAGCATCCCTGCACCCCCCCATTACTACAGCCTCAAGGACTGGGTATCAGCAGAAACTCTGCACAGGCCCTGGCACTGCAACTACAGAGTCACAGAACCATTTCAGTTCAGAAAGACCAAGATCATCAAGTCAATCTACAGCTATCTCCAATATGAGATCATGTATTCTCTCCCCACACTCTGTGCTTCATTACATTCTAAATTGGCCCTGTGGACTTCAGCCTTCTCTAATACATGACCCTGGCCTATGCCCATGCAGTGACCTCATAAAGCAGCTGTTAGTAACACAACTGTGTACGATCACATAACCACCATGTCCTAATGCATGTCATGCACACACAGAGTGCAAATCAAGGGATATCAAGGCTGCAAAGACAACTCCAGTTCTGGCAGTATTTAACTTCTAAAAGCTCAACTCCACACTATAAATGGGGCTTTTGCAGAGCCTTGGTGTTAGTTTTCTTGGGGTTTTTCTTCTTGTTCAGGGAAAGGGAAGAGGTAAAACAGAGGAACAGCATAAATACACCTGAGAAAGCAGACACTACATTGTACAGTGCTATAGAGATGCACTTGGTTGCCAACAGCTCGTATGTACACCAGACTACACAACCTGAGCTAAGAAATTAAGATCCAGTTTTTAAGACTCATTCTTTGGCAGTATTAAGATATTACTGTTGAATAGCTCACTTTATCTTAAATATGTCTGATGTCTTCCAGCTGAAGAGACAGATTCAGTGATCTTATGCTCTTTTCTTGCATACTGCAATGCAGAGAATTAAACCTTTTTCTTATAAATTACCTCGACATGCATTCCACAATTTAACCTTGATTTTTGTTTTAACAAACAGTAAATATATCTGCTCCTCTTTCTGCACATTTTCTCTCTTCTGCTACCTCCAGTTTGCATCCTTCCTATTTCTTCTCCCATTCACTCTTCCATTTTTGTTTTTACTTCTCTGCTATTTCCACGTATGCTGCTTGTATGTAATTTTGTTTTCCCTAATTCTACACTACCTGCAATAATTTCTCATCAGTAACACTTCATCTCTTCATTAGGCATAAGGGATTCCCTTCACTGCCTGAGGTTATTTGTGGAAATTAACTGAGGAGGTTATGGCAGCATAAATACAGAGTTCTCTCCTGGTGAAGTGTCCCCTTGCAATCAGCTGGACCTGAAAGGCCCAGCTGGGATAGAATGGTTTAGGTTACACCTGAGGGCTGCAATCTTCCTACATTTTACCTGTAAGCTGAAAAAGTTAAAAATAACAAAACCAGGAAGCAACCAAGCAGCTCTCACACAGCTCGATGTCTGTTCATTGCAGATCATATAAATACAGGTGGAAAAGAGAAGTACATGTGCCTTTTTCCCACTCCTATTGAACAACAAAGACAGTGAATTCTTTGAAGTACTGCAAAGTCATTTGAGATGTCACCATGCTTGATGTCCCTTGAAACAAGCAAACATTCCAACCACAACCAGTGTTGTGTCTCCCTGTCTTCTGCAGACAGACAGGTTTAGGTATATTATATATATTACTGTCAAAGCAAGGAAACAGAACAGAAATCACTGTCAACTCCTAATGTCTTTAAACGCTATCAGTTTCAAGAAAAACGGGCTCAGCTTTTAAATGAGAATCAAAACTTTGCTTTTCTATGCTGCTTCTCTTGATATTTGTCACAGTACTTCCAGAAATCATGAAGAAAGGAATGCAATGGGTGACATTTTTTCAATTTTCTCATCACAATATAGTAAGATAAAAACAGGCGAGTCTATTTCAAACTCTTCCCACTATTCTGTCCCTTTTGCCACTTCACTACAATGTCAGTTTACTCTTGTTCACATAAAGATGGTTCTGCCCTGGACATATTTGAACTTTAACTAAGAGCAAGCTCAAACAAAATTCCTGTCTTTTCTTGTGGTAAAATGAAGCAAATATCAGTCAAATGTAAGGTACTAGACATTTGTTTAGATTGACAGAGCTAGAATTTAGACTTCTGAGTTCAGGAAGCTAAATCCCATAGTCCAGGGATGTACAGACTTGGAGAAAATCTCTTAGGAGCAGTTTAACTGCCCAACTATTAGACTCGCAACCACTGAAAACATGGACATACTGGGAACTCCACAGATAATTTCTTTTTTTTTTTTTTTTTAATTAAGTATACACGATGAAAACCAGAGAATCATTTACGGAAAACACAGGAACCATTTCTAAAATAGTGCAGTTACACCCCCTGTGGCCAGTACAGGCATTTGCAATACAGGCACTCAATATAGGATGCCCTCTTTTTTAATACTATGAAAATGTAAAGGAGACTACTAAACATTTTAGAAAGTTTCAAACTTGCTTTGCAAAAACTGAAGATTTTTTGGGACATCTGATCAACAGTCTTTAAAGTGGAAGTACACACAAATCATGCACCTCCTTCTCTGAGTTTGCCTTTCATCTGCTCAGAGCAGGTGTGGTAAGGCCAGTGCAACAACCTGGGAAGCTCTTGCCTCATTAGTTACAAGTCTTCAAACATTGTGACATGCATTAAGAACCCCAGTAACAGCCTTCCATAACTTGAGAAACCTTACAGAGATCATGTAACTCAAAATTTTAGAAGTGAGTTTTGCACTGCATGGTCTCATCCTAACTCGACAGCTTGCTGAAAGGAGAGCAGAGACCTCAGAGGGAACCATCAGTGCACCACCCGTGCGTTACATCAGAGACCCACAGGATTCACTTTAAATGTGGCGGATAAAGGAAAGGTTACACCACCATAAAAGCTCCAGAAACCAGACTCACCGGCCTTGGTGAGATGCTGCACGTGCATCATGACCCCCTCGGTGTAAGCTCCTGGCTCGTAGTTGTCCATCTCCCCCGCCACGATGTGAGCGACCCTGGCGGCGCGGCCACGGATGGCGCCCGCGGCACGGTCCAGGCCCTCGGCATCCTGCTCCCTCAGCGCCACGATGCACCGGTTCACGTCCTCCAGGATGTGGCTCTCTGCAAGCACAATGGCACTGCTTTAACACATGCAGACACCACTTACACACACAGCTGAGCTTGGCTGCAAAACTTACAGTGGGAAACCTACACTGAACTGCCTTGAAATTCTGCTAACAACTTCCCGATTCCTAGAATTCAAAGGCACTATAAGCAAGAGCAACAATAAAATACTGAGTCAGAAAGTGTCATAAAAATATGAAAACCATAAAGCCTTACACACAAGGTAAGTATTTGCAAAATGAACGAAAATTTATTAAAGCTGCTACTTTATTGTTGAAACCTTCTTAAGCCACTGTGACAACATTTTCCCTAATGAGTCTCCAATGACAAACAGTTGCTCAACAACTTAACCAACTTCTTTTATATCCATGCCATAGGATGCTCATGCTAAATCAAACTCTAAAGTAAATTATCACCCCCTTGTCATTCTAAACATAAATTTTTAAACTGGCAATAGTAAAGTTATATTTGTGCTTACCAAAACATTCTTTGACACTCAAATACGTAGAAATGAGGAAAAAAAACATCAGCAGGAAGGACAAAGATGAAGGAGAAAATACTGGAACTAAAGACTGGTCCTAAACTAAAGGGTAACAAGCATAAGAAAGGATTCAAATCAAGCTAGAAAACAGTAATGTCAGGGGCTACAGAGAGAACAGTTATGTGGTATGTTAATATTTCCATCTATACAACCAATATTGAAAGACAGTTCTTTTTTTTTCAGGCAGAGTAATGCAAATATAAAATCTAACTTAGTACAAAGGTAGTATTTAAAATAAGTTTTTAAATGATAATATGTTTACTGCTTTAAAGCTTAAATACTTCTTAAAAGCTTCCCTATTAGTGCTGATATTGAATTTCCTTTCCTACACAGATCTACAATCTGCTTTGTCTCTCCAGAGAATGTACTACAAGAGCATTAGAAGTGCACTTTGTGAAGGCAATAGATTTGCTCCATCTTCAAAAGTACCAGTGAAACTTCCCTTGCACTAAGCAATGAATTAATTCAGAGCTTACAGGTTTCTTGTTAATTCACATGACTGCTATTCGGTACATGAGTATTAAATTATGTTTTATGTTATACAATAAATTGGACAATCACAGTAACTTGGACAGATAAAACACACCATTAGGTAATCCTAAATTACTAACTGGGTCTGGCATGAGTATCTTGGGATTCTGCCTATGCAAAAACCTATGAATTCTGGCTCAGTTTATGAAATGGCTACATCACAGAATGCCTCTGGAAACATAAGTGTCCTTATCTTTTTCAGATCCATGTCACCACCTCCAAGGTCAGCAGAAAAAAAGAAATTTAGCAATGCTGACTTTGTCAGCACTCCGTGTTCATTTGGTAGCTGCACCCATGGACTGACAGCTCCATGCAAAAAGGCACTCAGCACTGGCAGCTACTTCAGTTCCTCCCATGCCAAACACAACATATCCAGCTGGGAAAGAAGGCACCAAATGACCAGGTGCACAAAGATGTTCCAGGCACTAACCTGTGCTGTACAGGTTAGAACTTTCCTTTCCTTTTCCAGGCATCTCTTCTTGTGTGCTTCCACAACGGGAGGCTTCCAAACCAACCAGTTTGTCAGTGTGCACAACGGTGGAAAGAGAGGGCTGACATGCACAGAATGCAGAGAAACTACTAAAATACCCCACTTCTGCTGCCACAGTTACGTCTAAAATGAAGTAGTACGGGCCACTACTGTATTAGTTTTAATACTGTCCATGTGTTAGCAGAGACAATGACAGAAGTACAACCACCACTTTAAGGGTCTTGGTGTGAAGAGTACACTGCTTTTTACTGTCCAGCAAAGACAGTGATTAAAGGGCTTAATCCTGTGTAAACAGAAAAGCAGGGCTCTTCTGGGATCTACCAAGCAAAATCTCCATAATGGAAAGACACAGTCACCTGGTTATTTCATATGACATGAATCTCATGGGCATTAAAAAAATAAAACTGCCTGTGGCCTAATGGACATACTGCATGAATGGAACACATGGTGGAAAGCTCCCAGTTTCCCAACCCTTCTAAGGGATGTCACTAACAACATGTTTACGGAACAGCAAACTTGAGACCAGATGCTCAAGAGAAACACAGTTAGACCCGTATGTTGTAAGCCTGAGATTCCCATCAGCAGCTTCCTTCCAAAATGGCAAGGCTCCTTTTAAGGCATTTTACAACTGGATGTAAATTAGACTGTGATGTATGCTTTCAGATACTGTGTTTCAAAGATGACAAAGAGGGACACAGATTTTATTTTGTATTGTCCATCCACCTCCTACTAGAAAAGAAGTGCAACAGCTTTTCTTGCTCCATCCATCCATGGCCACATGTCAAGGATCACTGGGAACCTGCCCAATGCCATCTGTGTGTCAGACACTCCCAAGCCCTGGGCAGCATGGCAACAGATACAATGTGCACACACAAAAATCACAAGTGAGCTTGTCCCCAGCACAGGCACTGCCCAGCAGCACCTGCTGAATACCCACAGCCAACAGGCAGCCTCTCACAATGTTCTGAAGCTCTTCCCAGATGAGCTACTTTACAATCAATAAAACTTCGCTTAACTTAATTTTCCCAAGGCACAAATAAGCTTATGCATTTGCTTTAGGAGATCTAACAAAAAAGAAACAGCACTGATCACAGTCCAGCTGAGATTGTTTTAACCTCTATCTTTCTTACAGATACTTCCTCTTCCTATACAAAATGCATTAGGTCAACTTTTGATTTTCATCCAAGTATCTTACTTTCCAAAGCAAAAAAGGAAGATTAGGATGATGTACCATCTCTTTGTCATGAGTCAATGTCTAGCAGAAGAGTTAATTGTAACAGTGGATTGATAGATGCTTAAGGAAATTGTCAGATTGCCATGGTTGCCACAGCAATTATCATGAGCAGTGCAGTGCACCTTCTGATTTCCCTCTGGGATTTTGGTGTTAGTCAAAAATGGCCAAAAATCATATCTCAGCTGAGCTAACCAATGGCTAATAAAGCTGTCTGTTAAAGCCATGACTCAGACTGTCTCTGGGACAAAATCAATAGCTCTTCCTTTGCATGTCATCTAAGAAAAAGACAGGTGATGCCCTTCCACTCACTTGGCACTAATTAAGGCCTGAGTTGAAGCACTTTAATAAAGTTTCTCTGTTTAGCTAAAAAAAAAAAAAAAAAAAAATTGTGAACTAAATGGAGACATTATGAAAAAAAGAAAAAAAATTACTAGAAATTTTAAAAATGTAGTACATGAACAAGCATTATAAAACTCAATTTGGTCTCCTGAAGACAAGACAAAAATTAAACATTCTTCTCTGCAAGCCTTAAATCATAAAATTAGGGATGTATGCAGTGATAGTCTAGCCAAAAAAAAAAGATTTCTATCTTTTCCTATCTGTTGGCATGATAAAATGGGAAGCAAAGAAACTTTGTACAAAAAGTCAGCTTCCTTTCAGATAACTCCTATTCCCTGGCCATGGTACCTTACAGTGCTCATCAGAAAAGGATTCCAAGTTTTCCAATAATGGCACTACCTAGCATGGCAAAAGACATGCTCCCACAGACTCACAATGCTTTGATGAACTCCAAAAAGGTATCTGACAGCAAATAGACGTTAAGACCATCCATACTTAGATTTAGCAAGTTTTAGTGCCAAAGTTAAGAGAACAAAGCAACTAAGCGGAAAGTGCGAGTCCCAGTATACAACTCACTGCTATCACTCCTCTTGTATTCAGATAGAAAAAAAAAACAAACCAAAACCAAAAAAACCTCACGTTAATCTAATTCCCACCTTTTTGCTACATACTGAAGTTCAGACAATACTCAAGGCTAAATCTCCATCAGCAATCTTATGAAACAGATTTTCTTGGCACTTGCAGCTCTTTTAATAAAATATCTATATTCTACAAGCAGGACAGTCTTAGTCACTACTCAGAAATAAAATCACTGGTAATCACCTAATGTCCAAAGTTCCTGGCAATTTCAAGAGAAGAATTTTTAAATTAATAGAAAAGTGCAGAAAAATAAATACTTAAAACAAGGAAAATACTTGTCCTTTCTTCTCTAATTGTATTAACTAAACATCCTTCATCTGCCAAACCTAAGGAACTAAATGGTAATTTCTAATATTGTTTGTTGCCAATCCATCTGACAACACTGTCATTCTGTCTCAGACCAAGGGTGGTACTGACAGGCAGGGTCCCCAGTTGTCTGGTATTTACCCAAATGCATTCACACTTCCAAAATGCTCCAGCTTTAAACACACAGAGCTATAACATAAAAAGTGTTAAAGTGTCTACTGTCCAGCTTAAAAGGCAAGGAGGATCCAGAAAGCTACGGGCTAAAGCTTCACCTCAGTTCCTGTAAAAATTATGAGGCAAGACCTCAAGGAAAACATTTCCAGGCACCAGAAGGACAAGAAGATTATTAGGAATAAACAGTACTGATTTACTACTACAGGCAAATCAAGCATGGACAAACTGATTGCTTTCAGTGACGAAGGACTGGCTCTATGGATGAGGGCAGTGCTCTGGTTATCCCTTACTTGAAAAACACTTGTGCCAGTGTCCCCAGCCTCCCTACAGGGAAACAAGGGTGGCAGTACCTGGACAGGTGAACAGCCACGGGCAGGAGTCAGCCCTGCAGGCTCACCAAAGAGCAGGCAGTAGGACCAAGTTACACAGTGTGCTGGGACAGCTGTTCCTCAGGAAGGGGGGATGACGAGGCTGGGACCATTTAAGGCCAGACACAGCACACATCCTGAGCAGCTCTGGAGGTGACATCGACCGGGCAGATTGGCTGGCTCAAACTCCAGAGGACAGGGCTGCCACCCAGACCAACCCTGACAAGCTGAACAAATGCACCAACAGGCAATTGGTCAGCAGGAAAGCAAAGGAAACTTGAGACTTGATATAATGGAAAAAAAAAAAAATAGTTTCTCCACTATGAGCATGGGGAAACATTTGAACAAATTGCCTGTGAAGATCAGAAATTAATTGGTGTAGACAATTGGGTGCAAATGCTGTTGTTCTTAGGTGCTAGAGAAAATGAATTTATATTCCCTTTGCGGCAGACTTTTCCAGTACTGTTTAACTATAACCTCCCTTTGAAAGGGGAGTTATGATGCCAAGAAAGATCAAGCATATACATGAGAAGCCTCCTGAGTTAACATGCATGCCTCATGTTAATGGATACTAGGCTGCAAGCACAGATTTTCCTGAAAGAACAACATGTCCACAAAATTTGCCAGAGTGTTCCAGAAAACAGTAAGCTAACTTGGAAAACAGGTAAAATCTAAGACTATCCAGTATCATGGGACATAAGACAGAAATATGGTGTCTGTCTCAAACAGGAAGCTGGAGGCTGCAAGACAAAAGCTAGAAGACAACAGAAGAATAAAAATGGAAGATGACTGTGGGGAGAGAAAAGCGGGAATAGTATGAAAATAGCCCCCTAGGCAATGTTCTTCAGGATCTATCATTATCTGTGCAAGTCCCTATAGATTATTTTTCAGGGAAAAGAGACACAATACTTTATGTTTTTAGAAACTTAAACCTGTAGCCTGAAACATTGGTTTCAGTTCTGTTCCCAGAAAATACTAACTGAAGTGTGTATTTCTTCCAGGGTGATCAAAGCATTGACTGAGTTGGCAGCTTCTCCTTAAGGTTCATTTTCATTCACATATGCATGAATGAGTCTGAAACGCCAGTACCTAAACTCATGAAACCTAAAAAAACACAAACAAAAAACCTCACACAAAAAACCCCATCAACACAAACAGAAAAACACACACAAAAAAAGAAAATCAACAAAAACAACCCAATCCACACAGTAAAACCAAACCCACCCAAAATTCTCTGCCACATCACCACCAAAACAGAAAGAGAGAATATGCCTTAAATAAGTATCTACTAATTACAGAGTTGGCAGCCCAAAATTATCAGTTTAACTGGCTGATAAAGGTTTCAGATTACAGAAAATTTCTCCCCCTGCATGAGTGAGAATCTTACAGCAATATTAATCCTTTCCAGAGTTTAATTCCTCTCCCTCATTCCTTTTAACGTGATTACAGTAAGACTTGGTTGGTTTGAGATGCTAACTGCTTGTGCTTCAATCCTTGCCCTCCACTTCTTGGGCACAAAATTCAGCCCTCAGACAGGTTTCTGGACTGTCAGCTTCCCCATTCAGCAACCAGGTGTATTCCAGGACCTTGGGGAAATGAAAGAAGCACCAGCTTTAACTCTCAGCATGTTTCAGTGTCTCTCCTCTCCTAAAGCTTCACACAAGCCAAGCTCAGAGAGCTCTGAAAACAGGGAAGTTCCCTGTAGAAGTACACAGGCCAACCTGGATCCAGGTAAGGATCTGGAGAGAGCACAGGCAGACAAGAAGTAGACCAGAAGCATGAACACTGGGACAGGACCGAGATAAAGGGAAGCCAGAAAAAGCAAAAATGTCAACATATCCAGCTGGGCAGGGGTCACTTCTCCATCTCCAGACTTCAGCTGTTCCCTGGGCTGCAAGCCCAAGGAAACACTTCCCTTCAGAAACATGCAGGGGTGACACGCACTCACAGAACTTGGCCCCAGCCCCTTCACTTGGCCTAGTCCTCTTAAACACACCCTTCTTGTGTCAGGTGAAGAAGTTATTCATTTTAGGGACAATCCACCTCCATCCTTCACATACACATGTAAAGGTCTGCAAGGACTTGGGCCTCAGAGGTGCCCATTTCTCGTCTCTGGCTACAGTCACCTCAGAATGCTTAGCTCAGTTTTTATCCTAAACTTACGGGGGATGGTTCATACTTCTCCTCAACAATATACAGAAGCAACATAGAATTTTTTATGTATTAATACTCTGTAACATGCTGCTGACTCTGCAGGATCAGAAGGGAAAACCAAAGAACTGGAAATGGTAGCAGGACAGGAAAGAGGAATGAGGAAATAAAACAAAGCATTCTTGTTGAATCCTTAGAAATCACTGTAACCACAAATAGTGTTTGCAGTATGCCCTCCTGCCCCTTTTCAACTGCTACTAAATTCCAGAATGAACATAGCAAATTTTACTCAGACTAGCAATGTCTCAGCTATGACCTAGGTAATTATAACGTTGATAACCCAGGTAAATTATGGCAATAACCATTCTCTCACAGAAGAGCATTCTCTTCACCAGAGTAGTATAACCAAAAATAGTGAACTTTTTCCAAGAAGGTAATTTACCTTACTAACAAATTCATCAACTTCAACTTCTTGAAGTACAATGCAATAAAGCCCTTCAGCCTTAATTTGATCACATTAACCCCTGAAAACAATGACCAGAATGCCATTTGGCCAACATGAGGCAGCAAACCTTTTTCTAGGAAAACTAGACTAGGAAAACTTTTTCTGTGTCAACTACAGCAGACTGATACTTCAATGTGCAGTTATTTACATTAGAATTCTCATGGTACATGTGCAGCCTGGTCTAGCTGATGGTGTCCCTGCGCAAGGCAGGGGACTGGACGGGTTTCAAAGTCCCTTCCTGCCCAGACCACTCTATGATTCTATGATCTCCTAGATCTGCTCACAAACCGTCCCTATTTCCTCTTCCATAGCAAGTCCTGTTTCAACTAACCTGCTTTATACACCCTGCTTTGCTAAACTGCTCCAAAAAGTAGCTAGTAATGTATTAGGTGTAAATACCTCAAAAAACAGTGCTTCCAGACAAATCCAAGAAGCCATGAGTTATCAGCATACACCCTTCTCCTCCAACAATGCTTTTTAGGAATTTAAGTTTTAGTGAACACAGAATGCTAGAAAAACATTTCCACATGACCTTAATTCTGCATTAACAGGTTAATTGACTCTGGTTTTTCACTTCTGCAGTGTGAGGCTGGCAAATGAGCGGTAACAGTCAAAATGAAGCTGCTGAGGACTGGGGCAGGAGAGACAGGGAACCACTGCAAGGATAATGGGATTCACCAGAATAAAGAACCTCGGAGAGGTTGTTCTTGGTTTGAATACAATACGGACCTAGCTGTGAGCAGCAGGATGGACTAGACCTTCAAGTCCCTTCCAACCACAGTGGTTTTAGGATTCTGTGATAGAGAGGGAAGAACAGTAAGAACTGCCAGCCAAAATGAGCATGGCTAAGGCAGACATAGCAGGCTCCCCAAATGACTGGAACACACCTCTTCTGCATCAGCAAGGCCTTTTACAGACTTTGTCATAAAATTGTTCACAACATTTGCCACCAACTGGCAGCCTTAACTTAAACTTTTCTTTTGAGCTTGTTACCTTAGACATAGTCATTACTTTTCACTCTTTAGCTACTGGGTAATGGAGAATTATTTGTCTTACAAAATCCTGTCACATTTTCCCTTAGTATGTGGCAGTCAGCTCAAAAAATACACACATTAACCATTTTCTTTATGTTCAGTCTGGGCCTGTTCCCTTCATTTCCACCGCAATGCACAACCAGAGCATTCATTATTTTCCACAGAACATTCCCTCTCAAAAAATACAGGGGACAGTTTCCCTTTCTGTCCTTTTATAAATTCTGGGAGGCTTCTTTTTCCAGGAGAGGAACTACAGAAGGGGAGATACTTTTCTTGGCAATTTGCTCCTTTGTTTCTTCATTGCCATTAGCTTTGCAGCAGCCGGGTAGAACTGTCTGTGGAAGAATTCTTAACAACAGGAGAGCATTCTCCTTCAGCATGTAAGCAGAGGACTGTGTCACATAAAAAATGCTCCACAAGCCTTTGCTTGGTCTTTTGTGCCTCACCTGCCTGGTTTCAATGCAGAGTTGCTTACACACCCAATTAATTAAAGCAGATAGAAGCTACAAAAAAAAAAAAAAAAAAAAAAAAAGGTTGTATTCTCAGGGCTATGAAAGTTGAGATTCAATTTTCCATATCATTTGCTCTGCCAAAAGAAAAGAACTGAAGTCTGAACTTTTATTGCCTTAGGTGAAATATGAACTGGCCCAAAACAGGGCATAAATAAATTTGTTTTCTGCCCTTCTATGGCTGGGAAATGGAAAATTTATTGTTGCTTTCTAAATTCTGCATTCAGAATCCAAATCTAGCTAAAATATTGCCTAACTTCATGAAACTATCTCTTCGAAACTCAGAAAGGCCTTGATAAATCATAAATCTTTAAGTCTAAAATGGCAAAAGCAATGTTTTCTGAGTAAGGGATTATCTAAAGGAATTAGTTCACGCCAGGAATTACACCGAGACTTATCTCATTGGAAATGAAAGTCTTTGGAACAGGGAAATAACTAGCCAGATTATAGGGAAATAGTTCATAGCACCTGCCTTAAAAATCAATGCATAGCTGATAACCTAGTTCATAATTTCAGGGCAGATGCTATAGAATGAAGAGCTGGCATTCTTCCCAGTTTGGACCAAACAGCATAAAAAGAAATTTGCAATTACTAGGGAATATTCAATGTCTGTCTTTGCATCAGCTGGAAGGTTTGGACAATTTGTTACCTTCAAAAGATTTCATTTCCTTGGGTGGGGAGAGAGGAGAATTAACAAATGTGATATTATCTATTTCCTTTTGCTATATCAGTGGTGTAAAATTGGAGAGCTTTGTGTTACCTGTTTCACAGCGCATGCAACAAAGCAGACTATTATGTTAAATGGTGGCTATTTGACTGTCTATGAAATATTGTCAAAAGATAATAGCCATCTGCCACTCTTCAATAATTGCTCAGGTGCAGATACTGACTTTATGATAATATTCTCTTGTTACAGCTTTGTATATCCTTTAGTGAGCATGTGATCAACACCTAATAATGCTGTTTGACACAACAACCAAGGCACAGACAGGACAAGTGTTAAGAGAGAGAAAACGTTTCATTGACAAGAGACAACTGGGGTAGGAAACTCCCAAGTCTCCCTACAAAAACAGTAACTTTTAAACTGTGACAAACTTGTCAATTTTCCTGCTGTATCCTCCTCTGCAAATTGGATTGTTTGCTGGTGAAAAGTTACCTCTCACTTGCAGAGAAAAGCTGCCCCTTCATTAGATCAGTTTTCCCACTAAAATCTAAGCTGATACCATTTTTGCTCTTGGTGGAGGACAGGTGCTGCTGGTTTGTTTTCAGCTTGTTGGGGTTTCAGAGGACCTAAAGTTTGGGAGGTTGTTTGTTTGGTTTTAAGTTTTATTATACTACCATCCACCAAATTTCTGAGACCAAATCTGAGGTATCTGCTAAACTTACATGCACCAGAAGTTAAGGCGTAATTCAGACTTTGTGCACCCCACATACTCAATTAGCACTCTTTGACTTAACACTTGGTTTTTTCTCCCTGATGTGCTAAGGGTTCCCAGCTTTGTAGCAATTAGAAACGTCCTACCCAGCTGCTGGACATTCCAAAGGGTAGGCTGCCTTTGGACTAACAAGAAAACCTTGTTAGAGTCCTACTGCTTGATAACAATTACACAAGAGGGAACCTTTAGGGGACACATCACATTCAACAATCAGCTTTTGCTCATCTTGTGCACATATGCAAGTCTGTTTTGTAAAGTTTCACTTCAAAAGAACAGACAGATTTGACATGCTGCTTCCAGTAATAAAAGCACAGTCCAGTTTCAGAACTACAACACAACTGGAACCTGCTCTCCCAGACAAAGATTTTGTATCTTATCCTTGAAACAGAGCCTGGCATTCTGCACCACCTTACACTCTTAATGCCATTGACCAAAATCTTCCCTTACCATTTGGTTGTGCTTATTTTCCTACCAGTTTTTGGGAACACTTGTGCATATTTCCAGTAGGCCTCATTACAAAAAGCAAGCAAATAAATTTCTGCAAACCTGCATAAAACCATTAAAAGCTACTGCCACAAATGCAGCTGGAAAGACATTAGCAAGCAGCCTGTTAGGAAATAAACACACAAAAATTAATCCAAATCTGCATCAAACCCATGCATCTTAGACCATGCTCCAAAGGCTGCCAAATCTCAACTCGTCCAAATCCCATACAAAGTGAATTCGAAATGCATCAGCCTTCAAAACTCTTGAGGAAGATGCCAGTAGTTTGCAAAGCTTGTGATGAGAAACAAATCTCATAGTTAAAAAGATCTCAGCAACAACTTACTGAAATTCAGTAAGAACAGAGCAGGAATTCAATATGAAATTTCAGTTTCTGAACAGAAACCTCAAGTCATCGAAATGCCAAGTTCACTGCTGAAGTGCACTACCCAGCTCCTTAGTCCTGCCTGCTTGCTCAGTGACTTCACACATCCCATTTGCTCTTACCCTCTACAGCTCTCCAAAAGTTCACCACTAAAATGTTCCCGTTACCTCAGTAACAAGAGCAGATTATCTTGATTTAGAAAATACTAATTTGGAATAGCAGGTTTTCATGGGACAACACTTGCCAGAATGGTTCCCAAAATCAGCCTGGTCAATCTGACACATGGTCAGATCCGGTGGCTAGGACATGGCATACCTAACCAAGCAGTCCCTAAGAACACATCCACTGCCTAACAAGTGTAACACATTATAATGTCTGTCCTTGAGTCTAAGCAGGAGTGTTGCAAGAGCAATTTGCATTTAAATCAGTGTATCAGGACTGTAAGCTACTTCTGAGGCAAGGATAGGGATTACCAAAGGGAGATAGGAGACAATGTTAGATTTTCAAAGAAAACAAAATGCGTACCATGACACCAACAAATTTCCAGGAAGAAGACATTCCTCTAAAGAAAACTGAAAATTGCTCATTGAACTATCAGTTGTGACACGAAGCATATCAAGTTCTATTTATCTTAATAACAGAGTAAGAAAAATGGATTACCATGGTGGTAACTTTTGGATTACTGTGGTGGTTGGTAGGAATCAGGGGAATCAGAAACCCGTATGTAGTATTTCTGCTGGCAAACTGGTATAACTTCTATGTAAAACAGAACAGAGAGAGGCTGGAACACAACATAATTAAGAAGAGTTCAGGTAGCTCTGCAGAGTACAAAGCTGTGATCACAAACCAGAGGCACCAGCAAAGAATGAGAGAAGCACTTCAGCTGGTAACCGTACACTGGATTTCCAAAAGGCTTTCAGCTGCTGTTCCCGGACAGCTCTGAGATGGCACAGGGTAAGTGTAGAGGGATTCCTTGTGGAATATAGGATACCCCAGGAGAGCTTGGGCATCCCAGGGCTGTTGCAGAAGTACCCCTGACGGGGCCTCAGGCTGAAAACAGGCTTGCAAGGCACCTGCTAGCTGGCAGCCTTGAACAGCCTTGGGAAAAGGTATACACTGGTCAGCTCCCCCGCTGCTTAGAGGCTTTCTCATTGGAAAGGGGCGTGAACTTTGGAAAAAGTATAACTTGGTGTAACCGAATAATAAGACTGGAGCACGATGCTCAAATTGTATCGGTGTTCGTACTGTGACTCTGGCTGGATTCCCCTGCTCCCGGGACCCCCCCCCCCACTATATATGGCGCCCGAACAGGGACCCGAGTGAGTTTTGCTTCGGGCAGGTTTGCTTCAATGCGGTAAGTCTCCGAATTTCATCATATCAGTGCGGCGGAGCCAGGGGAACCAAAGCGGGTGGCCCCGAAGCCGAGCCAGGGGCTCGGTCTCAAAGCACAATAGAAGGCTGGAGGATAAGTCTCAAAGCCGAGTAAAGCCGGGGGCTAAACCTCAAAGCTGAGTGGCCGGAGACTGTATTTTCACGCGGCCGAGCTAATACCCGCAGCACAGAAGCTATGGACTACAGGGCAGACCTCAACTCCTAGCTAATATTCTCTCTATGAGAGGCGAAATTGTAAAAGACCGAGATCTGAATGCCCTCGTTACGTGGGCCCGGGAACATGGATTATTGAGTTACACTTCGCTTTTGTTTTCAACCGAAGCGTGGGGGGAAGTTGAATACAAATTGTGGCTGTCCACAATTGAGGGAGGAAAGGCAGCTAAAGAAGCTAAAGCCCTCGGATTAACCTGGAGGGCAGTAACTAGCACTCTCGCAGAGATGAACACAGAGAGGACAGTGGCTGCGGCTGCCATAGAGGCTTTAGAGAGTAGCAGCTCTGGGAAAGGAACAGACGGGGGTCTTATGGAGCGGCGGCCAGAGAGCGGAGCGGAGTCCAGGGTAGCACAGTTCTTCGGGCTGGCCGCAAGAAAACCGATTAAAAGCACAGCAGCACCCATCCGCTCACTGCAGGAGCTGCTAAACTCGGCAGAGCCGGATGTTACCCCTCCGACAGCCAAGGGAGAAATGGCTGCGAACACAGAAGCAGAGCCGCCCGACTCGGGGGCGGGGCGCAGGCGGGCCAAGGAGACACAGGCAGTCCTGCTGTCCTGCCGAAAGCGGCAGAGCAACGGAGAGGTCCTAAAGCCCGGCCAAAAGCAGCAGAGAGTAAACCCCCCCCCCCCCCCCCCCCCCGCCCCACCAAACAGCGGGACGTCTGGCAGCAGCGCAGCTTCTGCGGTTTCATCTCCTGCAAAGCCAAAGCCAGCCGGGGTGGCCCAGAAGCAGCCCCAAAAGAAGAAGTACCAACAAATAATGCAAAAAGTAATCAAAAAGCTTGCTGACTTCTCTACACAAAGCATTTTGCAGTCTATCTTTACAGCAGATGTCCTGTGTTCAAATTACTACATCAGCATCGTACAGTTGTTGTTAACCCCTTCACAGTTCCTGCTCTGGTAACGAACGTGGACTGCAATGCTGCAGAATGTCCTGCAACAACAGGGACAATTCATCGCCGCAGCACTGACCAGAGGGGTGCCCAGCAAGTGGTGCCGTGCTACAGGACCCTGAAGCGAGAAGGCGCAGTCAGCATCAGCTCCTGAGGAAAGTGA
The DNA here is from genome assembly GCF_965178545.1 of Coloeus monedula. Taxonomy (NCBI): domain Eukaryota; kingdom Metazoa; phylum Chordata; class Aves; order Passeriformes; family Corvidae; genus Coloeus; species Coloeus monedula. The sequence continues at coordinate 5,219,108 of NC_138788.1, read as the reverse complement.
TGCCACTACCATAACAGCTGGAATTCTGGGACCTCCGTCCCGAGAAGCCTTGGGAGAGGCTGCAGACGTGGCTGAGTGAAGGAGCTGAGGACTTGCCAGATCTACCACTCTCTGTAGCAGGAGAAATAACGAGACCCTGGGGCAAATCTAACAGCTGCCCTAGGTGGTTGCTAGTGACTTGTGGTGGGTGTCAGGGAACCCTCTCCAAAGGCAAAACCAAGAAGGAGAGTTGCATAAATTTGTGGGTATAGCACCAGACCCAGAGGTAGAGTGAGAAATTGTTTTTTGACTGTCTTGAGACAGGAGCATTAGCGGACATTTTCAATCAGCTGTCCGCCCATTTAGATCAAGTGAAGGCAGTCAATTTGGCTAGCATCTATGTTGTTACCTGGTGTTTCGGCAGCCAGGGCTCACGCTATTTTGCATAAACTTGCTTGCTGGGAGAGGGATAAGTTAAACATAACTTCGCAGATGCTTGATGAGTTAAGCGCAGATGTTACTAGTGTTAGACATACAATATTACAAAATCGAGCAGCCATTGATTTTCTACTACTAGCTCACAGCCACGGCTGCGAAGAGTTCCAGAGTATGTACTATATGAATCTTTCTGACCACTCTGTCCCAATTCACAAGCACCTCTCTGACCTCCAGAGGGGCCTACACATCTTTCAGGAGACAGACGACCCTATTGAAGATTGGCTTAAGGGTCTGGGTATCACCAGATGGCTGTGTACCTTGGTAGTAGAAGGCTGCCGATTGCTATTTGTAGTTATATTAGGTTTAATAATACTTGGGTGTATTTTTTTTCGCCTTAAAGCAGGGCTGCGAAAAATCATCGACTAGACCTGGGTTGCCCAAAAAGAAAACGGGGGATGTGTAGAGGGATTCCTTGTGGAATATAGGATACCCCAGGAGGGCTTGGGCATCCCAGGGCTGTTGCAGAAGTACCCCTGACGGGGCCTCAGGCTGAAAACAGGCTTGCAAGGCACCTGCTAGCCGGCAGCCTTGAACAGCCTTGGGAAAAGGTATACACTGGTCAGCTCCCCCGCTGCTTAGAGGCTTTCTCATTGGAAAGGGGTGTGAACTTTGGAAAAAGTATAACTTGGTGTAACCGAATAATAAGACTGGAGCACGATGCTCAAATTGTATCGGTGTTCGTACTGTGACTCTGGCTGGATTCCCCTGCTCCCGGGGACCCCCCCCCCCTCCTACAGGTAAGATGACAGATTTACTGGTGTTACTTCTTACAAATGAGAAAACAAGGGGCAGAAACAAGCAGATAGTTTTCCCAACTCCCTAAGCCAGCATTCCACAGGGATTGGCTCTGGAAGAGTGTAATTCACTACTTTCAAAAATAATATAAAAGGAGACTATTGAAGTAGTAAGGGAGGGAATTTTTCTTGTCTTTTCTCATTCCAGGTAGTCAAAGCTCACAATAAAGAACTGAAGATGGTATCACAGTACCAAGTGATAAGTGAATTAAGCAAACCAGTTCAATGTCAATGAACTCAAATAAATGTGTAGAGAAAAAAAACCCCTAAACCTATGCAAAATACTGACCTATAAATTAGTCACTACTGTTAAGCATAGAAATTTCTGAAGTCAATTAGGAAAACAGTAAAAGCATACTAGCTCAACAATAATTAAAGGCAAATAATGCTGTGATTTCCCAGAGAATACCAGATAGTAAAGATACATCTTAAGACACTGCAAATAGTTCTTGTCTTACTTCCATTTAAAAATATCCATTTTAGTAAGCAGCAGGACTAAACCTCCTACTCCTCCCCAAGATACATCCCTACATTGCTTAAATGACAGCTATTATAATGTAAAGGAAGAAAAAGTTTAAAAGAAAGAGGAGGGAAACGTAGAGGATATTCCCTGCGAGGGCAAAGTGGTATGATGATTTTGACAGAATTTCCAGGTGGGTCATTAACTGCTAAGAGCTGTACCAGCAAAAACAAACTTTGCATGCTCAGTGACACACAGATCAAGCTTTTAGCCTTGATAAAAAAGGGAAAAATTCAAGGCCATTTTCTTACAAGCCAGGTGAGAACAGTGAAGAGGGAGTCTGACAAAACATTTTAAGTTTAGCAAATTTACATTCATCCTGAAGCACATCACAGCTGGGCTGAAGAAACTTCATCTAAAAGTTATTGAAACCCACTATGTAAGTTACCTTCCTGTTGGAACTGTAATTAAGTGCATACATCTCTACTTAGGTTCTTATGTTTCTACTCCTACAAAAAGCAAGGCATGATATTTTGCTATTGCAGGTGCCAGAAGGACAGCATGAAAACACCAAATTGAATCGTAAGTCTCTGAATAGCATCTTGTTGGTTTGGGTTTTTTCCCCATGATCTCCATAGCTATGCTAAGGGCGAATCTGTAATTGGCAATTTTTGTGAAGCAGTCATCTGTAAACATGCTACATGGACTGGAAAAGTGGTAATAAACTGAACCAGAACTTTAAACCATTGACAGAAAACAAATTATATCAAGAGAGATAAGCAAGACAGAAATCTGAATCATTCCTTTACTCTTTGCCCAAGTATTTACAGTATATTTTGCAGTTTGAGTGACTTCGACTGTCTAGACTGCCACCTTAATAACTGCAACTGCCCAAAGTAATCTGAAACAGAGCCTGATCAAAATCTAAAATGTAATGCTATTAATACTTCCATGCTGAGACCTGGCCTTATGATACACAGAAGTACTATTATCAAGTGCTGGTTTTTTAACATAATAAAAGATGTAGCGATGTTACAAAGTTAAAAGAAGGGTGATCTTGGCTCTGCAAACAAGCTCTACTAGGGAGCCCCTTAGATCTCTCAGGGTCCAGACTAAGCATTTCAGTATCCATAAAGATGAAAATTACTACATTATTACATTATCTAATCTGATTAGCCCAGATTACACCCAACACTTCAGAACTGACTTGAGCACAACTGTGTATTTTGACAAAAAACAAGTGACCAGTAAAGCACAAAAAGTTCTGCCTGTAGAAGTGCAGAACTGCAATAATCTCCAACTACCACGTTCCTTAATGCAGGCTTAGTGTAGCTGTTCAGCAAGATGAACACTAACATGCATTCCTAAATCACTGAATAAAGTGCATCCAAATTAAAAAAAAAAAAAAAAAAGCAGAGATGTCATACACTGTTTCTGTTTGCAAGTGGTTCCCTTAAATTATCAGAAAAAGCATTAAAATTTTACAGCCTTATCCACACGTACTAGCATTGTGCAGAAGGCTTTTTTGTTTGGTTTTAACGAGAAAAGGAAGAAGGAGGAAGGAGAGTAGAAGTTTTAGAATATAAACTTCAAAAGTAAGAAATTTAAAGATTTAGAAGATTTTGGGGTGGGAGAGGAAGGAAATGAAACTTTCAGTGGAAATGCACACTACTAGAGAACTGAGCAAATTTAGGAATAAAATGAGGAGAAATCACTTATAAAATGGTTTCTAAACTTCTAAATGCTACAACACTGGATACAATCTTTCAGAATACATAACCTGAATTTCAGCAGTTGGCATTAAATAAATTTCTAAGCATATCTAAAACTTCCAGTGGAATATGAGAAGCATTAGTAGGGATGGACAGGTTTTTTGCATGCAGCTCGCTGGTGTGTGACCATCAGTGGAAACCATCACAGATCCTGAAAGAAATATGACCACCAGTTAGCAGACACAATGAACAGAGGAGAATATGTTACCTACCTCTGCTGCTCTGCATCCTCCTCTCTCAAAATGTCATAAATTAAGTTAAATCCTAAGCTATTTTTAGCTTGAAGTTTGCTGTTTCTGTTACAAACAAGAAAAACAGAGCTCTTCTCCCTTCAAATGCAACAAAAAGATGATAACAACCCCTTTGTATCTTGGCCTGTTTCCATCCTGCCTGCCTCCTATGGCAGCTATAAATTATTCTTTCAGATTATCTGAGGTTCTGGGGGAAAAAAAAAAAAGCAGCAGCACTGGGTAGACTATGACACAATCATAGTTAAATGAATATGAAGCGATTAACAGGACAGGCAGCATCAAGGAAGTTATTTCTTAAGAATAGCTTTATACAGAATGTGACACTGGATACTGAACAGTTCAACAGCAGAGTAACTACCACAAGGCAGAGATAAGGAAGGCTGTATGATATTCAGAGAATATTATAAAACACGGAAGCGTACTTGCATAAAATTGCATTTAGGGATGTGAAAAGGCAGAGGAACTAAAAGGACACGTAAGGTTTGTTTTTTTTTTAAATGACTGATGCAAAGTAATTTTGAAAAAATAGAGGAAAGGTCTGCCTCTATTGTACAAAATTGGATAATGCTACAGATCTGCTACAGATTTGAAAAAACCTAGCTACAGGAAATATGTCAGACTGAAAGATCAAGGGCAGAATTAATAACATTTTATATTAGTCTAATCTCAACAAGCATTTTCTGTATTTAGGAGGGAATAACTGCATCATCCAGAACAAGCAGTGCCACTCTCCCAAAATGAGCCTCTCTGTCCACTGACTACCAAAGAAAAACAAGGGAGACTAAACTTAGGAAATTTATTCAGCTTTAGAATCTAGAAGAAGAAATGCTCATCAGACTTAGTAAAAAAACTAAAATAACCTATTCAGAACTACTTTTCTTTTAAAAGTTATGATTCATAACAAACATTGACTTGATACTAATTCCGAGACAATTATATGAAAAGCCTGCAACTCTGTAACTTAAGGTCTCTTAAGGATCAAGTGTCAGAAGACTGACAACTGCTTAGTGCAATCAGTGGTACCTGAGTCCAGGGGAATACAAGCGAAGAACTGCACAAACTTCAATCGGCTATTTTATGCCATCAAGCACAAACAGACATTAACATAAAGCCTACAAAGAATACCAATGATATACACAGGAATAGAGTTGAGATACAAAAGTCCATCTCATATAGCTCTTCCAGAGGATTCAACAGAACCCAAAAATAATCCTTAAAGCCTGCAACAGCTTGGAGAAGAACATGACCAAACACAAAGTGACTGCTGTGCAATCCAGCCAAAAGTAAGTATAACAAACCAAGAGGATCTCTTTTGAAAGTATTCAACAACTGGTTTAGTACTACACAGAAATAATAAAGCATTAGGTCCTCATTTCTCCACCCTCCAAAAAATACCTTATGGAAATACATCTACATGAATCTACTCTTCATTGCTGTGATTCAGATGCACTGCATTCTTCTCTCAGTGATGCAACCAAGTGAAGGGATTTGTCAAGTAGACATTTTTCACATTTTACTACAGTAGATTAAAACTAGTTAAGTGTTGCACTGCTTAAGCTTTGTTGTACAATAATAGCTAAGACCAAATTAAAACTAAGATCTGGACCACAAATAACTAAATAAGTTTCAAATGAAATTTCTGTAGAAAATTGAAAGTTTGTCCTGCTCTGCACAAGATGCTTTAGTAGAAAATCTCCAGAGTTCTCTCCTGTCAGAGACTGAAATATATTTTATGACTTAAACATTTTCTTAGAGGACTTTTAAAACTGTATTACAAAAGCTGAAGAGAAGACTCCCACACCCTGAATGGTGCCCTGAGGCCTGACACTGCTCGCTGATGAAGATAAAGTTACAACTCAGGGCTGGGGACATTAACTGAGCATAGGCTTAACACCTCCAAGATGAGGACCACAGCCCCAGGGCTATCAGAACAGACCCTCGAACCAAGGGGTGGAGGGAGGAGAGGCTCTGGGTATCTTGGAAAAGCCTCTGGTCAGAGGTGCAGTGACTGCCCATCCTCCAGCTGTGCAAAGGAGCCCAGCTGAGGGGTGCTCACCGGGGGGGGGGGCAAAGCTTATCCACAGCAGAAGGGGGTGACATGGCCCATCACAGGGGCCCCCCAATGGGTGCCCAGACCCTGCACAGAGCACCAGAGATGATGCAACAGACCCTCAGTGTTGCAAGGGACAGTGTCAAGCTGGCCCCTGTAAGAAAGACACGTAGGCATTCTCACCTGGCCCAAAGTGTATATTAATCCACAGGATTCTGCACTCTTTGGCGTGTGGTGGCGTCTGGTGTGGCAGCGTGGCATGGCGTGTGGCAGCGTGGCCACAGCGGCAATGGGGGACCCTCACCACCAGCAGACCAGATAGAGGGGAGCAACGAGACGTCGTTGGGACCCTTGGATGGGTGATGTGCTTCCATCTAACCCCTGTCACCTCTCCCTGTTCCCCCACCCCCCACGCACACTTCTTTTTCTTTCTCTCTTTCTTTTCTCTTCCCTTCTCTTTGCCTCTTTTACTATTAAATAAAATACATCCATTTTTGGCAACAACATCTAACCTCGTTTGGTTTTAATCTCATTCCTGGGAATATTTTGAACCTTCTAAATTCTTTACAGTTTATGCTCAGAGACTTAAGCTTGCTTTGCTTTCCTGGGTCTAAACCAGATTGTAACATCTCCTAATCCCTGTTAGTCTTTAATTCTGTTCCTCTAGTCTGCCATTCTGTACATGCTACCCCCCACGCTCATAAAGTCCACCTGACCTACTCTTTCCTAATCAACTACAGAAGATCTCTCCCAGCAAGTAGAAACTGCAGCAGCAGCAGCAGCTGGAGCTCCAGATCTGGAGCTACAAATGTTGGGGAAAAACATGAATCTGGATACTTGCTCCCTCTGTGTGATCAGTAAATTACTTCTTTAGAAATAGGCCTGTGGACAAAATACACAATACATAGATTCTTTTTTCCTGATTACTTTTGCTGGTGTTTAACTGAGGAATCTTCACAGATATCAAACAAAAGCAGTCAAAAATAAGGTCTGAGCTCTTGTTCTTGTTGACGGCCGTAAGACTGTTTGCACCCACAAAAAGAATTTTCTCCAACAGCTTTACTGTAATATCTAATCTGCTGATGCTTTCCATGAATTAAAAGTAGTTTCTGATGGCACAGGTTTCCATTAAAAGGCAACTTCTGTTCTAACACTGTGACATCATACTGTTTCCCACCATGCTTGGAAAAACTTCATTTTTAGATTCTAAGGGAAGGATTATGAGACTGGAAACAAATTTCTAGTTTGCCTGATTTCAGACTTTTTGGGAATTCCTTGCACACTCCATATTTGGAGTGTAATCTTCTCTACTCCATTTGGTGGGAGAAATATGCAAGGTTTCTCTGGATCTGCTCTGAAAGTCTGCCCATCACCCTGGAACAAGAGTACTTCAAGGAAGGTCAACTACAGCTTCTCTTGCTCTTGTCAGGAGTCACTGATTGGTCTCAATTCTTCAGTTAAAATATTATTCCCTGTTGCCTACTCAAGTTATCTTGCATGATCCTTAATCCCATCACAGAACTTCCTCAGCAGTCTCTGAAGTCTTCATGTATTTAAGACACCTCAGGCCAGTTTCTGGAAGGAGCTGAACTGCGCAGCACCTGTGTATACATTATAAAATACTTTTCTGTTCATAGTACTGAAAGCGGCAGATTCTCCAGATTCTACTGCAGATTGATTTGCCCGTGTCCACAATTCCCATTATCAATTTAGCAGTGGAAACTGCTTGAGGGAATTACACAAATCCTTACCCAAGGCAGACATGTAATACTGCACTCACTATGACTTAATTAGGTAAAGAGCAGCAAACAGAACTTCTGGTAGTGTGGGGAAACACAAAAGGTGGAAAAGATTTCAGATCTGAGAAATAAAAGCAGGTTTCAGAAAATAAGGCAAAAAAGAAGCCAGGATTTAGCTCTGGCTGTGAAAAGATAGAAGATACAGTTATACAGGAAGCAAGGACATTAAAAACAATGGTTAGAGCTTCTAGGTTTGGCCTAGATAGATTTTGAAGTTGCAAAAAAATATGTTAAGCAAGATAGAGAAGTATAAGCTTAATAATAGAATATTGTGCATTGTTATATCAAGGCATAACAAGCAAGCACTGTGCATAGCAGAAGTACGTACACTGCTTGGGGATTGGTTGAGACAGCTGTTTGAAACTTTTAGAAGCACACTAATTGGCTAAGAAGCTTTTAAAAATGCTCTGTAACCAAAAAGTCTTTGGATGCCCTTGATGGCATGAGCTCTGTACCAACTCTGTCTCAACTCTGGATATGAGACTGATAACAGAATAAAATAATAAAAGTCTCCTGGAGCACCTGACCAGGCTCCCTATCCCATTTGTCGCCGAAAACGCCAACGTGGTAGGGAAACAACAAACTGGACACCAGCAAAACTCTCTCAGTGTCTAGTGACTTATTACCCATTATTTGAAATACATTTACCTTAAAATATTAATTCAATTAAAAGTGCTGATGCAATTACAAGGGATAAAATGCACTTTAGACAAATTGTATTTTAAGAAGGTATATAAAAGGGCAGAGAACACAGACTTCATTTCACACAACAGAAAATGCTCTGTGTCATTTGCAGACAGTACTTGAAGAAGAGAGAGATTTATTCATGCATGAGGAGGACTGAGAAAAGAGGTGAACAAGGAAATGTTTTTATGAAAATGAGGTACTTCCATTTTGGCCAAAGAGGAGCTACCATTATAGGGATTTAAGCATTATGATATAAATATGTCAGAGCAGAACTCAAGACAGCATAGGGGAGGCTGAAGGGAAGGCCCAACTGCTGAAATAATCATAGTTTGGGCAAGGACATTAAGAGAAGGACACAGAAGTAGCTAGCACAGGGGTCTGTCATGCAAGCTCTTCAAGAAGACAACAGAAAGGAAAAACAAGATCACAGGTTCTGAGAATTTCGTATACATAAACACACTTCTGATGCTTTTCTTACCTATATGGTCCTTGAAAAAGTTGAGCTAACTCGGGGACTAAAAGATCCAAGTCTTTTCTTGCTGGTTTTCTAACAGATGATAAAATTAAAATACTTAATAATTGCAACTAACATGTCATTGCAATTACACACCATCATCAGGAGCAGAAAATGTATATACAAAGGAAGGAAATACTGGCACTTCAGATTTTCCATCTATACCCACTAGGTTTATTAAGGCAATTTTGAATAAAAGAGTGTTAAAATAACTCCGAAGAATCAACATTAGGAAACGAGCCTCAAACTCTTTTTCCAGGCTAATTGTATAAGGGAGAAGACACTAAAGAGTCAGTTTACAAGAACAGAGTTGAAGATAAAACTTTAGATTTATCAACATGAATGCAATTACAAGCATAACAAAACCAGTTTCCCGGAAATTAATGCATCAAATGCAACAAGCACATTTTAATTTATGAATTGGTAGACTTCATATCATCATGATAAATGGATGACAGTAATTTTTAAACTTAATGTCACTGGGTTGTAAAGATTAATACCCATTCTTCCTTGCATAAATTAACTATCCAAAAACCGATAGGCTGAGACTGATTCTCTGTTCCTACAAGGTGTAACAAATCTATGAACAACAGTATCATCATTTATAATGTTTCATAATTACAATGACTTTTTTTTTTTACACAAATCATTAACTCTTACTTTCCTTTATAAGGAACAGACCTTTACTCCAACTATTTGCAATCAGACCTCTTTTTCACTTGTAGAGACCTGATTTCGTATCTTTTTTTTCTGTTCTGTAGTGCTATTTTCCTTTGAAAAACAGTATAATAGATAAATTGCAAGAATAAAACACAACTGAAACAAAAAAATCCAATTTCAAGAAGATCCACGAATCGGAAAAGACCAATACACTTACAAAAACAACAGCATTTTATTATTAAATTTCACTTATAAGAATTTTTTAAAAACCCCACAAACAATAACAACAAAACCCAACCAAAAAACCAACCCAAATAAAAAAAAATTAAAAATTAAAAAAAAAAAAAAAAAACAACCAAAACCCAAAAAAACCCACCACTTAAACCAACCTTCCAAATGCTCACAATTCTTCTCTGAGTGCCAGTGGGACAGGCAGCATTGTCAGAAATATCTGACTTATCAATCAGTCAGAGAAGAAATTTAAAATAAACTTTGAAGTAGGCCATTCTCTTGTACAATGCAGAGTTTTGAATCACCAGAACCACTAGGGAAGGTGTGCTTACTGTATTTCCTAAAAGTGTCCTATAACTTTGAATGCAATCGTGACACTCCAGGACTAATCACTTCCCTCACCACCTGCAAACTCATCCAATCCAACTCACAAGTAAAGAGTGATGCACCAACACAGCACAGAATCAATTTTGAAACAAATATGTTATTTAAAAAGGTATTTTTCACCCCCTATGCCCATGTTGCCATGCGATGTACAATACTATTTTCTGTAGAAAAAACTGAGCCATTAAATACCAGTTCTGGAATTCCTTTCCTCTCAAACACAATGCAAAATCCTCAATGCAAATTATCTTTCCCAATTACTGAGTAATTTCCAAAAAAAGGGTAGATACCATCTTCTATTACACTTCTAACTTTTCTATTCAGACAGAGCAATATATGAATGTTTTAATCCCTCAGAACACAGTAATGGTGATAATACTCTGTGGAGCAGACCAAGAGTGGCTTGCAGTGTTCCTTACAATTACTCCTAATAATTACTTCTTTGTACATGAGCTAATAATAAAAAACCCTTCCCAAAGCAAAAAGGTGACACTGCCACAGAGAAATACCTTCTCAACAGATCACTTAAGAACAAGCATGACACTTAAAGTTTAAACAAATTAAATTAATATGTGCCAAAGGGTTCTACCAAAGCTTATATAAGATGTTCTACATACAGTTTAAAGCAAATATAAGGGATGTTTACCTTTTCTGGACCTCATGACAGGCAGGCCTACACATCAGTGCTACCTGAACTAGTTTCTGCTTTTGCTTACTGTGAAATTTTGTCGATCATTCAACTGTGTTCAACCAAGGAATATAAGATAAACAAAAAAGCTAGGAGTCTTCTCAGAAATGAGCTGATGACAGATTTACACAATTATTACTGGAATGCTTAATTTTATTCTTCAAGTCCAAGAAATTTTGAAAAAAAATACCTGAAATGTGCCATTTCAATGAATCATAGCTGTATAGATAAAAAGAAACATTTAGCTCAATGAATTTGACTGAAGATTTTTAACCTACTATGAGATCTCCTGAGTTTTAAAAAGATTCATGTGTTTTATTCATTAGCAATTGACTTGTTTAATCTCTTTAGTAACAGCTTTAGCTATACTTGCATAAATTTCAGGAAATTTCAGAAACAGGAAAGATTTGCACTATAAGCAAGAGGCAGGTTCATAAAACACTTCCACTAAAGGCTGACTTACACAGGAAGAAAATAATTCTCAGGTTACGCTTCACTGTACTAAGATGCTGAGATACACCAGGAGAGGAACTCTATGAATAACCGGGCACAATTTGCAGTAAGTTCTTCTACACTCAGACCTAAGTCACTTGCCAGGAACACCAGCTGACCTTGTAAAGCAAGGAGACCTACAGACCCTGAGGAAAAGTCCGTATCCCACATCAGCAGACCCACAAAGGGCCTGAGCAGCCATCTCTGCTCATGCTTTTTGCACCTGTAATAGCCACATCCCAATCATAAGAAAAAAACACCACTCAGTTACTGGGACTCCACTCCAGCAGTTTCCAGTCCCCACAGTGAAGATACACAAATATTTCTGAAGACAGCACATAAGCTTTAGAGCAATGAATACCCAAGCTCTGCTCCCTCTTAGGTAAAAGTCTACCCTCATGTTTAATGAGCAAAACATAACTTGGGAATATGAACTTAGTTCTGACTTCACTTACAAGGGTTTCAAACTACTGACGTGCAGAACCACTCATGTTTCCTTCTGCTGCATAAACCAAATAGTTCTAACGAAGTAAGCCCAAAGGACATGCCCAGAGAGCAATGGGCAAGCACAGGGCCCACTGACCATACACAGGAATTAAACCACATTTAACAAAGATGAGACAAATTTTTCCTTCTTTTCCATGTTATGCTACTTTAAGAGAAATCAAAAAAGTAGAATTATACAAATTTACATGTGCTTCACAATAAAAAGATTTCTAAACTATGCATATTGAAGGTGTATGTTAGCAGCAACAACACAAAAAACACTGTGCAAAGGCACTGTGCAAGTGAAATGCTTTTGTTGAATACTTTTCATCAGTGAGGGCAGAACCTTACTTCAGAACTGGAATCTTTAAACTGCAAAAAGTGAAACAACTGTTTTCTGTCTTCTTTTTAAATGCTTAAGACACTCACTGCTTCAGTAAAAACAGCTTATTACCCAAGGCCTCTTCACCGAAGAAATCTGTAAGTCCATTTTTATGACAAATATCTGTGACTGAAAATTCCAGAAATTCTAATGTGCATTCCACAGCAACTGGAACACAGGGTATCACAAGAACCTCTTATTTAAGGTATATGCACAGGGATATGAAACTTCCTTTCCTTGGAGACTTCTCACAGCTGCAGAGAGGATTTGAAACTGCGGAGGTAAATGAGGCTGGGAGGATGGATAAATGTACCCCTGTCACAGCCACCTGGTCAGCCCCAGTGACTTCTGCCCAGCTCTACACCATGCACAGCAAGAATATCCACTGAGTGGGGACATTTTAAATAGCAGCAATGGTTTCACAAATCCTTTTCAATAGGAAACCTTTCACTGGTTTCCTATTGAAAAGTGATAACAAGTTTTCAAAGTATATAAAAGAACAATTGGATTTTGAAAACTATCATACCTGATACAGCAAGGAAATCATCAATACTTGTTATATCATCCACAGCTTCAGTAAGAACACGGATGTGATTCTCCCATGTACTCCTATACATCTCCATGTTGTTTTTCACAACTTGACTTTTGGGTCTGGCAGCAAGAGCTAAAGCAGCATTAATAACCTGTACCAAAAACAGACAAAACCAATGAAACAATTATTTCTTCAGAAATCAAATCTTATGTTTTACTTAACATAGCAAAGCAGCATTCCTGTTCTCCAAACAAAAGCTTTGCTCAGCTTTTGGTTGCCTCCTCAAGCAGAAATATCAGTCAGATGTTGCTTAGGCCAACTTCCATTTTAGCTTCATAAATTAAGAAGCTGATGGAATAGGACAGCAAAATCCCAACATTTTATTTTTAGTTGGAGAGCTCATACTCTTCCAGTTTGCAAGATATCAAATACCAGGAGGTTTTTACTCACATACACTTCAGGCACACACTTACCAGAACAGCAAACATCAGTTCTGAGTATTAGCTCTTTAACATCAAGAGCTTATTATGGAGTATCTCCACTGAAAGAGAGAATATCAGCCTCTGCCATGTTAAAGTGGGAGGTGCTGCCAGGACAACAGGCATGTCTTTTAGGATCAGAGGCATGGGACATACATCTAGATAAAAGCAGCAGACTGATAGTGCTAGATCAGTTCAGACTAAAACCAGAAATTATACCCACATGAAGAGGGTAGATTTAATCTCGTTCAGAAAAGACTAACTGAAGATGCAAACACTAGATCCCGAAGTGATTCTTTCTATAAATACTTCTTCAGTCAATTAGCTAGAGAGTTTTTTTCCTAATATGGAAGTTTAATGATGTCATATACATAAATATTTTAATATTAAACTAACACATATACCAGGTAGAAGCTGAACACTATTTTCTCCCTTCTGAATACTGCTTATTTATCAAAGAGAGAATGACTAAGACAACAAAACACCATGTAAAACAAAACAAAGAATAAAAACAACATATCCTTGTTGCTAAGCATGGGACAGAATTAAAAAGCACGGAAAAAACAGCAGGAAAATAAGAATCAAACCCACATCCCAAATAAAATATATTACAAGTTATCTTTTACTTTCTAAAAAAGGAAGAAGCAGTTCAAATTGCACATTGGTCCTGGAAAGAACCATAAAAAGACTTTGCAAAATACTTTATTAGAACCAGATATGCTGGTACAGTAACAGCGAGAATTCTGCCTTTCCCATTTTGGTCAGCTGGGCTCCTGACTTGCTAACATTTGTTATAGTACAGGAAAAGAGCAGAAGCTCTAATACTGCCAGGAGCAAAAAGCATCAAGGCTGGCATCAAACAGGCACCCACCTACGTACTGGGGGACATTTTTAGAAAAGTGGGGATACAAACTGTAATTAATAATTTTTCCAATTCTAACTGTAAACATTTGAAAATGCTGGAAAACAGGTTTCAAGCAATCAGCACATATATCTCTGTCCAAATCATACATTTTGTTAAGATGCATAGCACATCCAAAAAGTCAGTTCAGTGCCAATCCCTGTACAGTTGCACATACAGTATCACCTCCAGTTTCTCTATTTCAATAGCAATACCCAAGATACATTAACTTCCCAGATGCAGCACAATATATAAAAGCCCATTTCTGTTTGGCTCTACAACAGCTTCCCCAACACTTTTAAAAGTAAGAAATTTGCAGGAGTTGAGGCTTTAACTGTTTTCATTCCTATCACGCTTAATCCAATTTCACAGGATCAATTTTCTAAGCCAGGGGCTCAAAATTTCACCTCAATAATTCTTAGGTCACATTGGCCCTGTTTTGATTCATCACACAAACTAGTTTAGGTTTTAAAATGTGTCCATCAAGACTGAAATACTAAACAGGTAATTTCTCACTTTTCTGTTTAAGCCTCTAATTGGATATTAACTGAAAGTCAAACTGTTTCTGGTTGAATATAATAATGTCTTTTTCTTACTGCATTTTTCTTCTTTGTTTTGGCAGTTACCATGTTGGCTCTGCCAAAAGTAACAATGAGACTGTGCAAAAAGCTGTTTCAGTATCAGAACCAGCATCTGTTATCTTGCCAAAGATAAAAAGAACCAACTTTTGTCTCACCAAATGCAATAAAGAGGTGAAGTGCTTGGGAAGATCACCAAAACTGTTACAGAATGTAGCCAACTTTATCAGATGGGTGCATTTAAAAATCCTGGTGACTCCAGATATTTCTGGAAATAAAGTCCCAAAGCCTGCAGTAACTACAGCCCAGGCAGGCAGGCACCCTTCTCTAAAAGCACAGAGACTGCACTGGCACATCTGATGGGCTGAGGCTACACAAGGGCTGCAAACCATCACCTCTAAGCACCCCAATAACACAAACCAGAGCGTTTACCTTAGGCTTCCCTCAGGAAATTTACAGCTACAAGTAAAATCAGTTCCATCCCACACAAAGGCAGCTAATCCTGAATTAATTATTAAAGGTGACACTGTTCCTTATGGTTCCCCTGGCAAATTGCTCTAATGCTTAATAGCCTACTAAGAAAAGACTTAATTCCACTTTGGATAAACATGGCTTCCCCAAGCGTGGAAACAACTCACAGAAAAACATACCACAGAACAATTCACATTGATAGTAAGGAAAACAAAATCCTGTCATACCTAAGTTGCAGAGCACACTATAGATCACATGTCTTTGTCCTGCCAGGAAACCAAGTCAAAGTACCAGACTTATGAGCCAAGCAAGGCTGCTGAGGTTTGAGCACAGATCTACTGTGAGCTTTGTTCTATCTGAACTGCCCCAAAGCCACGATCCACAGAATGCATGGTTCAGATTGCGTACTCTCAATCTGGCCTAAGAAACTTGAAGACATACATTATCACATAAGTAAAATGGAGACTTAAAACCCTCTTTTTCTGTAAAAAGAAGGGAAAAAAAAAAATCAAAAAAGGAAAAGAAAATTTCCTATCAGGACACACTCAGTCCCACCAACAAGCAACCAAGTTGAAACCACCACTTTCTTAGCCTTCATGAAGTTTATTAGCTTTTCTACCTCACTCTGTAATTCCATGGTGTAGATTTATCATCTGAATTGGCCTCAAGAAACAATGAGAGCAAAACTCATCAGAAGTCTCTGTCTCATCACTGCTTCCTGATCTAAAACAAGGTTAACATTTGTTACTGGCTAATTAAATATAGCCTTCTTCTACTTTATTACAGCATATTAGGCTGTTCAAATTCCAGTATTACTTTTTCCCCATTTGTATTTCTGCATACAAATCTCACAGTTCAGGTTACCAGAAAGCTGCTACTACTCCTGCTCACTGCTGGGGCATTTCACTAGGAGCTAAATTGACAGTTTTCAAATAAATCCTTGGACTTGTGAGCAGAACTTAGACAAGGACAGCATCTGCTATTATTAACTGCGCAGCAGTAATATCCATATGTCTTCATCAAATACATCATACTCTATACATTCCATCAAATGAAAACCAGTCTTTAAAGTTTAACAGAGCAGTGATTACACAAGTTAAGAGAAGCTTGAGGACAGAGCAAAATGATGACAATAAGATGACCCAACCTTCTGCCTAACTTCTGAACAGCTGGTTGTGACATAAAAATACAGGTAAGTGAAAATGAAATCTGAGGCATGCACAGGACATGCAGCTTTCAGGGACATATTCCTGTGCATAATGGGCTAAAACAGGGCGTGTGGGGGGCAGAAAAATGAAACACCAAGACCACAACAGGCCCACAAGCCCACACCTGGACACTGTTCATGCAGTTAGCTTAAGACTGTGGCACAGGTACTCCTTTATTGCAGGAGTAACAACTTGGAGACAACAGACATGCATCCTGTCATATGAGGCAGGGAAGCAGCATTCAGTGAGACGGTCCCTTTAGAGGAGGATGAATCATCCAGCCCAAGGTCAGGAAAAGGAGACAACCCAAGAGTAAAAACTGCATATGCATGGTTGGATTAACATTACAAGAGAATAATTTTACAGGCTTTCAATTAAAAAAACAAGGAAAGAAGCAATGGCAAAGGTCTGTTATGGCAGTGACTACAGCAGAAGAAAACTAGTAATTTCTTAGAAATTAAATATAAGGATATTCTGAATACCAAAAACTGTTAGCCCCTCTAACCAAAACAAGAAATGTATCTTAATTAATAGCTTGAGTTCTGTTTGGTGATTATCTTTCTTTTCAGATGAACAGAAGCTGGCCAACCAGCATTATATTCATTTACACATCCAGCAGATTAATTTCCAACAAAATTAGGTGGGCAAATACACCAACTTGACACAGTAACAGCAGAGCCAAGTTCGGTCAAATATTTCTCAAATATGCTCAGGAAATTTACCTCCAGGAACAGAAGGGTCAGTTCTGCCCTAGTGTAAGCTACTACAGTAAAACTGAAAGAGCTCACCCCAGGACAACACCATTTAGAACTTGGCCAGAGTTTTGCTACAGGAAGGTAAAACTTTGTAGCTCCATATTTTATTGCTAAAAGAAGTAAAATGGAATGGTCACATTCAAGGTGAACAGTACATCAGTGTGTCATTTGAGTGTCATTTCTCAAGATCAGAATTCATGTCTTTGTTTAAAAAATCAACACTATCCCATGCATCTTACACTGATCCCAATTAAGTTATGTAACGTGACCAGTTTCTCAGCATATCTGAACAAAGTTATCGAGGTATGTACATGGATAACACAACAAAACACAGAAAACTGGTTTCTGAGCTTTTAGAAGGTGGATTTTTTCTGAGCTGCTAGTAAACTAAACACCTCATGCTACATCATAAAAGAAATTGCACTGCTTGGGACTGTAAGGAAGAAAACTCATGTCCAGCCGGTTTTGATCGAAGAGAACCTGAGGTTTTTCTTCCTTCTTTCAAAAATGATCACTTGAATGTCTAAATACCAGTCTTGCAGCTGGGGTGGAGTAACTTACTCATCATGACACAGTCTGGGAAGTGGCTGGCTGGGGGACAGCTCTGCTGGAAAAGGACCTGACACCCTGCCCTGTGTCAGCAGCATTCCCCAATGAAAGCCGACAGCACAGCAGGCTCAAAGGGCACGGCCATGGCTGAGCAGAATAAGAGGTGACACTTGCTGTATCACACCTAGAAAACTATGTCCACATGTCCAGTTTTGGGCTCTCTGATACAACAGTAAGGCACTGTAGCTGATGTTGAGGTGGACATAAAAGCTACACTAGTCATAATCCATAGTCGAGAAAGGTAGAAAGATTGAGTCTGATTCTGGGAGACTGACAGTCCAGCTGTCAATCTCCTCAAGGCACGTTCAGCAAAAGGCCACCAAGACAGGTATGGCCTAGAGCTCTTACTCTGCAAGGAGGGAGAGAGAATTGAGCTTTTTCAGCCTGGGGAAAAGGTGGCTTCAGAGGGCCCTAAGATAGCCCTTCAACACATAGGAGATGACCAAAATGGCAGAGACAGGCTCTTCACAGCTATGCATGGTGGAAGGGTATTCTGACAGCAGTCAGACACTGAAGGAGGAGCTGATGAGACACAGCACAGATGCACACAAGAGCAATTTCACACCAGTGCCAGTCAAGCTGTGGAACAAGTCATCCAAAGAGTTTGTGCAGGGTTTGCACCTTTAAGAACAATTTTTTTAAAATTAGGGTTTTCAACACTTGATTGGTCAAAGTTTAGAGAAAGGCCAGAGTTCAGTTTGAGCATTGAAACAAACAGCTGTGAGCAAAAGGCTGTAGACATTCTAAGGTCCCTTCCAACCTGAACTACTCTTGTTCTGAAATGCAGTTACAGAATCATTGTATGATAAATACTGACATCAATTCCATCTGGGGCAAGAGTGACTGACTTCCCCAGGGTAACCTAAGAAAGGTAGTAGAAACGTAAACAGAATGCAACAACATCATTATAGGATTTCCTAGGTCACTACGAGGACACAAGGATCCTTCTAAAAAAACCACATAAACATGCTGGCAGTCTGCTATTTGTGTTATTTTAACACAAAATTGTGGGGAACTTATTTCTGTCAAGCTGTGCCTTGTATTTCTCTTAATACAGTGGGAGAGCTTAAATATCCAGATATACCCAAGCTCTGCAAAA
Organism: Coloeus monedula; assembly: GCF_965178545.1. Classification (NCBI taxonomy): domain Eukaryota; kingdom Metazoa; phylum Chordata; class Aves; order Passeriformes; family Corvidae; genus Coloeus; species Coloeus monedula. The sequence goes on along the minus strand of NC_138788.1, from coordinate 5,200,349 downwards.
AAGTGTATCTATTTACTACTAACTCAAAAAACAAACTTGGAAGCAAAAAAACCCCACTATAATGGTAAAAAGGTGCAAGGATATGTGACACTGTTGCTTTGGCGTCTGACCTATAAAGCAATTACAATAACACAGATATGAAGAACCCATAATAATTTAAAAGCTTTGAAAGCTGAGTATCTTGTATACAACATATTTAATCATAAAATGCATTTCAGTCAATATAAATAAATAAAAGTGAGGTCACGTTGATAACAGCTCTAGTCAATACAGACACATTCTACACAAGGGCTAAGTGCATTGCAAGAGTAAATAAATTCCTGGCTGTAATTGTTAATAAAACCAACTTTAATTGTTTTGTAAATTCAAAAGGTGAAATCTAGCCCCCACTGAAAACAGCTGAAAGTGGAAGCAGAGTAAAGGGAGATTGTTTAACCATTATATCAAAAGTGACATATCAAGACAAAGCAAGATTGCACCTCCACAAGAAACTTTCATCCATTTCTGATCATAGGAGAATTTCCATCCAAAGCCCACGCCTCTCCTCACAATATCCTGGAAAATGCTATCTCAGCAGCATTATCTAGTAGTGATATTTATGAGGAGGGAAGTGTACAGGTGGTACATGACCATGAAGTTTCACATAATGTTCAAGATTAGCACATCTGTTGCTTCAGACAGAGATTCAAAAATCCAACGAGAAACAATGATGCAATATAAGAACTCAGCAATCCCTAAAATACTAAATGCAGTGGTGAAAACAGTTAAGACAAATTATGGTACAAGACTGAAATGTCAAAGTCTTATTTGCAACTCCCTATTTTGGCAGAGCTAGTACTTAAAGAACTTACTAAGATTCTGTTTCTTTCTCCTTTCCCACAATTTAAAGCAGGAAGGAGGGATCTCACTCAAGGCACTTCATTTAACAGTGAACGTAATTGACTATGTTTGGTAATAAGTTTGGTAAGTTATAGATGGGTTTACTTGTGCTGAGATTACGAGGCAACTCAAAGCTCAAAAAAAACCTGTGAACAAAGAGTTATATTACCTCACCTTCAAATCTAGCAAAGGCCTTCTTGATACCAACAATTAAGGGAAGATTTAACTTCTACATGATTATTAGAAGCTACTGGCCAAGGAACTTGTGACTAAATTAAGAGCATACAGGTAAAGCAATCCCTCAAGAACAAACAGAACTGTGGTCAAGGGGGCAAGCCAGCAATTCTACAAACATTATTGATCTGATACACCAAGCAAGAAATTAAACAAAATTCTGCATGGCTTTATCTCCTGGTGCCAGGGCAGTGGCTGCCAGTGATACACAGAAATGTTATTATTACACTGGATAAGTTTTTTGTATTTTATTAAAACAAATTGTGTCATTTCACTCAAAAGCATACCTTCCAACATAGCCCAGCCCTGCTGAGAGGCCCAGTGCGCTTTTCAGGAACAAAACCAAACACACACACACACAGTCCCCTAAAGCTCCTCCTACCCCTGTACACATCTGTGTTTTGGTTTTCTATAGGGACTACATGCACATTTCTGAATGCATTTGTAACCCTTCTACAGAACATGCATTCCCATTATTTTAGTTTAAAATGTCACAAAAAGCACAAAAGAACTGAAAACACAGATAAATATTCAATATTTACATTTAGGTGGATAGTCTATTTATTATTTGGAGACAGACAACAGAATAGGCCGAACACTTAAAAAGACTGATTCTTAAATCCATCCAACAGCTCTTTCCTTCCAGAACTTACTCACCTGACCTGACAAGTGAAGCAGACAGCAGAACCCAAAATATATTGGGCTTTTTTTGCAGGTTGGATTGCAGGTGTTTGATGTGCATGGAATCATAATTTTTCTTACTCTCACTTTCTCTATTTTGCACTACTGAAACTCAAGTATGGAGAACAAATAAACATTTCTGTTTCTGCCTTGCTGGAAACAGTATCTGTAAGTGACCCACAAAAGGTTTTGGACAGGATATTCAAAAGTATGGGGGTGGATTGCACAAATCTCCTAGTTTATTTCAAGAACTGAAAGTGCATTTTTTTGACTCAACCAAAAAACCACTGTTCCTCAAACTGTATTTTTTGTATAGCTATACACCCATTATCCAGGATCTCACCTAGGACCCAGCAAATCATAGCACTGGGCAAATACATTAAATAATTTTAGCTGCAGTTTGAATGTTCTAACTTAACAATTGCTTCCTTTGTAGCCAGAGTTTGTTTATATGGGGGACAATTAGATTCTTCTCAGAAAACACAGAACACTTCACCCAAGTTTATCGAGCCTTGAGCAATGCATTCTCAAATAAAATTTTGATTTCAAGATAAGCATATTCTTAAAATGGAAGGCTAAAATAATCCTCAAGACTTACCAATACATGCAAGAAGAAATAAAAAAACCCCGTTGAGTTCTGCTTACAATGGTTTTGAGTATAAAATAACAAAACAAAACACAGTGGAAGTCATATCTTCAACAGTGCTCCATCCAGAACTGGAGCTCAGCTACCTACAATTAACTATAAACATATTTACCTTTGTGTTCCAAGCCTCTTCATGCAGCAAAGTTTTTTAGAGATGTAAACCTTTTCTTAGGCTGTGTAAATGCTCCATCACAGCACACCAATAGTACCAACTACATTGGGATAAAGCTTCTTCCCACTGGGGATAGCTGGGTTTGCTGATCAAACTGGGATAAGCCATGCAGCACACATCACATTCCCACAGCTACGGTACAGCTTCCCAGAGGATGCAGGCATAAAGAAAACTCTCCAGGGACTTACACAGTCTAAGGACTTGATCTCAAAAGGTGTTCAACATAGAAAGCCCCCGTGTCTAAATACAACACCCATAATTATCAATCAAATTAGTTGCATACTAAAATTACAACATAAAACTGAAGCTTATGTCATTAACCTTCTGCTTACTGGATTTCACATTCAGGTAAATCTTTAGTCCAATTTATAATGTAATGCATATAAAACAGAAAGGTCCTTATGGACTATTCATCCATTTACCAAACTTCAGAGCGATGAAATAAAACTGTACTGGAACTAGAACAATTGCAGTGTAACTACACTACAGCTACAGTGCTCGAATATTTGGTAAGATGAACACACATATGGATTACATTTATAAACTGGGGGGGGAAGGACATCAGTAAAGCCTCAACATGTATGACACAACTATTGTTTCATGTACATCTTAAAAGTATGTTATGCAAAATCCCAACCAAAACAGCAGCAAGAAAATACAAACAACCTACTAAATCAGTATTAATTAGTTCCTCATTCCCTCTTGGGATTTCTAACAAAACCATCACCATTACAAACAAAACTCTTCTTTAGTTAATTATCTAAATGGCCCTAAATTTCCTGTAACATCTATGAGCTACAGTATGGTCGGAGCGGAAGAAATGAAGAGCTGAAGCCACCAGCAAGCTTTCTACCTCACAAAAAAAAAAAACCAAATTACTGAATAGACAGAGAGCAGAAAGCTTTAAGGAAGAGTTACACAAAGACAGGGACATGGAGGTTGAAAATCCATAATGCGCCTGTGGAAAGAACAGGTAGAAATAATCTGGTGAAAAAGTGGGATTCACTGGCACCCTCAAGGATATTCCATGTCATTCACACAGTCAGACAAGCTCCAATTTTTCACCTGTTTCTGCCATAGTCAAAGATGTAAGCTGCAGCAAACATTATCATGCCCTTTCTGGTCCTGGAGGTCTCTCCTGTTCTCCCAAGGCCTCACTCCATTCTCCTGGCCCCTCACTGCATGCTCCAAGGACCTTGGCTAAGGCTTTCTTTGCTGCAGCCTACAAACACCCCAATCTTCCTGGGCTGCTCCTCTCTCCCAGTTCAACACAACACAACTGTGGACAGACAAATAAGCCAACAGCCCATGCAGACCAGATTCTTCCTCTAGCAGGATTAGTGCCAGAAGATTCTTCCTCTAGCAGGATTAGTGCCAGAACACTTCCGGTGATGTGTTTGTCATCACTTACAGCATGACCAGCAAGGGAGAGAGCGTGCTTGGGTTAAGTAGGAACACTCAGTACCTGTGGTTTAACCCCAGCCAGCAATTGACCACCACACTTGAAGCTATTCATGCAAGCAAAGGAGAACAAGGAATTCCTATCTTCAGGCACACATTCAGCCAACCCCAGGAAAACAGGGCTCCATCACTGGTTTTACACACAAAGTCATGTGGGCTTGTTCTGATGTTCTTATTATAGTCATGTGGTCAGAACACTTTCTACAGTACATCCTCTTACTGTCTGGTCAATTAGAGCAAATGCTCTTGTCCAGGACAAGAACTACCACCCTGTTAGCCAGGTCTCATTTCCATTCTTGGGTGTCAGAAGCTACACAGGATAACAGTTCAATATTCGAGGAAGATACTGAAAGGGACAGTTAAAATTTGTGGTAGTCTGTTAACCCACTGCTTTTGTGATGCCATGTTCCCCCTCCTGCTCTCCCTTGCCCTTAGCCTTGGCCACTCTCTCAGGCTCTCTTTATTGGTTCCTGTACCCCAACGCCGCCCAGGGACTGCCCCATAGCCCCTAACAAAACCCCCCTAACACCCAGACCACGAGGTCTCTCTGCCTCTAGGGATCAAGGGGACAAGATGTGATTAAAGTCCTCTCAAACCCCTATGAGAGACCCTTCTCACCTCCTCTGCCATCACTGGTTGTAATGCTGATAGCGGGATGGAGCAAGATCGCGGGATCGTCCGAAATGGACCATGTGATGCGACCGAGTCACATTGCCCTAAGCAGCCCCGCTGAGCTCTCAGGAAGCTACAGCCTGCTAAACAAAATCTAGCGATTACAACAAAAATTCAGAGTAAGGTTATGGCATCCTAGCCAAACATATTGTCCACATCTTTTTCTGCTAGGGTGCCAATACCAGTACATTTGGGAAACAAAACATGAAAACTGACACCACTGAGGTTTTCATGGAGCTCTTAACAAACCCCAAATGATCTACAAGTACACATCAAGTTGTCTGTGTAGCCTACAAAATCCTAAGAATAGTTTTGAAAGCACTACAATCCTATGACACAGATAATGGCATGACCTTATCTGAAAACTGAAATTTAATTCTCATCAATTCACCAGGTAAAGATATACTGGTGGGAAAATAAGCTTGATAAAAAACACCTGGAATTACTGTTTGCAATAGCAGCAACAGCTTTATGATGTAAAGGAAAGCTTTTCTAACTCAGAAGCGTAAATCAGACTCTGCCTCCATGTCAACAATAATGCACAGCCATATAAGAGATACAGGAAGGAAACAAACTGCTGCTGTACTTGCTACTTTTACTATTATTTTTAAAGCTGCTATGACACATTTCCTAATTACTTTTAATTAGGAATTAAGTAAAGCAGGCAGTCAAACTGCCAGATATTTTTGCAATATGAATGCAAAATGTAACACAGAAAAACCCCCTGCAGATCATGTCACCTCTTTGCCACATTTAATGACATTATAGCATTGTAGTTTGCACAAAGAAATCATGAAAACACATGAAGGGTAGTCATCCATTGCCTTGAATTTGATGCTACTGCTATAAAATCATTTTAAAGCTCTTCTTAAAATCCTGGAAGCTCAGAGACCTGAATCAGCCAACATTGGTAACATTTGCCCTTTCACCCCTCTCCAGGTCAGATACTCCAGATTGATGGAATGGCAGGGGCTGGAAGGGACTGCTGGAGGTCAATCTGACCCTGCCCAAGCAGGGTCACCCAGAGCCAGCTGCTCAGGACCATATCCAGATGATTCCTTTAATATCCTCCCTCAGAGCTGTGCCAGAATTTCCCCAAATCACTGAAGTCTGACCCTGCACAAAGGGAAAAGGTAAGCATGCAGGGAATAAAAAGAAATTGTTGTGCCTTTACTTTCCAAGCTCACGCAGAAGGTAGTGCAAATCTCCAAGAAGCTTGTTCCTTAGCTGCAGCTCAGGGGACACAGAGGCACACACAAGAATGTGGACCATACAGCCCATCCTATCAACAGTGCAGCTACACCAAACTCATGTGTACCTCATCCACGTCCCTAAGTGCTTGCCAAACGAAGTGCTTCCATCTGTTCCTCACCTACATCCCCAGGTCGCAGCGGTGCAAGCGACTACAGCCACCCTGACCCCTAAACACAACACCAGCAGCCTGTGATGCTCAGGCCCTGAGGTTCAGCCACCCACTGCAGTTAGGGTGAGAACCCACAATCTCTCTCTTCAGATATTTGCATACTTTTATATGATTGGTTCATGCTTCCCCCGCCCTGTTTTAGGTATAAGTTTTTTAATATTCATTTCCCTTAGTTAATATGTAATAGTTCTAGAAGGTTCTGTCCTACTCAACATTCCATTGGTTTCTTCCCTAAGTCCCTCCTATGTACGGCTCCCATTGGTTCCCTTACCCTCAACCCCACCTCCTGTCCAATATCCCATTGGCTGTAATCCCTTTCCCTGCCTTCCCTATTCCCAATATAAAATCTCTGGGCCCTGTCAAAAATTTGGCTCTTCGTCCCTGTCCCTTCACCTGAATAAACCTCAGCGTGCAATCCATACGGAGAGTCCCCTCTTTTTATACTTCTTCACCTCTGCCTGCGTGCGCTCACATTCAGTTCAAGGGGAAGCTCCCTCGGGTGAGGAGCACACCCGTGTGCCTGCTTCTTTGTGTGTGTGCCTGCCGTAGTGCAGTCGGTCTGTGGCTAGACCTCCGGACTCTCTTTGGGCTAGCACGCAAACCCAACACCAGGTGAGTGCAGAGTGCTGAGCACCCACAAGGATCCCCATCACACTGCCAGTGTTCCAGCTGGAAAACATCTCCAGGTGAGGTGTAAAGCTGGTAACAGAGATGCACAATGCCACAGAACAAAGCCATGCTAGATGGATCTGTGGATCAATGATGTTAGCTCCTTCCTTCAACAACAGCAATGAGTCCCTGTCAACCTGTGCTATTTACACCTCTCTGTTACTGCATGCTACAGCTATTTACATTCTCAGCTCTTTACTGCTGTACACCCCTCTCTTCCAAAAACCATGTCAACCTCCATCTCTTAACGGTAGTATTATTTTGCTGTCTTGTACTACTCTAAGCTTTACTACCCTCCTCCCCAGACTCAGTAGATTTTTTACCACAAGTCTCTAATAATGATACTTTATTGCCATTATTCCCTTCCTGGCATATAGCTGTAGGACCGTCACTAAAAAAATGTAGCATCTCAAAATAACTTACAAATTCAGAAAAAAAGGATGAAGTTGAAGAGATAAAAAAAGAAATACCTTTCCAGGAAAAATCCTTTCAAATTTTAAGGGCAAAGGGAAAAATAAATGGTTTATAAAACATTCATAGCACTTTGGTGCAATATGAATCTATCACAAATGCCCTCCAGCAACTTTAAAAAACTCAATCAGTCTCATGTCTTATGTCCACTGACTGCAGGTGAGGCAAGAAGAGGATAAAACAGGACAGCTTCTGTATTGTTACAGAAGCTGAGGCTACTCAGGGTTTGCATTTTTGTTTAATATTATGAAGTGAGAATTTGTTGAGGATTCTATTCCAACACAACAGATACTGGAGGATGAAAGTTAAGACTGAAGACCTCAAGGCATTTTATAGTTAATTGTTCTCTCTCCAAGTACTATCATAAAAGAGCCAAGCAGTCACAGTCAGCATGAGACTTTCAGGGGAACCTAAGAGTAACAGTGGGGGGGTTTTTTCCCCCATTCAAACTGTTTGTTGGAGAAGTTCAAGCCAAAGCAATCTAAGTCTATTTGTACAGAAGCATAAAGTACTGTACCTTCCAATATGTTTTGGTGTTTCACAGCTTTATGATTCATAGAATCCCAATAAGCTTGCTACAAGGTTTTTAAAATAACAAACCTCAATTTCCATAAATGGAGCAAGATAACATCCTACAAATACTAGTGTCAGTCCATTATACTAGAGGATATAAGAAAGATTTTTTCCTTGTACCATTTCCAGTCCTTGCCATATAGCCAGACAAGCTGGCTTTGTACATGCCCCTTTAGCACAGATTGCCCTTCACATGAACACTGCACTGCTCTGATGGTACAGAGCCGCATCCATCCAAACAGGGTCACACGTTGTTGTGACAGCTGAGGACTAGACTAACAACTTTTTCCATGCAGTGTCTCCTGGTAGCCAGTAACAGCAGCTCTCTAATACTGGACATTGCCTTCTCTCACCAAAGCTGTGCCACTGCCAGGTCAAGCTGGCATCAGTTAATGAAGTCTGCAGTGCCCCCAAAAGCAGCAACTGCTCTTCCTCTAGACTGCCCTCACTCCTTCCCTTGAGCCAGGCAAGCCTGTTGAGGCATCCACACAGCAAACTACGCTGGGCAGCTGACCTGAAGTAAAACTTAACCTTCCTGCTTCCCAGGTGGATTCACAGCAGTTTCCTGACCCAGACTGCTGAGCAGCTATGTGACTGCTACTGCTACTCATGAGGGAAGGGGCAGAAATGAGAGCTTGGGAGCAGGGAGGCAGGAAAGTCTCCAGCAGCACTGATGCTGTAAGCCAGACCAAACTGGTTGTGGAACCAGGATGTATGAGAAGGAACTAAACACAGGACTGCTCAAGAAGTCTACCATAGATACCAAGGTTAATGACAAAATCTTCATTATCTTCAGCAGCATTGTGTGTGAACTTTGCAACATGGTGAAAACCTACATGAACAACTTCACCAGAGTAACTTTCCTTTCGTTTTAGAAATAATATTACTAAGGCACAATACATACTCTTAATTAAACTCTCCACTGAAAGGCTAGAGATGATACCCAAGAAGTCTGATACTGTTGGATACTAACATCTGTTTTCTGTTTTTTAAAGCAGATGGTAGAGAACTCACTGATTTACCATGTTCTCCCCCATTACTTCTGCCCTGTATTTGAAGGAAATTATATTAATACAGATAAAAGGAGATGCCGTACAGATGGTTCAACCAAGAAGATGAAACTGTGGTTATTAAAGTGATATTGGTGAAGAGTTTTATGAGGTTAATAAAAAAATCTTCTTCGGTGTCCCCCACTATTTAATGTGCCAAAGCAAATAACAAAATGGATGATTGATTTTCTCTCATGAAAGAGTAAATACATAGGAAATGTGAATTGCTAGCTTCAAAAATCCACACCATCATAAAATACATACTTAAGCTCTAATACCTGAAAAACGCAACACATGAAAAGATCCTGCCCACTGATTAGCTATCAAGTCTCATTTTTGTGAACAAGAATTTTCATGTTTGCTAGTACCTACTTTCTAAAAAATTACACGGAAGGAAATAATATCCATTTATCTGTATCAACAAAAAAGGGCTAGACAATTTAAGTGTAAATCAACACATAGCTCAAAGGAAGAGCTAAATTCCTCCATTCATTTTCATAACAGAAAAACACAAATACAGTGCTTAATTTTGAGAAAAAAAATTATAGGGCATTCACATTAAAGCTTAAGCAAAACTTATGAAGCATAACAAAGTTATGGTCATTTTCTAAGAAAGCAAGCAGAGAATACACAAGCCCTGCTTGGAGAGCAGAGCTTCTCAAGTTGGATTTTTGTGCGTGTGGGGCACAGTGCTGTCACTGTTGGACTGCTGAAGGCTTCCATGACACTTTACACTGAACCGGTGGCAATCACTGTATGAGCAGAGAATGCAAGTGGCTACTGGACTGGAATGGAGATGCTTTGCCTGGATCCCTTCTGCAGACACACACACACACTCTCCAAAAGACTCTTCAATCCTTCAACTCTTGGTTCTGTGGTATTTCTAAATTTGCTGATAAACACAGACCATTTCACATCATCCTGAAAGACATGTGACGGGCTTAATACTGTCTGCTAGCAAGATAGAAAAGGAAGCCTCACTACAACAGTACTGAAATTATTAAAATTGGAAGAAAGGAAGGCTGCAGGGGCTGGTTTCTTGCAAGGCTTGGTGGGTTTTGCCCTTCTCACCACCACAGGTACACAGCTGTCAATAGAGGAACAGCTCTACAATACCAAAATACAGCAGTCAGTTCCAGACTGTCATGTTGGCACTGAAGAAACAGATGAATTATGCTGGACAAGCCCAATACAAAATGTTCAAGACAGCTGTCAGATCAGTATTTCAACGGCCTGGAAACATGATGTGTATGAATATATTCCCACTGATCAGCTCAGCATCTTGGTTACCCCAATACCGCCCTCCACATTACCTGAACTACCACAGTGATCTATTTACAAAACTTCTGTAGCCAAAAAACCATGTTCTGTATTTAGTGGTTTACCATATACCAGCCAATATTAAAAACTACTAGTAGCATATTAAGTTCTAAGCAGCAAGAAAAGATGGCATTCAAAATTACAGCTGAATCCTTCACAAACGTGCCACGTGTTATGCACTTTCCATTAGTTACATGTTACACAGAATTGCTTCTCACCTCAGTTTGTATAACCAGATGGTTTCTATCTCTCAATACTTCAGAGAAAAACAAGCTCACCAAAATATTAAGATCCAAGGTTCTCCTTATACCAGTGCTTACACATCTTCTTTAAAATATCTGGTAAAATACTCCATGGGATCAAATGAGTTTCAAACATTTTTATCACCATCTAAAGATTAAGCTAAACCATGAACATTCGTGTGTTTTTGCTGCATTTTCCTTCCTTTCATGATGTTCCAGTAATCACCCTGTACCACTCCAGTAACTAGCAGCAAGATCCAGTGAGAGCTCCCTTTCAAAGGAAGTGAGCCTAAAATTCAGTGTTTCAGATACAGTTATTCTAAGATATCCCAAACCCCCTGCTCCTTACAATTTTCAAGGGATCTTTATGCTAATGAAAAGGCTCTAGGCAGAGCCCTCTGACATGCTGAAGGTCACCTTAGCTGTTGCCTTAAAACCACCCACCTCTGATCTCCACATTGACACAACTGTTCCAGCTTTAGGCTCAAGGTCATTCTTCTCAAAAGTGGCAGCTCAGGATTTGAAAGCTCATTAAACCATAAAAATGTAAAAACCTATGAAGAATTTAGATAGGGAAGCCAGATTCTCATCTGCTACCCTAAATGTGGGAAACCAGAGATTAATTTTCCATCCCTCTGTTGACAGGTTTACCATCTACCAGGTATTCCAGAGGACTATTAGAGCAACTACAGTCTTCTCCAAGCACACCACTGAACTGAAGCAAAAGGGTAACAAACTGTCTTGGGGTGACCTTATGATGTGTATCCCGTATCGCTGCCTATGCCCAGAAATTAATTTTTGGGCCTTTCTATGCCTTTAAACCGAGCCTGAGAGGGGGAAGAAAAAAACCTGAGCAAAAACTTTCTCAAAGCAGTTTGCCGCTTGTTCAAGGTCACATAAAGATAGCAGGTTTTTTTTCCCAGCTGGGGCAGGGGAGTGAGGAAGCACCCGCCTTGCGGCTTTCCAGTCAGCTTTTGGCCAGTTTTTCCAGTTTCTTGTTCTCCAGAGAGAGACTGAGAGCTGAACTTTTCCTTCTCTGGAATTTCGGATTTTCTCCCTTTTCTACTGGACTGCTTGATTGCTGTAACATCAGAGCACATCGGGAGGACTTTCCACCGGGCACAGAGGGCCTGGCCCTGGGCCAAGCCCCAGCTCCGAGGAGACCAAAGGGAGGACTCGAACACTTTCCCAGGTTTTTCCTCTACAGCGAAAGATTTTACCATTTAACATTATTTTCCTTTCCCGTGTGTTTGTTAAATAAATAGTTTTATCTTCACTTTCCTTCGAGGAAAATTTATTTTTTCCTGAACCTGGTGGGGGGAGGGGTGGTTGTGTCTTCTCTCAGAGGATATATTTCTAAATTTGGCCAAACCAGAACACAAACCCAAAACGGGTATTAGCAAAACAGCTCTACAGATTTATAGTCTTGCTATTCAAAAACAAAAACTTGTTTGCTTTTGTTGGTTATTTCCCTTCTCTTTCTTTCCCATGCATTCATTTGAAGTCAAGATTTTGTTGGCACTCCAGGACAGTAATATGGACTCCCACTACAAGTGACACTGGAGATTGTACTTACCTGACACCACCCAATTCTCCCAACCAAAAGTGAGTTATATGAACAGAAATTATTCTTCCTTCATCAAATCATATGCAACCAGTTCTTTATTTTTTATTCTACTATTACTGATTTAACAGTAAATTAATTTCTCATGGAACATTCATGACATTCCAGGATCATTATGTGTTTTGCATTGGCTCTAATATAAATGCCCAGCTTATTTCATTTGTTTAACAGTCAAAATATTTGATAATAATTTCACATGAGAAAACAAACAAAAGAGTTCAGAATCAACCCTCTACATTTTACCTACAGTAGAGTATGATTAATGTAACAAAAGCCAAAAGGCTTTCCTCTAGCATTTGCCAACTCTGTAACTGCCAATTCTTTTCCCCTGTGCTCCACAGGAAGTTTTGCTGTCAAGACTCCAAGGTGTTTTCTGTAGGTGTTAGCAATTTTTTTCGGTTCATACTTTTTGGGGCATTTGGGGTGGGGAGGCTCTATTGTATTTCTACTATCTCAGATTTCAATCCGTAGCGCATTTCCCTTCAAGAAATATTTTGCAAAGCACATAAAATACCTTACTTTTCACTCTGAAGATTTAAGAGCATTGGGGAATTTTCTCATTCTGAACTCTAATTGATATGCCTCACAGGGAACTTAAGGGATGATTATTTTCCCTATGGAGGGTTTTTAAATGATATGGCATAATCTGATTTACTGAAAAAATGCAGGAGCCTTAATATGCTATTTCTTACTTAGGTAAAATGCGAATTGCTTTGATAGGGCATGGTCCTTATCTAAGAAAGCAGTGAATCCTGCACAATGAACACACCATTAGTAGTAATACAATCTTACTATGTGCATTCCACATTGTCTTTTTAGACAGATCTGTGATCATCAACTGACTCACCATGGTTTACCTCAAAGTTAACCAAACCTACAAACAAAAAGAAAGAAACTCAAGAAACTTTCATTTTACTATAGGAAATTAAAAGCCTAGAAACTTAAATGGCTGTGAAGAAAAGTCAATATTTTAGTCAAAATTTGATTTTAGGAATTTCTGGTATCAGATATGTAGGTTTCAATTTCAATTAAAAAGCTGCATCTAGATGCCTAACAATCCATTATAAAAGTGCACTTGACCCCCAGAGAAACAAAGAAGCTGGAAGAAGCCACCTTCTTACAAATCCAGTAACACATTAAATCACATAAGAGTGTGATCTAAAATACAGAACTTTTCAAGTTTTTAAACCAGACATTGAAACAATTATTCAAGAGAAAACACTGATTTGTGACATTTTCAGAACAGTACATTTCCTTGACAGAAACCATTAAGACTTGCATTTATTCAACAGGCATAAAATGGACTTCTCAAACTTGCTATTGAACATACTAATATTTGCTCTTCATCTTTCATTTCAACTACATTTACCACAAAAGGGTAAGAACACTTCAGAGAACTAATGATCTTGAAATTATGCAGCCTCAAGGCTGCAACACAGATCAGATTCACAGAAATCAGTAAAATCTTTGCTCTAAAAGATTTAACTGCAGAAGTTTTTATATCTCTGTAACTCTGAACATGACAAAGTGAACACATTTTCAGTACTTAACATCTTAGAAAAACTGTATCTGTGCTTTTTTTCATTAATTTCCTTACAACAAGAGTTCAAGCTTTTAAACTGGTGATAATCAGAAGAATTCACACTTTCCTGTTCACATAAGCAAAAACCAAATCAAGTGATGTCTTCCAAGTTAAAGGTCAAAATAGGTTTTGCTTTCCAAGAATTAATTATTCCCTATTTTTCACATTACAATGTTCAATCAGGTTGATTTCAGAAACAGAGCAGCATATTTTTGCAATTACACTTTTTACAGCTTCTCAGAACTCCCAATCAATACATACTATTAACCATTGCTATGTCAACTACAGAGAAAACAAACAGATTACCTAAGTATTTGCATTTATCATTTGGTCTCCATCTGCCACGCTGTGTAAATGGAATGTAAGCTTAGACAAAAGGAACATAACTAAACAGCTGTGTTATGTGACAATAACATAGCATATGGTGAGGGCACTGGAATGGGAATGAATTGAATAAGTCCTACCTGTGGGCACAAAGTCTCAATGTGATTAGCTGCCATTTCGACAATTTTCGTTCCATCTTCATTTGTTGACAACGAACAAGCAAGATTAGCAACCTTAAATAAAATAAATAAACAAACAGCCTTGTAAGCAAGTATTCCTCCACAGACTTCAAACTTGCCAAAAAATATCTCTGCTAGAAAGCCTTCATGGGATGGGGGGTGGGGGGTAATATTTTGTCAGAGGATGTTTTTGAACCAGGAAACACTGCAGGAAGGAAAAAGAGCTGTGGAAAGAGGTGATAGTGACAAGAAATCTTATGACCTCACCCCAATTTAGGCTCAGCAGGTAACAGTTGCAGAGTGGTGTTTAGAAAACAGGAGGAAATTTCCAAGAAAGACCATAAGGTTTCAGCAGATTGCTTGTGATCTTGCCCCTTAATTTTTCAGAGCCCTTCCAACCATGATCAGCATTTCCACTGTTTTTTAATACTTACTTTTAAGACCTTAAAGCTCAAATAACATTTATCTTGACTTGTAATAAGACACAGAGTAATTTCTGCTGTGAGCTATTCACAGATCATTCTTTTAATCAGTGGTACGGTTTTCTACTGAAACAGTCATATATATACCATATACAGTGCAACTAACAGTGAAAACATATGGAAACTCTAAATCTGTGAAACAACAAATCTATCTTCTATTATACCATACACCATAGAGCTACAGCTTCCTTTTAAGCAAAAACCTCTTCCACAATGCGCCACAGCTCCGCAAGTTTAAATGGATTAAGGAAAAAGTATCTCACTGCAGCTGAACATCAACAGGCTGTAATAGACAGGTTTGACAAAGGTACAGTAGAGGCTGGGATACTGGGATCCAGTAGTTCTTTTTATGCTACTGTAGAAGTATCAAGTCCTTCCATAAAAGTACTCCACACTTGTTAATTATCACAGCCTTCCCTGAAGTAGCAGTACTGCCTCCACCCACTCTAATGTTAATGTAGACCAAAAACTGCCTGAGAACTAGACCTCTGCAGTGCTGCAAATATGAACACAGACAGGCATAGCTATTCTGGAGTAATCCAAAACTCATAAAACAACTTCGACAGTTCAGCTGCCATGAAATAAAAGCAAATCTTCCTTTATCAACATTTTATGGCACTACTACTAGTTCAATGATGACCTATTATCAAAGGTTTTTATTATTCTTACTTAATTGATATAAGTAATTACAAGGCATTAGTCAGTGCACAGACTAATTACTTTTCCTATTTAAACTTCAGAAAAGACTAAGACACTTTCTGAAGGAGATGAGATCTAGAATGCAGGGCCTTCCATGTACACCTGTGCCTACACAAAAATACTTCATAAAACTTTCCCTGGTTCCGTACCCATATGATGTATTATCTTGTCCACATAATAAACAACGGTTAAGACTGAAGAAATCCAGTTTTCATCAATGGATTGACACTGTACTCTTATTTGAAGTAATCTGCTATGGGTTGGCTTTTTAATGCAGTATCTGAAAAAACTGGGTTTGATTCTATGCTTTCCTTCCTGACTCTTCAGCTTAAATTGCTAACAGACAATTTTATATCGTCACATTACAACGCTAGGAGATGCTATTCCCTCCCCTCAAAAAAAAAAAAAATTAAAAAAAAAAAAAAATCTATTTTTTCTTCTTTGGATTGAAGGTCAAGAATTTTCACTACTGGTCCCAAGAACTAATTCATATTGACTTGAGTATTTTAATTATTCCTTTGCCCCAGTTGCTGAGCTGCTTCTGTGTTCTTAATTTAAATCTGTGTTCACTCATACTTTGTTACTACACCACCTATGCAAAATGCAACACTCTACAAGACTTGGTGCAAACATTATTGATTTAAAGAACTCCTCTATGCCTAAAGCAGTAATAATTCAAAGGTAAAATAAAAAGGCAATGCCAGCCATTCCACCAGGACAAAACCTCTCAGCAGCAGTTTCTTTTTTCCCCTCTTTACCATAAGGTTCCTTAGGCTTATAAAATTTATTCCGTAGTTTCCAGAAAAACTTTACTTTCTTTTCTTGGAATCCACTACAAACATGTGCAATACAGAGCCCCTGTTTATGAGTGAGATACTGCTGTGAGTAGTTTTGTTCCTGTCTTGATAAGCAAGGCAGATACGGAGACAGTTTACAACAACTTTTTATCCTGTTTCCCAGTTACATCACCTCCAGCATTCCAGTACAAACACAGAGCTTGATGTAAATTGTGCCACAGTCACAGAATAATAAGTTAGAATGAAAGAGGTTTCATGTAGTCCATGTTCTACATGTAGTCATGTAGTCCAACCCCCTGTTCAAAACACGAGAATGAACTCGAAACCAATGCGTGCCAAAGGCTTTATGTAACAGATCAGCATGTGGTGACAAATTCTCTGTGTGTTACCAGATCATGTGGGAAATCAGAAGGGTAGAAAGGTGTGGCTCTTCAACAAAGCATGCTCAGGTTGGGAAGGATCTCAATCTGTAAGCACTCCCTTTTATTCGAAGTCAACAGCAATGCAAGTTCTTTTAATATAAAGAGGAAAAACTGTTTCTGATCTTACACTTCCCCTCCTGATTCTTCAGCTCTAAGCATTCCTTGGTGAGGCCCAATTCAGAACAGTATCCTCAAAGCACAAGCAGCAAACCAAGGATATAAGCACCAGGAATTTATGTTAGGCCACTTCATAACAGCAAACAGAGTTTTGTATTATTTACATTAGAAGTCTTAAAAAAAAAAAAAAACTATTAAGGAAAGTAGTATTGGCTACTTTGGAATAAATACATGTTATATTTCAGATGGGTATTTGGAATTCATATTACAGTGCTATGCCAGCAGTGAATTTAGACCTTTGCCTTTCATTTTGACCAATGTTAGTAAGACTTCTGTTTCCATGAGAAAACGGGTAGAATTTTCTTCTCCTGGCAGTGAAGCAGCACTTTTCCATGTCTCTTATGCGTAAGTAAAAGGCCTCTCAGTCAGTCTCAGCAGTAGGTGATGAGGCTCACAGCTATTCCACCCAAAGACAATCCAGATCCCTGTAAGCCATTAACATGGTCTCAACCATCAGTACACTCACTGTTGGCATCTCCCTCACCAGCTCCTGATAAGATCTCCTTAACACAAATACAAAACACAGTAATGCAAATAAATATAATGGAAAGAGTTAAGCACGTGTGTAATTTTTCCAAGCGCGAGGAAGTGGATCTGAGAATCTGAAGTCTTCTTTGAGGCTGTAACGTTGCTAACAAGGAGGACAAGCTGTCTCAGCAATAGTAAATGCCTACAGTTCATAAGAAAAAATCAACGCCTAGCACAGAGAAGACCTTACTGTCACAAGTATCATACACATTTCAGAAGATTTTTACAATCTGGGAAATCTTCATTACACCAGTCTCTCCCCTAAGCAGTAAAAACTACACTAATACATTACATTTCTTTTGTATTCTCTGGGAGAAACTAGCTTCCCTTAGAGGGACTTCAAACTTAAGTACACTGCAACTTCAAAAACAAATAAAATTGCAAAATGAAAAGCCAGCATTCCTCTCAGAAAATAACTGTCCTTCTGAAGAGCAAAGTTTGTCGTGGCAAAGCAAAAGCTTTGTTGTAGGCTGGTCTGATTGAAATCAGAACCGAAAAAAAATCATTATC
This sequence comes from Coloeus monedula, assembly GCF_965178545.1. Classification (NCBI taxonomy): domain Eukaryota; kingdom Metazoa; phylum Chordata; class Aves; order Passeriformes; family Corvidae; genus Coloeus; species Coloeus monedula. The sequence continues at coordinate 5,182,533 of NC_138788.1, read as the reverse complement.
ATTTTCTCCAAACATTTTTAAGATACTAAGAAAGCAGTTACACAGCTTTTCCTTGAAAACATAAAGAACAGAGAACAAACCATCCTTGATGAGGTTTAGCAACATCAATTAATACACTAATTAAGGTGCAGTGCAGAAAGGAAGACTTTGAACGGAGCATATAAGTGCAGCACTGGCAGTAGATAAAATATTTCATTAGCCTCAAGGAGTTTTAGATTGTGAAGGCACCAAAGAGTGTACTTTTTGATGCCCATTAGCTGCACACCAAAGATATGCCAATGCACATTTATTTTATTCCTGAAGTTATTAAACAAGCTTCTTACAGGCACTTTAACTGGTGTTTTTATTTTTACTATTGGGTGACAGCATACCTTTCTGTGTTGGGGAGGGGGTTGATTCCTCTCTTTAGCATAGGGTGGGCTGTTGGGGTGGCTCAGCCTGCTCTCGGGCTGAAACCATCAAATCTCGGTCACCAAAAGAGATCACTGAGATCTAGGTTACCTCCCCCTGGGTGGCTCTCAATCCTAAATTACCTCCCCCTGTTCCAGAAAGTTCTCCCTTTTTTAGTTATTAATTGGTTCCCTGTTATGACTCCTGCCTCCCTCTTTTCCCCATTTGTTCTGAAAAATTGTATCCTCCCCTCTGCTTGTAGCCCATTGGTTGTTTTCTCTTTCCCCGCCTTGCTCCACCCCCCCCATAAAGGGGCTAGCCCGCGTCTGCTCAAGGGCCGCTCTGGTCCCTGGACCTTCCTGCAAATAAACCTGTTGGAATTCACACCAGAAGCCCCTCCCGCCTTCTTTGCCTCCGGGCTAACGCGAGCCTAATCCATCAGCTGCCCGACGTGCTTCCTCTGAGGAGGAGCCAGCGCACGGACCCATCTCACGCTGATTCCACTGAGCCGTCCAGCGAGGACGCTGTGGAGGCCAACGCTGCATCCCCTCTGCCCGAGGGCACGCTGAGGCTTGTGATTACAAGCCCCCCGTTGCGTTAGTGGGCCAACAACTTTTCAGGCTAGAAACTGCTGAAGAGTATCGGTGTCTTCATCAACAAACGGGACAGGGAGCCTGGTCAGGCGCTCCAGGAGCCTTTTATTATTTTATTCTATTACCAGTCTCACACACCGAGTTGAGACAGAGTTGGTACAAAGCTCACGCTGCCAAGGACATCCAACAACTTCCTGTTTGCAAAGCATTTTTAAAAGCTTCTTAGCCAATCAGCATACTTCTAAAAGTTACAGACAGCTGTCTTCACCAATTCATAATAGCGCACGTACAACTGTTAAATACAATACTGGCTTGTTATGCCTTGACATAACAATACACAGTATCCTGAGGCTTAAACTTATATATTTTGCTAAGCATATTTTTTTGCAACGCCAAAAATCTATCTAGGCCTAACCTAGAAACCCTAACCATTGTTTTAATGTCCTTGGCGCTGCATAACTCTATCTTCTTCTAGCTTTTCACAGGCAAAGCTGAATCCTAAATCCTTTTGCTTTATTTTCTGAAGCCTGCTTTTATTTCGCACACCTAAAATCCTTTCCACCTTTTGTGTTTCCCCACAAAGAGTAAGATTTGCATGTAGGAGTTATACTCTGTTAAAAAAATAATTCAGCAAATTACATTCCCCTCCTTGATTGATACATTACAGGGGACTCGTGTATCTAGGAGAGAGCACAACTGGAAATGCGTGTCCAGATGTTTTCAGTTTCTATGCTTTATCAAACAACTGAAAAGCAAAGAAAGATGCACTTAGAGGCTGCGAGAGATACATTATACACGAACAAGTTCACCCTGTTGTCCAAACTTACTTGGGATGGAAGGCCTTTTCCCCTGCCTATGTTCACACAAGTACAGTCACACTGTGGATCCTCATGTTCTCTCCCCAAGCAGAGGGTGAAGGCTTTAAAAAGTCTTCAAGCTTCTTTCAGCCTCAGATTCCCCAACGCTTTCCACTGGGGATTACAACACAAAATGCATATAGGCAAAGCACCCTGGAGAGCCACTAATTACTTCCAGTGGATCTCCAGAAAGGTGTGATAATTTTAAAGAGCCAATTCCCTGAAGCCATCTATTGCTGGATAACAAAGATAACCCAACATCCTTTCTGTAGACAAAAAGAACATGTTCCCAGTCCTTCAAGAGCCTCAGGACAAGTGGAAGTTCACATGCAAAGTGAGACTGCCTCTTCCCTGTGAGAAGACCAAGGGGTCTTATCATGGCAATTCTGCTGCAAAGGAAGAGGAACCCCTGGGAGAGACATTCCAGCCATGGTTTAAGGATGCAATGCAGTGGTTCAGAAATTAATCCTGGTTCAGAGTTAACTCCAGAGTGAGAACAAAATGCAGAGTCAAATGCAAAAGTGAGATTTTTAAATAGTAAAAGAGTAAATAATCACTGCACTGCCTCACCACCTGTTTCATTCGCAGCTGAATACAGCTTTGCTGATCTATTGTCCACACTGCACAGCAAGAATTAAATGTACCCCCAAGGATTCTTTTCAGTCAAATTCACTCCATTAACTCCCAAAAATAAGTATTTGCTTGGGAACAGATTGTCTGCTAACTAGCTAAACTCTTCTTCTATAAATTGTACTAAATGATGCAGCACGTTCTCTAGATGTAATCCCTTTTGCAGCATGTTCTCTAGATTTGATCCCTTTCAACAGAAGCTCAGTTTCTTTTCATTATTGTACCCAAAGTCCCAACTCACTTATACTGTAAATCACTAAGGATAAGTAGATTGTTAATTCCATGAAAGCTTCTGTTTCCTCTTCTTAGCGAAGACATCCTGTTCTTCATATTAAATACCTACTGTCAAGAAACTGTTTCACTAAGGAAAGACCTTCCAAAGCTCTGCCTGACCTAAAGTTACCCAGGTCCTTCACCACACTACTCCAGGGTAAGCCCAAAGTCTGTTCTTTGGAGATTTTTTTAGCCTAGTGTGAAGAACCTTCTGGCAACCCAATCCCTCCCACTGATAACCCTAGCAAAATTCTTAGTACCATACTGGGAAAGTATTACTAAAATAAAAACTGACATGCTTCAAATTTCACAAGAAATGAACTTGTGTGTCACAAGATTTCAAATACAGTCTTTACTAGAAAGTTTAAAGTACTGATCTTGTCATTTTGCCTTTTTTTTTTTTTAAACACCTGTAATATAGATCAGAACAAAACTTACTGGTTTTCCACAAAACCAAGCAAAAGTGGTTTTTATACACATGTCTAAGGAACACTAACCAGATATATTGTCACTTCAACATGTATATGAATTCTTCCTGGCAGGGTGTTAAAAAAGCTGAAGGAGGACAGTGCATAAATGGACACAAAAACAGCCCAGGAATCCACTGAGGTGGAGGTTAATCCTGAATAATCACAATTCAGAAGATATTTCATTTGAAGGAGAGCAACTGAATACTGAGTTGAGGAATAACATTAGAATTTCAGCATTACAGCAGTCAATATGGTTTTCAATATAAATTATATACTCCAGGTAAACTGATTATAACTGTTAGCCTGCTCTCTTCAAACCATAAATGAAAAAACGTACTCATGTATTTTCTGCTTCTAATTTTGTGGTATACAGAAATATCTTCAACAGGTTTTTTATGTGTTCTATTTCTACCAGTAGCTTTATTCATGAAACCTTAAGAAGTCTTTTGAGGAAAATGACTGTTCACATAAAAAAGAGCCATGAAAAAACTACAAAGGTCAACATTAAATAATGACTCTATACTTTCCAAGGAAAAAAAGCTACATTGATGTATGTATGTCTTCCAGTCATTGCTGCATTTTTATGTGCATTTATGATTACTATGTGCATTTTTATGAGCTTAATAAAACTTACCTAGACTACAGTATTTGTTTATAGTGAAAAACCACATTCCTGTGGACTGAAAACTTACCTCCAATGGGCAATGAAGTAATATCACAATGTTGCTTGTTTTCCAATCCATTTTCTACCATAAAACTTAATTTCTTTCCAGATCAAGTCAAGTAGTTACACCTCACGTCAAAAGTCACACTCTTACCTTATTAGTTACTACTTTTGTGAAGAAAAAGTTACAAACTCTACTCAAACATACATTTAACATATATTATGCTGCTTTCCCTGCCTCTTTTCACCTTCCACTCTTCCAGAAAGACTCTTGAGGCTGCTAATTTAACTACAGTAGGGGACTACACACCTGCAAGCCTCTTCACTCACCTTTTGGTTTCTTTTGCACTCTCTTCATTTTGCCTGTCTCCATCTCCTTCCATTTTCTTCAGGGCTGAATTACCCAGTACTACATTACTGCCTAACCCACTGCTGATCTGACCAAATTAGCTCAACCTGCTACACCTGAGGCTTATCACTGCCCCTCCAGGTGTTACCAACCACCTGGTTAAGATTGTTCAAACTCCTCAGAGTATTATGTAACTTTAACTGTTTCCTACCAAGCACGTCCAAGATTCTGCTCTTATAATTAATAGAGCATAGATGAATACCCATGGACTGAATTGTTGAGTTTTAGTGTGGTTTGGTTTTTTGGTTTTTTTCCCTAACAACATAACTGCAACTGGTTTATTTCAAGTTCCATGTGCTCAAACAGGTCTTATCTCATACAAGTTCATCTAGGAGAAGACTGCCTTGATGAATTGGACCACAACCAAAATCAAAACAGAAAATAAACACACTTTGAGACAAACAGAGCACATGTGTAAGGGAGAATTCTGGCCAGTAAAATTCCAGAAACCATTTCCTTTTCAATAAAGGTATCAGGCTTGATGCAGAGCTCCATTAAGCTTTCTTTCACTGCTTTAGGTCACAGTTACATTTGAAGAATTCAGTTAAGGGTTTCCTCTCTAGACTCTAAGCTCTGGTTACAACCAAGAGCAGATATTGTATCTATATTACATTCATGCTCTGGCAAGCTAGCTGAAGACTGCAGTAAAACAGAAATTGCCTGTAGTTGTGACCTGTGGCTCGCTAACTGTCTCTCCAAAAAACGTCCCATGCACACCAGCACCAGACTTAATCCACTGCAGTGACTGTGAATTCGCCTCTGATACCTGAAGAAAACTCCTTCCACATGCCCAAATGTAACAGCAAGTGAAAGCTCTGAAGGTAAACTACTTAACAAAACCTCCCACTTAGCACAATTTGCTGGACTGTTAGCAACAGGGGGCTGTCCAGCAGTATGCAGTATATTAAACCAGAAGAAAGCAAGGTTTTCAAAAGGAGAAAGTGTCTACCCCCATTCTGTAATCGTGTAACCTTCTCTTGTTCCTTATCTCAGCCTCACAACATGGCAAACAAGACAGCAGTTATACATGGAGCAAGAGGACATCAGTCATGCACAGAATTACAAAGTTCCTTAAAACATCCAAGAGGAGTGATCACAACTCCCTGCCAGAATACACAGCTCTTGAAGGAACAAAGCACACACAAGTGCTGATAAACAGATTAACTAACTGTCCTTAACTGTCTGGCAGTAGCATGATTTGATAAACATCTATCACCAGTGGAACTTAGTAAGCATCAGGATGGATCAACCAGTTCTCAAAACTGCATGAAACCCTCCCTCTCCTGCACTCCAATAATAAAGAGAAAAATACAACACATACAATAAACTGTCAATAGCATACTCTTATATAAGTCAATAAAATTTCAGGCCCCTATCATCTATAAAGCAGAGGCAAGATTCGAATATATGCATTAGTACATCCTTATTTGTTTTCTTATTACTCATTATACAAATATTCCACACAAAAAAAAAAAAACCCAACAAAAAAGATTAAAAAGGCTCATTCAACTTTCAATATTCTGCTAGTAGCAATATCTGAAACCCAGCACTAAAAGCCTTCCCAGAGCAAGTACAAGTCGATCTCCCAGTTTAAAAGATGAAATTTACTGAAGAAAGCAAGTCAGAGCCTAAGGCAGCATATGTAATGTACAACCACCAAGCCCTCCCACCTCACACAAGTAAATGTGTCACGTGTGTTTAAAGAATTCTTTCAAAGTAGTAGCTTTTCAGAAAGAAAACAAATCCCTCTTCCAAAGCTTATCAGGAGTTAATTCTCTCTTTCAGTATTCCTGGAATGTCTCTCCAACCCAAGTGTCTCCCTCCAACCTTTGGAAAAGGCCTTTAGTCTATTCTTATCCTGCTTCCACTCAACAGACTTTAAAAAGTGATAAGCAGAGGAGGATTACTGTAACAGTCCATCCCCAGACAGCTTTACACTCAAGGGCAACGTCTTAAAACTAAGCCCAAGTAGTGACCCAAACACCACCCCACACCGGGCTGTTTGTCCCTCCCCCCCGCGGCCGCTCCCAGACCCTCACCACTGCTGAGCTGCACTCCTTCACCCCAATGGACGTCATTTTGTCTCCAAGATCTGGGACTGAAAATTTTGTAACCCAAGGAACCAAACGTATTGTTTTCTGTTGTTGCTTCACAGACTGCTATTTTAGAATTTATGCTACACACAACTGCGCTTTAAAGCAGCAAGGCCACCAAAGCTCTCTGGTCGCAAAAGAGAAAACACATCTCAAAATAGAAAATAAAGCAGAAAACTCACGGCTACGGGTGGGTTTAGCCGCCCGCCCTGCCCGCGCCACCTCCCCTTAGCACCGGCGGCCGGGACAGCACAACTCTAGCGGCCAAGAAGGTGGGATTCCAATGGACAAAACGGCGAAATTCCAGCCGCACACACCTTCCGCACTCACCCTGAAAGCTCCGTGCGGAGACATGCAGCCAAAGCCACCCGCACCGGCACTCGCCACCCGCTCCAAACTTTCCAGAAGCGGGCAGGGCAGGCACAACGCTGAGCGGGTGCAAATGAGGGCCTTATTGCGCACAGGTGTGTGTGTGAGGGGCCCATCGCTCCCGTGTGTGTGTGTGTGTGTGTGTGTGTGTGTGTGTGTGTGTGTGTGTGAGTGAGTGTGAGGGGCCCATTGCTCACAGCTGTGTGTGTGTGTGTGTGTGTGTGTGTGTGTGTGTGTATGTATGTGAGGGGCCCATCGCTCCCAGCTGTGTGTGTGTGTGTGAGGGGCCCATTGCTCACAGCTCTGTGTGTGTGTGTGTGTGTGTGTGTGTGTGTGTGTGTGAGGGGCCCATTGCTCACAGCTCTGTGTGTGTGAGGGGCCCATTGCTCACAGCTCTGTGTGTGTGTGTGTGTGTGTGTGAGGGGCCCATTGCTCACAGCTCTGTGTGTGTGTGTGTGTGTGTGTGTGTGTGTGTGTGAGGGGCCCATTGCTCACAGCTCTGTGTGTGTGTGTGTGTGTGAGGGGCCCATTGCTCACAGCTCTGTGTGTGTGTGTGTGTGTGTGTGAGGGGCCCATTGCTCACAGCTCTGTGTGTGTGTGTGTGTGTGTGTGTGTGTGTGTGTGAGGGGCCCATTGCTCACAGCTCTGTGTGTGTGTGTGTGTGTGAGGGGCCCATTGCTCACAGCTCTGTGTGTGTGTGTGTTTGTGTGTGAGGGGCCCATTGCTCACAGCTCTGTGTGTGTGTGTGTTTGTGTGTGAGGGGCCCATTGCTCACAGCTCTGTGTGTGTGTGTGTTTGTGTGTGAGGGGCCCATTGCTCACAGCTCTGTTTGTGTGTGTGTTTGTGTGTGAGGGGCCCATTGCTCACAGCTCTGTGTGTGTGTGTTTGTGTGTGAGGGGCCCATTGCTCACAGCTCTGTGTGTGTGTGTGTGTGTGTGAGGGGCCCATTGCTCACAGCTCTGTGTGTGTGTGTGTTTGTGTGTGAGGGGCCCATTGCTCACAGCTCTGTGTGTGTGTGTGTTTGTGTGTGAGGGGCCCATTGCTCACAGCTCTGTGTGTGTGTGTGTTTGTGTGTGAGGGGCCCATTGCTCACAGCTCTGTGTGTGTGTGTGTGTGTGTGTGAGGGGCCCATTGCTCACAGCTCTGTGTGTGTGTGTGTTTGTGTGTGAGGGGCCCATTGCTCACAGCTCTGTGTGTGTGTGTGTTTGTGTGTGAGGGGCCCATTGCTCACAGCTCTGTGTGTGTGTGTTTGTGTGTGAGGGGCCCATTGCTCACAGCTCTGTGTGTGTGTGTGTGAGGGGCCCATTGCTCACAGCTCTGTGTGTGTGTGTGTGTGTGAGGGGCCCATTGCTCACAGCTCTGTGTGTGTGTGTGTGTGTGTGTGTGAGGGGCCCATTGCTCACAGCTCTGTGTGTGTGTGTGTTTGTGTGTGAGGGGCCCATTGCTCACAGCTCTGTGTGTGTGTGTGTTTGTGTGTGAGGGGCCCATTGCTCACAGCTCTGTGTGTGTGTGTGTTTGTGTGTGAGGGGCCCATTGCTCACAGCTCTGTGTGTGTGTGTTTGTGTGTGAGGGGCCCATTGCTCACAGCTCTGTTTGTGTGTGTGTTTGTGTGTGAGGGGCCCATTGCTCACAGCTCTGTGTGTGTGTGTGTGTGTGTGTGTGTGAGGGGCCCATTGCTCACAGCTCTGTTTGTGTGTGTGTTTGTGTGTGAGGGGCCCATTGCTCACAGCTCTGTGTGTGTGTGTTTGTGTGTGAGGGGCCCATTGCTCACAGCTCTGTGTGTGTGTGTTTGTGTGTGAGGGGCCCATTGCTCACAGCTCTGTGTGTGTGTGTGTTTGTGTGTGAGGGGCCCATTGCTCACAGCTCTGTTTGTGTGTGTGTTTGTGTGTGAGGGGCCCATTGCTCACAGCTCTGTGTGTGTGTGTGTTTGTGTGTGAGGGGCCCATTGCTCACAGCTCTGTTTGTGTGTGTGTTTGTGTGTGAGGGGCCTATCGCTCACAGGTGTCCCCCCTGCAGCACAAGGAGCCACCACCCGGCCAGCCACAGGCACACAGAGTACATTCTTATGCAGTACATTACATCATTACTGCATTACAGTATGTTCTTATGCATTCACTATAACCTACATTTCAAATATCTTGTAAAAATATAATTAGCCCTCTCATTCATTTTCACCCTTCCTTTACCCCTTAAATGAATCAGTAATTTTCTCAGGTTTATTAGTTTTTATTCTCCTCTTTGTAAATGGTGCCATGAAAGCCGTGTATAGACAGCTAATTCCAATTGCCAGTGGAGCTGGTGGTAAGCTCACAGCTAATGTAGTTTATATGGAACAAACGTTATACTAATATAAAATGTTTCCGTGGCAGTAGAAGTCTCTGTTAATGTAGTTTAAAGTTTAAAGGTTCATAAAACATTTTATAAGAAAGCCTTGACTAATTCTTGCTGTGTAATCTCTGATGTAGGAAATGTGAAACTGATCACAAAGAAAACATTTAAAACTGTTCATAAGCCTTGCAACCAAAACTCACATATAAAATTGTCCAGACTGCAAACCGGAGATCACAGTGTGGTCTGAAGCATCAGTGTGGGCTTACCCTTAAGCATGTGCATAGAATTCAAACTGCAGGGATGTCATTATACTAAGTTCAGTGAAAAACTTCTAGGAGATTCAATCTTGTTTACAGTACACTGGCCTTGAAAAGAGACAAATGAATTGACTGTTATTCACTGTAAAGCGATGCTCTGATGAGATATGATCCTCACACACAGCAGACACCTGTCCAACAGCAACAGAAAGACATGCAGGAGTCACATTTCAAAGGAAACAAATCTCTGTGCAAGGATGTCTAGATTTTAAATCTACAAATGACTCCTGGTTAATTAAGCTAAATCTCAGAATACGCTGATCTGAACTTCCCATCACAAAAGTTCCTGGGATATTGTTACTACTGTCCTCTGTCTCCTCACTGCACCAGCTCGGTAAACAACTGTGATAGTGTTGTGACTGAGGACAGGTCATTTAGAGAAAGCATGTCTGGACACTTTAGTTCTGTCCTGCTGAGCCTAGCAAGGAGATTCCTTACACCTAGCAAGACCAGCCTGTGTTTTCCAGAAGGTTTTAGAAATTTGTCGTGAACTCAGTATTTTGAATGCTAGGCTAACAGTTATTAAAAAGCAATTTAATACAATGATGTTAAAATGTGAGCCATGTGAAATAGTTGGAAGTAACTACATTGACATTATTGCATATTGCTCAAGCTTGATATTCAGATTCTTTTAAAAAACTTCTGCAGAAGATGAATTAAACTAAAGGGAAATACCTAGCAGGATGCTCCTTTTTTCTCAGTCAAGCTGTCATAAACAAAAACATATCCAACTTCCCTGATAAACAACGATCACTTGCCTTCCTTATAATCAGATATTCTAGTCCATGGCTTCCCACAGTGTTTTCTGATAATTTTCTTTTTTTTCCCCAGCCTCTCTTTTTTTTTGAATTTGATTTATGCTGTTAAGCCTGTATTATAAAAGAATTTGCCCTACTTTTTGCTTTTTTGTCTCAAATACAAGATATGACATAGCTTCTCTAAGTGTTGTGTACAAACTGCATTTCAGAACAAGAATGTTTATCAGTTATTTCAATGTATCCAGAAATTCATGTTATAAAGTACAGTCTTGTAAAAAGCATCACCCAGGCAGTGGCAGAAAAATACTGGTTCAAAAGCCATTTGCCAATGGTAAAATAACCACAAAGACTCCTAGAGAGTTGATTAAATTGAGCAAGCCAAATTGTTGCCCAATCATTAGGAAAATACTCTTAAAGTCATAGAATGCTTTGGGTTGAAAGGGATCATCCAGTCCCACTCCCCTCCCACAGGGAAGGACACCTCCCACCAGACCAGGTTGCTCCAGCCTGGCCTTGAACACTTCCAGGGACAGGCCAACTTCTCCGGGCAGTGTGTTCCACTGCCTCACCACCCTCACAGGGAAGAATTTCTTCCTCCTACCTAATCTAAACCTACCCTCTTTCAATTTAATTTTACTCATGAAGAGTAAACCTCCTCCTTTAACAGTTATCACAGCATTCATATTCCAAGGGGAAAAAAAAAAAACAAGCCAGGAAACCCTAACAAACGAACACACAGACTTGTTTGGTATTTAAGTACAAGCTTTACTAAAATGATGTTAATATTTTGATGATGAGTGCTTTTTTTAGCACCTCTGGAATTATTCTGTTACAGCTGACTGGCTCATTACAGATCAATGTATCAAAATTATGAGACTTCTGGGGATGTAATGGAATCACAATTACCACAATTTCTAATATTCTGAGGAACATCTAAATCTGGTTTCTGCAGTAATAAAAGGCAAGAAGTCAGTGCCAATGCACTTGTCAGCTCTCTGTACAGTATCACCACAAATGTTAACCAGTATATCCTGCTGAGCAGTCCATCTCCCAGCACACTGCACGAGGTGCCTGATGTTTCCAGCTGCTGAAATATGCCCCTCAGACACAGAAAGTCTGATAAATCTTTGGGTTGTTTATCTTTTGTACCCTTGCTTCACACTTATGCAATAAAGGCTGTGATTAAGAGGATTAATGAAAATGCCGCCATTTATCACCTGAAGTTCAATCAGTAATAGGAAAGTTGGACCTTATTTGATTAATTACATAGAGGTGCAAAAATCCTTGCATTATTAATTCAGGACTTGCTCCAAAATGCTAGAACTCTGTGAGCCCCCAAACAGCAAGGTTCAAAGTCTTAAAGCTTGCATACACTTAGAAGTACATGCATGACTTTAACCAAATTTTATTGAATTAATTTTCTTAATTCACTGTCTTGACCACATTAGCTCTCCATTAAGCATCCATCTACCAGCTCCAAAACATCCAGAAACAAGTTACCTGTCTTTAAAAGCCTCCTTCCATCTGCCTGCCACCTCTTAATTACTATTGCCAGACTTCTTCTATTAGAATGTAAGACTATTTTTTGCATTTAAAGCATTTGTGCATCATTCCTGTGCTGCCTTTAATTTTAGAAGTAATTCCACACAACCCTCCCCCCCCAACTGCCATTACCATCTTTAGGTAAACCACCTTTACCTGTTGCAGGCTCTCTGCAAACACCCACCCAAGTCAAGCAACACCTGGCAGCAGAGGGTTTGTAGGCTGCCCCCAGGGCCATCAGACCCTCCTGCCATGCAGGTCAGTTTGCTGAGAGACTCTGCAAACTCACTGAAATGGTAAAGTGGGGTTTACACCAACTCTTGGGCTTATCAGCACTGCATCTGTGTTTCAGACATCAAAAGTTTGATTTTTAAACAGCTGCAGAAAAAAAAAGTATCTCTAAGTAAAATGAGGTACTGCTTTTTTTTTTGCTTTTTTTTTTTTTGTAGTTAGATTAGTATTGCTAATAACAGACTAGCTGAAATTAGCAAAGTCAGCAGTCAGTTTACTCAGATGGGTCCACTGAGATCTTTGGATTTGACTGAACAATGAAGAAGCTGCAAGAAAGGAACCCCTACTGCTCAGACGTCCCCAGTGTGCCATTAACTAAACCCGGCCTGAACAGGGAGGCAGCACATGGGTCTCTCCTGAAAGTCAGAAAGTCAGACAGCAACAGAGGAATCTGAATGGGAATTCTGAATCACACAAACTGAGGATGCATAGAAATTAGCAAACTAAAATTAGGTGGTTTTCCTCTCAAAAACAAAGCATTAGCTTACTAACTAAGAGTAAAAAAAATAAAGAATGTGTGATAAGAGAGGAGGGTTAATTTGTCAAGGACAGACTGACTATAGAAATTAGTATAGTCATGTAATGAAAATCCACTTCCCATTCATAAATATTGTTCATGCTTAAAAGAGCTTATCTTACTTACAAAAATGACATCCTAATCTGCTGACAGATATATTTTATTCCCAAAATGCTGACCAATATTCTGCATCCCCATCTCCATATGCTAACTGCTCCACAGTTAGATAGATGCTTTCTGGAGCAGAAAGCCACACTGGAGTTCTGTGCCTGCAGATCCCATCGTGCAAAGGGACCCTGTATTCTCAGGAGAGCTGCTGTGCACACCTCTGTACATGACTAACAGACAAACTGTACCACAAAAATAGATATGGGGATATATTCTACAGCTTACAGTCTTCAACTGCTATTTTGACATATATGACCATACCATTGAAAGTATATTATGGGTTAAAGAAGAATAGTAAGAACAAAAGCACCAGCAAAAAAATGACAAGCCCTGGACTTGGATCTTACATCTGGGGATGAAAATCCTTAGCATTGAACAGCCTGAAACTAAAAACTTCCACTCAACAGGATTCATGCTTCTTGTCTTCTGATTATACTCCAAAGGAGAATGATAAAAGATTCTGCTCTCTTCTGATATTCTGAAAGTTAATAAAGATGTTCCAGTAATCTGTCAGTTTGACCTCTACACATGCAGTCTTGAAGTTTTGCCATTGTCAGAAATAGTTTTGTTTTTCCAATAGCTCAGTAAAATCAATATTAAAAAAGAGGCAATGAAGGATTCAAACATTATTTTTATTTTGTGTTTACCAGTCTGGGATTAAAACTGATAGAAACAGGAGCAGCGCTAAGAATACTCAATTCCCTATTGTCTTTGAAGGTGGTAGAAAGAAATCAGTGTCTTCCAGTTGACAGGACTTTGTACATGCAGTACTTTGATATATAAAGCAAAATTAAAGGATTGTTAAATCCTATTTTAGCGTAAGCTCCTATCTGACAGGAAGCTATGCAAATGTTATACTGAATATCAAATCAGGGGGGTTGTTGGTATTCAGAGTTCAAGTAGTTTTATTTCCATGGACCTTAGCTTCAAGTAAAAGATAAGGTTAAAGAATGTAGTCCTTAAGTACTGGATGTTCAGAGGTTAAAGTAACAGCTGTCACAGGCTGCTTGAAAGTTGGTAGTTGTGCACTCAGGAAAGTACAAGAGTGAGATGATTTTTTTAGAGTGTCTTTGATGCATCTTTCAGAGCTATGGGAAGTTGCTCTCAACCCAATTTTCTGGGTTGCTATATTTAAAATTTGACATAGAAAGATATAGCAAATTACATACAAAATCAGACAAGGTGGTGAATAAGAGCTATCATCTTTTAGATGCATGCCAGTACAACAGACTGAAGTGTTGAGAGTTTTCCCATTGTACTTAAAGAGAAATATTCACTGTTTGCATAGAAAATAATAAGCAACCTGTTACATTTTGCAGATTCCATGTTAAAACTGACTTTTGGCAGAGCTGTTTTCCACGAGAGGCAGATGCAGACAGCTTTAGTTCAAGAGCCAGTGGCTGTGTTTTGCTTGAGAGAAACGAAGAGTGTTCTTTAGCATGCTTATTAATTTATTGTCAATAATACTTACTATTATTTCCACCGTCCTCAGTTTTGCAAACATTTTGCAAATGAACTGAAAACATTGAAAACATTTCATTTTTACCATATGTAAGTTCTTCCATACAGTTTGCCAAAATGTCATTGTAATTCCAATAGCATTAAATGAAAAATCATTTTTAATCTATGTATATCTAAAACCTCCATTTCCTTATAGAAATAGAAACAATATGCATTCAAGCATTTTTCTCCTTTACAGCTTTTAACTTAATTTTTAAAAAATGCTCTCTTAAGGAGAATTCTCCTTCAATAGATGTGCATTTTCAGCACTGGAAATCTTTGTACTAACTTGAAAACTTGTATTTTGAGCAACACTCTGTGTCCTGCATGCCTTTGCTACTCTATATCAACACATCACAACACTGATGCACTCAAATATAGGTGCTGTTTGTTACTGTCCCTTGTTTGTAACAGATTCAACCTGAGAAGTCCCAGAAGCCAGCACTGTCATATTGCACTACAGGCAAAACTGAAAAACACACGGGCAAGAATTAGGCCACAGGCTAAAGTGTCAAATTAATGTATCAGCAGATCTAAAGTCAGTGTTATTAGATCAAACAACAGAGAAAATGATGTATTCGTGTACTGAGAGAAGAGATTAAGAACACAAGTTCACTTCATCATCGCCTCCACTTCTCCTGTTAAATCTCTCTGCCTCTGCTTGGTATGGCTGACCTTTAAACACTGTAGTGGGAGATTTGCATCTGTGCCAAAAGAAAAGATAATCAGAGGATTCTTCCCTGCTCCCATCAAATTCCTTTTTTAATCTCAAGTTCACCCAGCCTATCACTCCTCCTCTCAGAAAGCATTACATCTCTGTGATGGATCAGCTCAGGAGAACAGTCTGTCAGCTTCCCCAAACAAGAAATTGCCAGTTACACAGGGCCTTCTTTTCTCTTTGTGTAGATGTGACATTTCAGTCTTCTTGTTACCTATTTTTTGTTCACTTTTATATACTTGCTATCGCAACAGCAGAATTTGCTTTTGTCTTTGATAGAAGTGAACCGAGACCAGAACACTCCAGCCACTAAAAACAGGCGTGTCTTAGAGGGGACTAGAAAGTACACCTGGGTCTCTGAATGCTTTTCATTATTATTTTGCCTTAATTTTCATAATTTAAAAGTGTTTATATTCAGAGATAATTTTGAAATGTCCTAGAAGACAAGACTCTTTGAAAATGTTTCTATACAATCAAATATTTCAACTAGACTCACAATTCAATTGCAGCATTTTAAATGAAAAGGCATTTCAAAGCAAAACCTAAATGTGTCAAATCTGAAAGTACTTAATCTTCATATTTTGAAATATTTTTTTCAAAATTGCGGCATTTTAAAATGGAATTACCATTAATAACAAATATTTTCTAAAAAAACCAAATCTTTGAAGAATTTATTTTAGCCAAGGTTCACAAAGACTTAGACTACAGAGACAATCTTAACCCTAATCTTTTTTCATCTTGCAATATATTCTAGGTTTTTTTCAATATTACAAAATCAATACTCAAAAATATTTGATGCAGTGTATGAGGAATAAGGCACTGCAACCTAAAATAACCTCCATCAGAAGAATGTTTAACGTGGCCCTTGGTGCTCATCAAAATACTTCAGCAGCTGAGTGTTCATTTCATATGTGGGAAGTGTCCAATATCATAGCCAAAGTGGGCAGTTTAATGTGTTTTTTGGGTTTTTTTACTATGTAACTAGGACTATTCTGCTTCCTCTACATACCTGAATACACTATTCGTATTTAAAACTGAGAGACTCTGGTGTGTGCAATTATTGTGCAGCTATGGCAGTGCAAAGATGCTAACCAAGGTATCTCAAATCCTTTGCACTGTCTGAGCTTTTCCAATACTAGTGCTGGCACAAAGCCCCAGCTGATGCTCCTGGGAAGCGTGGCTGACACCCCAAGCCTGTGCACCTTTTATCAGGAGGCAGAACTTCCAGGGTAAGAGCACAGAGTAGTTAATAAACTCAGCAGAGAGAAACAAGAAAGAACACAAGAAAGAAGATATTACCTTTAGTTACTACTACCTCTGGAAATATTATTGCCCCATTCCTGGCATGGTGTTCAGTCTTTCCATCTCACTGATGTTTTGTACCTCACTGAATTTATATAACATACTTCTGAATTGTATTATTTTGTTATGTCTTAAATCAGTTTTTGAAGGAAGGACTGTAACTTCCAAATGCTAATTCAGAAGCGAGATTTGCAAGAGATCTCACTGCTCAAGCCGATTTACAAAGGTCACTGGCCTGTGAGGATACTGTTTGTTTCTTAAATTACAGTGTGAGCAGTGAGTCAGTGTAGCAGCAATTTAGCTTAGCTCAATTAACATTCCCTATTCAAGGAGGGGAAAAAGTATCTTCTTTCTCAAGACCTGTTGTTTCTATTAGAGAATTCTTCATTTTCAGATTAAAATAGAAACCACAGAAAATCTCTCTTGATATTTTAAGCAGTACTTCTAATTTCCATACCAAATTCACTGTTGGATTAACCTTTGTGAGAAGATGAACTTTTGTTTTTATAAGATCCAATTCAGACTGTTGTGTTTATACACAAAACATTTCATAATCTACTCTTCAAACATTCTTGATCTTTCAAAAACAGATTCAAAAGCTGTCCTCAAATACAAGGTATGCCTAATTAAAACTGCTATACAAAGCATAGGAAAATGAAACATAATGCATGTCTCAAAACAGACCAACAGTCATGTCTCAAGGTACAAATCAACTCACCCCACATCTGTCATCTAAAAACTAGTCATCCACACTAAGCTAATCATTCAGGCAAAGAAGAAACAGGCACTTTATGTAATCAAGAGAAATCTTTGGAAAATCTTTATCTTGGGTTAAGAGTCAATGGGGTAAATAAGGTTTTAAACTGAAGAAAGACCAACACAGTCAAATCTCAGAGTACCTGCTTGAATTTGTTAACTTTGAAAGAATGCAAAACAAGCAAAACAACAAGAGGAGTGATACTGGTGGGTGGGGGGTACAGGCTAGTATTATTAGTACAGGTTTTAAACTGAGCACGTAAGGAAACGCTTAACTGGAAATAACACAACTATCAATGGCTTGTTTTACTGAAAAATGGACTTATAGCCTAGTCCTGTAACATCAAAATCATTTTATTACCTATCACCACTGGACTTGCTGGATGCAATAATAAAATCCATTTTTATGTGACTGGAGATCTGGCTACACAAATACACAGGTCTTTGTGGTCCAGATTCAGAAACTTATTTCATAAATTTCTGCAATCAGGTGAAATATTGTGACAGGAAAATTAAACACTGATGTTTTTATCCATATGGCAACAACAGCATATTTATAACTGAGCCACAGAACAACATTAACAAAGAATATATGAGAGTAGGCAATACCACTATGCTGATTCAAATTCTTGCTCACTGATTATTTTGAGAATGCAGTATCATCTCTTTTGACATGTTGTTCTGCCTTCGCTTTCTAATTACTATTATCAATTCCAGCTTTGCTGCAACACTAACATCATGGGCCCAGCTCAACAACTTTGCTCTGAAGCCTGACAAGTGTGTGGAACATGTTCAGCTGGAACAGTGTTTGACAGGATAGAGCTGAGACACTGCTTCACTCAAGATGAACTCATGATTGGATTCAGGAAAGTCTATATTTTTTTAGAAACACTTTTTCCTTAATTTGGAGAGAATTAAACTTCAGCAGTCATTAGATAGGTGATTTCACAGCATTTATCTTCAAGTGCAACAAGTTACCTTTATAAGATGAAAAGGAAATAGTCATACATCTTCCTTATGCCATAAATACCTTTTGGAAGAGCAATGTTAAAATAGCAAGAATGGACGCCCATGTTTTCATACGTGAAAGCAATGGAAGAATGAAAGAGCTGGACTAGTGTACTGTGTATGAGATCCAGGCATGTGAATGCCACGACTCCTCCAAGAATTAGGGTGGCTGAGTAACCAGTAAATTCCCAGGTAATTCAGACAGATTAGCACCACTTGTTTCAGCCTCAGGAACAAATCAGCAGGAAATTGGGAGAAAGCTGTGAGCCAAGAATTTCCTTGTGGTCATGGTGTCTGCACTAACTTTTTATAAATTTTGTTTACACATATTTTAACAAGTTGTTTAGAGCAGTAAATAAAAAGAATGAACAAAGATTTGCAAAAGGATGTCATGGTACTAGATGAATAAATTATAACATAGATGAAATTCAGTTGTTTTGTGAGGAAAAAACAACAGTTTCTGTGATTCTATGAAATATCTTGACTGTATTGATTAGCATGCACAGTTCTGTCCTCCCACCTCATGGGCTGCAAGGTGCTGGAAAAGGTACAGGGAAGGGAACAAGCTGATCCTTTTGTGGCTTCCAAATAAGGAAAATTTTAAAAGACCAGAAATATTTTGAAAACAATAAAAAAAATTGAAAGAGTAAGTGGCATGGAGAAGGAAAATAGGGACTAGTGCTCATTTTCTCTTCTGATACCAGAATTCAGAGACAGCAAAAGAAAAGATCATGTGGGGGTTTCACAGACACTTCTCTATACAACACATAGGCTGTGAAATTCTTCACCATAGGATGCTAGAGATGTCAAAGGTTTAGTGGGATCAGACCCACACCTAGAGTGCTTTACAGTCAGAAACAAAGAACAGTGAGAATGCAAATGGGTTTTTTTTCTTAGCTTTTGTTCCCCTAAATAAAACCTAGGGATTGTCAGCATCTGAGCTGGTTTTCACCTCTCAGTGCTTGCAAGCAGCTCCGCTATGTCCCATGCTCCAGAAAGGCTACTTGCAGCTGACAAAATAAAAAACCACCCTTTTTTAATCTGCTAAACAAGGTATTACGTATTTAACAATATGGGTACCTTTGCTTGCATCATTGGCCTTTGCTCTATCATCTGGTGCCCACAAGCCACCCAGCTCCCTCAATGCCACAACTATACCTAGATGGTAAAACTGCTTTCATAGTTGTATTTCAATGACCTGACGTCTCACCAGCCTTCTCTGGTACAGTTACTGTTCTGTGCCTTTTTCTGCAACATTTTTCTTAGTTGTTTAGCTTTTAAAATATTTCAATTACACCTATTGTCTCTTAGTATTCCAAAGCCAGGTACATGCCACCTATGATCTGGCACTTCAATACTTAAATTATTTTCAGTAGCAGAGATGAAGCCCATTTCTGCAACAGCACACATGACTGGCTTTCAGATTTGTATAATCTCAAAGTTGTAAAGTAATTTGTTTGTTGTCTCTTGTATCAGTGCAGGAAATAAACAACAAAGGAAAGAATGTGAGGCCTCTCCTGCAAACATGCAAATCATACTTGTCATTTAAGAACCCTCTAATAAAATAGATTAATGCTTGGCAACTTTCTCATCAATTATGGGAATTTTTTTCTGGATTAGATCTTGAATTAACCTGTCATCCAACTCCAAGTCTTACAGAGAGAAGCAACACCATGCTGTGGAACATCTCCCTGGCTAAAGGCTGGGCACCTGTCCCAAAGGGGACAAGTGATGTTTACACATTAGGAATTTTCACCAAGAAACATAAATTCTGTGATAAATAAAGGGATAACTGGAACATCTCCCTGGCTAAAGGCTGGGCACCTGTCCCAAAGGGGACAAGTGATGTTTACACATTAAGAATTTTCACCAAGAAACATAAATTCTGTGATAAATAAAGGGATAACAGAAATAACAAGGATCGAAAGGCAACTCATCTCCTTTTGATTTGTCCTGCCCTTCTTGCAGAATCAGGCTCCCTGCTTAGGGAAGACCTGATTTCTATAGCACATGCATTATCCATGGCCCCGTGTTCAGCTGGAAACCAAGCTCCAAGCGTATGTGCCACATCTCAGTTCTGAAGTATGTGTGTGTTTCGTAAGCACACAGGCTTCTGCAAACCACAGTTAGTCAGATCCAACTCTATCCATACTATTTTCCTTGAGAAGTTAAAGCAAAAGCACAGTGCTCCAGTACATCCATTTAAAAATACGTGTATTCTCAGCTTAACATGATTTAGGCCACTAAAACCCAAGATATGCTTCCAGAACTGCTCTAATAACTGCTCTAATGCATTTAAAAGCTATTCCATTTATATAAATTCAATTGGTATTAAACATTCCCCAAAACAGCTGCCATATTTCTTTCTCTTACATGATGCTGTTGGAAATGATTGAATTTTTCTTAAAAATGAGATGAATCTACAAAGGCCCTTTATGGCCACTTGCCTAGCTGTTAATGTTTTTTTCATTTTTGTTTTGTTTTACCTCAGATAGGATCACAGTTGATGGATGCAGTACAACTACAACCTAATTAATCTGCTGGAGAGTTTAGCAGTTGATAAATACAGTTTATCAAAAAGCCATCAATCAAGATCTTGCTTAGAGATACTGGTAAGAGCATTAAACCGATGTAAGTAAATTTTAAATACAATACTTAGTTCTAGTAGATATCCAGAAAATAACATAACGTAAAATTGAAGTTAATTTTCAATGGCAGCCCACGATATAATTCCCACTAAAGTGACATTTGGAACAACTAATTCAACAATAGGAGGTGGCACTGCATACAGGCTCTCTTTAAAAGTAAGTTTTCTTCACTGTAGGCAGCACATTGAGTCACAGCATAAATATAAATACATACACACACACACAGAGTGTATTCACACATACAGCAAGACCAGTCTGTGGATTTTCCAGGCAGTGAATCTGTGCAGCCATCAGTCCCTCTAATCACACACCCACACTCATGGCCAGCTATTCCTTGCATTTGGGACACAAATTCAAACCCATGAAAGGAAATGAATATTGGATTTTAGGCTTACATCTTCTAAAATGAATAATGATTTGGGTATTTCAGCTGGACTCAGAAATTCAGTCAAGTTATTTGATCTTCAGTGATCACCTGTTCTTTCTAAAAATGAAGTCACTTCAAGATGGTTTAGCTTCAGTATTAAAAACCTGAAAAGCTTGCAACTTTGAGTTTGTTTTGCAGCATGGTCAAAATCAGACACTCTTGTAAATCAAAGAATAACAACTATTCTTATTCTGTAATCGCATGACCATGAAGAGAAACGTAAATGCAATACCCTACTTTTACTTTAGCTCTTTACCTATTTTTCTTTCATTATCTCTAGATCACTCAAGATTAATTATTAATTCTGAGCCAAATAGTTTTTCTAAGTAAATTTTCATCCACAGAGTGAATTCATTGATTTTTTCTCATTTTTGCATTACTGCACACAAAAGCACCAAAAGCTAAAACACCCCACAAAAATTACTAATGCATTCCTTACAGGCACTCGAGATAATATTGCTGTAAATTTCTGACTTTAGTATTCCAGCAGTGTTCCAAGCTCCAGTTCAAATGAGTTTAGGTCAATGCATATTTAGTCATGTTTGCAGGACTGACTGTCCAACAAACAAAAATCTCCCCCCAGTTATATCTGCAAATCTCTAAGTTTTATAAATGAAGAAGTATCATTTATAAGCAATAAAGAAGTACATCCTTTAGAAATGAATCCTGAGTCTCCAATGTGTGCAGGGGAATTCATTTAGCATAGAGGCAGGAGCTGGGCTCAATGACTCTTGTGGGTCCCTTCCAACTGAGAATATTCAATGATTCTGCCAGCAGGCTCCTGGCTCTAAACTGTGTCAGAGCCCTGTTTCCCCTTCAGCAAATCACTGCAGAGATTACAGACTTTCCAAGGAAGAAAGCTGGCAAACAACTGACACTCACACGGTGTCTTCTGTAGTTTGGGCTGCAGGATCCTGAACACTGCGAGCTAATACTCCCAGAAACACACATTTAATCAAATTCCCACTGAATAACTTTGTGGAAAGGCTTATACTGATTTCTTAAATTACAATTCCACACCATCTAATTTCTATGCAATGAAATGCTATACAAGCACAAAGCCCTCTGTCTTACAACATACCATTATGGAAAAATGGAGTACATTTACTATTACACAAGGCCATTTATTTATTCTTTCATGAAATGCCAGCTTTAAACATTTTTTGATATCTACCAGCAAAGGGAGTGTTCAGTGGCAAGTCACTTACAACACATATTCCAAAAAAAGTGCAATTCCATCAAACATACCTCCACAAGCCTGCTGGTATGTTCTCGAAATATAGCAGCATATTCCTTTATTTCTTTCTCTCTCCCATTTTTAGCAGCTTCAATGAGAACTAGCAGTGGAACAGTGGTGTCTAAGAAGGAGTCTGAGATGTGATCTATAATGGCTTTCCGGAGCTGCAAAAGAAAGAAGTACATCAGTACCTGCTAACTGGACTATTCATTACAGTCTGCTGCAATTATGGTCCATTCCTATTTTGTAACACCAACAGGTACACACTGTATTCCTGCATTATTTGCACCATAGGTCTGAAACGTATGGCAGCTACAATTTATGTATTAGACAGAAAACTGTATTTAATTTTAAGGACAACTTTAATATGCCACTAGGTAAATATGTCTGTTTGTAAGTGTGAGCACCAACACATAAAACACTTCCAACATGTACTGGTCCTCTTGAAATCAAGGGAGCCAAAAGAATGTTCCCCTTCCTTGATAAACAGGCTACTTAAGCAATTCCACACATGAAAAATCAATTAGCCCAGACCTCATATCTCCTGGGTATTCTTCCTTATAATTCAGATGCCAAGGGAAAAGGCTATTTAGTTTTACAAAGAAAATATTAATTTAATCATCTTGGTACTCACAAAATATATACATCCCCTGTTTTCATAATTCCAAAATTACCCAAGTATTTTCTTGCTGGGAAACCCACCGACACGGTCTGGTTTGCAGAATGGCAACCTTCATGGTAATTATGTCAATGAGATTACTGATTGTGCCACCTGATAATGTATTAATAGAGCAAGAAGATCTATAAATGAGGCTGAAGTTCAATTTTCTCTGTTTAAATTAATTGTTCTTGAACTTCTAACTTAAATTATTAAAGAAGTGTAACATTCTGCTATAAATTACCTGTCTTAAATTAGGCGTCACAGAAGCTTGTAACTGATCACTGGGACATTACTTCACTTATGAGGTTATTTTGCATGTTATCTACACATGACAACTGTTCATTTAGATCATGCAGCACTACAACAAACATACCAACTGGAACAATACAAAAATGCAACTTAATTGTAGAGTTCATTAAATTTCCTACTCCAATATTTTTACAGTATATAGGAAAGATATTGATAGGAACAGAAAAGGACATAGAATGTTTTTAAGCTCTTATAAGCTGTTGCCAAAGTACCTGTTTTCACTTTGTGTTTTGCTCCAATGTATCTGTGTGAAAACTCAGTAAAGACTCATACCACAAGAAAAATAGAAAAAACTACAGTCTTTTTGCTGCTGTTGTGTTTGCAGGTAGGACAGAGCCCATGCACAGCAGAAAGAATTGTGGAGAAATCTGTTGATTATCAGACAAGATCTGGATATGAATTCCACCATTAGCTTTTGGATGGCCTCACCACCTAAAGTCAGCTCTCACTGACCCACCAGATGGACAGACAAACCTCTCGAACAAACACAAGCAATTTATGTTTGAAATGGTTTCTTTGTCTCCTTACTGTAGCCTATCACAATAGGATATACTGTCTAGATAGTGTATGTTCTGAAAAGTAATTTGCAAAGACAAAGTGGGATTCCAATACAAAATTGGATTTCTTACATTCTCAGCTTTATTCAGGCTGGAATTAAAAAAAAAAAAAAAAAAAAAAAAAAGTTATTAGAAAGTTTCACTACCAGAAATAAAATACATCAAACCTCTGAGTCCTGCCAAGTTAAGACTTGTGTTGTAAAGGCTCAACTTAAGAAAACAGGTATTCTTACCTGTTTAAAATGAGGTACATTAATGTGACCTTGAGGAGTCACAGTTTAAAAATTAAGATGTCAATTTACAAAAAAACAACAACAACAAAAAGTTGTGGAACCCATCATATCCATGCCCAATGACTCATTATCTCCAACAGAAATATTCTGGGGCTCTGTACAGCCCAGACTGCAGGACTTTCACACCCTTAGTGTACTGTGACTACAGTAACCTCAGTCACATTTGTGGTGAGCTTGAGACATCCAATTTCAAACCCACAGCCTAATTTTATCTCTCCTTGCATAATTCTTTGCTATAGCTTTTCACTGGTTTTCTTGGCTCAATTAACCTTTCATGCAGAAATTATCATTATTATTTTGTTCTAAGAAATGCTCTATCCTGCAATTATGCAGCAAATCATATTTTCTTCAAAAAAACAAAGATAATGCTGTGTCTTTGCTGAATACAAACAAGTTTGAAATTATGTTCCTGTTCCAGCTTTGCAAAGGACTACATGAAGCTGAGAGTTTCAAAGAATGGCTTGTGTAGCATTAAAGAACAAAGAAATACAACATAGAAAAAGAAGGAAAAGACAAAAGAAAAAAGGAATATCTGAAGCAATATCTATTTCTTTTCATGCTAATCCTAACAAGCATTTTTTCCATGACTCAGTAAGTCTGTTTCTGACTCTGGCCACCTGTAGGGCAAAATGCTAAAAGCTAAGTAGCCAGAAAGGAAGGCATATGTACAAAGGACAGCACCATAGTGCCAGCAGGCAATGCTAGCAAAGTTATTGTGCTATAATTAAACTTTTTCTCATATTTTTAAATGAAAGAGACACCATCAGAAGAGGGAAAGGAGGGGGAGGATGATGTCTGACAAATTGTTTTCTTCTTAAGATGCAAGGTCTTACATTTACCCTTTGAGCAGACTGTTGCAGAAGCAGAAGCATGGAGAATTTTTGTTTTGATACTAAAATGTATTAAAAAAATAACATAGAAGCATATTGTTTATAAAACATGGGGCAGAAGGTTGTCAAAAACAGTGGAGGGTAGAGAAGAAAATGCCAGCAGCTGTTCGCAACACTATTCAACATCAGTATTGATGAGTACAGAAAAGTGTGTTTGCCTCTACTTGCCTCTTCCTTCACAGGACTACCCTGGCAAAAGGCCTGGACAAACCTTAGAGTAGTTGTTACTGAAGGATCTCCCTTTCCTGTTTCAAAGGGATGCCAGGAAGGCAATCTATGATGAAGTAACATAGAAATATAAAAAAATCATCAGGAATAACATTTATTAAAACAACCAACCAGCCAGAACTGCAGAAAAACCATAGGAGAAACATCTGTGCAGTCCATTCATGTTACACTGGGAAAGAACTGGGAGGCAAGAACTGAGTGTGGTAATTTCACATAATTACAAATTGGAATGAATAGGCAATTCCTTCCTAAATATTTGTCCAGCTCTCCTCAGCAGGGAAGCAGTGATCCAGGTAAAACTGCACACACAGAAGTGACATGCACATCTCCAGCACAATACTAGTAAAAATGAAAATAAATCAGAATGGTTTTAAATCCCCAGAAGTAGTGGACAAGCTCCTGAAATGAATGCAAATAGCTCCTCTTGAAAAGCCTGAGAATTTTTACATCTCCCAGAATATGCTGTTCTGGGGACAGCTACTTTTGCCTTCAAGTCTTGCCAGACACAAGCCTTTTTTCACTCCCCTTGCTGTGGTGTGCAAAGGTGTTTCAAAGGGGCCCATGGCATCACCCCCAGCCAGACTGCTGACTGGGACAGCACCCCTCTGATGGTTTTGTTTATTGGGTACTACTGAAAAGATTTTAAAAATACAGCTTTCTAAGGTTTCATCTTTAACCCCAATTTTGCAGAGGCAATCCTAGTCATGACTGCAAGCAGGTACAATGCACGCCACAGCCCTGAATCCACTGTGAGCGCCTGATGGAATAGCAGCAAAGGTACACAGTATCATTAAACAATATAGTATTATAAAAGCTGTAAGCAAGAGTAGAGCAAACAACAATTGTCACGTTTCTTGTAAAATTGCTGGGAGACAGAATAAGGAATGTTCATAAGTAAAAGCAAATAAGACTGTACTGCAGTATCTGGAGGCACAAAAACTCACAATTTCTTGTCTCCCAGATCAGGAATTAGGCATGCACTAACCACTCTTCTAAAACAATTCTTATGCAATTCATATGTATGAACATAGAATTGGAGGAAATAAATAAAATATATCTCATAAATGCTTTCCAGTGGAAAAAAATGTCAAGAAGCACAGAGCTGTTCTCCTAAGAGAAAATTACTGGTTCTAGATTGACTATAAATTGGGCATGATTACATTCAGCCTGAACATTTTCCAAAGGTGTACAGAAAGACACAAATTGAATTAGTTAACAGCTTCTAACCACTGTAACAGAGTCAGTAAAGTATTATAAGCTGGAGTTTAATTAACTCATGGAAGAGAATGAATGGGAGAGCTCCTAGACACACTGAGCTGGTGATGCAGGTCTCTGCACTGAACATATTTTTGACTGAATGTAAGCAGAAATTGGATAGCTAGTTAGTTGTAAACACTACATTTATATGATATTCTTCTCATTTTTCAAGGTTTCCCCTGGCTGATAATGGGAGCAGGAAGGAATTTATTCCTCATCTTGAAGCACAGGCTGGCCTGCAAGACTAACACAAAGTTGGGAGGGATAGTCTTCCACCAGGGAGTTGATAAACGGCCTGAGACAGGATGAAAGAGGTGTTCCCATGTTCTGTGTAGCTGTAAATTTTCATACACTTGGTTGGGGCAGCCTGGCTGAAAGAACTACTGGCTTTCTAGGGTTTTTTTTCTGAACTGGCACATTATACATTTTCAGCATAATTTGCAATTTTTCTCAAAGGTATTTCTTGCAGAGAAAGGATGTAAACACAGCTGATGTCTACTGCTAACCTTCTGCACTTCACTGAAATAGTGGATTTTGGTCCATATCTCACATTAGTTTTAGGACACTGGCATGTAAAATGAGGGGGGGTGGACTGTGGATTAGGCAGTCCAAGGGCCCTCCTGTGGGCTAGGAGTTCTGACAACTGTAAAGACCCACACGTAGTGACTCAGTAGTTCCTTCAAGGTGTCTGTTCCAACAACCAGTAATAATTCAAGCTTATTGAAAATTAAACAAGTCTTGATGGCCAGAGTACATTACTGATATATATCTACAGCAAATATATTTAGACAAGCATACATGAAGAGTTTTGCCATGTACAAATATATATTCAGCCAGTATCATTTGGCAGGGTTTTCTCCCAGAATTTTGAAAACTGGTTATGTAAATATTCTGTGGAATAGTGCAACTGTCATGAATACATTTTTTATATGAAAAAAAATTCTTATTTTCAAAATGCATAAACTGAAAACAGCAATTTTGAAAAGAATCCCTCAAGACCTTTTTCTCCCTTTTCATTTGCCCAGGTGCTCACCTGTCTGCGGAGGTCTCTGGTCTTCTTGCACATACTGTCTATGGCAACAGTCAAGGCATTGCTTCTCTCTGCCTTGTCAGTCTGCAATCAATGGGACAGAAAACACATCAGTGGTTATCTGGGATTCCTTAGCAAGCACATTCTTTGTGTCCCCAGTGCATCAGAGCATTTGGTAAATCATACATGCTGGAGGATTTTTCAAATTTTTCATACATTTCAAGAGCCAGTACCACAATATTCACAGAATGCCCATTTGTGATGTTAAACATAATTTGCTGAATCAAAACACATGCTTTAGAAGTAGTATGTAGGAACAAAATAAACACTTCTTAACTTCTGAATTGCTGTAATACTCCTAGTGTAATCAACAACAACATTAGCAGAATTATGATGATAGTGATGATGGTGATGATGATTAATAATAGTAATAACAACAACAATCATATTTATGTCAATTCATTAATACCCTATTCATGTGAAAAATACTGTTCTCTTTCTACAACTAATGTACAAGTTCAGGTGCCCACAATGCAATTTGGTTATGCTTTTGTCTGCAGCATTCATTATTTTCCTCCTGTAAATCAGAATAGGTGAGTTTTGGAATGTCCAAGATGTTGCAATGCCAACACTGTCCATGAAATGGCAATCTCTTCATTCAACAGCACATTCATTCTCAGCATCTAGAAGACTGAGTTCTTGAGATATTTGAGAGGTCAGAAGAGAATCAGTTGTATACTTTCGAAACAATCTTATTTATTTTATTTCCACCTATAAGCAAAATGCTTCTATCATTGTTACCTATTTGAAAAGTGTACTCTACACTTTACTGGACTGCTCAGCCTTTTTTCCCTACAATATTACCATAAAACTTCTGTGCCTACTAGCTGGTTTGATTTTTTTTTTTCCCCTGTTAGTACAGAAACTACATGAAAACCCAAAATGCTTGATGAATTTTATTTGCCCAAAGCAAGCAATCATTGCTCACCACCTTGGACTGCCCTGGTCTAAAGGAAAGAACCACAAATAGTGGTTCTTTACACAAAGTCAGCACACATGACATTTACAGCACAAAGAACCAGATTCTCATAAATGCTAAGAAATAGCTGTGTACACTGACCACAGTATTTGGACTTCATTTACAGACCACCAGGAAGTCTCCATTATGAACATGACAGTCTCATTTTGTAAATAACATTAAAATTAATATGAAAGTAGTAATATCTTGGTAGGCACCTAGGAGTACAACCTTGTTATCTATATATCATACTTCAACCAGAGTTATTTCCTTATTAAAGAAACTTATGAACAGGACAATATGCTTAATATTAAAATAAAACCTAGAGGTGACAAGAAAAGAACTCTTATGTTAAAACTGAATGTGCAATGTCAAAAACGTCTTGAAATTATTAGCACATTCTCTATCAACTGAAAGGAAAAACTAATTTTAAAACTGAGCTTGTATTTTCAGGGAGACTTAGAAAATCTCCTATGACCTTCTATTTCTGAAATTGCCTATAGTCTTTCAGGGAACAGATGATCAAAACCAGGTCTTGGAGAAAGGTCTGAACTTCACCTTAAAACCTGCAAGGAATCCCTGGAGGTGGATACTCACTTTCTGTTCCACAGCAATGCCATCATTTCTTGTACAGGAACCAAAGTAAATAATGACTCTTCTATTACGCTTTGCAAGCTCTTGTCAACCTTGACAACAAAATGATCCCTTCTGAACTGCCAGGTAAACAGGGCCAGGAAAGACTGTGGATACAACTCACCTTATACCTATGCATTTTCAGACTATGAGGATGCATTGGCAAATCCTTTGAAAGCTTTATATTTAGAGCCTATTTTCCTACAAAGAAAAAATCACTGCAAAATATTGGGATATTTTTCGAATTCTCTGGTAATCTGTAATTTCAACAATGGCCACTAATGATACAACTGGCTGTAAGCTAACCTAAATCTTTGAAGCAGCTAATATTAAATAACCTCAGGCAGCAAGTGGCATAAAATATTACAGTGAACAAGTTAAAAATACTTTATTTGCAAATTCTTACCATACAGTCAATGTTTAGAGAGCAAATATAACTGTAAATGAAGTTATTCTTCACCTCATGTTTTCCCTAAGAAATAAATACACTGCAAAGGCACTGTAAATGCAGCTTCAGGCTGTAGAATATGGACAAGTCCAGAGTGCAGGTAACCTCATGACTGCAGACTCTCATTCTCCCCTAAAGAAATTTGAACATGAAAAAACCCACACTACTGTTTGGATAAATTCTACTTATAAAGACTTACGAACTTCAAAATCGTACACAGTCTTTTCCAGTCAGGGGGACACCTGGCTACAAAGTCCCCTGTGGGAACACTCTCAAACATCACTGGCCTCATGTTGCCTTCTCCTGCATCTGTAGGGTAACATCCATTGGTCCCAAGTACCTTGGGATCTGAAGTACTCCTGTGAGTGCACATTCCTCTGCAGACCTCCATCTTGGATCTGACAGTAACAGTCCAAGAGCTACATGAGATGACTCCACTCTTGAATAACCGAAAAAGAGCAGATATAGTGTTTTAAAAGTGTACATTGAAAGGCTGGCACAGTGAAACCGAAGGTGACTTGAGCACCTCCACACTCAGCAGAGTGCAGCTGTCTCACTCCCCAGTGACGGAACTCACACGTCTGGAGTTGCAATACTCTGCATCTGCTTGGCAACTAATGTCCTTGTGACTGCTGTACTTCAAAACAAACAAGCCTATCCTGAAATAGTTCCTTCTTGTACAGATTGACTGAATTAAGAAAAGGTCTACAAAAATTATGCACATTATTCTGGGTCTGGATTTTATAAACTAGGCAGTTGAGCCTTTCAGTTACCCTGCACTCACCTACTGTTTTTTCCTGTAAAATATATGTAGTAACAGCTATATTGCTCCCTCATGAAGATCCTAAAAGCAATATCCAGTTCCTATTTCAATGCATTTTTAACATTTGAAACATTTTACAAGCACGACGTCAAACTGTTATTAATATTCCACTGAAGGAAAGTAAGTATTTTTAATTAACACTGGATAGCCCAAAGGTAAATGCTGGGTACTGCAAATAATACAGGCCTATTTCACACACTGGCAAACCACATTAGTTAATGCCTCAAAAACCACATGTGAAGAAAATCTTTCCTGCTGGATTTCCATTTAAACCAGGACATATCTAAGGGCAGATTCTCAGCTGAAACACATGGCCATATCCCCACTGGTTTCGATGGAGCTCATTTATACCAGCAGGGGATTGTGACCTTCCCAGGCATTACAGGTCCTTCAGCACCCCAAGGAACACAGATGCAAACCAAGACATCTGCACTGGCTGCACAGCCTTGCAGGGCTCAGGAACAAGTCCCCAGCCAAGCCTTTGTGGGTACATGCCAACAGTTACCAGCGGCAACAAAGACTGCAGGAATTCCATAAGCTTCAGACTTTGTCAAGTTGCAGAGAGCTTAAACAAAGGACTATATAGATACTCTAAGTAGGGTTCTAATTTCACTTTGTTGATACTCCTGAAGGCCTACAAATGTTTACCTGATAGTTACACTGATCAGTAGATTACATGGAAGATACGGGCAGAACTACTTAAGTGTTCATCTAATCTCTTCTAGTACTTAGGCTAATAGATCTCCATATTTAAAGGCTTACGGCCAGAAATTAAGCACGTTTTGTTTAATGGGATGTGTCTGTTCCCAAACACCCATTGCACAATCTTGGGAGGAATAAATAGAAAAAAAATCCAATCCACTAGCATAATTTTCTTTGTTTATCCCACAATGACAGAATGATTTGGGTGGGAAGGGACTTTAAAGCCCATCTCATTCCAACCCCTGCCATGGGCAGGAACACCTTCCACTATCCCAGGTTACTGCAAGATCCATCCAGCCTGGCCTTGGACACTTCCAGGGATCCAGAGCTTCTCTGGGCAACCTGTTCCAGGGCCTCTCCACCCTCACAGGGAAGAATTTCTTCTCAATATCTGATCTAGACCTGCCCTCTGTCAATTGTCTCCAGCGTCTGTACCATGACTCTGTGATAAACAACTTTTCATATAGTTCTATGTGTCCAAGAACAATTTTATTTTTTGAAAGACTAGCACGTTTATCATAATCAGTTCTCTACGGAAATATTAAAAAAAAAGAAGCCAAGCTAAAAGGTAAACACCAATCAATACTACAATAGCTTAATAAATGTCAGAGCTCTAATTAAATGACTGACTGTTTCAGGCTATGTGTAGACTGAAAATAATCCTATGCTCAGCAATTAGAGGGTCCTGTTCATTGTACCTTAATCAAAAAAACCCCAAAGTAACAAACTCTCACACAACTTAGGTAGGACATTAAAGCAAAGTCACAGACTCTATAGAGATACCAAGCATTTGATGTCTGTTGTTACAATTTCGCATGTAACATTTAATGACTTTTTTTGCATATGGAATTTATAAATGGTTCTTCTTTTGAGTTATAAAGTCATTGTGAATTCTAAGCAAAACCGTAAGATTTTTAAAAATAGTATAAAAAGCAGTTTTACAATTTATTTTGCACGGTGAAACAATTTTGTCATTACTTGGGAAATTTCCACATCTGAATTTTTTGTGCAAAGACAAAATTTTTTTTTTCATACACAGCTTATAGAAACCCTGATGTTTCAAATCCTGTTGTGGAATTCAACAAAGTAAAGATGCCTACAAGCATCTGTCTCAAAAAGCCCCAATGAAGCCCGTAAGCCTTTATAAGGGATGATTCAGTTCAATCCTGTTGCAGTCTTCATTTATCCCAATTGTTTCACTTCTGCCACAGTTAGTTAACACGGTGCTTCAGCCATCAATAGTTAAATAAAACTAATACCACTTCCTGCATTCTTTGCTGAGAGGAGACAAAGGATTTGTCACCTTGAAGGTCACACAGTGAAAAAAATCCAAGATGACTGTTTGGCTATGAAACACCTGTGAGAAATGCCAAGTCTGAGACAGAACCTCCTTGTATTCCTTTGTACCACTAGGCCCTGGGATTTGTCCTTTAAATGCAGAATTAATTTAAATATTATTTTACCTTTCTATTTTTCAACTTGTTCCTCAAAGTGCAATGTCCAAGTAAAACCCAAGATTGCTTGTTGGAGGTGCCATATCTGGTTAATACACCAGAACAAAACAATGAACTTCTCCAAACCTGCAGAACTCAGTGGACAAGTTTGTGTTGGGCTGGAACACAAAAATGAGCCAGCTGTTTACAGTTCTTCTTTTTAAGTATGTCTCATGCTTGCAAACAAAATGTTTTAAAGACCTCTTGGTTCCCCATCCTGGAAGGGGACAGGAATAACTTTTTGAGCACAAGCAACCTATTGAAATGTGGAACTATTTAGATGCATGAACAATTATATGCACAGGATTCACTGCCGGAAAAATCTCTTAAATGAACATTTCAGAAGTTACTCAAGGAATCCTCTGACAAGGCAGTTAGTGCAGAACCTGACATTTCTGACATTTTACAGGACAAAAATTCCTTTGAAAAGCCAAAAGCTCCCAGGCCTTTTCATACAGCATTTCAAAGTCTATTTTTACTGTACATCAAAAGCCTGAAGAGGGAAATTAATTTAGGAGTACATTTATTACCTTTCTTTTTTAATATGGGAAACATAAAGAATGAATAACCCACAAGTACTTTAAGTTGAAAATCACCTCCACTCAGTGACACAGATTCCCTACTCTAACACACCCACCCCTAGTGCAATTTTTTAAAGACACCTGGCTCAAGAAAACCTATTTCTGTGATAAACAGGTAAGCATATTTTTTTAAAAGGGGTATGGAAAATCATATGCAAGTGAGCAAATAAGGACTCTTTCATGTGGAACTGTTTCTCATTATAGATAGGGTTTTTTCCTCAACAGCTTCAGTGTGAGATTGTCATTTTTCTCCTCTTCAAGCCCTCATGGAATACTCCGTATGGATCTAACGCTGTGAGATGTGAAGTACCTCAGAAGAAATTAATTACCTCAGCCTCCACTGCTACAACTGGAGTATCACGGGTTCTCCCCCCTGTGTCAATTACCCTTTCCCAATCAATATGCAGGAACAGCCTTGAATTTAAAGCCTCTCAGTATAACCCTTTTCTGGCATTCAGTTACATATAGTTTGTAATACTGTGAAACAAATTTCATTCTAGATAAGCATGCATAAAACAGCCTAAAAAACCCATAAACAAAAATTTAGAATGCATAACCCTTTAATTTATCAGAAAAAACACTGAAATTTTCAGATCCTAATTAATCCTAAAATCTCAGAAAGAATTATGTTGCTGGAATATGCATAATATTGCACATTTTAATCCACTCTCCAAAACACTGGTGTCAATCAGCTGAAGGTGTGGAGGGTGGCCAGGCTGTCTCAAAGGACAGAGTGGGGATTTTTATGCCTGGGATAACAAATTCTCTTGAAAAGTGACTGGGATCCAGACATAGGAGAAGACGAGGAACCTACACTGTTCTAAATATTTATTGCTTCTTTCTGATACATAGATTATCAGTTTTTCTCCTACTTTTTCACATTGGGAATATTAGAAAAGTTCAGCATGACTCCAAGATGATCCTGATAAAACATCATACTTTTCCAGTACTCACTTGGGGAGAAGTGTCCTGGGAAGTGCATGTGTCATAACTGGTGTGTTGCAGAGCAAAATCAACCATCACTTACTACTTTTAATGCAAAAACCAAATGCCACAGCACTTCATATTTGAAATATGACAGTCTTAAAACTTGATAGAGAAACCTTAAAGGCCAGTAGTACTTTGGTTTGTATTTCAACTCTAGGCTTACTGGAGGAATTAGCAGGGAGCAAAAACGACGTTAAATTTCTTTTAATCAGATGTTACAGTCATTCACAGATGATGCAGGAAGGAAAGGCAAACCTAAGTAGAAATAGAGCAATACTGTTGAACTGACAGCAGGAAGTATACTTAAGGTTAATCTGCCTTTTACTAAGAAGCAATTTTCTAAGTTTCTAGTACGGAAGTTTTTAATTGAATATCCATCTACCTTTCACCAAAGTGTTCTGGCAGTTGTACAGCAGGAAAATAGAAAATTAGTTGGAGAAAATCTAATTCTACAGCAGCAGCATAAGACTTTCCTATGATGAACTATCATATAAATTGCTTGGAGATAATATGCTGCTATGAAAAAGAGGAAGGGGATGGAAGGAGAAGAAAATTCAAAAGAAAATAAAGTAGAGTTGCTGAGACAGTATTTCTCATCCAGATTGTTTAAAAGTCTTAGCTGTACTTTAAATCTGAAAGTTACAGTCTTTAGCAGCAGCCATAAATAGGGAAAAATGTCCAGCACCAAGCCAGTCACATTCTGCCATACCTAGGGACAGACTGAGTTAGTGCAGGTTCCAAAGCAGCACAGCAAAGGCACATGCTGCTTTTTTCAAGAAATCAAAAACAAGCTTACTGTGGCTTTTGAGGTGGTATTTTAATGCACAATGTACTACACAAACAGATTCCTGTAGACTTAAAAGGAGTGTAATAGCACTCAAATCAAACAGCATTATAAATATACATGTAATATATATATTTTAAAATATACAGGGTGACTAAAAAATTTCTAAAAATAAAATCTTCCAGGTCCTCACAGGCACTCCATGCCATCCAGTACCATCACTATCACACTTTCTCCTTGTATTTCCACTACATCAAAGAGTACCACAAAGAGATAAGGAGGGTAGAACAGTAAAAGAAGAAGTTTGCTGTGTTGTTGCACACTCATTACTCTGGAAAATCTCTATGATACTATTCATGATCACTCATAGAACAGACATGCTGTGATACATCTTTTAACAAAAAACGAAGCACACTTTTGTATCACACTGGATGGGCAATGAAGATTAATTTCCCTGTTTTTCTCTCCCAAATAACTTTAACATTTCTGCGGAGTTTTCCACAAGAAAGCAGCTTGAGATAAATATGGATGGACCCATGACAGAACTTGACCTACAGACAGAAACCTTAGAAAACAGCTACTTCTCAAATACTTCAGCTCTGAACCAGGCAGAGCTTGGTAATTTCATATAACACACATGCTGTGGATGTGACTCTGTTCAAAACTGTACTTCTAAATAAAAGTTAAATACTGAAACCCCAAACAGACAAAAAAATGTAATTCAATTTAATTATGTATTAATTGTATTAGTTAATCCCTTTCTAATCCACAGTAATTAATTTAACACCACACTGTGATGCAGTATGTGAATCTAGGAGGCCAGGAGGGACTTAAGCATGTGCAGTGAATTGAAGTCCAGCTTTTAGGGAGAGGACTAAGTTAAGTTCTCAAATTTACAAATACTTCAGCTAAACACTCCCCAGGATCCTGTGTGTACAGAGAGTCCAGACTGTGTGAATTCCTTTATACTTGTCCAGTCTATACAGAGGACTATGATATAAGAGGTAGGAACACAGGAGCTTTGGGGGATCATCGCAGCAAATGGTAGTTGATGCCATCACCTCACTGGGTGAATTCAGTCACTCTTGAACAAAACATACCTCCATTTATAGCAACAGAATAGAATTACTCCAAGGTGGTATTCCTAGAAGCTCATAACTAAATGTTTCAAATACTTAACTGTTATTTAAAAATTCACTATTGTTAGCTAGAGAAGATCTGCTCTAGGTCAGGTAGTTTCTGTTGTTAGCACTTGTGGGGGAATGAACACAAAAGAGATTGGTAGAAGAGCACTTCAGTGATGCTTTTTACACTGACAACTGCCAGAAAGGGGCCCTTGCATAGCCATTAATTCAACAGATGGATTTGGAGAGTGAGAAATCAGTGTGTTACTTGGGCTGTTGGATTAGACTTGCAGCACAAGTTTGAAGATCCTGGGCTCCTGTGCTGCAAGAGAGAAAAACGCCCCAATTTGTTAAAAGTAGCAGCTACCAAATGGAACAAGGGAGGCTGTATGTGATGGCATGTAGGGAAGACAACTGAAAATTACAGTCTCCTACAGGGCAGGGATCTGCAGAATCCTACATGAGATCAGGAGAGTCTGCTATTCACGGCATATTCCTCTGCAGTTCTGTGCAGAAATTCCCAGTGGCTTTTCCCCTATTTATTTTTACACAGAAAAAACCTAAATATACCTGTGGAAACATTCAAACCCAGCATGCAATATTTCTGACGTTCTAACATAGCAATCATACTTCATGTTGGAAGTTCGTTTTCTGCAGGACTTTTACCTTAAACATTGTAGAGAATTTTTGTCTCAATTAAAAATTCGAAGTTTCATGTTTAATTTTTTTAACTATTCACATCTCCAATTAGCCAAGGATTTCATTTATTAAAAATGAACCTAAATTTTCATATAATTGTGATCAGCTCCATGGAAGAATATAGCAAAAAAAAAAGAAAGGAGAAACATCTAACTAGAACAGAATCAATAGAAAAGTCATTAGGAATATGTTGGGTAAAGCAAAAATATTATAGATCTCAAAGACCTTTTTCCTTTAAGATTTATACTAATTCCTTCAACTTTCAATGAAATAAATTAAATGCTTGGCTGAAATCTAATGTGCTTGCTAGAAATGTGTGCTACTGAATTTCATGTGAAGTTTAAGAAATGTTAAAAATACACAAAGTCAGAAGATTAAAAGCAAAAGGTTAAGTACGATCTTCATAAATATGGTTCCCTAGTTGTAATGTACATGAAAATTCAAACATTTATAGTTTGCATTTCTATATAAATGCATATAAGATCCATTTATATTAAAGAAATATTCAAGTTGTGTGGACCTGTAATCAAGGTCTTAAAAGATCTGCTGTTTGCATAACCTAAAAGTGGGCACATTCTATACCCCACTGTGTAAGATTTGAAATGTTTCCTTAGTAAAACCACTGAGTGTTTGCTCTGGGATTTCCCTCCCAGCTCCTCACTACGATGTCAGGTCAGAGCAGCTGCCACTACTGCAGTAACTCTCACCACCCGACAGGTGCTTCAACAGGAGTAACAAAGGGCAGCTGGGAGGCAAAGTCTACCCACACTGCCAACTTCAAGGAACAGTTTACGGCTAAGGAAGTCTTTATTCTTTGCAAGTGCTTATGTTTGTTCTAGCAGGGGCAGCCAGTTACCACTTTCATTTATTAGCTGGCAGATAGTTTTGAAGTTTCTCATGTAATTACTGATGAAGTGCCACCCTGCCAAAAGCCACGTCACCTCCTGGTTCTTCCCAGAGGCCGTAGCATTCAATGGCAGTGCCAGTGGAGCTGCAGGTGGCACCCAGCAGCCACGCAGAGCTGCAGTGGCAGCCCAGCCACAGACACCCAGGGGGACTCTGTAACAGGCTCAGGCTGGTGCAGTACAGCCCCTGCAGCAGCTCACTAGACTCAGCTTGCCGTGCTTAGAATCCTCTCAGGAGCCATGGGACAGATTCCCAACAGTGAGCACACTGGGAAGCTCCAGATAGAACTGTTCATGGACACTGCAATAGCACTCCTGTGGAGAACACGCGCCATTCCAGTACGCATTTCAACGTTGTCCTGCTGGGGGGACACAACAGGTGTGAAGAACCATCCTAATTTCACCAAGTCCTGCTGCTTCAAGAGCTGTTGCTATTAGTTATATCGGTATCTGTGCATTTTGTCACACACACAGATACATTTTTCATACACACCACAATCCTCACACATACATATACAAAAACAAATACAGATAAATATGTCAGACTGTATTTAGTTTACATTATAAACCCTCTTTGGACTGAAAGAGCTGCCAAAACTCCAGGCTGATCTGATGGGAGCCTCAAAACAGCAAGTGTACAAACCTCTCAATTTACCATATTTGAGAGCCATGTTTAAGCATTCCAAATCAAAAAAAAGCAGATTTTATATTAATTTGAAACATAAATACTGTTAGTTAGTTCCATGGAAAAAGACTTTAGCATATAGTAAAACTGGGAGCACAATTCTGAGAATGAAGATAATGTGATACTTACTAGATGTATTTATCTTACCTTAGACTTCCATGAATAAAATTCCATGAATAAAATACTTGCTATCATACTAGGAACAGCATGGCAGGATGTAAGCCCTCTTCTGTAACCCCTCCCCTCCACTCCTGTTCCACCAAAAGATATTCTGACCTCCCTATTCTAAAATCTCAAGGAGAATTGTATGTGTTTGTGGGGGAGAAAAATGTGAAATCACTTCAAATATCAATCGTTTACAAAAGTATAAAACACATTAAAAGGCCCAGTACTGAAAGTGTAACTTCAGTTTGGCATCATCTTTTGTATGTAAATAAATACACTTTCAAATGCACTTGTTGTATCAAATAGACTTCAGGGTGCCATGCTTCTAGACTGCCACAACAAGCACTAAAAACAAATGCTGGAAACCTCCTTTATTAACTTACTAAAATTTCCACACTGAAAGTATAAAATGTCTGTTTTTCAGGGATATTCAAGGGTGCCATATGTTCATTTTTAACTAGAGTATGTCTTCCAAAGTAGAAAAAATACCTCTTCAATCACATGACAATATTATGTATTAAAAACAAGTACAAATAATAATTGAACAAAATCACATTAAATGGGATCCAAGAAAACACAAGAGCAATTGTATATGAAAAGGCTTTATATCAGATTGTGCTTATAGTGTAAGACAAAATGGATGCTGTAGTAAACCATATTACTTAAAGCACAAAGCTGATGTGACAGTGTGTCTGCAAAGAATGTTAATAAGAGCAAAATCAAAATCATAAAAGAATGAGAATGGGAAAGCTAAGCAGAAAAGGCAAAGTAAATATTCCAGGCAAGGTTTCTTCTGTAATTACAAAAAAGAAATTAAATTATAAATTATGGAAGAGTTGTTTCCTACTCAGAAGGCATGAGTGAGAGTGATACTTGGAGCTGAAATGAGTTTGCGGAACCAGGGCTTAGTTTTGCTTGCTTAAGACTATCAAACTCCAACTCATTATTTTTTTAAGGTTACTGATATACTTCTACACTCATCCATAACAACAGCAAATTAAATATAACACACATTTTTGCTACCCTCAGGAAACCTCAGGTGGGCACTAACACATAAGAGCCACTGCAGGCACACAGTGACATAACTTAAAGCCAAGACACTGAGCTCAAGAAACCAAACCAAATGCTCGGGCCTGACAGTGACAAAGGGGAAGGCTCATCCATCTTGGTGCATCATTCAGCCATGCTGAGCATGGCACCTTGGCTGAGAAGAGCCTCAATGCTTCCAGATGGTCTTTCTGCTAATCCAGCCTCAGGAACACCTGACTCCTCACACACCATCCAATGAAACTCTGACAGTTAAACAAAGCCATAGAGAACCACACCACTGGAGTCAGAAGATGGCAATAACTGGATATGCCATGATCCC
Organism: Coloeus monedula; assembly: GCF_965178545.1. Classification (NCBI taxonomy): domain Eukaryota; kingdom Metazoa; phylum Chordata; class Aves; order Passeriformes; family Corvidae; genus Coloeus; species Coloeus monedula. Next base: position 5,142,624 of record NC_138788.1, on the reverse strand, counting down.
TGCCCAGTACTTCTCCTTGCCTAAAGACATTCAGCCTGTGCCAGCAGAGCAGGTGCCAACTAAAAGATTCTCTGGTTTTGCAGGAATCCCATCAAACCTTTCAGGACAACTACTTTTCCCCCAAGTGATCAGGAGAGGAGAACAGCAGACAGAGCTGCAGGGCACTGGAGGTATGTCTGATTTACACTACCCTGAGAAGCCATTTTGAGAAAAAGGAAAAAGGCACTTTGTGATGTAAATTATGCAGTCAAACAGGATCACTTCATGTACCCAATACTGGCCAAGTCCAAACCCAAAAGCTGGCAGATGTTCGACAGAATGAGTTTCCATTCAATCATCATGGTAATCTCCTGGCACTTGCAAGCATGTAAAAAAAAAAAACATTCTCTCTCTTAAATTACTGAAATTTTAAGCAATACTGGAAGATAGAGGCTATAGGGTCTGGGACAAACCAACTTTTAAATAATGTCAGTTAAAGCCACCATGAGCAGCACAACATCAGTACTCTGAGAAGTCCCTGACAGTATATGGGCAATGTGTACTGGGAGCCTCTGGGTACTCTTATCCATGTTTCAAGAAATTTTGAGAGGTTGTAGTGCCTGCAAAAACATTAAGTGCAGGTTTTGTTTAGAATACATGAGTGCATACATACTCTGCAAAAGCTCTGATCACTTTGTGGCTGTTTTTGCAGCAAGAAGCCAACACTACCCAAGTGCCAGCAGAAATTATGTGCACGGGGGAGATCAAATAGGCTAAAGGAAATATACTATAACATCCACTTAGCCCTCATGCAATAAAAAGATAAAGATCCTATGTTATATAAAATGTCTTTAACTACTTATCACTATATATTAAGTATGGCATTTACTGAAAATGTTTTAATTTAGCATTCTGAACAGTTTTAAAAGTAGCTTGGTAGCAATCACAAGGTTGGGAAATGTGCAACATACAAGTAAGTGCTTTGCTTTTAACAAATTTCATCCACTAAAAAATGGTCCAACCTAATGTCATCCAATATCATTTTGAAAGATAAATACACTCGAATTTTACCTGTAACCTGATCATAAATAAAACCAAGACAACAAAACTGAAAGGTTCAATGCATTAGTTGAAAGAGCTGGTAAACCTCAATACAGTGTACGCAACTTTGCTGATAAAGCTAAGAAAAAGAAAATAAGAACAAGCTTCTAAGCAGCACAAACAACACTCTGCTTTCATTTTCATATATAACTGAAATACCAGAGAAGCATACTCAGGGGCTCTAAATGATGTATGATGGACATCAGTGATGAAACAAAAATCAAGTAACTCAGTTCCAGCATCAATGAACATTCAACATGGGGCAGAGAATGACAGGAATTGCCAGTTCTTGCTAACGTTAAATTTTGGAGGTTGTTTCATACAAAACTGCCGTCTCTGAACTTAAAAAGGACTAAGAATTTAAAACCACATCATCACTGAGAAACAAGTGCCTCGTCCATTTCAAGCCTGCTATGAAGAGACATTGCTACAAAATGAAGGCACTGACCGGCTCTGAGGCCATGGCAGAAAATGAACAACTTCCCACCACGGGAATAAGTTTAGTTATGGAAAAGGAAGAGTAGAGCAGGAACAAGCCAGATGACAGAATGGCATGTCAGAAAAGAGCTCTGAAGACAACATCTGTAATTTTACTTGTTGACATATTAGAGAGCAATGTGGATTTGCAAAGCAGGGCTTTATCAAGCAGTTTTTCTCCAAGCTTTTGGAAGAAAAACTGAAGTTCAAGAAACAAAGTCTTTGTTATAAATATGTTTCTGCTGTTACAGAAGCAATGAGCTTCCTCTATAGTTAGCAATAGTTAGTCCTCTCTCATTAGTAATTAGTGTCCTGTGACTCCCACCCACTACAACACAGCTTCCATACAATATGGGTCATGCTCCTTGCTGCATAATGATATATATAAACTGTTGAAACAGGTAAAGTGTAAGAAAGACTGATCCAATTTTTAATCCATTCTTAAATGAGAAAGAATTCTGATTCAATGCACTGATCAATAAGCCAGAAAATACCCTAAATTATATGTGTGCACAACGTGCACTTATTTAGAGCACAAACAACATTCGTACCACTCCTGGAATTTGTATTTAAATTAATAGGAAATGTTGTTAAACTGAAAATTGCTTCTACATTAACTCCCTTCCTTAGCACCCAGTACTGCAAAATGACAGGAGCCAGCACAGAAGACTTGGACTGAAACTCTAAAAGCTGGTGGTTCCTACAAAGGATGCTAAGTACCATCTGTGACCTCATGAAGAATTCACCTCCATAAGTTTTGAGACTATTCACGTCATTTCTAACACACTCTAAAAAGCTCTTCAGCTTCTGGACACACGCCAGAACAAAATTCAAACCTTTCTTACTTTGTTTGGCTAACATTCACCTAAGGCTCAACGAAGAGAACTTGATTCAATTGAAAATCAAGATCCGTGAGTTTTGTAAAATACATTTCCTATCTGCAGACTACAAAACACTCTGCTAAAGAACACCTAAGTCCCACTTTAGTTTAACAATACAAAATCTGTAAACATTTGCAGATTCTGCTCAAGACTATGTTTAGATTCCATCCCTTTTATTCTTTATACTTTAAATAAATCCTGGATAAGTCAAAAGCTTTTGAAAACTACACCTTGTCATTAATTACTGAGTCTCTCATTAATATATATCTCACATGACATGGCCCTAGAAGTACAGCAATGCCTGTTATCTGTGTCATGCCAGCCAGTGATTCTTCATCACATTCTCCCAGACATTAAGGTAACTCTCAGTAATGGAATGCCGAAGAACAGCTACCCCTAGTGATCAGAGAGGCGGGAGATGAACTTCGAAGTCCTTCTTTGTTTACAGCCATTTTTCATTTTCCTCAACGAGCTTGTCGCCAGACACAGAACACACACTGAGCAAAGACAATACTCAGTATCTAAACACATATTTGCACTGCAAATAATTTTACCGGGAAGAGCTCTGTGAATAGGTTTGTGTCACACTGTTACACCCAGGTCAGAACTCCAGTTTCAAACACTAATGAACCATCAGCTAATGAGTTAAAGCCCAATTTAAATCTCTCTGCTCTGCCTCCTGCCACACAGAATAGCAAACAGATCCTTCTCAGGGTCTCTGTGCAATACCAGGAACCCCCAAGCAACACAGCGCAAGAGAGAGGACATCAATGTGCACAGACTGCAGCTGGCAGAGTCCCAAATCACATCAAGTAGATCTATAGAGGCTGGCACAGGAGAAATATGGAATCACTGAAATGTTTAGTTTGGAGAACGCCTTTAAGGTCATCAAGTCCAAACATTCCATCAGCATTACCAGGCCCACCACTAACCCATGTCCCTAAGTGCCACGTATACATACATCTTTTAAATACCTTCAGGGACAGTGACAGCCCAGATGCCCTTGGCCTTCTTGCCCCCCTGGGCACACCTGGGCTCATGTTCAGCCTCTGTCACCACCACCCCCAAGGCCTTTCCTGCTGCCTTCCAGCCCCTCTGCCCAGCTTGGAGCTGCAGAGGGTTGATGTGACCCAAGGGCAGGACCTGGCATTTGGCCTGGTTGAACCTCACACCTTTGACTTTGGCCCATGGATCCAGACTGTGCAGATCCCTCTGCAGAGCCTTCCTGACCTCCAGAAGATCAACACTCCCACCCAGCTTGGTGTCATCTGCCAACTGCGTGAGGGCGCCCTCAATGCCCTTGTCCAGATCATCAATGGAGACAATGAACATTGACCCCTGGGGAGCAGGGATGTGCAGCTGGATGTGGCTCCATCCTCCAGCACTCCCTGGGCCCGGCCATCAGCCAGGTCTCAGGCCAGCAACCAGTGCACCTGTCCAAGCCGTGAGCAGCCACTGCCACCACAAAAACGCTCTGGGAATCCTTGTCAAGGGCATTTTTAAACTCCAGGTAGACAACACCCACAGCCTTTTCCTCATGTACTAGTGTGGTCACCTGGGCATAGAAAGAGATCAGGTTGTTCAAGCAGGACCTGCCTTTCATAAACCCAGGCTGGCCCTGATCCTCTAGTTGTCCTCTTTTCATATAGAAGGAAAAAATTAACTCGAGTGTTCTGTAGTGCAAGAATGTTCTTCATCAGAAAATCAGGAATGTCTACGGCAAGCAGCAATCTTCCTGATTTGTCTCCCCTGAGTGAACACACAGCATGCAGTCAATCCATTGTCCATGAGAAGGCACTCCTGATGGATAATTTGGTACCAGCAACACAGAATATTTGGAGATGTTTTTACCTGGAGCTTTCTGACCACTATATGGGGTCTTTACTTAAGTCCCATGGTTACTTTTAAATATGCATAATACACTCTTTATATACATCAAAAGATGGATACAGGACTAATAAAACAATTTTTACAAAGAAGCTAAGAAAAAAAAACAGCATAAAGAATATCCATGTGGCAGGATATTTAACGCACAGGAGCTGCAACAGCAAAAAGAGATATGAGTGAGGAAGAAATCAAACATACTCTTGGTTTACCTGAAATAAAAGAGAAAGATGTAGAAAGTCTTCCACTGACCTTAGTGTCATAACACTGAAAATATTATGAAATGTCTGTCCCTTTTAGTATTTTTGTAAATTATCTTCTATTAGATTAAAGCACTATTTCTCTTTTGAAAGGGAAATTGGAAAAAGTGTGCTGGCCTGTTAGAAAACAGGGAAGCATATGAAGTTTATCGCTCAAAAGAAAATAAGAAATAAATGTATAAGCGTGGTTCCCTGTGCATTGTTTACCAGCAAGTGTTAACTGGGCATATCTTAACATGAAAAACACAATATATGGAGACAGACTCTTACAAATTCACCTTGGGTGGGAAACAGTTGATATCAAGGAATATTACTTCTAGGGCCAGGGAAATGTGTCTGCCAGGAAATAAAAGCAAGATCATGCCACAGATACAATCACAAAAAAAATGTCATTCAGATGTAAGACTGGAGTAATTTGGAGCTGACCCAGGTAAACACAGAACAGACAAGTGCAATTACCAGCTTGCTTTGATGTGCAGGACCACAGTCCTTTCTGAAGCTTCTGTGTTGTTGTGGCAAGCAAATTTTGCTGCAGAGCATTATCAAGCCTCATGATAAAGAGGAGTCACAGTCGATGCAACAAAGAGCCAGCATTGTTTGGTAAGACAGGGTCAGCTGTCACACTGATCATACCACGACACTGTGTGTCTAATGCTCACCTGGGTGCATTATAAACTCTGAAAACCTGTTTCATCTTCTTACACACAATGCACTAGGATGAGGTCTCTGTTGGAAACAAATAAGTGCACTGAAGACAGTACTCATTATAGTAATGGAGGAGTGGTATCAACCTCATCAGCCTTTATCACAGTGGTTAATGCTTTGAGATTCTCACAACATGTTCATCTTTAGTCTATTGTAAAATAAGAGTTATAATACTTACTTGGAAACAGTGAAGGCTGGACAAGAAAACAGTACATCTACAACTTGCAATATCTTCAAAAAGCAGTTCTTTACTGAAATACCAAATACACTGTAATAACATGAGTAAGACTGTACCCTAAGTACTAGGCTTACTTTGAAATATTTACACTTCAACATCACAGTCAGGTTTTTATTCATAACCATACACTGAAATAGTTTCACAGGCTACACTGCAAGTGGCTTTATGTTAACTGGTAGAAAAGAACATTTATATAATCAAACTGTATTAAGCAAGCTCATTTACATCCTTGAAAACTTGACTGGGTAATATAGGACTGAGCAGACAGGCTGCCGAAACTCAGTGGGCCAGATTATTGAACACAGGAACAAATGTGATAATCATAAAAACAGGAATAATAATAACAACAGCAGCAGCTTCCTATGACAACAGATAAGGTTGTGATGCAATTGTAAATGCATTCATAGATTTGGTCTCAAAAATTTTGATAATAGAGGGGTCTCTGAGGGCAAAAGAGCAAACGGGATTTGAAACCGCATCACAAGAAAAAGTCCGGCTGTCTAATCATATAAAGCACTATGCAGTGGATTGAGCTTGCCTGTTTTGTGCCTTTCATCCTTGTTTACCAGTGAACAAGATTGTCACTAAAACTCTCCAGATAAACATCTCTACTGCCTCGATGCTGTTTATTGCCTGGCACTAGAAGTTTACATGACAGCTGTAGGAACGGACAGCAGCAGTGCTCTAGGACAGAGGCAGTTCAGCTGTAGTTGGGCAATCACCTTTAATAGAAGGAAGATTACAGGGGTTTGAAGATTTATTGCTTTTCATTCTGACAGTTTTTCTGTGATTTCCTTGCCTGTGCTTCATGAGGATGACCTCTAATGTCCATTGTAAAAGTGGGAGCAAGAATCCTACCAGCTACTTTCCTAATGAACACAGATGAATTTGCACTCAGTGACCACTTTTGAAAATATTTCAGTCATTTCTGGCTCACCTCACATGCAATTCTTGCAAGCCCTTATGCATGTCTTAAAGTCACTGTGATTTAACTTTTTTATTTTGTATTCAAATTCACACTATTGTTCAGGGATTTAAGCTTTCTGAGACTGTTTCAAAGTCTTCTCTGACAGGTGCTATGAAGGTGCTCTGGGCCTCTAATACAGTTTATTCAAGTCACCTCCACATCTTGAAGAGTTCACTTGTGACTGACTTTTTTTTAGCGTCTTTCTCTTGTTTATTTTAATTCTTCTGTTCCAAATCAAGCACAAGCACCCCAGATGTTTTTACTTTTGCTGTTTCTGAAAAGCTAGTAAACCCACATGTTACATCTCTACCTGTCCACATGTAGCGGGTTGAGTTCGAAACCGGGCAGAAAACACCAATTAAATGTAGTGGTTTTGGTTCAAAATATTCATTACTTACTCATTTTCCTTCTGTGAGATAAGAATTAGGAGAAAAGCAAAGCAGGCACAAACCTTAAACAGTTGCAGTACAATGAAAGAGTTTTATTACTAATAGAATTAAAAGTAAAGAGACAATAACAAAACAAAATTAAAGCAAATCCCCCCCCCCTCCAGCCAGCACTTCTCTCCTTTTACCTAGCTCACACAGGGGATAACAGAACATGGGATGTTAGTCAGTGTTCCAGTTCTTGAAAAGTCTCTCTCTTATGCTTAAGGGAAAAAAGGGTTTTTCCTTCAGTTGCACGTGGTTCCCAAACTGCCACTAACAGCAGATCCGCCCGGAAACAAACAATCTGCTGTGTGTAGAACATCTCTCCCATGAAAAATCTCACAGTTCCTTCACACTGCAAAACATGGGCCATCACATGGGGTTATTCATCTTTTTAAGGATAAGTTCTTTTGGCCTGCACACAAAGGCTTTTCTTCGCCACAAGTCTCTAGCAGCCTCTTACTACTATAAAGCCTGGCATCGGCATTCTTCACAATCTTCACAGGCACACGAAGATACTCCATCCCCCCATGTTCTTCAAATGGATTAAAGAGACAAACAGTTTGTGGTATTACAGTTTCTTACCACGGCATGCAAGAAGGTTTCTTTTAAGCTGCCCGCCAGAATCGCGGCACCGCCCTCTTTTCTCCCGTCGCCATTTCCAGCTCCGTCCCACATGGCTCACTTCTCTTTCTCTCTGACTGACACCGCCATGCTGAAGGGTGTTCTTGTTCGGCCTTTACGGTGGGGAAAGCCTCGCTCCCTTTGTGCTGCTGGCTGCGTGGTGTCTTCTTCAGTTCAGCACGAAGTGTGCTGGCTGCAGACAGGAGGCTCTGCCGGCTCCCGTTGACTCCGCCGGCTCCGCATGGAGAGGAGAGGGACCCGCCGGTCCCCAGAAGCCGCGCTGGATGGGTTTAGCTGTGAGCAGTCCATGGCTGGTTTTAGCTGCCTGTGGCTCTGAGGCAGTCCCCCCCCCAGCCACCCAGGGTCCGTGCCACAGCGTTGGGAAAGGGGGAAAGGGGCAGTGGCCCCGGCCCGGCCCGGCGGGGCCGGGAGGCTCCGGAGCCCCCACCTCCCAGCAAGCGAGCTCCGACCAAAGGGGGAAGTCCCGCCTTTCTGTGCGGTTTAAATATGTAAATTGTGAGAAGCGTAATTGGTCTTAAAGACTGTCCATCAACTCAGGGTCAACCCAATACACCACCTTGGCACTTCATTTTTGCAGTCATTGTGGAAAATGTGCATACTGTGCATGTTGAAGCTGAAATTGGCTGTTCTCTTCCATTTTCTTTTCCTTTTTTATTTTTTTCAAAATAAGTCTTCCCGGGACTCAGTCGTATTGTAGCACTTCTACATTAATGACCTGCCAAATGTTCATGGTCCATTAAAGAACTCTATGTTAAAGGAAGCCAATGAAAGTTTCTCATGAAAGAGTAATTCAGTTTCTGCTCATAGCCTTTTATCATGTGGCTTGTTTGTTGAAACTGTCAATCAGTGTTTGATTTAGAAGTTTTCTAACGTGTATTGTTGCTGATTTCTGATCATTAAACATTTGGCTAACAAAAAAATATACACACATAGAAAGGTGTTACAATTAGTAACTGCTAATTCCATTTTAAATATATCAATGGCTTTTTCAAGTATATTTCTATTCTAGACAATTTTGTAACATTCATTTAAAAGAAAAATATTTTAAAAGGCAAAAAGCAAAAATCCTGGGTACTTTGAGATTCAGAGACAATTTTATGAACTTCCTGATTTGGACTAGGCCATTCTTTACAAGGAAAAACCAAATTAAGGGTGTAATTGTATGTTATTACTCAAAGGCAAACCTCTGAAACGGATACAAATCCACACAACATACGTTTGTTCAGATATAAAAAATACAGGTACCACTTGCTACGTAACTGCCCAGCTGTAGCAACCATGCAAACTGAAATTTAAAGCACCTTAGTCTAATGTAACAGCATACCACTGTAGCTATGAAGTCTATAATCAAAAGGGTAAGTTCAGATGTACAGCACACCACCTCAGAAATACAGCAGAGAGACACACATAAAATTTTAATGTTGCTGTTAAAACCCACTCATTAAAACCTCTGTAAACACAGAAAATAATAAAATCTTATTATCTGCATTTCTCCTGCTTCTCCAAGGCAAATAATCAACTTGGGCATAATGACACTAAATAGGTGTTCAGTAGCATGAGATCCACAGTACCTTTTCTCCAACTGTGTCTTCTGATCCTTTAAGTACAGAAATGAGACCATTTTAAGCACTTGCCTTTTGACAGACCAAATGAGCAGTGCCCTGAACTTCTCAGTGAACCCAGCACAGAAAGCCTACAGCTCAGGCTTTACAAAATGCAGAGACACTCCTGAGAGACACGCGGAGCTCGGCCACCCGTCCACTACTTTGTTGTTTTATTTACTCTTCCTGCAGAAGAATCAGATCTACAGCCAAAAGTTATTCTGTGATTTGAGGGACACACACTGACCCATCAGTATCTGTACTCGGTTATTATGTCAATAAGATCAGTCTAATGTCATCTATCATCCATAGTGCAACGGGAATCACCGCAGAACTGTAAAATACAACCACAACAGCCAGCTTTTCCACGAAGCTTTTCTCAAAGTGTTGTTTAAGGAAAGCAAGTACTCCTCCCTGATTTCCCCGTGAGAAAATTGAGGCACTGAATGGTGATGTTATGTGGCCATTGCCACCTTCAGGCCAAAACCAAAGCCAGAGATGGAAAATAAAACTAAATAAAGCAATTAAACTCAAAGGGGTCACACGTGAAAATACAACTGAGAGGGTAAATAACAACTAACTAGTAAATGCAACTAACTAGAGAAAATAATCTGGATTTCCTGAGACAAGACTCCCAGTGCAGGTCAGGATTTCACATGACAAACTCAGTATTCACTGACACCAGTTGTCACTGTAACTTACTGCTATGATGAAATGCAATATCACATAAAAATCCGCCATTATCCAGCTAACAATCCTACACTGACAAGGCAGGCATGGGAAACTGGATAGACAGTCTCAATTTACCAACAGCTGAATCACTTCACCTTTCAATCTCCCTGCTTTTGTGTTTACAAAGTCATGTCTTCATCTTCTAACCATTTTTCCCCCCTTTAAACAACAGACAGGTCCAACTTCTACTTTTGCTTGTCTGACTTGCTGAGTAATGGAAAAGCCAGCCATTAGCCCAAGACAAGGTTAAGAGGAATGGGAATGCCAACTTCCTTGGGTTTTTCCAGGCAAAAATCCATCTAGGACAATAATCAGTACAAACCTATCATATTTCCTGGCAGCAATAAAAGTTTCAAAGAAATAAAATAACAGGCAATGGCAGGGTAACTGTGAAAAGAACAAACATGTTGTTGAAGAACAAAATCATCTGCAGAGCATGCAAACTAAAATAATCAGAATCCTTTTATTCGCTTAACCTGGATCTTACTCTGTGCCACACTCACCCTAAGAAGGACACAGAAATTAGATGTATTTTCCTGAACGAATCCCTAAAAATTCCAGAAATGTATTCTGCAAATGCTACAGAGTTGGGGCTATAGAAAGAATCTGAGTTGGCCAGACTACTGATGCACATTACAAAGACACAAATCAAATATTATAGTAAAAGCTTAAATCAATCACTTTCAGAATGATGGAAGTGGTTTCAGTGTACATCACATAACCTTACAGGCAATGTCATCCCTCTGTCTCGGTCATCATTAAACAAGCAGCAGTGAAAAGCACTTTCTTTTATTGTTTTGTTCCATGGATTTAGGGATGGATAAATCTTTTTTAAGTTCTCTAAAGTGACAGTAGAGAGTGTTTTGGATGAACAGTTCTTTGTTTAGCTATGAAACTACAGTCAAAAGGCAAGTCAGAGCACAGCAAGCTATCATTCACGATTTCTTCTTCTCTCACATTAGGAAATAACTCTCAGAATGAAATTAATTCATTTTACATGTCCACACAGTCCTTACCTTTGGGGCTAAGATAATAAACAGAGATTCCAGTAAATAAAAGTAAGCACTGCGCATCTGACTGCAGTTGATAGACCCTTTTTCAGTGGAACAAACACAACTGCACATTTTGAAGTTTAAGTTTGCCTCCTGTCTTCTAATGACATAGAACATAACCCCAGAAACCCTATTCCTTATCCCTCACATTCTCAGGCACTGTTGTTCCGACTGTTCAGGGCACTGCTGAATCTCCATTGTTAAAATGCACGTGTATGCTGAGGTTTGTCTCTCCAAATGGACAAAGGAGAGCACAGCCAAGGACAGAGCACAGCCAAGGACAAACTGTCCTTGCGAGCTCTCCCCACACGGTGGAGTGGCACAGAGGAGGTTTATCAGCCATGATGGGCAATTCCCCACAGGCCTGTCCCCAGAGGCTGCCCCAGCACCAGCCTCCATCCTGCGGGGAATAGGCAGGACTGACACTCACAGCAGTCACAGATAACAAACGTGGCTGGAGGGGAGCGTGCAAAGGTCTCCCAATAGTCTGTTGGGGAAAAGAGAACAATGGAGCTTTAAAGCTCTCCAGCAATCAGAGGGTTTAGGAATCAACAGTACCCCTGAAATACACCATCAATACAACAGCTGTCTGAAAGGGAACAGTGAAGTACTTTGTACCTTAGAGTGACTGATGAGAAGTTAACGCAGGATGCGTTAAGTGTAAAATTGTATCAAGTCAAAGATGAAGGATGGAAGAGCCAGAAACATCCAACCCAGGCTGAGACAGCAGCTACTTGTGCACATCTTTTACCTATCACAACAGCCAATTTGAAACGATTATGAATCAATGTTTTATGAACTCCAAACTATGATCATTGCTGCACATGGACCAATGCTGAACCTTCACAGAGCAGGCATTTTTTGGTCACTAATAACTTGAGATTCAAGCTACATGTACAAGAAAGCGGCAAAAAATCCCCAATAACTGTACTGTCAATCCCTTCCCTAATTGAAAACATTTCATGAGGTGGGATATTCAGTACAATGACACCTCCTCTCCTGCTACAGATCACCTGGCAGAAAAGAAAGTGCTAATCCATTACGATGAGACCAAAACTGGGGTTTGCAACTTCAGCGTACTGTGGCTTATGGAATGTCTGCAGTCACAGGGGGCCATGGGGATCCAGACATGGAGCCAAAAGCCTGCCATGTGTTCATTTAACAGTGAAGAGGCTGAGTATGGAAGCTGTATAACCTGCTGTCACCTCAAGACTGCAGAAGAAATAGACAGAGCTGCTTTATAGGCCTGATAACAGGGACGGCATTCCTCCTTTATGGCTCTCTGGCTTCACTACTCCACAGAGTGGCTTTGCCACACAGGACTACAATCATAGACGTAATAAGCCAACTTTTACTGCATTTAGCCATGATAAATACTCTGGACTAAAAGGCTGTTAGTATTATCCAGTTTGCAAAGTGTACTTTGCAGTTATGAAATGTTTACGACCAGCCAAGCCTGTGTTAATAACTCAGCAGGATAATCCTGTAATGTAGCATCTCATATAATGGGAAAGGCACAGTCTCAGTGCTATTCATATTTTGTTTCTGCATTCTTTACATGAGACATGCATATGAAATACTGTTTATCAACATTACAGGAGCACAGTTATTTGCTATGTAGAGAGAAATATCTCTGGACAAGATTTTGATTGGCTTCAGCACAGAAAAAAAAAAAAGATTCTCAGCACCTAGAATCAATTACTTCAGAAGCAGTAGCTATGAAAACATAAAAATAAGTACTATCAAACTGTATAGATTGACAGGAAATACAGGACCAATTCAGTACTGATATAAGCTTAGTGGGAATTTACTGGTGTGCATGTCAAGTAGATTTGCTTAACGTAAGTAATTATTAAGAATGAGAAATATTTGTACCGTTTACTTGCAATATCACATGAGATAGGGTTTTTTTTAAAAATACCTTTTAAGGTCTTTTTTATTGTTCCTACAAAATGGACTCAACATTCCAATTGCATTACACTTCACTATGATACAGTACCTTTATTATAGCCAAATTCCCTTTAATTCTCTCAGCCTTTAAGCCACCAATCTTATAGTGCTGCATGGTGGTTATTTATTCCTCTTATTTGTTCTGCTTCTAACTTGGTATTCATTTTCCTCCACAGACTCATTTCCATTTGGATGAAGGGAAAAACCCCAAGCTTTCCCAATTCTGCACTTGACCACCAAAAAACTTAAATTTGTTTCCTTTTACTTTAAAATGATTTGTGTAGTGTTTGGGATTTACACCCAAATGGGCCTAGCTGACTGATACAGTCATAGCTCTTGGAAATATCAATTCCCTTTGAATGGCTTAAAAGCTGCATTGAATGTAAAACAGAAGGGGAGTATATGTTGGCTGGACATCTAGCATCAAATTTAGAACTGCAAATTCATCTTTCTGAAACAATCTATATTGTCTAGGATAGTTTCAAATAACTCACACCAACTCCCCACCTAGTTTAGGAGATCTCAGAATTTCCTTTTGCATTATGTTGACAAGACAGTATTTGGCAGCTGGAGGAGAGGGGGGAATACATAGGAATTTATGCTTCTGATCTTAGTTATCCTATGAATTCTGTTCCAGCCTCTTGTATTTTGATGAAGTTCATTGATCTTTAACAGTACAAAACTAACAGATTGAAAGTACTGATCTATTTTCTAGTTATCATTAGTCAATATCTGAAAGGCCGTAGTGTATCAAATGTTTGCCACTTTCAATTTCAAGTCCCTGTTTTTAATATCTGGGTCCATTGATTTCTCAACGCTTGGCAACACAACAATGAGGAAAGTCACATATTGAACACAGCAAAATCACTCTTCTCACTCAGTTCAAACCATCTGACTTTTGGTATCTGCACTATTGATACCTACACCTGAGTGAGCTGCTCTGAACTCTTTCTGTGCCAGTGGAGAGAGAACCAACTCTGACAATGGAGTCAGTTCCAACTCGGGATATTCTGTGATTCTAAACTCAGCCTAAACTCAGCCTTTTTAGTTGGTCAGACTGTGGACTGACTGCACTGACTCATCCCCCAGCGCTGGGATGTGAACCTCGTCAGCTGGGCTGGGTGGAGATCACTGCACTGTAGATACAGAAATTTAAGCAACACAAGTTCCACTCTCAGTGCCCAAAAAAATCACAGGCCCTTTTATTTTTATATGGGTTTGATAATGTCACTATGAAAGTTTTTTTCACGCATAAGTGTAAATTAAAGGCCTGGGTATTTTCTGTTTTGATGTTTGGGATTTTTTTTGCAAAAAAACCCTTAAAAGGTGTGTCCCCTGGGTCGGGCAAAATTTTTACATTTTCTCTAGCCACTAAATTAAAGCACCTGAAACTGGCTATTGGGAGAGCTGGATGAAAACATATAGAACAATAAAAAAATATTTCACAAATTTGATAGAAAACAGTAGAAGACAATGCTGCATCCACTGAAGGCAGCACGAACACTACCACCTGTCTAAATGGAAGCAGAACTGAAGATTTTTTTCACAAGAAAGCCTTGAACTATTTGGAAACTAAAACATCTATTTTCAAAAAATACATATTTTGTGGAACTATACATTCAAATTAACTACATTTTGCTCCCTAACACTTTTTTCATTTCAAAAACTCCAAAGAATTTATAAAGCAAAACCAAAATTAAATCTTCCCTACATAAAAATCAAACCAACATACTCTTTTTCAGCGGTTCAAGCTAAATAGGAAGATTTGATTGTACTACAATTCTATGGAGAGTTCTATTTGAAGTTAGGACACAAACAGCCCAACATTTCTTTTTCTTTCCAGCGCATTTAATAAGGAGAACTATAGCTCACAATGCCTCCCTCGCAAAAAGAGAACCTGTGCAGTGCTGAGGGCGAGCTGGTGATCCACAGCTCCTCCCTCTTCCCACACCAACCCCCTCAGCCGAGCTCGCCATCAGCTCACTCACACGGACTGAAATGTGCTCTCTCCATTTCCAAAGGGACAGTCCTTCCATTTCAGCCAGAAATGCGACAACAAAAGGCCCATGTTTGCACTGCCTCAGTCATCACTGTCTTATGTACAGCCCCTTTTCAGAGCAAGAATGATGACTACAGGTACAGTCTGTAACCTCAGCCAAAAAAGAACAGGGCAACAGAAAGCAAATATTAGCTCAGGGAAAACAGCAAATAACATTTACCTGATAAAAAGCCAAAGACGGGTAAACAGGACAGAGGCTGATGCTTCACATAATGCTTAAATTCTGCTCACAAAGCTAATTCTAATTTTATTTTCTATCATAAATGCATTAGCTTTAAATCTCCAGTACTGTCTGTCATTAGTTTAGAGCACAAGCATCTGTTTAGACAAAGAAAAACCCATGTTATAGACTGGGCCAAGTCTAAACTAGAAATTTTAGCAATGTACAGGTATCAATTACATGTGTGCATTTTAAGAACATTTTGCTGTTTTAGTGCAAAAAAAACCAGAGGAGGTTTGGGTTTCATTTCATTCAAAGACCTAATTTAATGTTCATTCTCTTTTTATTGTTACAGCTAAATTCTCTACAATATATCTTAATAGTATTCTAAATAGACGTTACCCTGATTAGTGTAGCTTAACGTAGAGCAGCTGGCCTAGATGGTTAGAGCCGACTGATCCACTGAATGACAGAAACTGAGTCTCTGTGTCTGCAGATACAGTATTTTCATCCCCTGGTTTTCACTGCTCCTCATTTTTGTTCTGCCCCAGCAAAACATGCTAAAGAGCTTGGAGTTTCATCACAATTAAAAATATGGAATGAAAATATATGTCAATATTATGACAAATTATTTACCTTACTGCTCAGAATCAGCCTGGTTCTATATTCTGATTTTTAAAGATTAAACTCCTGGTCTAAAATTTCTTTTTGCCTGTCTTAGATTTGGCTCTTCAGTTTCAGACACGAGGTCTGAGAGACAGAAGAAGGGCTTGACCACCCAAGTACCTCCTCACATCACAGAGGAAGCTCCACTTGCATTCCCAGCAATAGGTGTGACAATACAGGGGGGCAAAAAGCGTTTCCTTAGAGCTGAATACAGACAGACAGACAGAGCTTAGTGCTCAGGGGGTGGCAGAAATGCACCAAGCAATCACCAGCACACGCATGGCTGTTCGTGGCCAACAAGATACAACAGGACATTTCCCTTAAGGCCTGAGCTGGTTCATTCTAGCCAGCATAAATAATTTGGTTTTCTACACAATTAAGTTAATTTTGCTTATTATTCAGAGCAAGAGCCTTGTGTATGCCACAAGTCACTCATGTACAGCCCCTCCACTGAACAATTTGAAGGAGGGTGTACATATTAATGCAGGGACTATAAAATGGGGGAACGTGTACCATGATAGCATGTGAAGCCTTTGTTTACAATACATTTTACATTGACGGATTTCAAATTAACTAGCTATCACTTCCCCACTCACTCCCAGGAATAAAAGAAAATGGCACATTCCAGAGAAATGCTATCTCCAAACAACAGCTGTATGGGTACTTTGGCAATGGATGGAACTGGCACAGAGCCGCAGCAGCGCTGCCGCTTCTGTCATTTCCCAAAGGGAATCAATGCCTGGTTACATTTAACACGGCCTCTCTTTTGCTACCTTCATTACATCTGCTATGAAATCACAATTCTCTCTTTTCATTTCTTCCCTAAGCTTTCTTTGTCCATGAATTCCTCTGATTACTAATCCTCTGTTCACAGACTTTGTATCTTTTAAGAGCCAGAGCCCACACTGCAGGTCTTTCATGTAGAGTTTTCCCCCTCCAGATGTGAACTTGCATCCCTTCACCTCAGGAACTGCAAAAGATCTCAGAGCACATAGTTTGGAGCCATTCCACTGCCTTAAGATTGTCACATGTGAAAAAGGACAATAAAAGTTCACTGCCCTGCCTTGATCCTTCGTTCTGTGAGATCTGCAACCACGGTAGCCCCTGCACATCCTCTGTGAAGAAGCTGAATGAGCCCTACCAATTTGTGGATCTTGATGCTGTTGGTGACTTCAGGGAGAACACAGTAGTAGTTTCCTGTCACCCAAAATGCCTCTTCAGGGTGTGTGACAAATTCTGCTCATTCAGAGCCATTCCAGATGCATCACTGCCATTTTTGTGTACTGCAAAGGGTCTCAGATGGACCTCTACCACACCATTAAGGGTGAGAACTAAGTAGGATATCAGGTTTTACTAGTTCTGTATCCACAAAAGCCACCAAAATTAGGTAACAGTACAAATAGCACCCTGAAAACACTCACCCTCCCTTGCCCGACTTCCCCTCCTTTTGAAGCAAAAAGCTGTAACCCTGCAGTGGAAGGAGCATGGCCAAGCCTCACAACAGTCCTGTCATGTTGCTACGGTGAGGGCAGAGGGTGTCAGCTCCTTACACACTCACTTGATTTAAGGTGATATGAAGAGATTCAGAGTATGTGAAAGGAGAGCAGCACACTCCTCCAGGTGCAGGGTGCTCTCAAACCCATACCCTTACCTTTGGGATCATAACTCAGCTGACTGGTGTTCTAAGAACACTCTGACATTGCTGCAGTTAATGGACAAGGATCCCATGCTTACAGCAGACAAACAAATTCATCACCACAGCAGTGCTGAATACCTGAGAGAACACATGTATTCTGTGAAGTTTCTGGAATGTCCTCAAGATTCATCTACTCATCCTTCATGAGCACCCACTAGTAGATTGAGAATTACAAGGATGTTCCTCACATTATTTTCAGAGGTTTTTTCCTTACTATAGCATTTTACAGCGTAAGATATGAATAAACCCCCAGGAGACAAAGTAACACAATTGGAAATTCAAAACCTACCGAGAGTAAAACCAACTCATATTTAGTATACACGATCTTGACTCTTCTTAGAATGATGTCTAAGACTGTACAGGCCTCTGAGAACTGAGCAGAGCCTCCCCACAGTGGGACTTGCTAGGGATGTGTTTCAAGGGGGCCCACAGTCAGCAACGTAATCATTTAAGCCTCATTTTCCTAAGAAACCAAGCTAAATAGCATTTATTTTGTAAAAGCCTCAAGCCAGGAAAACACATCAAGTAAGTATCCAATTTTAAGTGTGAAGAAGTCCAATTAAATAAGCAGTAGCATAGCAGTGGGGGCTTGAGTGCAGTAAAACTTTGCACACCAACAAATAAGAGATTCCTCACACTGGCCTCACCTTTTCCCACCAGCAAGTTAAGCCAGCACTGGAAACCAGTGGGACAGACCTAATGAGCTCATGTCAGTTCCTGCTCTGATTTTGTACTTATCTCCTTCTCTTTAGAAGGTTTCCCTTGGTTTTATTTTTAAATACAGATTTTTTATAACCGAAACAATGTATACAGTGTTGTTGTAGCATTCATTCTAATCTATATATGTATCATTTTCATCTGAAGCTCAAACAAAATTTCAAGATGGGAAAAAAACAGTTTTGAAAGAGCTTTTTTATTGATTATATAACCACTAAAATATAGCTTTACATTGCTCAATAACAGTAGCTAGAGTTGTGCTAATGGTATTGCCTACAAGAGTACACTATAAAATGCAAATAGTAGCATATAAAAAATACCAATTACTTATAATACATATGAATAGATAAACAAATTCAATGTGCCATTAAAATTATGTTATATTTTTATTATATTTTGCCCTCCTTTTCCTCACAGTATTAAACAACAATAGAAAATCTACTGTCATGCAGAGAAATTTACCAGTTGTGTATAGGACTGCATTATACACATATATCCATACATCCGGCATAAATAACGGGTTGCAGAAATAGACTAGTGTGAGGAAGCCCTGAACAAGAGGGAGGAATGTCTTCAATAATAAATATGAAAGGAAAGATTCAAATGAATAAATGTCAAATCTTTAGTATGTTGTTGTTCCTAAGTTTTTTTCTTCTATGCAGCTACTCCAAACTGTACTGAAAATCACTAAAAAATACAAATTATTATTATTCCCTATTTCCCAAACTTCCAATTCACTGAATTTTCATATGACTTTCTCTCTGCTACCATACAGGTCCAAAAAGAACCATTAACTTAGTTTACAATGGTAAAGTGAGCAAAAAATAATCTTTTCATAGTTCAGCAGAACAATCCACCTGATACAAAGGCAATCCATAAGATGACCCCATGTATAATGTTTGTGCTCATGTGCAATGCTTTTTCAGATCTCCAGAAGATTAGTCCCAGTTAATTTAGTGCTATGTTACACCCAATCACATCCAGAAAAGATAAATACACAAGTGTTTGGGATTTCATATAAATAAAAGAACAAGTGTAAGAAATCAGGCCACAGGTCCCCACTGCTCAGGACCCTGCCTCTGACAGTAATCAGTGAGAAAGGTTAGGAAAAGTATGTAGGACAGAAAAAATACACACTGGTAATATCCAAATTATGTGCTCCCACCTATTGGCAATGTGCAGCACAACTTGCTGACCTTGGGCCTTGCTGAGCCAGGGGTGGCTTCCGCCTCTTAGTACAAATCCACAGCTGCAGTGAATAAAACTGTGTTTCACTGCTACCTCCACATAATTCATTACTCTTCAGTCTCTGAAGCTCATAGTAGAAACAATACTCCATGACCCAGGTGAGCAACTGCACGCTATGAACAATAAATTGCAAATAATTCAAGCAAACAGTTTATGCCCAAGGGCTAACACTTGTTCACAAACTATGTCAACGTTAATAATATATAAGCAAAGAGGAATGCTTGTTCAAGAACAATTCACAAACAAATTCTGCTTTAGCCAGATAATTTGTTTGTAACTACATGTTTGGCCAAATCCCATGCTCGGAGAACTGCTAATTTTTGGTGTTCTCCACTTCTCCTCACCCCTCCAGGTCTCATCAGGAATGAAGGGATGGGGACTACAAGGTTGCCTAAGCTCTGTCTCTTCTGACTCCTTTACTTCCCCCAGCATGAGGCAAACAGAAATCAGCCAGGACCATATCTCCATTGTTTTTGGACTGTAACTATTTCAATGATGCTTCTCTTTTCCTCTTTCCCTTCCCTCCAATTCAAGATGCTACCTAACACAAGAAGCAAAAACAAAAGACAATGACGTGTGTCTCCTGGAATTCCTAATCACATCTCAATGCTACTATCTGAAAGAAAAGCAGACTACCAGAAACTGTCTGCTGAAAAGCACACTGCCTATAGCTGACACTGATGTTCACTATGTACCAAATCGCGTGGAAGCCCCTTCTGAATTTTTGGCCCAAATTCCATGTACATCTCATTAATCCCCTTCAGTTTGCAGCATTTTCAAACTACATTTCAAAACAGCTAGAGGGTTTAAACTAAGAATTTGTACTGTGGAGGCACAATGGAATTAATCCTTAAATGCATTATCCTCTCCTGTACTGGAAATTTCAGACTGGATCCAGACACCCATGTGAATTTCTCCAACTAACTTCAATGCACAAAACTGGAGGCCATCTAGAGATAGCACTCTACATTCCCTCTATAATCAATCAATAGGAAGAAGACAGCCCGTCCCCAGAGAGCAATTCAGAAAATGATACACAAAAAGAACAGCTACCAAGAGGTTGTTAGTAGAAAGTAACAGTGCATCTAATTCCCTTTCCTTACTCAGAGATCAGACACCTGTCTCAGGATATCACACCACTCAGCCTGACATGGTTTCAGCCTGTGCCTCTTGCTTCCAGGTCTCACTTCCAGACAGAATAGGTCAGGTAGGGCAGTGTTTCATCCCTTTTGTTGGTTTTCTTTGTTGGAGGTGGCACATACATTGTTAGATTATTAAAATACAGGAGGAGGAGGGATTGATCCAATACTATTCCAGTTAACCAAATAAACTCTGTGATGATAACAAGCCTTAGCTACCAGATTTGTCATCACAGTCCATAAACTGGGTTTCTAAATCACTTGCACTGCTTTGAAAATTTCATCTTGAAATACTGAAGATTCCTACAAAAGTCTTCTCCTCTTTTAAACTGAACAGAACATAGCACACAAACTAAAATATAAATTGAAATAAAATAATTAATAGTAAATGAAGCTGGAGAAACAGCATATTTCCAACAGCTATGCCAAGTACTAAAGAAATTATACTGATATTTTCATTCTTCCGGATCTTTTCCACCAAAGTAAACTTAGTAGGTTATCCTCTTCATTTCACAGTTCATAAAATGCACATGCCACTGTAGAAGTATTCACTGTACACACCACTACCATTTTCAATCTCTGCCACATGAATTGAGTGTCAGCAGAAAACAAGTGTCTAGATGCCACTAAAGTATGTCTTAGTTTGATAACAAATATACTCTCACACATCAGAATTCCTCACTGTTTTGAACAGCAATGAAGACAAAATGTACCAGTGCTAACGATTTTGCCATCAGACCAACCACATTATGCCAGGCACTCTGAAAAATACATTTTCCTTGGCCTTCCAAGTGCAACTACAAAATGTATGTGAAACGAGCACCTCAAAAATAGTATTTTTTTCATTAATAACCCAAATACCTAACTGCGAATCTAAATGTTTCTGAAAACCCAAGCACGGGATGTGCACATGGACAGATGCACATGCAGTTTGCTGTGCCTGCTTCATGCATTTCCTGACAAAGAGAAGTCCTCAATATAGCTAATATTGGCCTTAACAGATATTGCACTATAATCAAATCGAGATGTGGGAATTGTGAGGGAGCAGAGAACAGCCCTGGGAGGGCCATGAGCAGCAAGGGAGGGCCATACCTAGCAGCCCTGTGCTGCAGAGGACAGAGGAAGGACACACCCCCAGCTGTCCTGTGGGTGCCGGGCACTCATCCTCCAGTGCCGGCCTTTCCAAGTGCCACAGAAATGTTCTCTCCAAGTAATACTTTTATTTCCCCACTGTCTCCCATTCTGCCTTACAGATCCACTTCTCAGTTCTCCTTCCTCAGAGCTTGGATCCCATATGCTTGTGCCTTCACCCCTCTGTGGCTCCCAGCTCACAAATCACAAGCCCAGGTACTGACCTTTCATTCCAAAACACTTCACTCAATTTTCAGGCAGTATCACATGTCCCCAAGGGCATCTCGAAATATCAGTACTTTTGCTTTTGTTTTTACCTCTCACAACAGGTATTCCAAGGATCTGACTTCACTCGAAAACATGCACATGTCTATAAAAGTAATTTCAGACATCCACACACATAGTGTCTCAAACCTCTAACTGATTGGGAAAAAAACCCAAATAATTGCTAAATATAATTATTTTTGAAATGCAGAAATCTAAGCCTTCCTACAAAGAACATTTTATACTCTTACAGCCTATTTCTGAAGTTCAGCATCTCAGATCAAACTATTAGTAACATTCCTTAGACTTCAGGTTTTGCCTTTGGAATGGCAGTTTGGCAGACTTGCAATGTTTGTATTTCTTTTTGTCCATCAAAGTTAACGCTAAACACCAAAGCTAATATTTTCAAATATTTCAAATACTTTACAAAAAGCAATTACAAGCTTATTTCTATTAAATGATTGGAGGTTTTGCCTATCACTTAGCTTCCAGCCCTTATGGTAAGAATCACACATTCAAAAAAACTCTGGCTACATTAGAACAAAGTTTCCAGACTACACAAGGATAGAGTTGGATATAGTTATAACATCTCTGGAAGTGACCATGGAATGGAGACTTGAAATCTATCATCCTAAACCTCATTAAGCTCTTCTACACTGTACAGAACTGCAACTATTTCCACTAAAATCTGACTTTGGCCCAGAGTGGGGAATCTGCACTGGAGAGCCGGGTTGGCCAACCAAAGGATCACAGCCAATGCCCTCTGGCCCCCCGAGGATTTAAGGAATGCAGCTCACTGAAGTGACACAGATTTCTCAGAGCATCTTAGCTTATATGGAAGATACAAAATACAAAGTTTCATTTCTCTGGCTATTAGTGGAATCATATGGGTTAATTATTTAATCAATGATAACTTGTGAAACCAGTAAACAAAACCACATTTCTATTACAGCAGAAAATACCATAAATTATTTAATTTCCTTTAGAGCCTACCTAAAGACAACAGCATATACCCTGTATTAGTTGAGCTAAGAAGTCTGTTCAAAGCTCTGAACTACACTGGTATTTACCAGTTGCAGGAGGAGCTGGGATTTTAGAACAGTGGAAGAAGCATGAAGCTCAGCTCACCTCCTTCCCCTAATTAGCTTTTTTAATACCCTGAAAATGCAGCGAACCTTCAGGGAAAGAGAGTTTGTCCAGCACCCCAGGCACACTGAATTAAAAACTGTGCCTCAGCAGCAGCCACAAGTGTGCCAGGGGTGAATGCTACCAGTTACATTCAGGTCAACCAACCTGAAAAATTATGCTAGCACTGGTGGCATTTAAAGCTGTATTTTTTATCGCCAGTAAGTTAATATGATTTATACTAATACCATCTTCCTTGAAAGAAAAATAAACCTCTCAGTACAGCACCTCTTCTAAAGCATCCTCCCTCACTTCAGCATCAAACCATTTGGCTGTTACTAACTCAGTCACACTAAGGCAGATGAGGGATTTACCAATAAATAACTATGAACACAGTTATCATGTTCCTCACCTCTGATTTCTGGAATCTAAACAAAACAATAAAATCACTGGTTTCTTTTATTGTTACCAGCATGTCATATTTTGCAATAATATTGAGCTGCTTGCAATCTCAGGGGATGTATGTATGTATTCAAACATTACACATTCTAAAATTCAATGTCATCTAAAAGTGCTAATGCAATGTGTGTAATCAATTAAGACTATTTTGTATATGCATCAGTTTTTATTAATTCTATGTTTATTAGGTGTTAGTTAAATCCAGTTTTCCAACTGATTTTAACGTAAATAACTTTCTGTAGTCCCAAGGAATGAATTGCCTTTTGCTGCAATAGCAAAACCCTGTGACTAAAATGTTTCCAACAGAACTTTTCTAATTATTTCAATTCAAATACCTTCCACTGTGGGAGGCAATTTGGCTGTGGTCTGAGACTTCTATCACCACAAGTGTCCAAAGATATTGCTTTAATACACACTCAGAAAGGAACAAATGCTGTTTATACAAGGTGTCATTCCCACAGAGACCAGACTGGCAGGCAAGTCTGTGCTCCTATAATTCCATTCTTCCTCAGGGAACAATTTTTGCCATAAAAGTTTTATTCCCATTGAACAATTTTAACTTCCCTTAAAGAGAAGAACCTTTTCTCGCTGGAGGATAAACAGAATTTTAAAGATTCAGGACTGAAGTTTAACTCATTCCATGCAGTGTCCAACATTACACTGCAGCCAGACATTTATCTTGCTGGAGCCTATTCACTGGTCACATCAGCCTATTCACCATGTCCTTCTGTCTCCCAAGTTGTCTATCTCCATAAGCCTGAGCAGGGAAGAAGAAAACCTCTGTGATGTACAGTAGGACCCTATGAGATGTGCACACCTAGAGAGGTGCATTCCATACCAACAGAATACAAGAAATAGGCTCACATCCTTATATATTACCATGAAGTAAAACAGCAAAGATGGACTGAGAAATGCTCGCTTCAATCCATAAATAGTTCTAGCTCTGAAAAGACAAGCACTAATAAAACACTACTAACTATTTAAGTGATTCTAAGGAAATCTCACAAAAATCTATCATCACAGAATGTGGGACAATAGTTTGAATCAAAGATGTAAATGCAGCAAGAACTGAGATCCAAAGAACAGTTAGGTTTTCCTCTTCCTCTGTCTAAATGTCTGTCTGCTGTCAAATATTCTTCTCCTATCCATGCTAAGGCCACTCTTCAGATAAAGCTGGCAGGTTCCCCTGATTTATCAGTGTATAAAATGCTGTGAAACTGAAGCATTACAATTCTAACAGCACTGAAGCTGCTGTATCTGCTTTTTGTCTGTTTTAATAGCTTCGAACCACAAATTAAATAATGGCAGCAACTATTCTGAACTTCCCAATGAAATCAATATGGATCAATGATGTCAAACCATCAAGCTGTAGAGAACATTAGTCATGAGAAAGTTCTGAAAAGAACTACTGTATCTGTCACTCTTTTGATAACATCTGTCATGTCTTTTTTTCAGTGATACCATGAACTTTTAGGGCTGGGATTAACCTTTTTTGTAGACTGTCCACTGACTCTGTTCCAGCTAATAATTTATACACTAAAGACCTAAAGAGAACTTGTGTTATAATTTAAAGGTATGTTTACAAGCATTGAAGATTGATAAAACCAGAACCATTTCATCCCTGAATACCCCCCACTGAGTGGTCCTAAATGCAGAGAGCCAGCTACTCTTGCCTTAAACAGCATTTCATTCTCTATTTCATGATCCTGATCCATGATGAGCAACCACACCTAATAATTAATACCTACCTGAACAGAGTATTAAGCCAGAGACTCCAAGATCAAGCATTATACTTGACCTTTTGAATTTTGTTGCAATCAATACCTCAAAAATTGATTTTCTCTTATTCAGTATACCCAAATGGTTTCATTAAACTGAAAGATTGCATAACCTCCCAACAGGGAAAGGCCATCAGAACCTATTCTGTAGTCTGTGTTACATAAAAGCCCTAATCAACAACCAGGGAGTATCTGAGAATACCAAACACATCCACCTCAATTATTATACAACAATCATACCAGCTGTGGTGTGTTCAGGAGAAATTATGAATAGAATATTAAACTATCAAATTTTTAGACTTCGTTAAATGTCTGGCAACAGAACACAGCTGGATTTGGGCTGCATGGAAGTGCAACATTAGCCATTGCCAGCTCATTGCAGCAACCATGTGAGAACATTTCCTGAGTCAAATCCATCCAAGAACTCCCATACACCAACAGGCTTCCTGTACACCAAGGACTCCCTCCACCAACTCCCTGGGAAGTGACAGTTTCCCCCAAGTGCACTTTTAACCTACAATAAATAAGGTAACCACATTACTGTGACTGTCTGTCCCCACCAGGACAAATGCTTTACTCCCAAGAGGTGGTGAGGTCCAAAGGATAAACCCCAGGTCCCTTCCCACCGGGCAGTTTTCCAGCTGCTCTACCCCCAGTCTGTCATGGTGCATGGGGTCACTGAGTCCCCAGGACAGGAGCTGACACTGATACTTGTGTACTACCTGAATCCTGGCACTAGTCTAATAAATGGAGAGTCCTTCTATCAAAATATCAGAGATCCTGTAGACATACATAAAATGAAAGACAATTAGGAAGTGCCTTGAGCCTTTCCAAAGTGTGCAAACAGCCTTTTGTTTGTGTCTATCTGAAAACAGAGTCTCAGTTTAAGTTGACCAGACAGTATTTTCTGAGATCTGTGCCTTGTCACAAACCCATTTGTTTTGTAAAAACTCTTCCTTCCCTGTTCTAATATCCAAGAAGTCTCCAAGCCAATTCAATACCACAACCTTCTCCACAGCTCTCATCCCTTCCTGGAGGCGCCTATTTCAGAGTTATTACAATTTTAATCCTTGCAAGAATTTTCCCCTCATGCTGCAAACCCTGACAGAGTCCCCTCCTAACATTCTGCCCTAAACTGCCTCAGTTTCTCATTTACAACAACCAGGCTTTTTCATTAAAGCTGATTACAATTAAAGCAATCATGACTTCTTGGTGCTGAAGAAGTGGATTTCTGTTTTTACTATCAGAGGTCCTGCTTTTGCTTACTTCCAAAAACACCCTTCTAGATCCAGCAGTCTCCTTTCTCTTTCCTGTCTCCTATGCTTTCGCCTTCCTAGTATCTGCATTTTCGTTCTTCTACCCTAATTCCACAATGCCTACAATCCAGAACTCCTTTATGCCAGCCACCCTCCTTTGATCCCTCTCAGTACAGCTGTTCTTTGCTTATTCTGTGCCATTCTTTACCCCAAGGAAGCTGATTAGGGCTCTTAAGGCGAGGTGGTTTGGGTGCAGCCATGGAGAAGGAGCAGAATAGAAAAACAATTTAAAAAAACTCTACCCAAGACAGAAAAAAACAAACAAACAAAAAAAAACCTGAGGAGAGGAGCATTTCATGGTAGATGTCCTGAGTATTCATGCAAGCTCAATAGCAAATACATTCCTTTGTCATCTACCAAAAAAAACCCCCAACCTGAAAAACACAAAACAACATTTTTGAAACTTGCATTTCTTTCAATAAAATTAATTGTAGAAAATATGACTTAGGATTAGCCTAGTGAAAAAACAAGTCAACTTTTTCAAGCAGCCCTCAAAATACCAAGCATAGAAAAATAATAAACAGAAATTTTAAAAGTGCAGTTTAACACATGTTTGATCTCAATGAATCATGAAGTCAAAGCAGGGAAAAAATCCAACAAAACAAATTTATTGCATGGCAACACTGAAGTGGTGGGAGTTTTATCTGGCAGAGAAGAAATAAGAGAAGGAAGGTTAACCATTCAGTGCCTTAAACTAAAGCTGTTATCTTTTTTTCCCCCTTAACTCATTCAAAACATGTTTGTCTAATTATAAAGCTCTGAAGACCCCAGATATGAAAGCAGGGGGATGTTGTAATGCAAGCACTTGGTCTTGTTGAACCTCACACCTGCCAGGCCTGTAGTTCCTGTAGTTCCCTGGATGCTCCCAGCCCTTCTCATAGATGGGTGTCCCACTGGCCAAGCTCCAGTCACCTGTGACCTCCCCAGTTAGCCAGGACCACTGGGAAATGATGGAAAGGGGCTTGGGGAGCACCTCTGCTGGCTCCCTCAGTACCCCTGGGTGGGTCCCATCTGTCCCTATGGACCTGCGTCAGAAGCATCCATTATTGTTTCAGCTGTAACTAAATGGGAATGACAAGGACCTGGATAAAAGGATTATTTCATTTCCCTTGTAATCTTTTTGCAGTGCAATTACATTTTGCAACAATCTTCCACAAATCAAAACACATCCTGTGTCTGCTATAGTAAAACTCCTGTATTAAATATCATGTGGATGTTTAATTACTTCTTTGTGCCTTACGAAGTGATTCAACTTGGACTTATATATTGATTAATGGACTGAATAGGGAGAAAGAAAACACCTCACATCACAGAACACCACTGTCATGAGGCTGCAATGAGCCTGAAGGCAGGTACCCGACAAACTGATACCGGTACACGGATACACACACACAGGAACTACTCACACACCGGTGCAATCTGGGTGAATATGCACAACTTAAACTGACCTTTAATTGTGGGACCAAGAAGGGGCAGAGAAAGGTGAAACGTGACATCCTGTATTCTCATCTACTCTGCAGAAATGAACCTTGCAAACAACAGCGTCTACCGGTGCGTGGGGGACTTTTCACAAGGTGGTGATGATCTGGCTATCTCGATCTATTTCCCCATGGAATAGTAATCCAGAATAATGGGACACAAAATCTCCCCTTTGGAATGTCATGTAAGTTATCTGCTTCAGTTCCAAGTTAATTAAGATGCAAATTGGAGACACAATGTTAAAGCCTGTCTCCCTAACCCTACATGAAGACATTCAACAGCATGAGGGGCAGCTACCTACAAGAGAACATCTTTCATGCCGTTATGTTTAGACTAAACAAGATACACCCCTTGTGGTACCAGAGCCAAGAACATTTCAACTGTGCGGTGTTTTCATGGCTCCTGACTTCAGCAAGCAGACTGCATTTAACAGACAGTCATACTGCTTTTTCATCACATGAAATAATTCCCTTTCATGAGGAAGTAAAGAGAATGAGAAGCCAATACAGCTGCTTGATGGATGTCAAAACCTATTCCATTAAACAAAGGTAATGGCAAAACTCAGGAGAGGCAGCAGCACTTTATAGTGAGTTCCCATTTATTCATTTTGTTTCAAAGCCAGCAACAACTCCTATAGTCTTAGACTCCAAGAAAACAGAGTATTTGCATTTCAGATATTACCAATCTTCTAAAGACACTACCTACAGCAGACACAAGCATGTCTAATGCATACTCAAAGCTCTTAGGGTGTTATTATGCTCAAATTCAAAGTGCATGAATGGAATCAGTATAAAATGTGATAGATGAATGGCAGGAGTAAACCTACCCAAACAGTGACTACATGGAAGATTTACCTCTGACCTCTGTTCTAATAATGTAAAATACAAATTATAGACAAGCAGAGACAGTAATTAATTCCATAAGGAACAAAAATCAGGAAAATGTACAGCCAGTAACTGTTATGTTAAACCATGAAACTTATCAAAAAGTTCCTACTAATGACCACTGACACACATATCCATAGGTGCGGGAGGACACTGCTGCTCTGCCCTACACATCCCTATCCAACCCACTGCTATTCCTGTTCATCAGCACTCCTGGAAAGTGTTGAAATAGTGCATCACTACATATAACGATGTGTAAAGCTCTCCATAATTTTTAAATTCATCTGTGTTTGAGAACATGAGAAGCTCTAATGAATTCATAAATGCTTTCATATGTGGTTTCTGCCTTTCCTGAATGATAACAATGAAAAGAATGGGAACTGAAACAAAGCAGACTCCTTTGCTGCTGCTGGCAAAGGAGTCTTCAAATAAGGCAGCACGGACACACACAACACTTGGAGCCAGCCTCTGACAAGGCATCAGCGTGCAGCGCCAAGCAAATTGTGAAGAATGCAAAAGACAAACAGCAGCAAAACGTGGCAGAGGCTGCAAACCCTTAAAGCACTAAAAGCATTTACTCTTTTTCAAATACATTGTAGGCACAGTGGGACATAAGGCATTTCATACATTTTTGCTGCAAGTGGGCTAAAGTAAAAAATAGCAGGTAAGTGACAATCTAAGCAAAGAATACAAATGTCCTAGAGAAGTACTTGAAAATAAAAAAATAAAATAGTCATAAAGTACTTCCAGTAGCTGAGAAAAAGAACAGCAACATACAAATGTCCTAGAGAAGTACTTGAAAATAAAAAAAAAAAAATAGTCATAAAGTACTTCCAGTAGCTGAGAAAAAGAACAGCAACATACAAATGTCCTAGAGAAGTACTTGAAAATAAAAAAATAAAATAGTCATAAAGTACTTCCAGTAGCTGAGAAAAAGAACAGCAACAGAACAAAGGTCACTGGCATACCTATCAAATTAAATGCTGAACATTTAAGAGGCTAATTTTGACAGACTTGAAAAGATCAGCAACTCTCCAGTCCTTATCTTTGCATGCAACATATTGTATTAGTTCATTATATGATCTGAGATTTAATATTTAAAAAGAGAGAGAAATACACCAATGGAGAATCCTCTCCCATTGTGAAATTCTGCAACTGAACCACACTCTCATGATAATTAATACTGTCAGCAGTTAAGTCATCTGACTGAAAAAAACCCTACACTAAGAGTAGGAGTTCTCTCATTCTTGGCATCCCTGATGCAATTTACAGCAACTTTTTTCAGGCAGAAGATCCAAGTTTGAAGTTTTTCTGTACTATGGCAATTCTCACCACATCAGTAATGGGCAATGACAGAAGGAAGCTGCCACAGTTCTCACTAAAGGTACAGAAACCATCACAAGCAGATTTGGACTTTGCGAATAACAGTTATTACCTTTTCTTTTTGTAATAACAGTTATTACCTTTTCTAAAGCTGGATTTGGGTAAAACTTTGTTTTATGAAAATTAAGAAGTCTGCAGCTCAACTGTTACAGAGCCTGGCACTCACTGTTTCTCTCATGTTTCTGTGTTTATGAAAGGGTGAAATTTTAAATCCTGGTCTTTACATATGAATGTACTGACTTCTTTAAAATGTTAATCTTTTGATCAGCAAGTATCTGATCCAGAATTCCAAATACCATGGTATTTATGTAAGGAGCAAATGCATTCAAGGACATTTATAGTTTTCTTTTTGGAAATGCTCTGAGGCAGTGGTGTTCTGATACAACTCCAAGACTTATCCGTTTACAAATATCTCAATTCCAACAGCGTATCTCTACTTGAGTTCAAATCGGACCAAGAAGAAAATTGAAATTGCTAGGTCAGATAAGAGCACTGGATCTCTTCCACCTTTGTGTCTTGGAGTGGCAACTCCTGGGTATTTGAAAGGAAACTGCAAAGATCTTCATAAGAGACAGCTCTTATTCAGTAATGTGGCCATACGGTACCTTGGTTTTTTCTTTTCCTAACACCAGTTAGTTACTGTCTGGCTTTTACATTGGAACATGAGATTTTCATGTCTTTTAGCTTTTACTAAATACCCTGTGTGAACTGTTTATGCACTTGAACAGAACCAGGGCACATCACCTTAGGAGTCCCTCAGGCATTGTATTGTGGGTTCAATTATCATAGTATGAACTAAACTATACAGCTGAAATGAGACATACTGGTGATGTAAAGAAAAAACCAAAGGTATATTTGGCTTTCCCTGAAAAGTTCTTCTCTTCTATCTTTCTTATGAATTTCAAACTAAATAACGTTGTAGCACCACTCTCTTTACAGTTGTTCTGTATATTACATCTGCACATAGTTACCCTAAGATTTGGGTTCTTTTTAGTCCTACATTGATAGAATAAAGCACATCCCTTTCCTAGAAGTTTACAGACTTACAAAGGAATACAGGAAACTGCTCGACCCAGAGCACCAGAAATGGCCACAAGAAGCGTTTTTGTTGTGTTAATTATATTGGCACATGTCTATTCCTGCTCTGGATTTCAGTCTGATCAATCTGTCTAAATCCCAAATAAATGATGACACAAACATATGCTGGAAGACCAAAGCAAGCAGCCTCTCCATTCCCCTATGACACACACAGAAGATCTTCCTTACATGTGTCTGTGACAAAAGAGGTTCCCTTTAAGACCACATGGATAGAGGTGCCCCTGCTTCCCGTCTGCCTGGAGGCAAAATGTTTGGTTTTAAAACTGAGTCCAAGTCTGTGAGTGTTTCTGTTTTCTGCCAGTTCCTGTTACCATTCAGGGACACAAAATGAAGCTGTAGACTCACTCAGGCTCAGCTGTCCTGTGTCTCCACTACATGGGCTGGCCACAGCCTCTACCTGGTTATCAACTGCAGCATTTCTTGCTTTCTAACCACTTCTGTATGCAACTACGCTGCAAGAGGAAAAGGTGCTTTTAAGCCTCTTACCTACTTAGGAGATACAGAACGCTGGATAGAAGGATTTATGAAATCCAGAAATACAACATGCCTACCCTAATATTGTTGCAAGAAAGAGAAGAAAGAGTGAAAACTCCAATTCTTCTCTTCATGTCAGCTTCCTCTCCTCTACCCTTCAGCATTTTGGTCCATCAGCAATTACCAGTTTGCAGATATTTACTGTTTTACACACATACTGAGTCGCTTTGAGTTGGTTTGTCATTTGTTTGCTGTCATGTCCATTGGGTAAAAGACACTTAGTTTTAATAAACAGTATTTTGTCACAGAATCCAAAATAAATATACAGGTACCTAGGTTTGGGGGTTTTTTTAATTGATTTTATGGGAGTCTGTTGCACTTTTTGAAATCATCCAAACATGCTGGGGTTTGGTTGTATAGTTATTTTTTTATTTAATCACATTTAATTTAAGACAATTATCCTGGGTAGACATGAGAAGACGAGCTAATAGGTCATTTAAATCACATTCTTCAGAGCTCTGCCTGCCAGATACCCCAATGGGAAAAGACAAAGAAGGAGGGCAAATACAGAATGGAACAACCAAAACATACCTGCATGTATTTTATTTTCTTTTAAATCATAAAGTTCTAGTCCACTATTACTGGCCTGGGTGAGTGACCCCTGCCTAAGCAGCAGCTGATTACAGGCTGGTTAACTAAGACTGTCAGTATAATTAACATTTTGAGCATTCTCAGGAACACCAGGCTACCAAAGCTGGAATATCTACAAGCTGCCACAGCTTGCTTAATTGAAAATGACTTGACTGAATTATTAAAAGCTAAAAAATCTGAAACATTCAATGAAAAAGAGAACAAACATTTTTTTGCAGGAAAATGGCAGAAAACAGCATTAGGCTGAAGCCAGGCAAGGAAGTGACTAAGCATGCAACTGCAGCCACTTGGAATAAATCATTTCTATGCTAGTCACGGTGGGAATGAGCACAATTATATGCTTCTTAACTTTGTTCATGTTTTTCTCTTTCAGTTGCAAATCTGCTCAACTGTCATGATTAGTTTTCTCTTCAAAATGTTACTAATGCTGTATAATAACACATCACTGTCTTTGGACTGGAAATCACAGCCTCAGAACACCACACTGAAGTCCAGGCAGGAGTCCTAACAGAGCTTTTCATGCATAAGCAAGTGAAAGGAGAAACTGGAAATTATTTTAGAATATTTCAACAGGTCAAATGAAACCATGCTACTCTGCCCTCCTGCCCCCTGTATGCCTGCTTATGCTGAAGAGCAGTAGGAGTAGGAAGTACACCAATAAATGTCTTCTGCTAGTTTAGGTCTGATGCTAAGAAATGCTACGTTTCTTCTTTTGTTTCAAGAAGCTAAAAATATGTTAGTCACAATTTTTATACAGAAAATTAAAGGTAATATTCAGCAGATATTGAAGTCATTTTCAAAATGGTATTCTTGTAACATTAGAAAGGTTCTGTAAGTGAACAGACATTGGTAAATTTATTAACCACAGATAAGAGATAATTTTAAAAAGAAGTCTGTATTTATATATTTGACAACTACATTGTCGTCACATGGAATTCTGCTATTTAGCCACTCTAGCTCAAAAAAAAGGCATCAAAATAAATGATACCCATAACAAGCAATAAAAATTACAGGAGATACGGAATAACCTGTGTTGGAATTCCAAAAAGGAACAGACAGCTGAACTGATGGAAAGTATATATGTTGAATATAACTAGTGTCAGACAAAAAGTCAAGCAAATCATCTATTATGCTGATAAGCTTATAGAATAATTAAATGTCATGATTCCTCTCTCATAAGTGAAGATATCGAGACCCAAGAAAAATTAGAAAAAAAGCTCAAGTTTGGAAAACACTTATAATGGTTTTTGATATGATGTGGATGTCATGGGTTTCCTATAATGAAAGTTCTTGCCAGCTGCATTCCTCCAACAGTAAAGGAGCCACTGCAGCACACAGATATTCCAGGGCTGACCTGGAATAATAATTAATTCTACAGCTTCAGCACACAGCGAGATATCAAGGCAGCTTCATCTGGAGCCCCACAGAGTTAAATGCATGGCAGGGAACAGGTCTGAAATTCCTAAGAAATGTGTGAACATGCACTATCTGTTTGTGCTCCGTGATGTGCAAATGACAAATACTAATCCCTCAGAGAGGTACGCAAAGGGTAGGAGTTAAAAAGGAGCAGCTACCGGCAAAGGCATGAGGGCAGAGGGAACAGCTGAGAATGGAAGGCCAGCCCTGAGGGTTTTAACTACACATACGCATGGAACACTGAAAAAGTCTAAGGCTTGGTGAAAAACAAAACTGTCCAAACGGCCCCATGGCTGACGCTACCACCACCTCGTCTTTAGCCAAACGTTCCTGTTCCTGTTCTTACCAACATGACAGCACGTGCTCAGAGCTCACTCCTTTCCCTCTGGCCAGAACTGGACACTGTCAGGATTACTGCTTTTCCTCGGGGCCAGGCAGCAGCTCTGCTTGGATTCAGTTACGCAATGCCTCTACACTGATGTCCCAGCCCTTGTAGACTTCTCCATGAACAAAACTGTTCTGTGAGATGTCTAATTAAATCTGGCTGCCCGGGAAGTTCATCTGCCATCCCTCACAGTCCGCCCCCGACGCACACACAGAACTGTTCTAGCAAGGCCCAAGTCAGCTACCCCAGGAGACTGTTGTGGGCTTTGGGTTTTTCCCAGTGAATCCTTTCACTGATTTTTCAGTGAATCTTCTCCCATTTGTCACCTGAAAAAAAAGACGCCGTGAAGAGAGGAGGTTGACTCCCGGGAAACGAATAGTCAGCAGTTCCGATACAAAAGATCTGGCCAATGGTTCTCGCATTCCACTGAAATCTTCCAGGAAGAGGAAAACGGGGGTTGGGCACTCGCTTAGCTGAGGGGGAACACGCTGGCTGTGCGGAGACCGGGCCAGTTCGGGCGGTTTCTGGTGCTGGATTTGTCCTGCTGAGGGGCTCGGTGCTGCTCGGAGCTCTCCTTGCTGCCCGCAGGTGAGCCCGCTGCTTGCAGGAGGGATAGGGGGTCCCAGCTGCCGGTTGACAGGGACTTTTCAGCACCCACCAGCGCCGGAAGACCCTCACCATCTCCGCGAGTATTTCAGGGGAAGCCGGGCCCCCACCTCCTCCGTGTCTCCGGAGAGAGGGTCCCTGCTGCTGACTGAAACCTCGGCGGCTGCCATGGCTGGGATACTCACACCGTACACATGAGCGTCTGGGGAAAGCGAACCCCACACACCTCAGCTCTCTCTTCCCGGGGCTCCCATTACCCCGGAGGCCTCAGGGCTCGCACTGGCTGCCCCTGAAGCCATGAGGGAGCCACCGCGGCCCCTTTGCCTCACACGGAGCCAGCAGCGCCCCTTGCCGGCTGTGGCCCCAACTACACCAGAGGGGAAAGCGCCTAACGCGTGCGGAAAGGCTGTTACTGGGGGGTTTATTGTCCTTGTTGTTGTCGTTCTGTCTTGTTACATACATATATTCTAGTCAAGAACTGTTATTCCTTTTCCCATACTTTTGCTTGGAAGTCCCGTAATTTTCAAAGGGAAGAGTTATCTTTCCATTCCAGGAAGGTTTCCACCTTCCTTGGCAGACATTTGTCTTTTAAATCAAGACAGAGACAAATCATTCTTCCCAGACAAAGCACACTTCATGGTGATACCTACGGCTCTCTCAATACTCAGGCCACACAAACCCTGGAAGTGCTGTCTGTACAATCAGACAGTAGGCATTCTTCCAGCAATGGCATCCTGGCCTATGGAAGAGTGGGAAGCCTGGGTTTATTCTAACCTAATCTCTCTGGCATCTTCACAGAGACTGCAGGCAGAATCACAAGCAGAGAACACCAACACGGCCTTGCATTTCACCCCTACACATCTCCAGGGCACTTATGGTGGGGATCGTTCATACTCTGCAGGTTGAAGCACTATGTGGAAGATATAACTAATTTCTACTTCTGTGATGATCATTCATCCTCCAGCACTTTCTGCTGCTTCTACTCAACTTTCCAGGAAGGTGCTGCAGGATAAGCCTGAATAGATCAACACTAAATCCATTGAAACAAAAGTGGTCATATCAATTTCAGAGAGTAAGTAAAATGATAGCTTTGCATTTCATGTCGTGTCTCTGGAGGACAAGACTGAAGCACAGGCTGCTTGCCCTCAAACAGCTTCAAAACCATAGCACAAAAAGCCAGTTGAGGAACAATTGTGTGTCCAATGCCTATTACGGATAAAGGACTTACGATCAGATCCAGAAAAATGCAGGCAGTGGGTGCCATGAACAAAGGTTTGTGTGAAGCCTCACCTGCCCTGGGGCAGTGCAGAGGCCCCTGTCCACAATGCTAAGACTTAAACAGAAGTGCTCAGCTGGAAAAGCTTCCTTACCCAACAGTGTGTAACTGTGTGTGAGAGGAAAGCGATAGCCTGAGTGGCCCTGGGACAGGGCCCTGAGGAGACCCTGTGGGCACACACACTGACAGATGTGTCCCTGGTGTCCTCTGCAAGCTATCCCACATTACGGGAGGCACTGGCTCCTACACTCCTTCAGCTTATCAGTGTGTAACATGCGATCCTTTCATCCTCACAAAGGCTGGGAGACGCCCTGCAATGCTAGTTGTTCCTAGCGGAAGAGCAAAGGAATATTTTCATTTAGCCTTCTCCCCTACCTACCATTTACCACCATGGTCCTTTAGGGCAGTACAGATCAACTCCTGGGATAAGATCTCTACTCTCAATCCTCTTTCCCTATTTTTTCTGAACATTCTCTGTTGCCTCGATTTCCCTTGCCTGCATGTTCCTTGAACCTGGCTTTCCCACACTTCCCTTTCCTTATGTCTGCCTTCAGCAAATGCTGCATCCTGAGTTTCCCTCTGCCGTCCCACGCTCTGATATTTACACTGGGAGTTGTACGCCCCCAGCTCTAATCTGATCCTCATGGAACAGCAGGTTCATTTAATCACCGGCTCAAAAATTGCAAACACATTTTATTAGACTTATCTCTCTTAACGATACAGTGATAGCGCACTACAGTACCATTTAAAGCAAGCTACTACTGCTAACCCAGCTGACTCCTGGCTTCTTTAAAGGGAAATAAAGTCAAGGGAATGACACACAGTGTCACTTCATAAACCCAAAAAGAACACAGTGTGGCACTTGCTAACTACAGCTCCCCAAAGGGATGTGTGATTCACACAACAAGGCACTCCCAGACCCAAGAGCTCTGTCTATGAGCAGAAAAATGCTGTATTCTGGTCTGGTCTGAATTCCAAAGTTTGCGCACTATGAACATCATGCACTGCGTCTAGAAAAGCTCAGACTGCATTCCTGAATGTACTTCTCATGGGAGTAACAGAAACCTTTAAAATTATTTCTCTTCTCTGTAACATCATCGTTAAATGGATTTAAAGAGTAAGCACAGAATATCCTGAGGAAGGCTAAGGTGAACCATGTGACAGAACAGGAGAAGGCTTTTGAGTGATTGGCATGGAATCCCACTAGCACCTGGTTTCTTACACCCTGGGAAGTTTACATCCTTTCCCTGCCCCTCACCCCCATTCTACTGAAACCTGATAATTCTGTCACTCCCCTTTTCAAATGTACTTAGCAAACAGATGTACCTGGCCATTACAGGTGCCTTCTCATAATCCTGAAAAATGCACAATTTGCTGTTTCCCTGTTTATCTGTGAAATGTTTCAATTCCAAACCAGCTCTGTAGAGGAACAGGCTTTCACAGTGAATGGCACCTTTTGTTTCACCATTTACTATTTTGGCTGCAGTTCATACTAAGCTTTCCATAGGGAAGTTACAGTTAGGCATAGAGAACTCAGCCAGAATGAATGGAAAAAGAAAACACACTGGAATTTAACTACATAAGCAAAACCAAAATCAAACATGAAATTGAATCGAAGCAAATTATTACACAATCAGATAGCATTGAAATCAATATATAATAAATATCCAGATAGAAAACTTACTGAAAATTTAGCACCAAGAGAAAAATCTGGACCATCGCTACTTTAGGACAGTGCATAATTTCCAAACAACTTTGAATTTCTCTGTCATGTAGATGAAGAAAACTATGTGTTCATCACAGGCTCTGCCCAACACATCTCTTTTCATCTGGATGAATGTTAAGGCATATGTAATAACGCATCTGCCAATGTATTTCCTGATCTATGCCATTTCCCCCTCAGAAAAAGCACAGGAAAAAACATTAGAGTGATCATGGTATAGTAAAACTTAAAACTTATGAGCATCTCAGGTTCTGTGGTATCTCAGTTTACGATTAAGGATGAAATCCCAAAACACAGACTTGAACTTTGTGTTCAAGACTACACAAATAAATAAAATATTTTTCTTAAGAAGTTTTTCTTTGCAGAATTGGCTAAAACACTTTTCTCTCAGGCAGATGGATTAACATTGTTCCTGAGCACTAATGTTCCATCAGCATGAAGTCACTGAGACTTCAGTTGCTTTCTCCCTCCTGCTCCTGACTGGGAACTGCAGGGCTTAACAGAGAGGTGAGCTTACAATGCCCTGTGCCTACAGCAAGCATCCTGCAGAATGAATGCACAGGAACTCACACAGAGCACAAGTTAAATTCACACCAAGGTGTCAGCAAACTCCTGGGTTTGGGGCACTCAGGAGTTATGGGATTAGTTCTAATGGAAACTATCCATAGCTTCTCCATAGGAGAAGCTAACCACCTGGGCCTCAAGGTCTTGTTTCCCCTTCCATGAGTTGAATGGTTATGCAGTGGGGTTGCACTGACAGACAAGGTGTAGCTGATACAAGGCAAAGGTATCTTCTTACGTAAAATACAGCTTTAACTTAGTTCTCTTTTTTTCATCCTCTATATGGCCAGACCAGTCTGAAATTTTATAAGAAATGTTTCATACTGGGATTTGTTTCATACTAGGAGCTTTATTTCCACAATTGGAGAAGAACTTATTCTGCTGTATAAAGATACAGAAATGTAATTTTAAAAAACTGTTTATCAGACTCTGGCACTTTTCCTGCTTGTGTAATTCAAAAAGGATTTCAGTAAAGAAAATTCAATTTGGCAATCCATTAACATAGATTTGATGCTCTCTCTGTTCATCTCTTGATGTCTCACCCCTTTCAGAAAAATGAAAATAACTCTTGGTAACAGAGTGGCTGTTCCCTCTTATTAGTCCAGTATATTGGCAATTATTAAAACCCTAGGAAAGCTGCTGAAGCTCTGCTGACTCATGGTGGCCGAGAAGTTACTTGTTAAGTCCATAACCAAGGTGGAGGAGGGAGAGAAACAAAAAAAGGAGAAGCCAGAGAACAGGCAAAGTTTGGGAAGAAGGCTGAGTGCCAGCTGTACGCTAAAGTAGCACCAATTCTTCAGGAGAAAGGATCTGGATGTTCTTGGAAGTTTTACACACTGTGTTTGAACCAGGTGAAGATTCAGACCTAATTTCAGACCATTTAAGTTTAGGAACCTAAAAGAGTCATTTCAATAAAGAGTTTACTTCTCACAGACATCTACTGTCAAGAGAGGAAGAGCAGCAGTTCCGAAAGACAAATTGACTTACCAAAGGTCTGAACTGTCTTCTTCCTGCTCCATCAAGAACAGAGACACCCCAAGGCAGTGATGGAAAGCCTTGGCTGGCACGTGACACTGCTGTCAGCAGAACAGCCCAGTTCCCAGTGCACTCTGCAGTTTGTCACTGGCTCCTCGACCCTACAGACCGGATTGCAGAGTCCCAAACAAGCTGTAGCAGACAAGGGGAGATGGTGATGCTGACAGAGATTAATGGATCAATTAACCCTTTCCCTCTCCACCAATCTGTCCCAAAGGGAAGAATTCTCACAGAATGTGCCATGATGCAGGAATATGTTTCTGACATGAAGGATGTTCATAGCTGTTAGGCAGGAATGGCTGCGCTCCTCATTTGGGGACTCTGGTTTGGTGCGTTAATATTAGTGGGATTACTGTAAACTTGAAGTCATTCACAGCCTAAGCACTAACAAAGGTGGCATTTTAATGCCTGGAAAATGTTAAGTTTCACCTCATTTTAAGTTATTCTATTATCACAGCAGTAAATAATAA
This sequence comes from Coloeus monedula, assembly GCF_965178545.1. Classification (NCBI taxonomy): domain Eukaryota; kingdom Metazoa; phylum Chordata; class Aves; order Passeriformes; family Corvidae; genus Coloeus; species Coloeus monedula. The sequence goes on along the minus strand of NC_138788.1, from coordinate 5,102,525 downwards.
GGGCAAAGACAGAGCACATTATTGCAAGGCTAAGGATTCTGCCCCAGAAAGACAAAGCAGTTCTCAGCACTGTCTGGCTGCATCTGAGGACTGCACTCCGCACTTCTCTTCCAAGGAGCAGTACACTTCTCTTCAGCCTTCTGCCCACTCCTGCATGACAAAGAGCCAGGATTTTCCACTTCCCCACCATCATCTGTGATCACATATTTCTTGGTGAAGGAAGACTGACAGCATGGTGTACTTGCTGTAACACCATCTTACCCTTGCTCTGCCCAGATGAGAAGATGTGTTGTTTCCCTACAGCATGCAGGGAAGAGGAAAAACTCAGGAAAGAAAAGGTGGCTCTCTTGGTGATATATGAGGACTGTTGAGCATCGCACATATAAAAACCTCTACATTATTGTACCTTCACATAAACTCCTGTCCATGTCCTAAGTGACAGTAAAAACAATTCACCTCATTAAAGTACTACACCAAGCTGCTTAGTCGCTATGTTGTAACGGTTCTGGAAGCCTGTGGTTGAAGTGTTAGTGTTGTGGAACAAAGTGACAGCAAGTTGGAAAATAAATGAGCACAGTACTCTCTTCTAACCTCCTGGCACTGTGCCTGTTAACAGAGAAGAAGAAAGCAAAAAGGCAAAATGTCAGCTCCAAAAACATTTTTCACGTTGTAAAATATAGTGTCTAAACTAAAGCACTTGATAAGATACACACTGAGGAGCCTGATATTTCACTGAAAAATAGTGATTGCTAAAAGGTTATATGAACACATGTCCAATGTAGTAAGAAAAAAAATCCTTCGGACCAAAAATTTGTATCTATGTCCTACAAATGTCACGTCAGTCCTTGAGACGAAAGTCTCAGCAGTTGCCGCTGAGCTGTTAAGCTCAGGGATACAGGGCAGCTCTCACAACCACACAGAGAGGGTCTGGGTAGTGCGGCACCCTCGGCAGCGCACACGGAGCTGCCCACTGCGCAGGGAGCAGCGGCGGCGAGCAGCGCCCGCTCTCCCCGGAGAGCTCGCTCATTTGCAAGGGAAGGCAGGCACTGCACATGCCCGCGGTGCTGCTGCCGCTGGGGGCAGCTTTACATAAGGCTGCGCCCGGCGCCAGCCCACCACAGTCGGCCGGAGCTCTCGGCATGCGAGCGCGGCAGTGCCGGAGCCGCGTCCCGGGCCGGGCTCCCCGCACCTGCCGCGCCCGGCCGGCCGCGCCGCCAGCGAGCCGCTGGCCCATGGAGTACAGGGGTGGCAGCTCCCAGAGCTGAGCGCTGCGGGCAGCACCGACCAACATGCTCTCCTATAAAGCAACGTTTTAAAAGCCAGGTTCTTAACTAGAAAGATGCAAACCCGTAATATCCATGAAGATCCTATTACCTAGGAAGAATCTGACATTTTGCTGCGAATGCGGTGTTGGGATTGATTTATTCTTGGAGTGTTCTGCACGGCTGGCAAAGAATAATGTTCCAAAATCGGTCCATCTCCCAAGGGGTCCAATTTTTCTTCCTGGGTGTCAGCGAGCCCTGACTCACTACAGTGCAGCTGACAGGGGCTGCCATGCTTGTGGCACACTAAGCAAAAAACAAAAGACCTAAGGACGACCTTTGAACACCACAAAGGATGGGTATGTTTTTCATGTTATCTTTTTAATTTATAGTTCATAGTTACTGCATAGCCTGTGCTTTAATTACTCCATAGACTTACCTTGATGTGTTACGTTATTAAATGACTTAGGGATTACACCTTTTACCCAACTGTTTTTCAGTACTTATATCAGGGTGTTCTTAAAAGAAAAAAAAAGCTGAGTAAAAAAAACCCAATGTGAAAAGTAGCTGAGTTGAGCTAGGGCTTTGTAAATGATTGTTGAAGTAAAAGATTTTAGCATGATTGAAAGAAATGACTGATGTGTGGGGGGATAACTTTTCTAAGTTGTTTTTATTTCCAGGTTTCAATGTAATTAGGCTACTGAGCGGATCAGCTGTAGCTCTGGTAATAGCCCCTACTGTATTACTGACAATGCTTTCTTCTGCTGAACGAGGATGCCCTAAGGGCTGTAGGTGTGAAGGCAAAATGGTATATTGTGAATCTCAGAAATTGCAGGAGATTCCCTCAAGTATATCTGCTGGTTGTTTAGGTTTGTCCCTTCGATATAACAGCCTCCAAAAACTAAAATACAATCAATTTAAAGGTCTTAATCAACTCACCTGGCTCTATTTAGACCATAACCACATCAGCAATATTGACGAAAATGCTTTCAGTGGAATACGCAGACTAAAAGAGTTGATCTTGAGTTCCAACAGAATCTCCTATTTTCTTAATAATACCTTCAGACCTGTGACAAATCTCCGGAATTTGGATCTGTCATACAATCAGCTGCAGTCTCTGGGATCTGAACAGTTCAGGGGCTTAAGGAAGCTGCTGAGTTTACATTTGCGGTCCAATTCCCTACGAACCATCCCTGTTCGAATATTTCAAGATTGTAGGAACCTTGAACTCTTGGACCTGGGTTATAATCGCATCCGAAGTTTAGCAAGGAATGTCTTTGCAGGTATGATCAGACTGAAAGAGCTTCATCTGGAGCACAATCAATTTTCTAAGCTCAACCTGGCACTTTTTCCAAGGCTAGTCAGCCTTCAAAACCTTTATTTACAGTGGAATAAAATCAGTGTGATAGGACAAACTATGTCCTGGACCTGGAGCTCATTACAAAGACTTGATTTATCTGGCAATGAAATAGAAGCTTTCAGTGGACCCAGTGTTTTTCAGTGTGTGCCCAATTTACAGCGCCTCAACCTGGATTCAAACAAGCTCACATTTATTGGTCAAGAAATTTTGGATTCTTGGATATCTCTCAATGACATCAGCCTTGCTGGGAATATATGGGAATGCAGTAGAAACATTTGCTCTCTGGTAAACTGGCTTAAAAGTTTTAAAGGGTTGAGGGAAAATACAATTATTTGTGCCAGCCCCAAAGAGCTGCAAGGGGTGAATGTTATTGATGCAGTGAAAAACTACAGCATCTGTGGCAAGAGTACCACGGAAAGGTTTGAACTAGCACGAGCTCTCCCAAAGCCAACGTTTAAACCAAAACTCACCAGGCCTAAACATGACAGCAAGCCCCCTCTGCCCCCAACTATTGGAGCCACCGAATCCAGCTCCGAGCCCGAGCACGACACAGAACACATCTCCTTCCATAAAATCATAGCAGGCAGCGTGGCTCTTTTCCTGTCTGTGCTGGTGATCCTGCTGGTGATCTATGTGTCATGGAAGCGTTACCCTGCCAGCATGAAGCAGCTGCAGCAGCGCTCTCTCATGCGAAGGCACAGGAAAAAGAAAAGACAGTCGCTGAAGCAAATGACTCCAAGCACACAGGAATTTTATGTAGATTACAAACCTACCAACACTGAAACCAGTGAGATGCTGCTGAATGGAACAGGACCCTGCACGTATAACAAATCAGGCTCCAGGGAATGCGAGGTATGAACCATTGTGATAAAAGAGCTTTTAAAAGCTGGGAAATAGTGGTGCTTTATTGAACTCTAGGGACTATAAAGGGAACGTTTTTCTCACTTTTCTGGCACAGCTCTTCCATGTCTCTTTTTTGTACATTCATAATACTGGTCATTTTACTCTCATACATAATCAACTCATTGAAATTTAAATACCGCAATCAATGTGAAGCCTGAGCTCTGGTTTAATACAATACCTATTGTACAAACCCTCTACTGATTTCATTAAAGTCTCTCTTGTTTTTAAATAGAAAACTTCTTTCATAAGTAATCCACTGCACCTGCACCAACTGTGCCTCTGTTTAGGGAGAAAAACGACAACAATGAAAAAAAATAATCAAACTCAGAGTGTCCCCCTCTGTCTCCCCAACCCCAGTCCTTGCTCTCAAACTCACTTTTTGAACCCAGAATGAAGTAAAGACCCAGGTACTGTAGCATCATATGAATTCTGAGTTGTCTGAGGAGAGAGATGGTGCAGGAACAGCTCTGAAAAAATGCCTGATTGCTGCCCAACGCAAGAGAGACTAAAAAGCACCCTCAGGATATGAGGTATCATACCAGAGGCAAAGCAGAGGGAAACCTAGGCTTAATAAAAAATTAAAAATAAAAAGGTACAGTGGGATTTACTGTACTGCATTATAACACAGTGTTTCCAGGGCTGATAGCTAGCAATTGAAACCTGTTTATGTGACTTCATACAAAAGGTGCCAGTGTTTATCCCTACAGCCAGTTGCCTTTCAGAAAGTAGTCAAAAGGCATTCATTAGATGAGGAGCAGAAATTCCTTATTGATGCAATTAGAGGAACCCAAATGTGCAGCAGCAAAAGCAAGACCACTTCCTGCACACATTTGTTTCAGCTCTCATTAGGAATTCTCTTTTCAAGACTGTCAAAGGCATTAATGTAGCTGAGGAAACCATTAAAAGCTGTCATTTTCTTCCATTTCTGTTTGTTTGCTGGGCTAGGCTTGCTAAGGTTGTGTGTTATGTTTTGCACAGTGTCCCTCTAATAACTAAATAAAGCTTCGTTACTTAAAATGCCAAAGACTGTGCATTTTGGACATACCACAGCTGCAAAGAGCTTTCAGAGAAACCTGGTTACTCACTGATCTGAGAGGAGTGCACCCAAAAATCCTTTTATATAAATCCATGACAAATTATTTTTCTCTCTTACCAAAACCCTAATGACATTACAGAATTCACAGATACTCAGTTTTAATGTCCAGTCATCCACCAGTGGTTCTGGGCAAAATACAGATTAGTAACCCAGCTATTCTCTGCCTTCTTTCTCCCAAAATCACATATTTTGTTGGTTGCAGAAGAATATAATACCTCCCATATTTGCAAATAAATCATACCTCTTATTTTGATTATCAGGAAGGGAAGGTATGAAATAATACAGCAGCACCTTTATAGAAGCAAGTCAGTAATTTAATTATCTCTATTTTGCAACTTGATTTGGCTTAGTAAACTGCACATCTTCAATCACTTGGGAGGGAATGTTTCTACAAAGCAGTTTCACTGCAGCAGATTAGAAAAAGCAAAACCTTAGCAGAAGGCTTTCCTGAATTGTTACTGGAAAAAACCCAAACACAGACAATCACCTTGAAAAATGCTTGATACAATGAAAACAAAGCTAGAAACATCTCTTAGAAGAACTAATACACTTGAAGGGGTTGGTTTGAGGTTTTTTTCATATAATGAAACCATTCTCATTTTCAGGAACTGTAGTGAGGAAATAGCTGAGGGTGGGAGCTTGAGACTGTACTGAGCTCTGCAACAGAGACCCCATTTCCCTGAGCACAAGGACCCCACACCATTAACAGTGCAAGTGCTTGAGACACTTCAGCAGCACAGCAGAGCTGCACCTGAGTTGTACCTTGGAAGCTGCTATTAAAAAGTCAATACACATTTAATTATCTTAGCTACTAGAGATAGCTTTCAGTTTTCTACCAGCAGGTCTTGGTTATTGTCTGTACTGAAGGATTAGAGTTTGCTATAAACTTTGTGTTAAGAACCATCCCTGTACTTCAGAGGCTTTCATCTCTGCAGTGGTGGCTAACATCAGGCACAGCCAAAACACAAGAGATTGGTCCAAAACATGATGTTCATATATACATACATACACGTGTGTATGTGTGTACAAATATAAATACATATTAAAAAAAATTTATATTTTGATATTTAGTTTTAGGAGTGCTAACTGCAATCAGAAAATAATTTCATACTATTACTTTAGAATTTTTGTTATTCAAAAATATTCAATACATCTTCTAAAACTTCTTAATGGACAATGATTGTGAGAGTTGTCTATAATTGAGATGGACTTTATATGCTTTCTTTTGTGTTTCTTTAATGCCTTGTTCTAAACACAACTAGTCAAAAAGAACCAACCCACAACCTCCTTCAGAAAGTGATACCTGTAAAATCATCACTAGCTCCCTTTGAAAAATATTTAATTATAGGCATGAAAAAGAAAATAAGACCAGTCCATGCAGAGACATGCTCAGATCAAATAATTCATTCCTTGCCTGAAAAACTCCAGCTGCAGGTATTCCCAAACACATACCACACACACAGGTCAATGTGTGTCATTGTCATTGGTAATGAAGCCACTGACCACATAAAAAACATGCCCAGTGTAACTCTGAACCTTCTCACAAGGCCTGTGAGCCAAGGTCCTAAATCCCACTCCCAAAACAAAACCAGCTCCTCAGCACCTTAGAACATATTATGAACCCCCTGCTTTCATGTGGGCAAAACCCACATGAACTCAGCTAAACTGAGCCTCAGCACTGTCAAATAAAATACTCCAGAAGTGACTTGTTTTGGGTGGCAAGGCCACCAGAGTCACAAATTCTAATAATCCTGTGGGAATTACTTGGTCTTAGCTGAGCAGCTTTTAATCCCTGTGAAAGGATGCCCCTCTCCTGGATACAAATGAAGTGCTGAAGCCTCAAAGGTTCCAGCAAAGAAATGTCTCCTTTGCTTCTCTCCAGTATCTAAAATCCTGATCCCACTTTGTCTCGGGTTTTGGATGGTTTGGTGCTAGTCTCTCACAAAACTGTTAAAACCTTGCTGGGGTGATGCCAAGGAATCCTCAGAAGATGTCAAAGTAAGAGCCACAGCAGCTATGATGCCTCTCACAAACCTGTGAGCCTTCACGCAAGCATTTTAGGCACTAAGTTGAGGAAGGAGATGTTACTGAATGCCTCCAATGACCCGGCTCTTCCTTAATGGAGCTGATATCACCTACATACTCCAATTTCAGCAGAGCAGCAATAGGTTTTGAAGGTGTTTGGAGCTTGTTTTGCTGTACGTTTTTGGGATTCTTAGTAATTTACTATTCCTTTTCCTGAGTCATGTATGGTGCTCTGGGGCTATCACTGAAGCCAAGGTTTTTCAAGCTGCAGACAAAGTGCAGGGTTATTCCATGCCCATTGTCATTTTCATTGGTTTTGCAGTCTACATTTATTTTAAAGATGTTGAGACAAATATTAGGTGGAATTACCAGACTGCTTCATTTTATTGTAGCACCCCAAAATTTTAAAGGCAGTCAGGACTTCCTCTGTGAGACACTGTAGAAACACCTTTCAACAATCTCTTAATATTCATTGTTTACAAGAGATGTTGTGAGATCATGCAAACAGACACAACTGATTTGAGGTAACTTGTTGGATCACACAGCAGCTGAGTACTGGGAGTGTAATCCAGTCCCCTCACACCAAGACATCCTCGCCAGTGGATTACTTGGCCTCTGAACGACTTAGCTCTTGGAATAGTCAAGTGCCATTTCAGAGTAATAAACCACACAGAATGCACATCTTCGGAAAAACAAAATAACTGATGTACTAAGCAAATTTGAGGAGACTGGTAATGTTCATTCACTGTGCTGAGATTACCTCCAGCAACTGCAGAGTTAGAGAATAATAATGAGAACAAGTGGCTTGAGTATAATGACTGCAAGCTTCTCTGCTGGCTGGTTTTCATGACTCGCTATCTGCACTTCCACAGTCATCACAGCTGAAGGTTTAGCAGTGCTCTCTTTTCTTATTACTATGAAATGGTGAACCTTGATATAAAATTCAATTGCAAAATGAACATAAATGTACAATATTCCTGCAAACACAATTAGAAATTTTCAGTTTGCTGCAAGCAAATGGTCTTTGCTGTCAGCCCTCAACGCTAGATAAATATTCCATGGATGAATTTCTGTGGAACAATAGTGACATCCAGTGGGTAGGGAGCTTAATCACGGCTATCTCCTGCATATATCAATTCACAGAGATGTGTTTGCCTTTTCCCTTTGCATCCTTCTGTATCACACAGCAGTAGCATCAAGCCCTCGCAAAATACCGAGTACTCAACTGGATCTGTGTACAGGAGCCATAACCTGAATGTAGTGAATACATGGAGAAAATAAAAGTAGATGAAAGCTGGCAGGAAATGGTCTATCCAGTGTGTGAGTCACTACTGCCAGCAAAAGGCAAGGAGCATACAAGTAAGCAAGGGTAGGAGCTCTAACAAGTTCATGGCCACTGATTTAGAACTAATTATTTATAAAACACTACTTTACTAGACTAGGAAATACACTCAGGCCACAAACAACTCATTCAACTTCCTAACAACAGAAGACTAAAAAAAAATTTTTTTTAGTTTATTTTTATAATAATGAGAAAGATATTATTAGACAGATATTACTAGACATCAAAAGGAAGGGTAACTCACCACCTGGGAACAAGTCAAAGTAAGAGCTTCTTCTCAAAAACACAAAATGTACAAAGACACAAGAGGCAAATGATGAAAGATCAAATTCACAAACAATATTAAAGTCACACAACGGGAAACATGACATGAATATGCAGCATATTTGCTTGGGCAAAACCTCTGGCATGTTTTGCTCCAACTACATTAGGTCTCAGTAACTCTGTGCCAATGTTACTGGCATGATTTTAAACCACAGTGAAGGAGGTAAGACAATGAAGTCAGGATTACAGCTCTGCTGATAGGCTTCAGATTTCATTGCCCCTAAGAAGGTGCACAGAAACTCATTTCACTCCACACTAGAGGAAATACAGTTGTAATTCTAACTTTCAATGTTTTTAGGTGCATTGGGAAGTCATCTATCAGTCCATGCTCTGGTGCCTTGCTTTTCACTCCTAGCGAGGCTTTTGAGAGTGGGTGGCATCACAGTGGGACAGAATGTGATTGTGATGTGATTGGCAGGGTTAAAGTCAAACTCTTCCTTGGCATCACCTCCAACAGAGCACAGCAGAGCACACAAGCAGTAAAAAGTGACTGAGCTCAACAGCTATGAACAGATCACCAAGGAGGTCGTAACGTAATAAAAAGGATTTTATCCAAGACCCTCTGGGACAATTAGCTGTGAGATGATGGCCAACATTCTACCTACCAGAGAACCTGCAAATCTCATTTAGAATGAGCACAAACATCATAAAAGATTTGCAGGTAGGCAGTACCTTTTTATTCAGAATTTCTATTTCTCCAACACCACATTGAGACCACATATGACTTCACAATTACACTTTAACCTTGCTAATTTCCAAGTGTTTTGTGACAGCCAGAGCCTACTAATACATTGTAAGGACATGTGAAAACCAAAATAATGTAATTACTCACCTACTTACCCACCAAACCAGGACAGAAATGCATTACAAGGTTTAGTGCTTCACTACACCACTGAGAGGAAATCATCGGCTCAGTTCTGTGTGCAAACCCTTTTCCTCCCCAGATGAACAAACCCACTAACTAGCTAGGTCAGTCTCTCAGGACCCTAATTCCTTAGTGCCAGAAAAAAGCAAACCTAACTGCAGTGATAGTGGCAGCAGCCTGCAGAAGCTGCCACCATGAATTCAGCCTTTTTAGTTACTGTCACCTGAAATCCAGCAGTAGCCCCTGTACTTGCCAAGGATTATCCTGGCGCTCTATCCCACAGTGTGGTGTATTAATCATAAGAAAACACTGCATTTTCATGGGCACTTCTGTTCATGTCCATAATTATACTGAGAGATGAAAAAAGAAAAAAACTCAGGGAAAGGACTGCAATGTGGCTTACAGTACTAGTAAAAAGTCAGGAAGGGTCACTCAGCTTTTCCAGAACTCAAAAATCTGGATTTAAAAGATACAAAATGATAGACAGGTAGATAGGTAGATAGGTAGATAGGTAGATAGATAGATAGATAGATAGATAAAAATGGAATGTCAAATAAACATTTCTGCATCTCTTAGAACATCTCTTTAAACATCTAGGTTTTTTTAAATTGCTACTGTCAGGTTCTGGGCATCTTTAGACATCAAATATAAACCTTCTCTTTTCTTTCACACCTTACTAAATGAAAGGAAGAAAATACCTTCCTATAACATAACACATACTTTCAAAAGCTGTGGGACTGAGCTGGTATTGGAAAAAATCTAAACATATTCTATTTTATTATTTTGTTCTTCCTTACATGATTATTTACCACACCTGTAGAAATGGTAAGATACTGCTAACAGGTAACAGGTACATTATTCTAGCTGAGCACATCCTCCTGGCATTTATTTTGTGCTTCATGGCAAATCCTAGCTTATGCTGTTGGCTCTTACATGTGCCCTTTATGGTCAGGAACAACTTACTGAATGTTTTAATGCCTGTCCTTTAACTAGTGTTAGAATAAATAGCTCTGTAGAATTCATGGTTCTGGTTTTTTTGGGAACTTATATTTTCCAGTTCCTTAAGGTCTGCAAAACTCACAGACAGACTCCAAACTAATTAAATGAGATTACCATCCGCTTCCTGGTTCAGCTGTAACTCAGGAGAAGAGGTGCACCAAACATTCAAAGATGCAAGCCAGGATCTCCAGTGAAAGCTGGGCATCCCAACTGCCTTGGTAGCTCTTCCCTTCACTGCCCTCAAGATTACAAACAGCTGTAGATGAAGGAGCTGTGAAGACTGAACACATTTTTTGCTCCAGTGTTGATAACAAGCAAGAGTAATACATTAGTCATACAAATCCACTGAAAATACCATCATCATAAATGGATTTTTCGTTCCAAAAATACAGACTCCATAATGTATATTCTAGCATACACATTGTCTCATTTGCTTTTCTATGTTAAACACATTGTTTAACATTGCAGAAGCATCTATTTGGCCTGTGCGAAGTTGTGCAAAAGCTGCAGGTGATAAAAGCAGAGAAAGGGAACACAGTTTATAAAAAGCAGACTGGAGTCAAACAGAAAAACACTTCAGACTTCATCTTAATTAGTATGCTGTAACTCTTTTCTCAGTCTCCTATAGGTTATGCTGTTTATTTTAAAACAGACTACAGCAAAGGTTTTCAAACCTGCAAATGGGAATTTAAACACCCAAATCTCACCCATTTGTTGCACCAGTAGAGCACTTAACCTTTGTGACAGAACATTATCTCCTCCAGATTTGTCCCCAGAACTGGAAATCTGAACAAGAATCAAGGGTCTACAAAGTGCTCTGGCCAGCTCCATGGAGCTTCTCTAAAAAATTACCTCCCCAGAGATTTTGGCAAGTTCTCTTGCAAGGAAAGGAAGCAGTTGTACCTCCGTGAGGTGCAGCTAGGGCAGACCTACCTCAGTAACACTGGGAAGGCTGCACATTGAAAAAGGGTGTTTCCTGGGAAGCTGCCTTCTGACCTGCTACACAAAGGACTGACACTAATTCCTGGCACGCAGTTACAGTGAACTTGTCTCAGAAAATAATTAACTATGGTTCACTTTAAAAAACAGCTACAGATTCTCAAGTCTGGGGTTTTTTTAGCTAGAAGAGTTTATTCCCCACGTTCCTCACTAATAACAATCATAGTAACCTTAAACAAAAATATTTAGCCAAAGTATGAGAAAAGGATCATCCCTTCCTCTTCAAAAAAGAGTAACATCAAATAACCATTCCAGCACATCAGACTTCTGTTAGCAGTGCACTATTACTTGTAATCTGACACTTTCAGATGCCAGCATTAGCCTTGCAGCCATCTGCGATATGAGTCATATCCTCAGAGCAGTGCAGCTTCATTCCACCCTGCTCCAGAGCAGCCAGCTTCTCCTGAAACACCCTGAGCTACCCAGACACATCCACACTGCACATCACAGCCATCTCCAATTCAGAAATTCATTCCATGTGCTCTCACGGCTGTGACTCACAGTGTAATACACTTACTATCCTCCTTCCAACACAGGATCCTTCCAGACGGGGATGGAAACCTGTCTGGGAACTGCTCCTTGCACATAGCATGAACAGCCTCTCCACTTTGGGAACAAAATGCTTAGTTGTCCCTACTTTAATTTATCTTTAACAACAGCTCCCGGTTACATTACTGATACAAAATGCGGGCCTGCAGCAAAACCCAGCAATATTATTACCTGAGTTCAGGAGATCCAATTACCAGGCAGAAACTTGTCCTTCATTAAAGAACAGATTTACTCCAAGCACACATGGTACTGGACAACACCTTCTACCCATCCCTGCTGATGCTCGCAGCACAAACAAGTGCTTCATTTTTTTAGTGAGCAAGTCATCACAGAAAATATGAGGGAGAGCATTCCAAATGAGAATCCTGAACACTGACCCAGGCTGAGCAGAAAGCAGTAACACTGCAGGGAAAAGGGACTGTGAGTGCAGTGCAGTTGCCCTCAGTTTGCAGGTACTCAAGTCCAGCATGGAGGTCTGCTTTTATGAAAGCTTAGTAAAGCACAGGAAATTAAGCAGTTATGCACAGTTCCTTGTTATCCAAAGGATAGTTTGTCTGTAGCCATAGCACATAATGGTAAGTTCTGATGTGCAAGAACAGTATAAAATAATTTGAAATCATAACGTAATGGATTGTGCTGCCAAATCTGAAAGCATGTTGGATTTGGACTGTATCAGTATCATAAATTAAAAATATCTATCTATCAGTAATACTAATAAAATGTGTTTTAACAAAGCCACAGAACTACTGATATGTATGCTTTGGCTTTATGTATAAACTGACATGGCAAATTCTAAATTTAACCAAGCCAATTTCTTTTAAAGCCTCATCACACTAATTACATCCATCAAGTGTGTAAAATACATTTTGTCAGCTAAGAACAGAAGACTTAAATTAAATGTAAATCCTTACTCAGCACTTGAAGCTGTTAATGGCTCAAAGTCGTTAATGAGATGATGAAAAGAAAATGCTACTGCAGAGTCTGTAGTGAGAATTTATTACAAGTACTCATTGCTTCCATCCAGTTCATATTCTCAAAGTGTCCCACATTTATGTCAACACCCCAGTATCAACAGAGGAAGATATCAAAATAATCTTCTTTGCATGTAGATGTGCTCGTGTACACATCTGAGGCTTGAAAGGCATTTCCAAGAGAGATGGATGCCCTTCTTCCCTAACCCAGAGGCTCCCAGAAGAGCTGGTGAAAAGGCCTGAAGTAGGGGATACTGTCAGAATGGTATTTTAGCTTAACTTCCTGGCATTTTAATTCATCAAATAGTATGAACACTAATGGCTGACTGCACAGCTGGACTTACGTATTTTTATAATGAATTTTGATAGATCCCCTATTAGAATTAGCTAAGAAGAGCACTGGGAAGAAATTTACAGAACTAAGGATGAACTACTGCAGGGTGGGGGAGGACATGAGAGTTAAAGGAATATATTCCTGTTTTCCAAATCTTTCAGATTTAGTTCCAGTTTAGCAACATCATCATTTATGAATTTTCATCCTTTTCACAGACTACAGAATTTTATGTCTCTGCCTATAACCTTAAGGAGGATTATAAAGGGAATTTCCCAGTTGCAGAAAACCCCTAGGTCAGGTTTAGTTCTCACTGAAAGGAAAAATATTATTTTTATTTCTTTTTTAGATTTCTCTCTCCCAGTCCACTCCCTTTCTTTCCCTCAGTCTGAGCTCTTCTGCTCTCTTGATTAGCTATTTCACAGAAAGAAAAAGAAAATCCAAGAGCTACATTTAAGTGTACCAGATGCCCTTGAATTTCTACCTTGAATTTCGACTCTGCAAAGCCTTGCTTACAACCTCAGCTCCAGCAGCAAGTGAGCTTCCAGGAACAAAGAAATGTTAGAGACATTTTCACAATAGTTTTATATTGCTTCCCCCAGTAGAGAAGACTCATTGATCAGAGTAAATAAAATGAGGTACAGGGAAGTGATTCATGCTCAAACACTCTGAAAAAAAAAATAAAATAAAGCAGTCTGGAATATTTGTCCCCTCTGCAGGAACCCTATCCCATCAACTTTTAGTGAAAATTAACATAATGTTCAAAAATTATTATGCATGAGGAAACAAAAGGTATCTCAAATGATGGCCTTGCTGTAACAGGATGCTGATTAGCTACAGAGAATTGAAGTTTTGGTATCAGTGCTTTATTGGGTCACTATATGGATGTGACAGACAAGACACTTCCCTACACTGCAACGAGGAGGCAGATTTGCCTAAGGTTAATTCCACACTAGCTTAATTATTAATTAATCTCTCCCAAATGGATTTTTTTAATGTACTTTAAAAGGCCTTTGCAAATAGAAGTGCTCTGTGTATCGATAGGACGGTTGTGCAGGCAGGCAAGGATGCTGCAGTGTATAGCCAGCATTCCTTGGGCTGATGGCTTCATTAAAATGCATGGTTGTAACAGGCTCTTAGAACTGCAGCTGAATAACCCATGATCCCTTTTCCTCAGTACCACAGAACACTTCGTGTCTATTTAATAGGGCTGTTTCAGGATTTAATCAAAGATTTACAATCTACACCTTGGAACAAGGAGTCTTCCCCTTTTTAAAAGGTTTCAAATAAAACACTCATTTTTTAGAGATTCTTTCTGAATATCTGTAGCCTGTGCCCCTTACCTGCACCTTCTTTCAATTTAATGCCTATTTTATACAATTCAACGCTTCCTCTTCCACTTCTCTGCATCCCCAACACAAAGAAAACACAGAGACTGTCACATGTTCTTTCCAGCATAAATCTGTAAGTCCCATTTTGCTGAATGAATTAACAGCTTTGAAGGGGAAGAGTAACCAGTGGAGTACAGGAGCTGATGGAAAACCTGTGCCAGGCAGTAGCTGGAGCAGGACTGAAATTCTGTGGAAATGCACCTGCTATGTAGCATTTGCTAACACACTGCAGTGGTGCTGCATGCTAATGCCAGTAAGAGGGGGTTTGCAACTCTATGAAGATATACAGGCATTAAACTGTTTGGAAAACAGCCTGGAATAAAGGAATGCCTCGAAGTCAATCACTCAAAATTACTTGAAAACACATCCCCTCCCTATTTCTGTCATACATTATAAAAATCACTGTGATAATTACAAAGCTCATTTAGCCAATAATGGCAACACATGTGGACAGACACCTGAAACTTCATCACCTTCAGTTCAGTTTCAGCTCTGACTGTATCTGAGCCAGTTTCTTCCATTTTGGAGCAGCTCATCATTCCCTCAGATCATTTGTGACAGTATTCTAAAGTGATCCTCTATTTCTAGGCCAGGTTGGATAGGGCTGTGAGTAACCTGGTCCAGTGGAAGGTGTCCCTGCCCATGGCAGGGGAATGGAAAGAGATGGTCTTCAAGGTCCTTTCCAACCCAACCCATTCTATGATTCTCTGATTCAAACCCCTAACTCAAGACCTCTGGTCAAATACCTTCACTAGGTTGGCCTGTACTGGAAGTCTCCAGTAAGCTGATAACTCCTGCATCCTTCTGAAAAAGGTTACACATTAGGTCTCATCTGCTTTACATTTACCTGTCCAGCAAGCATCCTCCCCAAATGCCTGAAAAGAAGCTGTTCTCTAAAGCCGTATTTTCCTTTCCAAGAGGCAAATTCATTAGAGCTCCTTTTGCAGCTTGCAAAAGCAGAATCCTGCAGATTCAGAAGGATTCAGTAGGATTCTGCCAGTATCCTGAAAGGGTGTTCAGGGCAGTCTGATAACCTCAGCAAACACCTTTACATTCTTTGTACACCTCTGAAGCAGCACAGGTCAGTGAAGAATCACTGCACATCCCCCATCTGCTGCTTTTGTTCTGTTTACGAGTTTGTGTAATGGACAAAACGGTGCCTGTCCCAGGGTCTCCAAGAGCAGCTTTCCCAGGTTACTGTCAGTGCAGGTGTGTTATTTTTTAGGAAGTGTTGTTTTGCTTGACAGTAGTGATGCTGACTGTAAGAATAACAATATATAACTGCCTTATGCTTTCCTATTCTGTTAGTGTTCCACATATCAAAGATTGAAGAGCCTGTGGGAAAGAAGCCAGTGACCATTAACCTTCACTTAAGGGATTTAACAATTTTTTTCTCTAGTTGGAGTAAATGCACCAAAGATGCTTTCTGCTTTTGTAACAAAGAAATACCTCCTGGATTGAAAGTGGTCAGTTCAGTAAGTTCTCAAGAAGTCACACTGAGTAGGCAACACCAGACTGTCTTTCAAACCCTGAATTTCTTGTCAGTGGACAAGATGAATCAAGGCTGGAGGGATGGCTAGGACAGCACATTCATCTCTTTGTTTCTACCACCCATATGAAACCAGCAAAAAACCCTATTGCTATTAAAAAGCAGGAAATCTGTCTTGTACCTTCCTGCTCTCCTTGTCTTCGACTCAGATTGGTCCACTCGAGACAAGGGTTGAGTTTTCCAAAGGGTAAGCGTCCCACAAAATCCCAAGACAAAGCTTAGTGAGAACACAGTGGCCCAAAGACTTGGAGCTATGGTTCCCATAAAGTCACGAGGGTGTTTCAGAAAGTTTACCCTTCATACATCATTCATACATCAGAGCATTCCCAAAGGTGAGCTGAATTCCACACAAGACTCCCATATGCTGCAGTTTGTAAATCACTGGCATGGAAGTAGGACAGTGGTGTCATGCTGACAAGAGGCCTTAGGATTTAACAATTTTCTCACTAAAGAAGCTTGACTTGTGATGACTGCAACAAATCCACTCTCCTCAGCATCAGCCTTCCCTGCCCAGCACAGAGCAGCTGAGTGTGCCCTTCCCACAGCACCCATCCCGCTCCCAATGGCACCAGGGCCTGGCTGTAGAAGCTGGGACACAGCGCTGCTCCTGCTGAGGAGCAGGACCAGGAACACAAACTGCACTGCCCTTACACCCTCACAGATATGCATTATGGTAAGGAGATGTGCAGCATTTTATTCCTGTTAAAATTGGGGTCCCTTATCCAACTTACAGAATCATTTTGTTTAAAATTTATAAAATTTGAAGACTGTACAAGGTGCAAGGTAAGACAGCACTGCAGAAAAGGATGATTTCATCATAAACATCCCTTTTTGCATTCTATTTTTCAAAGGCTTGACTGATTAAGTAATAGCCATTAGTTCCTATTACACAGAAAAACTGTAGGAGAGAGCCAGCAGGCCACTCTGTGCAGGGGAAAGGAAGGTGGCACCGTTGATTCTTTATGTCTCCTACGAATCAGGGTCAGGGAGTTCAGACCATCTTGACCTGCAGGTGAAAAACAGATAATACACTTCGTGTCTTGTCCCAAATTCTCCTCAGGGAAAAGAGCCTTGAAAAGAACACTGTGTGGGAACACACAGTGTCAAAGGGGGTGGTTTTTTCTGAGTTTTGCAGGCTGATGGCTTTCAGTAATGAATTCTGAAAGCCTTGTATTACCCTATCATTCCCATGCTTCCTGTTCCAGGTGGGAAGGCCTGGCAAAGGCTGCAGGCAGTGTTCCCACATGCTGCAGTGAGCTGCTGCTGAGGCAGGGCACTGCCCACCAGCTCACATTCCTCCCAAACCAAAGGAGGCCAAAAGCCACCAAATTATTTTCACTTTTCCTAGTCAAGTCAGTCCCCCAGTGAGCCAAGTATCTGTTGTGAACTTTGCTAACCTTCATATATGTTTATGTTCTTGGAAGTTAGTAGATAGGGACATAAAGATTTCTTCTAAATTATATCTTCTATAGGAATTCTACATCTCTTTCACTGCTTTGCTTGGTTTATGCAGAAATCAAAGCCATCAATCTGGAAAATATTCTCCTTACTTGGAGTTTTAGTGTCAAATATGGAAAAAAAATTAATTTTCCAGTAATTCCAAACTGGAAATAAACAGCTCATCAAGTAAGTTATCTATCAATTAATAAATTAAAGATTATAACATTCCTCCTCAACTACTTCAACAATAGAATTAATTAGTTCTAATGAGAAATATATGTCATTCCTAAAGTATCTTAACATCAAAAATGTTGAAGCACCTTTCATTAGAGAGTCTCGAAACACTTTGCAAGGCATTTTTAATGCCATTTCTACAGAGAAAACACCTCATGTGGGGTCCTTTCAGGCTGTGTCAGCACTGGGAGCAGATGCTCAGCCTCCCACAGCCATTATTTTACTGATTGTTTTCTTACAAAGAAAGTGGAAGTTGGGTGGGAGTGATGAGTCAGGTGAAGTGAGAGCACATCATTACGCAGCAGCAAGGGAGCAACCCCAGACACCCGCACCCAAATTTAGAAAGGTACAGAATCTCCTAAATTAAAACATAACCTTAATCCCATAACAGTACTTTCACAAATGTTGCTTGAAACCTATAGCCTGTCAAGCCATAAAATACAATTACTCAGTGTTGTAATCACCACGTAGCCTGTTGTGGTTTGGCAGGCTCTCCTCCGACATTGTCAAATAGAAAACAGATGATGGTGGCCTACAGAACTTTAGGGAAACATAATGTCTGACAGCAGAGCAACACTGCATGGAAAAGTATTGTATCACCTCCAACAAAATAAACAAACCAGAACTCTCACAAGATTCATACCAGCAATTATCACCACCATAATAAATAGAGGGTTTCATTTTGCTAGTTTTAAAAGACTTACTTCATTTGGTGAATTATGGCTGTTTTTTCTAAAGTGGCTCCTAATCTGATTGCTCAGAGATTTATGTACAGTCACAAGATTGGAAAATTATTATTGGGAATGTCTGTTCAGATGAGAACTTTCTGAAAATTGAGATAAGGACTAAAATCAGATTTTATATTTCTCATTTAACAGTCTATTATTAATAAGCTTTTTAATTGATGTCAGTGGAAATAATAACTTCACAGTGCCAGACAAAATTCAGTTTCATTGCTAACCATATTTGTCCTTCCCAGCATGACTTAGCAAAAGCATACTGACGCTGTGGTAATCATTCAAAAAAACCCCAGCCTTAAAACACAAGCCACTTTTATTGCAGTGTTTGTATCAGCACCAGCAGGCAGCACTGACCACACCTGTCTACGATAAACTGGTGAAATCCAGCTGAAATGAAGACAAGCAGGGACCCACCTGGTAATGACCACATCACCACTACCATCCACCACCAATAACACATATAGAAATGAAAGATGTGTCCAAAACTGGACTACACCAAGGAATGCACCACCCCACCCTGTATCCCACATCCTCCACCACAGCAGCAGCTCAGGAGAGTTCTCCTACATACGGAGATAGGGTCAAACTGCCAAAGGCTGCTTTTCCCCATGACAGCATGTGAGGAGGAGATATAAACTGTGTTTTACAGGTGAGAATTCTGATCCAACTTCTGATGACCCATTAGCATCACCCAGGAGTTGGAATACTAATGAGAGATGGCCCTGGAGAAACTCAGAATCAAACCGAAACAGATGCCAACAGGAAAATTGTTTTCATTCCATTGTGCCTCTGTTTAAAGGCTCAGATCATGATGATACATGATACAATAACCTACCCTGACTGCAAGGATGCATTTGCATAAGCACAGACAACTGCTACACCTCATAAAGGAAGGAATCCATACACACGGCATTGAACTGTTTGTGCTTTCTCCTGAACCAAGGACATCACAATCTCAGTAGGAAATGTCATAATAGACATGCCTAGCAGGCTTTCTAACTGGGAGTAACCTGTGTATAACAAGTAGAAACAAATACTTAAAAACAGAAAGAAAAAAGCATACAGTAGTTAGAAAAGGATGTTTTAGCCCTTAACATATCCCTGCAGGAATGTGGATCGCGTATTATACTTTAAATAACATACTTGTAAGTGTTCTCCTTATACACTTAGAAATGAAATCTTTTTATACAGAATTTCTACTAAAACCTTAACATCATTGAGGTCTGGCAGCAAGTTCCACAGATGAATTATAGACTGTGAATCAAAAGATTTTAATAAGCCATTTTAAAATCAATTCCTTGTCCCTTGAATCAAATGCTCCTAAACATTTTTCTCAGCAAACTCCAAACCATTTCTGTTTCAACAAATCTTCCTTGATAACACATAATTAGAATTGACCATAGACTCAAGAATAAAAGGCAAAATATTTACACAGAGGCATTATTAATGTACTCCTAACAAGCCTTTTGAACTGTGTCCAGAAGGACACAACATTCTCTTTTTTCATTCCTAACACTTTGCTTAAATACTAACAGCAGATGTCTGTAGTTAAAATCATTCCTACCATTGCCAACAGGCAATACTTCACATTTGTGAATTGATTTTGCTTGGTATGCTCTTGCTCGTTCACGTAGCTTTGCCGAGTTCTGAAAGGCCCTGCTTGCATTCCTAGATTTGACTGACCCAGACAATTTATATTATCTGCACATTTTGCCATTTCCCCTTTCACAGAGACTTCAACTTGCAGCACATGAATCTAATCCAATACCTGAGGGCTCCCTGCTGTTAACCTTTTGCCATGTGGAAAATTGACACCTCATTCCTTCTCTGTTTCCTGTCTCCAGACAGTTCCTACCACAGAAGAGAAGTTCCCCTTTCACTTCAACAATGTTTAGCTTCCTAAATAGCCTCTTATGATGAATGCTAGCAGAGGCTGTCTGAGTCCAATAAATTCTGTCAATGTGCTCTTCTTTACCCTGGCAGACAGTACTGATTAGCTGTTGTGGTAGAGCTGCTCTAGAAAGAAAACGTTTTCTGGGCTGGTGCTACTTGAAAGCACCTGAGACAGCAGGAGTTACCACCCCCCATTTACCACAGCTCCTTGACATGACATTTAGGAGACTGCTAACAGCAGCTTTGTGCAGTAGTTCAAGTATCTCCTGTACCATCTCCCAGGCAACATTTCTGGACTTCCCAGAAATTCAGCAGTGGTTCTGAATTTCTCTCTATGGCGAGTTCAGGTAGCTCCCATAATGTTATCCTTAATTTAGTTGTTTTCTGATTTAATTATGCTTAGTGCTAGTTTACAACAGGATATGCTTCTATTGGGCTAGACACACTACAAAGCACTAAGGCTTTGCAGGGTGTAAGGATCCAGCTGTTCTCTTCGGCCATGCGCACTGGATTAAATCTCGTAGGGTTTATCACAAAACTATCATTCTGCAGGCAGAATGCAGTCAGCAGTTCTTTCACTTCCCCTTCAGAAAGCAGTGAGATGAATATCAAAATCAAGATTTATTATGCTAAAAGCCACCATTCAGTAATGGGTGTAGAATGAAATGTGATTAGGGTCTTATTGACGTACAATGCAAGTGTGTAAATTGCAGAAATTAAAATCTATTTGTTTGCGGTGGGCAAATAGAAGTGCCTGTAATACTAGACACAAACAGCATGCAAGTTTACAAGCATGGCAAATGTTCAGATAAAGGCAGAGTTACTTCAAGTAATTTCTGTTATTCTAACAATCCTTGCATGAATGCCTCCCTCGTATACTAAAAAGAGAAGAAAAATAACATTATGTAAAGTGTTTGCTTATAAAACACATATGAAATCAGTCACATTTCTTTATCCTATTAGAACACCATCTTACAAAAACTAATACTGTCTCATCTGAGCTATTTTCCCCCAAAAAGACAACTGGCTTCTTTATCCCACAAATAAATACACCACAGACTAACATACTCTAAGTAAACATATTCTGATACACCCTACATATATAAACCCAGGAGCCACTGCTTATTGACCACAATAATTAACTACAATTAAATGGTATCCCCAGGTATTTTCCTGGCACTATAATCCAAACAGAACTTCTTTGGAATGCTGCTCCACATAAAAAGACACAGGCCTGTGTGCTCACAGCTGAGCTACCAAATCCTGTCCTGAGCACCTTCACTGCTGTTCCAGAGGCGTGTACTGCCATGAGGGGTGAGAGACAGAAAGGGCTGGCAGCCACACTCAACTTCATGGGAACAAACTCTTCCCTAAATTATGAAGGGCCTATTGTCACCCACTAATACAAATCCACAAATGAGACACAGTATCATCTTAGTGGCATGAATAGTCCTTCTTCATTCCATCAAACAGAATGAGGGGATGGATGTTCTTGAATTAAAATTTAGATGACTACCTCATTAGAGTTTTTTTTTAAGGTTCAGGTTTCCATTGGCAATTTCCCTTTAGGTGGCTAGAAAAGGGGTTTAGAAGTTTAGCTTTGGTTTGAACATTGTTCATATACGTTTTCCCTTCACAGTTCCATACAGTGTTCATTCCTAATGTACTTCATCATCAGTAGATATATATTTAGAAAAGGCATACCCTCCCAGCATACAAAGCCATTTTAACATACCTGTTGGGAGAAGCTTCAGAAAACTGTGTGATGGGTAAAAGCAGAAATACAGCAAGTTTCACAGTAATAAAATGCTGGCCTTTATTTACAAAGAAATAGAGCAATATCTATCTTGCAGGTGCTACCAGAGCAGGGGTTATTTCTACTTTCTGTAATAAACTTAAGCAAACAAAATTTAAATGAAAAACCATTTGCAACTAGGTTACAGAAATTTTAATGTAATATGAAAGATTGTGAGTTCATTGCCTGCTATTATCAGATCAGGATTAGGTGTATTTGTGCTAAGGCTGTCCTTACAGCCCTGTGGAAGGTTTAATATTCTTTCATTTCTGTAATAAATCAGCTGTTCTCTGCTTGCACGTAAAATGCTACATACTTGTAAAACAGCATCCAATGGCGAGAGAAAGGAGGGGATGTGATTGACATAGGAGTCCAAAATCTGCTGTTGCTCAAAATCCCATTTTATTATACAGCTTTAGGCATCTCGCTGCAAAAGTAAGATTTGCTTGCATTATTCTCTCCATGATACATTATTGACAATAACAGTTACCATTATTTTGGGAAGTGATTTGGACAAGCTTCCAGAGCAAAGTGGCATGGAAAAACATTTTACCCTAATTGCTTGGGGCTTATCCTTCACTAGCCAGTGCAGCATTCTCTTTCCTCACTAAAAATACTGCAGTTCCCACTTGTCCTTGTAACACTTACCTTGTATTTCTAAAGTGAAACTGGAATAGTACCGAAAAATTTATCAAATGCTGTCAACAAACAGCATTCCTCACAAGGGCCATGGCCTTTTACAGGTTTCAGGGTAAGTCTTCAGCCTCAGCATCTGCAGCTAAGCTCAAAATCCATCACAAAAAAATATTAACTAATACTGACTCTAGAACAGGTTTAAGCTGCCAAGTGAAACTCATTAATTTGAGTCACCCACTCCCATAACATAAATCCATAATAAAGCACAGACACTCATCAGTCTGCCTGCAAAATTCATCTGAGTACTGACATTTGTAAAACAAGCAGAGAACCCCCAGAGGAAGATACACAAGTGGTGAGACTTTATGTCTCCTTTTCCTCATCTGTCCACAGGCCCAAGGATAGAAAATGCATTGGCCAAAGTCAAAGGTGAAGCTGTGTTTTCCAAAAGAGGCAGAAGACATAAAAACACTAGCCAAATATATACATGTTTCTATATAAATGCTGAGAAGGTTAAAAAAGGGATGGGTAGACTTGAACACCTACTTGTAAGTATGTTGTGAAGAATATCAAACACTTGGAGGAAAGAGATAATTATTGGTACCTCAGTATCTGGATAAAGGATAAAAAAAAGATGCAATATCTCATGTCAGTACAGGAGTCATGTTAAGAAATTGTATCACAAATATCTTAGAATCAAATCAGAGCTTGGTTAAGTGTACCAACGAATAAAACAGAATCTCTGCAAAACTCTAAGTCCAAATCCAAATACAGGAAAAATAGATTATTAAGGACTAATCTAATCTTTTTTTATTTGGGAAAAGCAACCCTGTTGTGCCCAGAGAAACTGGAATGATTGCTAGCACAGGAAAACAGCAGTAATGGTAGGGTTTAGTTCTTTCAGACATGCTGTGTGACAAATCTGATCTGTAGATTGTACTTCAGGGAGTGACTAGGAAGGGACCCACTAAAAAAGCCACCTTGTGACACAGTCACAGCAGTGTCAAGGCCCTCGCAAGAATATTACTATAAAGAAGGCAGTCTGCAAGAGAAACCCTGATAGAGTAAAATTCAATATCTCTAAAGAAGACAGAAGTTTAAAAAAATTTCCACTTAATTTTAAAAAGGTGATGTAACAAAGTCAAAGCTTGTTAAAATAAACAAAATTTCAAATTTCAAAATTTAAGTAGTGGCAAGTATGTGAAAGTTATATGAGCACAGCACACGAGAAGGTGAGCATATACCACTCACCTCAAAGAATCTTGCTGAAAGGCTAACAGCAAAAAAAGCCACTGTGTTGAAATGGCACGTTAAGAGAGGGTATTAGCAATAACAGCATCAAAAAAGATCATGGCATACACATGTAACAGAAAAGAATATAAACCATGGCAAGTTAGTTGTAAAAAACACAGTATGACAGGCCACAAAAGACTTTAAGGACAAAGTTGCAGCATTACAATAATCCTTAACACACCTTCATCATTACATCAGGAGCAGGATGGCTGCCAAAGTCTGTGGGATCAAGCTGGACTAGCCACAAAAAACACAGTGACTGTACAAAAACCAGATGAATCTTTTTGCACATTTAGTACAAAAAATAGCTGGGAGGTTTCCATAGATGAAAGGGTGATGCAGCTGAAAATGTGACCAAAAATGAACTGATATTTTTATTGCAGAATAAATTGAAATAGTAAACTGCAAGAACTCACTAGGACCAGCCTTAATTTACCCACCAATTCGAAAGAAATTCATGGCCAAAATAATAACCTAATCACTATAATATACATGCTAGTACTTCGAAACCTCACCAGCATCAAAAGAACAAAAGACAGTACAAATGACGCAGCTTCTTACTAAGAAGCCTTGACCACAAGGACCAGTACAGATAACATCCATCTAATGTGGACTGGTAGGTAGGAGCAATAATAAAGGACCAAACTAATAGGCAAATGGACAAGTACTGTATCAATTATCGTGGACAAAGGGTTAGGGAGAGTTTTTAAAAGAAAATTCATACCTCACAAACCTATTGAAACTTTATGTAGGCCTCAAATAACAGCTGGGAGAGCTTTACAACTAGCTCTTAATTAAAAGATCTAGAAACCTATTAAAATTATATCCATGGAGAGATTGACTTGTAAAATGTAAAATCAAAATTGGCACACACAGAGAATAAAATCCAGCTTTCTGGTCTCTCAATCCCACCTCTCTCACCTGGGATTTTCAAAGGTTAACAGAACTGGGCACCAATGGGTAATTCTTTAAA
Organism: Coloeus monedula; assembly: GCF_965178545.1. Classification (NCBI taxonomy): domain Eukaryota; kingdom Metazoa; phylum Chordata; class Aves; order Passeriformes; family Corvidae; genus Coloeus; species Coloeus monedula. The sequence continues at coordinate 5,077,555 of NC_138788.1, read as the reverse complement.
TACTGGAATTGAGCATTTTCTGTTGTGGTTCTGTGACAAAGTTAGCTCCAGCCATGCCACTACCAACTTCCTCCAAGTAATTTTGCTATTTCAAGGCAAAATTGATTCCTGGAGTGGTGTTACTTTTCTGCTTGAACACTATAATTATACAAATCCAAGCTGCTATTGGAGTATAAAATAGACACATTGTCTTTCTTTTGCCAAGGCTGTTCCCCTACCTTCAAACCCCCTCCAGCTCTGATTCATCCCCTTCCAACAGGTATTTGACAGCTGACACCATGACATAAACTTCACACAAAGATACTTTCAAAGTCCACAACATGAAAGAAAGTCTCCAGGCAGGGAAAGTCTATGACCTCCCCCTTTTCCCAAGCAAAGGGAAGACTGTATGTGAGTGGGTGCCCCCAAGGAAGGCTGAAGCAGGAGCTCACCAAAGGAGGAAGGAGATGGGTGGGCAGACACCGTGTTTAGAAGCCCCCTTGGAAGCTCTGTTTCTATTTCTCACTGCCCCTCTCCCTCCACAGCCAAGCTGCCTGTGCCCCACTCAGGAGGCAGCTCTTTTCCTTTTCCCTTTAAAGCTTCCCCATCAACCCACACAAGGTCCAGAACCTCAAAGCTAGCTTCTGGGTTTGTACAGCATGGCCCTAGGAGCTTTGAAAGAAGTGAAGGAAAGAATAAAGCTAGGAGTGTGGGGAGAGAGCAGTGAGTAAGTGGAGAAGTAGGATAATGAAGAGGGGAACCCAAGCACTTCTAGAGAGCCAAAGGAATTAAAAGAACCAGATGACTGCAGCTGTGCAGTTGAACACAGCAGTGTGAAATACTGCACTGAAACACAGGCATGGCAGCTCTTTTCTGCTTCTGCCTTGTAGCAGTTTCTCCTTCGGAAGGGCACCGCGTTCATCAGGATCAGGCACAAAAGCCTTAGAGACTCACTAAAGCACCAGTTTTTTATAAATCTAAACAAAAGTGCATGGTGTGTCCTGCATACACTTCAAAGGAGAAAGAAATTACAAATGGCTCTTTAAATCTGTTCTAAAAACCAGGAGTGTAGAAAACAAGTCATACATTCACTCTTTCCAAAACCAACCCTTCACAGCCACCATCTCCACTTCAATCACTATTTCCTTAAACAGACCCTTAGGGGAAATGAAACAAACAGATTTAAGCTAGTTTTAAAGCTACACCCTAAATACCTAAAAGTTATACTATGTGCCCAGCCTTGGAGAAGTGCCTCATGTCGCGGGTACCACTGAGCTCTGTGTGAGCACATGCCCTGTCTGCACCAGTGTGCACTGCTTTCCATGGCCAGCTGTGCTGCCCCCTGCCTCAGCAGGCAGGAGATGGAGACCTCAACACTCCTATTCATGCCTGCCCACTCTTCAGCCCTAAACACAGTCCTGGGACAAAAATCCCCCCACTGTTGTGAGGCCGTTGGGGACACTGAAGGCACGGTGGGCAGTGCATCCATTTCCTGCCCAGGCATGTTGGGCAGCTCGCAATTAAACCTTCTGCTGCAAAGCTTTTGAATATTTTTCTATCAATTTCTACAAGCTAGTTTTTGAGCAACTCTACTTACAGACTACCACTGTGACTTCCAGAAGAAATGTTAATTTAATATGCTATGCTAGTACGTCTCTTACAACAGTAAGAGCAAAGAAAAAAATGCAGAAGAGATCTGGATTTAGCAATTAAACCTTCATTTGTATTTCATTTAACAATATGAGAATTCTGCCAACGTCTTCAGAAGGCTTTTAATATATCTGCATTAATGCACAGCCCATAAGCCACCAGTGCTTTCATTTACTAAGCACTCCAGTGCAGCTACAGTTGCTGCATTAGCTGGCACATGGGGAACACATTCCCTTGGTGTGACTAGATTCTCCTGTCACCTTCAAGGAAATAAAACAGAAGCAGCTCCAAATTTCAACTTCAGAAGAGCTGGAATACATTACACTTGTTGCTAATCAGAAGCAGATCATCTTTCAAACATACATTCAGTGACCCAACATGACTGTTCAGAGAAGCAAGAGTAGAACATGAAGGAATTTCTATGTGAAAAAAAGAACCTTTCAAAATACAGGGATGACTGTAATCCATTTATTTTTTTATGCTTTAAAAATTACTTGGAATGTGAAACAGAATGATGCAGCATTCCCTTTAAAGCAGAAAGGAATAATGACACTTCTATCAGTTAGCTACATGTCCAGAGTCTCTGAGCAAGCCAAACCATTAAGTTAAAAAAAAAATCTGAGGGAGAGCTTTGCTCAGAAAAACGCTTATGAGGTTTATATTGCCTCATTATACAAACATAAAATCAAGGATGCATAATATGAAGATTAGCTCAAAGTATGTGTTCCCTGTCAACAGTGCAATAGAACTTCATCCTGCTTGCAGGGATGCAGGAACAAACCTGCTGTACAGCAGCTCTGCACGCAGACACAATCTGCATTTTGTTGTCACAGCTAGGATTGCCCAAATCGTGCAGATTTTCCAGAACAGTCTCTTAAAATTGATTCCTTATTACCAACCCCTCTTCTGTCAGCTTCCCATACATTTATGAGTGATAATGATTTCCTGGCCTGAGTCACAAACTTATTCTTTTAAAACATTTTACATCTGTATGCAAGCCAAACTGACTACCTTCTTGAGCAGTCAGGAAACTTGAGTCCTCCCACATGACTCACCCAGATAACACTAATAAAATAACAGCCCTTTTTTTTTATGTCTGGAATTAAACAGCAAGATAGAGCAATTACTTTATTGATCAACAATACTGAAAACAATAATACAAATGAAAATTTTATTTATTTGGCATTAGAATCCACCCTCCCAACATTGCAAGATCAGCAATTAAAGTACAGAGCAAATTATTTGTTTTGAAGAATTTTCCCACATCTAGAATTAGTCAGGGCTCATGTCTCCTTCAAATGAGTTTTAAGTCGTCATAAAGAAGAAGAAGCTTCAGGGCCAGACTGTGATCCCTCACTTATATTGGCTAATGATAACCAGTGGTGTTTCCTTAAACTCCTATGAGCGCTGGTCTCCACAGGAGCTAAGGACACCGTTGTCTGAGTTGAAAAACACAGAAGACTGGGAATATAATAGAAAAAAATAACCTTTTAGCACCAACCGAGCTCTTGTACATTGAAGTCTTTCCGACTGCCTGGAGAACACAGTCTAAGGAAGAGTGTTTCATGGAGGGGAACCAGTGTGTGCCAGCCAGCAGCACCTGTGCTGGGACAGCAGAGACCCCCAGGAGATGTACAAAGACTTGGCACTTGAAAAAGGTTCTCTTAGGTAACACTCTGAGGTCTGTCATGTACCTGTGAGCACTGCTAATGATTCCCTTCTCCAGAGGGAATCTGTACTTAGTCTGACAAAGCACCAGTGAGGCTTTGATGCCCTTTTTGTTCTAGGAAAAGATGAAGACAGATCATTTAGCTATTCTCCCTGTGCCTGGGACACTGTTCTAAAAACATTTTCTAGAAAATCAGCTCTTAAGCCCTGGGCTGTGCCTGAGATAGGTAACTGGAGAGAGACAGTCTGTTGGGCAGCTTTGGCACGGTGTTTTTTATTAAATCCATTATTTTCCAAGCAGGCAGAGCTATGAATTAAAGTTTATCACCACTGTTCCAACTCAGTGTCTCAACTATCCAGTTACCCACTCTCTTTTTCAAACAACATGGTTTGTTTCATCCAGCTGATGAAATGTTTCATTTTCAGCATAACAAAAAGTAACCACATTTCTCAGTGCCTTTGGTTTGCAAGCTTGTTCTTAACTACATCAGCTTTCAAAAGCAACTGTGGAGCAAAGCTACTCTCTAAAGTTTCCTGGTGACAGCAATGCTTCTGGCTGCAAACTACAGCATCAGTGAGACACAGGCATAAATCCTGAGGAGCAACAGGGGAGCTGCCAGGGGTCATGATGAGGAGAAAGGTGGGAATGAGCAGTGCCAGGAGGCTTAGAGCATCGGGGCAAGTTCCAGGGAAAGAGGACTGAGCCTTCAGCCAGACCGTGCTGCTGACACAAGGCAATCCGAAGTTTATGTAGTGTCTGCAAGGCCTTCAGGAAAATTAGCAGGGTAGATAATGAGAGAGAAACTCTTATCAAAGAGGAGAATTTACTGTTCTTTTCTACTCCAGCTTCACAGTTACTTTAAACTGACCTAATTACAGACTGTTGAAAAAGATGGTCTGGATTTTCTCTCCTTCCCTTACTAGACCTGGTACTGAGCACACTGAGCAGGATTTGGGGTTTCACACAGGGTTGTGATCCAATCGAAAAGTAATTTTTCTGCTTTTTTAAATTCTTAACAAGTTACTGCTAGGCTGGATCAGTTCCTTCCTTTGGCTCAGCCCAAGCACCTCAAAGGGAACATTAGATTAAATGAGGTATGAAACCCCATCTGAAGAAGAACTCGGCTCCACTAGAGAGACAGAAATACCCTTGGTCCTGGGCAGGCCTCCACCTTTACAGCAGCTCCCTGTGGTTCTGAACAAGTCCCACCCACTGCTGCTTTCCAAGCACTTCCATCCTGCTCAGGTTTTTCCCACAGCAGGAGGCTCCAAGACAGAAAGGCCCTGTGTGCCCACCAGACTGCAAATAAGCAGTTCCAACGTATGCAATGTGTAGTGATGACAGATCTCAGGCTTCCAGTAACATGACACAGCTTAGCAAGATGTCAGGAAAGAACATTTGGCTATCAGTATTCCATAACTAGCCAATCTGGAAAAAGCTGTTCGAGTTCTAGAAATCTGTCACTTTTCTATTTTCAGTTCTTTATCTCATTATTTTATATAAATGTTCAGAACAGACTTCATACTTCTAAGATCTAAAATGGATGTCTTTGTGGTTTTGGACTAGCAGACCACAAACTTCACAGATACAAATGGTCAGAAATTAATCTGTGTGATAAATGAAAAGAGGGAGCAAATGGCAGCAGCTCCAGTTCTGCAAGTCAATTAGTAGTCATTCGAAAAATTAAGTAAGAATATCTTTATAAGCAGAATTGCCATTCACATTTGTCTGCAAATAAGCAATTTATTTATTATCAGCTCCTGCTCAGACAAGCCATCTTTGAAGCTCCTCTTTGATGTTTCTCAATGACACTCAGTAGTTCCAAGAACTGCCTCTTGGCAGTTCTCTGGGCCCTTGTCCTTACTTAGCTGTTCAAAAGCCACTCCTTCTTTAGGAAGAAATCCTTCCTTGTGAGGGTGGGGAGGCCCTGGCCCAGCTGTGGCTGCCCTGGATCCCTGGAATTGTCCCAGTCCAGGCTGGATGGCACTTGGAGCAGCCTGGGGTAGTGGAAGGTGCCCCTGTGGATGTGCCACTGAATACTGAAAGCTCATCCTTGCAGACAAAGGTTTAGGAACTTAAGGCCAATTTTGCAGAGTTTATCTAGTAATTTCCTAAGCCACAATTCTGACAGCTTATTACCTTCCTTGTATTTGCCAAGAACACTGAAATAACTGAAAATATTTCAGCATTTTCTTGGATCCTTGTTGCCATAAATATACCACACTATTCAGGTGCACTCAAACCTAGCTTGGGCTCCTCAGTACTCTCACCATTTATTAGAAGAGAAAGTATTTTATCCTGCAGGCATAGAACACTTACAAAGCTTGCATGGAAGATAATTCTTCACTTTGTGAATTCCAGCACAATTTACTGTAGGATGATGAATAATAGAAATAATTATAGCACATTAGTTAATCTCATCTAAACCAGCTTCTTGGGCTTCACAGAGAACAAATGAAAAAGTTCTAGACGATTATTTAACAAAATGGTTTTTGAGATTGACAACATACAGTCCCTAACATAGCTGCTTTACTGAAAAGTGGAATCAGGTAACTTTTAAGAGAAGAAAAAGTAGTATTTTCCCATATTTCTAAACTACCAGGAATTATTCTTCCCCTTTTCATTTCCTATTAAAATAAAGGTGAAGTTAGTGACTCAAAGAAAACTAATGCTGTAAATTATTGACCTCCATAGGTCTGAAATGATGGCTGGTACCACTGAATCCTTGAAACATGGTTGGAAGAAGTAAGTGGAAAAGTTTTCTACACTACTGTAGAATTTTCTAGTGGTGTGTGCACCTCGTGAAGTCTTAAATATCCGCCCAACAGTATAGACAGAAGTGATTTACAACAAACAAGTTCTGTTCAAAAGTAGCTTGCACTGAGCTGACTGATCTTCATTTAGCGTGATTACTTAGCCATGAATTAAAATAAGAACTCTCTGCCTTTTCAATGTGAAACTCAATTTATCCCAGAGTGTCTTTTACACTTGATGAAAAAGGAAAAGATCATTTCTTTCTGGTTTTTTATGTAATGTAACCACCGTTAACACGTATTTGCTGCAACATTTCATTACCAAGGTTAACATGCGGAATGGAATATCCTAGCAGTATGTTTATAGAAAACAGAACTTTTTAAATGTCACTGAGTTGAAAGAGATAATTGGAATTAGTGAAAAATTCATTTGTTCCTTCTCCCTGAGGACAAAGCCATTGTTTTCTTCAGTGGGAAATGAAGAGGAAAGTAGGGAAACAGGTTTGCACACAAGGATGTATAGAGGCCTAATTTAAAAAAATAAAGCAGAACAGTTAATTCCATTAACCTCTGCCAAAAAGCAGCTTAGGTAGGATTCTTACAAATCTTCAGCTTCACAGAAACCCAGAGCTTCTGAGAAGGCTGGATGAGAAACCTTGGACTGCTTGTAAACAGTGTATTCCCCAGCGGAGCTCTCAGCAGTCTAAATGCACCCCTGGGGAGCCTGTAATTGACTGTGCTGCTGGCAGGGGCTGAATAACCAAACAAAGGAGCAGACATGGGCATAGTTACATTTATCATGCTCCAAAATTCTGTGCTGTCATATTTGCCCAATTAGTAAGTAAATGAGCACACAGTGTAATCTCCCCATGCAGAGATGAAAGCAGAGCAGCAGTACCTATTGGTAATGAAGGCAGGCACACGCTCACACTGCTGCCCAAAGGTCACACAATTCTTACACCAACCACCACAAGAGAAAGGCAAACAAAATGAACCTCATAAACATGTTTGAAAAGTGCTTTGGATTTGTCATGCAAGCAAGCCTTTTGTTCATACAAAAAGGAGTAAGACTTCTTAATTCTAAAATGTTACTAAGTTTAAGCAGTACAAGCCAGCATAGCGTTAAGAGGTTTTTATTGATAACATGCTGATTAACCATCAACCAGAAAACATGGCCAACCAGAAAAAACCCCCGAGCTTGTAACATACCACAATAAATGCAATTGACTTCAGTGGGAATCCTGGAAAAAATCTAATACAGTAGACAGTTCAAGCTGTAAGCCTAAAGAAATAGTCTTCCTGCTATTTAATTGAGAAAACTGGGCTCACTCTGAAATAACTTCCATGAAAGTTAATAAAAGACTTGCCAGTGTTTTGCCAAGGGAATTGAGCTTTGTTTCACTGTCAGAAGCCATTAGTCCTCTCTCTCTGTGTTTTCTAATGCACCAGGGAAGGGTGGTGGGCAAAGAAGAGAGAGTAATTCTGATTAACCAAAGGAAATAACTCTCTGAGAAGCTGATTCCCATAACAAATATCTCTGAAATTCTCTGATCCTCACTAATAATTCACCCTGAAGAATTTTAAAATATCTGAGAACAGGTCAGAACAAAGGGTTAGTGATACCAAAACTACCTAATCCATGGTGCATGACTATTATGGATATGGATCATTAAAATGCTTATGCATGAGACATTGTAATCTTTGTTACTTAATTACATTTCAGTAGAACTGTGGATGAATGGGAGCATCTTCTTTAAAATTCTGCCACTCCGTTCAGATTAGCCTGGCACACTTCCATTTAGGAGAAAAAAACTTCAAGAAAACCTGAAAATAATGCTGATGGGAATGATTATATAAAAAATAGAATTGGGGGAGGAAAGAACAGAGACCAGGGTTACCTTCAAATTGGATAAGCAATTAATATTGCCTCCAGGATATTTTATATAAAGCACAGGAGGTCTAGCAGAATTATTTCACTCAACTGTTGTGAGCTGATACTCCATACTCAGTTGAAGATACTGCATTTTACACAAAAGAAAGAAAAAGATAAAATAATGTAGAGAAAAGAAAATTAGAAGAAATACTGTTAAAAAATTACCTATGATGTGTTGAATTAGTTGAATTTGGAAAAGATTGACAGAAAGCACACAACAATCTCCCACTTGACAAAAATCTGTGGTAAAAGGAGTAATAATCAACATTATTAATAACAAAGGGGGGGGGGGGGTGGAACCAAGGGAAAAAAATCTGATAATTTGCAACCAAGATTAGGCCGGGTAACAAAAAGTTGTTCTTCAAACTCCATCTGCAGTTTTCTCTGCAGCCTTCTCCCACAGAATAGCCTTTAGTGCCTCCCCTCCCCCGGGAAGAAAGGCTGCTCTGTAGGAAGACTCCTGTGTACAAGGACACTGCTGGGCACTGGAGAAAACATGATCTGCAGCTCAGAGCAGCTTTCATTTGGTTCCACCCAAGCTTCTGAGTTGCCAGATGTTGGCAAAGAATACATAAGCTTCTTACAAGCCACAAATAAACCCCACAATTTATCCGAGGTTCTGCGCAACTTTAATACTTCCTATATTAGGCTATCAAAAATATGAAGTGTTCTTAGGCTAAAGCAATGCAATGGATTACAAATTTGTCAGTGTAAGTAGGAAACCAGGCTTAAAAACAAACTACACACAGATTTGCACATGATACAAACAGTGTGTTCTATAAATGATACATACAGAGGAAGGTGGGGGATTGCCAAAAGATTAGCAGAGGAGGTGCACAGTGAGGTTCCAGGACCAAGGAATGACAACATGTCCTAGAAGTTTCTCTGCCCTGGATCAAACAGTGAAATCAACATGTATTCCAGTAGAGATTCTAAACCACTAAATATAGAAACTACAAATCACAGATTCAGCACAATGAGTAATAAAGATGCCTCAGAAATATAGGAAAAACAGAAGTAGCCAGATATGATGTCATGAAGCTCATTTAAAATCTACCTAAAGCTAATTACAACAGGCCAGGTTCAAGCACCTTTCAGGATAAATCAAGTCTATGTGTTCATTGAAGGGTAAAGAAACACAGTGAAGGGATAACACGGGTTCCCAGTTCCTTACATCTCCCAGAAACTGGGAATCAATTCAGCTTTTCGAGGCACATCCTTCTCTATAGAAATGGCAGTGGTGTATTTCAAGGCAGCTCAGTTAGGAGGCTCTGGTATGGCATGGAATTGGGCAGCAGTGAGTGAACACAGTACCTAGTGTTTTAGGCATGCAGAATTGTTCAGAGTTGACTGTGACCTTTTATTGTGTGTAAATACATATGGCTGGAAGGTATTTAGCTTCTGGAAGCTACAAAAAGATAACATTTAGGACAAGTATAGCACGTAGTTGTGGAGTCCAGTTTGATAGCTCACATGTTAAAGAAAAAGGAAAAAAACAAACCAAAACAAAAGAATTGGTTAACTCATCAGGGAGTTCTGAGGTATAAAACATTTTCATGAAGCAACTAAAACTTACAATAACCTTGCCTTTTTTCCATGTCAGCCCCTCAAATCCCAAAAGCAGATGGAATTGGACTTGCCTCTCACATCCCCAATGTACAGCACAGGCTCCAGACATAATGGGCAGATTTAAAACCTGATCCTTACAATGGAAATGGAGCTAAGGACTGCCATTTAACAAAACCTTTCTGATGTTCTCACCTTCCTTCCACCTGCTGCCAGTCAGCAAATTAATTCAGCAAGCAGATTGTGTAAAGGCAACAGATTACATGAGTTTAGTTTTCCTCCCTTGTGCCATATACTCTTTCTGCTGCCAGCTGGTTGGAAATGCCACCTAGGCAGTCCTGGTGAAATCATGGAACTTGACAGCACTTTGGATTGCAAAAGTTGCAGAACATGAATATGATATATGATTAGAAATACCAAAACTGTGAAAGAAAATACAGATGGATTTTCAGAACAAGAGATTTATACAAGTCTATCTGATTAAAGAAAATATGAATATAGTGTTTGTCTGAATGAACCATGGCTCTGCAGCACATGGACAGGACAGCCCATCATCTCATCCATGGGACCTTGACAGTTCTTAAGGCATTCCAGCAGCATTCCATGTCACTCTTGCACAGCCCAAAGGTGTAAGAAATGCTCTGAGAAGAACCGTATTTGTTGTAGTGCATGTATATAAATCATACAATGCTTAATAGCTGTTCTTCGCCTGGACAATTAGGCAGATAGGGCAAGTCATTTGGGGGTTCTCCTGTATCAAGTATCTCCTGTTCTCCACTTGCCCATACCATGAGGCAGTGCAGCTAAAACTGCTATAAATGTCTTACTTACGACTGAATTGTTCCATTTCTTGGTCTTTGCCTAAATTCTCACTTCGCAAGCCAACAGCCACAGGTCTTGCTACAACCAAACTCTGTTTCATGTAATAGAGAAACTGCAGTAGAGAACTGATCTCTATCAGTCCTGCAGGTCTCTCTCCTGTACCTAAACAAGAAGAAAAGGGTAGGCCTGGCTAATCCCAGTTCAGCTGCTGCTGAGACTCTGCCAAATCTCCAGGAGAAGTGGCCACTGGAAAGCTCACATCCCACAGAAGGGTATTGTGTCTGTGCAGGGTTCCTACCCAGAGCACAAGTTGATAGGGCGGCCAGGCTATGCCTGAATGAAACACTGCAGGTTAAAGCAGCAGCAGCAGCAAACCTAAATGCTCCAAGCTTTGTGGTCTCCCTCTGCTTAGAAGCCTGCTAGGATGCAAGCTGGGGAAAAGGGATGCCTCCCCATGGGGAGGTGAAGCCACCCCCATCACGAGGGACTTTGTTAGTGCAAGTAGATGAAATAGCTGTGTGCCAGCATACCAAAGGGGACTAGCAAAGGAGGTGCTTACAGAGCAGGGCAGCTACAAAGGTTTACTCCAGAGACAAAGTATCTGCAGCTCTTCTCTTCACATTTGTTTCCAAAAATGTGTTCTTGGGGTCTTCTCCCAACAGGTGAGAGAGACAGATACGATCAGTATGATAATGTGTCTTGCAGCACTGAGACCATATTAGCCAATCTGTGAGCAGATCTGAACTAAAGAATAATGGCACAGATTTTACAAGCCAGAAAACAAAGCACTGTGAGTCAGGTGTGTTCCATGTGCATAGAAGGTATGCAGAAAGAGGCCAGAGAATGTCAGAAGATGCCATCTCCTGAGAACCCTTCCCCTATGTTTGACATACCCTTGTACCTTCAAACACTGAAAGCCCCCAACAAAGCTTCTCTACAGCCTCCAAAGGTGTTTCTTCTTCCCTCATGTGATTTAAAAGCATATTGACACTACCTCATTCTCGTGACAGGCGTACTTATCCTGAGCCTCAATGTGCTGCACTCAGACAAAGGACACCAGTGCTCACACACAGTGCTCACACACAGTGCTCACACAGTGCTCACACACAGTGCTCACACACAGTGCTCACACACAGTGCCCACACACCTTCCCAAGAGCTGTGCCCCTCCCAGCGACAGATTCCGGCCAAACTGCCTTCCCAGAGGCAATCCCACAGCAGATGGGATCAGCACCAACAGCTGCCACCTTTGTGCAAACATCCCTTGGCACAGAGCACATGCCCAGTCACTAACTTTGCAGACAGGTTTGCTTTCCTTTACTAACTGTGCCACAGGAATCCCAGTTCAGGAAAGGTACAACATTTCCCAGTATATTACAGGGAACCATTGTCCCCTACTATTTTGCATACAATTCATTGCTTTGGACTTGAAACATAAACACATGCATTAAGATTGATTCTTCTTGTAATTACACAGTATGCCTCTTTCTAACTTTATCAGACATTTATCACATTTTTAGCTGCAGGTTACTTAGGAAAGGTCTTACTCTGCTGCCATTATTATTGTCAAGCAGTTCAATCAAATTTAATGGCATGATTTGTCTAATAGGATACTACCCAACATGAGAAAGAATGGATAAATCCAGCTCCCAGTCAGGTTTCTGTCTTGTTCCAGCTGGAATTTTGCTTCTGCTAACCACACACACATTGCATGGTAATTTTCTCCCCTCCTTCCCCTGTGCTAGCTTTTCAAGTGGTTCTTAATTAGCTCTAGTTTATTTATGAAAGCATATTTTGCTAGACTTTCCCCAAGAGCTTTCATAAACTGCTATATTAAGCTTGTATTTACTTATCATGTTTCCTGTAATGCTTCCAAAAAGGAGGAGGAGAGGGGAGATCATTTAGAGGAGCAGAGCTGTGTTTGGGCTCTGAAGGCTACTGCTACTTATAGTCCATCTCTTAAGCCTAATTTCCTTTGGAAATTGTGGGGTTTTTTCAAGTGTCTGTTTGTGCAAATGCCCATTTGTCTCCTTTCTCATTAGTTTTTAGGCAACTAGCCTATTTTGGCCTAATTTAGTAGAAGGCAAAGCTCTTAAAAATATGAAATTCTTATGAATTCTGTGACCAGAACATGAGAGAGAGCTTGTATGAAACACTCCCATGAACACCAAACACCTGGCAATGCTTTTTTCACACACACTTCAGTAGTGGTCCTTCTGTGCCCATCTGTCTCCTTTCCTGTCACTTTTAACCAGCTGACCTGTTCTAGCCCAGTTTGACCTCTATCTTTTCAAGACACAGCTGAATTTTATTTTGGAAAGATAGAAGGTGGCAGAACAATTTGTGTCACTAAAACTGTAAGTTCTACAGGACAGGCAAATGAACATGAAGCTTAAAAACTTTGAATTTTCACATTGCTTGCCATTAAAGCACTAAGAAATTAAATGAAACTAAATTGACTAAAAAATTGAGCTGTGAAAATAATTTCTCTCTTTTTTAGATCCTGGAAAATTTTAGAAGCTGACTAGGAGTAGGCTAAAAGTGGAAAAAAAATAAAAGACGATTCAATATTTCTCAATTTTAAAAACATTCCTTTTTTTTTTTTTTTTTTTTTTTTTTTTTGCATTGAACAAAGATGTTAATGCAAAAAAATTTTTAAAGGAAATATGCTTACTAAAATATAGCTTTTAAATTGACACAATTAAAAAGGGTCGTGTAATTAGATGGTACTTCTATTCCACAGTGCCAATGTTCTGTTTAACTGAATGGAGTAAATAAGCTTTCCCCTATTTTTCTGACCTTTTATCCGTTGTCTTCCATGAATAAAACATATTTCTGATAGACACCAGGGTTTTCTAAACAAATATCAATGTTTTCCACTTCTGTCTTCCGGGCAGACTCCCCACTGCTTCAAAAGAAACCTCCTGCATCTGTAGCCTTCAGCTGTAGTTTTGTTTCAGGATATATTAAAGTTAGAAGCTATGGCAGACACAGATAGAAATAGAATAAATATGTATTTAAAAAAAAAAAAATCTACAAGTGCTGCCTCAAAGATTTTCATTTAAGTTCACTGAAGTTAAAAAAAAACAACAGCATTGAACCAAGTAAGATTCCACCCAAGTGGTCACATTACTGGATTCTGGTGGCTGAAGGCTTATTTGAAGACTTTGTGTCTCTCAGTGAGTGAACCACTTGACATCTCTGAGAACCACTTCATAGGAAACAGTGGCATAAACACAGAAGCTTGGAGGGAAAGAGTGGATACATAACCTAGGCACAGGCTTGAATTGTACTCCCATGACTCTTTCCAAAGTCCTGAGAAAGTTATCTGACTTCTTTCCTTCAACTTCCCCCTCTGTAAAAAGGGAATATTAATATTTAACGACTTTGAAGGATATGATGAACATTAAGGCTCACTTGTAAACTGCTTGAAGGCTAAAAACACTATCTAAAGGCTAAGTATCATCCCCATCATCAGAAATTCATGGTGTATCCTTTCCTCCTCCGTATATATGAAGGCAGGAAATTATCTTACCAAGGAGATTGATGGCACCTGGAAATTGTAGGCAGCCACCCTCTAAATTACTGTGCATGAGTCACTTTAAAGTATTACAGTTCTTTCCTCAGTGGGGCTGTATTGGCTCGAGCATATATCGTCAGAAACTGATTCTGGAGATGTGTGTGAGAGAGAAGTTGTTCCTGAAGATGACCTGTAGCTGGTACAAAAAGCACCTGGGGCGAACTTCCCAGTGATGGAAGAGCTGCTGGCTGTATTTCAGGATCCCCATCCCAAAACATGTAGTTCAGATCACATCAGAGAGAAGCTGTGCTGATGTATTACACCACCTGCAGCACCAACAAAGCTGGATCCTGACCTAAATTCAGCCCTGATACACTGTGCTGCTGCATCTCTCCATTCCTTTTTTTCCCCATAGAGAAAAAATCCCCACAAAAAACAGTCAAGAAATACAACTTATGTTCAAGGTACCCTAATACATCAGATAAGGAACTGCCCAGAAAAAAGATATTTTAATCAAAAGCAACTTTAGAATAAGAACTGTTTCTGACTCTTTCCAACAATTCACAGCAAGTTTAAATATTCCCAGCAAGTTTGAATTAAGATTGTTTCCTTGATGCTCGGGGAGCTCTGCTGCTAAACAGGGGATGAAGATCAGTGATTTAAACTCTAAGAAATAAATAAAGCAACACCTGAGATATCCGAAGATGAACCTCCACTGAAATTTCTTTCATAGCTGTATCTTTTTTTTATGGTCTGTATCTGTTAGTCTCTGCAGGAAGTAACTTCCCTCTGTTAATTCTGTCCCAGGCACAGTATGAGCCCTTTGGGTTTGATCTCATGGAAGTGAAATAATACTGAGTGACATTCTATGGAGCAGTGACAGCAGGTTCATTGAAGTTTAGAAAACTACACCAGCATACCTGAGCTATCTTGACACCCACCCTGTGTGCCCAAACTCTCATTCATTACTCTGGAATCCACCATGAGACAATTAAGGGTTTGCCCAAAGGCCAAGGATCTTTAGTTAAAAATACTTGTCATTCACAACCTCAAAATGTGGTCAAATGCATCTCAAGAGCAAAATACTAAAATGGAAACATCCAAATCTGAATTTTTTTTCTTACTTCACCTCATAAGGCTGCAAAGTGTCTCAGATCTTCGTTTTAGACTTTAAGTCTGGCACTTTGACTTCAAGGATTAAATTTAAACTGCTAGGATACATCATCTTCTGAAGGCACTCAGCAAGCTCAACAGTATTTCGTGGACTGAAAAACTTTTCTTCACTTTTCATGTTCTTGTTTCTAGACTTAGGGAGTCCAACTCTTTCAATCCTTCCTCACAGGTATTATTGTCTAGGCCTCTTACTTCTCCAGTGTGTTTACATCCTAACAGTGCTGCCCAAACCCAATACAGTATTTCCTTCTCGTAACTAAGGAGTGCCCAAACTGCCCATGTGCTAAGCAGGAATATTATAAATTTTTCAGCAATATCTGTTACCTTTGTAAAAACAGAGATGAATCTCCCATCTCCTGAGATTTTGTTGTGTGCGTATTTTCCCAGCATACAATGGTGATAAAAGTGAATTATACGTTACTAAATAAAAAATAATCCAAATCTTGCTCTCTTGGCTGTGAGGAAAAGACTGAAAATCTGAAATGAGCGGACAGTAAAGACTCCAAAATTGAGGTGAAAAATAAAAGTAACTTTTAAAAAGATTTAATTACTTCTAAATTCCTCATCTCCATTTTCCATGCCTTCTACTGTGGTTTTGGACAGTCCTGTTCATGACTTCTGACCAATTCTGAAAAATTGCCAGAGCTTCATATAAGAATCAAAGCAAAAGGCATGCCTGAAAATTCATTTCTCTGCTGCATTTAGGATAACAAGATGTCTACTGAGCTGGTGTTCTCCCAGCACTGGAGTAATGGAAATCATAAGTAACTCAATCCCTACTATGAATTTTATAATTTGATTCTTAACATCACTTTGCATTTCCCGTTTCCAAAGAAAAACAAATACTGTCACACACAGCTCGTTAAGAAGTGTGCTAGGCTGGTATTTTCAGCTTTACACATCATGATTGATGTTGGGAAGAATACTCTGGAAAAACTGAAGCTGAAAATCTCATTTGGATTAAGTTCTTTCCCATGATCTCTAAAAATGAAAAATGGTTTAAGGCCAGAGAAAGCAATTTCCATGAGTATTTTTACTGGGCACAAAAGACATGTGAAGTTCTGTCTTCAGGAGATGCAATTCTTCAATTTAACATTGATTTTGACTTGATAATTTCAGGGGTAACATGAGAAAAGTAATGTAAGAAAATAGAGACAGATGGAATCATGCCAGTAGAAGTTAAAGGCTCAAAACACTTCTCAAGAGCACAAGGTTAAGAAAACCTTTCTATTCATCTTATTTAACACTGCATAGAAAGAGGTGCCAACTTATTCCTAGCAAGCTTTTTTCTTCAGTTGTGCTTGTTTCCACAGGCGAGAAAAATCAAACATATTTTAAACCAACAGACAACTCAGTATAAAAAGACTGCAAAAAAAGTGAGGAACTGCTTAATTCTCAACCTGTCACAGACAAGCATAAGTTTTATTTCTGTCAGGAAAAAAGAAAGCAAAATGTTGCTGAAGGAATGGTAAAGCACCCATTCACCTTTTATGTTCCCAAGTGTATCCAGTGCAAGGCCTCCAAACCCTTTACAGGGAGTCTTAAGTCAGGCACTCCTTCCCAGGCAGCTTGTTTTGCCAGAAGAGACACTTTTGTATTTGTCATATGAGACTCGTGACAAACTCATGCTGGAGCTCTGAATAACCTGCCAGAGTGTTCTCCGTGGTGCAAAACAAACAGCAGAACTCAAACACCCAAGGCATTAACCTTGGCCACTGAGAGCCCGGTTCCAAGCATCACTCTCCTACATTACATCTTAGATACACCTGCACTTGCAGTATTTTTTCCAGTTGTTCTCATTCCAGCTAGCTCTTTATTATTTTATTTTATTTTATTTTATTGGAGCATGACAACCACCTCAGTACATCCTGCACTTCTGCAGTGCTGCTTTCACAGGAATGTTCATGTTCTGTTCCTGGCCATTCCCCTTGTGCTGTACACATTAGCTTTGGGGTCTCAGTGCACGAGAACACATCAGCCCAAAATCCTCACTAAGCTCCAGAGCAGTTTTATAAAGATGTGAATAACTAATGATTGATAACAACCCCCAGTTCATCAGGAAATCAAACAGCACTGTCCAAAGGTCAGTGTTAACATCTGTAATTGAGAGATGAGTGACCTGAGTTCTAGAAAGGGAAGTCCCAGAGATGCCCAAGCCATTGGCAGAGGCAGGTGACAGCAGTCAGGTTTCCTGCATCTCATACCCTCGGCACTGGACAAAACTCAGAAATCCCCAGGTTTCCTGACCCTTTGTACACCCAGGCAATGATGTAAAAAAGGAAATGTGTCAATTCAAGCAAATTGTTTACTGTTCAGAATAATCAACTAAAAGTAATAATCTGAACTGCTGCTTTCTTTGGTTAGTTGAGATTTTATAGCTACGGTTTCAGGATTATGTAGGTATAGGTAGCTTGTCATATCAATCATTAAACACAAAACCAGCTTATTGGCAATAATAGCACCTTTGAAGTGAGAGTTTGAAAGACTCCATACTGGAAGCCTATCTCTAGTAGAAGCACAGCTTTGGTGCAGAGCAAATGTGGATATAAACCATGTTCTTTATGAAACTGAAGCACTGATACTAATGAACAAAGCCAGGCAGGCCTCCTTCACACATCCCCATAAAGCTCTGAGAATGCTCAGGAGTCCCAGCCCCTGATGTTGTGGCATGTGCTTTCCCAGAGTGCCTCTCTAGTGGACTTTAAATGTTTCACCATTCCTGAATAAATTCTTACTGTTTAAGATGTTTCTTAAGACTGCTGCCGATCTAGGAAAGTAAAAATGGAAGAAAACTACAGGAAACTATTTCAGCCTCAGTAATGCTGCCAGACTTCCATTAGCACCTTTCATGGGCACTGAATAGTAGGGCCAACAGGAGGCTGTGCAAGTCAGGAGCATTAACTCTGGTTAAACCTCTGTGTCCATTTAGTCTAGGTAGTACCACCTAGCAACAGGGCTTTTTCTCCCTCCCAAAGAGCCCCTGAAATTGAGCATGTTTCAACAGCTGAAGCAACCTTTACACCAGGAGACTCACTAAAGGGAAGAATCCACTGGTCTTAGCCCAGTCTGCCTGCAGTTAAAGCAATCAGTGCCTTGCTGAGAATCACAGGTTTTAAAGGTGTTAGATTTATGAATACAGCAAGAGACAGATAAAAACATGCTGCTGGCTATCTTTACCAGATAATTCCATAACCCAGCTCTCCAGTAAATAATCTATGACTAGAGCCAAGCAAGTCCTTGCAGAAAACTCTAAAATTAAGTGATGATAAAATAAAATACAGCTTCTGTAATGGCTTTTTTTTTTCCTTCCAAAAACAGTTACTTGCATTTAGAATTATTCTTTTCTTGACCACTGCAAAACAAGTGCAGTGTAACCCCACTGAATGCAAAAAATGAGAGGCAGAAATGCTGGAAGCTCAAATGGCAGAAAGTCTTTGCTGCCTAAAGAAAATACCAGGTAAAAGACTTTACTTCCTACACTGTAAGCAGAATTAGCAGCATTTTCGAAGTCATCAATTTTATCCAGCGTTCCACAATTTTTAGCACTACTATTTCAGGTGTTTAGGAAGCTCTCTGGATTAGGGCAGGGGTTCATTAGTACTTTACATTACCACTGGTCTGTCTTCTTTATGTCCTGAGAACACCAAAAGACACTGAAAGCCTTGGTGAATACCTCTTACTTCTGATTCCTGACTGGATTTTACCAGTGACTCCTCTGTCTTCTCACCCAGTGCTTCTCTCATAGTAGCAATTACTAGTTTTCAGGGATTTTAAAACAATTCTGAGATTGAATATGTATCTAACAGCATTTTCTTAAAATAAAATACTGTAATTGGGTGTCTTAGTCTCCCGAGTAAACTATAGTGCCAATACAAGGAACTAATCGTAATGAACTCACTAATAATGGGCCAAATCTTCAGATGCTCTAAGTGTCATCAGTGGAATTCTTACACTGGCAGAAAATTTGGCCCTACAGATTTAATAATGCATCAGCAGACACTTTTCAGCATTTTTTGGAGGCACAAATTGGAACTCATCAGGTTTCTGCCTAATGCAAGCAGCTGACAGCCAAGAAACTCACCAGAAGTACTTGAAAATTAACTTTACTCATCCCCTCTGTGCATTCTTAGCGTACTGCCTTGTCCTCCAGCTGATGGAAGCCATGCTTTTTGTGGGGGACACAGAAACCAGGGGAACAAGGGAATGGCTAAGCCAGCCAGGATTCATTTAGGACATGACAATGTGTTAAAAGCTCAGCCTTATGATACGTTTCTCACTAATGTTTCCATGGTTATACAGGAAGGATAGGTTTGATATGTCAAAATGTTATACAGCTTGTCTGTGTTCCCACTGAAGTTCATTTAAAGTGAACTTCTAAAAGGATAATTTACAGTACCTGTAATTTTCTTTCACATTCTTACTGTCCTATTTGTATCTAAACTACACTGACTCTATTTAATAAATGTAATCAGATTTACAGCTTCTTCCACTCATTTTTGTAACAAATGCTATGGAATAAGCTCAAACTTCCAATATGGAAGTTTCTCACCACCTATGTAAGAAATAGGAGGAGCAGAAGACAAAATAAGCAGGTACAACTCATGGCCCATTGGTGTGATCTGACTGAGGACTGCATGAGCTCCCAGACTGAGGCCACTTCAGGCATAAAAAGATGCATCACTTCTTGATGCTATGTTAATAGTTATAATCCAACTACTTCTAATTACTTAAATAGAGTCTAAAAGAGTCATCATTTTCACACGGAATAAGTTACAGCACTTCGACCTGGTTTAATGATACAGCATCAAAGACAAGAGAGCAGTGTGAGTCAGTCAGCAGCAACAAATTTGTTGCATTTTTCAAGAAAAGCAGCAGTTCTGATTCCTGAATTCTGTCACTCCAGGGCAAATAATTTATTTTCAGTCTGATTTCCTAGAGAAAGTATCAGGTAGGAGTGAAGGTTTTAGCAAAGTACAATTTGCTAAAGCAGTATTCATAACTAAACTTCATCAGCCAGTCTAAAGACGCAATGCTGGCTCCTGAATCAAAGAAAATGTAGATCAGTTTTGTATGAAAAGTGCATTCCCTGTGTGTCAGCTGGTTCCCTTTCCAAGGGGCTCTATTACTGCCCTTGCCTCAAACTCGTAACACATGCATCGATAATTTCTTCTAAAATGTTATCTGAGTCTATCAAACTGACCCTGTTATCAGCTCGCTCTGACAACACTGGTGCCTTGTCGTGTTCCACAATTAACGTCCTATTTTCTAACCCTCACTTCTGTGAAGGACTTCTACTTATCAATTCTACATTCCAGCTCTGAAACTTCTTCCCTCAAAGATACACCACTCTGATGAAACAACAACCAAAAATAACCTCCTAGTTTTGATGAAGAAATGGCAATTAGCAATGAGAATTCTATGGTGGATAAAGACCTAGTTTAAAAAGAAGCAAAAATTCAGTGTTTGAAAAGAAAGTAAAGGCCTGGTGAGAGATTATAAAATCATAAACGAGAGAAGTAATTTCACAAAAAAACCGTAAATTTATACTAATGAAATTTGATGATACACAAAGTTAGGCAGTATCATCAACAGAGGGGCACAAACAGAGGGGAACTATTATACTGAAAGAGGAAGATGTCACAAATGGCTGCAGTAGAAAGGAAAATATTTAAATTGATGGGAAATAATACAGTCATGCATTTAGAGACAATCTTTTATTTCCCTAACCAACAGGGTTTTTCACTGGAGATAACAGCAAGGGGA
Organism: Coloeus monedula; assembly: GCF_965178545.1. NCBI lineage: Eukaryota > Metazoa > Chordata > Aves > Passeriformes > Corvidae > Coloeus > Coloeus monedula. The sequence goes on along the minus strand of NC_138788.1, from coordinate 5,056,728 downwards.
AAAAAAAAAAAAAGAATGTATTCATCAATTCCAACCTTAATATGAAGGAGTAATGCAATATGGCTTAGAAAAAGCTAAATTCTAAACACATCAGTTAAGTCATTTTCAGTACAGAAAGAGAGGTGTTAACATTATTATAAGAGGTACAAGTAATTTCTCCTGGATAATACATCAGGCTGTTCAGCTGTATTTGAGAAAGGGATTCAAAATGAATCTCTGATGGAAAGAACAACCTTTATGGCAATCACTAGGATGGATGAAAGGAAATTAACAGCTTGGATTTTTATTATACAAAAATTAAGGACAAAGGAGAAAATTAGGTATATCTCAGTAAATAAACCCTGGAGAAAAGGCAGGTTAGTTACCTTTCAGGTAACTAAAAGGCAGCAAAATGTCTTTATATTGACCCTATTACAATGTAATCAGAAACTGAAGAATTTCTAAAGCAGGAAGATGAGGTCCTACAACGAAATTAGTAACAGAACAGGGAAGGGAAGAAACACAAGTTTCAAGAATGAGCTAAAGCAGCAAAAAAGTGGAACCTCCAGATTTATGTTCTGTTTATCCCAAACCCCCACATTGTGTGGAACCCTTCCTGAGAGCTGCCTGGTGTGGCTCTGCATCCACACAGCCTTGATGGGATTGCACAGAGGCCCAGGGGGTTATGGCAGGAATAGAGACTGCTCTGTTAGCAACTGCAGCACGTTCAGGTGTGCAGGGAATAAAGGGGAGTCCGGCAGTGGATGAGGAGGACATCTCAGGAATACCAACTCATTCCAACACACTGCTGTGCTGAAGGGACCCCTAGAAATTATCAGTGTAGGTTCCTGAGTTGGTAGGAAGTAGTTCCAGAGCCCTTTGTATGGGAATCAAAAGCTGGATTCGGCAAAGTGACATTCCACAAGTCTTTGTCCTCAGATAAAGCATTTTTTTCCCCAGGTTATGTCTGACAATATCTTGCACTTGGATTAACCACGCAGGATTTTAGGCTAACCTAGGTTTCCCTAGGTTTGCCTAACTTCATATTCAGCCCAAACAGCATCTCTGGTTACATGCTCTGCATCATGGGAAAGCTCAGAGCTCTGACAGACGCTGTGCCAAACTGAGCTTCAACACATACAAGAAATGCTGACTGAGCTATTTTTAAGGCATCTCTCCTAAGATTTCAGAAGCAGAGTTCTTTGGCCATCACAAGATTTAATCAAATCTTAGGTAGATACACAGACCTTTCTCTAGTCCCTAAGAGGTCCCCTTTGAACATAAATGAGGATTACTACCAAAAGGAGCAGAGCTAACTACAGAGCCTAAAAAACTTGTTACAGCCGTCCGGTGAGGCAGGACCTTTTGACATGTGTTATACATTTCCTTTTGCACACAGAATGCTTAAGGTCACCATTATGGTTTCTACAGTGAATCCTCAATGATGAGAAGAGTCAGAATAGGATTTTATGGCACTACTTCTTTCATTTACCAAACTCCTTAAAGGTGAAATGTGCCCCAGGTGCCTTCTTGACTGTGTTGTTCCAGAAGTTATGCTAGTATAAGATTTGGTTTTATTCTCAGGGATTTGAGATGATGAATGACAAGCTTTAGCCCTTAAATATTCCTGAGGCAATGTGGATGCCAAATATCCCACTCTGTAATGCTTTAATACTTCTCCAGAGAACTTCAAGATTATAATAGAAGCCTGAAAGCACAGGAACTGATGACTTTCCTGAATTCACTGAGTTTTAAACTCTCTTGTTTACAGAAGGTGTTGTAGCTTTCAGACAGATCGTAGGAAATGCTCAAGGCACTTAAAGTACTCCCTTTTGAAAAAAAACAATGGCAATCGAGGAGCCGCGGGAATCGTGGAGTTTATTCATTACCAGCAACATAGTCCCTATCACCTCTCGTCTGTGCTGACCCTACACCTACTGATAGGTATTGTTCAGTAACTGTGGCTGTGGACTACTGGACTGGTTGAGGAAAAACAATTTCAGTACATTTGACAAAACCCACAGTTTAAATGTTTGGGAATTTCCACCTTACCCATCTGAACATACACATCCCAGTGCACTCAGCCAGGCCCTTCAGGAGCTTATCACGTTTGGGCTGGCTGTGTGTAGGGGTCTCAAAGCAAACCACATTCCTTCTGCAGCCAGTTGAATCAGAGGATGCACTCTGATTCAATTGTTTCAACTGCTTGGGAGTGCTCCCTCCACAAGATCAGACAAGGTCTGCCACAAAAGACAGGCAGTGCAGACTCCTGGTGCTCCTCAGCAGCTGCTTCCCCCCATGCAGTGGCTGCACTGGCTAATCCAGGTGTGCCCAGTGGTGCCTCCGAAGCTCCTCTAACAAAAGCAATACTGGCCTGAAACTTTGCCTATCAGCTCTGGCAGATCAGGGAACAGTGGAAGCTGAGGGAAGTCAATAATTAGCCGAATCTCCTTCTGCCTAATGAAAGATAAAAGTAATAGTAATTTAATCTGGTACCACATCACAAGCTCCTGTAAAGTGGGGGAGACCCTAAAATAAGATTAAAGAGTAGAAAGAAAGAGGTTATTTTCTCTCAGAGGCACCATCCTGAAAGTCAGAGCCCCTGTCCCCACAAAACAGCTCTAAACTTTCCAACTGCTCTCTGCACAATAGCCCATTTTATATAAGCAACATTCCTATTTTCAATTCTTTAACCTGTTCCACAACAGCTGTGATGACTACAAAGTATGAGAGGCTACAAAATCAGGCCACATTAATCTTCCAGTAAAATTTGACATTTGAATCAACCACATTAAATGACTTGAGTCATAACATCAACGAAGGTGCATAAATAACCGCTAATTACAATTTCCAAAATTTTCATTTGACAGAGTAAGGAAAGCTTTGTCCTTCATGTCACATCGATTACAGACTTTTTTTATAACAAAAATTAAATATACACATCAATATGCAGATGCACAGACTATCTACCACTATTGCAGAAATTTCAGAAAAGAATTCTTTTACTGGTCATTTTCTTTGTAAAACATTGCCTCTGCAGTAAAAGAAAAGTTTTCATATGTTCTTGAGAAAAAAATCCCTCTGTGATGTTTCTTGTCAAAACAGTTTCAGGCTGGTGTCAGTGGAAGCCATTGGTGGTACTGTTGCAGAAGGCAATAAAAATCCAGAGGGAGTGCTGTCCTCTGGCCAAATGATGTCACTGCCAGCCTGAGGAGATGACTTCAGAGCAGTCACTGCCATCAGAGTCTTTGGGGATGGCACCGTGACGACAGCACCACACTGCAGTCATAGTGAAGTCATAACACTCAGAAAATTTAATTGGATTGCTTGGCATCTCAGTAAATTACTCACAGAGGCCCAGCTGGAAACTAATCAAGCATTGACTCAGCAGCACTTACTCACCAGTGCCGTAAAATGATAAATAGCGACTTTCAAAGAAGATGAGGTGTGAGAAGAAGGGAAAGGTAATGAGCAAATTACTTTGTACACAACTGCTGGGAGAGACCTCCCTAACAAACAGATTCTGCATTCATCACAATTACAAACAGGCACAACCCAAAAATATGTTTATTTTGGTGGCATTTGAATTCTGAGCTCATATGCAGATCCCAAGCACTACAATACAAATAATGTCTCCCAGAACTCTGAGAAATAAGATATAAATATCTGGATGCAAATTTTCCAAATCAAGTCTATTTCTACTAATATTAAATAAATCTTTGAATTTCCTGAAACCACAATATCCAGGTACCTGTCTAATGGGGGGCAGGGGAAGAAAGAATGAAAAAAAGAGGAGATAATCAGGTAGCCATGTTTACCTTCTAAACTACTATTAACTAACACAGAGCCCTTCAAGTCAGGATTTACCTTGTTCTTACTTACACAATGCAAAGATCTTGTTTTCCATCCCTTCTGGTGATAGCAATATGAAGTACAATTTTATGTATTTGTGAAATTAAGAAAAACACTACACCACCAAGATGTTCTGAAAGTGCCAAACAGGATTTCATAAACAGAGACAGTGGGCAGAGGAGAAATTTCCTCTGGATCTCTGTCGGAGGCTATTACAGAAGATCCGAGAGCAGGTAGGGACAACCCTTCTGGTTTGCCATTTCACCTTTTTCAGTATGCTGCATGCCCTTGTTTGAGATTAACTGCCAACAGCAACAGCCTAGGTAAACAGGATTTTGGTGTGATGTATTATCCAGGGATGTGTGATAACTCATCTTGCTGGAGCCTTTCAAACTCACTTTCTCCCCAAAAGGCATATTCTGTTTCACTCCTAAAAGCTCATTTGGTAGTTATTTGAAGATGTTTTTTCTAGATTTTGTTATTGCTTTATTTTTGTGTTAGACTTCACAGGCTTGGTTCTCGCCTCCTTTAAAACACAGAAATGCAAAATACTTAACACTCTGTGCTTATATGTGCACATACTCAGAACATAAATTCACAGCCATGAGTTTGCAGCTCTAGTTTTATAAAAAAGGTATGACATGAATGATAGCTTTATTAAAGGAGAGGAAAACCAAACAATTTTAGGCACAAAAATGATGCTCCTGGAATCATAAGGACTATTCTTACAGCAGCAGGACAGCTATGCTGTGTAAATCCACGTGCTGTCCTGGCAGCTGGGTTTGTCTCTAACTTCTCCCCTTCCAGTTGCTTCTGCCTCCTGTGCCTCTGTGAGCAAGTCCAGATGAGGCCAGGCTGCAGAGCCCGTAATGCTGCCGGGGCGGCAGTGGGTCAGGACAGGTTCCTGGGGGGTAAGATAATTTACAGCAGAGCAGAAGGAGGGGCACAGCCTTTCCTGAGCAACCAGCTCCCCAAAAACACAAGCAGGGGAAGGCAAGGCCAAGCTCCCTCCCACAGCCACACAGCACAAACTCTGCCAAGAGCAGCAGCCATGGCCACACACACCCTGCACAACCAAAGCCTCTCAAAAAACAGAACTATTTCCAAACTATGGGGCTCAAATAAACTCTCTCAATTTTGCTGCAATAAAAATTGCAGTAAAATTAAGATTTGCTGGGCCTGTCACTCTTGTAGTCAGATGGTCCCCATCTCACATGGGTTCTTTTACATGGATTGATCAGAGTTTACCTCAAAATTTATTGAACAGTTGCTGTGTTAGATAGGACATACAATAAAAAGTAATGCTAAATACAAAACTTTATAATTAAAGCAAGTATTTTCTATGGTGTGTCTAAGCTAGTGACTTGGAAAAGCCCCATTCCCCCCCTCACGTAAACCTTCGTTTTAACACTGAAACAAGGATATAAAATTTTTAAAATACCATAAAGGTAAACTTATGGAAGTCCATATGACTTTCAAATGAAATTTTTGACTATAGTTTTGACTGTCTCTTCCCCTTTTTTCCCTTTTCTACTGTCATTTCAATCCTACCTCACCATCTGAAAAAAGTGATTTTTCAAATACCTACTGCACATTCTCCAAGTAATACACATTAAACAACTGGAAAAAATGTGGCACAATTTATAAAAGCACAAACCTTTCTGTTATGCCTAAATTATACATATTTCAGAATATGGAAAATATTAAAAAAAGACAATGACAAATCCCTTAACTCAAGGCTACTCTTATTAGGTTAGCTTTTCTCTGAATAAATGGAGTCTTAATGAAAACTGTCACTAGAAAATGGAATGCAATCATTAGATAAACTATTGAATTACAAATTCCACCCACATGTGAATGGGTACATAAAGTTTCACAATATTATAAGAGTATATTTCTGCACCAGGATTACTAAGGAGCAGAGCAAAATTATTTTTCCTTCCAAACAGTTTATTCACCACCAAAAGTAACAAAAATTTCCTAAAATTATTTGACAAATAACATTTAAATCTACCTTTTTTTTTTGGCCAAAACACTAAAAAGGGGGGGGGGGGAGGTTATCAACAATACTAACGTAACTCAAACCTTTTTTTCTTTATTTAGGTTTTTCAGCTCTTCCCATAGTTAGCTAGAATTGCTGAGAAAAGGTTAAGAGATTTCAGTAAACACAGTAAAAAAATGTACTGACAGGCAGCAATTCAATACATTTACAATTTATACATACATCAGGTGTTCTAATTAACACCACTGAAAAACTGCACTCCTACAAGTGGCAAAAAGTGTCAAGACCCATACTGAATAAGTAGCAGCAGCCTTGATGTTGATTATGTCATCACCTCAGCTTATTTCTTTGCAAAATTCCATTGCAAATTCTAATTCATGTAGTTTTACTCCATGACATAATGACCAGCCTTCTGTGGGCCTCAGACTGAAGAAGAGAACTAATGTTAACTATTCAAAACTGCAAATTTATGTCTTTTTTGTAAATGCATGAGACTTCAATCTTCTTGTCCTGAATGACTTTAGGTTTATCTTATTTCTACTTTAGCTCAAATACAAAACATCTGCTTATGAAAATATTGGTGTGACTTCTATTCACATTTAATTTACTGTATTGCTGTGACTCTATCGTAAACACAGCCATGCATGAGATTAAATGCAGTTTATGAAATAAGAACGTCACTTGTTTAATTTGTTTCAAGTAATTCAGCCCTAGTGCATTTAACAACATAATTAAGTTAACACTAGTGCTGTTCTCGACTGCACTGTGTCAAGAAGTGCTGCACTTAAACCTGCATCAAGGTCACCTTCCCCCATAACTCTCATAATCCCAAATCACCACACAATAAAAAAACCTGCTGCCAGTGACTGAACAGATTGGTATTATTTTTAACAGCCTAATAGAATTAAAGAGTTGTGCCACCTCGAAGAGAGGCCAGATTTTAAGGTACTAGGCACGTAGGAGTATTAGACGCGCACTTAAAATGAGTTACGACACTTCCCACATTCCATAAAAGTCAGCTTCCTCCGAGGCTCTTACAGGCCTTTGGAACTGCACAAAACCTTGCTGGGAAAGGAGGAGAAATTGCGCATTACACTAAAACTACCTCACCTAAATATATTTCCTTATATTTATTTTAACTACTGTCAAAGGGTATTTCCGAGGCACTGCAATGCTCTGACTACCAGCACGGTTGAAAGGCAAGCTCGACATGTATGAAATAGGGCAGGTTCTAACACTGCAATTAGCTTCCCACTGCTACATTAGCAGGCCTGCAGAGACCTCTCCCAGGCAAGTTAAGCTCCAAAATGACTCTGTGTCTAGCAGATCAAAATTCATTAAATAGGACATTTTATAATTTCCTTGTTTGCATTTTCAGTATGTATGGCATAAATGGAAATACATCCATGGAAAAGCATTTGTATTTATTTCCTCTAAATTGGCTTCTATTAGATTTTAAAAGACTGTGAAATTATCAGCATCACAGAGCAGGATTTGCTACGTTAAAGGTCCAAAGATTTTGTCCATCCTCATCAATCTTCATCCAACCCTGCCCCACTTTGGGGCCTAAACTATTCTTTCAAGCCTTGATTCCTTGAATTCCAGAAACGACATATGCTAAGAACGGTACCAGGGCATTTCACTCCACCCAGATTGTTCAGACTAGCTAATTAAAAAGCATCTATTCCTGCCAGCTGCAATGTGTACCTCCCCAAGAACTCACAGTCTTTGCACTCTTGTGTACTCAGATCTCAGCCCAAAAGCACTGTGTTGCTCCTGAGCTCTTCCCTGCTGCAGAGCCCCACTGGCAGGATCATCCAGAGGTCCCACGAGTAATAGCCCTCCATTTCACAAAAATAAAATAATAAATCATCATATGAAATAGGTAGATTTTCACAGATCACACTATATTTCACTATTTCATTCTCCAAGTTGGTCACAAAGGTAAATGCAAGCCATTAAGTAATATTTTTACTGACTTAGCATTTCTGTAGCTTACTCTGCAGGACAGCAGCCTCCATGAACTGCTAACTTGAACAGATATAAAGAGCATAATCTTTTTGCTGTACAAGTTCATTTTTTTCACTGTACGATTACTATAGAAAGGCTGGAAGAGAAATCCTTTGATCCAGGAGGATAATACTTTAGAGAAGACCAAATGATATTTTTCTAAATTTCATCACTGGGCAAGAAAGATTGACTTAATCAATCTGGATTTCTGGAACTACTCCATTTCTCCTTTTCTTTTGATCAAGCTATATGTGTAAAGATGCAGTAACTCCAGGCAGGCCAAATTTATGCACCAGCTTCTTTGAACTTCAAACAAGCTTGCTGGACCCTTTAAATTCAATTTTATCTGCAACTCAATTACGGAGAAGTTGTTCTCTCTCCTCTGCCTAAGAAAGTATATTTCCATTTGCAGCATCTCATAATTTCATATAACCTCCTGCGGAATCCTATTTCCCTTGTCAAGTATGATCAGCTTCCCTAGGAAAGTTATAGACTGGAGTTAGCAAAGAATTTATTCACAAAGCTTTTGGTAGTTTTTGCCCCAGTAAAGATGATTTCAACATTTAAAATAATTCCATTCTTGTCACATATAAAAAACTAGAAACGTATCTCCCAAGTTTTGTACAACAATCAGTTTAGTTCTCCCTGAGATCTTGTAGGAAAATCACATGCTTCAGAAATAAAATGTCCTGTTATCACTGCTTACGTGCCAGAGATATGTGGGCAGCCAATTGTGGGAGGAAACTCCTTGAGACAAAACCAGAGTCCACCATTTCACTCTGTCTGAGGGCAGGTGCAGAACCTGTCCTGAATCCCTGAGTGGGCACAGCCAGCCCCAGCAGAGCCGACTCCAGACCCATGGATAGGGTCTGGCTGAGCACAGTGGGGAAGTGCTGCTGCAAAGTGGTACAGTGGCACAAAAAATACCTACAGGGCTGTCTTTTGACACAACTGTAATCCTACTACAGACCCCAGTTTGTTTCTGTTGTAGGCCAAGATGGTTAAAACCCCCTCCTTTTACTGCAGCACACAACCCTGTTGTCAAGTCACCGGGTGCACCCTCAGCCTCAGGACACAGCTCACTGTTCCTAATCCCTCTGGCATATCTAGAAGGGGCCCCCTTGACAGAAAATCCTCACCAGCCCTACACAAACTGCTTCAACCTTTTGCTACTCTGAGTATTAAACCAAATGAAGCTGCTGCTTCTTGCCCTATCAATCTAAGCCCATGAAAGCAAGCCCCTTCCCCCAAAGCAGCTTTTAAGCCCCCAGTGTGGTATCCCCCAGGACTGCTATCAGACTACTATAGTTTCAGTTAACAGTGTTGCTGATAAGAGAAATAGAGACGGACACTTCCTACATCTTGTGCTTGGAGAGGCAACTCAAGTAACTGTGCTGCACACAGGCTGTACCTCCACACTGATTCTCCTGCACACCATACTCTGCCATTTAGCCACAATGATGAGGCCAAAACTGTGAATCTGCTTTATTTCATTAGCTGGATTACAAAATACCAATAAATCTTTTCCAATAAAACTTCACTGTCTTTGCCAATAACTTGGGCTCTCTAAAAGCCTGGGCAAAACTGTTACAGAGAGATGAAGATAAATCTTGAGGCCAATTAACAGCTCCTGAATTTCAAGCTGAATTTTCCCAATTGTACAGACCTGAGCTCTCAGGAGAAAGTACATAGAATAGACAGCAATTAGAGACACTCCCCACTGCTTTATATGCAATTACAGATACCCCCCTAGCAACTGAATAATTTTCTTTACAAATAAATCTGACAGTGAGAACTTTTTAATCCTTTCTGAATTTATCCTTAAGCAAGTAGCCTGTGCCAGCTCTACGCTGCTTCCACACTCATTCTGCCCCAGTACTGCAGCACATTGAGTCCATTGCCATGTGTGGATGAAAACAGGGCCTGGCTGAGAACATGGTGCAGGAACTGAGGTTTCTGAAAAATGCACCAGCCAGGAGATGCCCAGCTTCCAAGGAACAATTCAGTGCCCTAGATGATACACATTTAATTTTGCAAATTACCCAAAAGTTATTATGAAAATTGTGGTGAATTTCTTAAACCCCAATGAAATACATCAACAGATTAACCCCCGATTTCCTTTCACATCTGCTCTGCTATTGGCATAAACCCAGTTATATCAGTTCTGATTTATGATACTAAAAGCAGGAGAATAATTAAATCCATTAACCCACTCTCCCAGAAATAAGCCATGATATGTAGCATTCTAAGTGGCTAGATGAGGAGGAAAATATTCCATCTAGCCCAAATCTTTCGTAATTCAAACATGAAAGCCTCTGTGCTGTCCATCCTACGTGACTGTCTCCCCCAATTACTGCTACCACCTTCACCCTCTTTCTTCAGGATAGGGGAAGAGTGAAACTCTATTAAAACTTCTACAAAGAGCACACAGAAGTGGCAGACATCCATTCTGAGTAAAATATTATCTCATCCAAACCAGTTCTAGATAAAAGAGAAATAACCTCTTCTGCTAGGAGTGCCTCTCTCAAGAGGCAATATCCTCCCATTGGCCCAGTGAGCCACCAACAACCAACAAACAGAAATATTCCTCAGGGCCACGCACAAGGGTGCTGGGGTCAGGTGCAAAAGCAGAATTTCCAGTGTTACAAGCTTGCTCTGGGTGCCACCTTTCAGTCACTCAGCCTCTGAAGACATTTCCAGGCTCCCCAGGGTTTCCTTCTGGCAGAGCTGTGCCACACACTGTAAGCTATGTGCTGGCAACAGAGGATTCAGTCCTCGGTTTTCAGGCTCGTCTTTTCCCATAAGTTCTATTGAGGTGGAACTCTAATTTTTCACAGTTTAATTCAAGGAGGAACATCACAGATGTGATTAAAACACACACTAACACACACTTTGCCAAGAGTCCTGAATACACAGTTTCACAGTCAGTTGCAAAAACCTTGGGGAGTGGGGTTGTTATCTCTGTCCAGAACAGTGTAATCGTTCCTTTACTTGCTCCCCATTTGCTGAAGACAGTTTCTTAGGCTTTCCTGAATTGGATTATTCCAGGTGATTTTACCACCAGTGAAACCTCTCCGTTTCTGAAAGTGAAAACTCAGTTGTTCTTTGTGATCCCTACATTTGGAGAGACAACCAGCACGACTTTAGCACTTCAGTCAGACAGTTACGTCTCCATTTGGAGCGCAAGCACAACAGAGAGGTGAGAAGAAAACAGAGCTGAAGAAAAACTGAACAGATGGGACTTTGGCAAGAATGTCTCTGATCCCACACAAAACAGCTATCTCCAAATTTTCTTTTAACCTACTTGTTGCTCTATTTCTCTAACAAGAACTATCCTCACTCAAAAGCGTATTTCTTTGATCTACACCTTCTACTTCTGGGAATAATCAATATCTCTTACTTAGCTAGGAACTTTTCAAGACTAAAAAGTGATTTCTTCTTTCTGGGGAGGGTAGGGGGATGGACAGCACGGAATGCCAATGCTAAATTCCGACAACAAAAAGCCTTCTATTTAAAAGCTTACTGAGAAAATGTTTACTCCAAACCAGACTTGAGAAACACATAAGGGAAGTAGTTTGGTTCCAATTCAAAGCATCTTAGAAAACTAGTATTTTGGAGTGGGACTGAGAGGAGCTGGGGAGATCACCTTTTTCATCTCTTGCCCCAACAGCAATGGCCACAATGCATTCTTGACAGAAGTCTGGCTAATCTATTTCTGGCTTGCTTCCTCTGAAGTACACTTCTCTATTTCCTCTGGCAGCTATTACAGTACTTAATTATCCCTAACAGGAGAAGTTTAATCCAATTTAATCCTATTTAAGACCTGCTTCTTGTTTTACCCACCACTATGATGGAGAACAGATCTTCCCTTCGTTGCAGCAGAACTGTATACATCTGAAGGGGTTAATCACGTTACTTCATCTTTTCTTGACTGAAGACTCCAAATCATTCTCCTAAGTCATCATTTCTAGATTCTGAACTCTCCCAATGCTGTCCTTCAGGAAATCTCTGATTATTTTGTAGCTTTAATTACACAGCTCAATAGTGGACATTATTCCTCTCCAGCCAAGGCCTTATCAGTGCTGGCCAGAGTAAAACAATTCCAAGACACGCCCCAGCACTGAAGCACCTACCTCATGTGCCATGTCTTTCTTGTATCAGCATGCTGACAGTGGCCCACACAGACTTTGGGCTGAATTGCCCCTCATCCAGTTGTTTCTCCTGCCATGGGGGCACAGCTGACCGGTCCCACATGAGGGCAGAACCAGGCACCCCATCTTTGCAAACCACCTCTCCCATTTGCCAGCCTAAAATCTAGTTCTGTCCTACAAAATGCCCACAGTCTCCTCCTGCAATTTTAATCCTCAGCTCCACTAAGGTGCTGCTTTATGACCTACACATCTAGGAGAGGCTTCTGCAGGCCTTCATTTGCTGTTCTCCCAGCCCAAGAGTGAAACCACACAGCTCAGTTGTTACAAAGCTTCCCCCATGCCCTCACCCACATTTCAGCACATAATAAGTTCACAATCCAGTTCACATTCCCTACCACGCTCTCTTTCACTGCCAGGTTATCCTGTAGCACCAATAGTCAAACTAGCACACATGTACAGGTCTATGTACAGTACCCATTTTATCACTGTTTTTTCAATTTAGGTCTGCACAGTGTATAAATAACTAGAAAGACAGCCAATGCCACAAACACATCAAACCCCTGCTTTCTAAACACAGTGTACAATACACAAAACAGACATTCAGATTTCTTCCATAGTGTTTGTAGCTTCTGGGGCTCCCAGACAGAAAACTATGATCCCGAACCTGTGTCCCACAAGTGCCACAAGCAGCCTGAAACACCAGGATATTCTGGTGCTATGGTACATGCTCTGGGCAGAGTTCCCATGTCAGGTGTGTCCCACACCTCTGCTCAGTACCTCATGGGCCTGCAGAGCAGGGCCCCTGCACACCCTCTCCTCTGCTGTTCATGTGTGCAGCTCAGGAGCACAGAGGCACCTCGCAGGAAATGTTCATGCAGGCACCTTTCAAACCATCTCTCTCCCATTTTAATATACTTAAGTTTCAGAATTCACACAAGAACATGTAGAAATCAAATAGAAAAGAAAACCCACTGTGATTATAATAAAAGCTAATTTACTTACCATGCATTTGTCTACAGCTGCTGTGGAAATTGCTTTAACCAGTCATAGCTGTGGGCTGAGAATGAAATACACTCCTTTGAATGCTTATCAGAAGAAATAGGCATTAACGAAACACTTTGATTTTAAAAGTAAATAAGAAAATTGGAAATTAAAGTTCCCAAAGCAACCAGAAGTCTGTCATATTGTATGTGTGTACTGAAATGAAAAATTACAATACACATATGCACAATGGAGAGACTTAAAGAACTGCCATGAAAGAGTGTAACGGCACAATACTTCTTCAAGGGCAGGATTAAAGAGATTTCTGTTTTGCTCCCCACCTGGAAACACCACACACCCCAAGAGAACTGAGACAGTTCCAGAAACTGAAAGGATTTCCTTGAAAATCAGAAAAAGCATAAGGGCCTTTCACCTGGACAGGTTTGAAATCTCCATTGGTACCACCATCCTGGCCAAGTAGACTTTTCCAGAGGAAAAGTTCCTCACAACCGGACCAACTCCTGTATCAGCTAACGTTTGATTCAGCTTAAAGTGCTGATCTTGATGAAAAGTGGCATCAATTATGACAGGAGCAGATATTTTTGTAACGCTTCTAGAGAACAAGCAGATGTTATCACCACCAGTAACAATGACTTCACAGGCAGACTATTACACGAACCAAACTACAGTGTTGCTCCTTTCGAAGAGGTGTAACTTGCAACTAGGAGTCAAGTGTATCTGTGCAGGGGGGCACATGGGATGTTAGACGTGACAGCCAGTGTACAACCTGACTAGAGCTTTTAAAAATTCCCTGACAATAACCAGATGCCCAGTGCCATGTATCAAACTGAGATTTTGTACTTTATACCCCATGATCACGTATTACGCCCCGATGTCACAATTAACTGGAAGATCTCTGAAAGGACACCAAATTACATACTTTTCTACTACTTTCTAATACTCTGAAATCTTGATTTAGTAAATCCTTTCACTCCGATTTATAATAAGTGAGTGATGATCCAAACCCTGGATTTGTGGGATTATCCAAGGACTAACAGTATCTTCATCAACAAGAGTGAATATATCTGTCAGTCTCTCACTGTTAATTCAGAAGTCAGTTGAAAATATTATTTGATCAATGTATCCATAATGTTTTAAAGGCCAATAACAGATCAGATATGATACTGAGATGAGACATCAACCTTCGATTTTTACCACGTATTTGAACAGAGATATACTAATGGATCACATTTAAGTAGGTGCCACAAAAAATGGGAAATATCTATTAAACTGGTAAGATACTAGCAATTAAAGTAAAGGAATATTTTACAGTGACTAGTTTAAAAATCCCCATCCTATACTTTCAGCAAGATAATTTGGCAATAGGCAGGCAGTAAAATTAGGAATAAATATGTATATAGTTCTCTAGTCTAAACAGCCTTTTTGATCCAAAGTCTACTTGTGTATACTACAGACAACACAAGAAACTGTTTAAGCTTCAGCCAAAAAACCAAAAAAAAGTGTAGCAGGAAAACTCTTATGCTAAAATCTTTCTGCAAAAACATTTTCACTAAAAAAAAAAAAAAAAAAAAAAAAAAAGAATAGAATCTAAATCAAATGGAGTTTCTGTTATTCAGTCCGGATTTATCTGTCGACAAGTGGCTGGTTCCTTAGTTGCCAGTATAAAGGCTGAACTCTACTGGAGGACCCAATTCCGCCTTTGGTGGCAATCAAGATTAGATTTGCTGTGAACAAAGCACTTTGGGATCCCTTTTCAGACATCTTGGTAAAAACCCCTATTAACTGGTACATGCGAAAAGTACTTTGCCCAGAAAAACAGAGATGGTATTTTATAATATAAATGTATCAGACATCTTTTACATTTGTCCCATCTACATAAATAGTATGGTAATAGTAGTACAGCATTTTTTGTAAGTGGGTCACCATAAATACTTGGAATTATATTACATTTCTCAAACCTGAAAACTAGGATTGCAGCTGGCAGCCACCTCACCCTGCCAGTTGTGCCTCTTGGCACAACTATCTACCTTAGACTCGTAGCAACTACTTCTGCAAATATGAAAGAGCCAAAACCAGAGATTTCAACACAACCTACAGACCAACTGGTTTCCAGAGCCTCTAATGCCCTGTAGTTATAATATCTTCATGATTAACAGGGCTATCACATGGGCTCTGGAGCACTGTCTGCTTAGGTGATGGAGGAGTCCACTTGTTTGACTGGAAACTAATAATGACTCTATCACCCAGGAACTTAATAACGGCTTTGAGGTTAAAAACCTCCTAAAAATCAGCCACTGAGTTGGCTGGTTTGACAAGTACTTGCCAAGAGGAAGTATCCTAGAGGTTGTGAATACATCCTAAATTAATGGAGGAAAAAATGGGCTTTATGTGCACACTGGACCTCTTGCCCCTGCAGATGACCATTTCCCTTCCCTGCGAGCCACGGCCAGTCTTTGAGGAGTGAGGACATGAGGTTAGGGGGAGAGCATGAAGAGCCTCTCTCTTTGTGCCCCAGTGTCAGTGCCTCGTCACTCGCTGTTTCAGTAACATGCAAGCCAAGCAATCCTTCATGCCCTGGCTTTGAAGTCCCTGAGTGACAGTATTTTGCAATAGAAAGGTGGAACCACATGCTTGAGTTGGTGTTTTTCCCCCTGAAACAAGAGATTTCTATCAACAAAAGAAATGTAGGAAAAAAATAAATACCTTTTCCTGAAACAGGAAAAGCAGCTCCCATCCAAACTTACGACACATTAATATCACAATACATAAAAGAAAGGTTTGGGTGATTTGGATGAAATAGGGTTAACATTGGAGACGTGCTTTATTTTACTGTTGCACATTGTGTCCAAAGCAGTGCTGCAATGCTGAGCAAGGGAAAAGATGGCTGGCAGGAGCACTATGAGTCGTTTAATTAAAAGAAGCTACGTCCTGGCCAGGGCTTTATGTTAAACAATTTGCTGTTTAAGCAACCACCTGTTCCATCAAGTTAGAGTTGGCTCTGATTGAGGAAAAACCTTTAGAGATGAAGCTTAAAATTATTCATAATCCTCCAACACTGAAAAAATATAAAAAATTTAAAAGGACATACAGTTTTATCCATCACAGCAGAAGATTCCACAAAATCAGTTTAAAACACATTTGTTGAATGTATTTTAAATGCTAGAAAATCCACTGAGCAGGCATATTCCTGATTACAGAATAAAATGACTGCCAATCCATGTTATCATGTCCATATAATGGAGCTCTCAGGAGTAAGTGCAGAGCTGAGCCACACACGGACAGAGGGATGCCCAGACAGCCACCAACAAGCACAGCTATGTCAGCAGCAGGGCTAAAGGAGACAAGGAAATGAAAAAGCAGCTGTCTGAGCAGCTCCCCTGATGCTGCACAGAATTCAGTGGGTTATAATCACAGCACAACAGGGAGATTTAAAAGGACCCCTGGCCCAGGGAAACCAAACTGGAGAGATACATCAATAAATTATACTATGGCAAAGATTCCCACAACTCTGACACCAAGCATTGAGGCTCCCAAAGACTCCTGCTCTCGCTGCACTGTTTTTTTCCAGTTGGACACCTAGCTAAGTTTAGCTTTTTAAAACCTTCTTACAACACGTGCACTTGTGTTGCTTTTCAGTGGAGGTCCTGTCCCAGCAATATCATCATGCTTCTCATCTTTTGGCTGAGCTGCAATTCCCTTATCTTCCTTAATTTATCCAAACGAGCTGCAGGAGCTAAAGATTCCCTTGCCCTCGCCCTGATCTCTCTTTACAGGCTTTATTCCTGGGCTGTGGGCATCAGTAGCATCCCTCAAAGCTGGGGGCAGCACGGCAGCGTCAGTGCAGGAGGCACAGCAAACACAGCGCGAGTAACAAGCTGGCTGCTGAGGTGCAGTAAAAATCCGACAGTCCAGGGACTCCGACTGCTGCAGGGAAGCCAAGAGGTGATACAAAATAGCAGCACATGTTGCTCAAACATCTCCAGGAGTGGAAAGGAACAGAAAGGTCAGGTGGATTGAGGATTGAGCCTAGAATGCTTTCAGGACTTTTTTGTCAGTCCTCATTTTCTTTTAGTTAAACAACATACATGAAAACACCACATACTAATTGAATAAAAAACAGAAAATAAAGAATCTCAGAAACTGAAAATCCTTTAGGCTGTTTGTATTGCTCTTAAAGAATAAAAGATAACTGTTAATGAAGAAGAAATGAACATATCAACAATTCAATGCAAATCATCAGCCCAAGCAATTGCATTAACTTCTCTGAATGGCAAACAACTTTTACTCTCCTCATTTTTGCTTGTTAAAGCTTTTCTTTTTAAACAAAAAAATGACAAAGTGTGTTATTTATTCAAAGCACATAACTACTTTTCAGAAAATTAATTTATTAGAGTGTCTTGAAAGCTCTACTGCAATTTTTACATTTACTCCAGAAAGTGAATGATGGCATGTACTGAAAAAGCTGGCTATCTAGGATGCTGAGTGGTTTATCTTACAGATACAGTCCATGCTTAAAAGCAATTATTCCTGCCTTCCTTGCTGCACACTAAGTTACCACCTTATCACTGGAGTAGTTCATAAGATAATTCTTTCCACCCCTTTTCTCAGTAACATCAAGACAAGATGTTACTGAATACAGTGTTCTTCATAATTTTACTTTCTTTCAAACCAGCAGTTATTATTTCTATATAAGTCAACTTTAAACTATCCCTGGTAGGAGATTTGAAAGACAATGCACATAAATCTGCACTGTAGAAACAGAGAAAGTAAATCCAGCTCTGCCTGAGCAAAGGCAATGGGTTGGCAGTGCCAGCCTGGCACACAGACCTTGTGTGACCACTGGGATCTGGGGCAGCAGCTCCACACCCCGGGGTGCAGTACAGGAACTCCCTCAGAGCACTTCCATTGCTCTGCAGGCCAAGACAGTGACTTCCTTGCACAGAGTACCTTTGCACAGTGTTCTCAGATACCCAGGTCCAACCCGTGCCTTTCACTGTACTGCCAGGAACACCATCTGCAGATATGACCTGTCTTTGACACCTTAGGGAATGGTAAAAACACTGACAGAGAAAATGCAAGGCACTAGCTTAACTGGCAGGAAAACTACAAAGGACTTCTTTGTGCTGACAGTGAAGCAAGAGCATTTTCTGGGGCAATCACTGCAGCATTAATCAGTCTACACATCAATTTGTTTTGCCAGCCTTCGCTTACTACAGAAATTCATAGAAGCGAAAAAAGTGCTTCAACAATCAGTAATTTGGCTGTATCTTT
This sequence comes from Coloeus monedula, assembly GCF_965178545.1. Classification (NCBI taxonomy): domain Eukaryota; kingdom Metazoa; phylum Chordata; class Aves; order Passeriformes; family Corvidae; genus Coloeus; species Coloeus monedula. The sequence continues at coordinate 5,038,461 of NC_138788.1, read as the reverse complement.
CCTAAATCATGATACTCAAATAATTATCACCTTTCTCTTCCAACACAGTGCCAAATTCCACATTTCCACCAAGTCCTCAAATAATCCTAGGAAAAAGCAATCTTTTCTGGGCAGCACTTTGCCTTCCCCAGACCCATTTCATACCAATGCCAGATGCAGAGTGCAGATACAGTCAAAAACTTTGTAGAATGCAAATTCCAAGTGAGGCCAAGCCTGTGTGGCTGTGACACAGAACCCCTGTGGAGGCACAGCCTTCTAATAAATTCCTGGGTGACCAAAGGCAGCTGCCTGACTGAGGAGCAGTGCCACAGAATCAGTGCATAATGGGGAGAACTGAACAGCACTGAAATCTTCAAAAACTTCCCTTTTATAAACCCTTGTGCTTGTAAAATCAAATAGGAGTTACAAAATGTGCTGCTAATGTTCATGAGGTTAGAGAATTTTTTTCTGTACAACTGTAAAATCCATTGCTAGAAAACAAATGTGACCCACTCCAGTTAACTTCACCAGCTTTGGGGTAAAAAGTCTTTCATAGGAAATTTTCCAATATGGATTTGAGACTGGCAGATTTCTGTACCAGCCACCTGCATCTTTGGGTAGCTCAGCTGAATAGTTCTCTGTTCATCTATTTTTAATGTGCAAAGCACATTACCAAAAGGAACAAAATGATAAAGAGCAAACTATTCTTTAAAAAGGCAGAAAACATCTCTGTCACATAAAATTGTATCAAATATTTCTCTCATTCTAAAATCACCATAAAGAACTTCTGCCCAAATATTTAAAAATTAGGTTTGTAAATTAGATGTGACCTCTGTGTGACATCTGATTGTGAAGTTTGGTCAGATTTTCAGCCCACCTGGTGTGCATATTAAACCATGCAAAACTAGATTTTGAAAAAGCAGTACTAGAAATTAATTATGCTTTAGTTATTTTCATGCAAATTCTTGTAATCAAAGTTTTACACAAAGCTTTTCAAAGAAAATGGTTTTAGAGAGGGGTTTGTAAGAGGTAAAGCTAGCTAAGACAATTCTGTGTGGAATCACACAATGGTCTCTCTGAAGACCTTGGCTCGTCCAGCAGCTGTGCTGGCCCTTCCACACGTCTGTTCAGCGCACAGAACCAGTGCCATAGGGAAACCCCTGCCTGCCATTCCTGCATGCTTCCAATGTGCAAACAGCACCTGGAACATGCAGGAGTTTCCCAGGGAACAGCCCACATGCATGCCAGCATGCCCTGATTGGAAAGCAGGTTTTCAGAAGGGATCTCGTATCGCTCAGGACTGTAGGACCGCAAGAGCACTCCACAGTGATGCACCAAATGGAGGCATCCAGCTCTTCCCTCACCAACAAAAGCCCACTGGAGCTGTGACTCCAAGTCCAGCAATACCTGAGTAAGCTGTTACTGTTCCTTTGCCAGCAATCCTGTGCAGAGAGCAGCACTCAACACCAGTGACATGTTCTGACCTTTTGGTGCTTTATGGCTACCAAACATTAAAACAGGAATTTATGACAGCATAGTCACACTACTCAGAACAGCTTTTGCCTTGAAACTCCTACCACTGTACAGGCGCCATCAGAGCCCTACACATGGGACAAGTCAAAGTCTGCAACTGGTTTTTTATTGCTATATTCTGAGAGAATACAGAAATGCCTAAGGAAATTGAAAGGAAACAAAAGGCATCCACGCCACATGCTGATGCATGACACACACCAGACACTGATGTTCCCAAGCAGCCAGATGATAAAGAACAACTGACACAGTGATTATCTGTCCTGACAACTTAATTAAGTCATTTAATTAGTAACAGCCACTAAGTATGCACTGGCACTGTTAGTAACTCCATCTATTGTTGCTAGATTGCCTTTTTTGTCTGTTTTTGATGTCAGAGACGAGATGTGATGGTACTTTGTGAGCAGCATCCTGCTAAGGGCATGGTCTGGCCTAGCAAAGAAACCAATCCTTGAAATTATTCTCAAGGTGTTCAAAATTGGTCAAAAACACATAGGTGGATTTTTTTCAACAGAAAATTGCAATTAATGAAATTCATTTAAAAAAGAAAAAGAAAAATACATACACAGTATTGCACTAAAATCTCTGGAACATTTGGATTAGACTACAATGTTCTCATTATGATTTTAATACACTATTGCCATTTTACAGCTTTAATCAACATTTCAAAAATCAATTTTGATAATCCGTGTTGTTGAAGGTTTAATTACTAAGACAGCATGCAACAAAAAACAGTTGGAACCAAATATTCTAATTCAAAATGAAAATACTCCAGTGCTGTCAAAAATGTCCGAAGTCCTTTATTGTTTTTTTCATTCTAATTCAAGCCAGCATCTCTCAGATTCTTGAATTTCCATCTAAGTGGAAGTTCATGTTCCATCATCAGGATCTACTCAGAGCTAGTGAAGGTGGAGCATGAGGCCTCAGAGTGTAAAATTCTCCTTGTTTTGCAAACACCACTATTATCTTTAACATGCACAGATTCATTAAGATGGGTGGCTCACACATAATCTTACCTTTCTCAGAGAGGGAAATCCTTTATTACCAGCAAAGTTTTCCCCATCTTGCACCTGCAGGCAGGAAATACCAACTGAGGCCAAGCACACCGAGGAACATCCAGTGCACCTGCATTTCTCTTTTCCTTGCACAGGCCAGCTGGGCCTGGCTCTTGAGCCCTCCAAGTTTGTCCTGCTTTCCACAGCATTCCCTCACTTGTTCAAAGAGAAAGTAAGCCCCCTGAACAGAAACACATCCTCTCTTATAAATTCTGTGGACATTTCCCTATAGAATTATATAAACCAAATGTATTTATTACATTTTCTGTACTATTGTCATTTGTTTCAGAGGTATTCAGACTGTATTGTTTTCCTCCAGACCAGACCTGCTAGAAGCACTGGCTGTGCTGTTTCACACCCATTTCGTGTGTTCCCTGAAGTCCTGTGGGCTCTTGCTAGACATGGGGGGTTTAACACTGTTTAACATCTCAGGCTGCATGAAGAGAACCCTTCCCTGCCTACTCACAGTAGCAAAAATACTACAGGCAGCTTCTTTTATCCCACTGCAACATGACCCCATTTGGACCTGGAGGGAACATGCTGACCCAAAATAGCCATGCAGCAAGGGCTATCGATTGCTCTCTCCACAGTTAAAGCAAGAAAATAAATGTATTTGCACGACTGGGTACTAGCAAAGATCAAAGTGACTGGGTGTAACTGGCTGGCTCCAAAGAAATGTCCCAACCAGTTTGCATTTCCCTCACTGCTTGAGGATTTCTTTATTGGGGAAATGCACGTTACCTGTACAAATCTGAAAGGAATACCACTGGCACCAAGTGGTGAGGAGGATGGGGCTTTAAGATCCCCTTGCCAAAAAGGCCACAAGGAGTTAGGACAGCCCAGAGAGACAGAGAGGCTCCTCTTCCGCTAGTGCTGTCCCAGCCCTGGTGCCACGAGGGCCGTGCAGGAGGCAGCTGTGCACAGGGCCCGCAGCCTCGCACCACACCGGCCTGAGCACAGACACCTGAACCTCTGAAACCCGGTCCCAGAGCAAGAAACCATCAAACCAGAAATTCAGGTCATCTTTAACGAACCAAAAAGGTTTACAACCACCATTCCAGGATTTTTTTTCAAACTGCTCTGCTCGGCTTTGGTCCCTTGCCTGCACACCTCCAACTCTGACACGGTGTATTGCCTATGCCCCCTTGTTTACTGTAATTTTCCTGAAACTCTGCCAAAGTAACTAATTAGTGTAGCATTTAAGAGTGAAAAGGATAGCCCGGCTATCAACAACCTGTCACTTCATATTTGGAATGTTTGGCCTGGATTTTCAAGGAGTTAATACTAACTTGGCCAAGTAATGCTTTCCTGCCCTGAAAAATTTGTAGTCCTAAATTCAAGAATTGTTTCGTTTTGGACAGTTCAATATACAAACATCCAGCCTGAGTGCCACACAGATGTCATAGCAGCAGTGCAACTGATATGCATGACAGAAGTATTTCAACAAGTGCAAATATTAATACATCTTAGAAATAAAAATAATCTAGCCTACACCTGTATACTGCTTGGGAATGTAACAGCTTTTTCCCTCTAGAATTACACAGTGATAAAATACCATATGATGGACAATCAAAGAGGGAAATAAGTTAATAAAGAAATTTTTTTTCATTAGCATAAATATCAAACAATATATGTACAGGATGTGATGGTTAAGGAAAAGAAGCAATCTATTATTACTTCTGTCACATCAGAAAATAACAATTTTTTATCAGCCAGGTACACACAGGTATTCATTTCTCAATAAAGGTTATTAAGAAGTGAATGATCAATATATCCCATGCCCCCCATCCATGAAATTTATAAATTATATTACACCCTGCTCTTGCTTTTCAAGCTGCATCTGGTATTAGTCTTCTGTTGTAATATCATTCAATTTTTAACAAACATCTTTCTTTAATTTACTTAAATAATTACACAGAGCCTATTCAGTAATGTAATCGGAAATGCTTCACTCAGAAGAGTTTTATGAAATTACACCATTCTGCAGAAATAAACAAAACAAACACACATGAAATGGTTTCATGGTAAAGTCCAAGAAACGAGTCTGATAAAGCAGTATTTGAGTTAAACATTAAAAGTAAATTTCACTTTTCTTTTAGATATATTCTTCTCAATTAATTGTTTTAATTTTCAGTTAGAAATTTTTGGTTTAAATTCTTCTTTGTTTTGAGTTGTTTCTCCCAATATTCATTAGGAAGTCTCTCCTCTCTGGGTGAACATGTCAGTTTTCCTATCCCTAACAAAGAATGAGGACTTGATTCCAGAAGAGCCTCTGCCAAAACTGCAGTAGCATTCTGGCATCATTCAAAGGGTTTTTTAAGATGTATAAAAATGCTCTTGTTCCAACAATTTGAAAATACCAATATGCTAAGTTATTCAACTAAAGTGCAATGGTAGCTATATGGAGAATTGGTCTTTTGCCTATTTTAATTATTCTTTGAATAGATATATTATCATCCACTCCTCCTTGAGCAATACAAACCCACCTCACAGAACAAAGGAAGGAAGGATGGGAGAAGAAAACCTGGAATTCTGTGCAGCATGTATTGCATTTTCAATGCGAACAGCAGCATTATACAGTGCAAAATACACTTCAAATACAAAACACTTCCTGCAAAAAACAAACCATTTTAGTTTTAGCAAATTATTAAATCCCAAGGGAGTCTGTCTGTGTCCTTCAAATAATTTAAAGATTTACATGCAAAACCCAGCATGTGGGGCACATCTGGATTTGAGTCAGGTACTTCAAGGGACTTCGAGACCATAAAAATCAGCAAGTGGATTAAGGCAGTCTCAGTATAAGCTTTCCATCTCTGACAGGTATGTCTGGATTAGTCTCTGGAATAATATTACTCATATTTTAAGCTGATGCAGGCTGTGAATGTTAGATTTTAAAATAATTTGTTTGAGAACACTGTGCGCAAAACGACAGCACTCCGTGGAAACAAATTGTTTGAAATGTAAGAGGAATTTCTATTGCAACACACCTGGGATTGAAATCAAAACCCCATGATTAACATCCTCATTCTTCATGAGTTGTTTCCTATGCCCAAAGAGGCACTTTGATGCTATGCCTTCAAATGATCTGCACACACCAGACACCTCGAGGTATGCTTTGGCTCAGCACAGCACCACAAAATGCAGCAGTACACAGAGGCACCAGAGAAGGGGAAGTGAGGTATGGAGGACCGTTGTTTGTGTTTTTAAACCCTTCTTACACACTTCCTGACGCTCTGGGACTTGAGATTACATGGGAATATCCCTGAAACTGTATCACTGACCACTGAGTGCCCAAATTCCTTGGCAGTCAGCTGGGAGTGCTGTAATAGCAGCAGAACAATGTGCCTGCAGGCCCCCTGCAGCAGCTGAAGAACATCCTGCCTGACACACACCAAGCTAATAAAATTAAGCATGGCTGCATCTGCAGGAAGGGCTTTGCCAGCACCTCTGCTGAGAGAGTGTCATGGTTTATTACCAGGGCACTATGGACAGGATTCTGTCAGCTACAGACGTGACAAGAAAATTTGTCCTCCAGAAATATCAGGAGAAAAACATTGAAAACATCAGCTTTTGGTTGGTTTTTGTGGGTTTTTTAATTGGTACCCCATTTTATTCTCAAGCTATTTGTAACAAAGAATTCAAATGAAATACATAGTTTGTATTCAACTCAGTTTCTACGCACTATATTTTGGGAAAAATCAAGCTAGCAGTGTAAATAAGGCCACCTCCTTGCTCTCACACATAGTACAAGTCCTCTTCCCTTCAGAGCTATAAATCTTGTGGCCCTGGCTTATGATATCTCAGGGAAGTCCACTTTATCCAACCTCTACATGCACCTGTCATCAGCTCATTCCCTTCGGCAAGCCACAGCTGCGCGCAGCACTTGGCTGATCAGCCTTTGGACACCGTGGAACCACAGTCACAGTCCATGCAGCAGCAGGACTGCTTAAATATCAAGGGCTGACAACTAATACTCAAAATTTAGAACCACAGAGTGTGGTTTCACTGTTTGTGTCAGTGCCACCAGACTATCCTGTATCTTCTCCTGGAGTCAAAAAAGCCTATTTTGGGCTATAGCACTTAAGGGAAGAGAGCATTAGGGTGTCTCAGTGAAAAGAGGCCCAAGAGAGAGCGTAGAATGCAAGGAAAAGTAAAGGTGAATGAGATAATAGACTAATGGCAGCCAACAACAGTATAACTGGAAGATGGAGAGGTTACACAAAGTATTAATATGGTTAATAATAAGGATGCTTCCTCTTAAAGACAGAGGGAAAACTATAAAACAAAGCAAGTAAGAAAGGTTAAGATTTGGAAGACAAGAGAGAGAAAGGGCAAAGCATAAAAAGGAAAATGTCAATATCATCTGATTATCAAGTTCCCTGGTATTTTCTAAACCCCCTCTTACTGGAGTTTTAATAACTTCAGCTTCCACTAAGTTTAGAACTTAGCCTTCACAGTTAGATACACAAACTATATAAAATTGCCCAACTGCTCACACACTGAAAAGTAAAGAACCAGCTAAAGATTGTATCCATAAAAATACCTTCCTTTTCTTAAGGCAAACTCATGATCTGTGGAGTTTGGGTTGCGGTTCTGAATACTCAGAATAGGTAATACTTCAACTTCTGGTTCATTCAGTGTTGTTTATTCTGCTGCTGTTTTATTTCTCTGTAAACAAGCCTGATGAAAAGTAATGAGATTGCCTGTTACAGTACTTAGGGGATATGAAAATTGCCTGTTACATTAAAATAATTAGAGAAGAAAATAAGATCATATTAATCGCACTCTACAGAAGCCTACCCAAGGTATGAGAATCCATCCCCTGAGGAAAACAAAAAATTCTATTTAGAGCCTACTGACGGTCCAAAAAGGTCAACTATCAACCAAAACAGGAACAATTAATTAAAATCAGTAAAGATAACTGCAGTTGGTCTCACAACTGATTAGATATTGCACCTGGCCAGTGTTCAGTGGGTTTTGCTCATTATGAGGAATACTCCTGGATTACCATGCACAGACCTTGCTCTCCACAGAGCTCTCCAAAACACAATGTCTGCCCTTGGGTTTGTGGAAGACTTGCTGCACAACCAGCCCCCGGCTCTTTAACTGATCAAGGCACCCTGACGTTCAACTAAGCCTGGCCTGGACAAGTTTAGAAGAACTTTAATTCATTGTTTCTTCTACTGCATGATACAAGAGGTTTCAATTTAAGGGAAACAGACCTCCCCTAAAAGTGAAACAAATCTATACTGCAAATCCAATTAATTTCATTGGTTTTCTTCTTAGCATTCTAGAACTTTCAGAGGAGAAGGGAAGGGGGTGCAGTGACCTCTTCCAGGGCTTGTCCACATGACTTACCAAGTGCACATGTACAGTATACACACATTACCTACATATGTGTGGCATACAAACACATCCTCTGAGACACCTCTACAAACACATTATTTGCTTTTCAAAGGTGTCTTTTTTAATGCTTTTATTCATGCACTTCCCTCATATTTTAAGATAATTTATTGATTGCTAAATAGAGAATTTTAATTAAGGTACAGGATGAAGGTCAGGTTCTCCAAGCTGCAACAAACCTAACTAAGACAAGAGATAGCTCCCTGTTTCTATATGCAACAAACTCTAGCTAGGCAATACTTTGATTTGACTCCATAATTTTCCAGTATCTAAAGTAAAGCTTTATCTGTGTTGATTTGCTTTTAGTCCTACAAAGTTCAGCACTGCTGTTTTTAAATGATACCTCAGTAATTACGCCTTCAGAGCCTATCTAATAAACATCAAGTTTTGCATACAAATTAAAAACAAATGAGAAGCCTAAAAAGGTTAGTGCTCAGTTAGATACAGATCTAATTGTAATAACATTTTAGAGCTGCTTTAGGATAATGTACACATCTCTATTAAATATTATGAAGCATATTTCAAATAACTGGATGGATTAATTTTTATTTAGTCACACACTCTCATACCTACTACTTTAATTCACTTTACTACAGTAGAACTTGAAGGACTACTATTAACAAGAAACAAAAATCCAAAATTGTAGGTTAAGCTAAACACAAAACAAAACCAAACCAACCAACAAATAAAAATCCACACAACCAAAGGAATCCACACAGACAAATTAAAAAAAAAAAAAAAGGCAAGCAGAGAAGATATTTACTTTGTCAGGCAGAAGAGTATTTATAACTTGTTCATTTTTCTAACATTATTAGCAAGCCTAAGTGTCTAACTGAAAAAATGTAATACATACTCCTTTCAGAGTCAAGCAAGCAATTAGAGCTAATCAAGACACAAGTTGTTCTCATCTTACAAATGTCACATTCTTTGCAGGAAGGAAAGATCTTAAGTAAATATCACCCTGTTCAAATTTTAGGAAAATTAACAACATGCAAGACAAAATGTCCAGCAACTAGGAAACCACAGCTCATTATGTCTTAGCCTGAACCCAAGTGAACTGAATTAGTGAAATACAAAACCTTTTCTTTCTGCTTTCTCCTCTTACCATCTTCTTAAAATTAAGAAGAAAGGGCTTAGCAGCTGTTAGCAGCTGTTCCCTGTGTCATTTTAAAAACCTGGTAAAGGTGACTATCAAAATTAGTATATGCAAATTGCTGAAAAAATTTTGTCAATTCCTTCTACTTTAACATATCAAATCTACACTGACATAATTAAAAAAAAAAAAGCCTGGTTTTCCCTTGGAACCCATCAGTGGTTGAATGCTCTCTGTACTCTTTTCCAACCCTCAGAAAACATCAGTTTACTGTTCAGGTGTCCAACATTCAAAGCAAAGCTTCAGAAGTTCTGGCCTTTTCAAGAAGTTCGATCACCTTTTCAAGGTGATTTTTATTTTTTAACACCACCCTCCTTTCCTAGGGAATGTGCTGCATCATAAATTACTAAAAATTCATGCTGAACACTGAACAGATAAGATTACTCTTACAGATGGACCATAATTCTAATCACGCACTTAGTAAAGATTTTCCTGTTTTAGTGTCAATGTAAGCCTAGGGCATTCAGCCACTGAAACAACTGAAGTCTAGGAACAGCAGCTACTTCAATGAGGGGTTATTTTGTTTAAAGTGCCGAGGACACAGTGGGTCCTCCCATTGAGAGTGACTCAAGAAATGGTTTAAAAAGACTTAAAAGGACTTCAGGTTTCTCACCTGCCCTTTGCTTCCTCATCCTGGTCTTTCTCTGACAGGAATGTGCATTTTAGTCTGACACAGCAGTGACAGCTAGGCACAAAACTTCTGTTTGGATTCAGCTGTGTTATTTCTCACAATGTGGGAGCCCAAGTTAACCAGAGAGGAACATGTTAGAATAGAAAAATTGCCAAAGCCAAGCAGGGAACATGAAACATTCCACAACTGTGTAGCAGAATAAAAGCAAGAGTTCCTGAGTATTGAAATTTCACAAATCTGGGCAGGTATGCCCTTTGAATAGAAAACACAAGTCTCCCTCACCAAGAGGACATTAACATTTGTGTGAAGAACAATTTTGCTGTTCAGTGAAAGCTATTCTTGCTGCTTACACTTTTGGTAGGTTTTTTATTACAGCCTGAATTAGTAGAAAATGAGTTTGAGAGAAGCAGGAAAAAGACTGAAAACATCTTTCCCTTTGCATTCAACTCCTCCGTGCCACTGTCAAGGAAAACTGGCTGAGTTGATACCTGTCCTTGTGACATTTCATGCCAAAGTTCTCAGCAGCTGATCCAACAACCCATTGCCCTTTACCAGGCCTGCAGAATTTGGACTTGGAAAGGTTGAAATATGTAAACATGAAAGAACAACCACCTAAGAACTGAGAAGTTTAAAGGAAAACTGAGCTCTTTAAAAGTGACTAGAGGTTTCTGCAGCCATCTTTTTCAGCACTTTCAAGGGACAATAATTCAGTCCAAGGCACTCGCTGCCTTACAGTGTGGCCTCCTCACTGTGTATGCAAGTTACAACAAAAGGTAACTTCTGGTGACTTTACCCCCATAGCTGAATTACTTCTTGCTAGGGGAGCCAGAAGGATCTGAACTCTAAATCCATAACCATCATAAATAGGCTGTCACAGATTTACCTATTCCTTTAACAGAAGTTTGAGTTTAAATATCTCCCTTGTTTCACAGCACACCAGTTTTAAGTAAATAAGTGCTTAAAGAAGCAGACAATGAAGGAAAAGGGACAAGATAATAATCAGATAGGTATTTTCTTTTCATAACTGCCTATTACACAGTTTCCCTCACAATTTCCCTCTAGGGCATTCTAGAGGGGAATTCAGGGACTTGTTACATGCAAGACCTGCCTAACTCATAGAGAGAACTTAAATGCAGGGGTACAGAGGCAGATGTAGATGGAAGCACAAAATAGCCCTGTCCTAAGACTCCATAAGAAAAAAAAAGTCACAGAGAAAAACTGATGGATTGTAAAGTATCAGGTTTGTTTTGAGGTTCATTTGAAATACCAGGAATCTTCCCATGATCACAAATAAAGCATTGATTCACTTCCATAAAAGCTGTATAGTTCCCTAGTATGTACTGCAAGGGCTTGCTCCTTTTGTTAATTGAAGACAACAGCAAAATTTGTATATGAAACAGATGAAATTCTCACGTGTTGACCATGTGCTGATCTATCGCATTCCCATGCCTATGCCATATGTGACATTGTCACGACACTGCAAATCTGTACGTTTTCAGAATGACACATCATAGCTCCATCACTTCCATCCTTCAGCTCATTTGTTTCAGTGTGGTTTACTTATTTTCATCCCTCCTTTTCATGATCATCTGTTTTTCAGCTCTAGTTCTGTAATTTTCATGGATAATATTCCATTGCCCTATCGTAATTTCCCATCATAACATTCTCAAGCCACTCCAAATCTGTGGCTGTTCTCTTATGCCTTTATTTTCCAAGTTTTCATTCTCAGGATTCTGTGGCTGACTCCTGAAATCCCCCCAAGAGGTTCCAACACTCCATGTCCATGAAATTTAACAAAATACCAAAATCCTTAGGCTGAAAACATTGCCTCTGATTCAAAATACAATGCATTCAGAAAAAAATGCACTTCTGTGTTTTATGAAAGCACAGCCAAGGTCAAGCAATCAGATAAGAACACAGGCACACCACCAGAGCTTAATAAATGCTCTAAGGCCTTTGCAAGACCCTTTCCCATCTTTGCTGACTGCTGAGATACTCATCTGGAGCTACAAGTGTTCCCCTCCCCAGCCAGTTCACATCTGTTTAGAAGTAAATACACTTCTGCAGGCTGGAGAAAATAACCCATTTCCTGCAGATCCCTGTAATTGCAACAGAGAAACCAGAACCAAATTATCTGCCTCTATTTTTCAAGGGGGGGAGGGGGGGAGGGGGGGAGGGGGGGAGGGGAAGGGGAAGCTTTCTTTTTAATCTGTGGTAACTTTTCAGCTGCCACTGATGATCAAAAAAGAAGTACAAAAAAATTCAACATACCAAACACTGGACTACATTCTTTTCAGGACTGAACAGAATTACGTTTTAAAAAATTCTGGTTTTCCATACAGTTTTGTAAATACGAACTTTTAGCTACACTTTCTACGTCAAGTCAGTCTAGGGTTTTAAACTTCCTGAGAAGACAGAGGGTTGCTGGAACTTCCCCCTCACTGCACAGAAATTTAATACTAAGCAATGAAATTCAGCCTGCAGAACAGATGCTTCCTTGAATAGAAACTGCAATTTTAAGGCTTCTGAACTGTAAATCTAAGATAAGCTGGGGCTTTCTGATGTTCATCTGAACCTGAACTCCAAACAATATGAAGCTCACATATCACTAGGAATTAAACAGTGCAGTGGGTTTTACTCCAGAAGTGCTATCAGAGATGAGAACTAACCATTACAATTGCTGGGATATTATTTGATTTTTTTAATTTCAAAGAACAGGAGGTTCTTCATAACCAGAAATTTATTGAGACATACCACTAGGAATGAAAACAGGAAAGAACGCTGCAAAGGAGGAGAAAAATAGGGATGCTCCCTGTTTAGTTACAATGCCAGGAGGGTTAAGGTCTCCTTCCCCAAACACTCCAGTAGTAGTGAGAAGCACCCTCTCACTTCTATTTCCAAGCAGACCAAAGGCATCACACTCACTGACACATTCAAGACACTTGAACTTGAAAAAAGCATTTACATTTCTTTTGAAATATTTCCTGACAGAGTGATTACAGCCAAGGCTAATTACATTCTAAAAATAACTTCAAGCATGTCTTAATCTTCACAAACACATTGAAGCATGTACATAGCCCTGGGTCTCAAGTCAAAGGTGGCAGAGGTCAGGTTTAAAACATCCTGGTGAGGACCAGGGTTTGGGTGGAGAGGAGTGGGTAGAGGGACAGAGAGAGCAGACAGTCTGGTTTTTCAACATCCAATTCAGGCAAGTACCATTTGGTTGTGTCTTTTGGTAACTGGCTGCTTTTGGCCTCTGTTTTTGCCCCAGATCCCATTGTCCATGAACGTGTCGACATTTCTGGCCTATGACCAGCCCACGCTGAGCTACTGTGGAGTGCACCACGAGCTGCTGGCTCACAAACCCTACGACTCCAGCGCCCAGGAGGAGGCAGTGGACACACACCTGGAGCCCGAGCTGGACCTGAGCACAATCACAACAGCGGCACGGATCAAGGAGCACAGCCAGCAGCTGGCTTAGGGGGGTGCTGGCGGGGGTTTCCTGTAGCAGAGGCTGCAACCAAATTCTATGTAACACTATGGACACAAGTGAGAAGACAATTCTATGGATTCTAGGATCCCTGTTCAAATTAAAAGCAAATCACAAAGATTAATTGTTTCGAGTCTACAATTTGTAATTAGTTCAGTTGTGCAGTATTTTTTTGACTTCAGAGTATGACCCTTGAAGTGAATCTTTTTCAAAACTCATCCTACCTACCTGTATAAACTGTACAGATGTAATGTATTTTTCATATTGTAAAGTTTCAATTACCAAGAACAACTGGTATGTACAGTACCATAATTTAATTACATCTTACTTTACAAGCTTCAGTTTCTAAAGCTTCAAATTAACAAAATTTATTTCTTGTGTTATTAAGTTACTCTGTTTTGTAGGGATCATTTTGTTACTGCTTTTGTGCCCAAACAACTTTAATCTAAAATTCTGTCCTTTGCAGAATATGCACCATTTTTACTGTGTTTAATGTGTAGAATTTTATCTACTGATTCCAGAGGGAGGGTTTAACTATTCAATCTTCTAAGAAATTCTTGAAATATATAGCCAAGTTTTCCTAGAAATTAAAAATTAAAAAAAAAAAAATTTGAATTCTCCTCAAACTTACCTGTTGCCTTGAAATACAGCCTGATTTTTAACAAAGCAGTTTGTTTATGCAGCTGTTAGTCAAGGCTGATTATATTTTATTAAGTCTCACTGCTCTGCAAGACAATACAGACAGGAGGCTTCAACAGGCAGCTACAAAATCTGCTGTGAGCGTCTGCCAAATCAGGCATTTGTATTTCTGCTAAAAGACAAAGGGGTCCAAAACCTACTTCTGTCACAGGAAGCTGCTGACAGAAGCGGCAACAGAAACAAGCCCTTATAATACTCCTACAATATAAAATATTACTCAAAAGAAACATCTATTTGCAGAAAAATGTAGTAATATGGAAAAAATGGTAAAAGTTTATAGTCCTTTAACATTATGAAAAAGCAAACAAAGAAAAAAAACCAAAACCTTTAAATAAAAAAAATATTAATGTAGTATTAAGTCTTTAATAATTACTACATTGCTTATTTGTCTATCATTTAATATCTGGATTGAAGCATTCTTATATCCCATTCTTTGGTTTTAAATCTTCAAGACTTCTCAATACTGTATGAGAGTGACTTTTTATACCACTACCCTCATGTTGTAATCATAAAAGATTACAGAAATTAGAAAGACATTATATCACGCTGACTCGGTGAAAAACAAAATGGGAACATGAGCCTTCCAAAATATAGGAGAAAAAAAAAGTTTCATATGGCAAAGCAACTTTTTTATAATAAAGAGAAATTATATAACCACAAATCTATTTTTCTGGATCTTTATCCCACCATATTTTCATGTAGCTTCAAAGCAGAAGACTGAAATTTAAAATTACAGGGCAACTGTTTGTACAAAAGGAAGTGAATAGAATGAAAAATAGCTTCAAACTTAGTAACAAATTAATCTGCATTCCGTACCTGTTAAGTGGAAACAAAGTGTCAAAACAGAATACATTGTATTGCTTATTTATTTAACACTTAGATTTTGTAACATATTTTGCATAAATTATTTCCTCTTCAAAACATTGTCTTTTTAAGATGCCTCTTAAACCTGCAGGCTTCAGTTCTGGATTTCTTCACTACATGAATTCTTGAATTTGTGGTCACCTTCCACAGTGCTGGAATTTTCCTACAGATGGTTTAGGAAACACATTTTGCTAATTACCCACTGCAAGCAAACATGCAGGAGTCACTCTGGAGCCCAGTGACTTTTGGGCTGCTGGAAGAAGTTACCTGAATCACTCCACAGCTGTTTTTGAGGTTTAATGTCTTGGTATTCTGGCTATTGGAGCAAGCCTGAGCTGGAAGGAGCAAATACCACCCTCCCAAAAAGTCATTTCAATTGTTCTTGCTCTTTCCTTCCTATTCTGTACTGCAACCCACTGCCCTCAAATATTTATGGTGTGTAAACAAGGTCCTGGCACTAGTGGAGCTACTCAAAATGCCCAGATGTTCAAAGGTTCCATTTATTTCCTATCTATGGAGAACTATGCCATGAGCATTCCCAGTGTTGGACACCAGTGAGTTTAGACTAAGGAACATGAGAAAAAAAAATTTTATGCTAAGAGACACAACATGTTTTTGATATATCTGCTTAAAGAGGCACAGATGGGTAAATATTCACATACACCCCAACATTTCCCCTTTTCTTCAATCATGAATCAAAGACTCCCACGTTCCAGACCCACATACCACAGGACAAACGGTAGAAGCAGAGTCACAGAATTAGCACCTCACAGATTCCTCATGCTCTCACAGTCACCTCCCAGGCATCTGAAAGGCCAGGCTCTCTGTAACCCCAGCAGGCCACTCCAGTGCTCTGCAAGACGGATCCAACATCCCAGGGCCCAGAGCAGCAGGGGGTGCATGCTCACCCCCATCCCAGACTGTTAAGATATGGCTTTCTGTAAATATTAAGTGGATACCATTTTTTTCAATGGACTACAATCAGCCCAAAATTTGCTATTCTCAATAAGATGGATGTCTTCAAGAAAGCTAGATGGCAGGCAGTTACCTTCCCTAAAAAATCCGCATCATGAAAAAAACCTAGGTTAGGCTAACCCAAAAAAACACTCACTCCTAATTATATTAGCCTGTGTACACCTGCTTTCCAACAGCTTGCTGCCAGCTGAGTTCTGATTCTGGCTGCACAGCCACAGTAAATGCTTTCATTCCATGGATAAAACAAAACAGTATTCCTAATAAAGCCCCAGCCTTGTAGCTAAGTTAGCAAGAAGAAAGGAGTCTATGGGTTCAAATATTTATTAAGAGCGGGTCACTTCCATGTATCATTTCCCTTTCCAATAGATCCCTACAGCACAAGTGGA
The DNA here is from genome assembly GCF_965178545.1 of Coloeus monedula. Lineage (NCBI taxonomy): Eukaryota > Metazoa > Chordata > Aves > Passeriformes > Corvidae > Coloeus > Coloeus monedula. The sequence goes on along the minus strand of NC_138788.1, from coordinate 5,022,296 downwards.
AGTAGCCATCTCTGTCACACAGTTAAGGGACACCACCATACCCTGGCAGATCTTTTTACCAAGAAAAAGCTGGGGGAAGTCATTACTCTTGAAAAATACAAACTGAGAGAGAATATAACCTCCAGCAACAAAAAACCCCAGACAATTTTAAAAACGAATCTAGCTCCAAGCAACAATTCCCACCATCCACCAGTGGATCATGCTTGTACAGTAATGCACAGGGTTGAAACAGCTGCCAGCAAAGCAAGCCCAAGTATCTGACTGGAAGTCCTGTCTAGAGAAGGTGGTGTATAGAAAGATTAATGACTAATTTAACAAATTCCTGCTTATATCTCAAGGCAGTAAATAAAAAAATAACAAACACCTTCTATACAAGAAAGCAAATGACTGCTTCAATTAAAAAGTTATGAAAATTTGCAGTACGAACTATTCTCAAGGAATCTGAGAGCTACCACTAACATAAAAACCCCTAAAATATACACAGTGTTCAGACATGCATTGCAAATATCAGACTTCTTCTCGCAACACACAACAAACAGAAAATACAAGCCTCAGAAGCTATGTACTAGACTTGCTCTACTCAGAGTCCCTCAATTTCTCTCCTTCTCTCTCAAGGCATGCTTTATCTCTTGTTTCCAATCCTCAGACTGGACATGAGAACAGATATTGTGCAAAAACCATTACATGAAGGGTAAAAAACCAAAATAAAAGTGCAAGGGCATCACCATGACCTGAGAAATAAGCCATGATTCCAGTGTCAGTGGAACTGTAATAAATTCTGGATATTGCTTCACTGGCAATGAAGATCCTCAAAGATGGTGAATGTAATTAATTACATGATCATGTACAGTGTCACCTACAAGCAGCTGTATTCAGTTCCCAGCGGGGCTAGCAAAAATGGTCTGTTGAACAGGTGAAAAGGTACAGCTTAACTCACGTCCTGTAGCCTGATCCTCCTCTCTTGAGGGAGAGGTCTTTCTGCTCCGGAGTTTTGCACAGGTCTCAGGGCCTGGGCTTCCTAAAGGCAAATCTTAGTAGTAAACGCTGAATACAATAATGGTTTTACTTGGTCACATCAAAGGTACACCCAACCTTGATAATCTGTCCTTCACAGCAGCTGAGACATGAAACCCAAGGAAGAACTCGACTGGGGCAAGCACACAGCCATATTTCCCTGGAAAGCCTCCACAGATCCCAACTCTTTGTAGGTCAGGGATTTCCTGAGCCAAACATGGCCTCTTATTGGTCCCCTTCTGAACGTGCACACAGCTTCTCTGAAGCCACAGCAATTGGTAACATTCACAAGTGCTGCAGCAAGGACATCTACTTTGACAGGAAAAGCTGCCTCTCCTCTTTGTTCTGGTAGCAGTGAATGGTTTCTATTCTCAACACAGAACTACAACTATCATGTAATTAATAATGACACACTGCCAGCTTCCAGGGAGCATGAATAACATCCACTCAGTCAGTCACCTAGAGTGCAGACTTCATCTGAAACCCTAAGATTTCTCTGGCGGGGGGGGGGGGGGGGGGGGGGAGAGGGGGTCTGTATCTTATAATCGAGATTCAACTAACCAGAAAGGAGAAACGCTTTTTCCCAGGTTTCTCAAGTCCACCACAACAGTAAACGAACAATAAACCTGCTTGTCAGAAGTACTACAAAAAACACTCAAGCATTTTTCAACACAGAAAGATACATTTGAAGTTCTAATAGGTACAAGTTTGACCATATGATCTGTACTTAAAAGCAGTTTTTCCTTAAATTCCTCAAAAAAATTGTAACATTTGAATGAATTAATAGCTCTATTATAAAATAACAAGGCAAAATTCCATTTTATTGTTCTACCTAATTATAGAATCTGATTAATTTCTAAATTTATGAAGTTTCAGAATAAATTAAGGTGAACATAATCAGAGTTCATGATTAATGTTATTTTAATGAGCCCCCAAGAAATTACCATTTTGCCACTAGAACTTTTCCAATAATTTTTATGTAAGCTGAAGTGCAGCGTGTACAAGTGTGAACATCCCACATGGCATGGAGTTTCTATTCTACTTGACCACCATCAATTTGGTATGTACATAACTCCCTCTGAGAGCTGCCTCTTTAGATGGGGAACCACAAAGGAACGCCCGCTGTGGAACAGCAAATGAGCCAGTGGCACACAGCTCATCACCCCCAGCCCTCGGACATTAAAGCTCCCATACTTTCCTCACAGGGGACACTCAAAGCCAACCAGGACAGATGTGCCACATGTAACAGTAATAATATAGAAATGAGCACTAATCAGTGCTGCATTAGTACAGAATTTCTTTGGATTAACAGCGATGTGTGATGATTGCCTTATTAATTGCCTTAGGTCAACTGACATGAACAGGATGGATGGTCTCCTAATAAACACCAGAAGAATTCCAAGTGTGCACTTATACAAGAGTATGTTTTTTCCAGCTTTCATTGAGAGTACTTCCCACTCTGTATTCCCCAAGAAACAGACTTTTAAGGTGGATGCATGTCAGCAATAGTTCTATCTGCAATCTAATCATAAAGTGAGTGCTTCAGTGAAACATATTTCAAAGCCCAATAATTTAAACATTATTATTATACACTAATTCTGTGTTTCTTAGAGAACAAAACCTCATCAAATAGTGCTGAGAATACTCATTAAAAGAAAATGATGTGTCCCTGCAGCACTGTGCACCTCAATAATTTCAGTAGTTTTACACAAGAGCATGTCATAAATGAGGCATGGAAAGCCATTAACTGAACGATTCATATTGAATAGTTTGTTGTAATTTATGCTTTCAAAAGAAAAAATGAAAGTGATTTATTTTTCTAGTAATAATGACACACCTCCCCTTTATGTCTTGCTGTTAGCAACTTTATTTTTAAAGAACCTGTAAACTTGCACAATTAACCCAGCCATAACTGCCCAAAAGCCTTATTCTCATTGCCAGGAAAGGAAAAAATACAGCTATCAGTGGTGTATCTGAATATGCAAAAAGGATTCACGAACAAGATTTATTTTTTTCTTCTGCTTCAGCATTACTAGACAGTTCATAGCTCTCTTTGCCTTCTGCAAGTCAGCTCTTTCTCCAAAATCTAGCTGTCACAATTGAGACTGCCAGCAGTGAGACAGAGCTATTCAGACTGAGATCCTGGAGGGAAATGCCTCTCAGGTATCCACCTCCAGAGCTGAGCAGCTTTGCTGCCTACCAAGCACATGCTGAAGCTTGTCTGACTCCTTTTCTTCTTCACTAGCTCTTGCAAATACAGATTCATAAATATAATAATGCTAGAATATGCTAATAAAAATCAACCTTTTTTTTTTTTATTCCACCACTACAAAAGGTGATTAAGTTTTGGGGTTTTTATAATCTCTTTGCACCCTAAAGCCTTTAAGACATAGGGTTAACAGATGGCAGTATGAACTGCCCTAATTCCACTTTCATCAAGTGATTATAATAGAAACTTTAGAAGTTTCTGGAAGGGATGAACATGATGCCCTCACCATCTCAAAGCAAAAACAACAGTATAGGTGCTTCTGTAACTTCTTAAAAAACTCTCCAGTCACTGGGGAACACAGTATCTACATCAATGGAATGGAATTAGTGAACCTGAGTGGGAATAAACATTATTGATAAAATTTGCTTTGTAATCCTGTCTGGCTTAATTAGTCACTTCAATGCTACCTTCTTCCTGAAGCTGTCTTCCATTTCTTTATTTCTCTGAATAACTCCTTGAATCTATGAACAATCTCACTGAAGATACCTGATCCCAAGCAGGCAGAAAGATCTGCCTGTGTTCTGCATTGCAGAATCAATCTCATGGTTCAAATGTGAAGTGCTGCCAGCCTCCTCTCCCACATTCACAAGCCTTGGCACTCGTTCACTCCTTTCTTCCCTACCTGCATTTTGCCTCAGGAATTTTGAGACTCTACCTTTACTTTAGCAAAGAAATTAAAATACCCACCAAAATAAAGAATCGATTTCAGATCATTTATATTGCTAATTTGCATTCTAAGATTCCTCCCTATAATATCCAAGTATAAACCAAACATATGCCTACTAAAAACCAAAATTACTCTTCGAAAAAAAAAAGAATCATTTTTGCTTCCCAGAAATAAGCACTAATGGCCTGTTTTAAGAGTTTGTGTGTAAGGTTTTCTTTTACAAAATAAGGAGGGAGGAGGGGAATTTATGCGGAGGCATTGTTAATTCCACAGAAATACTATAGTTACCCAAAAAAGCACTCCCATTGCTAGCTAAAACGTGAAGATTTAAATGCAGAAATAAGTCAGCATTACTCCTGAGAGAGGATGTAAAGGAAGGGGCTATAAATATCATAGATGCACCTAAGTTATGCTGCAGGACCAAAAAAAATATATATTTTCGAAATTTATATGGATCTCGAAGAGAAGATATTTAAGGCTGGTTTTTAAAAGAAGGTACAGGCTAACAAGGCACAACACAAAACAGAAGATGAGAAGGATTAAATTTAAGTCTGGACTGGATATACACAGGCAAACCCCTTGAGAATGGGATCTGCCTTTCCCAAACTGAAAACCATTTCCATTTTCTTTAGTACCAAATATCTCCTGTACATGTCAGTAATCAGTAGGATAGTATCTGAATGTAAATCAGTAACAGGGATAAAAAAGCTGGCCTTACACACATGAACTAAAAGAAGTAACTGACCACAAAAAAAAAAAAAAGACAGACACAGATCTGCAAAACTGCTCAGGGAGGCAAATAAAGATAATGAATAAATATATATTAGACCCTCAATTAAGTGCTTTTATATTAAAAATAACATTGCTAATGGCCTGTTTCACCTAAGAAGACTTCAGAGAAACCAAGGGAAGTGGAAAAGTAAATCAAAGGCAGAATTATTAATAAATAAACAATAATATATGCAAAGACACCAAAGTATTGCTCATATTAATTAATATTAATTCAGTTGGATGGGGCAATAAAGACATACAATGCTGCCCATCAAGAGCAGAGCTCTGCTCTGCTTTAGTGGTGTATTTTTCCATTAACATCACAGTTTTCAGGACTATCAGTTAATAAAGGTAACATTGGGAAATAATTTAAAAAATAAGGAAGCATTATAAATATAAAATCTTTTTCACAGATATTGCAGCATCAAGGGTTAACTAAGCTGAAATAGCAGGAGCTGCTTTGTAGGAAATGGGGGAACGCCCCACAACAACCCTTGGGAACCTTACAGTTATTTCTCACCCAAAGCCACTATCTCCATTAAAGCTGTCCAAAAATAAAACAGCATTTCACTGAAAAACTTCTTTAGGAAAAACACCCAACAAGGAAAGTAAATTCATTCTATCTAAACAGGAGAAGGGATAGATGTGTAAAATGGAGAAAGAAAGGAGGGGAAACCATAGAGAAGCCTACGGAAAAGGAAGATCCCAATGATTCAGTGATTAAAGACTTGACGAAGCTGTAACTGCTCATCATGGTAATGGATCAAGAAAAGGAAGGCAACAGGAAGGAATGAAAACGGGAGGGCACAAATCCAGCTGCTCCTTCCTTGTGACTGGTCTGAAAACAAATGGAATCCCCCTGGGGCAGGGGAGTGAACAGACAACATCTCCATTCAAGGAGCTGCCCACCTCACCTGCCATGGCTGTAAAATAAGGTGTTTGTTACATTAGAGGGACAGGACAGTGACAATAGAGACACACAGCACCAGCTGAATTGATGTTATCACTTCAGCTTGAATACTTCCTTCTCTTCGGACATCTCAAGATAGAGCCATTATCCTCCTTCTGTCTAAAAGGGCTTTTACTTTGCAGCAATAACTTGCAAAAAATTAGGTTTAAAAAATGCATTTTTTGCCTTCAGTAAAAGCACATCAAACCCCATAAAATATTCTGCTCCCAAAATTTTTATAAAAGTAAGAGCTTTGCAATCAGATATATTTGATTTAGGGATAATGAAGCAGTTTTTATGGGCCGCAAAATATTATAAATCTTTTCTGATATCTTTTGGGGTAGAGGGAAAAGGGGAATTGTTGAAGGAAAAGATGATAGATTACATCTGCCTGTGGGGAGTAAGTCTTCCTACAAGGAGAAATGGCATACTCTGAATAATTACATGCAGTCTGAGGCAAAAGAGACAGAGTCTAGTCCTGGTCAGAAATTTCAGCTGCCACAAAATACTTGTAAAAAATGCATGAGGAAAATGGGATGATTTCTCACTGGTTATCAACAGGTTTTTTTTTTTTGCTAATTTGCTCAGCTTCAACACTAGGTCAAACCATAATTTCTTCTTTCTGCTTTGCAGAAGTTCTTCCATTTTGCATCATGAATGTCAGCAGAAACATCAAAACCACAGCACCATTCAAAGAAAGAAAAAATGGGGAGATATAACCAGGACTGTATTTTAACAAAAATATTGAGCATATATTTCAAATAAAGTTTGTAAGACACTAAAATAAATCAGACTGCCAGGCAACATAGGCAAAACCAAGGAAGAACAGCATAAAATATTCAGTACAGACCACACTCTTTAAAAAAATAGTAAGACCCCCAGAGCTGAGCTTAACTCCTTGAAATACAATGATGCTCTGGCTCCATTAAAGCCAGCTGCAGTTCCACCATTGGCTTTAGAGGATTTGATATTTTCATAGTGGGATTTTTGCACTCGTACAGAAGATAATTAGGAGTCAGCACTGGAGATAAGAATGAGAGCTTTATGTAGCACAGCTGGACACAGGCAATAGCCACATCACACTGGCTGATCTCACAACTAAACACTCACCTACAGCTTTTCAAGGTATTTCCTATACTCCAAGAGTATTCAATTAGAGGGTTACTCCTTCCTTCTCACACTGAAGAAAGCAACTCATCCATATAGTGATTTAGGAATTTAAATTTTATGTCACTGACAGGTGGCTATTGGGAGCCTCCCAGGGACTGCCCCCCTCTTGACCACAGCCTTCTCCACCCTCTTCTTGAGACAATCAAAAAGCCACTGAATTACAGCTATGTTTTACCGCCACACAGTTCTGAGAGAGTGACACAGCTGCCCTGATGGACAAAAGAAACTGAAAATCAAAGTGTTGGTCCGCCAACCCCTCTCTTGCTCATCATGGACCCTTCCCTTCCTACAAACCTGTTCTCAGGCTAAGAATTCTCAGCAGGGCTTTTGAGATGCTGTAACTTTATGAAACTCCCTCAGGAGCCACAGGTATAGTCTCCTCTTTCTTCACAGTCACCATCTTCGGAAGCTCCAGAAGTTTCTCTCAGATGAGCATGTTCAGCTGTTCCCAATGAAAATGCCTTCTCCCTTTCTCCCCAAAAAGCTCCACTCGAGCAAGGGCTACAGTGGCCAACAAGGAAATTAAGTGACCTTTCTCTCTGCCTCTGAGCCAAAATATAATACACTGTAACATTCAGTAAAGAGTAAACAATTTAATAACAAAAATTATGCTATCAATCACACCATCCCAGAACATCAAAAGTCACATTTTATATCACAGTTCATAGATCAAAAGCACCAAAATAACTTATACTTTTCTTCCTTATAGTTTCAGGAACTTCGGGCTATTTTCTAGGTTACCGTATGCATGACTTCAGCACAAGCTAACGAGATATTGAGTGAGAAATCATTAGCAGCTGGTCAAGTAAAACCACTCCATCAATCATTTTCATTTCCTTAATGTCAACAATTCTAATTTCAACTCTGGAAAAAAATTGTGTTTTAAACTGTGAAATACATCATATAAAAGAGTGACATTTGATAGTATGCTTTTAGATTCTCAAGTCTATTGTGAAAAAGTCAGTTCAACACATAATGAAGTCATTCTTCCTTTATAACCACCAAACCTGGTCGTAGGGGGGATGGAAAAAAAGCTTCATCTAGATCAGGCAAACAAACTACCATCTATTCCAGAATAAATCCATCATTTTGTACCTAAAGCACCAGTAAAAATTCTGGAAGAGCTGCAAAGCTGTCTTGTGCCTTCTATTTACAAAGACGTATTCTAGGTTGTTCTTGTATTCCAGTCAGTGAAACATCCACCCATGACTACCAAAGGACCTCTCAGGAGGCACAGCTTCAACACCGTGCCCTGCTCAGTTTTCCTGGTGCTGTTTTTTTGCAGACACACTTTTGTGAACAGCTCTCCTACAAGAACTCTTCCTGCTGTTTGGCAGAAGTTCCTGAGGAGCAGAGCACTGCCGTCACACAAAAACCCATCCCTGCCAACACACATTTCTGTGCTTGGGAAGAGGCACAGCGTGACATCATCCTGGGGTAGCACAGGACCAGCTTTTCCTTTCAGTTGTCTGGAGCAGAGGCATCCTCCATCTCTGAAGTTGGGTTTACTGGAGCCTTCTGATTATTAGAACAGGGAGATTATGGAATATTGTCAACCCTCTGAGAAAAAAAACTAACATGGCCAAGTAACTCCAGTGACTGTCATCCCCCCCCACAATCTCTATCCTGACATGAGTAGGTTACTCTTTCCTTGCTTCCTCATCCAGCACCTTGCAGCAGCACCCAGGTTTGCATGAGTCCTGGAGATCCTCCTCTAGAACCCTGGGAAAATTTCCTCCCTTCAAGTTTCAGGCGAGGCCTACTCGCTATGGACACAGCAGCCTCCTGCCTCCCAGGCATCCCCTGGCCACAACACACTCCAGGCAGCTTTCACCTGATTTTATGTTAACACTAGGAAATTACTGGGGATTTCCACCATACAACCAAATTACAGAGAGATTGGTTGGTTGGCTGGGTTGCTTTTACAATCCATATCCATTCTCTTCAGAAAAAAATGTTAGTATGCGGGAACAGCTCACATATTATATTACACAAATGCAATTTGGTTGCTAAAGTTTTAATCTTGTACAGAAAAATTCCTATTTTCTATTTCTTGTACTTAAGTTCCAGTTTATGAACAGATTATAGGATGCAAAATTGTTAGGTAGACTCTAAAATATTAAATTTAGATAAATCTTTCTAATGGAGTTATGAATTTGTCAGGATACAAAAATTCCTGCTGGTATGATAAGCTGAATCACTGTTAAATGTACTACTTTCATGCAAATAGCTCATGAAGAAATAAACTCCTAGTATGCCTATAACTATTAATAGTTTCTTTTATTAACCAGCCTTCCCCAGATGCTTGAACACAAAATTGTAGAAGGGACAGATTATCATCTGTAGATGGCCTGGAAGTCTAAAAGCCCCCCCAAATTTCAGTCTAGTTTTGATCACTGCATACAGAAAGCATTCACTGTTACAAACCTACACTAATCCATGGAAAAAAGCAATTTGTAGTAGCAAAATGAAGTATGAAGACTGAGAATATTACTTCAATAAAACTGTAAACCAATAATCAGTGTGGCTAGGAGGGAGCTCATGGTCACTTTGTGCACCCTGAGCACTCTGAAACAGCCCACATGTTCCTAGAGCTCCCAGGCAGACACTGGGCAGCCCACCAGTCTCAAATGTGTGCATGACCAACTCTCTATGGCCTCCCAAGGGAACAGCTCCAGTGCTTACCCATCTACACGGTTGGGGTTTTTTTACCCAACACTGCACGGATTTTGCATTTTGCCCATTACATTTGTCTTTCTCTGAACAGATATGGAGAATAACTTAACAGCATAAACCTTATAAAAACCTCTTCCATATCTGAAAATATCAGCATGTTCCTCTTCTCCACCTCTTCCTAAGTTACAGAGACTCAGCTAAGTCAGCTGCTTCCTACTTTTCATAAGTTATAAAATCCCTGCTTCATTTTGTTCCTCTTATCAACCCTTGTTATTCTTAAGCTGTGATGCCCAAAATTTCCTACTGAGCTAAGGCTTACTGACAGTTCATTTCATCCCTAATTTTCGTATGGCATTGGGAGCTATAGAGCAGTACCACTGCTAAGCCACAAATCCTCCATTTTTATGTATACAGTGAACTTCTTCCCAAGGGTAATTGCACTTATTATTTAGGTCTGCAGATTTCAGATTGTTTCTCCAAACTAAAAAAAAAAAACAAAAACAAAAATAAAGGGGCAGGGGAAGGTAATGTTTTTATTGACCTATAAAATCTTTTGAAGTTGCACCAGGGTAGCATCATTCAAGCTCTCAATTATTTCCACTCTTCATTCCCAAAGCCATTTATTTACTTTTATTTCATTTATTACTAATGAAAATGCACCATACACGTGGGTCCCAGGCCAGCCCTTGCAGAATCACACTTCATTAAGCTATCCCAAACTGACCTGCAATAGATTAAATACCAATTCAGTTTTTCAGTGACCTGTATTTCCCCTCATCATACAATTACTGTGCATCTCTAGTTTGCTTATGAAAACATCCTCTCAGTGTGCAATGCTGTGTACAACATTACATCAGTTTACAACTTCCCTTTTAATCCCTAGCCAGCTATTCTCTCAAAGAACTACATGTATTTGACAGAATGTATTTTGAAAATACATGCTTGAGGCTCAGCACCACCTTCTTATCCTGAGCAGTTTTAGGAAATGAATATATAAGGATTTCCTGCAGCTTTTTCACAGTTATCCAAGTTAGAGGGACTGACCTATAAATTCCCTAGATAAAGGAATTTATCTGTTAAGATAAATGTAGCTTTTCTGTTACCTGGAAACACTCATTCCTCACAGATTTTTACAATCAAGGCCAATGGTTCACAAACTCCTTTCTTAAATAATCCTGAACTCTTCCTGGCATATACTCACTTTGCCTTATTGACTGCATTAATTTTTCCCACGTATTTACATGATGCCTGAAGCAGGTAGGAAAGTATTTTTGAGTTCCTGTCCCCCACTTAAAAAAGTCTTTACTTTCCCTCCTATTATTCCCTTCTAAATTACTTCCCCTGCTCAGATTTCCAACCCTTTTCTCCACTATTAAATTTGCAGGTTACTTCTTTCTTCTGAGTAAAGAAGCCTTTGGTGTTGATCAGACTGTGCCTTGCTGCATAGTTTTTGCCAGAGAACGTCTGTTATTTGGGCAAAGGAGCAAAGAGACATTCTGGCCTAGAAACCATCTAAAAAAATCCGTGTCTCTGCAGCAGCCAGGCCCCACAGGCCTGAGGGGAAGGCACGGCATTCCCAGCGAGACAGCAGTGGTTCCCCAGGACTCCCACAGCAGCACCATGTTACAGAGCAATCCCAGGACCCTGCTCATTTACTCCACCTCATTTACTTCCTCAGCCACAGGGAGTATGAGGACAGCGTCCTATTCCAGCTGTTTGCCAGCAATGGATGATGCCAGATTTACAGGCTGGCCTATAGATCTGTATCACAGATACACACAGACTCTTCTCTACAAGAATAAGCTAGAGGACAAAAAAAATTAAAACTTTCATCCTTAATTAGCAGTCAAAACAAAAATCTAAACCCACTCCTCCTGGTCATTTTTTCAGCCTCCCTATTTTACTTAAGTTGTAATAGCTATTTAGGTCTGCAACAGTACTTTAATAGATCTGCATCTAGATAAGTGCCAAGCAAGTAATTTTAATATCTGACCTTTGCCAAACATCACATTTCGCCCAGACATGGAATGAGAAAAAGAGGGCTCACATTGTGCTTATAATTCCATGAGACATTTAAAATGGTGTTGACAATGCTATAGACTAACTGGAAAACAGAGCAAGAATTGAAGCACAACATCAGAAATCAAGAATACAGCTGGAGATTCTCCAGAGGAATCTTTCTTCTATTAAATTTTGCCAGTTTATCAAAAGCAGAATCTTCCATGGAAACAGAGAAAGCACAACACATCTTCTGACAAAACAGGCATATGCCCTGCCAGCTCTGTAAAACGGCCTTGGGACCAGACCCTGAAAATTTCAGATCTGCTGTTCCCGGTCTTTCTGGGAAGAACTTGGAGGTACCAGTCCCTGAACAGTCTTGCTCTACAAAATTCCATTCTTACAGCTGAGAGAGGCAGGTGTTCTGGGAACCACAATAAACAAGGAGCCAAACAGCCTCAGGACCTGTCAGCCTTACCTGGGGCTTATTCAGATTTTGCATGCTCAGTCATATGCAACAGCACCCTTGTTTCCCACTGGGATCCAGGATAATACTTCATCTCAACCACCTGGTCAGTTGTTCCCCAGCTGTTCAGGAGAGCACAGGTAAGAAACTGCTAACAGCCCTGGCAGTATCTGTCAGCATCACCTGCGACATCCCAGTGCATTTCATTTCAACATCCTGCTTTAATGTACAGCTGCACAGTTGAACACGGGAAGTGGCAGACGGAATCCAAAAGATTATCAGGCCTCTTGTTTTTCAAATTAGAAACAAGTTTTTCTGATTACTTGAAAGCTAAGCAATGAAACTTCCATTTCCTTGCCAGCTGTAGGACACAACACAAATGCCATTAAGACCTTACCTCCCTAGCACACAGCCACAAGCTGTCACACAGCAGCTCATGTTTCCTTTATCTATTCATTGTTTGGACTCCTTTAGTTCACACTTGCTACAGGAACTTTGCGAAGTCTTCCCCTATTTCACCTCCTTATTACTGCAAACAGTAAACTGGAAATATCATTATAAAACCAAAATGGCTCTGGTTTATGTGCATCTGCTCTCTCATGTGTACACTGTCCATGTGTGCACAGTAAAGGCACGTTAATAATACAGTGCTCTTCTGCCATATTAAGCAGAAAAGAATCACTAATCAAGTTCCCAGAGGAGAGATTTACCTTGGGCTCCACTTTTGTTTTCCATTAACTGCTTCCAGGGTGTATGTAATTATTATATTTCTTATTTTCTCTTATTTACATGGAATAAAAATTGATTATTATTCTTCATTTCTCCTGCAGAGAGCCAAATATATTCAAGAAAATGAAGGGAGAGACTCCTTTACCACTTATCTTCTTTTACAGACTGATAATTCCTTCTGTACAATATCAGGGTTTAGAAAAAATTAGAAACATCGCTACTTGATAGAAAAGATAATCTTAGATTATTCCTGAGTACAGCCCCTAGTCGAGTAGCTGACATATCGTTTCTTTCCATCTTTGTATAAATTTCCTTTATTTTTTGCTACTGATAATGAAACAATGGTTAAAGACAATTAGAATAACCTAAGATAGCAAGGATTTTCCAGTAAATATGGCAATTAGAAAAACTTATTTAATGTATTCTACTAAGCACTGCAGCTGTCTGATTTAAGACGTTTATTTTCTTTGCATACTCAGAGAAAGAAAATGTGTCAACTGGCAACACAGGCTTAGAAAACAACCACGAGAAGCAGTTCTTGAGAAAAGCTGATCTTGAAAGGACTAAAGCACATCTTTTTTTATTAATTTGGGGGGGGGGGGGGGGGGGGGAATTGTTTACTTTGCCAGCCTTCTGATCATACAGATTGGTCACAGATGCAATTATACAAAATCATATTCTTCCTTTTTATTTTACTTAATTAAGGAAAGAAGAGTAGCACATCAGTCAGGAACACCAAACAGCAACCGGAAACAAATCCACTGAAACAAAAGTTAAAAGGGAAGTGCCAATAAATGCTGCTTATAATCAAAGACAAAGATATGGTTTTGTTTTTTAAGCCTTGTTTTGGTTTTCTTTTCAGAAAGAATATGGAAATGCGGAATTGGGATTTAGATCTTTAAGTTCCCGATCTCCTTTAAGTCACTCTTATAAGATCTGGCTGAACAATTAAGACCAAGAATTACAATTTTTCTGCAATATGATACAGTACTGATTTCATCAAAAATAACCATAAAGCTATTTCACATAAAACTCCATTGTTCATTCTTCAAAAAAAAAAAAAAAAAATCAAGAGAAGTTATGCAAGAAATTAGGTCCAAAAGTCAGCTGACAACTATGCAGATATCTCCATTTCTATCAGAGAAGTCACTTCTGGTTCTATAAATTAAAAACTGCTGCATCTCATAGGGCAGTGGCATACAAGTATCCTAAATCCAAGTAACTATAGGAAAAAGCCTTTGTTTTTAACCATGCAGCAGACCTCAACAGCCAGGTCATGAAATTCTTAGGAAGAGCTTTTAATCAACCACTTCCCAAATAACTTCTACAAGGTATTTTTTTATAGAGAGGATTCATTACCACAGAATTTAACACAGTACCTACTCTTCTTTCACCACCTGAAGATTACCAGAGATTATTCAAATGAAAGAAACTTTCCTTTTGCCATTTTATGTCATTTCTTGTCCTGGCATCATTACCTGAATGTCTTTTAATCTTCCATTAGTAAATAATGGTATTTACTGTACATTGAAAGGAACTGGCAGGGTCATCTGGGACATTGCCCAAACATTGGAATTTATTCAAATGTTTAGCATCAGACTCCACATACTTAATACAGTAGCAGTGTTGGACATCATCCAGTCCAACCCACTGCTCAAAGCATAGTCAACTCCAGCCAGGTTGGTTTGGGTTTTGGATAGGCCTACAACACCAAGAGTCTATGAAGAGTTCCCTGAACAATCAATTATGATTGATCTTTTGAATTAGAACTGTTACATAAATAAAAATAAGTAACTTTTAACCTGAAACAGAATACAATTTAGAAATTTATTTCAACAACAAAAATCAGCTGCATTATACCAGAGGATAAAAACAAAGACAAATGCATCTGAAACAGCAGAATTCAGTAACATTCCCAGAAATTGCATCCTGACATTTCAAAAAATGACCACTCTAACATCCTCCAGAAAATAGGAAACTGGTTGAGAAAAACATTACGTACCAACAATAATTTTTCAATAAACTCTAAAAATAGGAAAGTTCTTGTAAACTAAACAGCTAGGTAGATGTTAACAAATACTTCATTATTTATTTTTAATGATTGTTTGTTACCATAACCAAGGATTTATTTCATCTTGGGGAAAGCAAATGCTGCCTTATTGAAGGTTTCTTGAAAAAAAAAAAAAAAATTAAGTCTTCAGCAACCCAATAAATTTCCAGTGCTGTCAGGTATGCTAAATACAAATTACTGACTCTTGTAGTGAATCACCCTCCACAGAGCCATGAGTCGCTCCTCACGCTACATTACTCCCGTGCAAGCCTCAGGTTCAGATCCGATTAATCCTGAAATAGCTCGGCTCAGAACCATTCAATGAAAAGCAGGGCTTAAGGAGAGAATTTCATTATCCTTCTCCAGCTCACGTGCAGAGATCCCAGATTACTGCAAAATCTGTAAGAGCATCTATAATCAGGTACATTTAACTGCAGCTTATTTTTCAGCTGTAAATCTATTTGGGGAATTCACTAGACTACTTCTGTCTTTTAAGTACACTTAAGATCCTCCTCCTTAACAATTCATATCTAATTTCCCCATAAAACAAAATGTTCGCTGAAAGTTAACATTCAGAAAAATAATTTTCAATTACACATACTGCATACAAAATGGAAGAAAATCCTCTGTAGGAGTGTTCAAAGTCAACTCAATCAACTACTCAGGCAATGTGAACAACAGAATCATGAAAACTACATATTTTCTTGCATAAATGCCAGCATAATATGCCATATGGGCATACCAATCTTACTGGAATACATCCTTTTTTGAAAAATATAATACTCAATAAAGCCATGAAAAATAAAAAAAAACCCATGAATAAGAAAAGAACTGAGTGACATTTCCCACCCACACATCAAAACTCTTCTAGCTTACATTTTGACATACTTCAATTTCAAATTTCTCTGGAAGTTTTCTTAAGATGTTTGAATATGAAGAGGACAGTAAAGTAAGGGCATTCAAATCCACTCTTTTTACAAAAAAGGCACAAATACAAGTGTTTTCTATTTGTTCAGAAATAAAAAAGGATTTAAAAACAAGGATTTCAGGAAGTCAGTTATTTCAACCCCTTCCAGGAATAATCAACAGTCATTCTGTTCCTAAAGATCTTAACAAGGAATTTCTTCAAACTTCCTGGTTAGTCAAGTCTACCAAGTTTGGGCTCAGTTCTTCAGAAAGCTACTACACAGAACTTTGCAAGTTACATATTTATGAAAGAAAATGGAAATAACCACAAAGGACAAGTCAAACAGTCCCCAATTTTTACCACCTCAGGTGTCACTGGCAATCCAGGAAAGTGTTAAAAGTCTTCATCAGGAAATCATGAAGTACAAGAAACGTCAAGCTGAGGTATCAGTATGCTTGAGGAATCTGTATGTCCCTCCACTCTCCAACAGTAAGAATGGCAATAAAACCACAGAAAACATTATCAGTCACAGTCTCCACATGCAGACGGTGGGTCAGACCTTTAAGCTGTTGCTGAAGAGTACTCAATACAGAGGTAGAGCGAGGCATTAGCACTCCACAGCAATCAAATTTAAGACCTGAGACAAAGAGCAAGGCCCAGAACCATACCATCAGTAAATAAAGATTCTTGGTTTTCCACCCATTTTCTGGTTTTGAATTTCCAATGCTCATGTTCCAGTAAATGAACAATCAGAGTTTGAAATCTAGAGACACAACGCGCAAGTCCCAGCTCTCCACTGTGCCCTCTTTCCCGCAGCTGGACCTCCCTCATGGCTACAGAAGGCTCTGCACTGCACACCTTTCCTTAAGGGCACAGTCCAGCTCACTCCCTGTCCCAGTTATCCCTCTGCTTTCAGGGATCCTAGCTCCTAGTCTCATCCTCACAGCACTTCAGCCGATGTACTCAGATCCAAACATGGCACATACCCAGAAATTGTGGACACTAGCCTGTGGTGAAGCACCAGGCTTCAGGGAGCCTTGAGGGAACCCAGTTTTATAAAGCTCCAGGAGCTGCATTCCCAGCAAGGTTCAAGTGTGCCCTATACACAGTACAGGTGCTTCACTGCCTGCCACCAGCTACTTCATGTCCCCTGCAGCATCACTCCTGAGCAGTTCCGTGTCCCAGAGCACATGACATTCCTGCTCAGCTGGCCTGCCCTTAGGCTACATGGATGGCCAGGGCTTGATTAGCAGTAATATAAATACATACAAGGTGGTCAACCTCAGTTCACTTCCTGATCTGCCTCAAGGTAAAATGTATCATCATTCTCCTCACACTTTTTAAATGGAAGCACTGCTGGTGTGAGAAGGGCTGGTTTGGCTCTGCTCCCTGCCACACACACGGCACAGCTGTGGGACAGCAGGACACAGCAGCTGCCACCACCTGTGGCACAAGAGCCACAGGCACGTCCAGACTAAATTACCCATGTCTGACCCAAACATTTAGGGAATCATAACATAAAAACCCAGTTAAGAAACAGAAATTTTTGGAATACACAAGAAGAAAGCAAAATCAGAAGTGATGAGAAAAATACGCTGACCCACATACACACACACACACGTGTATCGCCAATCTACAGCCATAATAAGCTGAGAAACTAATGAACTGAAACTAATGAAGCTTAAATATCATGAAACAACATTCCAAAAGTAAGGAGTTTTCAATTTCAAGAAAGCTGCTCTCATATAATCAGTGTATCTGACCTTTCTTTACCAGCCTTAACAATCTAGGAGTGATCGCTATTGAAAGCCAGAGGAGGATGAGAATAATTGTTCAGGCACACCACCCTATTTAATGAAGGCAGAGACAGCAGTACCTGCAACCACTTAGTGCTGCTCACAACAGCCACTTCCACTCACGCTCAATCACAGCTCCATCATCCCTTCTGACCCCCCAGGAAAGGGAACGTCCTTATTGTGACTCAGTAAAAGCTCAGAAAAAACTCAACAGGGAGCTTGTATGGCTGCACTCCAATGTGTTCAATAACTTTTCATTGTGAAGGATGAAAAGACAAGAGCTTGTCATTAGGAAAACGCAAGTGCTTATTACTAGAACAAAATGATTACTCCCATGGATACATTATTACATTATTATCCACACTACAGTATGATTCTGCCATTGATAAGATATCCAAACCCATAATAGTAATTCCTGTTACTGGATGTCCTAAAATGCAAATATATGCCCTAACAATTCATGTCTATGAATAAAATTCAGAAAGGATAACAACAGTACAGAAATAATTTCAAAGAATTTTTGAAACAATTCAGAAGAAAACCTGCTGCCTTTCAGGAGAATTATAAATGTATTTGCAATTTACTATGTGTCTGAATTACTCTCAACGGAAGAACTTACAGGCTCTTGTAGAAAGCATTTTGCTTCACTTTCCATTGTACCATTCACTGTGATAAAGCTTCTGTGAAAAACACACTCACATAAAAGCAAGTATCTTCTGAAAAGATGTTTCTCCCAGCTTGCATTGAAAACTCTTTAAAAAAAGATTTTTGAAAATTTATTACTGACACCAACAAGCTCCTAATTTCATTTGATGTCCTCAAGGCTTATTAGACACTGTAAATAATTGAGGAAAAATTAAAACATAAATTTAGGAACCACAAAAGCTATACTCCTTATACTGTTTCAAATATTAGGGCTAAATCCTAAGTTCCTGTACAGTTCAAGCACTGAGACCTGGTTTCAAAAGAACATACAACGCAGAGTCTACACAGAATTTAGGCACCCAAGTCCTTGGCAGCACCCCTGTTGAAGCTCAACACTTACCAGGCAGGGAACATCCACCATCAGCACCAGAGCAACCCTGGATGTCACCAGTGCAGCTCCCAGAGCTTCCTGGCAAACCAACTGCCAGAGGAGGATCTGTGGAGGTGGCACTTACTGGGTGAGGTGTCTCTAAGGCACAGCAACTCCCACTGGCAACACTCAAACAGGAAGCCTTAAGGCAAGCGATCAAGCCAATGTGCCAGCAAGAAATAGGAGACCCATTTCCAAAAAAGCAAACCTTTCCAAGCAGTTGACTAGCACAGCTCGTGAGCAGGAGTGCAGAGGGCTGAAATGACAGCAGGGACGCTGGGCTTGGGAGCCACACACCAGGAGCAAAGCGTGAGCGGGGTAGACTCGGGGCAAGGAAAAGTTTCCACTCTCATGTACAAGCTGTGGCACAGAGGCTCTGGGCCTTACTCAGAGCACAGGGCACAGGCCAGGAGGGCGCACACACAAATTCCCATGAAGTATTCCACAGACAGAGCACTTGCCTGTGGAGTACAACAGTGTTCCCAAGGAGAGGAAGGGAATCACAACCTAGATTGTGCTATGGTAACAAATGGCTGTCATCGTCTTTATAGCTCATTCAATTCCCAGTCCTGGCTCATTGAAACTATTAATACAAGAGCCAAAAAGACACTGATAAATCAGCACTGTTTCCTGGATCTATCATCTCTTCTTCAGTGGGTAAGAGCTGTGAAATAAAGGAACTGACATCTGATAATCTTCCCACTGAAAAACGTATTTAACACAGTCTCAGTAATAGCCATAACCTATTCTCAGTGAGAGTTTTTCCATTCAGTAATAACTGTCTAAGCAGGTCAAGAGCTCTAAAAGAAACTAAAAACTTTTCATTCCCTCCTGTTATGTAACCTCATACCTTTAAATCTTTTGTATTTTTTCCTTTCTTCTTCCTTGTCTTTGCCACCTTGTGCAGTAACTGTGTTCTGCAGCAAATTATATGGCACTTTCCCTTACTGTCATATTTCAATAGTTGCTTTCTGACTTTCTCAAGTCAGTGGGGTGGATTATGTATTATTCTTTTCCACGTACTGTACATTATGTACCCCTAAACCCATGACTATTTCTGAAATAGAAAAGATCATCACAATTTTGTTTCAACAGTCTAAGAATTTAAGATCATTTGGACTTAAAATCTTGTAGTTTCATGCCAGAGATACATAGGAAAGTATTCTTGGGACAAACCCAGAGCAGCCTTTTGGACTGATATGGGATGCTGTTCACCACATCTGCACCCTGCCACATGCTCTGGCTACGACAGGATAGAATCATAGGATCATTTAGGTTGGAAAAGACCTTCAAGGTCATTGAGTCCAACCATTAGAGGTGAATGCCTTCCCTTATAAAACTTTCAGCCACTTAATAGCAAACCCTGACCCACCCTAGAACACATACTGCAAGAGAAATCTGCTACAACAGCATACCAAAGACTTACATCCCAAGATAACCAGAGCTGAAGAAATCTCACTATCTAACCCAAGCACTTCCAGAGAGGTTCGAGAATTAATGCTGCATTCAACAGCATTCTGAGTAAAAATATTATACCACCTTTCTCTGGAATAGGGAGTGAAAGCACAACTTGAATAAAGCATCTGTAAATTCCACCTGCCCCTCAATAAATAAAGAGAAATATCAAAATGTATAGTATCTGTGAGATGAAAAAAGATCTGATATGCATAGATTATTTTAGTCCCTATATCACATTATCCTAACGACAATAGAGTAAGACAAAGCAAACAGTCTCATTAGAACAGCTTTAGACTGTGTTAACTGCTATGACTTACAGAACAGAAAGGAATTTCAGCTTCCCAAAAAGGGAACAAATATCTGTATCACACAATTGTTCTCTCAATGTGCTTGATGAATCATCCTGAGGTATGTTTAGAAAAGAGCATTACACCTACAGAAAGTGTTTACAGATGAAAAGCATGAGATGAACATTGTGTACCTATATTAACAGTATTGAGCCTCCACTGTTTCAACATTTACCTGCCAGACGTAACAAGTGTCAAATCCTTTTTTCAAACATAGAAGAACAATCACTTTTAAAATGCCAGCTATGTTCCTTTTCAAAAAACTCACAGCTGAATTAGCCTGCAAGCATGTCAGACAACCAGATTTCTGGATTTACCCAACACTCCTGTCTTCCCAAAATAGCAATTCAGTCATTCTTACACTTGCAAATTGGTGCTCTTCTCTTCTGGTGTGAACACCCTACTTGAAAACAACACTAACAGATTACTTACCTTTTAAGAAATTATTATTTAAATTGTTGCATTCTACAGGAACAGAGATTACATTTTCAAACTCTGATCTAGGAAGTGGCATTACAAAGAAACACTTGTTTCTGGGATATGAAGGATTATGTCTGTTCTGAACCAGTGACAGTTCACAACAAGCATAAAATAACCTGAACATGTACATTTTGTCTGTCGTATGGCATTTTCCACAGACTTCATATACATGATATAATACAATTCATACTCATTTGGGGGATTTGTATTTAGTCTTGGCTTAGATTTCCGTAGAAAAACATCCTTTTGAACCTTTTAAAGAGCACGTTGAGAAATACAGGTTAAACTGCACGCTAATTCTCGGGGAGATCCCACCCTCCCCTAGGCCGAGGCTGTGACCCCCGAGCGCGGCCCTGCGGCACTCACGTTGCGGAGGTACTCGGCCAGCAGCTCCTGCAGGGCCTGGCGGATGGCGTTGCACTCGGCGATGATGCGCTCGCGGTGCGAGTCCCGCGTGCACGAGGAGTCGGCCAGCAGCGCCGCGCCGCTGATGATCGCCTCCAGCCGCTGCTCCAGGGAGGGCCTCACTTTCTCTTCCTTCACTACGAGAGGATCCAGGACAATCAAATTCTGGAAAAAATGAGGAGTACAGGTAAGAAAACTAAGTCCAGTGAAGTTGGCGCTTTATTCTTTACTTGCAGGAACAACAGTCACGTTATGCTTCCCAGATGTGCTTCTAGCCCTTCCCACTGGAAGCACCCAAAATACTTTTGACCATGGCAGATTCCGTTCTCCCTAGTGGGGCTACACGTAGAGGTCATCTGCAGCCAAACCCAAGTTCTCTCTGCCATTCAGACCCTCAGAGCAGAGTCGAAGCTTTGTTTGAAAGAGGGGTTCAATGCCTCCAAACTTCAGTTTTTTAGAGATCAGGAGAACCTCTGGATTTAACTCAGAGTCAACAGTGCTAGCTCACAGCTGAGAAAGTTAAATCAGATTACATGAGCCGTCTGATTCTGCTGTTTTTTAGTCCAATACAATCCACAATGGCACAAAGTCACTCCAGCCACTTTCAACAGGCTGAATATGGGCAAAGATAAAAACTGCAGCTTTTGTTTAACAACTATTTTTTCAAAGGCCTAGATGTAAGTGTCCTTTTGCTTTTCAGTAAGTAGGGTAAACAAAAGCAGACAACTCTTTTGGCTTGATAGAATTATTACCTTTGTGTGGCAAGCAAATATTCTAAAGAAAAATAAAAGGAGAATATGGTATTTTCATGAAATGTGAAAGTAAGAGTATTTGAGCTTCAGCATTTAAAGAAATTCAAACCAGTAACTGTTAATGTAACTGAACATCTGAAACAGTGTCAGTATGGTCCTGATCTCCAAACCTACACTCCACATACACCCATTCATCTCTTACATCACATCCATAGGTGGTGTGAAGCTTTCAGAAGAAATATTAAACAAGAAAACTATGCCAGATACCCTGAAGTGGAATCTAGGCAAAGCAGAACTTATCTGTGGTTATCCAGTATGTGCCAGACTAATTCTAAGCTGGAGAATTTTAATTAAATTTTCAATTTAGATTTAATAGGACAATTTCAGGGACTGTCTAGCTTAAGCTAGAAATGGAAGTGTTACATCAGAACACCACAAGATAAAAGCTTAAACAGCTAGGCAAGGGGACTTGAGATGAAGTTTGTGCTTGAGATTCGAAACTCAGCCTTCCTACTCACAGCCCTTAACACCAAGGTGTTCTGGGGTACCTCACATCTGCTCAACTTGTGCCACATGGTCACTATTCACTGCTGTAGCAACTTCTCTTCAAGCTCCTATATCTCAAGTAACCCCCTCAACGCCAAGCTATCCATACGGTGTCTATCGGAATGCAAAACACACCTAGCAGGTAGAATACTGAAGTGTTGCTACAGAAAAAACAGCTTCACTGACTGTGGAACATTAAGACACCTGGAGGACACAGCCTATTAGCCACTTAGCTGGAAAAATGACTGCCTTCAAATCTCAGCTGAACCAAAGCACAAATGTCTTCCTTTGGGAGACAGTTTGGAGAAAGTTCACACCAAAATGGACAAATAGCACTGGCCTGGTTCATCTCCAAATAAAAAAACCTAGGCAATAACAAGGAAAATATGAGTTAAGACTCTGCCCTACAGATAAAATTCTTCAAATAATTTCATTAGTTATTCATAGTCAGTACATCTATGCAGGAAAGGCTCTATGAAAAGACACCAGACACACAACAAGTAGTCTCCGGTGGGTTTAACAGGCTAAACAGCAGTCAGCTACTCTTAAGTAGCTTAAAGACTCAAGCATAAGGAAGCATTTAAGAGGACTGATTAGATCCCTGTTTTCTCCCTCACAGGTCTTCTGATCCAGGAAAAAGAGAGGGCCCACAGGTATCCAGAAACTTGGTTGTATTTCCTGAAGCTCTGGACTGACTTACAGCCTTTTGACATATCGGATGTAATTGCTCAGCTGGATGGCCACGGTCACTCAAGGACCACAGAGCAGCTGAACACACGGACAGACACTCAGGCATGCAAGACCTGCATCATTTTGTGAGAAATCTCTTCTCATTCAGAAGATGGAAGACCAGTGAAAGCACTAGATAAGCTGCACCCACATGCTCTTTTCACAGATCTTAATATGCAATTAAATTTTAAAGTTGCAGTTTTGTGTTTATTTACAAATGACATGGTAGTTACTGGGAGCCTTTAAGAGGAATTGTTGAGAATCTACTGATTTAAGAGTTAGCTGCTCTAATTTTACTGGTGGTTTCCTCACCTATAAATCTTTAATAACTTTCACAGTGCCAGCACTGGTGAAGGAAGAATGATATTGCAAAACATCTAGATACTAGATTGTTGGGTAAGCTCCGAGATACATTTCCACACTATAAACATTTAATGAGATTTGTTCCCACCAGACTATTTACTACATCAATCTATTTCATAGCACTGCATTTGCAACAAGAAGATAGAGCAAAGGTTATTTCGGGTCCTTAGCCAATAGAACTTTCTGTAAAGCGAGAAAAGTACAACCATCTAATTCATAAAATCATTTTAGAAGTTAAATGCTCTATAAATTGTGCTTTATCTAACTCACACAGCTTCAACTCCCATTTGTGCTACCTAGGTAAAAATATATTTACAACTAGATAAACAAATGGCTTTTTACAACAGTCAGACTTCTATGTCCCTACATTTCCAAGTAAAAACAAATTCAATTCAAAATACAATTTTTTTCCATGTTGTGATTATCACAAATCTCAAATTTTAGAAGAATAATAAATGTTATTACATTTTTACAATCATTTAAATGGTACTGCTTACATACAGGCAAGATGAATTCATCTGCAGTAAAAAAGTGCAACCCTTTCAACTTTTTTTTTTTTTTTTTTACGTTTTTAAGTAATCCAGGTAAATAGTGAGTCTCATATAAGGGATATCATTTGTCATTCACAGTTACATTGTAACAAATCATGCGTTACTCTTACATGTTTCTTTTTCCTTCCATTTATTAGGAAAATGGATTAGAAATTGTGATTTTAAAACCTGCTGTGAGAAGCAAGGACGGACGGCATGTAACATGCAATTATAGCCCATTCCTTTGGGGGGGGGAAAAACCTGCCTAATTTGACTTTGAGCATGACTGAGAAGTCTGTTTTGATCAATAAGCTGCCACTACGAAACTTGTGTAATATTTCAATGAATTGCTTTAATCTTCACTTGCAAATTTTAGACAAAAATCTACTACCATCAGTCCTAACAGCAGTTTTCCTGAAAATGCATCATAATTTTGGCACTGGGATGCTGAGATCTGCTAAGTCCCAGAATTTACAATCAAAACCACCGATATTTGCAAATGTGTTTAGAAACATTCATTCCTTTTGTTGATCTGGGCCTACATCAGCTACACCACATGAGGATCATGGGCTATAGTCTCACCTAAAGGAGATCTTTTACCATTTGTGGCAGGACAATGGAAAATGACACTGGTAAGAGCCAGAGCAACCATGAGAAAAAAGAAAAACTCCATAGAAAAGCCTAGGATGAAGTCAGGAATAGAGAAAGTGCTGCCTTCCTCCAAGTATTTGCTTCAATAACAGAAGCAGAAATGCAGAGGTGGTGAAAGCACATTGGCTACATCACTATTTAATGATAAGCAGCAAACATAATGAGGTTTCTGAATTGCTCGATTAAATAAATTACAGAATGATCCCAATGGCACATTCTGCAGAAAAGGACTCCAGCTTGCACAGTAGCAGCTCAAATGCAGCCAAGGCAGCAGTGGGCACTGTCAGCTGAGAACCACTTATTAGCAAACTGAACTCACGGTTTCTGCCCGCTTACTGCAGGACGTGTCTGCCTCCAGCAGTAGGGACACAACTGGAACTAACTCTGCCCTGCTCTTTGAAGGGAGCCAAATATTGAACACACATGTAGCCTTCATTCCAAACTCCTCTGAAGAAAGTCATCCCTCTCAATGAAATAATTTCCAGTGATACTATTTAGACTAGGACTAAGCAGAGCAACAATCTCTAATGCCTTTAAGCTCATCATTTATGATACCAATAGTTATTCAAAAATTAACCTTTCTTTTTCCAAAAACATTGTAGTCTCACATGTCTACATACCTCAAGCTCATCAAGTGCACTTCCAAGAGTAGCTGTGTGAGATGAAGTTTTTTCCATTTTATTTCCAACTCCTTGGGAAGCATTAGAAATTACATTGAGAGCATTCTGTATTTCACTGCAAATTGAATCCTTGCTGGCTGTAAGGGATGCAACATCTGAATGTTCCAAACAAGCTGAACATATTGAATGTAGGAAAGCAGAATTTTCCTTCAGGGATGCACGTGCTGCAGCAATTTCATCTCGCTGATTGCTGGATTTCAAATCCTGTCAGCAAAAGAACATGCTGTTTATTTCCAAAAGCACTCCAAAACTGACAAGTAATGTATAAACATTTATTCATTTCTATCTCTACTCTGCTTAAGGAAACATCAAGTTAAATTCATCAACGTTTGTGAAAATGGACTGTAACGATACTTACAACTGAATCATCATTATCTCATGACAAATGAACAAAGTATGTGTAAAACAATCACAATTTTTAGTGTTTCTCACAACCATGAACAGTCTTGGTTTTGTTCGTTTTTAAGCAGCTTTCCTCTGAGAAAACTGCCCTGGAAATTAAGCTGCCTTACCTCCTAGCCATGTATTTCTTCATAAGAAATAGAAAAGGACAGAGGTGCATACAGAGCTAAACAAGGCATTCTGTAATTGCTGCATCTGAACAAATCTCCTGTGTCTGCTTCCCTGCCCCACTAGCCTCTGTCTCAAGCACGCTGCAGAAAGGAACAGCCCGTCAGGGATAAGAATCCCATGCTCCTGGGAAAGGGGAAGCATGGAAGGTGTGGAAATAAAAAATGTGCTTGAGAGAAGCCACCTTGGGGTGCCACTGCCCGCTTCCCCTCTGTCCCTGCTGTGTGCACACTTAAAGCATTTAGGGATCTTACCACACCCATCTTGTTCCTCCCTTCTCCACCCAGATCTCCTTGAAACCCTACAGCCTCCCACCAACAGAAACAAGGGACATCCTTTTTGCCAGAACTCCCAAGTCCAATTTAACTTGTTCCAGGAATCAGTCGTGGGCACTGTTATTTGGGCAGCAGAAAGTTACGGACTTTGGAACAACTACGCAGTCAACGTCAGGCTGTATGGAGCCTCCTGCCTCGTCCTATTTTATTACAGACATTTTCCCATGCTGCTTCTGCATCTTGTCCCTTTGAAAAGAAAACTAATAGATATTTGTGAAATGGCTTGGGTGAAGGAGACAGTTAAATTCAGGGGAAAAATAAAAAAGGAAGGGAAAATAGCAAATCTGAGCCTGTGGCACCAGATTCAAATGATGAGAAGAGGCACAATGAAGAATGAACAAGTATATGCATACAAAACTTCTCACAGCCTGCCCATAGGGTATCTAAAGTCTAATTATTTTCCTTTGCATTGCATCAGGCTCTACATGCATTATTTACAAAAGCATCACAGTACCCACTTCTCACTGAATAAAGTTTTTAAGTTTATGGCTGAAGAAAAGAGCATTTGATATTAAATGAACCAGTCTTGTATTTTTAAAATCTCATTTACTCCAAGATATGCATTGGACATAGGATTGCATTTTACTTCCTCGGGCTAACTTGGAAATCTCAGAGATACAATAATAAAAAAAAAACAAAAGCAAACAAAATGAAAGAGATGTAGTCTTAAGAAGGAGTAGACAGTAGTTTAACCAACTGATCATCTGAATCAGAAGACTGTGTTTTCTTGAGTGCATTAACACAAAATATATTTTTAAATTTTTAATAAACCAATATATAAATGAATCATCACTGTGCAAGAATGATTTCATTGCCCAGTGTGTTCAAATCCAAATACTACTGCATTTCCAACTGCAGTAAAGCATCTGCAATTTGTCCTGCACACTGGACTGTTCAGAAGTGTTATTTAAACTCTGGTTCTAATTAGTTAACTTGCAATTTTTACAAGACAGCAGACTGCCCCTCTTTTCTCCTGTGCTACCTGGAGATACAATGGAAAGTCATTGCAACACTTCAGCCTAACTGGCTTCTATTATTAACTATTTCTTCCTTAGCCGCATCATATGCAAACAATCGAACCCAAAAGCCTCTAAAAATTACTTTTCCCCTCTAAACCAGTACTGTCTAACCAGAATTGAGGGGTT
This sequence comes from Coloeus monedula, assembly GCF_965178545.1. Lineage (NCBI taxonomy): Eukaryota > Metazoa > Chordata > Aves > Passeriformes > Corvidae > Coloeus > Coloeus monedula. The sequence continues at coordinate 4,994,768 of NC_138788.1, read as the reverse complement.
CATAACAAAGCCAAAACTGGTAAGCCAGTAACAGCAGTCAGTAACATGACATCTAGAAAGGTTTGGTAAATTAATGTTTTTGTTTCACACGATACTGTAGAGAGATTCAGAGTCATGGCATTGACAAATTGCCCTACAAAGAGCCCCAGTTTTGTTCAGTAACATGCTAAAATGAAAAAAAAAAAAAAAAGCTCAGCCCCATGAAATTCATCTCTACTTTGTTGTTTAGCTGTGAGCTTGGAGAGTCCCAAAAGAAACCGTAGAACATTATTCCCTTCCATCTTGAGGAAGATCTTATTCCTTGAGATTTTTCATGTGAAAAAGAAGAAACAGCAGATAGTCTGATCTTCTGCATAAATGGACCAAAAAAAAAAAAAAAACAACCTAAAATGGAGTGAATTCACTATCAAAGTTGGATTATCAGAATAATGAACTAGTTCTTTAAAGGAGGAAATTAGTCTCTACAAATATCTGCAGTTCACCCAGCTACTTTACTGCACTTAGGGTTTTTTTATTTTTTCTTCACGGTTTTGCACTCTCTTCTTATTCCAACCTCTTTTTAGACTAGAGGACATAGTCCACTTGTCTAGCATGTGTTTTTCCACACTAAATCAGTTATGTCATATGACAGCAAGTGAGATTAAAGATAATGCCCATCTTCAACCACTGCCAGTCCAAGAGGCCCACTACAGCAACATTTCCCCAGGGTGCTGTCCCAGCCCTACCAGGACATACTTCTGTGTCTTCCTTATACCTGGTTGTCCATGATAAGGACAGAAAATGAATGAATAACCAGAGAGTCCCAGCTGTGGCTTGTTCCAGCTAAACACAGTGAATGGACAAGAAGACTTTTAAGAACCTGAAAACTACCTTCATCATTAAGCTTTGATTGCACTACATCAGTAAGGAGAAAAAGAAAAAAGTCTCTTCTTTATCCCACATAATACATCTAAGGTTTGACAGCTCAATACACCAGGAAGCCAGCTCCTGTTCACTGAGCATTCCCATCAACACAGCTCACGGGGGCTGGGATCACCGTGGGTACAAATCATGCTGCTGTATTTTGCAGCAGCTGTAGCTTCAAAGTGCACTGCAGTACCCAGCCTGCTCTCTGCAGAGACAGATGTTATTGAGCCGAGTTCTGTATCCAGGAAAAACACAGGCATACAAACCCCCACAATTTCATACTACTATAGAAATAGGGGACAAAAGCATTAGTTTTTATCACAGTTTAAACCTGGGTTTTAGCATTCAGCTTTCAGTCAGAAGTGACTGCCAAATCGTGCGTAGCTGGTGATTCAAAGACCGTAATAAAGCTCAAACTCTTCCAAGTGCATTCATGGACTTTTCATCTGGGCAAGGCTCCAGATAACATATTTCATAAGTATTGTGCATTCCTTTTCAGTGGAAGAAAGCATCTCAGACAAAAGCAAGTGAAAAAGATCCGGGGGTGATACTGACAGCAAGATGTCCTCAGCTGTGTCAGCTCTGCCCAGAGAACGCTGTTTACACAGGTGTTAGAGCTTACACCCCTCAGGGCTCTGCCCAGCCTCGGCGGGGAGCTGCACCCACGCCCACCCCAGGCCCTGCAGCCCCAGTTCCACATGCCCTGGGACCTCCAATCCCTCTCCAAGCCATGCCATGCCACAATAAGGGTGCCAGGCTCCAGCTCAGCCACAGCTGCCCCAGCCAGTCTGACCTCCTGAGCTCCATTTGGCCCAGTCACCACAGCACTTCTGAGCCACCACGGGGCTGTCTCTTACCCGGTCACCCTCACCTGATCCACAGACTGACCTCACAGCTTGTTCTCTGAGCTACCTCATCACCACAAACTTTCCTGAGGCTCTGGACTGCTGGCTGAGCCTGGCTACCACAGCTGGCATGCCCAGCTCCTGCTGATGTCCAGCTGGTGACGCCCTGCCTCAGGGAGCAGCCAGCCCTCACTGCACCCCACAGGACCTTTTTCAGATAAGCATTTACCATCAGGAGGCATCATCTGGTATCACCGTAAACCTGAGCCTACCTGCTCTACAAAATACTACATTTGCCAAGTTGCAAACAGCATGACCTGGTAGCTCCTTTCCTCCACATAAGGCTTTTAACTACATGTGAATTGATGATGTACACAAGTGACTGTACCCATACAAAAAACAGACACAGATAAACATTGGGAAAAACACCTGGCAGGATAAAGGCTTTGTTAGCACAAATGAAACACCGCTAGATGATAGGGCTGTGCTGCATTGACCACCAAAGGCTCCCTTACATGCATTCACAGCAAGTTCAACACCACTCAGCCTATCCTTACCAACCATGATCATAATACATGCTTGCCTGTGAGGAATTCCAAGCTAACTTTCTAATCAAAAAGTCTTATCTGGCCTCTAGACTAATTTTTTCTGACTTCAGAAACCATCAGCAGTGTCTCATGGTATCACTATACTACAGCATGTGTAGACTACAGAAACACCACATACTCAAAACAGACTCTGTATGGCCAAAACCGTAGGCAGATTTTGTTTGCATCATATGCGTGAATATACAAAATATCAAGTGTTACAGTACAAGTCCATATCAATGTTATCATAAGCCTAAGCCTCAAGTAATACCCTCCAAGATGACTCAGCATGCTTTATAAAACTCTATCTTTCAGTCCACTGACAGCAACCAGCGAATGGATTTACTGGACTCAGGTTCCTAGTAGAACTTTCTCTCTGTATCTATACCTATTTACTATTCATCATACAGGTGTGACATGCAATATCACAGAACAGCAAAGTTATCTTATACAAAGCCATGACTGGTTAATACCCCTGCTCTTGCAATTTACTAATGTTTTCCAGGAATGTTGTTAAGGCAGGGAAAGATGCAGTTTCTCTTGATTATTTGATTGCACCAGACTGCAACTACTGCACAATAATCTGTCTCCCCCATGCTTTGGCAAGTTCTAGCCAAACTTCTAGCCATCTTCTTACTGATGATGGAGCAATCCTTGCTGTCACTTCTCTATCTGCTATTTCAGGATCTGGTCCCTGCACTCCAATACCCTGCTGTTAACTTGCCGTCTCCCAGATGAAATAGCTGATTTGGAAAGGTAGCAAAGCAATCTTTTCCCTATAAGAGTTAATACATTTAGCTCACAAAGGTTTTCACCTAATACAGCTACAGTCACATTTGTCACCAATGAGCTTGCCTAGAACTAGAGCAGGAACCATTCACCAAGGAGAGGGCTCAGAAGTTAGGAACATCTAGAATGTTCAGGAAATGTTTTGGCCTGGACTTTTTTTCAGTGGAAGATGACTCACTGAAAAATGCAGCAGAATGGCATTCATCCACAACTATTTTTTTCCACAGTTTTATTAAACTCTCACACCATATGTGATTATTTTACTTGTTTCTTTTTTGAGGTTGTAAAATTAGAAGGGATTTGGGAATGTTTACTGGATTGAAAACTTGTTTCATTCTCCGTCTTGGCGTTATTAGGCTACATACAAACAACCTAGTAAATTATTAGTGCTGGCAAGATCACTTCATAAAGGGTCCACAAGCACTTTTCACTGATATAGTTTAACAGACAACAAATAAATCTTTCACATTTAGCCTGTTCTAGTTGTCTTTTTATACAAGTAATCATGCCAGAACATATTACATCTGCCACAAGAGTTCAGGATCTCTTCTCCAACAAATCAGATCAGGTTCCCCCAGGTGCAAGTTTCTCCTCATTTTGAGCAGAACTTAGTTCAACTTTCCTAGATTTATTATCTTAGTATGAAAGATGGGAAATCATCAACAATAAACAGGTATAGGATTCACATCAGGCAGTCTGTTTCAACTGCTATTTCCTCACAGCCTGTATATTCAAAAAATCTTCATGGCCTTTGCCCTTATTCTTCTGTCAAACTCCAGGTATAGCTCCTTTTAACATTCATTATAAATACTTCTCAACTATTTAAAATAATGTACTTCCCTTTCTTCTAATTAAAAAAACCCCACAACTAAAACAAGCAGAATCAAGTAAATCAATGACAGCCTCCTACAGCCTAAGATGCACCCAAACCAGACTGCAGGGAATATTAAGTTTCTCTAACTTGAAGACACGTCCAATTGACATGTGTAAAGGGTGTCACTCAGGCAAACAGGGCTGAAGTGCTAATCCATCAAAACAAGCTTATTAATATTACCAATTTCAGCAACATTAACAGCAGGGTTTGTTTTCATTGCTCAGCTGGAACTGCAAAATGAGCTGCTTTCAAGTATTTATCATGGACAATCCTCTTTTTTTTCTTGTATATCAATTTAAGCTTTTGACTTTTGTTTTCTGCATACCTTACAAACACTTCCAGGACAGAAACTCAGAGTGAGAAAGAAGCAGCCATAAGCCCTTGAGCTCTGAACTGAATGTCAATGCATATATGTGATAGATTTAATACAGAACTGAGAATAAATGACTTCCAGCAGCTGCACTCTAGACCTATAAATTGCTGTGAGTACTACAAAATCCATACAGAGGAAGAACAACTGTATAATTTACAGCATCAGTATCTGTCAAGAAATGCTGCAAATACAGAACTTGATTTCTCCCTTTTAACATTCCTATTAAAATTAGAAATTACCCTTACCTCGATTCTATTTAGATTAGGAATTTTATTCATCTTCCCTGGTGGCACATCAATGCAGAACACCATTTAATTCTTACTACTGTTAAACTGAATTCAAAAAGCATAAACACTAAGAGTTTTATAAAACAAACATGCAACAAGCTAAGGATTAGCTTGTATTTTACACAGCAAATGCTTTGAGAAGATGAAAAAAGGGCAGTACTCTGATGAGATTATTTATACTACACAGCAGGCACGTGCTACACAAATCCACAGCAAGCAAATCTTAGGGGCAAAGGTTTACACAGCTGGATTTTTCTCAAGCTGCATCTCTACCAACAATACTGACAGCCACCACATCCCACACTCCTATTCCTCTTGATGCTTCAGAGGATTTTGAATCACCTTCACAGCACAGTGTGAGCAGCCCATGAGTTTGACCCAATATACTATAAACATGTAACACAGTAGCTATAAAAATGGGATAAACTGTAACCAATATTTAAAAACTGCACAATGTTATTCATTTTATGGAAACATTTCAAGGTTTTGGGTCCCAAATCCACGTGTTCACTCAAGAGCTATAAATGGTTGCTAATTAGTGGATACCGAACAAGGGATTGTTAAGGGATGAACCAGACCTGAATTTTTCACTAACGAAGAAGTACCTTCCATCAGCTTGCGGATGCAAATCAGCAAAGGGGAAAAACTTCTGACTTTTTCCAGACAACAGACACTTTAACAGTTTTTTTTTATTAAAACAAACAAACACCATAATTTCTATTGTCCTTATTAACACAAGTAATTTCAAAATCCATGGAGCCACGAGGATTTTGTTTTGCTGAAGGAATTACAAAAAGCTCCATGACTGAGATCAGTATGGGACTGCATTGCCTAGTCCATTTATTACCTTAAGAGACTATTGCCTGTTAACAGTGGTTTAAACCTCCAATTTAACTTATATGTCAGCTTCAAACTTTTATAGTTGAAATTACTCAACTTCTACAGTTTAATTGACTCAATGAGTCCCTCATGTCCCCACAGTGCATTTTTTATATAGCAGTAAAGCTGGTAAATGCTGTTTTCTTGATCTCTAAATAAGTAAGAAATAAGGTGTTCAAGTCCCATGAAAAAATCCAGCTGATATAAACTGGTCTGATATAAGACATTTCATCACAATTTTTGTTGCAGAAAATCAGAAATGTTTCAACACATAGCTTCCATTTTCCTAAACTGAATGCCCTATCAGAGGCTCAGTCACATGAAAGCCCTTCAAACTGGTCAAAACTCAGCCTTACCCCTGTATGAGACACACAACACTAAAAACAAACCAGGAAGCCCATTTGTAGGCATTATTTCACATGGCATTCTTTTAATAGATCCCTCCTCCACCCTCTCTCCACACAGAACTTCAAATTCCAGTTAAGTTTGGAGAAACTTAATAAAGAAAAAATTGCAGGTGAGAAAGTAAGTCTGAAATGGCTTACTTTGCACAGGCTTGTGTAACAATTTCTATTACAAAACCCCTGCTTCAGCTGTTCCTAATTTTGACAAATTAACAGGTTGGAATATGATCTATGAAGAAAGCTGTTGATTTTTCCTTATTTGAAGGGGGTTTTGTTTAGAGAAAATATGGGTTCAGGCACTTCCAGGTCAAAGGCTAAGAAAAGCATTCTCCCCACATTAATAAAGCCTGAGCAGCATTTTCTGGAGAAAATACACTATCTGCAGAGCTTTTGGAAGAACTGACTTCAGATTTGCTTCCTTCAATATCATGTAAAGTTGAAACAGCAACAATAAATATCAAGCAGAAAACACTACCGAGTAATGGTCAGAGAGAAGAACACTCAGGATCCACGTCCCGGGGGCCTGCTCTGACAGGGTGCACAAGCTGAAGGAGCAGAAACAGTATCCCCAGCTCTTCCCTATTTATTCAGTATTCCCACTGAGAATACTTTTTAACTTTGTGTCACAAACTCAATGTGAAAAGCAATTTTCTCTAAATTGGTTTTAAAAACTCTTTTTTAAGAAAGCAAGTTATTCCTCCCTACTAATTATAAGACATCGTATTGAAGCAATCACATACTATTCTTCCAATTAGTCACTCGGTGCAAAGCTTGGCTATTTCACACAAAATTAAAGCAAAATTGTACAGAATTAAAGCAATTCTCTGTAATTGCCATGCTAGTCTTTGGAGGCCTGATGGTTTGCTGTCTGTAGGCTCTTTTATTTTTTCTGTCTGCATCCCACAAAAGCCTATTCACCATCAGAAGGCACATCTCTTACCCCTCAACTGATGCTTGCACAGTCTTCTGGCAGAACGTTGGCCAATGCTCTGGTGTGCTCCATCAGCTGCCTGCAAACAGCCCCTGTGCTGCTCGCTCCTGCAGCCCCGGGCAGCACTCACGCACAGCACCCTCCCTGCTGAGCCCGGCTGAGAAAAGGCTCCACGCTGATGTGGGCACAGCACACAGCACGAGCTTCTTCACTCTCACCAGACACTACATAAATAAGGGATTTCCTCCAGCCCTCACAGATTCTCCACATGCTCTTGAGAGTAACAGACTGACTGTCAGACCCTGTATCCCAATCACATTAGAGGAAGCAAAAAATGAGGGGAAAAATACATGTAGAGAAGTGAATAAGGAGGAAGAAAATATGGATGAAAAGTAAGTTGCAGAGCAGGAATGCTAAGTGAAGTAGAGAGGTAGGGGATTCCTTAAAGGCACCAAGCAGAAGGAACAGCAGGTATGGCAGACCAGTACACATGGCCATCGGGCCTTGGATTTGCATATCTTGGGAGGCTGAGATCTTCTCAAGGCACGTGATTTGACAGGCAAGCACTGCAGCCCCTCCTGACTGGTGGGGAAGGGATTCCAACATCCCAAGTGTCGCAGAACACAGAAACCTCAGTTTCTCTGTCCCATCTCCCTCTGCATCAGACTCTTTTTATATGTCCAGCTGTGCGTCAAAGAAGAAAATAACATTCAGTAGATGGGAACAGAGGTCAGCACCCAGCACTGAAACTACTCCCAGAGAATAACCTTGGTTTTTTTTATTTTATCTGGTAAGGCCTCACTAACAAAACTAGGCTAAGAAAAATCAGTCTGCACAGCACGGAATTTCCCAAGACCAAGTAATTTCTCACATGCAGGATTTAAATACTTATTTTTTCACATTTCATACAGAAACTTAGATTCACGTGCCCGGCAAGGGCTGGATGCTCAAGCATCCAGCTTTGTGCCACTGTGAGCTTCTCATGAGCAGTGGCTCCTCTGAGATGAACCTCATGTTACCAATAATCCCACAGTTTTCCAGTGTCACTTATGATTTGGCTACACACAGATTAGATCAAAAATCTCCTCAAGCCAAGTGAGAAGTGCTACATAAGCCTTTGCAAAAAATGCGAATAAATGACCACAACATAAACATCAACAGAGTCTTCTTTTATATTTCTGGATCTGCTCTTGTAAGAGTTGACTTAGACATTTCTTTCACTAACTAGCTAAGCATTGCCCAATTAATTTAAATGCAATTACTTCCCTCTCATTACAGTATCAAGTCATTTGTTTGCAGCACACTCACAAATTCCAAGACTTACAAGAATCTACAGAGCTTTTCACTTACAATTCTGGATGAGTGTGGTAATTTCCTGGGTTGCTGAGACATATCATCTTATAGTTTCAAGACTGTGAATTCCATTATATAAAAACTGCAGTAGAGTTCTTTTGTCTTGGAAAGTTTACTTAACATGAAAATAACCTTTCTGAAATGTTTCCTTTCTTCTAGATCATTCTTGTGATACATTAATGCAGCATTAAAATTTTTTTCATAAGACAATACCTCACTGTTAAAATGATAAATCACACTCAGTGACTATCTAATCAATTTACTTTTTAGATTATTATTAGAACATCATTTCTGAAAAGTGAACAGAATTTTTAAGAAGTGTAATCCTTCAGAGACCTGATCTTCAAAACTAAGAAGCATAACTGCCACCTGAAAGGGAACAAATCTTTTGTATTTCATTATAATAGTCAATTTTTGCACAATATTGAAGACATTATTCTTGCTCAGGGAAAAAGTTCCAACATTCCTAATACAAATTTCTTTCGGCAGGAATGTGAGATGAGTTGTGTATCTGTATATTTCAAAAGTGAGTTTCCTGGATGTCCTCCCACACAGCATTTGAAGATTGTGGCCTGCTCAGAGCTAATGTTGCAGAATCAGAGTAAGAGCAGAGGCAAAGGATGAGCCTTCTCCAGCCAAAGGATGGCTGTGAGATGGAGAGCAGCAGCTGGGAGCAGGGCCTCAGCACACGGGCACTGTGAATCCAGCAGGAGGGACACAGGCTATCAGCAGCAGCTCATGTCATTCACAGGTAAGGGAAACCACACGGGAAGGAGCCAATAAACATGGGAGCAGAGGGAGACATCATTCCAGCCACATTCTGCTTTTTGCTCTCACCATCAGGCCAGGGGGAGAAAGGCATGGAATAGGAGGAAACAGAAAGTGTTTGGGACTGCAGCAATCTTTGGAAGGCTTGCTAAACACACATGACATTCTCAGGATGCCAGCAATGCTAACAGTAAAAAGGAAAAGAAAGATCACTCCTTTTAACAATTACAGAAATGCGAAGAACAGCACCTGGCACAAGATCACCTAATGGAGAAGGAAAGAACAGCGTCCCAAAGAGAACAACAGCCACCTGGCCTCCTGCAAGCCCCCAGCCTGTCCGGGCTCCAAACAGGCCGGCCACACTGAGAGCTCACCCCACAGCTTGGGAACGGAGTGGAGAAGGCTCTGCACATGGACACGCACAGCACCTCGGCAACCAGCTCCTGCCAAGCTAAGTAATCCTTCCCTCCAAGCATTTTTCACACTAAGACAACATCAGTAAAAACTATTCCTATCTCTAAGCCATATGCATTTCCTGGGCTTGGGGGTTCTTTCTGCATTGTTTTCTTTTTAGGGAGTTTTTTGTTCTACTTGAGGCTTTTCTGTCATTTTGGGTTGGGTTTCTTGGTTTTTTTAGGAACCATTGTCTGAAACCAAAGAAATCTATTTCAAAATTGCCCAAGTCTTCAACATAGTTTTAATGTTCTTTATCACACGTTCTCTTTACAGAATTATGACCAAACTGGAAATTTTATTGGGCAAGTGTAGCATGGAAAACATTCTCCTGTTAAACTGGTTGTCATATACTAACAGCAACAACAAGAAAAAAAAACACCCAAAAAAGCTATTTAACAAGTGCATACACCTGCATTCTGTATACTTACTCATCTTACAACACCCACACAGCAGCTGTGGCATGTCTGTTATTAACTATTTTTCCTGCTTTTTAGACACTCTTCTTCCATCTTAGACAAAAATAATTTGTCCTTGTTAAGCAGTCACAAAATGACAACTTCTAGATTTAAAATTAGTCTCATCAATCACTTCAGCACAGAAAAATGTCCCAAATTCAAAACATTTGAAATTCTTTTGAGCAGTGTATTAAAGAGCTAGCCCTGAAAACTCAGGTTTGGGAAAGTCACTGAAGTGTGTTCCCATCTGCTGCTGATTCAGCCTGTTAATACCACAGTAATAGAAAACTGCCAAAAAGCCAACCACATAATAACAGTTACCCTGGAAAACAATTTTGATAATTACAGTCTTCTCAGATAATCAAGTAAAAAGCAATTTACAATCTCTATAAGATGTTTTTTTCCTAACATTACAAAATTATTTCCATATAACATTTGGATGTTGCATTCAGTGGGTGCTACATTGGCAAGGAAACTTCCTGATTGTTCATGACCATTTACAGTAATTACACAATATGTAGCAAAACAAAAATACACATTTTATCTGACCTGGCTAAACTCACGGTTCCTGTAAGTTGCAAAAATAGTGGTATAAGTGGATCTACATGCCAGAGAAAAGGCAATCAGCACAAGAAAACTACATAGCAAACTAGCAATATATTATATGATAAGGGGAACAAAGTTCATTATCTGTCCAATTAAAGTGTCTAGGCACTTTTCCCTCCCTGGTTGCTGCATGGACAGCACTGCTGCAGGAGGGCGGTGCTCTGCAGAGTGCCTGGCTGAAGAGAACCCCAAGAGAAACTTCTGGGTCATGCTGGTTGTGCAAGAGATTTTAGTCTTGCTGTCAGCTTAGAAGAACTGCAACACTCCCTACTGCCCTCTGGAAATAACGGGACAATTATCATTACTTCCAAATACGGCTGCTTAACTTCCCCAATGCAGATTGCAGGTTTCCTCCTCCCTCCCCTGACAGCTCGTACCTGTGAGCACCACAGTGTGCAAAACCCTGCTAATAACATTACTACTCAGCACTTCAGTGAAACCTACAGGGACTAACGAGAAGCTTTTGGAAAGCTATTTGCAGAGGTGCAGCTCCAAACAGCCTTGTATTATGTTTAAAATAGGCCTGCTGTTCCTGCCACACCCCGATGAAAAATCATCTAGAATGAAAGCTCCCTAAGCCCCAGCTTGCTCCAAGTGGGACATGGATGAGGTTAATGCCGGAGAACCAGTAAGAGCTCTGACTTCCAACACCTGAAGACATTTCTCTTCTGATAAGAAGAGGGCCTAGAGTGAAGGAACCACCCAGAACCCTACTGTGAGCTGGAAACCGAGACAGAAACAATGCCTGCCTAGCTCCATGTTTCCCTAAGCTTTCACTTCTCAATGTTCCTCACTGTTATAAAACAGGAAAAAAAAAGAACATCAGAGGATAAATCAGTAACGTAAGTTTTAGCTACTTCTGATGTGGAAAAAAAATTGCTTCAAAAATGCAGTAATTCACTTCTTGAAGAGAACAAACCCAAAAGATAAATGTGACTACTTTCTTGCTCTTTGTAAGAGCTCCTTATCAATACATAGACCAATGTACTGGCCTGTTGGTCTCTGTCAAGCTCAGACTCAGTTCCTACTCACAGGGCACCAATCCAGGAGAAATTGAAGAGGATGACTAAGCTTTTAATCATTGAGCTGGAAACAATACCAGCCACAGCATGACCTTCAAATGAGGATTAATTTATCTTCAAAGAACTGACCCAAACTTTACCATTAGGTTAAGTAATAATTTATTCAGCAGTTCCTCTCCAGGGAAAGGTACAGAATATCTATTTATCTATCCATTAAAACTGGGAAAAACTCTTCCCAAGCCATTAACTCTCATTCTTTTTTTCTGCAAGGAGCATTTTTTTTAGAAATAACTTCTTTAAGATAACAAAGGGACCTGATTCATGAGGTACTTTGCTCCTACTCACTACTGGGATCATTCTCTTACTCAGGCTCTGATTCAGCAAAGGACCACAGAAATCCCTCTGAAAACATGAGTGACACCACCAGCCTCTGTGGGACTAGAAACATTCCTGCTGTTTAATTTACGATAATTATGATGTGGGCATTGGTAGACTAATAAATGGACAGACTGTCAGTAGGACAGAGAACAGCTGTTATGTGTCATCTCTAATCATCAGAAAAAAAGTAAGATTTGAACCTCTGGACTTCAAATAAAGGCCCCATACGCTGGTATCAAATCCTTGGACTATACAGTTCATCAAATACCATATGTCAAAAATGAAATACTCTAATTAAAGTCTTCCTAGTCAGTAATGCATCCTAAAAGAACTCATTCTATCACTTAGGATGGATTTCTCAGAACTTGCCAGAGTTTTCTATTTTAGAAAAGGCTAAAAACTTAATTTTTTAAAGGAATACAAGGATTCAAACTGATAGTTTGTACAAACCACAAAGCAAATAGCCCATTAGAAATACCACAGGTAACAAGTTCATCATCTTTCTGTTGTCCAGTCAATAAAGAAAAGGAGACATTTCATTGAAATGAATAGAAGGCATTCAGCTTTTCACGAGTAGAAAATTCACGATATCAGTTATGAAAAAGCCAAGAACAAAATGATCACAACATGCTGTAGTTAACACAGCCAGTAGATCAAAGCAGCCTGTCTTATAGATTTAAAAAAAAATAAAAAAATTTAAAAATCGAGAAATAGTCAAAATTAAACTCCCTTACTTTCCACATGAGTGGTCTGGATCTCCAGTTCTTACAGCCAGAGATACCTCTTTTGTCAGGATTATAGTTCTATACGCTAGCACAAATAGATTAACTTCTGTAGGACTCAATACTCTGTAAACCTTTTTGAAACCTCTTTGCTTGCAGGTCCTTGATGAAACATCCAGTTAAAGGAAGATAAGTGTTAGAATAATAGCTGTACAGAACTACTTCTCTATTTATGTCATCTGCAATTCTCTAAATCACATGGATGTGCTTTGAAGAATATTATACTTTTGCATTGGCAGTGTACTATCACACTAAAGGTCAAATGGAGAAGCTACAGTGACTAAATTACATTATGTTATTGCTTCATTAAGAAGCTTTATGCACAGTCACGTTGCAATGAATTACTCAATATTTAAATCACTAAAGCAAAAAAAAAAAAAAACAAAAAAAGCCTTACTATACTCAGAAATAAGTAATGAGAAATAAGCTGAGAAAAACAGATCCAGTAACTCATTTTGTCTTCATTTTAAATCAGAGAATTCCTGAACAGTTCCATTTTGTCAGTTTCATTATCAAAAATATTTGCTAAGGACAGTCAGCAAAAATATTTAATTTGTTGCAGCAGCTTCAGTGCCAAGCAAAAACAGACATGAATGAATAAACAAGTAAGTCCACAGAGGAAGAGTGACATTATTTAGGCTAAGTGCAAATAATGAAGCTACTACATGCAGGAGACATCAACACTTGGTTATACAAAGATATACCACTCTGCCATACTGTTGTTGCTGTACAATGATTAGGGTTGCATAGAAAAACAGAAGTTTGGTGAGCAAAAGTGCCAAAACATGCCCCAGACCTGCACTACTCACCACCCAACAAGCTCCTCATTAGCAATAAGGAGCTGCAGCTCCATGAAATAATTCTCAGGTGGATGCACATCACCTGTTACCAACCAGACCAAGAGCTGGGTGTGTTGCACCATGGAGCTATTTAGTCTGCACTAACCAATCCCACCAGAATTGCTTCCAGGCCACCTCACTTCAGCACAAATTGGATTACAGGTTGGATATCTGCTGGTTTTCACTTCCAAACAAACCACAGCACAGTTCTCAGCCTGTTTCTACACTGCTCATCTTTCTTGGGCAGATCAGGCAAGTCACAGGTGTGTCTCGGCACTCCCAAAATGACAAGCTTTGCTTCTCTTACCAGGGGCTGCTGATCCTCCTGCAGCCCCATTCTACTCTAGCAGCTGCCCCCTTGGAGCAAAAAAGCCTGTGGGTTACAGCTGCTGTTGCTTTCTGCATCCAGGGTACACCACCCCATGCACACAGGGTGCCTTTTGACTCATACGTTTTACTCTGCCATGACACAGTTTTGGTTACTTTTTTCCTTCAGCAAAATAAAAAGGGTGGACTTGAAGAAAGATAACTTGGGCAAACACAGTGTGACCAATGACAAACAGTCACACCATGGGAAATTCAGAGAAAAATGGATTAATCATCAAAAATCCTTTCCCTTCTCAGGAGGATGAAGGCAGTCTATTCAAAACAAACTCTGTCAGATACTAGAATCAAATATAAAATAAGTCAAACACATAAAGGACAAAAATCAACACTAGCAAAACATAAAAAAAATTCGAATTAGCCAGGGATACCAAACACTGCAAGAAAAGTTCTGGAAACATTGATAGAGTAAGAGGAAGCTGAAGTAAATGCTGGAGCACTAAAGGGAAATCTCTAGAGTCTTACCTTTCTACCATGAAAGATAAGAAGTTCACTGAATTTTTTTTCAACATTACTTGAAAGATCAGATGCAACAATAACTTAAAATCAAAAAAGAATACAAGATTTCAGATTAATACTGGAAAAGAACACACTGAAGAATACTTAAGACAATCCAGCATCTTTCAAATTGCCAAACCTGTTTAGTTTCATCCCATCTCACCCTGAACAAGCCTGAAAGTCAGAAGTGATTCACCTGAGACCCCACTGGAGTATTGATGAGGTAATTAGAGAACTAGGGAAAAACAATACATCCCTAAAGTGAGGATTCCACAAAAAGAGGAAAACAAGGAAGAGCAATGGAATAGAAATCTAACTATAAATCTTAAAAAAAAAAAATCCACTGCAAGCACAGAAAAAGAAAACTGAAAGTAAGTTACACTAATTTGGGATGGCTCAAACAATCTCCTCTCTTTCTCTAACAGCACCAGGGGGGTGTGACTAAAAGCAGATGACAATAATATATGTCATTTCTCCAGCATGGCTCTTAACTCCATGACAAATGAGGTTCAGAAAACATGTTCAAAAAGCATGCTCTCAACGAAACTAGTGTAAGGACTGTATAAAAACATCATGAGGGCAAACATCCTGGAACAGACAATAAAGGACCACTATCAAATGGAAATAGGTATTAAATTAAGGCTCATCAGAATTTTTTTTCTGCAACTGGAAAAAACACTAAATATTCTCAACTGAAGTGATGAAAAAGAGAGAAAGCTGAAAGAGAATAGAAAGATTACAAAGGGCAAGATAAAAACTGAAATAGTCTCAATAACTAGCAGAAGCAGACCTACACCTAAAAGCAATTTAAAAACACACATTTCAACATGCACAAATGTCTATACTCAAATTGGAAAAAATAAACTGCTGGTTGTATTACAGCGCTACAAAAAAAGAATCACAAAGGGAATTCACATTTTAATGCAATGGAAACATGCTGCTCCGTTGTAAATCCATCTCCAATTCTGCCCGAAATACAATATTGAAGAGAAGTGAATTAATAGATTTTAGCGTGTAGAAACATCCAGATACCTTTCATCATCTTTAACAAGGACAAATCCAGAGCTGAAGTGATGTGGAATAGTTGTGGACATTAAAAACTCTGCTCTCTCTGCCCCACTCAAAACCTCTTTCTAAAACAAGACTGGAGAAGAGGACTGGACATGCACAAGGGTCCTCAAAAAAGAGCACTTGAATTTAGAGAAATGAGGAAACTGAGGCTGCAAAGAGAAAAGTTACAGAAATTGTGGGTCATTTTCAAATATATAAAAAGGAATTGAATCATCTGTTTTCTGCGGACGGAGAAAATAAAAAACACAAATATTTAAACGGAAGGAAGAAAAACAAATAAAAGGGGAAATATTTTACCAAGAAGGATAGTGAAATACCAGTACAGATTGTAGTGAGAGGTTGCAGCACACATAGGGACAGACATTCTAAAGAAAAGAAATCAACTGTTGGAATTGCCATCTTATAATAAACGGTTCTGGTTTGGGATGCATGGATTCTGGAAGACTTCCTGCACTCCTTTCACACCACTCTTCTGATTCTACGAACAGACATTTTGAAACATGTAACAAATACAACAACTATCAACCAGGCTAAGCAAAGAGAGATTTCACAACCAGTACAGAAGGAAGTGTGTCTGACTAACAGAAGAGTTGCAAAGGCATAAAGTGTTTTTCATTATGGGTAAGCTGGATCTCAGTTATTTTAGTCATGACCAAAGTAACTGCCTTGTACAGACTGATGTGAAAATATCAGGCATGTCAGAACAAGCCAGAAGCACACAGGGTCTGTGCTTTGTGCTTCTGCTCTACTGGGCAGACAGACAGAGTTTTATGGCTAAACAGACCCGAGCATGCAAGTTTTGCTCAATGCAGCAACTTACACAGCTCTAAATTAAATGCTACAAAACACAGCAATTACAAATCTAATGAGTAAGCTGCAGGTGAAGTACAATAATCTAAAAAGAAGACATTAAAAACAACCACTTACTAAACATACTTGTTCTTTTCGTTCACTGGCCTGAGCAAGCTCCTAATTTGCAGGACAAACTAAGATGGATTGTAGTGCCTGTGTTTTGGTTCCAGGCTTGATGTATCCTCATTTCAGCAGTGTTCACATCTCGAATCTGTTTACCAAGTACATTTGAAATTATTCCAGAGAGCACCTGAAATGATTCCGACTGCACCTGGCAAGTGTTACTGAAAAGCCTGAACACTCATCCTGTACAGTGAAACACGGAGCAGAGATGCCTGCACTAGCACTAACCCAGAGAAATACCACTCCGCAGCACAGACACAGGCAGAGGGAGAACGCTCTCACTGCAGAGCAAACTTCAGTAGCACACTTAGTGCAGTGCTGTGCCATGCCAATGCCTGGCCCAGAATAACCCCTGCAGATAGAGAGGATTAATATTTTGGGCTGTTTTGCCAAGATCGGTATGGCAGTGACAGGAAATCCAATTTTATTAGCCTTGTGCTGATGCAGCTGGACAACTTTGGGATTCTTGACCATCTCTGTACAACTGTACACACACAACAATTTGAATCATCACTCTCTAGAGGGGTGTGCCATTCACATTTCTTTGCTTAGTTGTAGTTAAATCTCTGATTTCCTCCTTACATGTGAAAACCATTCCATACACTTTGTGTCCCTGAAATATGAATTCCAGGATTTTTACCAAACATATATACAGCTATGTTTGCTGAGAGGTATATTTTATTTATTTTTTTCACAGAACCTGTGACAAATATTAATGATTCATAGTAATATCCATTTTATTATTAATAGTAATAATTTAGTGATGCATCTTCCAACCTTTCATGTAATCTGTTCAAAAGCTCTTACTCAAATTCTGGAATCTGTAATATTACAACCATTCTCAATCTTAGCTCCAAACACTCTATCAGGCCTAAGGGCTTCTCAAACATTCCTGAACACATCTCAAAACTTTTAACTGAAAATCTCTTGGAAAACAGTGCTTCCGACAATTAGATTAATCAGGTGCATATCTTGGCACAGCTTTGCACACCACTAATCCACAGCATCTTTATACGGCACAAGAGTGCTGTAATTAGTGCTATACAAACTGAAAAGCAGCACAGAGACCTGGTTAAACATCAGCAGGGAAATTATTTTGCTAAATGTTAAAGGTTGCATAGAATTCAACAGGCATCTATCCCCATCAAGTGGTGCCTTTTCTCCCTCACTGATTAAAATTATGTGTCTCTGATGAGCTTCTGCCATCATCCCTCCTCTCCAATTTCCTCATCTAAGGGCCCTTTCTTTGTTTACTTTATTGCTTGTGAGTGAGCAGGCAAATTAGACATTGCATGAATCTGTTCTAAAGGCAACGCAGGTTTCACAGCCTTGTTACTCTCTCCCTGCAAGCTTCTAACACACAGTGTTTACAATCATCTGTTATTACTGGTTTAGACCACCTTGGGTCTTTTTTAACTACACCAAACCAGTAATCACCCTGAAATATCTCCTCTCACAGCATGTTTAGGTCATACCGAGGGCAGTTCTGCATTTAGTGATTGTGAGACCTCTTACAACTACTCTCTTGCAAACAGTGTCATTCAACATGGGTTTAGGCTCAGGAACTGCTTTACTGACACTGATGAGCCTCCAAAACTCAGCTTGTTGGTACCCAGCAGCAGAGATGGCAGGGCCTGCCTTGGAAAAGCGAGTGATCTCAGGAGCTCTGTGCTTCCAGGGCAGCCAGAGGCATGGACGGGACACCCCAAACAAGTGCAGCAGTAAGTGCTCATGGCTGAGGAAAGAAAGAGCATCCCTCCCACAAAAGCAATGCCCTGCATCAACTCCTTCCACTCACACTCCAGCACACAAGGGAACTAGAGAATCATGCTTTGTTTTACAAAACAACTCAACTTAGTCTACGCCACTTCTACTTTAAAAGAAGTTTTTGCATATCCCTAGTCATAATTCATGACACTTTCTAATACTCAAACACAACATTTTTCAAGAATCTTCCAGCTCCCCAATTTCACACCCATCCATAAAGCCATATCAACCCATATGTCTCACATTTTCCATCACCATAACAGTTTGAAAGAAGACAAAGGGGAGGACAGTTAAATCACTTAACATGCATTTCTCCACTATATGTCTGAATAAATCAGCATGAGAATATAAAAATGACTGCTTTTTCAAATGTACATGTGGAAGGACAGAGGGCTAAGACTCAGCTTTTAATATATTTTGTTTTCAATTTCATGTTTACAGTGAATGAGTCACCTTTCATTTCCATTTCGTGGAAACTCTGGGTAGATCACTAAATTAACAAAAATACTGATATACTTTTTGCACTAAGATCTGAATAGTTGTTATACTCTTTTTCTCCTTTTTGGCTGTATAGCGATTGATTTTGTAAATCCAATGCTAAATGTGAAAACCTGTCCTCTTAATTTGAGCATCTCAGATTCCTGAACTGAACTGATTTTCAGATAGCTTTTCCCAGTTTGGGAGTCAGCCCCCCAAGCTTGGATTTCCACAGCATAGCCTCTTCCCTATCCATTTGAATTCTGTCTTCTCAGTTTCCCCTCTCCAGTGCAGCACAGCAGATGACTACTGAGCTCACATGAAACGGGCTCAGTGGCTGACCATGGGGAGACAATGTTTCACTGCAGGTGTTCAAGTTTATTTGATTCACTGCAGCACTTACACAATATCGTGAGGCAGTCTGGGTAGACAAAAACATCAAATCCAGCCTTGAAGAACACCCAACTCTTCAATACATCACTCTGCCTTTCACAAAGAAATCAGAGTTCATATAAACCCCCTGAAGTTATCCTTACTTTGGCACACACCCCACAGCCTACAAAAAGCATGAAAGAACTTTTCAGAAAAGGCAGAGAGTGGCTGCAAGATCAAAAACATTTTCACCTATATTTGGTCTTTGTATTCCCTATCCATAGTGTCCTCAAGACTGAGAGCTGAATATCCTAAAATGAAAGCTTTAGTGAAGTTACTGTTGTAATTGTGGAAATTCTGATACAACTCTCAAGCTTGGAAAGAACAAGCTGCCTTCACACATCTCTATACATCTCAAACAACAGTCACTTCTCAGCAGTCTGTCACTTGCAGTCTTATTCCTTTTTTTTTAATTAATAAAAAAATTACTTCCTTGATTTCTGTAACACCTCCATACAGAGATAAGCAACAGCTTTAAAGGAACACATTTAAAATACTTGTGCTGGCATCCTGGCCCCATCAGAGTTTCAGCACTGACTTAAATTAAAAATGCACTTCAAATGTCATTTATAACAGAAAATACTTGTTGGTTATAAGAACATTTTGCAGAAGAAAAGAAGAAGGCCAAGATTATTTTCTTCTACCTGACCATAAGAAAGAAATTCTAGCATTTGTGAAGCCTGCCCAGTTAAACAAAAAGCAGAAATACCTGCAGCACTACAGAGACAGCATTTCAATTAGAAAAATTACTCCTACAAACATCATAAAATCGAAAGAATCTCTAGAAAATAATGATTCCAGTTAACCCACAGTTTCAGTCCAACCCCTACAATTATGACACAACACAATTTCAAATCCCTCAGAAGTCCTTACTTTGATAATGCAGCTCAAGCTGAAACTGGTATGTTACAGCAGCAGAATAAATGCCACATTCCATCATGAGCGCTAAAAAATATGAAGAATTAGGAAAAGAAATAGAAATTTTTGGACATTGTTTTGGAAATCTTTCAGTAAATAATAGAAAATATACCTACTAATTAGTTTACTGAATGTTAGATTCCTTGGAAACTTGGTGAATATGATAAAAATTTATGTTCAGTAAGGTAACCAGAAAGGCCTATTTAATCAGTGCATGTTCTTTGATAAGCTGCAGAGCTAAGCAATTTTTGAACATTATAAAACTATTAAGGTAAAATATGTCTTATTGACTATCCAGACAAGCAAGTAGTTATGAAATCCAGTAAGTGACAGATAATAAGCATTGCACAAGGGATTCTTCCTGAAGTGAAACACACCCTTGCAGCATATAATATGTCTATTCTTTAGGAAGTAGTTGGAAGGTTTAAGGAGGAGTGCAGACTCAGGCTCTGGAATTTACAAACACCTTACACATCAGACATGCCAGAATTCTCCAGGAGATCCATGCTCCCACAGACCTGAAAGCCATTCCTACACATCAAGCAGTTTCTCCATGGTGCAGTGTAACTAAGAGCAATCATCATCTGGAGCCCTGTTTTCTCCTCCTCTACCTCAACGGACCATTCAGCAAGTCTGAGGGAGGAAAAAAGGCGAGTAGCTGTCTTTTTTTGTATTAGATGGGGAGATTCTCTTGCGGGGCCAAAGAACAATGCCAGCAGTCCCAGTGGTGACAGCTGGGAAACTATCAGGAGTTCCTTAGCAACCACACATGAATGATAACTGAGCTTCAGTTCTCCACAGTTGCCAAGGCTATCGTACACTATCTCCCAGCTACTGCACCAAGGATTAAAAAACGGATGGGGGCTGCAGGGCACACAAACCATCTCCCATTTCTAGTCACGTTTCGAGCTGCACAGGAAGAAGGGAAGGTTTGCACCTCTCCTGTGTCCAGCTCCCCAGCCTGCATCCTGCAGCCAACACGAAGGGAGGCAGTGGGGTCAGCACACCCTGCCCACCAGCACTCCCCAAAGAACAAAGCACCCAGGGAGGATGCCTGTATGAACACCCAGTGCTCCTGTCTGAGTGGAAGGAATAATTAGGTATTTAAGATTTAAATAATTATGTATTTACATAACTAAATTCCAAATTTATTTATGTAAAAGAAACTCTAGGAAAGGCACAGTTGCACCACTTTTTCTGAATAAATTATTCATACAAAAAGGACATAAAAAGATTTCATCAGTGTGCATTATCTTTTCTGGTCATACAAATTTTAAAAAGAAACTGGAAATGTATGTAACAATACCTTAAAAAGAGCTTGTGTTATTTCACAAAGCCAAGGAAAAACCTGAGAGGCTATTCACCAGAATTTAAATCCGTATTTCCACTTGATTCATAAAATCATCTGTGATATTGAAAAAGTGCTTCTGAAACTGCAAAAATATGTGACCTCAAAAGAGATCTATAAATACACCTAAACACTACAAACCCTAAGTTGCATAATAAAGTTGGAACAAAAATTTCAACACGCTCTATTCTTCCAGTGTTTAGACTTTACCTGAATCTGCAGGTCAAAGATGTCAACACTCAGAACATCACTGCTCATCATCCTTTTTATTTTCAGTTTGTCATTGAAAACAACCTGCTATAATGTTGTCTCACTAGCTTTTTGTTCCCAGATCCTATAACCTTACCTCCCTAATGGCTGCTGTGATCAACCATGTGAAAATTATTGCAGCAAATGTTGAAATTGGAAAAAAATAAGATTAATTGTGGTTGTACCAGAAGGGATATGTAAAGCACATTGCACTGCTCGGTTTTAAATAGGTCATGAGCTAGAAGGGAAACGAACACCTCTCATGCACCAGGGAGCCGGGTAATGTTAAAAATCTTACATTTTCTCTGACATCCTAGAATGAACAGAAATCTACTGAATTCTGTATTACTGCAACAATACTGAAGCAGTTTTGTTTTAATAAAATTTATTCATTTAAAAATTAAGCACTGAGAAAGCAAAAATAATTTCTCCTTAACAAAACGGAAGACGGCCACATCGCATGGTACCCAGGAACAGTCAGACTTCTATTCACATAGAACTAGATACTGTGTGGCTCAACTCTCAGATTTTTTCACCCTGGATTTCATCTGAAGCCCTGAAAGATTTATACCCACTGCACATCATGTATTGACTGAATGGCTCTCATTTACTTTTTGAGAATGCTTTGGAAAGAATGGGTTATGTTCCAACTCTTCTTTTCACAAGCTTCTGAAATGCTGTCCGTGAGGATTTAGGCAAACAGGAGTGCTGGCAACTTCCTGTTAAATCCAGTTTGATCCAAACCCCAACAGACAGAGCCTTCTCTAAGAGCACCAGATTCTGCATTAGTCCCACAGTTATATAGCTGCCTCCATTTTTGCGTTTTTCAAGCACATAATTTAACATGACATCCTTTAACAGTAAATGGGTTTTTCAGAGAAGGTCAAAGGTCCTAATGTTTATAAATCTCAAAAATCTTTCTCTTTGTAGAAGACTATCATGTAACTATATCATTTGGCATCATACTGAGCTCTCCCTTCAGTGATTACTGAATTCTTGCCAGGATATGCCATTCCCTTCATTTTTCATTATCACATGACCACCAAAAGCATTAGAATCAGTTCTTTTTTCATCACAGATGCCTGCCCTCTTCCACACTTCTTCTACACTCTGCTATTCCAAACAGGTTTAGCTTTATTCATAGGTTCTAGGCTCTACTGCCATTCCTGAGTGAACTTCCATGAAGCTCTGAAATATTTTCATAACCAAGAACAGTTCCAATTTCTTTTTCAAAACTGTTGTCACAAGCCAGCGCATCTTTCAAACAATTAAAACCATTAGTGCTAGCACTGAACAGAATCTGTGTTCCTAGATTTAGGATCTTACTTCCATCTGATCCCAGCTGTCACGTCTGTTTTAAATGCAAAAGGTCCCTTCCAACTCAAACCATTCTGTGACTCAAAGATTCTATGAGCTGAGGACCTACCCCTGGAGAAATGCTGAAAAAAAAAATAGAAGAGAATTTATGCAGATTTAGAAATACACTTAGGTAGTGGATTGGTCCAAAATACTCATTACTGTTTATCTCCTGTGAGATAAGAATTAGGAGAAATGCAAAGCAGGCACCAAACTTGAAAGAATATAAAGAAGTTTATTAACAGACCTAAAAGAGGAAAAAAAAATTATACCACACCTTCAGAATTCTCCTCCTCCTCCCACCTTCCTCCCTTCTCCCACTGACAATGTGAAAAAACAGCCCTTAAGATGTTCAGTCTGTTACCACTTCCATAACAACCTTGTTCAGTCCATTTAGAAAGAGAAGTCTCTTCTTGCTCATGCTATGAAAACATTATCACAACGGGACAGCCGCCCACTTCCAAATATCGTTCAGTCCATTTAGGAAGAGGAGTCTCTCTGCCTGCGTGTGAGTCCCTTCCCCCGACTTGCAGCTTGTTCAAGGTCACACACAGATAGCAATTGGTTTTCCCACGTTCGACGGTCCACTCTTGAAGTTTTTTGGGGTACAATTTTAAGGTTGAGCCATTCAGAAACAAGAACAGAGGCCCTTCTCCTTCCCTGGGAGCAAAGGGTCTTCATCATCTTCATTGTTAGGACTGTCTCTGGGAGCATCTCTAGGAACTGAGGTTTTCTCCTTTCCTGTTTGGAGCAAAAGTCCTCATCTGGTCCATCTCTCCCTGTCCAAACTTCTCATGAAATTACAGCTGCTTCAGCATCTGCCTATCTCAGCACAGGTGCTTTTGCTCACGAGCTGAACACTCCACCCCCCATATCTCCATGAAATTACAGCGGGATACTCTGATATATCATAGCTTCACAACAGAATTTCAGCTTTAAGCATCTCCTCTCTCTCTTCCCTCAGGTTTTCAGCTCTTCACAGCAGTAAAAGGGTTAATCTCACCTTGGTCTTGCAGCTTTGCAGCTGGAATGTTGAATTTTTCTTATCGCAGTGGAGAGGGGGGAGAGCCGAGCCGCTCTGGCTGCCCACGGCAAGGCAGTGGGGGGGGGTTCCATGGCTGGAACAGGTCCATGGCTTCAGGATGGCCGTGGCCCAGCCCGGCCTGGCCCAAGCAGGGCCTGGCCAGGCCCGCTGGCCCCCACACGGGGCCCGCAGCCACCTGTGCCAGCGCCGGAAACGAGAGAGAGCTTGGGGGGGGGGGGTTTGCCTGTTCTTAAATGTGGATCACAAAGGTGGTCACAACTTTAAGTGGAGATAGGCTCTATCAGGTCCCAGAGGAAGCTGTAAAACACCCCTTAGCAAGGACATCCCTTCCGGGACTATGCTTGCTAACCTATGACAACTTACATCAAATGTCACTGAAAGAAAATGTCACTCCAATTCTCCATCGAAACTACTTTCCTAAATAAAACACTGTGAGTACAAAAGTAAAGTGGAAGCATCATTATCTCAACTCCTCTATCTATTTTATCTAGAGAAAACTAAGCTTTCTGCCCTCATGTCCTTGATGGATATCACCAACAAAAGAAGAGAATTAAGGCTTCAATGAGAGGCACATTCACCCTACAGAGAACACAGCGGAGCTAGAGCAAAACCCTGTCCAATTCTTGCAACAGTGAGAGATCAGACAAACACCTTGTGTAGGTACTGGGATGGCTGAAATATCTCTGCCTGAAGTAGAGACCCAGAAAGCTTCAATTGCTGCAGGGAAGCACAAGATCTGGATGTCTCAAGGTCACACAGAAGCTCTAAAATTTGTTCCAGTAGTACTGATTTATCAAGGTCCTGGAGGACTACTAAACAAAATCACAGCAACTTTCACATATATTCTCTTCTGGTTACTGTTTCAGGAAACAAAAAATCCAGGAGAACGAGAACAGCTTAATGTGTGTGCTAAGAGACAATGACCATTTAGACTAGGAATCATAAATTACTGTAATTACAGAAGTTACCAAACACATTAAATAAAGGAAACATTTATTAATATGTTTCAAACATACCTGCAGATAAAATCTCTGGATTACTTCTTACATTTCATGTGTTGTTCCAAAAGCTCTGGGTTATAACACCTGAAGGAATCTTCCTGTCCGATTCTGTTGATGCAAAAGGCAGGTACTGGCAGAACAGAGCTGCACTATTTTCACCTGATTGTTTATTCTTTAACTGGGAGTAATGAAGTAGAATCTGCAACAGTTTGTCTGCTGTTAGCTATTTTCAGACATGAAGTGGCTCTAGATAGGCACCACAAAATCTTTTGCAGGAAGATTATTTATTAATTCTCTTTCATTTGTACATGAGCACTCATTTTGTCTCCACACCACTCCCAGGAGAAAATCACAGTGCCTGAAAGGTCTGTGGCAACATAAGCCAGAAGCAACAATGACAAGAAGAAGTCCACGTTTGATCCTTCTCTTCAGATTTAGAATTGGCTGCATTAAAATGCTGGCAGATGGACAATGTCACAACTACTCAGTGATGTCTTATTCTCCCTGATCATAGTGAAAAGTGATTTTAGCGTGAGAAGCATTACAGGTATCTGAGTAGGTCAGGATTGGGCAGCAATCATGAGTATAGTGTGTGATGGAGTATTAAAGAGAACTGCTACAATATCTGCAGTCTTGGATGGCAGGAAATACTCAAGAAACTGAAGAAGTAGGATGTAAGGGAAAAAATTTCTGTTTCAACTTATTGCTTCCCCACACTGCTAGTCCCAAGCTGGCACAGCTACATGGCAATGGACTTGTAGAAGAGTATCTTTTCAGTGCCACACGGTGCTAAAGCCGAAACTTCAATGGTGTTCTTTTACCTAAACCAGAAACAGTTGGTCAATGCTTTGATTTTATTCTACAGAAGGAAACAACTCCTCATATCCAAAATATAAATTCAGTTCACAAGTCTCACCGTCAGTCAAAACTCACTGCATTTTGCTGCAACTTTAACATTGCTAATAAAGTTTCTGCTGATTTCACTAACAAGCCAGAAACTAAAGAACCATGTAAAATCAAAGCTTTTGATTTTACAGCCTGCAGGCTGTTTTAAATTTGCATCTATTTGAAACATCCAGATTCCTCACCATAATTTTCCAGTAATTGCAAGTAGGCCAGCACATCAAAAGTAGGCGGACCAGCTACACCACGTGTGGATGTCAGCATCCAGCACTGCTGCTCAGCACAAGAAAGGGTTGCACAACAGGTCCCCAAGGATGAAAAATCATCTTATTGCGAACTTGTGCAGCAGAGCATTACAATTAGCATCACAGATAACACCTTATAACGCAGTTATCTCCATGCAGATGTCACTCAGCACTGCTTTATAAAAGCCACTTTAAAAAAATCCCACCTTCCCCTTAGCCACCTTCCTGTAACACAGCTGTAAGTTCTGTAAGTATGTTTTTACCAAATGTTCTTCTTTTACCACTGATTTTTTGTTAATTACTTCATCACCATTTCCCACCCTTTCAGTTCTGTGGAAAGGGAGGGGAAAAAAAAATTGTTGTTCCTTCTGCACCTCCTGCCTTCTGCTCTTTAGCTTTGCACAGACACAGTCTACAGCAGCAAACCTGTGAAGGACATAATTTAGGAATCAGCTGGAATACCTGTGTGTGGTTAAAAAGGTACCCAGCTGATCGACTCATTCAGGATCCCAGTAGTTTCAAAAAACAAACAAATGTTAACCAGTCTCCACATTTCTGGACTGTAAAGATAAATAATGAGCCCTTTTTTTAGCTTTGGGGAAATTTATTGAAAAGGGAAACTCTATCTGTCTGTCTGCAGAAGCTGCTGTGATAAAGACACCAGTACTACATGACTCAGTCGAGAAGGAATACTGAAGCAGGCAATTCTTTAAAAAAGTTACCTTAAAATTATGCCCGAATGTGGATGTTATGGTTCCTTAAGAACTCAGGGATTGGTTAAAATCATATCAGAAAGAGTAATACAGAATTGCAAGGTATGTATTGTCTGCCATTTTAAAAGGAAAATTTAATCCTAAAAGCACCAAAGCAGATATCATGACTCTATAATGAGTGTAGGACATCCTCAAAGCTAACTTTTAACAATCTCACAGAGCAGATTAAATTTTGGCCTTCCCCATAACTTTATGAATAAAGGGACTAGACAGTGTTTTTTTCCTGAATTCAAAAATAAGTTCACCTTTGAGAACAGGTCATCCGTGAAAAATTCCAGCCTTAAGGATGAATATTTTGAAAGCTCTGAGCATATAAAATAGAATGCCAACAGAAAAATAGTACTGCAACTCAAACCATGGACTGGCATTTTGAACCAGCAAACTTTGAAGGAGAAATATATTCTACTGCTACTGCAATTTTTTCTTTCCTTGCCAAAAGTAGTGACTGAAAAGAAATTATTTCCCTTGAAAAGCCACTCATTTTGGAAAACGAAATATTCTTGTTTAAATAATTATATCAAGGACATATTAATTCCCCTCTTCTAAATAAACTGCATGCAATAAGGAAAAAATATGTACAGTTATTACAGAATTCATTTATAGAACTAATATTAATAGCCTGTAGGTAACTTTCTTCTCCCCATAGAGAATTATAATGAGTTACATCCTTGTCTGTTTTGCACTTTCTTTTAACAACCCCCAGCAAAGGCCAGGAAATCTTTCTCTCATACTTTCTGCTCTGAAGATTATAGCCTGAAAGTTCACTCTGTATGAGGAAATAAACTGAAAAACCTAGAGCATAATTTTATTTATTTAGTTAAAACCTTTTCATACTGTTTCAGGATTACTATGTCCCATTCCAATGCTGCAATTAAATTGAACCAAAATCTTCCAACCAAGACTAATTAAAGCTGTAGTTTCTCAAGTACAAAGTCAGTGTACACATTTACCTACGTTTTCAATTTCACTGCTGATGGTAAATACAACACAAGTACAATATATACATCAAAAACAAAAACATGGTGAAAACTCTTTCTGCTCAGGCTCTTTCAGGAATGATCTGCAGGAAGAGAAGATCAAAAAAAAAGGTGAAATATTTTTCATTTCAATGTGCATTTTAAAGAAACCATTTGCTCCATTGTTTGCACTGACAAGTGCTAAGCCACTTGGTTCTTACAAAAATTTATACATAATTAAATGCATGGATGGAGTTTACCAAATACAGGTTTTTACTGTAGTTGTATCTTCAAAAATAGTTTCAGACACAAGCCAGACTTCAGCGCTGAGCACAATCTCTGCTGCAGCCACCATGCCCTGGCTGGAGGGAACACCCCTATTTCTAAAAAACACCTTTCCCTGACAACTCTTGCAAGAAGAGTCCTGTCAGAGAGTGTCTTCAATCTCAGAGCTGGACTCATTGCCAATCACCAGAATTACGCCTTCTGGAACTCCTCTGAACCCAATGAATGGCTGTCCCCAAAGGCTTTTCAGAGCCCTCTGCAGCAGAGTAGGAAGGAAAAGAAAAAGAACCAACACCTCTGTGCAAGTTGTTCTCCTCAGCATATTTAATGGTATAGTTACAGGTACCAAAACAAAACCAATCTGCTTCTTGAGATACAATTTCATAGGGTTTTGGTTCTTTTACTTACTGATCCATTATTCACTGGCTTTATAATCATATGTAACTCTTACAGATTAAAACCAGTCTGTTGCACTGCAGTGCACTTTTATTACTGTGTGAACATCTAAAGCACCAAGTTCCAACCAAATGCCAGTTTTAAGACTAGAGATTATTTTGGTGAATTTTCTACTTCTGCAGTAAGAATACTCAACGCAGAAGTCAGAGATAAATGTACACCTGTACTGTTCTGTACCTGTTACTGTTATTAAATCACTCCTCAGAGAACCACACTGTATGATTTAGCTCCTTTCCAGGGTACCTTGACAGCTCAAAGCGGCATTCTGTGATAAAACCCCACAAATGTGCTAAAGAACAACATCAGGTTTTGTCACAGTTTATGAACTTAAAAAAAAAAAAAAAAAACAAACAAAACAAAACAAAAAAAAAAAACCAGAAAAAAACCCAAAAACATGCACAAAATCTACAAGCACTACACACTATGAACTATTGCTACAATAATTTGCTTTGATTTTAACAATAAAAAATGCTAACAATATCACCGCATTTCTATCACAATCTTATACCCTTTCATTTGTCAGAAGCAAGTCTAGCAAATCTAACAACTGTTGTAACCTCTATTTACTCCATCTAACCAACTGTCAACCCAGGGTTTTGTTTGTCTGACTAAATACAGAGGTGCACAGTATTTCCCTGTTCCCTGTAATGGAAGATTATAATAGTTAAAAAGAATTTTCTCAAAGTTGTCACTCTGTGCACGCCTGTGCACTGACAGTAGTAATTTCCTACTAAACTTACTAATCTTACAGAAGTTCTTTAGGACTATATAATTGAGATACTCCGATGGGTCTTTTGAGGCAGGGTCACCAGAAGCACATTACAGCAGGGTTCAACTGTCAAATGACAGGTACGTGGAGATAAGAGGCAAACTATTTTGTTTATTTGCCACTTGCTGGACATTAATAGAGGAGGAAAATGCTTTTAGCACAGCACATACAAGGCAGGAGATGTAAGAATATTGTCTGTGTCACTATTACTTGTTGCCAGAAGTATCATGGAAGAAGAAATATTATTTTGCAATGCATTTCAAAAAACTTTCTTGCCCCATCCCCTAGAAATAATTCTGAATTTTTTCTGTTTTCTTCTATTGTTAATCTCTACATAAAGAATTAGGATGCTTTAAACAAAAACACTCTGTTGAAAATGATGGTCCAAAATGCTTTGATACAGACTTGTGTTCTAACAAAACAGGTCTAGAATCTGAAGCTGTGTTGTGAACCTCACTTCCACAAAACGTTGCTACCATTGGATGGATTAGCTAGACTTCTTTTCATCTTACAGACTAATTATCTTATTGATCAGTCAGCATGGCTCTTCGCATTTACTTTTTATTACTGTAGTTTTATTATTTATCATGTATTTAAGTACTGCAGCCTCCATTCTTTCTGTTCCCCTTTGTTTCAAAGCAGATGTATCAAGACACATCAATTAAGTGACCCAAAGAATCCCTAAGTCCACAGAAGGTCATATCTGCTTCCAGTGCATAAAATAAAAAATACCTAGAGCACTGGAGATCACAGCACCCCTGTGAATGTCTGGAAGGACTTAGTAAGGAATCTTGTTTTCAACAGCTGACTCTGGTCTTGTTCAGTAAGTGACTGAGCTGTGCTGCACAGAACTTTAAAACTTGCTGCAGCTGATTAACATTTCCTTGACAACAAGCATCAAAATGCAGCAATTCTACCTGGTCAAAACTCTTCCCTTCTCCTCCCCGCCTTTTTTTTCCTCCCCCTTTTCTAAAATGTTTCTCAGAGACGAACTGTTAACAAAATTTAAATAATGTTGTGCAAGCTAGTTTCAATGGAAACACACTTTTAAAAACAAAATTATCTTCCAGGTTTTTTCAAGGTAAAAATAAGTCATGAACTTTTAGAGAGCTCCTGCTTATGCACCACTCCACACATGTGAATCTACTTACACATTTAAACAGCTTTATTGGATTATGGCCATGAAGATTGATGCTTTAAGTCTCTGCACACAGAAGTCTCATTTGACTCAACAGGATATTTATCCACTAAAAAATGGCAGAACCAAAGCCATATGGCCTTTTGGCTTGGATTACAGAATCATAAGAATATTGTCTTTTTACTCTCCCAAGGGTGAATTAACATAGTCATGGAATTCGAGTATCCTAAGGAAATATTTGTGCCCAAAAAGCAGGAGCTGACTCCTTAAAAGCACAAAGCCCATTCTTTCACAAGTGTTTCTGAAGTAAAGCACTGGACTTCAGTCCAACAGTAAAAACTGTTAAGAATAGTTAAATAATTTACAATATCAATATATAATGTGCTTACATGGGTTTGGTTTGTGTTCTTTATCACAGAATCACAGACTATCCCAAGTTGGAAGGGACCCACAAGGACCATCAAATTCTAACACAACACCAACAAATTTAGACAGGGACGTGAAAAGAACCAGTTTGGAGGTCAGCTGTTCCACAGTGCTGAGGTGGCTTAACACAGGACCCCAATAAGACTGCTTGTGTGAGTAATGCTTTAATTAGCAAACCATTAACAGCCCAGAGGCTTCACAGACAGAGAAGAATGGACGTAACAGATCATATTTCTAAACTGGTGATCTTAGTTCTGGCATAAATAAGTCTGAATCATTTATATCCCCACTAATATTCAACCTTATAAAAGCCCCACACTTCACTTCTACAGCAGCCTTCCCCAGTGCACTGTCACTCAGTGGTAATACAACTGCCCTGTTACAACAGTGTAGTTCTTCCAGTTTTCATCGCTGAATTTCTCAGAATGAAGATGAATGCTGATTTGTGTAAACCTCCTGCTGCTCTGTACACCTGCAGACTGCCTTATGCAGCCCTCCTACTGCCCAGAGCATCTGCTCATATTTTACCTTCAAAATGTACTGCTTCTTCATATTTTGGTTTCTCCTACAACTCCTTAATAAAATCTTTGTAGAGTCAAATGATGAAAAACTGTAAGCCCAGCAAACTACCTTTTTTTCAATGGCAGATTTTGTAGTACCTGAAAACCTGCTCCACTTCATCCCCTTGAAACACTGGGGTTTTCTTTATTAATACCACTTAATGCAATTAGGGGCCACTGAAACAACTTATTTCCCAGATGGAAGAACATAATCTGAAAATACAGAACACTTACCATCTAAGATTTATTCTGCCACTATCTTCTAATTCCTTTCTGAATTTCTTACAACAGCACCACCCATATAATTAAATTCCCAAGAATATATAAACCATTTAAAATACGATTACAGGAATTTGTAACATGCTAAATAGTCACAGTAAATTCTGTTGAGTTTTACCAGTATTGCAAAAAAAAAAAAAAAAAAAAAAAAGAAAAAAAAAAGTGTCATAAAAAGGTCACTTTAACAAAGTTATCCTAGTCAAATTATTCCAGATGAAAAATTAGTTTTCTCCAGATAGAAATGTGTCTGTTACTACATTGTATCTTCAATCACAGGATAAAACTGACATCTGGTTTAGGGGTTTGGTATGAAAATAAAGTATTTTCCAGCCACTCACAGTGAAGAAAGACCCTAATCTTAAGGAAAAAGCCCTACAGCCAAACAGTTAAAATATTGTGAGCTTAAAGGAATAGGGTATGCTTAACATTTATGCAACGTCTTTAATCATAACAATGCCCAGTATTTGACAACAAGTTAACATAATACCATCCTTTTGTAGGGTTGGGGAGGAGATGTGTGTGCTGGTTTTCAACCGTGACACCCAATATATCCAACAAGCTTTCAAAGACCAGGCTCTGCAGGAAATTTAACCAGGTTTACTGTTCCCTGTTGTACTTCCACCCCTTACACTCCAGCAACATTACCCACAGCAAACTGAGGCTGCTAAAATGAAACAGCAAGGAAAGTTTGCTAAATCATATGGTGGCAAAAGGGGAGATCCCCAGCTTGGTCTGCAGCCTCCTCAGGCACTCTGGAAACAACTGTTTACACACACAGTACCAGCAGAGCAGACCCTACAGACTCACTCCCACACACAGCCCCACCTCAGCATTAACAGTATTCAGATCACTAGAATCAGACATGAGAAGAAACACAAGAGTGACAGCTTCACTGTAAGAAGGACTGACAAAGATAGGTGATTGCTTCCTTAAGTTCACTGATTCAGAGTATGGGCATTCTGCTCATAGAAGCAAACCAGTGCTAGACTGGAATTCTTAAATCAGAAGGCTTAACATGGTCCAGTTAAGTAGTTACATATCCTTATTTTAACATTCTGCATTTGAAGAGACCTTTCTGTGGGATCAGAAGTATTCAATACCACTAAAATGAATCTAATAAATAATTGTACATGACAGGCAGTGTAAGACAAAACAGAAAAGGTACACATTTCTCTGTCTTCAAATTTAGAATTAACAGCATGTGTGTATCACAGAGCATCTGTCTGTCTCTCACAAAAGTAAGTAATTGTAAAAATGTACTCAACAATGTCATTTCACTAAGCCACCACCCATTCTATGGAGTACAAAACTTATGGAAAACAGGTGTGATGACTACTAGAACTGTCCCAAAATCCTGTTCATAAACCACACCTAAAATTTCTGATTTCTTCTTTAGAAACTGTACTGAAAAGAACAGTGAATGATTCTCTGTAGCAGGGAGATTATTGCCATTCATTCTTCGGTTACAATGCAGCAGCCCCATTTGTCTCTTCCTGTCATGACAGCATTGCTCTGAATGGACATGATATGAAAATACAATTTTAAATTTTCTATTACAAAAATAACTTTTCCACTGTGCCACATAAAAATTCCCATCAATGTCTAAATGAATTACAATGTAAAGGTAAAACTTGTCAATTAAAAAACTTCTCCAAGTCTCTACCCACCATCTACAGAAGGATTTCATACTGAAGGTGGCAGAAATTTTGTCTTATGACAACTCCATTACTTTCACAAGGTATTCATTAGTGCAGGGTGAATAGATCTACAACTACCTAGCTGTAAGTTCTACAGTTCTTTCAAACTATACTAATCTACTCTATATTCAAAAAACCTATGGGTTAGACATACTGGAAAATAATTCATCTTCTAAGACAATTACAAAACAATTGTTAAGTAAGATTAAAGCCTTTTCCACTCAAAACAACCATATGCTGGACTGACAACTGATTCTACCAAACTACTGAATTTTAAGTCATTTGGTCTGCCACTGCTGCAAGTTACAAAAACAAAGCAGTGTACAGGGTTATAAAAAAAGTTTCTTCATGTGTAACGAAATACAAAAAACAGCTTTATGATACTGCCTTTAACAAGCCCTGAACCATAAACACATACACCATTTTATTTAGGGAACAGAATTTATAAAGTCTATGTACTGCACTTTATTTAAATGTATCTTGCACAGGAGAGACGTGCAATAAGACAGAGTCAAGGTCTGCACAGCACTGCATGGTAGCAGAACGAGACAACAGGCATAAATCAAAAAAGAAAGGTACAGGTTAGATAAAAGCAAAACCTTTTTCCCTGGAAGGACACCCCAGCAGTGGAGCAGGTTTCCCAGAGAGACTGAACAGTCTCATCCTCAGAAAATTTCAAGACATGCCTGGATAAAGCCCTGAGTAACCTCATCTGACCCCCGAGCTGATCCAAGCTGAGCAGGAGGTTGTACCAGGACCCTCACCAGGTCCCTTCAAAATGAAATTATTCCATAATTCTGTAATTACAAAGAGAAAGCAGAGGAACTGATAGTCATAAATAAACCTTTGTGACATTTTTGTGACATATAAAATAATATTGCAGCAAAATTATTATGCAAGGGTATAAAGTCTTTATATGAAGGTCCATAAACCATTCTTATAGTATGCATAAACACAGTAAACTTTGTATGCATGGTAAAAAGTCTAATTTAAAACTTTTGTAAGATTTAACTAGTTATATATTATTAGCACTACTTTTTTCGAAAAAAAGAGGATTAAGTATTACAATTACGTACATCTTGCTATACATAGGCAACTATGCATTTTATTATTTAAGTAATGGACATGCTTCAGCTTTTAACTTTGATTTTCTACCTAAATAAATTTTGCAGGTGCCAGAAAATTTTACAGAACAATTCCCACCAGTGCTAGCACTGCCTCTAGTGAACTCACATTAACAATCTCAAAGAAAGCTGTAATTCAAACTAGATTCTTTGACTAGTAGCACTTTTCATTTTGCTCCCTATGTCCATCATTCTAGTTTAACTACCAGAACAGTAAACATGCTGCAATAACCTGAAACCCTGTTTAAATTAAGGCTAACCTCAATTCACCTAGACCCACCAGAAGAGGGGTATTTTGTTGCGGGATTTTCGTGTTTTGGATTTTTTGTTTTTATTTTGTTTTTGTTTTATTAAGTGGTGCGAGATGTGCCTTAGTGTTTTTATATCTGACTACACAAAACATAGGGCAGTTCTATCCCCGAGGCAGCTTTTTGAGAGCACACAGTCATGTTCACACATACATATTTCCTACATCTGTCAAACTCTGTATCAGAAAAGACTGGAAACAACAACATCTTGGCAGAGCACTTCACCTTCACAGGATACATGCACAATGCAATATCCATAAAGGAAAAAAAAAAAAAAGAAAACAACCTATATGGATCAGACTAAATGTATATTTAGTAAAGCATCCTTGAAGGATGGAATACATCTTAAAGGCCCAACAAGAAAGACACAAACATTTTAGCAGGGCCTGTTGCAGTAAAACAACAGGTAATGGCTTTAAACTAGAAGAGGGTAGATGGGTAGATTTAAGAGTAGATAGAAGGACGAAATTTTGTACAAAGAAAGTGAAACACCCAGCACAGGTTGCCCAGAGAGGCAGCAGATAGCAATCCCTAGAAACATTCATGGTAAGGTTGGCTGGGGCTCTGAGCAACCTGATGTAGCTGAAGATGTCCCTGCTCACTGCAGGGGAGTTGGACTAGATGTCCTTTAAAGGTCCCTTTCAACCGAAAGCCTTCTGTGATTCCATGATCATACCTCTCACATGTGAACAGGAGCACGCCAGTCACAGCTGCCTCCAAGAGTATTGATGAATGCACCAGGGTCAGGGTTTTCTGCTTGGGGTTTTAGAGTATTTGCTACTGTAGAACTGGGGGAATCAGTGATCCAGGCTGGAGGAACAGGTGTGTGAGCAGCAGCCCGGCAGGTCACTCTACAGTGGCACCTATGGCACACTTGCTCACCAGGAGCCACACACACTGCACAGCTTTGTGGGTGATCGGTATCCTCAGCTCTGCTTCCTCTGGGGATCCTGCTTCCCACAGGGAGGGGTACCAGCACTCCGTGAAAAGGTGACAGCTCCCTGCAGAAATGCTTGAAAGTGCCATCTCTAACATCATTTTCTAGAATTTCATTCCGAGTAACACCCCTTCCAAGACTCCTGTAAGATAGGTTAAGGTTTATCTCTACTTACAAGGACAAGGACTTTAAGAGCTGTTTTACTGACAATACTACAAAGCAGTGAAGAAATGAGCTACTAAAGGCAGTGAATGAAGGATACAGAGAGAATTTAATGAAGTTATTTTGAATTATCTTAAAATGCTTCTCTTCTGCATCTTCTTTGGAGGACTTCAATATTGTTCACATCTTTTTTAACATTATTACTGTCTATATTTTCAGAATTGTTTTCTTTTCTCCCTCCCTTGATAACTGCTTTAATTTTGTAACTATGTCAGAAGCATCTGTCATTTCTCCCCTAAACTATGAAAGACACTTAGAAAGGGAGCACATTGCCCTTCTGGACTATCCTTACTACTGACAATAAGTGGTGGAAAAAGATTAGGCAAGATTCATGCAGTATGCAGGCACAGGTACACACACTTCTTTCAATTCATCTTCATTTGTTCTAACCTTTTCAAGATTCTTAACAGCTTCTCAGCTAGCTCTTCGCAATTCTAATGAATCATTTTCCAAAGCAAATAAAAACCTTCCCATTTCATTTTCAGTAAGTCAAGAAAGTGGCCAAAGCCAGGATCAAGAGTTCTTTAGTTCAATTTGTGTTCTCATTAACTCCCTTCCCTGACTACCCAGGTTCAACTGTCTTCACACCACAGCAGGGAATAAACCCACCCTTCTATGATGAAATGCAGTTCACTTTTCCCACAGGCACTCCCACTGAGTTCACTGGGGAGAGGCTCAAGTGTAGCAGGACACTTGGCTGTCATTTTCCTTGGGTTTAAAAAATAAAACCTACCTGTAAATTTGGGGGGGCCAGGAAATAGAGAAGTAATATTACTCCTTATATTGCCTCTGTACCTAGCCTCTCTAATCCTCTCTATCTATTAATTCAGCAATAAAATATCATCAGCATCTCCAAGGTTTTGGTCTGCAGTCAAATTTTAGTTCCAGGGAATTCAGCTCTCCATTTAGGTTCAGATCCTTGACATACAAAGTACCACTCTAAAAATGTTGGCTTTTAGTGAAAATGCCACTTTTGCCAGGAATTTTACCCAGAGACCTGGCAGTTCTGTTATTTGTCTACAAACTAATAATCAGTAAGTAACTTTATTGTAAGGCTTTATTTCAGATCCTGAAATAATTTATAGACCTCTACTAACCTAGAAGAAGAGGAGAAATGCAGCAGTATTTTCTTAAGATGCTCAAGCAAAGACTAACTTAACATTAACTGACTCATCTGAACAAATGAATA
This sequence comes from Coloeus monedula, assembly GCF_965178545.1. NCBI lineage: Eukaryota > Metazoa > Chordata > Aves > Passeriformes > Corvidae > Coloeus > Coloeus monedula. Next base: position 4,957,446 of record NC_138788.1, on the reverse strand, counting down.
AAGTTATAGTACTTCTCTCTAGAGTCTATATAATACCTGTATCAGTCAGTAAAGAAATTCAATCTATCACTCAAAATGTAAACTAACTTTATTGACATGATCATGCCCCAAAAGTCGTGCCTCATACTTTCCCTCTGTCACTTCCTGCAATGGTTTGTGAGTACATGAACAGCTCAGGGAAAGCAACCAGTGTTGCTGAGCACAGCAAGGCACTGGGCTGAGAACAGCCAGGCTCCTGCACACAAGACATTCAGCAGCAGGTTTGCTTACTTCCAGAAGAGACTGGAGAATACCAGTCACCACCACCAGCAAACATGGCTACGGCACTCATTTATAACTCTACCATTGTGAAAGTTCATTCAAGCCTGTAAGATCACTAAAGCTCATGTGCAGAGAATGCACTGTGGATGCAGCTGAACAGTGAAATGGCTGTTGGTAAACAGGACTGCTTTCTCTTTCTCACTCTATGTTCAGGATTAGCATTTCCTCAATACAGCAGCACACAGAAAGATCTGGAAGACAGGAAAAAGGTTCTGCCTCCTCTCAGCTTTTTACAAGGTTTTTCAGTTCTTGATCAGAAATCACATACTAAAACTGAATCCTGAATATGCCTCAAACCCCTGATTTCTCCAAGATTTTAGCTCCTATTCAATCAGCACTTGCAACAGCCACTTTATTCTAAAATCTTTCCAGAACTGACTGTGCCTGAACTTCCTGTTCTAAGCTAGATTTAGTAGTGATTGCACTCTAGTACAATCTGAAGTACTTTCCCAATAATAGTAACTTTTCATATATTCAGTCTGTACTCACAGCACATTACTAGACTATGTCAGGCTCATGTAAGGCCAACCCGTGCTCTGCTAACCAGACCCCCTGAATCCCTACCAGCAATTCTTCCAGGCCTCATTCCCCATTTCTGGGCCATGTTCCCCATGCAAATTAAATGTATTTTTTTACTACAATAACTCTGCACTTCAGACACATCTTCTGCAGAAACTGCACAGACACATCCTTCCCAGACCCAAAAGAGGGGATCATCACTGGGAGATCGTAGCCTCCAGCTCTCTTTACCCAAAAAGATATATGACTGTACTCTGTGACCATGAGGTCTCTTAACCTTCTCCACCTTAGTGAATCCAGTGCCGAATTTCATAACTGCAGATAACATAAGGTGATAAATGCTTTTTTTTTTTTTTTTTTTTTTTTTGCAACCATTTGTGATCTACCTAAAATAAACTACTTGTCCTGTGGTACAGTTTGTACTTCGCTCTCCCACAAACCAAAGAGGATCATCTTTCCTCCAGTGTTAACCAACCAAGTTACAGCTAAAATGAATTTAACTGTTGTTTCATATGTAAATCTTGACTGAAGATTTTATTACATACTATCTCTTGTTCTTACAAAGTCAGATCCATGGTTAAATTAATGCAGAAAAATCCCAAACATTCTTACTCAAGGAAATAAACCTAAATTTAAATCGGACATAGGAAAGCTTTCACTGTCCCACCGCCAACAGAATTTATTGTTATTAGCTATAAAAGCACTGTTACAAGTCTCAAAATCTTACCTACAAAGAAAGTTTTGTTCCATGATGACCATCTATAGAGGCACAATTTCACTAAATCACATGAAGGCAAACTTCAAGACAGATCAGCTGAGTAATAGCCACTGATAGCTGAAAAGTAACTAGCTATAGCACTCTCAAATCCTGAAACACATACAATACAGACTCATTCTAAAAAAAGCTAGATAGCAAATAAAGGAAAATATTAGAGCCTGGTAACCCCCATCAAGCAAGGCCAAGGTCTAACTGTGCTCTCTCAAGAGCCAATGATGACAGGCCTATATATCACAGGCAATCAGATGTATTTTGGCTGGGCTGTGACAACAACCTGGAATTCTAGGGGGATGGAAAGGAGAAAGTCAAAGTTGAGAAGGCCAAAATTAGGCTGGGGCAATGCCTTCTGTCATAACCCATCCCCTGCCCTCCTTCCTGCATGCACAATGTCCCTGTGACCTGTCTGTCCACACATGCACATGCTCCAACTCTTCCTGGTGATCCTTCAGACTCCACATAAAAACCTCCCTGACAGCACAGTGTTTGTGTGTGGACGGACAGGAAAACAGGAGACAGCATCTGTGGGGATGGGATTGTTACGTTTGCTTGAAACTAATGTGGTAAGGATCTTTCTGTGAGCAAAATGAAAGAGTCAATACCTTTAGAACGCACCAATAGAAGTGAGGTGTGGATGACAGATGACAAAAGCTTGGAATAAAGGAGACAAAGTAAGCAAAAATTGATGCAGAGTGACTGGATAAGAAATTTAAGTGCTAAATGACTGGAGTGAGCTTTAGAGGGAAACTGCACATGGGATTATACAAATGCAAAATACAGAAAGTGACTTGATGCAGAATGTACTGGGGCAGGGGTAGGGATGTGTGCAGGAAAGACAACACAAAAAGATGTACTAAATGCCCAACTTGACAAGGTCACTGAGACTACAAAGTAGAATATTGTTTTGGCTTCCAGACAACACTAACACAATTTGTCAGGGTATACAACAGTGATTTCTCTCCTTAGGTTTTTGTTTCAGCCCTGTGTAGCATTGTTTCAGCTTAGCCAAAACAGCTGGAATCCAAAGGCTGAATGATTATCAGGGGTCAGAACCCTCATAAACAGAGCAAACAAGTTCTTCCTTCAAAACAAGGTTGTGAGCCAGGAAAGAGCTGAGAAGCTCCCCTGGTACATAATCCTAACTGGTTACAGAACTTGAGTTTCACAGGAGACACAGAGATCCCCACCTCTACCTCCTAACCTGCTACCACTTGAGGAAAAAAAAAAAACACAACTACATCCTGCATTAACTTAAGGCGTGCAAGAAATTCAAGTTTTCCATTTCGTAATATCAATGTTCTATTTAGTAAAGCACTGAAGTAGGGCCAAGTGCTTAGGGACACACTAACTACACCATAAGCTCAGCCTTCAGAAAAAGACAGCAAGACACAACTGCTCCTGGCAGAGTCTGCTTTGGCTGTTGCCTGCTAAGAGCTACTGGAACAGCATTCCTGCAGGATTTGTTCATCATTCCCATGCATTATGTTCTCAAACCATTTTCCCTTCACAGCTCAGTCATTTTGCAAGGCTTTGCATTTCATCTAATCTGATTTTTATGAAGCGCCAAAGCAGAGAAACATTTTATATGAGAATTTATTTTTCTGTGAGAAGCTGGTGTATGTCTGTCAGGCTGGGATCAATACAATATAACATACTCCTCAGATAACTCTTTCACAAACTACTATTACTGTCATTTTCACCAGGACATAACATCATTCATTAGCCACCCTTTAGTAATCAGAGTTCTGCATTCCAAACTGTTATTGCATTATTTCAGCATCTAAATAGCAGTTTTTTCTCATACTAAGAAAAAAAAAAGCACAGAAAATAACCCAAACCCCCAAACAAAAAAAAAACCTCTGACCACAAACAAAAACAGTAGCTCAGACTATAAGCTATATACTGTCTCTGAGCCTGTAAAAATATGTCAGTTGTCCTCAGACTGAACTTTTTACCTAGTCTGACATAAATCTGTCACAGCCTGACAAAAGGAACTTCAAATATCCACAGAACCTTACCGGCAAGTGCTTATACACCTATAAATCTTTAACTTTTGGATGGAGGCATTTAGTGATGTCTTCCGGTAGATCTGGTACTAAGAGTACTTGCTCAAGGTCACACAAGAAAGCTGTGAGAAAGCCAATTTGAAAATGTTTACAAGACATTTATATACATATCTCCCTCTTCTCTTTGTTTTCCTTTATGACTCAGTAAAGAAATTTTTTATAGTCACCACTCCCTCCTGCTCCAAGCCATTTAACTTTAAAAAAAGAAAGAACAGAATGTCAAATCAAAATAGCACACACATCATTTTTATAGTGTTCAACAGAGGAAGCATCCTCTCTAAATTTAGCTTTTTCTGTAGAATATGCAGATATGTTACTTCCCAGAAAATTAGGAAATGTATTTTCTACTTCAATTATGGCTAAGAATCATATATCAATTTACTCGGTGATGATTTCAACCAATAAAAACATACAAAGTTGTAGATCTAAGAGATGGACAAAGAACTTGGCACAGTCTTTGAAAATAATGTTCCTTAATTATTTCCAGAGATATAAAGTCAGCACTTACACCTCATCCAAACATAAATATTGCTTTTCCTGCACAACTATGAAAGTGTTATGTTTTATAAGATTTATAGGATTTGATTTTAACAAAGGAGGAGGAACTATGTGAAGTTCTGAAAGCCACTGCAGTTTAATGATGGCAGAGGAGCGGCATGACAAAAACCTGCCCAGTAAACAGGATTGTGTTTCATATGGCAGTGGGTTGAATGAACTCATCCTGTGATGACAGAGCACTCAGGGATTGATGACAAAGCTACTGAACACCCTTGCTCCCAATGATCCAGTGTTCAAGAATGGAGATCTGCATGACAATGGGAGACTGAAAGGAAGCAAACTTGACTAGTCCTTTCTCAAAGACAGAAACCAAGCAATTAGTTTAGTCAGCTACACTTAGGTTCCTGAGGAAAAACAATTACAGCAAATAATGAAGGACACTGTTTTATTCATCTAGAAATAAATCCAGGAATGAGTAATAGCCACCATGGGTTTGTCCAGATCAAGGCTTGCCAAATCAGTCTGGGTTTGGAGTTATAGGATTATTAGCAAATACCTCATAATATGACTAGATTATGACGGTCTCGTGTGACTTCAACATAAATGGGGGGGAAAAAGATGAAATTTCTCTGGAATCAATGGAAATTTCTTCAGAACAGTTACCAATGATTCTCTGCAACTACAGAAATGCACTGAATCATTTTCTGCAGCAGTCTGTTTCGGTTGTCTCACTATGGACCATAACTTTGATAAGAAAAGAGAAAAGGATTTCCTGAGGGGGAGGGAGGACAAGGAACCATTAATTCACTGTAGGGCAGGATTTGAACTCAAAGTGATGTTCATAAAGAGGTGTGCTGCTCTCAGATAGGATACAGTAAGGATGAGCACAAGTCATCACATGTAGGCAGGAACAGTCAGCTGCACAATGCATGACTCGAAACAGGCAGCACTTCACAGGAAGTGAAAAGGCTCACCTCACTCCTGCTGTATAAAACTGCAGTTTTGGTTTTTTCCTTGAGACACGGCTGCCTAACAGAATACTGCAATTGTCATGTTATCAGTTATCACTGCTTCATTAAGAACCATTCTCCTTAGACTCTGACCCCATTTTCAATCCCCAAATTCTGGCTTTTTCCCACATTACAATAAACATATCATCTGAAGTATAATTCTACTTCATTAAGAGGAAAAAATAAATTGGTTTCTAGTCTACCGAAAGAATAGAGTTCTAATCTTAGGCACTACTTCCCACTGAAATAAACCACCCAACACATCAAATTTCATAGAGGAGGCATACATGGTACCATAGCAAATTTTCATGTACAAAATCAGTGATGTTTCCAAGTCTCCCATGGAATGCACTCAAAATTCTCTACAGCTTTTAAAGTCATGCCTTTTTAACATTACTTACTTCATTGTCTCTGTAATTTAATTCCTAGCTGAAGATCTCATTTCCTTCCCACTGTTACACTCAATTTTGTATTGTTTGTTTTTTGTTACATTACCTGGGGACTTCTTGGTTGAACTTAAAGCATCATCCATCCTTGGCTCCCAAGACATTTCAGCTACATTTATCAGAGACAAGACTAGACTGGAATCTTTTATCCAAACTGAAGACATTTTGGGCACAGCCAAACCAATTCAGTTTCATAGAAACAGCAACAGTTGGAACTTTGGAAAGATGAGAGGAGGCATGACTTTTTCCCTCAGAGATTTAGCATCCATGCACAGACAGAACAATTGCACACATGGAGATACAAATTAAAATCATTCAAGCCTGGCACTGACAGACACACAAATCCAGCTGAACAACCAAGCTGTTAAAATGTTGATGGGGGATTTGAAAGTCTTCCCCCTACCACTCTGAAGACATTAAAAAATTACAAGCACGGGGAATACAAGCACTTTCAGATGCGCAGGAAAAAGGAAAACCTCTCCACCCATTAAGCAAGCCATAGAGATACACAGGACAGACAGAAGCAATGACCAGATGACAGAGCTATAATCATGGAATAACTAAAGCAACTCAGGTGGCTCAGAACAGAATTCTCATAATTTTTCACTCTCTTAGCTACCGAGACTAATTTGTTGTTGGCTTTTTTAAAAAATGAATGCATAAATCAACTATTTTAATTACACAACAACATGATAGATGTTGTTCCTACGTCAAGGGGAGATAAGCAGCTAGAATACTGGAAATATAACCTGTAGTCTCATTTTATAATTAATACTGTGTGACTACATATTAAAGGAGAAAACAAAAGAAGGCATTTTCAGAAAACTAACAGGAATCAAATGCCTATATGTTCTTAAAATGACTTTGGAGTAAAGTACTAGGCTTCTTTGAAAATTCCTAAACAAGATCTCAACACATTCAACCTGAAAATCTGTAAGATTAGACAGTGGTAGAGTGGTAAATACAAAAGTGAACAAATTCACCCATTTATTAATCCAGGATGGCAATTCAAAGGAAGTAATTCTGCCTTTACCCTCAAACACAGCCAAATGTACGGTCATTTTTAAGTCTGGAGGGAAAAAAGTGAAATCTCATTCAAATTCATTCAATAGTACAAGCCATAAAAATATCCTTAATTCCTGCCCTTTGATTTGCATTTCAGTTCTTTCCCCTTTTTTCAAAAGGCATGGATAATGGACAGAAAGACTACAAGGAGTGATGAATGTATTGCACCTCTTAACTAAGCCATCTCAGTATTTAATTGTCAAAAACATTCATTTTCTGGTTTGAACTTGTCTGACTCCCATCCATTGGATATTGCCATATTTCTGTGTACTAGAATAAAGATTTAGTTAAATACCTCTGTTTCTGACATTTCTAAGCCATAACCTTTTCCAGATAACTTAAGGAGCTCAGTCACATAGCTTTCCTATCATCATGCTTGTTTTCTTGACAATAAATAATTCACCCTGAACTCCCTCCAATTTTCTGCACACTTTTAAAGGGTTTGCCACAAAATAAACCTGCCAGTAGATAAGTGATAATGTCTTTTGAAAACTTGACTCCAGTTGCTGAAGTGGAGCACTTTGGTGAACAAATCTCATACTGTGCTGGCTTTGGCTGGGGTACAGTTAATTTTCTACACACCAGTATGGGCTGTGCTTTGGAGTTGTGCTGGAATCGGTGTTGGTAACACGGGATGTTTTGGTTACTGCTGAGCAAAGCTTACACAGAGCCGAGGCCTCTTCTGGCCCTCACCCCACCAGCGAGGGGTTGTGCCAAGGGATATCCCAGAGCATGTGGGGCCATGCTCAGCACACAAAGCTCAGGGAAGAAGGAAGGGACATTCAGACAGATGCTGTTTGTCTTCCCATGTCACTGTCACATGTGAGGGGCCCTGCTCTCCTGGGGATGGATGAACATCTGCCCAGCCATGGCAAGTGGGGAATTAATTCCTTGTGCTGCTTTCCTTGTGTGCTTGGCTTTTGCTTTATCTGTTAAAATAACTTCATAATCCCATAAGTTTTCTCACTTTCACTCTTCTGATTCTCTCCTCCCAACATGAACAATCAAAGGCGAAGAAAAAAGTGCATTTAATCCATTTTAACAAAAAGAAATACCATTTGACTGAAGAAGCAAGTCATCACTCAAAATTAAAACTTTCAAAATGCAAATTTGACCTGTATGAACATGAAGCCATCTGCAGCACTGATAACAGGGGACTGCACAAAACAACAGGGAATGGCTCTGCTCCATCTACTGGAAGCACTATCTCCCATGAGCTAAATAAATTACTGTGTGCCCCATAAATATCTTTGATACAGTCCTTAACTCCTTTACTTCCCAACACAACTTTTTACAACATTTCTAAATACCACAATCATCAGAAAGAAATCCTAAGAAAAATTTTTTTAATGAAATAACCAAAATGATTTCCCATAGATTCAGTCCTTTAACACACAATTTTCTTGAGGGCATATGATCAACATCAAACAAACAAACCTGAAATTAGAATACTTTACAACGGGATACTGCTTTTGTGTGTGTGCACATACTAAAGTGCTGGTGTCAACTGAAAGATTACCACATTCATGGAGGCTTCTAGTCAAAAACTGAATGTTTTAGGATTACAGTTAGCACTGCTGCAGGCATCCTAAAGGCACTGTTAGCGCTAAGAACAGCGGCAACACCGGCAATTTTTCAGTTTGACAGGTGCTAAATACCACTGAACTTCATTATAAGTCCATTTTTATTGTAGCTATTGCCCAGCACTCCTTAAATGACCTCACTGCAAGATAATTACAATAAATGGCCTTAAACCAGTGCCATTCCAGCTGAACAATATATGGACAACTTGCCTTCAATATGGACAAAGACACACGTAAGAGAAAAGGAAGCATGCACCTACTACAGTATCCCAACAGCAGTGCTGGGATCTATCACTGAGGCCCATCTTATCCCCAAGTCCTTTAACATTTTTTCCTCTCATTTCCCCTGAAAATACTCATATTGAAAAGGTGTTAATATTTAGGTTGATACAAACCAATGTAATGTTTATTTAGCTTTTAATGGAAACATTGCATGAAGTCACAGAGCAAGAGAACAAGTTTTAGTACTCATTGTGGCATGTAGCTATTCTTTTTGGTGAAATTTCAGAGATGAGACAGTATCAAGGAAATTAAAAGCTTGTTTTAAATCAAAGGAATTGCCAGACTATCTCCTGGACAAGAAAGAAAATCTACATTTCTCAGACACAGGTAGCTCCTGGCAGGCTTCAAAATGGCAGCCTGGCTATAAACTGATATTCTCAACCCAAAGGAATTTCTCTAATGGATGCAGCCCAACCATCACCCCAAACAAATCTGCCACTTGTATACTCCTACCACTCACTGAAGTTTGGTCTATATTTATTAATCAATCGTGGGACATTTTGAACATCCTTTAAAAAGCACAGTTTTGATTTCCCATCTGTCCTGTAAACTTTACCACCGAAGAAGTACATTGCTGTATTGCACTTCATGGCTCATGTCTGAAGAAAAAGGACAGAAGCAAATAAATATCTTTCTTTCAAAAGCAACATGCCTTGCTTTCAGCACATAAACCACCTATTTTAGCATGAATGCATTCACATTCATATGATACACAAACGTTTGTCTCCAAACAGATGCAGTAACTCAGCATTTTGCCAGTGGGACTATGAATACACCCTTAACCTAAGACAAGTAAGTGTCGATTTTTATCAGTTAAATGTGCACACTCCACAAACATGTCACAAACTCACAACAGCTTCAGTCCCAAACCAGGTCCGTGGTTTATTTTTGCGTAACTTTGGTAATTAAACCAATTCTCAATCTTTTCACAGAAAGATCACTTTCTTTTTAAAGCAGGGCAAAATTCAAAGCATCTTCTACACTGCATACATATATGCATGCACTTTTCAAATCCCTCACTGCAGATTCTCCAGCAAGTTCTATTGAAACGAAAATCTTGGTATCAACAAGCAAGTAAAATACTCCTCACCATAACCACATAACTACTGCTCAGGTAAGCAATGCAAATTACCTAAAACACAAGTAATCTAATCAATTAACTGATATAAACAGCTGCAAGTGATCTGCCCCAAGCACATGAATTGTTTGACAACACTGACACCAAGTGACAGAATTCAGGAAAACACAAATCACAAGGACCCCCACATCGAAATGTTACAGCATTTTACTTGCCCTCATGCTCTGGAAGAAGCAAAGCCTTATTTTATCAAGAGAAAAAAATCAGTGAATACCCATAATGAAAGATTACATTTTCACATAAGTTATGTATAAGTGACAGAATATCCAACATTAAACACATGTTAACAATTCAATTTAACCTTGATCTTGCAAGCACAAGTCAAAGACTATGTACACTTCAAAGTTTTATGCAAACTAACCACATAAATTCATTTCTAAAGAAGAAAAAAATAGTGGTTTTCATGCACAGTAAGTATTGGATTCCATTAACTTATGGGAATTTGGTTCATTTTTCAAGTAAAGGAATGCAGATAGTACTTCTATACACTTCCATTTAAAAAATTATGTGTTAATGCAACGTTTAATAGTTTGGTACGTCTCACTTACTTGTTTTGCCTGTGCTCCTCTCTGCTGAGAAATCAAAACCGAGGCAGTCCAGCATCATATGCATTAAATAGACTTGGCCCCTCTCCTGCTGCCTTACCTGACACTGTACAGAGCAGAAAACCCAACTAACAGCACAATAACTCCATCAAACACAGCAGTTTTACCACCCACCATGTCTATGCCCAACACGCTGTCTTCTTACAAGCTTCCATGGTCTTACCTGCTGACGTTTGTACGCCAAATAATCAAGATTTTCCAGATCTTTTCGAAACTTTTGGTAGGCTTTCTGTAGATCAGATTTACTGGATACATTTCTTAAAAATTCAAATGTTCTTTGAAACTGTGAGTCAAAAAAACAAAACCAACAAAAAATTATCATTCATACAGTTGCTGTGTTTCAATCTGTATTACTATTCTTTTCTACTAAATGCTAAGGCTATTGAGCTGTGTCACTCTAACCTTTCACATATTCCTACAGCTTTGTTTTGAAACCAATCACGGAATTCAAAGCATTGTACGTATGCCTTCCTCAATTAAATGAAGTCCTCTAACTTCATAGGTCAGACAAAACACAAGCAATCAATCTCTAAAGCTGAGTTCTTTTTCTATGCCAAGTTCCAGGAAGTAATATATACACATAGATTTAAATACTCTCTTTTCAACTAAGAAAAGTGTATGCAATTTTATACAGGCCATGAACTCATTCTTTCAAATGTAACAGCAGAACTTGGAAATCACAGGGTGCATCTTATCAAGTTAATTTACTTAACAGTAATTTAAGACTGGATAATCACCTTAGGCAATGTGCTCACATTCTGCATGAAAACTGTGACAACTCCAATTATACCTCACTATAGACCTTACTTTTAAATTTAAAACTTCTTTCATGCATACACTATTATTAAAAGTAGGACTGGTATTTTTCAGAGATGCACAATGCCAGCCCAGCTGTAGGAACTGTAACAGAAAGGTTAAGAGAAGTGAAAGAGGAATAAGAAAGGTGTGAGAAGAGAATGGGAGGTCCAGCTTCCTTGCAACTTTCAGGAGATCACAAGCTTTCTCCTTTGACTTCCTCTGTTTTCCCAGCTGTAAATATTCTTCTTCACCTCCTGAGCACGTGACAGCTGCAAAGCTGTAGGTAGAGTTCAGTAATACTTTATCACTGTGATTACTGTCAGAAGCAAGTCTATAAACATGTATTTACACTGATACAATCAGGAAGAACTACATGCTTGTAAATCCTTCTGAAATATTGACTTAGCCTACTACAGTTACAGGCCCTGTAGATGAAGTACCTACTTTAAGCTCACATGTGGTACCTATGTCCAGGGAATGAGGCAAAGGACTGCTTTCCAGTCAGTTCTGGAAAACCAAGCACTTCAGTAGTAACTATAGCATACATTTCTCTATACCTCTGCTTAAACTACAACCACTGAATTGGAAAAATGAACCACAAGAGTAGAAGGAAAAAAAAAAAAAAAACCCAAAGCCAAACCTTCACTCCTTTTCCGTCTCTCTTCAAGAAGCTGACAAGATAACTGACAGCCAATGCTGACCATGGATGTGGAGTACTCCAGAGCCCCCCATTCCTGAGCATTTGACTGAGCTCAAGCCCAAGCTGTACCTGATGCTGAACAGCCCCCAGGTATTTCTTGTTGGGGATAATAAGCAACTGCAGTGGATTTCCACTGACAATTTACAACAACTTGCCTAGAACCTTCAGGCAAGTTAGTACTTCTTGTTTGCCACTCTGCAGCCTTTATTTCAGTCTCACTGCTCTCATAATCAAAAGGCAAGTTAAGGCAGTGTTTATATCTATCTGTAATTTATCTTCCTCTACCTCATTCAGCACCACTAGAGGTTAACTGGAGACTTTCTAGTTGCATTTGAAACACTTGCTACCAAAAAATAAAATAAAACTTTCTCACCCAAAGTATATGTTCCTGAATTCTGTACCAACACGGCTGACAGGACACATATGCTAATACTCTGTATTCTTTTCTGTTTGACTTCATAATCTTCCATTTTTTGTATGATTTGGTGTTTTCAGATTTTATCTCTGCTCCAGAGTTGATCTCAAAGCCTTGCATTTGCAATGTTTGCTTTCATCAATTCCTACTCCTAGCAAACCCCTTAGCTGGAAGCAACTTGAGTACAACATTGGCAAACGAGACCTGAGTTCAGTTTAAGGTGACCAAAAGCATGCCATAGTGCTTGCTTTTTTTCAAGAGTGTAAGAAACTACTCGTAATGTCTCTGTCAAGTTCATCATACACCTTCTGCTTCAAACCATGACATATTTCTCCAGAACTTAGCCCAAAACTGTTGCACCCTGTTGTGGGATTGAATGATACAGGGATAAGGCCTCTAATGATTCCCAAACTCACTAAATGAACATAAGGTACAGTCTTTTCTTGAGGTGTCTTCTATTTTTTTTAGATAATCATCAACACGTTAGACTACAATACAGTTGTAGAATCATCATCATCCTTTTAAGGACGTACTTAATCCCACAGCTTTAATTCTTCATTGGCAGGAGCTCTGCTAGCAAGATCACTCACTTCCTTATGTCCTGAAGCAACCTAAACATCAATAATGCATTTGTCTCTCTGGAAAGAGATATAAGAAGCAGCATGAGAGCATGAGCAAATAGAAACCAAATGTGTAACTATAAAGGCAACATGCTTCAATAAAATAGATGGGTAATTGCCAGAACATCCACATCTGTCTTTAGATGCAAGGGAGAAACCCTTTTTAAAAATCTAACTCAAAAGTAAATAAAAAACCAACCAAGCAATTTTAAGGAAACATAGATACACTCTTTCCACTGTCATCAACAGGAAATAGGCAAAATGTGCCTTGGACACACAAAGGTTATCAACACGTGTTAAACTTAAAACTACATCTGGATCTTTCTGCAACATACTTCTATCAGTGTGAATCAGCATTTTGGGGTGAGTAGTAAAAAAACCTGTCTCTTATGTCCTTGTCTAGAGGTGAAAAGAAGTATTAGAATTCCTGACCTTCTTTTTTCTCTCACCAATAATCAAATATAAATAATCATACGAGATTCACAAAAGCTCTTTTCTGCCTGTTCATATTCATGTTTTCAAAGTGCTCTGAACAGTTTCTGGAAGCTGAGAAGTAGCATTCCTTTACTACTTTTGCTCTCTGTGGCACTATGAGGTAGCTACCTGGTCTGATTTTCCCTCTGTGATAAAATCATATCTCTATGATTTTATCAGAGCTGCTTGTGTTTGTCAAGTTCTCATAGATAACTTCCTAGCACAGATACTGCATAGACAGCTTTGTAACTTAAACAGAAGAACATGACTTTATATTCATTAATATCACAGCATTCCTTTCACCAAAAAAACCCACCAGAGAGCCCAGCACCCTGTCCCTAAAACACAGGGTGGGTAACACAGCAGCCCCAATGCCCTGAGCATGCACCATCAAGATGTGAGTGAATGAAGACTCCGCGCTCATCCAACTGGAAACCAACACACACTGCATGTTTCAACTAAGTGAAGCAACTCTCACAGTCCCACTTTAGGTATCACTAAGCAACAAACACCAACAAAACTCAGAAAGTGATGAAGGTCATAAATGTGGACAGGCCAGAAGAGTGCTATTAACACAGCCTCTCTGGAAGTATGATGCTCCTGACTGGGAAGGTAAAGTCCTCCTCTCAGATAATGACCATGGTTTATCTAATTAGTAAGTATGACTGTAAGCATCAGGACTGAATTTCCTATGGTCTCACATCTTATACATTGCAATGTCAAAGATGAGAGGTGAGCTCTGACTGAAGTTTCTCCTGCAGTAAAGCAGATTAACAGCTGAGAAGCCTCTACTGTCTTTATGAGCTCCTAATGTAGCATTTTTGAGCTTTTTCTCCATTATCCTACTTACTTTCAGGAGCCTTGGAACTTTGCTCTGCTGTCATATGTAATGAAAATGAGGCAATGAGATCAAAGAAAACAGGCTGAGACAGAGTAGCTGAATATATCAAAAGGAAATAATATTAAACTCACTAATGGTACTAAAATTTTGATACTACTTAAGCTAAAATTTACTCTGTTTCATCTTCAACATGAGCCATGAAAATTAATGGCTTACCAGCTAAACAGGAGGCCAGGACACAAAATTATGAGATTATAAACATGCAGTGCAAAGTGCTTTATTGCTTACAATTCAGAAATGTGGGAAGGGACATCATTAAATACAGAGTACAAAGTCATATTCCTGGTAACCACCTTACAATCTCCATACAAACAGGAAGAGGGATGGGGGGCAGCAGATCCTGCTTCTCCAGTTTGTGCATGATGCTACTGGACAAACCCCACATCTTTAATGTCACTTGCCTGGGAGTCTAGCTAAGTTGTAAGGATGATGTAATCAACGGGCCTGCTGCACTTCCTTTACTTTGTTTCCTTCTACACAGTTGGTTCAGATTTAGGGCCAGTGCTGCAAAAAGCCACTCTGCTATTCAGGGATTAGGAGAAATGGCTCTTTTTTATTTGTCTAGAGCTCCATGCGTTAAAGGGTATTTGCATTTCAGAGTATCAATAGAATCATCTTCCACTGCACAAGGCAGCACAGTAGCAATGAACTATTTTTTTCCATTGGTAAAATATTTCTCTTTATTTTCATATGGATTAATATGAGTTGAATTAAAGACAAGAAGCAAATTTTACTTCCATTCTGACATAAGGAAGCTGTCCGTTGAAAAACACCTTCCTGTTTTAATAAGGTACTGGTTCTTTAAAGACTAAGTTATACTAAATGTACTACTTTAAATTACCCAGAGATATGGTTGGGAAAAAACCATTCACGATCTCTCTTAAATTCCAATTACTGAACACACATACTTATGAGAAAAAAGCTGCTCGTCTCATATTTTGCTGTAATGGAATGGGCAATGTGCCTCTTTTGGAGAGGTTTATGGAGAGCAGCTCACAGCTTTTTCCATTCAGAAGATATCAGATGCTTTTACTGTCATTTTAAGAAGGTCTGAAGACATACACTGATGATAAAGCAGAAACTGTTTGTTTTGCGTGCATTTCCTCCTTTCTGACTCTCAAAGCACAAATGAGTTATAAAATAAATTTTTCTAGATCAGAATGATCTCTGCATGCTTGAGTTGTTGATCAGACAAGCCATTCTACATTACACCAACTTTGTTACTATACTACCACTAAATTATGTGCCAGGAGATGATTTCCTGTTACAGTGTGGATACTGCAACACGTGTATCAGACAAGGAGGCCCGTGGAAAAAAAATATCTATGGACAGATTCTTGGTAGATGTTTCAGAGATGTTTATTTCTCCACCCGCATGGCCGGGATCTGCCCAGGAACTGCTCAATCACGGGACCCGAGGGTCTTTGCCCGCACAGGGGAACACAAAACAACCAGTGGGGAATGAGGCTGACCAGGGCCAGGGAAACCCTGTGCCTCCCCCCCGGGGCCCCTCTCCCAGGGCTACATGGTGGGGGGGGACCCCAACAACTTCCCAAGATTATTTTCCCAACCTAGAATTTGCCTTCCCATATTAGCACTCTAGAGAAGGAAATTTCAGAACATCACTTCCATATTATTCTCTTATAAGCACTGCACTTCGGTGGTAAGGGCATGCTGCTGTAGAAGCCAAAGACAGTAACGAACACTCCGAAAGCAAGCCTTTAGCAAGGTTCTTTCCCTGATAGGTTCAAAGAGAGTTGACTGCAATGGAGCCCTGGTCACTGACTGGAGCATGCAGGCATCTGCACAATCCAAATAATTATTTCACATACGCCTCTGCTTTTCTAATATCTCACCTTCCAACTTTCCCAAAATAATTTTCCAACTTCATCACCAGACACAATATGGATTTCCCACACTCAGTTGTACTTCTGATGACTTCAAGCATTCTGTATTAACCTCTGCTACAAGCCACCTTTATGTTACTGATCTCCCCATACTTTATGTTTAGAACTTAACTCAGTCCATTTGGAATTTATCATCCCACAGATTGACAATTATTTCTTTTTACAAGTTACAAAGGAGCAGTCAAGAGGTCCCTATACCAAGCACAGAAGTGGATCCAGATTTTATAATCTCATAATTTTGTTGCACTCAAAAGGATGCTCACTTTGAAAAAGCCAACTCCTAAAGGCAATTCTTTGGAAGCTGCTTTTCCTCTGTTACTTAATGCACATCACAGAGTGCCATGGAATTTGCAGAGTGGGATGTTAAACACTGTAGCCCTGATTCCAAACAACTGCATCCCACATACCACAGACCAACCTCTGAGTGGTAGCAAGAATCTCTGTTTGATTGATGAGAAAATAAATAGGAGTATGAACCAAAGGAGAAGCCAAATGTTCTCTCAAAGACTCCTGCAATCTCCTTAATACTCCATATGCTCCAGGAGTTCCCTTGCCAAGGGAGTGACTCGTGCCCAACAAAAGGAAGGTTGTAAGAAGTTAGAATTTAATCTGGCTGCTGCTGTAAAAGACAAGATTTCTATAAGCACCTTAGGAGCAAATGGAGGGCTAAGGACAATCTCCATCCTTTACTGGATGCAGGGGGAAACACAGTGACAAAGAATGAGGAAAAGTCTGAGGTACTTAACACCTTCTGTGTCTCAGCCTTTAGAAGCAGGACCAGTTGTTTTCCAGGTACCCAACTCCCTGAAGTGGAGCACAGGGATGGGGAGCAGAAGGAATCCCCCCCAATCCAAAGGGAAATGTTTAGTGACCTGCTACACCATCTAAGACTCACCCAAGTCCACATGCCCAAGTGATCTGCTGGAGGGTAGGATCTGTAGGGACCTGGATCACTTAAGCACAGTTCTGGGAGTTGAACCAAGTCCCTAAACATGAAGCACAGGACATCCTGAGATGACTTTCCTCTTTCAGTCCATGTAACCATACCACGTCCCTGCTCAAAACATTTTTAATGCTGATGAATACTCCACAGGAAAGGAAGAGACAGCACTACGCTCACAGGGCCCAAGTTCACCAGTTGCTTCTTATCTCTAGCCATTCTCTTTTTTTCCCTGGCAAGAGTTTTAAATAACTCTAAGTGAGCATTCTATAAAGATCATGCTGTCTGAGGCATTCATGAAAAATATGAAGACTTACACAGTTCATCTACAAGCATGACAAGAAGGGGAAAAAGGCAGATAAGACATGTTGGCTCAGCATGATCTGAAACCGATTAGAGAAAGACAAACTGCCAATGCTCTTTGAATGAAACTCTCCAAACTTGTTACTTTCCTGCTCATCTCTTCTGATCAATAAATTCAAGCAATTCCATTAGTCTGTTAATTCACTTAATTAAATAATATCGAGCATTACTAACCATAATGGATGAGCTGCTAACACAGCCCTGAATCAGAGTGCAAAACACAAGACAGCCCTTTGTCTGACTACATTTTTCACAACTCAGTTGTTTTTTCAGAGATTTCAAACACTTGAAGCATGGAAACTCAGACAGAGATAGCTATTTATTTAAACTCTTCTCTGTTAAAAAAAAAAAAAAAAAAAGAGTTGCTTGAAGAAGGAAAGCTTTTCTTTTTGGTGTGATGTACTTTATTTTTCTCAGTGAACTCTAAAAGGATCTTCCTGTTTGCACTGCACTCTCACACTTATAGAACTGTGAATCCCACAAGTGGCCAGAAGTATTCTGTGCCAGAATGTGATCAGTCACTGACAGTTTGTACTGGCATCTAGTATGCATTATTTACACAGACATTTATTCACACTTTGCTTCGTGAAGATCCAATAGAATTCATTACACAACCAAAATTCGCTCCGCTTTATTAGCAAAACTTCTAAAAAGCTAATTTCCTGTTCAAAAAAGTTGAGTTTTGAACATTTGGTTTGAAATTCCTGCCAGGATTATCAAATCCTTTCAAACTCACTAACATGTTATTTCTTAAAAAGTCACATTTCAGTATTTTCGTGACAAAAATATTCAGTATTTTCAGCATCACACACCATTTAATATGAAGACTTTATTACACAGAATTCAAAAACAGTCCTACATCTAAGCAAAATGTTCAGAAAACAATATTCTTAGAGACTACATAAACTGGAAGAAGGTAGCTGAGGTTCATCCTCTCTTCCTAGATATATTTCAACAGGCAGATGTGACAGTAACAGTAGATGAGGATTTCTATGACAGCCAGTCCCATTGTCTTTGTTTTCTTTCTGTTTTTATTCCCAGGTTACTGAGGAAATTAAAATTTAATGATCCAGAGTGTATTCTGTCAGTAGAAAAAGATACAGTTTTAAATGTCAGTGCTAGATCACTGATTTTATTGAGTGACCAAGACTAAAAACTTTCAGCAGTCTTTGATAAATAGGTTTGAAAATTATTAGATACTTAAACAGGTAATTCCCTATTAAATATTTCCATATTGAGCACGATCTCAGTAATACTGTACAGAGATCTTTGATGATGCTGAACCAACTTCTTTCATTTTATACACGCAAATAAAGAAAAGGTCCTTGATTAGAATTTTTATGTCTTTTATTCTACCATTAATTTTTTTTTTTAATTTTTCAAATTAATTTTGGCTTAGTCCTTTTTAATGTCTTCATTCTACCCTATGAAAGATAGAGCTGAGAGACATAGAAATAAAGAGCAATGAAATTTCTCATCTCTTAAATGATAACAGCTGTTAACATCCATGTGTGAGGAAGAGGACAATGCGGTAGAATTATTAAGGTTTTAGAACAAGTGCAAAGAAAAATACCTAATGACTTTTAAAGAGCTGATTTTCAAGGCATATGAACATGCAAAACCCAAGAATATTAGAGCTGATACAGCAAAGACAAGGTCTGCTTTGACACTGTGTGAATACAATGGTTTTTTGTGGGAGCAAGTCCATGTTGAAGGAAAATTGAATTCCTCAGGGAGTTTTAAAGTATAATGGTTTAAGACTTAGAATAGATCCAAGTTGAAATTCATCAAAATATTTAATTGCATTTAAATCTGGCTCAGTTAGCTGTGACCAAAAGTTGTTAGAAACCAAGGGATGTTCAATAGCGTATGCTGAAATTACACTAAGTCGATTTCCTAATTAGATGCCAACATAAAAAGACACTATTACAGCTAATACCACTGTTGGCAAGTTCAACAGCCAGGGCAGAGACTAAACAAATATGCAACACTCTCCTCTAAGAGCTAGGGTGAGCCTTTTTGCACAGGCATTACAGAGAGTGTTATACCACACTAATTTATTCTAAGGTTTCATTTACAAATTCAGTTCTCACTCCTATTAAGAGGAGGTATGGAAGAAGATGACAATGTAATGGCACTCTTTGCAGCGCTAGAATTTTTCCTGTATGATACTTTGCATTCTTTCACCATTTTCTGTTACTGTTTGTTTTAATTTTCAGATGGAAAACATGAAGTGAATTAGACAGCTGTTCAGAAATACTGAAACTCAAGCAAGGAAAATCACCTAATTTTAGTTCTCTCATGTAAAACATACTCAATACATCTCAGAAGAGAGCATCTAGGAATATGAAACTAAGTATTAAAAATGTAATAGACTACCATAAAAAATATCATCATTTAAGAAAATTTTCCACAAACAGTACAAAAGACATAGGCCACCCCTCCTACAGCTGATAAATTTAAACATATAGTACAACACTGAAGCTTCTGCAAGTCAGTGTTCAGTTAGCCTGTGGTGCATCTCTAACAGTTGTCAGTGGTGGATCTTTCAAACCAATATTGAAACCCACACATCATTTTATTATAAAATAATTTTCCTACTCTTATTTGGAGCCAAATTTTCATTCTCTCATCCTCACCAAATTGAACTTGCTTCAACACAGTCCTCTAAGTCACTGTGCTCTCTTGGGGGATGAGGCATTATTAGAGGTAGCACTGATTATTACCTCTGCCCTGAAATATTAGGAAGTCAACAGAAATTTTGTGGATTTATCAGTCTCTTGTCAATTACTGAAGGTATTATGGGAAAAAAAGGAACCAAAAATAGATCCTGTATGCTGAGCTGCAAGTAGATGAGCTTTTTTGGTCCATTCTATAAATCTCATCTACACTTACCCCAGTTGCCCAGGTGTTATGTGCATGAGACCTGCAAGGCTCAAGCACAGAAGGAGTTTCCCATGCTGAAAGAGCCCTGAGCAGTCACACCTGTGGCTAACAGGAGCCTGAGGTGAGGGGAGCGTTACTCACCGCAGTCAGGTGCTGCAGCAGATAGGCCACATCCACCATGTCGGCCAGAATGAGGAGCCTGGTAACAGCTGCCAGCAGGGAGCGAGCTGCTGGGACAACAGCCTGCCTCCTGGGCAGGGAGCAGGGATCACTGGTGAACGCCTCTGCTGACACCTGCAAAGCCTGACCTGCAAAAGGAAGACAAATTCCCTTAGGCTTCATCACAACACCCAGGGGAAAAGACCCTGTCAGTTATTTGGCAAGTCACAAGTATTGCTGATAAATCTGGCATCTCTTTGTTGCCCTAATGCCTTGAAATGAAGGTCAATTACTACAGATCATGCAGGTTAATGTTCCACATTTTCCGTGATGTTCCCTTTCTGTTCTACTCCATCATTTAATTCTGAAATAATTCCCTTCATCACACTATTACTCTTAACTGTACACAACAAAGCCAGGGGCTCTGTCAAACTTTTCTAGTCACTACTTGTTATATTACTATGTACTTTGGTGTCCTTGCTATTAAATAATTCCTGGTCACAGAATGATATCAAATATTGCTCTTCTCATTACAAATAGAAGTTAATGGAATGAAAACCTCATACACTCAAACATCTCACTGACATAAAGTGAAGTCTGTGCCATGGAGCTACTGACTGCCAGTAGACAACAATATACTGCTCTCCAGTGTGAAGTTTGGTAAATGAAATTTAACAATACAGACAACAGTGACAAACACCATAAATACCTGAAGGGAGGCAAAAAGGAGATGGAGCCAGACTGTTCTCAGTGGTGCCCAGCAACAGGGGCAGAAGCAATGGGCACAAACCAACACATGGGAAATTCCACGTAAGCACCAGAAAATGTTTTTTCACTGCGAGAGTGACTCAGCAGTGGCACAGGCTGACCAGGAAGGCTGTGGAGTCTCCATCCTGGGAGGTATTAAAAACCCGACTGGACATGGTCCTGGGCAGACTGCTGGCCCTGCCTGAGCTGGGGCATTAGACTAGACCACCTCCAGAGGTCCCCTCCACCCTCCAACATCCTCTGATTCTGTGAGCAAACACACCTCAGAAAAGTCTTACTATGACTGAGCCCTTAGAAATGAGTGCGACATAAGCTGGGGTGGCCAGATGAACACTGATAAAATCATAACCCTAAAATAGAGCCATGAGATGCAGGCTAGACAGATAGGAGCTACAAGTACAAACAGCAGAAAATGACAGCTCCAACAACATGATGTTAAAACTTTCTTAAACTGCAGTAGACAGCATGATAGTCTGATGCAATTTCATCTGGTTTTATTGTAATTCCCGTCAAGAGGCTATTCTTCCATAATTACATTTGTCACAAACAATGAAACACAAAAAATGCCCTTTTAGTGGCACAAATAGGGATTCAGACAGACAGCAGTATTCATAGTATTTCAATTATTTTAGACAATCAAACAAAAAGCAATTCCAAAAACCAAAGCCAGGATATATCATAACTACACATTACTGTCAGGCAGATATTTCCAAGACTCTGTTCAACACACCCAGATAGATGACTCCCACGTAAATGGTATTCTACCATCAGCTGATCAGCCACTGACAGCTACTGCTGTGTCAAATGACTGATACATGCGCCTACAAAAATCTCTGCTCATGCACAGAAAGACATAAAAACACTCTTCAGCCACAGGTAATTTTTTAAAAAGTTAGAGGATTCACGCACTTTATCCAGCACCAAAAATATTCAAAAACTTAGATGAAAATTCCCTTAAAAACAAGTCAACTGTGAGCCTGTTGGCGATTAGCTGACAGCTTGTGCCAGGCTGTGTCTGTACAGACTGCAACAATGCCACCAACTGCAGGCAGTGAGCGCCCCCCAGAGACAGTGCTCAGCATCACACTAACAATAGCCAAATGCTCTTCACTGGTTTGGGAAAGATCAACAAAATTATGCTTTCTTCTTTTATTTCTTTGAATAGATTTTCTCTCTCCTTTCTAAACCCCATCCAAGCATCACATATTTCTCTCTTCTATTTGTATTTACAACTGGCTTTCTCCTCTCATTTTTTTTATTTTTAACTGCAGCAGTGTGAAATGCACATGGAATGCAGTGAATTTTATGCCATTCTTGTGTCCTCCCACAAGGAGGTATTGTTGCCAAGAAAGTCCTGTCACCCACTCCTGAACTACACTATTAGAGGCTGATGGATTTAGAGTTCCAGAGAAACACAGTTGTCAATAGGAGCTCATTTACTAAGGGGGGTACAGGCATACCAAAATAAGTAAAAAGAGAGCATTTCAAACATTTCAGTCTCAAACTTGAGAGAACAGAAACAAAAACAAAGAAAAAACCCACAGTGGTTTATAATACAGAATCCTAGAATCATTTGGGTTGGAAGGGACCTTAAAGATCATCTAGTTCCAATCCCCCTGCCATGTGCAGGGACACTTACCACCATTCCAGGTTGCTCCAAGCCTCATCCAGACTGGCCCTGGACACTTCCAGGGATGGGGCGGCCACAGCTCCTCTGGGCAACCTGTGCCAGTGCCTCAGCACCCTCACAGGGAAGAATTTCTTCCTAATATCTAATCTACATCACCCTCTGTTTGTTTAAAGCTTTTCCCACTTGTAGAAAGACCCTCTCCAGATCTCTTGTAGGTCCCCCTTGGGTTCTGAAAGGCCCCAGTAATGTCTCCCCAGAGCCTTCTCTTCAGGCTGAACAAGCCCAGCTCTCTCAATGTGTCTTAACAGGAGAGGTGTTCACGTTTGTGGCCTTCTCTGGACTGGCTCCAACAGGTCCATGTCCTTCTTATGTTGAGGGCCTCAGAGCTGAACACAGTATTCTACATGGAGTATCACCAATAATAGAATACTTATTAACTCTTACTTACACTAGTACGCGCAGCATCATATTCTGCAGGCATGAACTAACACATTACGCTGAGTAAGTACCAGCGAAAGCTGGGAGTCAAGGTCACATCACAGCACAAAACAACCTACCCTTTCTAAAAACACAAGATTAAACAATACTAGTCAGCAGTACAATGACCTGTTCTGTTCCTACAAATACCATCTCCATCTGCTACAGCAAATAATAGGATTCTGCTCCAGCCAGCCAGCTGAAGTGACAATATCAATGTCAGGGCACAGCAGATCGATACCTCCTGTATGTTCCTAATATTCAACACCCTGATAAGTCAGATTCTCACAATAGCTTTCTGAAGCTGTTACAGGACATTTCTCTCCTGCCACACAGTCTCTTACCCCACTCAGATACCACTGTATTCTATTGCATTGCAACTATTTCACCGCTGCATACCAGGAAGTTCCACTTCCACATCTCATCCAGTTCTTCCTAACGTGTAACCAGAGCCACCACATATCCCCATCATGCCTTACGCCCACCTCTTCATTCCCCCTTTCCCACTCAGGGATACTGATCCAGTGATGCTGATGTCAATAGTTGTTCTGCAGGGGATCTGTTCTTGGTCTGATGAAAGGAGTGTACAGCACAGACTATTTTAAGCCATTCAAGTTCTGCCTCCCAGAATGGAAGTCCCTTAGAAGCAGAACACACACATGTACCTCTTAATGCAGGATAAGAAAGTGAAGTTTACTTTTAAGATGAGGAAAAGGACAAGTAAGAACACAGTATAATACAAAAGATCCCTGTACCCTTCCTTTAGTACATGCCCTTTTAAGTAAGCCCTCCATTTCTTACCAATATTGTTTGCCATGCCATCAAACTCTTGCCTCCTCTGTTTAATCTCAAAAGACATTAAATATGGCCATTCAAAACGTCAAAGTATTTGTCAGAATTTCCTTTTAAAGAGTAACTTAAGACTCAAAATATAACTCAAGCAAGCAACTTGCTTTCAATTCACTGCTCTATGTGACGACAGGCTTATCTGCAAACACACTTGAACATGATAACAGCTAAACACAAGAAACACTGACATTGCAATAGATAGAAACAAGGCAGACAACAACTGTTGTGTTTCTGACTATATATAGTCAGTCAGCAATGGCAGTAAATACCAAACATTTCAGCTATGTCCATGCAACTGTTTGAGAACTGTAAGCCATCACACCTTGACTTAAATGCAAAAACTCATTATCCTAAGGATAACGTGAGACTTCAGATTTCTACAGCAACATTTCACCACATAAACAACATCATTGTTTGGTCTTAAAATTGATTAAAACTCAAAATCAGGACATGAATTAGAGGCTGATGTTTAGTGTCAGAATCATTCAGGGTTGAACAATGCTTCTTACACCCTTTGCATAGGGGTCAGTTATTGCACAGTACATTCAATCAGAAGGCAATCTTTTGATATGCTGCATACATATGAAATCTCAAGTGAGAGTTTTTCAGTACACTTACTTTGGGGTCTATTATACTATTTTAGAATAAAATTCTGGACATGAGTATCCTTTAACAAAGCTTTACCAAATCAGATCAACAGGAAATCATGGCAGTTCTTCAGCTACTAGGCCAGTGGATTTCTGGATGATACATGAAGTCCACCATCCACACACCTTCCTGCTGACCCGTTTAGCAGAGTTTCAGAAGAAGATGTATCAAGATGTGGATAGGAGTTGAAATGTACTTTCTTGAGAGGAAATGAAGAAAAACATGGAGAACCTCTGTATTAAAATGACTGGCTCCAAAACGATAAATCTTTGGTGAAAGTTCGTGGATGCCAAAGGAAGCAGACACTGTATTTATCCAAGTAACATTTCTGTCATCCATTAAGCAACACCTTCTTTCAGAGGTCACCAACAGAATTCAACTGAATATGAGACTCCAAAATCTCATTTAGTGACAGTGTCAAGAGCAAGCTGTACTCAGGGAAGCCATACCCATGTCATGATTTCTGAACACCGTGAAGCACACATCAGATGAATGAAATACAAAATATTATCATTGCTGTTCATTTTTATCCCATTCATTTGCTCCTATATTCTCCAAAACATTATTTTGAATAGAATTATCAGAAGCAGATTGATAAAAGTCTATCACTCCTTCAAAAGGAGCTCGGTATTAATGAGCTCCAAAAGTAATGAAACAGCATTTTCACACTGGCAACTGACATTTGAAAGGAATAAGTGTTTAATCCTCATGTTGCATCTCCAACTGAACAAGCTCAGCAAGTGACACAAGGCAAAATGCAAGAGGAGGTGAGACAGTATTTATTCTTTCTAGATCTCAGCATGCAAACCTGAGTTTGGTTGATGTGAGTGAAATTATCTAAAGCATTCCTTCTAAATTCCATTATCCAGTAAATACAAGCGGTAGCCATGTGCAAAACCTTCTTATTAATCTAAGACTGTATTAATAAAAGTACCTGCCAGTCACCACAGGAAATTATGCCCACAGGAAATTAAATACTATATGCTATGACATGCAGGGCAGGTGACTGCATGCAACCATGGCTGATGACCATATCCTTTCAAAGAGCTTGAAGTAAATAACTTGAGACATTTAACAGCAGCAGAATGTGGCGTGAATAATAGGCAATAAAGTTACATGTGATGTGGCACGCCACAAATCAAAAATGCACACAGCTTCAAAGGTTAAAAGTTATCTGCAAAATTAAGAAACTGCTATCTCTTTTACAACTGTTTCAACAATTTCTTAAAACTAACCTGTGCAGTTTGGCAAATCCTTGAAGGGAGATGGGCTGCAACCACTCACTTCATCATTGCATAATGATAGGTGATAACATGGACTTAACTTTCTTTTAAAATGCATGGGGTATACATAATCTACTTTATGTATTATTTATTTTTGTAGTTATCTCTGGTCTGGGCCAAGAATCAATAAGTAATACAAAAATATTTCACATTTTCAATTTCTCTATGTATAAAAATCAATATAAAACTAAATATTTTATTCTTACCTTGTGTTATCAGCCTGTAATGGATGAGCTAACATTTTAAGAGTACTCCAAAATGAATGATTTTGCAACAGCCTCAGCTGCTCAGTGTGACAGATAACAGTGATAGTTGCTGGTCATAACACTTTAATCACAAAGGACCTTAAGCTATCTCAGACACCACATGCATAGATCAAACTCTAAACCACAGCCATCTCTGGATTCAGAGGAAGCCAAGAGTAAGTAATCACTGCCGTGAACAACAGCAGAGACTCAAAACCACCCCAGCTGCATGTGCAAGAAGACCAAATAAAATAAAATAAAGAAAAACCTGAATCATTTCCATCTTTAGTAAGGGTAGGGTGATATAATTAAAACATACATGAATTTTAACCTGTGATTTCTGTAAGGGTAGGGTGATATAATTAAAACATACATGAACTTTAACTTGTGATTTCTGTAAGTCGGTCATCCAACTTACTACTATTTCAGCCTGGCCTTCATGTTCACCCAAATATTCCCAGTTTTCATGGGGAAAGTAAAACTCAAGAAAACAACAAAGAGCCAGCAAGAAAATGACTATACAACATCCTCTGCAGATCACAAAAACTAGCCAAGTTTTGGGAATCAGGTTCAAAATGGAGAGGAGTCAGGAGGAAACAGAGTATGACACAATTCACCAGAGAGGAGCTGCTCTATCAGGAGGGGATGAATCTTACGGCAGGTTAAAGGATCCATCTTCCTCCTACTCTCAAAACATACCTCCACACTGGACTATTATACCTTCCCAAATGAAATCCTTACCACTGTACAAAAGAGGGAAGATTGCAGGTTTTAAATTTTTAACTCAAAGGTCTTGGTCTGGGATTCAGGTAAACAGTTCTTTTCAAGAAGAAAGTTAAAATACACATTAACTTTTAGTCATGCTTAACAGCCACTAAAATGATCGAGAGGCATCCTGTCCTCATTGAAAGAAAAAGCAACACATTCCAAACAACAAAACTTCCACTGACATATGTATTTTTTCCTATGGGGCCCAGCTTGCACACTTTACCTCCTTATAGGTGGTAACCCAGAATATACAATTAGACAGCTCCAAGTTCAGACATTTGCATATCAGAACACATTTCCCACATATATTCCAGCTTCACTTTGACACCAGGCATGGTTAAAACAATGCCTTGTGGTGCCTGAATTGTTTGCCATGTACTTACTCTCTTTCCGGACATCAGCAAGAGCTGCATGGAGTTCCTCTTTAAACACAACTGCTTCCTTGGCAATTTTTTCTCCCTTGTCCAATAGATTCCAAGTGGCTTCTTCCACAGAAGCAAGCAAGACACGAGCTCTTTTGGAACGGCCTTTTTTCTTACTAGAAGGATTCTGTGGACAGTTCACTAATGTTGTAACCTACATTTAAAAGAAACAAAAGAGACAATAATGGTTTAAGTTCTACAGGTGAATTTATATTGTTCTCAAAATAAAAAAATACAATTAAGAATAAGCAAAGAGATTTCCTCTGCTTTAGAGAAAGACAGGCAAGCTCAGCATAAATACCAAGAATGGGCAAAACTATTGAATTCAATATGACAATTTTACTCAGTATGTGTCATCTTCATGTTCTTCCTTCTGTAGGATCAAAGCAAAGCCAACAGAAATCTCACTGTTCCATTAACCCTGATGCCAACTCCTGCCACAGTTTATTTTAAAGTCTGCTCTTAATAAAATTTTAAAAAATACCAGAGATATCTGAGGAGGTTTTAGCAAGGCAGGAATCATGGAACGATTAAGGTAGGAAAAGACCTCCAAAATCAAGTCCAGCTGTCAAGCTAACATTACCAAGTGCACCACTAAATCATGTTCCTAAAAACACCACACCCACTTGTTTTTTGAATCCTTCAGGGAGGGTGACTCCAGCATGTCCCTTGGCAGCCTGTTCCAATGCTTAACACTCCTTTCAGGGAAAGGATTTTTCTTAATATCCAATCTAAACTTTCCTCAGTGCAACTTACCTAGCACTTGTTACTTGGGAGAAGAGGCCGACCCCCACCTAGCCACAACCTCCTTTCAGGAAGCTGGAGCGAGCAAGAAGGTGCCCCTGAGCCTCCTCTTCTGCAGGCTGAGAGGAGAAAATCATCCAGCTCCCTCCGCTGTTCCTCATAAGACTTGTGCTCCAGCCCTTTCCCCAGCTCCTCTGCCCTTCTCTGGACACATTCCAACACCTGCATGTCCCTCTTGTCATGAGGGGCCCAAAACTGAACACAGGACTCAATGTGTGGCCTCACCATTGCACAATCACCGCCCTGGTCCTGCTGGCCACAGCATTTCTGACACAAGCCAGCATTTCACCAGCCTTCTTGGCCACCTGGGCACATGCTGGCTCATGTTCAGCTGCTGCCAACCAACACCCCTCCTCCCAGGTTCCTTTTCTCCCCAAGTGCTGAATCTTCCTATACTTCCTGCTTAAGTCTTCCAAGGTATCCCAGAACAAATACCCAAAATGACTACAAACACCTTTCAAAATGCCTTCTCTTCTTACAAGGGAGTATCTGGCCACTTCTTACCATGGCCAGAGCACGGCCAAATTCTTCAGGGTGCTCTCAACATTAAAACTGTACATCAATTTGCCCAGAATTTAGATTTACTGCAGCTTTGTCCAAATCGTATGTTTAACAATCCACTTCAGCATCCATAAAGAACTTATTTTTATAAACCATCCCACTCCACATTCCTCATGATCTGAGTACAGCCTCCACACTCCAACAGAATGTTTCTGAAAGACTATTCTCTAAGGCATTGCTTAAGCTGTTGCACTGAGGAAAGACTCCTGAAACATTTTTGTTAATTGTTATACAAATATTTCAAAGCACACGCTATTTTCATTGAGTTCACTAATGCTTTTTAATCCTCCTATCCTGTTCTCTCTGCCAGAGCATGGGTAGTACAGTGCTACATGGACCTCAGCTCACCTTCAGATCTTGTCCATGAATTCATGCACTTGAGTGCTTTTCATGAACCACTACTTCTAAACATAACTGACAAATATCCTCTGGGTAACATTTCTATAAACACATCTGGGAAACATAAAAGCCCTGACCCCTATACCATTCCTGTGAAATTTGGGGGGAAAAAGGACCATCCACTTGACATCAACTGCTTTCGCATGTCACAAGGGAGATGGCAACATAAATAACTCTAGCTAAGGTTGTTAAAGAAGGCTTGGGTATTTTTCTGACTACTGCTCAAAGGAAGAAAATGGACTTATTTATTGCACATAAATCATCCAGCTGGTAGAGAATGCATTGGGAATAAAAATCTTTATATTTTATTTTTACACTCTCTAATGTCAGTTTTAGAACATTTAAGGCCGTTTCAATGATCATATCTTTAAGAATGAGTTTGAGATTACAGGCTGATACTTCCAATAAGAAAGGCAAAAAACACCATCAAAAATTAGAAGCAGCCTAAAAAATTATCAAATAAAAGGTATTTTTTAAGTCTTAAGTATTTACTCACTATTTCACTAGAAAATAATATATTCTACTTCTCATATTTTTACTGTAGAGGTTTTTTTAATTTAAAATATCATTCTATGTACTGTTCATTCATATGTTGAGGAGGAAAGGAAATAAAATAAATGAAAAAGCATAAAAAAAATAATCATTCCTACAGTTGAACACTCCTGACTCTAAGACCCTGCATCTTTAGCATCACTATCAGGAAATATTGGAGGCAGCAGCTGATCTCAAATACAATTCAAAATTTGTTAGATAGCTCTTTGCCATGGAGACTGTGGAAAACAGAAAAACTACTCTGAATTCTCTAACACAGATGTAAAAACTTTATCCAATCCTACACAGAAAGAATTGAACCACAGAGGAACTAATACAGTGTGCCATTGCCAATAGAGCTTGTACTGTAGTGGCAGAATAGACAGTCAAAGTGATATCATTATAAGGAAAAAGAAAAACATATCCCCATTAATCCTGCTCATGCCTGGCTGCATTGCCTGGTTATGAACACCCTGTTGCCACGCACAGCAGGTCCCCCAGCCTATCTCTGGTAGGAGCAACACAGTTGTGCTAAAGGCACAAGGGGTTTCTAAGCCATTTTCTAGGCCACATGCCCCCATATATACATACATACGTGTGTATATATACATATATATACATACACATGTATATATATATACATACACACACATATATATATATATATATACACGCATACACATACATATATACAAAGCTGAGTCACCCTGTTGTTGCCTGTTATTGCCATTACTTATAAGGCTGAAGGAGTGGGGTTTCTTACGAGGTCATGGTTATCCCAAATACTAAGTTTCCAGGAAACTGTGAAGCAGTTCTTCCAAGGCTATATTCAGTTAAAGGCAGCACTTAGAGGCAATCTTCTAATAGTGCAGTAGTTCAGGAAGCAATGTCTTCGTACCTTGAGCATCAAAATATTTAGTTCACCTTTATCTTAATATACAAATCTTAATATCTTAACATAAAATATATTTTTAAGCATCAATCATAAAACATTCTTTTTTGTTTAAAATGTAATTCAGTGTAATTAGATGTGTAATGCCTAGACATTTAAGAAAAACAAGATGTGAATTCAGTGACGTAATGACAACAGCAGAACCCCTGCCCACTGTTTCAAATCCAAAGTACTGCCCACACAAATAAATACCAACTAGTCCCACTCAGTGTGCAGAAGGTAAACTCACCATAGATAGAACTAAAACCAACAGCATGTGTTTTCCCTGTGAGCAAATGTCTGTGGTGTGGATGACAGGTAGGGACACAAGCCTTTCATCATAACTGTTTTTCATCAGTGATCCAAGGGACTCCAAAATGCAGGGATGTTTCCAACATTTTGTCAGCTGAACCATGCTAACTCACAACTACCTTTCTTAATATGCCAGATGCACTGATTCAGAACCAGATCGAGAAGCTTTCCTTTCAAAACTAACATCCTCAAAGTACCTGGAATAGAATAAAGGCCACAGACAGAGGGAAACCCCCAGGGTAATTCAGGGGCATTGTTTTATTCCAAGGATAGAGAAGTTGCCAATTCACAGAGGGTTTTACACAAAACAGTTGCCATACTGTTTCCAGAGTTTCATAGTAATCACCACTGTCAACAGCACATTGCAGGGAAAACAGTCAATCCAGCAAGTAATCTGCAGCTATTTCCACAACTACTTCCTAGTTACTTCCTAGGCTGGTTTTGCCTTGATTTTTTTCCAATATTGATGCTGTGAACCTAACACTCAGCATAACTGGCTAGGACAGACTTCAGAGAACCTCAAACACTTCCATTGTTTCTTTCCTGCTACAGCATTACAAGACCATTAAATAAATAAATAAATTACAACAGAAATCTCAAAATAAAGTTATACTCTGTTCCAAGCATCAGTTGCTAAAATGAACCTGGCAAGAACAACATTTTTATCTGTGACTGGTCTGATTCTCTTTCTAATCACAGATTTGTTTTCATTTATTACCTTTCCAGCCTCTCAATCACCCTCCACTGAGTATCAGCTTTAATCCCTGTTTTTACATTTTCAACATTTTCTGTCGAAGGATCCACTCAAAACATAAGTTTTCCTTCCACAGGTCTGAAACAAGCAAAACATTAAGCTTAAGAGGGGGAAAAGGCAGTCAAAATTATATTTGCTTAAAACCAAAGCATTTCCAATTGAACAGCCTCAAGCTTTTCAATGGTTTAGAAGAGCTGAGAGGAAACAAAAAAAAAAAAAAGACTTAGATGGTTTCTTTGTTTTATTCTGGAACTGCACTTTGTTTTGTCACGTTTCTTTGATCCTGCAAAACTCAAGCCAAAATTTACTTTTCTTTACCTCTTCTAAAAACACCCCCAGTGTTGCAGCTGCCTGAGCAGTCTGACCTACTGGTCTACAAGAGGTTTTTTAATGCAGTCTATCAAGACATCTATTCTTACTGCTTTGAAACTAATTTTATAACTGATCCACATATTATGCTCCAGCTTGACAACTTCCACAAACCACTGACCTGTTAACCCAGGGGTTTTACAACATCAATCATCCAGGCAAAAAACAAATAAACAAAGGCAGACAAAATGAGAGAGAGGCAACTCAGTTAATAGTAACTGGAAATGAAATCATGATAAAAAAGAAAAGGTTTCTGAAGAAAATAACCTTCCAGAAAGGAAAAATGAGTAAGGGAGGAAAAGAACAGCAGCAACAAAAAAAAAACCAAAAAAAAAAAAAAAAAAAAAAAAAAAAAAAATTCAAATATGATAATGAACAATTAATAAAAGAAAATAAATTAGGTGAGTTAGGGAGAGGCAAAGCTTCAAATGGGGAAAATACAACTTTTCAATAATTACTTATTTCATGCATTGAAAATCCATTTGCAGTGTATTCTACATTTAAGCATCTCCTAGATAACACTGTGGAAGAGACTGGCTAGAACATGCAACATTTATTATGACAGACTGGGTGGCAAAGTTGGAAGTGACCAAGTGAATGACAAAATCTGGAAGAAGGCAGATGCCTCTGGAGAGCTCCTGAGCCACAGTAAAGTACAAATGCAGAAGTGCTGTGGGTGTGACTTTCAGAACAGAGTTCTTAGTTGAAGTTCTTCAGAGTTATTCCCTTCTGTCTATGGTTATCCAGTTTACTTTCTGCAACTCTAAAATACCTGAATTATCAGTGGTTCCAGTAATTTCTCCACTGTAAATGTCTGGATCTGTAGATTCCGAGGATCAATTTTCAGTTTAATGTTTGGCGCTTTTGTTGACATTTCACCTGGGTACAAAACAAGAAAAGTGCAATAAGCCAATATTAACCATGACTACAAGTCTCACTTGTTCTGTCAGAGCCCAGAGACCGTCTATGTGGGTACAGACTTGTTTCATAACAGGCTTATGATTTCAAGAAATTAATTTTTCCAATTCCCTATTTCTAAATTGTGAAAAAAAAATTCTGATACTTACATAAACTGTAAAACCATAGACTTAAAGTACATATAACTCCTTATCTTCACTCACAGATTTCTACACTGACCACATGTTTAAACTACAAGAATAATTGCATTAGAATACCACTGAATATAAGTTCTCTAGTAGTCTAAAAAGGAGCTTTAAAGCAAAAATATTAAATTCCATTACTGAATTTATCACAAAACAAAAACATTAATGCTATGTGCACAATATCTGCATCTTACTCCATGTACCAAATTACAGGGGTTATAATAAACACCTTAAGCACAAAAAACATATAGCAGCCCTTAAAATTTCTGGAAATTAATAGCAGGGAAAAGTGAAGCATTTTGTTATTTTATACCCTGCAATAACAAATATTTTCTAAGTGTCGAGACAGAGTAAGTTGAGAAAGCCTATTACTGAATTCAATAAGATGGAAGTAAAGCTAAGCAAGGTCTTTAAAGTGAATATATCATTCATTAGGAACTTGATGAAAAATCTACTGATGTGAATTAATAGTTTTCACTGAATTCACTGGGCCATGGCTCAGACCATTAGCCGGAAATGTGTGCGTGTCAACAAAGAATTATAACTGCTTTAGTTGGAATGCAACCGATTACTGTCCCAAAATAAAAGACATTTTAAATTTTGCAGTAACTTAGCTTCCCATAAAACACAGCTTGGCAAAACCTTTTTAGCCAATAAAGACTTCAAATACACAAATAAAGGATATCTGTCCTTTTTAAGCAAGACTTACTACAATCATTGCTGCCGCATAATAAAGTAATAAGGTACTGCAATTGTGCAGGCTGAAGAGATATACTGTCACCTTCCAGTGAACCTAGCATTGATTTAATACAACACAGGAGGTCTAAGGTTTCTATAGCAAGTTGTGTAGAAATGGATCTGGAGAGTTATCCACATTTCACTTACAAGCCAAGATAATATGAGCAATAATGAAAGAATTATGGTATAAAGTAATTTAGGGTTTTGCCATTCTTATTAAATGTTACACAAGCACCAAGTTTTTCTTTTATTACAAACTATACTAGTGGCAGACCTAAGTTCCCACAAATTCAGCTGCATCCAGCCAGGTGATAGCAAATGTAAAGAACTGATTTTTTTAGTTTTAATTCCAAGCCAAAAGATAAAGAAAAGAGAAACTTGACATCAGACTGACCAGAATAAAACCTTTCCTTCCACAGAAATTAATAATGGAAAGAGAACTCCAGAAATGTCAAAGCAAATTATCTGCCCATGTTTTACACATTTAACATTTAGATGTTTTTAACAAGCACCAAGGAAATAAAATTTGAGACTCCCAAAATTGGAAGCGTCAGTGGTTCTTTCTGCCCAATACTAATAATTTGCTCTGAAAGCCACTAAGGTCTG
Organism: Coloeus monedula; assembly: GCF_965178545.1. Taxonomy (NCBI): domain Eukaryota; kingdom Metazoa; phylum Chordata; class Aves; order Passeriformes; family Corvidae; genus Coloeus; species Coloeus monedula. Next base: position 4,922,777 of record NC_138788.1, on the reverse strand, counting down.
TCATTCTCATACTTGCTGCCCTCAGTGAGCTTCAGTCCCAAAGCACATTGCCATTTACCTGCTCCCAACACCACAGTGCCTGCACCTCTGGCTGCCCTGCAGTGCTGCAAACACTGGCTCCTGGCTGTGCCTGTTGGTGCAGTCTGTGAACACACAGCAGAGAAGCTCCTGCAATGCTTTTGTTGTGTCTACCCCTGATTCAAAAAGCCTTTAATTCAACAAGATATTGGCCTCCAGCTTCACTGGGATTGCATCAAAGCACATCATTTCGCACTCTGGAAAAGACAGACCCTTTTTTACCATCTGCACTTCACTGGTTTTCTAAATCTTTGGCCAGTATTTCAATGAATCTGCTTTTTATTCACTTTAGAAAAAATAAATCTTTATGATGTTGCTGGTTACCAACCCTTATCTTTGACGTTTTCACAAGTCTCCCAAAATACAGGCACTTCTTGAAATCCATCACAACAGTTGCAAACAGATGGTATCAATTGTGCTGTGAATTTTTTTCCAGTCAAACATACATCAGTTGCAAGGGGACAGGTAAACCAGATGGAGACAGCCCTTTGTGCTTCTACTGAGATCTAAAGAAATTGCTAAATGACTCAGGTTATTCTTTTGCAGATACCCTCATGCTTTAACCTTGCAGTGGCTTCCTCTCAATTCCTAGATAGAAGGGTGTCAGCAACTGCTTTACTCAAAATGGAGAAATAAAACCTTCGCTGCTTGCTCTCAATTCTCACAGCACAATTTTGTATGCTGCACGTTATCTGCAGTAATCAGGCCTTTTCCAAATTTTGGCAGATAAACATGTAGCTTTAATTAAAGTCAATTCCTGTTACTAGAGGATCACTGTGACCAGAATCCCACCACAGAGCACTCTCAAATTGTTACAAGTTGTTACAAATCCAACCGCTGTTTCTGCAGGTCAGAAAAAATGTGAATCCATGTGTCATGACTTTCTCTTTCTGGGTTGTTCTGTGTTTTTGCTTGTTTGTTTCTTACCCTTAGCATATTGTCTAACATCAGCGTTTTTATTCTTTGCTCGAGCCCTGAGTTCAAAAGCCAGTCAAGCCAATAATAGCTTTTAGCCTTGAGTCAGGCCCATAACGAAACATCAACTGAAAGTCAATTGCAAAAAATATTGTCTCTGAAAATTTCAATTATATTCTAAGGTATAAATAACTCACTTAAAGGCTCACTTGCTGATTCCAGCAATATTTTTTAAGTAAAATTCTAATGCTTCCCAAAACTTCCTTAAAGCAGGCAAAAGATGAAAACAGTTTTGCAAGCCAATGCAGTGAAAACGACAAGATCTTAAATTAGTTTGATACTCTGACTACATATTTGTAGCTTACCAGGTTCTCCTTACTGCTAGATACCATACTGGTTAATCAAAACTTAAATTGGATTCTTTAATTATTTTTTTTTTAATTAAGGCAAGGATAAGAGGTGATAGAAAGAAAAATACACACATAGTAAAAATCATCCTGGGATTTTCTCTGGCATTTCCACTTAGTTAGTAAGCGAACCTCTGTCCTTCCAGATAATATTCATTAAGATGACAAAATCTGATGTTTGCCTCAGGAAGAAAATTAAAATCAACAGTCCACCTTCATTTTCTTTTTTATTTTTTTATGCATTTGTCTACTTCAATATAACATCTCCCTAATTACAGCAGGGGCTTTGACTGCAAGACATTTTGGTAAAAGGCTGTATAACCTCACACTCAGTTAGATTAACCTTTACAGGAGGCATTCTCAGCACTGTACACCAGCAGCTCTTACAACACTTAGGATGTTAAGCATGTGTTACCAGATACAGTTGTGTCCCAGAACAGCCAGAAAAGCAACCACCTGCACATTCCTACCAAGTGTTGCCAACCTCAAGATAATGAAAATTTTGTCTTTTCATCAGATGTCCGAACTACTGAGTCTTTTGGTGTAAGAAGAAAAAGATACTAGAAAAACAGCTGAGGTCTATATCCATCTGCAATGCAATGTGAACACAGCACCTGCAGCTTCTAAACTATCTGTAAGTACACTGTATACAGACATAAACTAATAAGTGTCAGAAAGCAGAGCCAAAGACATTCTGCATAAATTAGAAAACCTTTACTTAAGAATCCATTTCCTGCTAGATTGTTAGAAAGCCAACAGTGTATCACTCACCTATCCTAGAAAATATATGGTCCATATTCAGCACTAAAGCAATTGTCTATGTAATTTTCTTGTGTTAGGAACTTCAGTGCAACTGCTTTGGCTCACTGTTGGGCTTCTGAGGCATCTGCAAGGGACTGCCTGACAAGCTCTCCAGTGTATTTCAGGATGACTGACAGGACACAGTGGCTGCTGGAGGGGTGGCAGGGGGATGGGCATCCTTAAAGCTATATAGTAGAGCATAAGCATGTCCAAAAAATTCAGAGTTTAAAATGTTTTGAACAATTAGATGACATGAAGCATGAAATTACTTATAATTCTAGTGATTATTCTTGGAATTTTCAGCACAGCAACTGTTTTGCCATGCATTCTGATTGTATGCCAGCTTCAGTCTGGAGGCAATGACTCACTCTCAGACTCCTGAACTGGACAGCAAAGGGATTCATAAGGCTCTCATCCAGGAACTTGGCACCAAATTTGTTTTCTCTGTTGTTTTTTTCTATTGTATGGTACTCTACAATGACATAAAATATACTATCCTAGCAATTTCAGAAAATGCTATTGCCTTCTAAAAAATGATGTTAAAAAAAGTAGTCAGGATTTGTATTTTTTACCACGATACACATGGACAGGGCACCTGAGGATTTCCAAGATATGAACCATTGCTGAGAACATGTAATAGAGTTTTTTTATTATTTGTTCTTAATTTCAGTATTTCCTATACAGCTTCACTAATTGGTACAAACATCACTCTGGCAATAAAATTTGTTAGCCTTTTTGCTACAGAGCCAATACAGCGAGTGCAAATCAGACTTCATAGAAACCACAAAAACAACTACTGCGTTTTTCTTTAATCCTCTAGCTGACACATGAAATAAGATATTCAGGATGCTAAAATGTTCTATCTTAGGCAAAGTCCATGCTGTTGTACTGCAAACAGAGGACCTCCTGTACTTTGTAGGCCAGAGCATGCTCTGGAATGGAGCAACATCTCCAACACCTGGGAAGGATCTGGCCCATTTAACACCAGGGAAAACCTATAACACACCTGCTAAATTATTTACATTTCCAGACAAAGTCAGACTACTCTCTAACCATCTCAGATTTCATCACTTCTTACCACTAGCAACAAGAAACATGTCCATTAATGCACAGACTTCACAAAGGACAGCTGGAGAAGGTGGCAAGATTCAGACCCATTAATTTAATAACATTTATTTACTGAAAGCTGCTTTATTTAAACAGGCTTTGCATTTAGGTGTAGGCTTGCAATGAAGTAACTGGAAGATTTTTTTAATCTCAGCTCTAAAAATTAAAACCAAAAAACCACAGCAATTCTTTTTACATTTCCTTTCAGTTCTGTCTGTGTTTACTTTCTCCCTAGAGCACTTTTTCAATCCACATCTGAAGAGCAGTTAAAATTCCCAAGAACTTAAGATTTCCACCAAGTTCTTCAACATAGTTCTCAGCTTAAACAATGTCACACATCATACCATACAATCAATCTACCAAGGAAAAGAAAACAGCCTAAGCCTAGTTCTTTATGGATATTGGAGAACCCCCATGGCAAGCAATGGTTCATGACTGACCTAGTGGCATGAAAAGGCTTAACTAAGGTTTATGAAAAAAACCTTTTGAGGTGGGGTAAAGCATTACACCTCAATGAACTTGTCTCATGAAAACTTTCTTATTTCTAGTGAGATAAAAAATTGAGATTTTTCCTAGGTTTATAACATTCAGAACAAGCTCTCTTCTCCTTGTTTAGTAATCATGTTTACTTTTCCTACCATGTTTTCTATCAAAGCACTGTTTCAAGCAGAGGTTGTATTCTGGTATCACATAAGGAAACAGAATCACAGAGGAAAAATTATTTACTCAAGATCACAGAGAATGCCAGTGGCAGAGTACTGGAATAAAACTGTAATAGACACTGAAGCACCTTACTCACACTTTCTTTAACTGAGGCCAAAAAGCAGGCTGAGGAGAGTAAAACATTTTCAGAAACTATTTACACCATAAATCTATAGAACATAATCTTTTCTTCCATACTCCTGTGTCAAGGGTTCGCTGATACTAGTATTGCTTATTCCTAGGAAGGTCAGAAATCTCCCTTAAACATCCTATCAGAATCCCTCCTTTGGTGAATGCACACAATTCCAGCCAGCTGCGACACCAACAAATTCCAGGAGATGTTCCAGCAGAAGTGTGAATCCTACAGGCTGAGCAGCTCCACAGCTTTTGGCTTTGTACTGGCATGCTGGACTGTTTCTCAACCAACAGCTATCCAAAAAATGTATGGCTGTCCTGAGCCTACAGCCACTGCAAGAAAAATCTTCCACAGTGAAGTAGAACACGGAAACTTGTGACCCTGACAGTATTTCACTACATTACCAGTAAACTAAATAATTTCACTCATCAGTGGAGTTCTATTAGATATATACCATTATGGGTGACAGCAGAATTAAAATAATACTGCTTAGGCTAGAAATACTTTAAGAATCTTATGTTTGTAACATTTCTTCCATGTACATTTTTGCAGGTACTGGAGTTTCTGGTCTCAAAACTAGAGTTCTAATATTTAAGGAAATTAAAAGGCATTTACTTTAAAAAAAACAAACAAACAAAAAAAAACCCACACAAAAGAAAGTGGAGTGACATTAGATGGCAGCATTTCACTAAAAAAAAAAAAAAAAATTCATTAATACTTTCTGGACCCATTTTAAATTTTTGAAAAAGAAACCAAAATCCTTTCACATGAGTCTCAGTGCTATTTTCACTGCATGCAGTTTGAGCCCAGAACAACAACTCCTGTCTATTTAAGTGGCACACAGTTCTTACATGGATGGCTATCTGAGCTCCTAACGATAGGTTAAGAAGGTCTGGCTCCAAGCCCTCCCTTTTGTTATCACATTTAAAGTGTTCCTATCTCTGTTCAGAACCAGAGACTCTGTTCAAACAAAGTTCGAGTTGACCTTCCACTAAAAATAGGGTATTGTTCAACTCATTAAAATAACAGACAACAAAAATTCCACTATGTGCTACTGAAAGGGTTTAAATTTTACTTACATTAAATGCAATTCCCCATTTCCCCTTTTTGTTCCTTGCTGACAGTTATCTATTACAACATTACACTCTGGTTTTTGCTTAAAAAATGTCTGTCTCAGCTGCAGTGAGGTAAAAAACAGGGTTCTTTCTTCTCTTTGCAGAGCTGCTACTGATTTTGCCAACAGATTTGGTTGTTTCATACCCATGCACTACCCCTGGATGCTTCACCATCATGTACCATTTTATGTAACTATTTTCAAATTTATATAAAGGTTTGCATTATTTGTTTTGTCCAATGATCTAAATAGTGGTTTAGGATTCTGGAATAGTATTCTTCTTCCACACTGCTTACAGACATGCCCAAAACAACCCCAAAATTAAGGGTAGCAAATGTGACTGATACATTTATATATATATATATATATAAATAAAATGTATTGACTCTGAGATATGCATGAAAATAAAAATGATTCTTAGAAACTGCCTCACTTTGGATGCTAGCAAGCAGCTTCCTAGCACATACAAAAGCACAATCTAATGAAAAGGGACAGAAAACAGTATTTAAGCAAAGCCACAATCCCACCATGCCATGCCTGCAAACATAGAGAGACCTCAACATGGAGATTAATTCCTCCAGTGGGCTTCCCAGAGCTGCACAGCACCCTATTTATTAACTCATGCAACCAGTTTCAAATCACACCATGGTTCAGCAAAAAAACCCTAGACAGCTGATAGAGCACTTCTGGTCAAACAGCTTCAGAAATAAAACCTAAGGAGATTCCAGCCCATTCTAACCTCCGCTCACATTCCAACTCAAAGCAATCTGGCTGAAGAGCAACCATAAGGAAAAAAACCAAAACCAACCAAACTTTGTTCCAAGGTGAATTAATTTCCCAACATTAATCAATGTATTTGAACTAGGCAAAAAGAGTAAGAATTCATTGTGTTTTTTTCCTGCATGCCTGTCACGAGGCCTAATTCTTTGCTGTTGGGTACCTTTGGGGCTTCACTAGGTCTGAACATGGCTCCTGCCTCTGATTTTACTTAATAGAAAAGTGTGCCATAAGGGTTTTGAAATATGCAGAATGCTACACTGAATATAACAGCCCTCCTTTAGCCCTCTATTATAATAAATCTTTTATCTTTAGAAAATTTTTCAAATGGTATAATATTGTGCAGTAAGTCATTATTTTCACACCGAGGTGTGATAAACATACATTTACACAAAACTTCCTTCAGTTAGGTGCAACATCCAGCAAAGTACTAGGAGGTAAACTAAACTTTTTAAAATAATAGCATCCATGCAACATTTTACTCTTCCTCTTCCAATATTCCAAAATGGCTTCTCATATTTGGAAAATATGCAAACACACTGCACAACTTCGGCTACTGGCTTAAAGTGATAAGACCATGATGATTTAAAATATTCAGAATTTTTTTTTAATATTCAGATATTTTAAATCATGTTTAAAAGTTCATTTTTCAGAACGTTGGCTAAGAAACCCAGCCTTTTAACTTTTCTTAAACTTTTGAAGTGATTATTTTTTTAAGCAGCTATAGTTCCATTTATAGCTTCATGTACTTACACTAAGAGGAAAAAAGCCTAGATTCTTCTTCAATCTTACCTTTTGAATCACGACTCTAACTAAAGGAGTTCCTAGAAACAGCTCTGTGAAGAACTCCTCTTGATGCAGCTGGACTCCACGGGCACCAACAGCAAGGCTGCAAACGGCTGCCTGTCAGTCCCAGTTTGTAAGAAACAAACTGGGAGGGCAGCACTCAACTGGAACTCCTCCCAAAGTGGCAATGCCTGACTTCACTGACAACTTGCTACTGAAAACACCACTTGAGAGACACCCAAGCCCATTCCTAGCCTTGCAAACTAGGTTTGACACAGGGCTTTTAGAACCTAGATCAGGCACCAGGGAAGCCAGTGGCAAAGTCTCCTTAAAAATCAATGAGGTTTAGGCTGAACATCAGAAGGGAAAGGGGAAGAAGGAAAGCAAAGGCCATTACTGTAAATCCCCACTCAAATATAGATGCAGTGTACATCTCCTCCATTTGCCTTCACAAAACACTCAAAACACACTCCCAGACTGATAATCCCACATTTGTAAGATTTTCCACCAACGCAGCCATTTAAAAAACGGATATGAGTGAAGTTTGGTTAATCTGCTAACATAGAAACTAGAGTATCCTGAAGTGCAGTTTACAATACACGTAGAACAAGAAAACCGTCCTAAAATTCCCAAAAGGCAGAGGTTGCTCAACATTTGCATCTATTCTTCTAAAGACTGAAGGTCTTAAATCATTCAGTCTGAAAATTTGTACGAGGTCCACGTGTCAGGCTGAATTTTCATTTTGGAAAATTTCAACCAAAGCAGTTTGGCTATTTTGAGTTGATTTAGAGGTTAAAAGGGCACAGACAGCCTAAAGGTTGAGGTAACCTAACACCACCTAACAGCACTGTGGAGACTCAACAAGGAATAAGGGAAAAACCCCCAAACTTAAGGAAGGAGCACATGCTGTGACTACACAGAAGAGAGAAGAAAAATGTCTTGGACATACATAACAGACAGTACTGAAACAGTTGCAAGGAACGGGGAAGAAAAAAAAATCAATCACATTTAAGCCCTGTCATGCAATGGCCAACTGATTTCAATTGTGTCTTCTGCACTTAAAGATGCATAGAAGGAATGCAGCAAAAAGGATTATGGATGCACAAGCATCAAATATTATTCATATAAACTAAGCAGACTTTCCTAGATTATACAGTGATTTATTATGGGGAAATGTACTTGGTATTGCCATATTAAGCTTACAATTTTATTCATAATTCATTCCTCTCAGGTTTATATTTGAAACTTTAACCCTGAAAAAAAGTCCTTTTCTCACCTGCCACTCGTTAATTTAGAAGACATTAACAACAACAGACAGATAAGAAAGCTGCTAGAGTAAAATTAAATTTTCTGAGTACTATATTAAAAACTATATCACACAATGCAAGTATGAATCTCACCATCTGCAGTTAGTACTTCTCAGCATTTCTTAGCTCTCTCATTTACCTCATGAATGTTATTTGAAAAAACCAAAATGCAATTCACTTCACTGCAAAGTTCAATATAGACAAGTGGAGTTATGTAAATGATCCCTATTACACTTTTTAAATAATTAGATCTCTGTAACTGCATCAGTGTTTTACCTATTAAGCAAATTACTCCTCTTTTTGTCCCATCATTTTGAGTTATCAAATGAAGATTCAGCTGCTTAAGGTAAGCACCTAGTACCATTTTACATACTGTAGAATCCACCATAAAAGCCTCTTGGACATCCCAGGTCTCCCACAGCCTTCAACCACATATGCAAGGGCTGGACGTGAGGATGCTTTAAAAGGCCAAAAGTGCCTAAAATGGTGCAAGACACCTATGTTCAGGCACCTCTCACAACTGGAGAGACAACTCTTTCCAATTCCTGGTGCTTATTAAGAGGGATTACTTCAAAAGCTGGGTTATCTTCAGGGCAGCAGTCAGAATTGGCAGGGTTTGAACAAGGTTCTTGCCATCCCAGACCAGTAAAAATAAGGACCTTCTTACGAAAGACCCTGAAAGCATTTTCAAGTGTTGCTGAGGCAGCTGCTAGCAAGGCTGAGAGTTCGTACTAATATGCCAGAAATGGGGCAGCAGGAGCAACTACATTCATTTCCCTGGCAAGATAGACAAAAGCAGAAGGCACTACACTAAAAGAGACCTCCCAAAACCCCTGTACAAAATTTGGTTTTGCCTACTTATATGCTCATACCATTCATGCCACAGAAGTCAGTTTGAAATGCTGAAAGCTCTGAGCAAAAGACAGCCGGGTCCAGGATACACCAGAGTATCCAGAAACGCCTCTCCGAGCCACATTCTCTCCTCAGCGATGGGGGGACACTGATACGCCTTTTTGCCCCGAGATCCTCCTCAGTTTCTACACTAAAGGGGCCGCCTGCCTCATCAACCTGCTGAAGACACGTGCACTTGCTTTCCAACACGCCCTGTTCCCACTTCCCTTCGCTTCTTCTCCTCCCCACAGGACACAGGTGCTTTTCCCTCATTCCTTGGGGCGGGCTCGGCAACACACCCAGACCACGGCCTGACCTGAGGGGGAAAGCGCGCGACCCTGAGAGGCGGGCGTGACCTGAGCGGAGGCGTCTGACCTGTGGGGACCCGGGCGTAACCCTGACTTTAGGGGAGGGGTCCTGACCTGAGGGGACGCGAAGGGAGGGGTCTGACCTTAGGAGAGGGGCCGGACGGGTCCGACCTGTGGGGACCCGAGGAGGACCGGACACGGCGGGAGGGGTCGCATGTGAGGAGGGGCCAGCCCCTGCCCCGCGCTGAGGGGACGGGCCCGCCGCTCTCCCTTCGCCCCGTGACAGGTAGTTCAGGGAGGGAACCTGTGCACTAAGCCTATTTGTTGGGGTTGATTTGAAATCATTTTATGTCAGTGTTCACGTATCCTCCCTTCTGACATACCCTATTTTTTGGTTAGTAGGTTGTTCCAGTCCTCCATGATTCCCCCTCTAGTTGGTTCACCAGACAAGGTTCTACTTTTTTATGTTCTGCTGTAAGACTGGGTAGGATTTTGCAGCTGTAAATGGGAGCTAGACCCATTCAGACACTGCATTTCTGGCAAACACGTTGAAAACTGAAACGGATAAGGTACCCATAAAAACAAAGCAAATTTAAAATCAAACAAAGTATCTGTATCTGCATGGGATGAAGATAATCCCAGTCTTGGCCAGTGATCGTCCAGGTAAGGAACCTGGCTGGTTCACATTTGTGTCTCATGTACCTTGGGATTTCATTCCCACAGGAGGCAAATCAAAAATTCGTAACTGGTGAGTGGCTAAATCTAGCTCCAGAATGGCATCAGGGCACGGACAGACTGTCTGAGACCAGTCATTGGACCTTACACTCAGCCCTGTGCCCACCAATATAGATGTCATCGTATTTTCTTAAATTAATTAGATTAAGATAAGCCAAAGAAAATTTTATCATCAGGTTCTTTAACAAAATTTCACTCTCCTGCAATAACTTTTGATATTAGCTGTCACTTGAAACAGTTCAGAAATAAATCTATTTTTTTTACAGAGAGCACATTCCAGTATTTTGACTCTCCATTTGCCTTCAGCTATTATCTGTAAGTAAATCCAGTAATTAGTAATTTCTTTCTATTTTCAGTTGTTTACAAATGTATTTATTTCTAATGGAAACATTAAGTTAATATATTTCACATTTGTACCTTATTATTTAATCAAGCTTGTCAAAACTATATTGAATCCATAAGACATGGTTTTATACAAACAATAAATAATGTTATTTAAAGGTATGACTCTTGAAAAACAGCCTGCTTACCAGGCACTAATAACCCACTCCTATTGAGAAACCATGCAGTATGAAATTAGCCATTTGGGAGCTTAAATTGCAAAATGTTATATCGCTGAAAGTGTCAGAAATGAAACAGCAGTGCCTGAAGTTCATAAACTTGTGCTTAGCTCTTCTTGGGATTTACACAAATCTCAAGACCTCCACTGCTCCATTCCAAAACTATCTTCTGGAATTTTCACCAGGAATATTTTTCTTGAGTAGGAAGTATAGGCTGTTAAGGTGAGAATAACCGAAGACTAAAAAGGATTATTTATGAAGATCCCAAGGTTCTCAGACAATTCAACAAAAGCACACTATCACTGTTTCTCCACGTGCAGCCCATCAGTGACAGAAATCAGCGCCAACATACACCTATAAAAAAATCAAACTTTCAACCATGAGTCCTAATACTGTACACCACAGATTTCTGCACAAGTACAATGCTAACAGAAGGTGTGTACTTAGTACATCTTTAATATTGTAAAATAACATATCTGTAGTAGCTCGATTCAAAAAAGGGGACATTGAACTGAGAGACCCATGGTAAATTGCCTCTGAAGGATAATTAAAGTTGGTTTTATTCTATTTGTTACCGAGTTTTAGCTTTCCTTCATTCAAGGTCTTGCAATTCAAAATGTACAAAGTATTTAATTTTCAAGAATTGGGAAGGTTTATTGCTGTGATCTATCTCTGAGGCATAATAGCAATTAAAGTGGTCATTTACCCAGGATAGTTGCAACCAGCCAATACTACAAACAGATTTAAAGTTTACACACAGATGTGACTAAGCCAACCACTAACCAACAGAGATTTTCTGATGAAGGATGTTTTTCATAATTGACCACTATCTGATTTAGTTTCTAAATCTTCTGCTAGTTGCAGGTACTAACACAAGGCGCACCTGCTGACTCTGCCTAATATCATAATTCCTCTCTGTAAGTGACAGTGTGAAAATATAGCCCGTAAAACTCAGCAAAATCACAGTTTTTAATCACAACTATTTAAAACAGACTGCATATATTATTTTTATGGGGGAAAAAACCCCAACAAAGTGGAAAATATGATTAAATGAAAAATAAATTAAACAAAAAATCATGTATTTTAAGATTTGAAGCCTACAAAAGGTGAGTAAATCAGGGTCTCCATATCCACGCAGATCTCTGTGCTCAGAACAGGGACAAAAGTCAAGCAATACAGCATGGGAGTCAGAAGCACATTTTACTTTCACACAGGTGCTAAGAATGTTACTCTTTATGATGTTGCTGATGCATTATGAAAGCCAAGTCTCATTAATAAACCTATCATGAGGGTATTTTTGGCCCAGAGGAGCATTTTCATAAGATATTCAGCATCACTGGATTTTGAAAGCATATTTTAACTTCTGTTTTCATAAAAATGTAGGAAATGTGTGGGTAAACCAGTTGCAAATAGGAACACGCTTTTTGTTTAAAACCCAGTAAATTTGGTAAAAATATATTAAGGAAAAAGGTTCCAATCCAGTAGCACACGTGTGCCTAAATTTGCTAAGATTATTTATTAAAAATAAGAATGCAACAAAACATTTGGCTGCACTGACACCTACAACATTCAGTGATATAATTTGATAATCTTGTAACACTGAGCCTGTAATTTCATTAAAATTTAAGTAGAACTAATAGCATTTTTCCAAAAATGATCTATTACTGAACATATGAGAGGATTAGAGGCAAAAGCAGATTCTACAGTCTGTTCACTTTAAGAGCCACGTTTTCAATAGTAAAATGAAAGCTTCAGGATAAAATTGTATGCCTCTTTTTGCATATGCATGGCTGTTTAGACACCTTAATTAATATTTAGCTGCATAAGCAGGATTAGCAAACAGTCCATGTTTATTCACACACTTGTGTTGACAGATGTCATGCTGCTTTCATTTAAAATGTTGCTTTAAATAAGTTGATTAAGCATCTGCAAGCAGAGCCAGACAGATGCACAGGAAGCTGCAGCTGTTTGCCTTCAATGAACACATCAGTACAAAGCATCAGCACTTTCTCAACATTACCTTGCCAGCAGCCTCAAATCCTTGAGCAGAAAGGACCAGCAGTAGAACAACACTTTGGTTTACCTAACTAGCAGAAAATTTTATTGTTCTTCTAGATAATGTTCATAAAAAATACCATGGGACACCAATTAATTTCATGGAAGGTGCCCAGTAGCTATTATATCACAACAAATGTTGTCATCATCGACAAGCAAACAAGGGAAAGTTTGACATGTCCTAACTAAATGAATGAAGCCACTTTTGATTCTCTACCTGAAACTTGTTCCCAAATCCATTCTTAGGTATTCACGGAATGGGAAATTCTAGCCATACAGAATTTTCTATAGTAAATGCTTGTTTTCATTGTCTGTATGCTTTCAGCTTTATTAAATGATCTACCAAGCTAATAGAGAAAGAGGAGGAATACAGAAGAAATGTACTTCAGTATGCAGCATTAGTTTTCCTACTGTTAATTATTAGTTTTTTCAGGGAGAAAATACGAAATTCTGTAGTTTTAGTGGTGCAAGCATTATCTGTTGTAATACACAGTTTATGTTGGAGCCATTATTTCATTCACATTCTTCAAGGGAGATGTAAAATTTGCTCTTGAATATTCTAAGTTATGCATAGGCACAAAGTTGCTGTTCTACCAACATGGCTGTAAATATTTGTTAGCTTAGGCAGGATCTAATCTATTTTTTCTGTTGCAGGCATCATAGATTGCTAACAGGAATAAATGCTGAAACTATTGAATTTGTAAAAGTGATAGAGATGGATTAAATAAAAGGCCACAGAGCAAATGGTGGAGAAGGGATGGAACAAGCATTACAAAATTGACATTGCACTTAGGGTCAACAAAGACAAGAAACCTGAAGGACTGAAGTGCTTGGGGCTCAGTCCTGTATTTCTAAAGATTTCCTTGTGCATTTTTGCTACTGGTCAGTTAATCTGTCCATGTGCTATTGAAGATTCTTCAGTATCTGTCCTCTTTACCTGAAGAAATTAAAAACATGTAAAAATGTAGACAATTCTATCCTAGCACCTTTAACAGTCCTAGACCAGACTGACCTCTGTTACCTATTCCAGCGTCAAGATCTTGCTAGTTTTAAGTGATTAAGAAATAAAACTTTTAAGATTCCTTTGGGAGATAAATTTACTTTCTCTGCGAGGATTGATACATCAAAGAGCTGCTCTTTCTGCACGTGGTCCCCGCACACTCATTCTGCTCTGCACTTGCAGCTTGCGCTGAGAACACTGGAGGTCACTCCAGCATTGCTCAATCAACGACTTCCTCCAAAGAGACAGACACCGAGTTTCTCTCTCAGTGTTCAATTGAATGGAGTTGGTTAAATATAACACTGTGTGCCTTGTCAAACGACTCTCGGCCACCTCGGGATTTATGTTTTACTGAAATTGCACATTTTATCTCGAGTCCTACGTGAACACAAAGCAATTATCGTTTAAAGAAAAAAAAAGTTTTTCCTTAGTTCTGCTAGGAAATAGGAAACTATTTCAGAGCTGTAAGGCTCTGAAATTCAGAACATCGAAGTTAGACATTGCAAACTGTGAGACAAAAGGAGCACAGTCTATTTCAAGGCTTCAGTGGTTCAGGATGTTGCATGTGTGGTTTGACTGTTCACTGCAACCTGGCAGAAGCCCATGGGCCTGGAATGGTTGGGCTCTAGGTTTTCACCTTCCAACAAGATCTGGTGGATAAAATGGAACTGGAGTGTTCCCTCAAGCTCCAGATCTCAACCCTCAGCCCTCAGTGGTTTCACAGGTGGATTGGTTATTCCTGTGTAGGCATCAGCCATTCAGAGGTTTCCAGGTGGATAATACACAAATGACCCCTCCGTCTGTGTCACGACACAAAACTCTGTGTAAGTATCCGGTGCTCCAAAGGACATGGCACGAGAACCCAGAGAACCCAGGCCAGACCCGTGTCTCTTCACCAACAAACACGACCTGACAGTCTTGCTTTCTTTAAGAACTTCCCATCAGCCATAACGTGGTGCACTGAAAGCACTCTGAAAAGTATAGAAACACCTGGTGCTTTCCAATGTCCGTCTGTCCTCTACATTCCCCGGGTCAGGTTCCAGAGAAAAGTCCTAACAGACGACTTTTATAAGCCTATTTTAAGACCATTACTAATCCAGCAATATTTTTGGTGCTGAGGCAAGTTAAACAATTATTAAGAATGCTTCTTGATCATACCCCAAAAAAAAAAAAAAAAAAATGGAGGGAGGGAGGGAGGGAGGGAAGCAGAGTCATCAACATCACTCCAGCTACTTAAAACAAAAAAATAAAACAAAAGCTCTGACTATAGGAATGAAAAATCAGGTTAAATTATTATTTTTACCCATTGCAGCACAGGTAGAAAGTCAGGTGAAATTTAATTTCCACTGTACTACTGCTGGCACAATTAACTGTTGCTAAGGTTAAAAAAAAAATATCTACAGCGAATTTAAATACATATAAAAGTCATATGATAGAGACATTTTGTAATAACTGAAAGAAAGAGTAAACCAGGAAAAATGCTAACGCACTGGAGAAGCTAGTGCAACACCTAATGGTTACTGTAGCCTGTAGTAGCTCCTGGCTGCCTCCTCCCTATCAGACTCAGCTGTACAGGTTTAATTCGCCGGAGCAGACACGGCCTCTGTGTTTCAGGCCGAAAATCTCTCAAGTGTGCATTGCCATTCGCTCCTCCTGCGCCGGCGCTGCCGGGGTGCGCCCGCCATTGCTGCGGGGGGCAGGGGCGGCGCTCATTGGCTACGCGGGGTAGGGGGTGGGGCTTGCGGCAGCCGGAACGCACTATAAGGCTGTAGCCCGGGGTGGGGACGTGTGTCAGCAGCGATGGCCGAGTGGTTAAGGCGTTGGACTTGAAATCCAATGGGGTCTCCCCGCGCAGGTTCGAACCCTGCTCGCTGCGGCCCGGAGGGCTCACACTTTTCTCTTCCTTTCTTGGCCCTATCCTATTCCTTGTCGTGTGTAAGTTTTACTACTCGCGTCTCCTCTTTTGGCTACAGCCGTCCGCAGCAACAAGAGCGATTATGTGGGATGGCACCAAATGGGGCAGGTTGGAAAGGATACAGTGGATCACCTGCTTGTGCAGGGTGACCCCAGAGCCCAGGGCACAGGATCACATCCAGATGGCTCTGGAATATCCCCCGTGAGGGAGACTCCACAGCCTCTCGGGGGGGACTGTTCCAGTGCTCGGTGACTGCACAGGAAAGAAGCTCTTCCTCACGTTCAGGTGGAAATTCCTGTGCATCAGTTTCTGGCCATTGCCTCTTGTCCCATTGCTGTGCACCAGGGAGCAGAGTCTGGCTCCACCCTCTTGACACCCTCCCTTAGATATTTATACACATTAAAGAGGTCCCCTCTCAGCCATCTCTTCTTGACACTGAACAGGCCCAGCTCCCTCAGCCTTTTCTCATGAGAGATGCTCCAGTCCCTTCATCATCTTTGTTGCCCTATGCTATTTATCCTATTGCAACTCATCAGGCCATGCCTACCTGCCCCTCCCCCTACCCTGGTCAGAAAGAACAGTAGTATCAAAGCAGCAAAAGGTCCCAGAGCAAGTTTCTGGCATTGCACCTACAGCCAGTAATAAAAGCCCTCGACGGAGGTGAGAGAAGAGCACCAGGGATTCCGTGTTCTTTCAACAGCTCACCTTCCAGGCCTGTAGATGGGACAGGCAGTATCCAACTGCAAAGCTCAGGATTCATCCAATGGCTTACACACAGTGTCCTGCTTTGCCCAAAGGACTATTGTTCTGCCTCATCCTACAGCTGATACAAAATAAACTAAATGCTGTCAGCAGCAGGCTTCTTCATAAGGAATGGACTTGCTCCATCAAACCTTCTCTTTCCCGAAGGAAGCTGCTCTGATTCCTCCTGGACCTCAGTGAAGGGGGCTCTTGATCATCTTTTCCTGCCTTTTATGACCTTCTTTTCACATGCATGATGCACACACTCACAATATGGTGATGAGGGAGGAAAAAACCCACCAAAGTTATTATCCCACTACTAACAAGGAAAAACAAAATAAGGCAGCATTCCCTCCCAGGCATCTGTGATTAGTTTAAACTGAGCTCTCAGCACTCGGATGTGTCAGACTCCTCCTATGTATGGCCCGAGCATTAGCAAAGGGCTGAAAAATTTGCAAAGTCAAGAAAGAAAAAGCTGGAACTATGAAAAAAGCTTTACCTTCCACAGAGGGTCAGATAGGCCAGAGCAGAAACAACCACCTTTCACTCCTCTCTCTTAAAGACAAGAGAAAAACTCAACACAAACACACATGCAAACCCATTTCTTCTAGCATATTTTGCTAGTGCAACTTAATTTAATCAAGAAACAGATGCAAGGAAAGAAGAGGAAACACTGAATTATCTCTGCTGAGAACAAAATTTTAAAAAAGGGAACAAACAAATAATTGTTTAAGCTGGCAGCAAAATGAGCATTTCAAAGTACTCCCTAGCAAGGCTTCCAGGGATTCCAGGTTTGGGTGTTTGTTTCTGTTAGGGCACATGCAAGAGCTTTGACAGTGGCAAGCCAAGGGTGGACACGGAAATCCTGGGGAAGGCTCAGATCCCTTGAAAGTGAGGACCTTGAGCAGCAGAAGGCACCAAAGGCAACCAGACCCAACCAGCTGCAACAGTCTCTTAGTCCTCTAGCCATTCCTCCTCATTCTCCTGCCCACCCCCACCCATGGATATCAGTCACACAAACTCTGTGAGGAAGAAGAGGAGCTCACAGTCCTCTAGCCAGCAAAAATCTGAGGCCTGAGGAAATTCTCAGCTAGTGAATGAGCAGCTCTGACAATCTTAACAAAGTAAATGTAGTTTGTGCAAGGACTGATGCCCAGAAGTCAAACTGCATCTCCCTAAAAAAGCTGTCTGTCCTTGGTGCCAAGAGAAGCACTTTCGACAAAGCAGCAAGCAAATCATTTTGTTGAAAATGTTGAGAACCACAACACATGTCAAGACTGGAAATTTTTTGAATTCTGGCAGCAAACTTCACTTTCTAGAAGTAACCCCTCTCCCTTACTGCTTCACCAGAAGGAGGGAGAAAGAGCAAACGACTGTGAAGATGGAATGGAGGAAAGAAAATTCATTTTCTCCAGCATCCATCAGGTGTGACAGGTTAGGATATCCATCAGAGACCTAAAGTGTGTAAGAGTTCCCAGTTTATACTGTGCACCACTGTAATGACTCAGACACAAGCCCTTCAAAGCTGGGACAAACAGAGCACATGCAGAGTCTAATCTTCGTTAACAAGGGAGGGAGATGAGATTAAGACAGCAAAGGTGAAAGCACAAACACACCCAGTGCCTGCCATCACCGGTGGGGCTTGGCAACTCTCCCAAAGCCGGGTGAGTGTGTGCACTGGGTTGCAATAAAAATATCCAGCATAAACTAGCTGATAAGCATCTGCCCATC
This sequence comes from Coloeus monedula, assembly GCF_965178545.1. Lineage (NCBI taxonomy): Eukaryota > Metazoa > Chordata > Aves > Passeriformes > Corvidae > Coloeus > Coloeus monedula. Next base: position 4,904,711 of record NC_138788.1, on the reverse strand, counting down.
TGACAGCGACAGAGCCCAACAACCTACTGAGTTCCTTTATCTTTTGCTGTGTAATTTCATCAGCTTTACAACAGCCTCACTGCTTACACTTTCATATCCTGAAATGAGAGATGAGCCTGCTGGGAAGGTAAGATAGCAATGTTCATGCTCAGGAAATTAAAGATATTGTGTATCTCTTTTAATAATCAGGATATTTGCTTCTATTATAGAACATATAAAATGCCTTTTTAAAAAATCTCATTCAAAGAGGAAAACAAACAATCAAGAAATGACCTTGACTATCATTTAACATTACTCAGCCTGACATTTTAAGTCATACACTGTATTCATCATCCAAACTTTAACTCTTACACTGTCACTTGGCAAATGTTGGCAAAGCAACATGGCAAAGACTGGCAAAACAAGAAGGTTGAGAATGTTCTAGTTCTTGACAATCTTATATATTCTGCACTTGCACAAGTGTAACAGCAGTAAATAAATATACTACTATATATAAAATATATAAAATATATCTAAATATATATTTTTAATATATAAAAATATATATAAAACTATATAATAGTTTTGTATAATTCAAGAATCTCACCAAGCTGTTCAGTTTCACTGTAAATAACTGGCTAAATAGTTGCTTAAATTGTTTGAAATAGTTCCAAAGCCCTAGAAACACAGCATTAAACAATGTGCCCTATTCTCTGTATTTTATCATCATTATCACCATACACCTGTACCCCATCCACTATCTCATACTTTCCAGAGGAAAACTCTTCAGCCCTGACAAGTCCAGTAATGGCCAGGTTTTATCAACACTTTTGACTGGACTCCAGAGGATCTGAGCTCACCTCACAACTCCATTTATTTTCATACCAAATCATTCAGCGCTATAACAAAGCACGTAAATCAGAGCCCTCAGGTACCCAAAACATTCAGGACCCTTTACTGACCACCTAAGCTACCCACAAGGGGAAGTTGGAGAAAATGGGAGCTTACCACGTCTTGTAGAGAACTGCCCTCCTTAAACCTGAGACTCGCAGGCCCTAATCTAATAAATAGTGTCTGGGTTTTTTGCTGATGTTCCCCACCCCCACAGACAACCCTTTGCAGCTGTTTTCACTTTGCAAAGAGAGTTAAAAATCTCTGTGGGCCGCTGAAAACCACATACACCATACCTTATTGCCTTAATCACACCTTCACAGAGCCTGAGAGCCACCTCACAACCCCTGCCCCAGTTCAAATTCCAGCATGTGAAGTACGTTATGTACTCACCAGTGCAGGGCCCAAAGCACTACATTATTGCTGATGAAATATCAGGTGGGACATTTACTGGATCTTTTCATGCTACTAGCAAAAAACTTCTAAAAATACTATATATTTAAAGAAACAGATAAGCAGTTTATGCTTGGGGTGTGGACCCTGAATGATCTAACACTGACTAACTTGTCAGGTGCTTGTTCCTTTACTTTCTAACATGAGGAAGAACTGGGCTTATTCCAGCTAGTTGTCATTACTGGCCAACAAGTCAGGTCCCACCTGATTTTGGGGAATAAAAAGCAAAACAGACTACACAGGCTCCTCTTGTTTTCCAATACCTCTGGGTTTGCTCTGCTAGGAATAGGTTAATTCAACTCAAGAAATACAGAAAACCAGACCATTTCAAGTTTAACATATACAGAAGTACAAAAAAGTCTGTATTGGTGGTATTGGTGTACTGGAGCACCAGTTACAACCTGCCCTCCTCGGGAGGGCAAATACAAATTTCAGGACTGATCTCGAGCAGCTTGTTGCAAAACACAAGTTTTGCCATGAGCTTTCACTGGGCTAAGAGCCTTCCAAATATCTGCAATTATTTATCCAGAACAAACATCCAAAGGTTCTTTGCCAAAACCAACCACGCAATAACTGGCTAATAATGACATCAGATTTAATGACACAAACTATTAGTTTGCTGTTCAAAGGTCTATTGTATGTTCACTTCTCAAGGCAAACCAGCTCCTTAGGTGCTAAATCCTCCATCCAACTACTCCCTTTTACCTTTACCGGCAAGTGAAATGGGGAGACAACAATCTGGGCTGCCATCTGATTCAAAGTGCTCCAGCTGGCTGCATTCCCATCTTCTTGTTGGAGGGAAAATTGTTCCCTATTACTTAGTAACCTTCACATAAGGTAAGAGCTTCTTCTGTTACTACTGTTTGACATTGTTTACAGTCCCTCTTTAAAAAACGGATGAAAAGTCTTTCTTGAGCAAATACTTTGTATGAAATAAAGTATCAAATGCACTAGAAAAAAAACAAACCAGTAGTTACATTTTAAAAATGTCACAGAAAATTATTAATCTCATCTCTATAATGTTTTCAGCTGCAAAATATGCAAGGGAAAAGTATGTAAAATTAAAGATGACGTGCTATAAATCTGGCTATTGGTACCAATGCCATCCACTCTAGGGTCAGCGTAGCTGTATCAGCGCACCACCAGCACTCTGAGCTGTAACAAACTGGGACGAGCACAAGCAGCATTAACACTGGCAGCAGCCCCTGTGGGGCAGGCTGGCTCCAGGATACAGACGCCCCTGAGGTCAGTAAGATAGAGGCGTTACCAGGTTCCATTTGCAGCACCTGGGTCACAGTCTGTGGCAAACAGGCCCCAAAAAAGAGCAGAACAGTAGGTAACTCAGGCAGCACAGAATGGCCAAGCCACACACATCACTCCAGGGAGAGAGACGTCAGATTGTTTCCATGTGGGGACAACACTGGACTTTCCAGGTTACACTTTCCATTGCACTGCCCAGGATTCATAACTGGATTCCTCAAACTTTTACCCCCTGAGGTGACAAATAACAAGAAATTCCAAAGGAATCACTGTGGTGGGTGGAGGATTTAATTAAAAGATGAAAGCAACCCCTTTTCTGTATGCATGCAGTTTTATTTGCTGCTGATGGAATTATCTGCCTGCACAAAACCACACTGTCAATACCTGACATATTAGCCATGTTTGCAAAGAAGAAAACAAACACAAATAAACAACAACGTGGAATTTGAAAAGTTGCCCAAAGTATCAAAAACTTTTCATATGAGATTTTGTACACATTAGTGCTGACTAGTCTGATTTTTCATTCCTCCCTGTACAAAACCCTGATAAAACCATGTCTAGCACACCTGAGCAAGGAGGGAAATTACTAGGAAGCCACAGGAAAATGCTGGCACACATACACAGGGGATCAGTTTTCCACCAATACATCTTAAAACAAAAATTACTATCTGGAGAAGTAAAGTTCTGGAACTGCCTTACAAAATAAATAGCTGGTGCAAAAAGTGTTCTTGTTAAGGTAGTAAACAAGTGATTTTAAGGAGTGCTTGATCTGTCACAGATCCTTCTTCACAAATAACCTTCTTATTTCATCTATAGCATAAGATCACAATTCTCCTACAAGTTAGGTTTGTAATGAGTACATTATAAATCACTACAGTGAGTACAATGCAATGGAGAAGTGAAGCAGAACACAGTGTTGAGAGATAAGCACAGTTCTGTTTACAGTTCATTGTCATACAGCTTTTGAAAGATCCTTGCTGAATAGGATACCCTGGAGTCCAGGGTTCTACTGAGAGTATATTTTTTATAACATCACACTATTGAGAGAAATATTAATCACTACAAAATATTTGAGAATACAGGAAACAATATATAAGATGTTAAATAATTTCACAATCACTTTATGTTAATACTGAAAAGGGCTTTGCTTATTAAACAGAAAAACTTCCATCTGTAATGCTCACAGCATGTGTGATAAATCAGTATTTAGACATTGACTGGAACAACACACTACAATCAAAAAATACAAAATACAAATAACTTATAACTGCTAGCAAAAAAAAATACTGAACTGTTGAACAGATGATCTCATGCTCTTGTGTGTTTCTCGTTTTAGATCTCATAGTTTCTGAATTTCCTCAGGAGGTCTGATGGAGCATCACCCGACCAGCGGAAACGCAAGTGCCAGTAATTCCCCTCTGAAAACCCTGAGGGGAAAAAAAAAAAAGAGAAAGACAACTAAATTATTATAAACATGCATAAAATTAAATTTTCTGAAATAATCCTTGATAGTCTTCCCAAAAAAAGTAAGCAAAAAAGTGGTCATTTCCAGTGCCCTTGACTAAGCACTGACAAATAGGAGCACCCTGAATTCTTGGCATGTTGGAACAAGAACTCAAACACCAACCTTCAGGATAGAGATCTGCTGGGAAGAGTCCAAAGGAGAACAGCAAGAACCATGGCAGTCCCTAAAGAGGACTCACAAAGGAAAACTGAACAAATTGCATTGGCTTAATCTAAGGAAGAAGAGATAGATGGTGATATGATAAATCTGCAAGCACGTGACCTGGGGCCTTTTAATACTAAAATGTGACCTTCCTTTTACAGGAAACTGAATCCTATGAGCAGAATTAGTGTTCAAATCTCTTATTTGGGCTGAAATAGCCATGTAGGGTGGTAGTCCAGAATTAATCCAGGCCAGCAGGCAGGAGCAGACAATGCCACAGTTTCAAAGTGGAACCCAATTTAATAATTTTTGCTGGACAAAAAAAAGAAGCATTATCAACATCTTAACATCAAGTATAAAGACTGAAGTGCATACAGACCCTGTCAAATATATCACAATATTAACATTTATTAATGTAAATACATGCCACTGGATAAATGAAGTAGGCACTTGATAAGTTTGTTTTTCCCATTCAAACACCTGAAAATTATATTAAAACTTAAAAAAAAAATTGAGAAAGATGTCTGCAAAGAAAATTCACCATTATAAGGAACAAATGATGTTTTCTTTACTTCAAAATTTTACTGTTCTACAGAGGATGCAGTGATGATTTAACAACCAAAAAAAAACCAGCAGAGTATGAAGTTATAGATCATAATTTTTCTAAATCAAATTTTCAGTTATGCCTGGCATACACTTCTTTGTAGAATGTTCTTATCTATTTTCTGCATTCCACAAATGTTTGGGATTACATTAGGTTTTGCTACCCTCACAGTTCACCCTAATTTCCTGTTGAATCAAACGGGGGAGAAATGACAGGACTTTGTTTAACAATAGTTCTCTGCTAACATAGGCCTAAGATTATGAAACTCCTGAAGGATCAGGCAGAACAGAGGGTGGCCATGGTATTAAGGAAGCTTTGATCAGGCACAATGACCTAAACCAGAGCCAGGAAGTGCTGACTGGTCGGTGGCACTTTTGAAATACACATTTATTCTGGTGCATACACTATTTAAAAAAAACAAAACTGTTTGAATACAAAAGAAACCTTCAAGTCTCAAATTTTAGACCTCGTTAACTCATCAGATGCAAACTGTGCAAAAGTTCTGAATAATGGAATAAAAAACCCCAAACCTAAATATTTTTCTTAACATTTTTAAGCTTTATTTTTAAAAAAAGTCATTGAAAATAGCTCCCTTCTCTTCTTACTTTGTATTTTTATGTATCAGGAAAACTAATATTTCCATTTTGGTTGAAGCATTTTTTTTCTTCTTCTCCAGTTTCTGGTTTTACTAGCAAACAAACAAGGCAACTTGGTATAGGGAGAAAGAAGCATCTGGAAACTTCAAAATTAAATAAATAACCAAAAGCATAAAACCCAAACCAAAATCCCAACCTAAAACCACATTAAAAAAGCTCCAAGTTGAACACACTGTTCCAGAGAAGAATTTCTCATGACTGAAAGTCCCCATTTCAGGCCAATCCTTGCATACCGCAATTTTCTGTAACTGCTGTTTTTACTTACTTGGGGACTCTGGATTCTTTGAAGACTGTGGTTTCACATCAGGAATTGCAACATCTTCTTGCTCCCTGCTCCCTTCCAACAATCCATCTTCATTGTTTTCAGTCTGTTGGGTCCACATCTCATTAGTTATGTTGTTGGTATTACCAAAGTCAGGAGCTTCCAGCATTTGGTCCTTCTTACCTTGGACAGCCCAGTGCATTGACTGAAGGAACGAAAAAGTAACAAAGAACTAAGCCCTATGCTTTAAAGGGTTTTTTAATTACTTTTTCTTTCTTATATTGCTGTAATAAATGGTTAAACAAAGCACAGTGAGAAGCCTGCAGGTCAATAGGATAGGGGAAAGCATTGTTACATGTCACAAACAGCATTGGAAAGGACACTTTATGTCAGGTGGGGCTGAAGAACAAAATGTACAAGTCATCAGAATTCTAAGGGCCTTTTTTCCAGTTTCTTCTGTCATGAAGAAGGCTTTTCAAGAGGGCTTGAGTGACTTCAGAAATGTTCATTTTCAAATCTGTCTTTAACTTCAAAGTGCCCTTTGAAAGCAAGGCAATTTAAAAAGATTTAATATTAAAGTCTGTCAAATAACATCTGTTTGGAACTGAACTAAGCTTAATTGGATATTTCCAGCAAACATTTAAGCTCAGGCATAATGCTGTAGTTGAAGAGTCTCTGACTTCTCTCCTAAGCAGAACTGAGACAGGCAGAATTGACATTGGAAACTTTTATTCACCTTAAATGCCTTAAAATATGACCATGTAGCCTTGTAACTATCATTCACTCTAATAAGGCAGGAAAAAAATAATTCTATATTATGGAATTGAGATCTACTAGGGACATGCTACCAAATCTCAATAGCAAAATCAGGAGGGAAAACACCCTAAGAACCCCTTCCTCTGTCACAGGTCACCCCCTAGCCTAGCAGGGCCCCTCCAAAGCTCTGTGGCAAGCCCAGGGTTCCAAGGAACTATCTTCTGGAGTTTTTCAATGAGATCTTTATTTAATCAGATAGTGTGAAAACCTATCTGATAAGCAATATACCAAAAGGAGAATATATTATAAAAAGGCCCCAGCTTTAACTTAACTTTGAAAAGAAATAAAAGTTTCCTATGAAAGCAAAGTGTGCTGGAGCATTTGATAACAGCCCTAAAGTTACTTAAGCTTTCTATAGCACATATAAAAGCAGCAACTTGATAAATTCACTCTAAAACTACTGGCCTAACGCCCTTCTGTGAATGGGCTTCTGAAGCCCTCCAATTTTTCCTGAATTTCCTTAACATCCATAGTGCAAGAATTGCTCTCCACTCTTCCCAAATCCTGGCACTGCAGCAGAAGTGCTGTAACTCACCCCCTCACTCTCTGCAATTTTTTGTCTGGGCCAGCCCTACCTCCCCTCCTCCTGAGGGCCCAAACTCAGCCACCACCAACCGTTTTCACAGAGCTGCTCAGGGCCTCCCACTGCTGGAAGGGGATGGTGACTTTGCTTCGGCGCCAGTAATCATAGCGTGCCCGGCTTTCTTCATTAGTGAGAGTCTCCTTGGCTTGCTGCAGCTTCTGGAAATTCTCCACTAGGACACAAACCAAAAGGATACTAGAGACGCTTGTTCGGCAAAGAAATGAATTCAGATGCAAAAATGGACCTGCCAGCAACAGCTCAGAGCAAACTAAGTAGAGGAGAAGGCAGAAGGAGAAGCAAGCAACCACGGGATGTGGTTCTGCTTCCAGCTTGCACAGTTCTGGCTGGCCATAGGATCACAGCACCACTGGTGGACTGACACCCTTGCAAATCAGGACTAAAATGTTCCTTTGTCTATCAGCTTCAAAAGCTCCTAAATTTGAGAGAAACTTACAGAGTGCACAGGTGAAAGGTACAAGTCAGCCCCTGCAGACCCGTTAAAAAGGGAAATTAGAGCAACAGTGCTTCGAAGGAACACACTGAGATCTACAGCAGCACAGGAGTCAGAGCAGAGCACAGCAACAAGAACCTTGAGCAGGGAGAAAAAAAGATGAGCAGGAACTGACAAACAAGAATAATAATCTAAATATAGTTCAGATTAATTAACTTGTGCATTTTATTAGGTGTGTTTCCTACATATGCTAAAATGTTACCCAGACTGCATGAATGAGAGCTCTCGTTTTTCCCTACAGGGTAATTTTTCATGGAATGGTTACTAAGGATGCAGCTGCATGTTACTATTTGTGGAAAGGTTATAAAGATTTACACTTCATCTATGACTCACCTATGTTACAGTGATCTATTATTATTACTATTAGTCATTTATTACAATTTATAAATTAGAGAGATTTCTTCTGAAATACACTACACTGAAACACTAATCAAAATTGATAACTATAAATCAAACAAGAGACAACAGGCTGAGAGAACAATTGTACTAGGTTTCCTTATTCTAGAGTTACTAGTTTTCAACAAATAAAAGGTCTGCTTTATTTACTCTTTATTAAGCTTTAAGCTGATGAAATAAAAAACAAACAGTAAACTCTCACTAGTACTGTAAAAAGGTATTTAAAGTAAATAAGACATGTTCAGGTAAAGAGAGCATAAAACATCTCTTCGTGACAAACAAAGCCACTCTGATATTTGGCACTTGGCTCCTGTTTTTTGTTACTCAGCTGTGGTGAGCTCTGCCCAGGGCTATCTATGGTGATGAATGGGTAACATTGGCTCCAAATAACTCAGGTGCTGCTCAGCCCTCCCATCTCTGAGGAGCTGCACCCTTTCATCAGCACAAACGTCAGCTGCTGTTCTGCATACAGAGGTTCCTTGTGGGGCTGGCTTCTCCTCATTTCCAGTCATTAAATTACATTAAAAGAAACTAAAGCACATTTCATGGTTCCTCACGGGCTTGTTCCTGGAAGTAAATTAACTCATTGATGCAAGTGTGGCACTTGAATGCCACTGAGCATGGACGTGCACAAACTGCATAGGTCTAGGAAGGGACACACTCCAGAAATAAATTCTGTATTAAAAGATGTCCTATTGAAGAAAGGAAAAAAATTCAAGGTCCTAGAAAACAAAAAAATCCAACAAGTGTCTTCCTGCTCTATCAGACAAGTGTGCAAGTCTTAGAAAGAATATTACAAGCTTGCTATTTAAATAGAATGTGCTAATGCACATGATGATTAAAATATATTGAGGGGAAATAAAGTTTTAAGGCTGAATTTAGTTTCTTGGCCATGCTGATAGAAGAAAAAAATCGTTTCTAAATAGGAAAGAATACATACCTGCTTTGGGGTTTCCAGGATGCTTGTCAGGATGACATTCAAGGGCTTTAATCTTATATTCTGCAAGAATTTGTTCAACCTAAACAAAATATTGAGACAAAGTGAGTAAACACAGAAAATATTTGCAAATTTTCTTTTTGAAAGAGGATGGGAAGAACAACAAAGAACACTGAAAGATTTTGTCCAATTCAATTTTACAAGCATTAGTACAAGCAAAGTAGGTAACAGCAACTATCTGCCATTGACACTGCTTATTTAATTTCATTTCCACACGTTCATCCTTAGTCTTGTTTTTGTGAGACTCAGTCATCCCATATGGCTCTAGAAAAATGTGCAAAGACATTTGACCACAGAGGGAAAATGCATCACTTCAGTTGCTCTTTACTTTGCTTCATCAACTCTAACTTTCAACAGAGTCTCACAGCAGAAAGCAAAGGCCCTCTGTATTGCTGAAGATCAATTTGTGGGATTAGGTGGCTTCCTCCATATCCTCTTCATAGGAAATTCAGCCAGCACCACATGAGTTTTCCATCTTGGATACCCCAAGATAACTTGCTACACAACCAGCAGTTCACATTCTTTCTGTCAAATTAATTTTCTGTGCAAAAAGGTTGGCTTGCAGTAGAATAGATTTATAATCAATATTAGAATATTGGCATGTATTAGTTTATCAGTTAATTACAAATTCCCACACAGATTGTAAAACCATAAAGTGTTTTAACCACTGGAAAAACTAAGACATACTAACAGTTAAAATACAGGAGGCTACTGGACTGGGCATCAGCTTAGATTTTCAAATATTTAGTGCTTTTCCAAGTATCTTGCTGGTTATCATAGTTCAGAAGCCAAAACTTCTTTATGTCCCTCCAGTTCAGCTTAACCTTTCACAATTTGCCCTAAGGTATCAAATAATTACTATTCTTTCCCATACTACAAAGGCTGTTTATACAAATTCCTCATTGTCAAACCATGAGAGCCACATACAATTTAAATTATTTCTTTCGAAGTTAAGTCTTGTAACATTTTTTCTTTAGAATAAAATTACACTCAACTAGCTGACCAAATTTTGTTGGCATATTCTGGGAAAAAAATGTGGTCTACGGTGGTATCTCAAGAATTCTACACTTTTCACTCTACTCAGTAGCTTCTTCCAGAGAAGATGTAACATGGTGTATTTACAGCCAGTAAGACACTTAAAAACACATAGAGTGTACAGAGAACTTAGTGAGACTGGTTACTGTATAGCCAGCTACCATCTTCAAAATATAGTTACTTAAAGGGGAACTTTAAAGTTAAAATATGTAAATTGTAAAATGGGGTAAAATGTAGCAGAGGGGTAGCATGGAAGTCTTCAGCTTAAAAGAAAAGCCAGTAGAAAGAAAAGTTTATAGGAAGTTTATACAACACACATGAAATTTATATAAAATATATAGTGAGGTGTTTTACCAAGAAAGGTATTCAATACCCACTGTATATGAATAGCATTGCTCTTAAAGAATGATGTAGATTAAATCTCCCCTCTTCCTGCCACATCTGAAGATGAAGTAGGTGTCTGTGAGCTCAATTCTACCAGTAACCAACAATGAACCTGGTTTGTGTTTTTGAGTACAGCAAAGAATCTGTAGAAATGGAGAGTATTTCTGCTTAAATTTAACCAGGTCCAACCAAGACCAGGACATTCAGCAGCTTAGATAAAGTGCTGCAGCAGGGAGTGTGCTGTGTATGCCTAAAGCAGCCTGTGCCAAGTACTTGACTCCTGTACAAAGTAGTGAGATTGCAAAATCCCTGTAATGCTCCAAATTTCTGTGAGACCCCAGAAGAGCTGTGCAGGGTCCTGAGGGGAGGTGATCCTGGGGCTCAGTCAGCCTGGGATCTAGGAGTTCTTTCTCTCAAGTCAAAAAACAGTGCAGCAACATCTGCTGCTTCTCCCAACAAATAATACCTGACAGCTTGTTTTTCAGGACCCATTAGGATTTATTCCAGCTTTTTAATTTCATTTTTAAGCAATTTGAAAAATCATTATCAGATGTACCTGAACTGTTCATTAATTGCTAAGCCCTTAAGGAATTAGTGTGAGGTAGAAAACAAGAAATAGCATCTGCGAAACAAGGCTGCGTGGAGACTTGAGCACTGCCCTCTGCTGGGATCATTTCTAAGAGTTTCTTCAGGAAAAGCTTTACATTTCCTTCTGTGACACACCGAAAATCTTACACCTGATCTTTGTACTTGACCACTAGGACAAGTGAGAGTGTCTGACTAAATTTACTGAGCAAAAGACAGCTTTTATCTCCACTGAATACATCCCTCATTACAGCAGAGTAATCAAAACTCCTCTTCCAAATCAGAAACACAATTCCAGTCAATAGAACAGCTAAGTTTAAAAAAAAAAAAAAAATTAGCATACCAGACTAGCAAAGAAAAAAAAGTTATATGGACACTTCTAACATGATGCACACTTGTTTTGACTGCAAATCACTGAAAAATTGCTTAGCTAAATCTCATTATAAAGCATGTATCTGCTACCAAAACAAATTAGTAAAATTAGTATTTGAATGTCATTAAAACAGCCTTTAAAAGACATTAATATGGTAAATGATAGAGATATTGGTTTTGTATTCATCTGAACCAGCGAATACATTTTAAAAAATATTGTCATATGTATAAAGCTCAAGAAACTCAGCAGCATTATCAGTGCCCTAAAGCTATGAACTTTCATTGTATTACTTATACATAAATAGCTCCTATTCAATTTTCAAAACCAATAATACATATTCCAAACTATTATTTGGATGCTGTCAAACACATGCAGTTGGTTCCCGACTCATAACAATCTCACATGTTGATCTACACTGATAAATGAACCGTTACTTCAGCTCTCTCCACAATCCAGTTCTACATGGCACTTAAAATCTAAGCCTTACTCCAGGCTCTTAATGTCGGTACACAAAGGAGAAAATTGCGCTTTGCAAGGGAGAGCCTACAAGTGGCAATAAAGAACATTCCCAAGCCATTTCAAATATTCGTGCCCGCAGAGAAATAACTGCAAATTCCCTGCAGACACACGAGCACGTTCAAACTGTGAATAAGCTGGCGGGGAGGGAGAGGCTCTTACCGTCGCTAGCTCATCGCATCCCAGCAAGTTGTAGTAATCCTCCAGGGCCTCCGGGTTGCAGTTCAGGATCGCATCCATCGGCACCGGTCCAGCGGGCTTTTTCCAGCCGGCAACGGAGACTGCGGAATACAGCGTCAAGTCAGAGCTCACGCAGGAGTTTGAAGTAGCCCAGGGCAACAGGCAGTTCCCAGTCCCGTGCACAGCTCCGTGCGGCGCTTTTGAACGCTGGCAGCTGACACGCACGGATCTGGGGAGTTCCCCGCTGCCATTGGTCCCCGCACGATGCCAACCCGCCCGCACAGACCGGCTCTCGGCAATGCTACCTGGGATTTGTAGTTACCAGAGTCACCTCAGCGTTAAACTCCCGTGTGGCTCCCGTCCAGACCGCAGAGTTCTGGACACTGAAATGTGGCAGAGACTTAGCTCACGCCATTACCTATGCAGCCCCTGCAAACCAGGCACACACCGAGAGACTTCCCTGCACCTGAGCCATTTTTTGCTCAATTCTTATTTGCAACTTTTGCCACCATCTTTGACCAGATGATTAAATGGGTAATTATAGAAAAGAGTAAGGATTACTTCCAAAATAACTATTACAGGGTGCAAAGTTTGAAGAACAAAGTACCAACTTGCCAAGGTCTGTCAGAGTTCTACCAGTCAGCTCAACGAAAAGGGGGTAATCTTCACTCTCTGAAGGCTTCCTTGGGCACATACACACTACTCCTCAAAACAAAAACAGCATCTGTACATCATTAGCATGTCTGACAAAATAAAACTACCCATAGACACGAAATACTCACTGTCTACTACCAAATTAAAAACTCCTCCTCAAGCTAAAGTACTTTCAGGCTGCATATTGAAGGTCTGTACTGTGTGCAAAACATGTTCCTCATTTTACATTGAGGTGAAATACCTTTAAGGTACCACGGCCACTGCCCAGCAGAGACTCTGGACATATTTGGTGTCACCCATGACCGGTTGATTTCAAAAGATTATTTCCTAAGTGTAATATAACCATGTGCTGAAGTCTTTCCCCTGGAGCCTTAGGAGTTCTGCTTTTACTTTTCCCACCCCTGCAAGACCTCTGTAACCCAAGACATTTCATGTCATTAAATCCTGATGATTCTTTTAACAATTACAAATAGATGCTGTGAGTAATTATACATTTCTAGATGCAGTGATCTTGTAGGAGAACAGATTCCCAGGATGCGACCAAGGCTGGAACACGCCATGTGTCAATCAAGGAAGGACCCAGTGGTCATTCAGAGCTATTTATGAATAACAAATAAAGAATTTTTGCATCCACAAGTGCTTTATTATATGCATTATTAATGTTCTGCAATGACATTTAATATTAAACTTCCACCACTTTCTCTTCAAGGTCACATTGTCTGAAATTTTCTACTTTTACTGCATGTTCAGATAGCCTACTAAGATTAAAAAATACATAAAGTAGATAAAAGAAGGAATTACATTACAAGAAAAAGTTCAAGCCTTGGTGAAAACATTTAAATCTGATAGAAAACTCTACCACCATATTTTTCTGAGTAAATAAAACAATAGAAATTCTTTTTAAACATCACTACAAGTGGAAGAATTAGCAATTACAAATCTATCTCCATCATTCATAACTTTATAACCAGAGAAGTATTGGAAAGAAAAAATGTCTTTTAACAAGAGAACATGTAAATATTTAAATAGGTTGTACTCTGGGGGAGGACAAAAAACAAACAGCTGTCCCTCCTCCCAACAGCATTCCTGATATCCCTTCCTTTTCCCTTGTATGCCTTTCGTATTTGCATAAGGTGAAAGGGAAGCTCTTTAACCCTTTTCCCCTCCAGCCTTCAGTGGCTATTTCTGTGTTGCCAGGCAGCTGCACATCCAAGGGCTGCACTCCAGTGACAAACCTGAGACCTGCCAACTGTGTGTTCCACGGGAATGTGCTCCCTGTGAGCCTCAGTCCTTCCTGTACTCATCTGGTTGGGCCACACAAACCAGGGCTCTGACCCAAAGTGCAGCAGTGCCCCTGTCCCTCGAGATCCCGGTGCTTGGGGCACAAAGGCTCCCACAGTACCGGCTGCAGGTTTGTGTCTGGAGGACACAAAATACACTGAATAATAATTCAGGCTTTTAGTGCTCCTACTGACTTCAGAGGGGCAACTCCCAAAGCATCATCCAAAAGGAGAGCAAGAGCACCCATATGAAATATATGGAAAAAATACAAATATTAGCCCCAGGACATAAAGTTCATTTAAAAGGGAATTGCAGCACAGGAGATGCCACAGATTATTGCCTACACATGCTGTGGCTAGTGTTGCTCAGGATGTACAAACTGTTCTGGAAGTGAGGAAATCTCATATTTGTACTCTGTACCCAGTCACCAACAAAAGGTGTCTCTCAGTCCTAACACATATTGACAATTCTGTTTGTTTAGAGCCAAGAGCAAAACGAAATTCTGCTCAGTGTAACAGGACATTTACTAACAACTTGTAAAAGTCATAAATGGCCCTTTAAATGAAACAGTAAGATCTGGAAATCTCTATTTGAATTTTTTCCTGTAAAATACATCAAATCTTCCGGGACCAGTTCTTCTCAACTGACTTGAGGGGTTTTGCTTCCTGAGGGCAGAGGACACATCTACAAGAAGTCCAAGATACAATATACCTTATTCAAGTTTTGCATGTTGTGCCCCATCCTTGTCCTCACATAAGCTCAGAGCTGCAGAAACAGAAGAGGGCCCAAGCACTGCCAAACTGACTGCCCAAAATAAGGGTAACTCCTGCAACACCATCGTTGCAGTGGAGAAACTGCAACACGGAGAAACTTCTGCAGTATCAGAGGTGGCTTTAGGATCCCGGAGTCACTCCCTCATCGATATCTTCACGGAAAGCCTCACATCCTACATCTACATCACTTGGATAATTTCGTCCTTAGGACACAGTCTTCACACAACCACCAAAACAAAAAGCCCCACCTCCCCTTTATATGCTGACAAAAGCATCTTGCAAGTGCTTTTTAAGAATTATAAATCTTGCGTTAGCTTCCAGAAGGAAAACAATGCTTGTATACAAAGTTGCATAGAATAATAAAAACTTTCTGATTCACATCTGGTTACTCTGCAGCTTGTTTCAAGAAGCAGGTAGCATGAAAAACAGTATGCACTTATTTTTCAGGGTTGTCAATACCTGAAAGAACCAGAAAAAAACCCCACCTCCTTCCCCCTACAAAGACTACCTATAAAGTTAATTATCCATAAAGTAATCCCTTTTGAACCCATACGTATCAAAACTTTTAACTCCAAGGGGTTTTTTAAAGCTGTTGGTTATCAAGGCCTGCAAGGGGGACATTCTACCCGTTTAACTTCGGTCTTATGACTAAATTTAGGAATTCCATTGTATTAAACCCACTAAAACTATTCTGCAAATAGCTTGTGATGTTGAACAGTAACAAAAAAACAATATTTAAATTTATATCCACGAAGTTTAGACCAAAATTCTGTGTTGGTGGCAGTCCCGGGTGAAAGGCCAAGTTCTACCCAATCCAAACTCCCAGGTGGAAAGAAACTACGCCATGGAAAATCCACGCGTGGCACCTCCTGTTCGCTGTGCAGTGATGGTCCCGCTCCAGCGCCCAGGTGGGGCACTAAGGACTGCTCCTACACTCCATATAACAAAAGAGATCACTGGGAAGCCAGGCAGACCAGCCGCGCACACCCCTTCAGGGCACGGGAAACACAATGAAGTTGGGGCCGTTCCTCGAGCAAATCCCAACTCTCGCCGCTTACCGGCAGGTCTCTCCTACACCACGCAGGCTCCATTCCTACAGCAGCAGCGGTTTAGACGGGTGCTGACCCCCCCCAAAAAAGCTCCTGCATCCCGGGAGCTCAAGTACCGCGATGTAGAATCCCAGGTGGGGCCAATGTGTTATCCCGGAGAATAAGGGGCAATACCTTAGAGCATCCCTGCCAAGAGCCCGCGGTGCCGCTGAGCTCCCTTAGCAGACAGGCAGCGGCCGTGCCCTGTGAACACCCTCACCCTCAGCTCAGGGTGCTCAGAGAAGCCGCTCCGAGTCTTCGGCCTCGCTCTGCGGCTGGGAACGGGCTCAGGGGGCCGCCCTACCGGGCAGCTTCCCCCGGCCAAGGTGCCGCACAGCCTAGTAAAGGGCTCTGCAGCGGGGAGCTCGCTCCCGGGAAGGGGCACTGTCTATCCGATACCCTGACGGAGAGCGAGCCCTGAAGGCTTCTCACGCGGCTGGCGAGGAGCGAACGCCGGAGCCGCCATTTGCCGGGAGCCGCCAGCCGGGGAGCGCAGAGGAGCCGCGCGCCGTCAGCGCTCCGCAGCGGGCGGGCTGTGAGCGGCACACAGCAGGTACGGGAAGGGAGGGCACGGGGGCAACTGCGGCCGGGCCGGGCCGGTCGTGCCCCTCAGCGTTCCCGCAGGGTCTTCACGCCGCCATTGCGAAGCCAGCTAAGGGAGAGCGGCGTGAGGCGGCACGAGCGCCACGTGACACCAGCAGCGCCCCCGGTCACGTGCCCTGGTTTGTTGTTGCCCGGTCACGTGCCGTGGTCACGTGCGGCGGCGCTGCCCGCGGTGGGCGGGGGGGCCGGGCGCGAGGGGGGCGGCGGCTGCGGCGGCGCCAAGATGGCGGACGGGGACGCTGCGCCGCTCCGCCCGCGCGGCCCCGCCGGCCCCGGCAGCGACAGCGCCGAGCCCGCGGCCAAGCGGCACCGCCGCGGATCGGGGAGCGCTCCGCCCGCACCGCGCCCCGACCGCGCCGCGGAGCCACCGCCCGCGCCCGCCGCCGCTGTGCCCGCGGAGCCGCCGGGGGAGGCGGCGGCCGCGGCGACCGATGGCGGCAGGGCGGAGCGGGAGGACGGCGGCGAGGCGGCGGCGGCGGCGCGGAGCGGCGCGGACAGCGGGGCCGGGCTGCGGGGCCTGCCCCGGACGGAGCCGCCTCCGCGGCGGGACCAGGGGGAGGGCGCGGAGGCGGCGCCCAGCGAAGACGCGGCGGAGGCGGCCCCGGGCTGCGGGAGGGCGCAGTGTTCGAACGGGGCGGCCGCGGCGCCGGCCCCGCATCCCGGTGAGGACCGACCCCTCCCTTCTCCCCTCCCTCCCCTCCTCCGCGGGTCCCTCCTCCCCGCACAGCGCCAGCCCCGGGTGTCGCACGGGGCGCGGTGTCACCGGCCCGGGCCGCGGTGAGCGCGGGCCCTGCGCCCCGACTGCCCCAGCCCCGCGCAGGGTGTGAATGCCAGAGAGCGCTGCCCCGCGGCTCCCCGATCCAAGGCAGCTCCGAGCCGTCCCTGTCAAGGCATCTTGTGCCGGGCGGCGCACAGGGACAGTGGCTCGGCTCTCAGCCCTGAAAGCATTTATTCTGCTATGTTGCTGGCAACAAGTTATTAAAAATGAAAAATCATAAGCCCGGTTTCCTTTTCATAATCTCTACCGTGTTAATTTTTTCTGATCTTTAGAAACTTGCACATAAAGCTCAGGAGCAGCAGTCTTGACCAGTTCTTTAAATTACTTCAAGTGACAGTCTTGGTTAAGATTTCAGCAACTGCAGCACAAAACTAAACTAATCTTTCTAAAAAGTTTCTTTCAGATCATATTTGAAGTGTACTGGTGGCTAGCATCATTGAAAGTACCTCACAGTACAAACAGATCACGTTTGAGTTGTTTCTTGTTTGGAGTTTGTTAATTTTGGCTTTTTTTTTAAGCAGTGGAAAGACTTATTAAAATGTATCAGACATTGCATTCTGCCAGTACAGCCTTTACATTTTATCCCAGAATGCAGTTAAAGATACTTTAACTCCATAGTAAAAGTCTACAGAAAATTTCTGCCTGTGCAATAGCAATCCAAAAGGAACAGAGGTATAGGATAAACCTGGATCAGCCTCAGTACTTAAAAACTTCATTGGAACAGCTCAGAGCAAAGCTAATGATCTCTTACCCGTGCCTTACATGAAGCCTTTTGCTCAGGTCCCTCAGATCCCCAGGTGTGTTTTGCTGTGGCTGGCTTAGTTCTGGCAAGCATTACTCCCTGTGGTCCTTTGCGGAATACACAAGGGAGTGTTACAATTTAAACTGTTACTTTATCCTGCTTGTATCTGTCACTGTTTCTTAAATCCCAGACACCCTGACCTGTGTGTGAGCAGTCTTTCACAATGTAAGCTTTGGTTCTTGATACTGAAGCCATATAGGTCGTTTCAGTTAAACTTGCACCTCACAGTTACTGATGTGTACTAATACACTTTTTCCTTCTCCAAAATTCTGAATATGTTCACTTCATGCGTAACGAGATGGAACTGAAATGCTGTAAATACATAGATTAATAGGAAATAGTGATGTCCATGAGCACCTGTGGCCTCAGAAGAACAAGACAGGAAGAACCGACAGCAATTTTCTGTCATTGACCTCTTTCTGTTCTAATCAAAAATAAAGTATTTATGCCAAGAAGGGAAAGAACAACACAACTTCTAAATAAAAAAAAAAATTATGGTGTTTTGTGGTGTTCTTTGTTTGAGAATCGAGTGGAGTAACAGCTAAAACAATGTAGGGGATTCCTCAGTTCTTCAGATAGAGACTGAGAACTATTATAGTGATTCTTTGCTTTAGAGAGCACAACTAAATTTGTTCTTTGTTCCTATCTTAGATTTTCAACAAATAAAGCTACAGGTGCTGAGGCTATTTCTAATAAAGCCAATAAAAAAGGTTTAGTAATCTAAGTTCTAATAAGCTGCTCAGGTTGGAATTTAGATTTCCCCTTCAGTGTGAGCTCACAAGTGTCTTGTTCTCCCTCTGGACTCGTTCATCAAGGTCTGAGATGAAGTCAGATTGAGTTACTCTGGCTTAAGGCCACAGGCTGAGCCAAGGTGACGCTGGCACTCTGAGCCAAACCCAGCTGCAGGGGCAAATGGACAGAGAAACTTAGTGAAGGTGGTTCAAGGAAGCGTGTTTTGTGTCACAGCTGAAATATAAAGTGTGTATGTGGTCACCAGCACAGCTCAGCTGCTCACAACAGCATCTTCACAAAATTTGTTGTAGCAAATGTGCATTTGTGGGTTTCTTTGAAAATGCTATTAAAATGCTCTTAAAACCTAGTAAAAAATCTGTCTGCTATGGTGATGTTTTCATTTTACCCAGTTTTTAAATGAGCTGAATACAGTGAGAATTGTAAGGGAAAGACATTTTTAATTATACTTTAAAAATATTTGGATTTTTTCTATAGTGCAATATCTGTAATGCCCAACACTTTGAAGAATGACCTTTCACCAAGGTCAGCATCCAGCCCCCCGAAGCTCAGCATTAAGGTAGCAAGCCCTGCAGTAAATCTACCGACAGCTTGAAAGTGTTTCTATAAGTGTGAAGAAAAATAGACATTTTCTATGCCTAAGTGACAAAACTGCCTATTGAGCATGTGATTTTGTTTTTGTGATATATTTGAAGATATACCTGTGCCCTTGGGCTGGAGTGTAACCCCCTGGTTGTGCTGTCTTGCAGAAAACTTCCTCTTCAGTGATGAAATCATAGCCAATGGTTTTCACTCCTGTGACAGTGATGAAGAAGACAGAGCCTCACATGCAAGTTCCAGTGACTGGACCCCAAGACCACGTATAGGTAGAAGCCTGGAGCATGTTCTTGGATGCTCTTTGCCTTCAAACAGTCACTTAATTTTCCCCAGTCTTCAAATGATTTTTCCTGTTGCAAAAATATTGGCAATTAGTTCTTCTGAACAGCTCAGAGGTGTTGGCTGTATTCTGTATGTTATTTAAGGGTTTAAAAATGAAGCCTTTCAAACTTGCTGTATTTTGATTAAAATTGCCAATGTCTTTTCTTTCCTTGTGTAGAAATCCTGCCACAATCCCCATTAAAAGCATACATACAGACTCACTAAATTGAACTGATTTATGGCATATTTCTACTTAATATTAATTCTTTAAGGAACAAGAAGATGATCCCTGTATGATTTTAGGACAGTGAGCCCTAATCTCAAGTGTTTCTGGAAAGGTTGATTTAATGGCTTTAGAAGGTTATGTCTGAAATAATTCGTGTTAGATGACCAAAAGAACAACAAAAATCCATGGATTACTGGGCTCTGTGCGTCTATTTAGAGTGATGGTTTATAATACCACTAGAAAGTATATGTATATTTGTTGTCTCTTCAGCTCATTCCTGTAGATACCAAATGCTGGGAAAATACAGGTGGAGACATATTGTGAAGATCCTGTTGCACCTCAAAAAGCCATTAAGTTCGGTGTGAACTGGGATTTCAACCTTGATTGACTTTCTATGAAATCCTTCATGGGTTAACATAAAATCATGATAAATAAATAAAATTCCCAGCTGTCACTTCAGAGTTTAGACCAAAATACAGGGGGTTTGATGGATGGAGCATTAAATCGGATTCATGAAACTGTAGTAGCAATCATTAATAAATGGAACAATGACCATTATCATATGCAGTACTTGACTCTATTTTAAATATCTGTATTTTTTAAATTTTCTTAGGTCCCTACACTTTTGTTCAGCAGCATCTCATGTTAGGCACAGACCCACGGACGATTCTGAAGGACCTGCTGCCAGAAACGATCCCCCCACCTGAACTGGATGACATGACTCTGTGGCAAATTGTGATAAACATCCTTTCAGAGCCCCCAAAAAGGAAGAAGAGGAAAGATATTAACACCATTGATGATGCTGTGAAACTTTTGCAGGAATGCAAGAAGATCATGGTCTTGACTGGAGCTGGGGTAGGTATTGCTGCAACAACAGTGTGAAAATACGGAGACAGGTTGGTTCAATACTTCAGTAGAGCATGCAGGGGATGGGACCAAATCACTGTGCTGGGGAGGAAGAGTCCAGTCCCCTGCAAGGACTGCAGGGGAGACACCATCTCTCTTCTCATACCAAAATATTCTTAGACATAGAAACTCGTAGACAGCTGCTTCCATGCAAAATAGTTACGGAATAACAACGCATTACCTGTCCAGAACATAGAACATTTTCTATATTTTCTATCCTAGTCTTCAGACAAAGGTGATGACTTTTTAAAACAAAATCTCAGTGGACCTCTTAAAATACCAGATGGAGCTTGAGGGACTAGAAGAATAGGATTTGAAAAGGAAAAGAGTTGGGGGACAGAGGAGGAGGATGATCATAAGGACAGTCTGATCGGATTTCAGCAGACTGGATGTTACTTTCGGCACGTGCTGCTCTGTGATGGTGATAAGGCTGCTCACTGTTTGACTAAAGAACATCTCTGAACTGCTGCACATTTTCAACTCTGTACCTGTGCACCAGATCAATTCTTGCTTCTGTTCACACACAGATGGTGTGACACAATTCAGAGCAGATGAGTAATTCAAATCAGCTTTTAGAAGAGCACTGCTACTTCCAGTTTTGCTCTTTCCATACTTTCATACACCTGTTTCTCCTCCTCTTCCCATCCTATTTTGGGATAGTCGGAGGCAATCATTTTAGCCCTTATTGACTACTACAATGCTGTGATAAGCAATGTATATCAATAAACAACTTTATCAAAAGGGGTTTATTCTTCAAAAGTAAGAATATATTTTTCAGAAGTAAGACTATTCTGTTACTGTGTTAGTGTGTAAAAAAAAATAAAAATATCAACCACCATATCTAAGCCTGAGTTTGCATATCAGTAAACACTTATTAATTAAATTTAATGCAGTAATAATCTACATTTTTATTCATATCTTACAAAACTTCCAGTGGTAAAAGCAAGTTCTGGTATCCTGTTATTGTACTAAAGGCTTTTTTATCCACTTGTCAGATTTTGTTTCTGTGCTGTTTCTTCTGCTTGTGATTTGATAATTGTTACATTGGATCAAAAAAAAACGGGGGAAAAAAAATAAAGGAAAGAAAAATAAATACAGAGAACCCAGACTGATTTTGTTCTTAATATTTCTGAGCACTGCACATACAAAAATGTGGCTTCCCAAGAGTTTTTATCATAGCAACTCTTTATAGTCCAATATGTCGTTTCACTTATTTCAGATTGCAAATATGTATTTCAGGTGTCTGTGTCTTGTGGAATACCTGACTTTAGATCCAGGGATGGCATCTATGCACGCCTTGCTGTAGACTTCCCAGACCTTCCAGATCCTCAAGCAATGTTTGATATAGAATACTTCAGAAAGGATCCCAGGCCGTTTTTTAAGTTCGCAAAGGTATGGTTTTCCAACAGTTCTTGTCTTGGTCAGTTCAGAGAGATAACAATATTAAAATGTGTAACTCAGATAAAAACTAGAAATGTTAAGCAACATTCTCTCTCTCTCTCTCTTTTTAAGCTTATTTTACTGTTCCTGTTGTAAGTTCAGGATACACAAAACCATTTCAGATGGTTGAAAATATCTCAGTGATATTAACAGTTTCAAAAGCAGCAATTACATCTCTTAGACAAAAAGGAATTGTAGAAGCTGTAGATATATGGAGAAACAAAAAAAAAACCCAATTGCATTTAGTCTTCAATTTTCTTAGAACAAAAAAAAATCAAACCCAAGATATAAGAACTTCTACAGGACCAGGAAGGACTTGTGAAAATCAGTCACTACTGGTTGTGCTCACTCTTTCTTCCCTTTGCTCACAATTTATACTACTGCTCTGTCATGTTACAAAGATTGGAAAAGAAAACTCAATCCATTCTTTGTCTGCTTGGCTTTCTCTGACAGCTTCCTATCCAGATATTAGCAAATTTTGATGGTTACCAATATACCCAGTTCCTTTGGGTTTTAATATTAAAAAAAACTACCTTACTCCCAAAAAACACACCCCAAACCAAAAAACACCACAGCAAGTAAAAACAACTTACTTGAAGCCTGTCTATACACAGGTTTTACCAGAAAAATCCTAATCAAATTTAGCTGATACTTTTTATTCTTTTTCACTTCTCCTTTTCCCTTTCTGTCCATCAGAATATATGTTTCTAGTAACAAATATTGAGGTCACTTGACACTTACAAAGGATAAAAAGCTTTCCTATTTCATAATTCTCAAAACCAGAAAAAGATCTAAACATTGCTTTTATGCTGTGAAAAGAACAAAATCCCAGCTTGCACAGAGCAGTTCATCCTGCCACGATGAGAAGCTGAGCTGTGGGAAGAGGAGTTGGATGCCAGAGCAGTGGCAAAGGGCACAGGGAGGGACCACAGTAACAGCTGCTGTGATTGCTGGGGACAGGGTTCAGCTCAGTTAAAGACTGTATCCACTTCCACTGTCTAACGTGCTTCTGAATTCCCTAGGAAATCTACCCGGGACAATTCCAGCCATCTCTGTGCCACAAGTTCATCGCTTTGATGGATAAAGAAGGAAAACTACTTCGCAACTATACTCAGAACATAGACACACTGGAACAGGTTGCAGGAATCCAAAGGATAATACAATGTCATGGTTAGTGGGTTTAATTTCACTTACTTTCCTTGTGGGAATTCTTACTGGTGCATGTGACAAGGTAATTGCTATTGGAATTAAACCTTCTTTCCTTGAATTCCTGTCTCTTGCCACCAAATATTCTGCTTTTTAAATGTTGAAATTTGTTGTAGACAGCTTACATATTTAAATCAGAGGTGTTTCAAGTGGAAATAACTCCTTTCAGGAATTGAGCTTGATGAAGTCTCCATGTATCAGTGAAGATCCACACCCTGTTGGCACAAGCTTAGACTGTAACCTCCAAAATGCATTTGGCGCTTCTTGATCTGTGTGAGAACATAACATGGAAACCAATCTTGCCATAGGTCCCAATCACTGCCCAACAATGGAACGGGAGTCTAGGTGTTATCTGACTATTTAGGTTATATTCTGCTGAAATCTTACAACATTCTGATACTTCAGTAATTCCACTTTACATACAAAACACTGAGGATTAATCACCAGTTTAGTTGAGCTGAAGATCATCTTGTTACACCTTCAGTGTCATACACATTTTATAATTATGATGCCTAATTAAGTGGAATTGCTTTAATTGCTTGATATGTTTTCCATTTCCAAGGACTTGCACATGTCAAGCTGAAAGTCCAAGGATTAATTTTCAAGAAAAGTATGCAGAAAATTAGTTCTTAAATGCATGTTTGGATCATTTAGTAAACTTCAGACAAATAAATTGTCTAAAAGCAGTGTGGCATGTTTGTAAGGCCCATCCATCTAACTGCACCTTTGCCAGGGGCCAAACTCATACGGTTTCCATACCTACAAAGCTTAGCTCAGTGCCAGATCCATAGGTTTTCATTCTCCAGACAGAGCAAGCACAGTGCTCTGAATGGGGCCCAGGCAGCACACAGCAGCATCTGCCTGTCAGCTCCCCAACCCCAGTGCTGGTTTCCATCTGTGCTTAGTGTGTTACATGTTTTCTTTCGGTTGGTATTCCATCTGAGGCATTTATCACAAACCTCTTACATGGATGGGTTTTTGCACATAACTGCTCTGCTCAAGCTCCCCATTTTTCCAGTTGCACACTCCAGGGATGGGATCACAGGCGATCTTCAGTGTACATCCTGTGTAAGGTGATTCTAAATGAAACATTCTTTAGTAACATGCTGTGCACTTGGAGATTTTGAGGCCTTTG
The DNA here is from genome assembly GCF_965178545.1 of Coloeus monedula. Lineage (NCBI taxonomy): Eukaryota > Metazoa > Chordata > Aves > Passeriformes > Corvidae > Coloeus > Coloeus monedula. The sequence goes on along the minus strand of NC_138788.1, from coordinate 4,880,004 downwards.
GAAATTAGCAAAGGTTGTTTTGAGCACATCAACCTTCATCTGACCTACAGCTGCTGTTCTTTACCAAATGGTTGTTGCCTAATGGTGGTGGCTAAAGAGAAACCATAACTCTTCTAGGGGGGGTTCACAGTGCTGTATTTATTCTACTTTTTCCTCTGGCTGGGGCAATGGCAAGTTAATCATGGGCAGTTAACAAAGAACCGTGCAGTGATTTGAGGAGTTCGTATGTGAACCTTCAGACCCATTTGTCACTGCAGACCTACAGTACAGTTCCTGCTATGAAAACTATGGTGTCTGAGATGCATCCTGCTGTATTTAAAATGCTCTTGCATTCAACCAATGCATCTGGAATTAGATTGTATTCCTTGCTGTTGCTGGAGCTGAGTGAACAGAGGCCGTGGCCTGCTGGCTGGGAATGGCTCATACATGGGCGCCAAACTTCTGATGGTGAAAAATAATTCACATAATAGAGTTGCAGGGAGGTAGCAGCAGATGCTTCAGAGTTGGGTTTGCGAGCCTGACGGACATGTCCCTAACGTGCTGTATGAAGCTCTGAATTATTACTATCAGCTAATCAGAATGAGCAAATAACTGTCTTATCTCCCATAGTCCTTGGAATCCCTCATGCTGGGGGAGCTGCAATGCTGAGCAAGGTTTCAGAAGCTGTGCAGTTTGCAGGCCAGCAGTCATCAGCAGACCTGAGCTGCCAGTTGCTCATAACTGATTTGCTCCAGGTTTTTCTGTGCTTTCACTCTCTTTGTCTTACCCAGATACAGCACCCTGAAAGCATATTGTCTTTACTAATGCATTTTTTTAGTTATTCTGTGCTACCGTTTGTTGAGTTGCTGTGGGTTCCTGTGCTGCTGATGTTGTTTGCAGCACCACTGTTGTGTAACGAGAAGGGCAGTCCCTGTTCTCTGCTCCTTGTCTGTGCTTGTACAGGTCAGGGGAACGAGAGGACACAGAATCATTTGTGTTGACATGCATGTGGTATATTGCTACTCCTAAAACAAGATTTCTGCTGACTAACACCTAGAAGAACAACTTATAGTATTACAACTATCTCCTCTTAATTTTACATTACCTTTTTAAATGCCTGATTTCTGTAGCACTGCAACATAACAGCCTTTTTGTCAAAACAGCTTGGGCATAAGACCAAATCTGAATGACTGAAAATCCTGATGCTACCATACGGCTTTTTCCCCTCAGGTTCCTTTGCAACAGCTTCCTGCCTGATCTGTAAATACAAAGTTGATTGTGAAGTTGTTCGAGGAGATATTTTCAATCAGGTAAAAAATCTACTTTAACTCACTGCAGCTTTCTAATAAGTAATTCTCTCAGAAAACCAAACCCTGAAACACCACACTGGGATTGCTTACAAGATCTGCTTTTAAAAGCCTCCATATCTCTGCATGTATTTCACAAAAGTGCCTCTCTGTATTGTAGCATTTCCCCTGGTATTTAAAAGTATACTCAAATACTGTACTGCAAAAATTTGGTAATGGCAAAAATCAGAACAAAACCTTAAGAGTCCATTTTTAGTGGCTCCTCTGAGAAAAAGTAGAGGTTAATGGTAAGTGGAAAGTTGGATTTGTACCTGGTTTGTGTTTATCTGAATTTAGAGGCATACTGAGAAAGTGTTCTTAGTCTTCCATAATGTTGGCTGCTCTTTGAGCATTTACCTGTATTAAAAATGTGTTTCAAACAGCAGCTGATATATGGAGAAATTGCTAACCACAGAGCAAGCTCTGAGCAAGGATCAAATGGAATGTGGGTGTTGCTTTCTAGGACTCCTGAACTATTCCATCATCCAAACTCCCTGTGTCTGGGTGTCAAGTGACCTGGGACCAAGGCAGGAGTTGGTTCTGCTCTGTCAAAGCAGATGAACCTTTGATTTGGAGAGACCCTCTCTGCCTTTGCCTTTCTTCCCCTTCTTTTGAAGGAACAGAGGTGATGATTCTGTGATCAAAAAGATCTTCTTTATGCAAATGAAAGGGGACTCTTTCTGCAGGCTCATTGGTTCTTTTGATAAATGCCTCAGAGTCCATAGTTGCGACTTCAGACAAGAAACATGGAAGGAATGTAAATCCTTCAGGCATTACATCTGAAATGGAAATCAATGAAAGCCTTTCAAGAAGAGATGTTTGCGTTACAGCTTTAAGAAATGGGAATTTCGTAAGCCTGAAGCCTTGTAACACTGAAATACTGAATGTGAAATCTGGTTTACTTTGCTATTAAGAATATTATTTTTGAGAACATCCTACAGATATTTTTTGCTCCTTTACCTCCAGAGCCAGCTGGCTGGAGTTAGAATTTCTCTCTCTGGTATATAAAGATCTGAGGAAAAAGTTCAAGACTCATTCTAGTCATCTGCTCCTTTCTGGGGAATTCTTTAGTTGGTTTCCCTTGACTGTGGGATTATTGGGTGCTCTCTTGCTCAGGTGCAGGGTTTCTGCCACACCAGTTCCTAGATCTTGTACCAAATAGCTTCTTAGGCATCCTTCCCACAAGGTTTTTCTTTGTTCAAAGACTTTAAATTTTTGGGAAAGATCCTTTGACACTAGAGGAAGGCCTTCTACTTTTGATGTTTTCTAATTTGGAGAGTATTATCTTCTGTCCCACTGCAGGCATCCATAAAACTAGTTCTTTGACTTAAACTTTCTACATTCTATATTATTTTTTTCTGCAGCTATTCTCTGTATAGGATGGACTTGTTAAGCATTTAAAAGACAGTTTTCAGATGTTTTTCTATTGCAATAGGTAATATACATATTTTTACACCTTTATAGCTCTATTTTGTAGCTTGTGATGGTTTCTATATGATTGCAGCTACTTGGATTTATTGTGAAGCATTATATTTTAACACTACAACTGAGAAGACTTGAACTATTAGAAGGAAAATTGCTCAGTATTGTCTGTAGATCTATCACTCACCTTCTTGCTTTTCTTCTCTCTTAAAAAGTCCTAAGATAGGAAAGAGTTGAAAGAGGTCCCAAAGATCAGAAACTCTCTGGTTTCAGGAGAAAAGGGAATCTACTTCTCCACAAACTCGTGTCCACTTTTGCTAGTGAAACAGGATTCTGCTCTGTTTCTGGAGGAATTAGAAAAGTTCAGAATGGACACCAAGCAAAAGTTTTGGTCTCTGTTCTTGCTGTATATGCTCTTAGCCAGCTGCCTGCCGAAGTGCTCTGTAAAGTGCTCTGTAGCTTTGTGTGTGTAACACACGTAGTCCTTTGGAGGAGAGAAGCTCCAGGTAAAGCTCTGCAAAAGACTCTTGGGCTAGGAAAGGGCTTGTATCAGATGCTCGACTGGAACCTGACAGTGACATCTAAGTTTTTGCTCTGATTAAACTAAGAAAAATACTTTCCTGTCAAATGGGAGGTGTGTTCAGTTGGTGCTGAGCATGACTGCTAGGCTTTGCCTTAGTGGTGTAGACCTGCCTGGTTTCTCCCTCTTTATTCCTGCTGTAGCTTTATTTCCCTGTGCAGTCGCTGCAGGCAGGAGTAAAAACTGTAGTTGTCTGTACATCCACAGAACAATGACATGAGGAAATATCACTGAAACTTCCCTGTCTCTGCCAAAATAAGTGCCTGTGAAATAGCAAAGTGTGAGTTTTTCAGAGGCCCAGCCCTGCACTGCAGTAACAGGAGGTGTTGTGTGCAGGTGGTGCCCCGGTGTCCCCGCTGCCCCCCCGAGGAGCCGCTGGCTATCATGAAGCCGGACATTGTGTTCTTTGGGGAGAACCTGCCTGAGCAGTTCCACCGTGCCATGAAGTATGACAAAAATGAAGTGGATCTCCTTATTGTCATTGGGTCTTCACTCAAAGTAAGACCAGTAGCATTGATCCCAAGTAAGTGACTGTCTCTGGTAATACTTTCTTTAAAAAATTTGGATCAAAAGTGGAATTCTCAGTTTAGAAACTCCAAGCTCTAAGAAACACCCTTGGCTCAATTCAGTGAGCACCACATTTTCTAGTATGAAAGCTGCTTGCCTATGTAAAGCTGAAATGCAAAATTGAGAAAGCAACAAATTCTAAGTGCTTTTTCTACACTCCAGGAAGATCTCAAGGTAATTCAATTATGATCTCAAAACTACTCTTAAACCGGAATGACTTTGTTCTAAGAGTCATTTCTCTCCCTGCTTCCGATATGCTTTCAAAGTTACCTGAAGGCATTAGAACAGAAGCATCTCAAAAGCAGTATATTCCTCATGTGCATTTAAGTACATAAAGCAAATGCAATAAATCAACATAACTGAAAGAGATTATAGTACTAATTTTAATCTTTTTAACATTTGACCAAACATTAATGTAGCCAATATTTCTGTGCATGTTTCTCGGTGATTGAGGAATGTTTTTTACTGTAAAAAAATGGGGGAAAAAACCATTTAACCAGGCTACAGTAGGCACAGCACCTCAAACTGCTGTTGTTAAATTTGGGACTGGCTTGGTTTCTTCCTGATCTGGCTTGTTTTTGTCTTGTTGCAAGTGAAGGCATGAAGACAAGCCTGAGCTTTCTCAGCAGATCTCTGATGAAAGTAAAACCCAAGTGACAACTACCTTTGAATTCTCTTTTCCATATATAGGTTCCATCCCCCATCAAGTGCCTCAGATCTTAATTAATAGGGAACCTTTGCCTCATCTACACTTTGACGTGGAGCTTCTCGGAGACTGTGATGTTATTATTAATGAATTATGTCAGAGGTTAGGTAGCGAATACACAAAACTTTGCTACAACTCAGTAAAACTTTCAGAAATCACAGAAAAGCCTCCACGGCCGCACAAGGAGCTCGAAGTGCTCTCGGCTGAGCTCCCACCAACCCCTCTGAACATTTCAGAAGGCTCCAGTTCACCAGAAAGAATGACCCTACCTGATACTGCAGTGGTGTCTTCAGAACACCCACCTGAATGTAAGGTAGAAAACTGTGAGCCTGCCTCAGAGACTAAAGGGACCTGCTCAGAGGAGACGCTTCAGGACACAGAGCTGGCATCAGAAAACCCTGAAAATCCTGCTAGTGAGCTAATGAACTCTGAAACAATGAAGGAAAATGGATCTAATGATGGAGAAAATAAAGAAAAGAGTGAAGTACTGAAGAAGTGCTGGGTAAACAGATCTGCGAAAGAACAGATTAGCAAAAGGCTGGATGGTAAGTGTTAATGCTTTTCAGTATTTTGCTTCCTTTTGGCTGATACGTTTATGCTAGACTTTAAAGTGATAAATAAGTTACTCTTGAGGCAATCAGTGGGTTTCAGTGGCTATTTTTGTTCAGACAATTGTTTACATAACTCTCATTGAACCATTTCTTTCTTTTGGAGAAGCCAGCAGGAAATATTTTTTTGTATTTCATAGTAGGTTTTAAAATCAGTGATCACATCCTCACCTAAAAGATCAAAGTTTAGGAGGCTGAAGGTAGGTATCAAAAAATAAATTCCTTTGTAACATTTTCAAATGCATTTTCAGAAAAATTAGTTTGATCCTGAGGTGTGTGGAAGCTGGTCATAGTAGAGCCTGATTTGGTATGGCAGTAGAGCTGGAAGACAAAGTCATGACAGGACTTAAAAATCTCACAGCTGGAGTGAGGCATGTTATAAAGAAAACTTTAGACTTTCCAAGGAAGCCCTCCAAGTGTGCAATCTTGTAGCTGACGTAAGGAGTCAGGAATTAAATTGCCATTTTCCATAGGAAAGGCTGGGTTTAGACTTTGTCTGATACTCCATGCAAGGGGCTCCCATTCTGTCACAGGTGGAGGAAGTCTAGCTGTGAGTATGTGTTCCCATGAAAAAAGCTGCTGAACAATCAGCATCAATTCTCTTTGGTGTCAAAGGGAGGGGGAGGAGGAACACTGAGCTTTCCAGTGAAGCATTTCTTTTGTCCTTCATAATAAATATGCATACACAAACATAAATGCATTTTCATGTCATCTGATTTGTCAGTTGTCACTGTTGAAAACAGATACATGCAGGTATCTTCTAACCACCAGTCTGCCAGACCTTGCATGAATCATTTACTTCAGCCTGTCACTGACTGTTGAAATTCTGTTCTAGGTACTCAGTATCTGTTTTTGCCACCCAATCGCTATATCTTCCATGGTGCTGAGGTTTACTCGGATTCTGAAGACGATATCATATCTTCCAGCTCTTGTGGCAGCAGTAGTGAGAGCGGCTCGTGCCACAGTCAGAGCTTAGATGTAGAGGACGAGAGTGAGATGGAGGAGTTTTACAATGGCATAGAGGATGAGGATGCTCCCGAGCAGGAAGAGGAGCCTGGATTTGGGGAGGATGGAGTCGAACGGGAGGGATTGGCAGCTGAGGAATCAGCGGATACAAATGAAGCTGCAGGGACTGAACATCCAAGCAATGCGCTGTAAAGTGATCGCTGACTGGTTACAGGAACTTCCCACCAGCATTAGGAGCTTTGGCATGTCAGAATGAATGTTTACGTCTGAATTTAGAGCAACAAAACCATAAGGACGTAGTGTTTATAAATAACTAAAACAGATTTTCATGCTTAGTTTTTTACCTTTTTCAATAAAAATCTATTACTGCGCACTCAACACTAACTCATCTTTTTTTTAAGGTACCAGGATTATCTAAACAATTGTCACAATGTTCACTTTTAAGTTCATCTGTCTGATCAGGCATCCATGTATATAATACATATTTTTGCTTAATAGATTTCAGTTTATATTATTTTTAAACAGATTTGAAAAAGCCATTGGAATGTTAAACTAATATAAAGGGAACAGCTAATTTAGACCAAAGAATGGTATTTTCACACCTCTTGCTTTGTAACACTTTGGTTTATTTAAAACCTTCTGCTTCTGCTAAACCTTTCATTCACACCTAGTCTGTCATTAAACACTGGCATTTTCTAAGACCTACTGTGGCAGCTAATTTTTTTTGCTTTAACAGTTACTTTGTATGTTTGAGACATACTTAATTGCGAGCAGACAGTAAAATGGAAACAAGACAGCAGCACTTGAGGAACCCTATGGTTATTAGACTGATCAAGAAGTGCTGTGAAAATGCTTAGGTTGCCGAGTGTATTACTTCCTGTGGACATGAAGCAATGTTGGCATTGGCTCCTCTGGCATTTTGAACAGAAAGGATCCCCCCCAGTAGGAGTCTGTCACGCTGTATCCAGAGGTCACATCTAGAGCAGCTTGCTTTATAAATAGCATTTGAGGAATTGCCAAGGCTCCAGTGTGGAAGCAGAGTTAGAAGAGTGTTCCTCCCGGCGTGTAAGAAGGCGCAGAAATGAAGCTCTTCCTTTGTACTTACTGATGCACCAACCCCAGGAGAGACTCCAATGGTGGGAGCTTCCATTTACGCTGCCGAGCGGCCCCACACGGATTAACAACCTGCTGGCCTGAGGTCCCGTTTCAGCTGGGAAACCTTCTCCCACTGCCAGCTCCACCTTGGATACGAAAAGCAAAGCAGCTTCTCCCACTCTGCCGTCTCAAGTGCTAGGCTGCCTTAAAACTGGATGTTGCAGATGCTCAAGTGCAGATTGTTTCCAAGCCTTTAGAACTATTTTGTACAATTGCACAGTGCAGTAGTAAGTGAAACAGCATTTTTCTATAAACCACTTTTTCAACATTGGCCCAAATGAACTCTACGATGTAGATTATTCATATACTTTGCTTTAATATTTATTACATTTTGGAAGATGTATAGTAGCTGTTCTTTGAACATAATACAACAGTTAATAAATATTTAAGAACAGCCTCCTGTATTCATCGGGAAATGTTGGCATGTTGTCCAAATTTAATACAGCTCTTATTTGGCTACACTAAAGAATGCAATATGTTTAGTTTTCACTTGCATGTCACAATGTATTAGTTTGTGCTATAGGAGATATTTTAAATTGAAATACTTTGTTTTAAATTATTTTTACAGTGAGGATTGTTTTCTGCTCTTTTATATTGTATATAGTGTCTTTTATGTAATCTACTGGCATATGTTTTGTAGAAGACTGTTTAAAATGACTGGCTATCTTCCTGCAACTTTTGAAATACAAAACCAGTGTTTTATACTCGTACACTCTGTTCTAAAGTCTATTAAAATTGTCATTTGATTTCTGGTTTCTGTTAATTTCTAGCTATACCATAGAAACTTACCTAAGATGCCCTATAAAGTCAAGGTATACCCTGGCTAATGGAAGGCATTACATAGGAAATGGCTTTTTTACCACCTGCCCCTGGGAAAAAAGCAAAGCCTGAATGAAGCTGCCCTGCATTGTTCTGGGTTTATCCCATGGCTCCCTGGGCACTGCAGCTGTGCTGAGCCCTTCCTTTGGCCCTCAAGGGCCAGGGCCCAGTTTAATTAGTTTCCCACTATGTAACACCTTACTGTGTGAATGATTCCACTGTACTTCTGAACCACCATCTCTCTAATAGCAATAAATTTGTATTAGAAAAAAAAAAAGATGATAAAACTCACACACTTGAGACACAAAATATTAAAAACAGTTAGACTCTAACACACCCAGATGCTTCCCTATCAATTAGTTATTACTCTGAAAGACTTGAAAACATTTTTCCTCTTGAACAGAACGGCTGCACCTTTTTCTGCACCTAGATGAACAAGTTCTGCATTTTGTTCTTTCTCGTGTCTTTGATAATATTATTTGAACAGAAGATGAACCCCAAACCATGATATGTTCTCTTACTCCTCCATTTTGCACACTGCCCTTTACCCATAGTGAGGATGTCTTTCAAGAGTATTTAAATCAATGATGAGGCAAATGGTGGGCATGAGGAAACATTTGCTATCACAGCCTTTTGTTATTCCTAAATACTCAGCAACTTGCATGAAATTTGTCTGGAAGCAGGGCAGAGCATGTCCAGGTCCAGCTGTAATTTGTACAATCTCAAAAAACGAGATCATTTAGTGTTCTCATAATTTGCATAACTACCCTATGAAAGCATCTTAGCCCTTAGTATTTATATTAAATAGCTGCACTGAAAAAAAGCAAAGTAAAACCATTTGTCTGCCATTCCCTAGCTACCTTCTACTTTGCTACATTAGACACAATAATGACCTTGCAAAAGTATTTGAAGTGATGGAAAAGCAGCAGATGTTTAAACATCTTGTCATAATTTCTTCTAAACGGCCATGTATTTTCTACAGATCTGGCTTGATCCAGTACATTTTTAATTAGTGATTTGATTATGGAAAATATATTTTAAATGCATGACAACAAAGGGACAGACAACATCCTATTAGGAGGGGCTGTAAGAGCACAAAATTCTAATGAAACCAGCGTTCAGAAGCAAACTGAAAAAAGTGAGAAAAGGAAGACCCAGTGAGTACCTCAAGCTCAGTAAGATACGCTTAAATACTGAACCAGAACAGTCAAACTGAAAAGCAGATGCATTTATTTGCATGATACACTTATCTACAAAGTGACTGGAGAATAAAACCCAGTGCAAAATGCTGGATTTCAGGCTAAACAACTGGTCATGTCTAGGTAACAGCGGGTTCTAAGCTAACTGTAAATCCTCAAGAAGTCATGGAGTTGTACCATGAGTTACTCTTGGCTAGGCAGTTTCAAGAAGATGCTCAGACTGTTAGGACTCAGTAGGAAAACAGTAGTACTAATAATCCTAATAGCAGAGCACCAAGGGAAAAGAGTTGCTAGTTACTCCTCCAGCATGAGGCCCAAGGCTCAGAAAAGCAGAGGCACTGAAATAAAGCATCACCCACCAACAGTGCAGCTCCCTGCTGGGGGACCTTGGAAAGGAGCTGGGCAAATTCAGGTGGAACAGGACTCCCAGAGCTCCTGGAGGCCTACTTCCCTCTCCTTATACCCTCCTGGAAGCACCTGGGCTAGCTACAGTTGGAGAGGGTTGGTTGGTGCCTCAGATGAACCCAGCACAGCAGTTCTCAGGCGCAGCACAGTCAGAGCAGTTCCAAGAGCTGAGCTGTAACTGGTCCTAGCAACCCTGGAAACAACAGCCCAAGCAAACCCCAGCAAGGCACACCCAAAGCCTCCATCTGTCCTGCCTTGGGGACGGTAGAAGCAGGTACACAAACACAGGTCTTTAAAGGACTAAATTTCTTAAGGGACACAATCCCAGTGCTGTCTGACCACTGGACTGTTACTTTTACTCTCACAGAGCAAGAGAAACTCTGTTTCCCTGCAAACCCCACTCCCTTGTGCCCTGGAGTGACAGCCCATGCTCCCTCTGAGCAGCTCCGGCACCAGTATCACCCGTGACAGAGCCCCCAACAAAGCAAACACTTGCAAACTACCAATTAAGTTAATTTGAAAGCCACAAAGAAACGCAATTCGAGAGTCCCTAGAAACAAAACACAAACACATTTCAGTGGGATTTAGCTGTTTGGCTATGGGGTTTTTAACTCTGTACAATTATTACTCACTATCCCTTTCAATGGCAGAGCCCAGTTCTGAAGAAGACCCCTCAGCTGAGGGGGACCCTGCTTCCCACCGCAGGTGGGTACCTTACAGGGAGCCCTGGATCCTACAGAAGCTCCCCACACTGGGCTCCACAGCGGCCACCCCAGTAACGCTGAATGCTGTGGAGAATTGGCCTTAGACCCCGTGGAGCGTCACTACCCTCCTGCTCCAGACTTTAAAACTCTGAGCATTCCCTAGTGGGCACTGACAGAAATCCCCAATTCCCTGCAGGGCCTGACCAGGGCAATAACACATCAGCCCATGAGCCAGAGAACTCCTCCCTGCTGTTGTAGGGCCACTCCCTCATCTAAAGATACCGCAGATCTTCCTTATCTCAATTACCCTCCCCCTTTGCTTATTCCTAATGTAATCTTTGCATCTCATTAGGATACCTTGCCAGTGGACAGCCTCAGACTGCTTGAGATGCTGCACCCCAGAGTACTCAAGCACTGCTGCTGCAAGGTGCATCCACAGAACCTCTGTGCAGGATTAGGCCACAAATAATTAAACTGGTTTTACCTTTGAAAATTTTCAAAGACGGCAGATACAATTTTCAGTGGAAGCTGGTTTTTAGCTACAGTCTGCCAGCTCTGTTCTTTATCCCAGACAAGCTGCTCAATTTGCTTGAAAAAGGGAAGGAAACTTGACTTTTGCCCTCAACTCAAACTGAAGTCTTCGTGTAACGTTAATGTTTTGTTTCCTCACGTAATCAGGCACATGGAGGGAAGCAGTGAACACCTACAGACATTCACTGCACAGTGTAGGATTCATGACCTGCTGGGAAGACCAGCCTGGAGCATTGGCAAGATAGAGACCCCTACCAGCACTGTACACACCAACTACACTGAAATTACTAACTTGGTAGTTCCTATGTGGAACAAGATTCCCAAACCTCATTTTCCTGATCTGAAACTGATGTGCCTTTGGTTGGAGAAAAATAATAATGCTGAGTGCTGTCCTAGCTAATGGTAAGGGGGCTCTGAGGACACTCACGGCACCTGCAACACCTTATTTTGTTGTTTTGTAAAGTCAGTAGTTATGTTCAAACCCAGGGAATATGCAGGAACTCAGACTGTTTAGTCCAGCAGGGCTGCTGATACGGTACTTCACAGTTCTAGTGTGCCCATGTTATTGTCAGTTTGGTTTAGGTGCTTTCCCCACCCCCAGCTGTCTTGTGGTTAGAAAATAACACATCTTTCTCCTTCACCCACAGAAATGGGCAGGCAAAGGTAGGACGTTACAAAGTTTTAGCATACTCACAGAAAGCAAGTCAGTGTAAGAGGTAGTAGCACAGTGTAAGAGGTAGTAGCACAGAGAAAAATTACGTGTATAGGCAGGAACAGGCTCCTTTCCCCAAGAAAATAAAAACACTCAGTCACACGGTCAGGGAACTCAAGTGTACAGAAATGATAGCTGTTGGAGTTACTTTGTTGATTAATTCTGCACACAGAGCAGGTAAACAGTCAAGGGGATTTCCTGGAGCTGTATTAATCTAGTGATGGCAGGTGACAGAAGATGCTCTACACCTTTCAAGGTCTAGGTAAGGTTTTTGAAGTCACACAAAAACGAACAGCAGATTGAAGGACCAAAACAGTAAGTTAATGATTAGTGCACCCAAACCCCACTCTGACCTGGCAATTTAGAAATACCCACTTGGTAAGCAACAGGACCTTGTTACTTGTCAGGAGAAACAAACATTTTGTTTTTCCTATTCTTTTTTCTCCTCTTCAAAAACTGAGTAAGGCTGCTTCCCACAGTATATACAAGTACATAGTTCTGGTTGCACACAGAAGGTCAACACAGCCAGTCTTAAGGTGCTCAACTCCATACCTGTGCTGAAAACTTTATTATTAAATGAAAGCTTGTATCTGCATTTATCTTAACTGCAGAACCTCATGCGCCTTTAAGGAGCTCTCTTTGATAGTGATTTACATTTGATTACATTAAGCTTCATTTATTACTGATAAATCAAGTTTATTGCAGCAGAGAGCAGGGCAATGAATTAAAATCCTCTTCAGAGTAGTTTATAAACATTCTTAAAGGGAATACCATGGCTTGGAGCTCTAAGTATGATTAGTAACAACCTCAATAATAGTAACTCCCATAAAGTGCCAAAGGAGACAAATCTATGCTTAAGCAGGGCTCACTGCTTTACACTGTGCTCTTACTTTTGCCCTGGAAAACAAGGGACAAACATCTGCTGTACCTGTAGTTCAAGTAGCCTGGGTAGTTCTGCCATGCAAATTCAATCTTCATCCCCGTACTAAAGTGGCAGGCGCAATAAATCCATGACTGCACTGCTCTGACAATAGCAAGTCTCCTTCAGTAGTCTTGATGGAGATGGATACAAGTCTGACATGCAACTGGTCTCCTCCGGTGATAATTTTGAATCTTTATCAAATGCTAATCTAATTATCAAATAAAAATACTGTAAAAAAAATTAATTATTGTAAAATGCTCCCACTGAAGCCCAAACTACTGTCATTTCCCAGTTGTTTGCATTACCCTTTTAAACACTGATACCCAAGTTTTCGTGAATAACTGAAGGTTTGAGGAAAAGGAAAGCTCTAGGCTTTCTTCATTAACATCATGGCTATTTCAGCTACACATAAAATGGTTTTTCCCTCCACTTTCTTACATGCTGCATAGTAGCAAATATTGTATGCAAAATTATACTTGATCCAAGCAAGAGAAAGCAGTTCCTGCTGCCCACCTTTTTCCAGGCTGAAGGCAACTTAAGGGCACAACTTCAGTAGAGCTGTTTCCCACGGCTGTTGTGACTGCCAAAGGAATTAAGGGCAACACAAGCATTGCAGAAAGCACTGAACTGCTTGCCACAAGTAATGCCATGACTATTAATTGTTCTAATACTACATAAAAGTCCTTTACCTTGTTATGCACACAATCGTTACGACTGGGCACTGCCTCCCCGCACAGAATGAACTGACATCGGTAAGATAATCAGGAGCACTTAGTACTGTAGGACCCAACTCCATTTCCTGCAGAAGTGAGTAAAACCAAGCCCAGAACTGCAGAGAGAATTCTCAGGTGAACACTGTTCAGAGGAAAGTGACTTTAGCCCTGCTCTGCCAGTGGGCTCTTAAGGTGATGTTAAACCAACCATTCCAGACTCCCCACCCTCTTCCCAACACTTACTCATGTCCACTCGTGTTTCAAGAGAGTAAGAAATGTGTCTGGCTCATGCTGGGGAAACTTTGCAGCAACACGAAGCACTTGCCACAGCAGTTTAGTCAGCAAGAACTGCACTTCAAAAATGAAGGACATCTATGATGTCTAGTGCATCCTAAATTGGACACCAAAAACAGGCAAGTGAATTACAGCTTGGATTCTGCCTCTGAGCCCTCACCTACAGAATAAGGCTCTTCAGGTTAATATTGACATTGACTAAACAACCGAGACACCAAAACCCAGAGAATGTCTCACAGGGAAATGAAGTACATACATGTACCACTAGATTTGGATGATATGCACTAAATTAAATTGGACCTACATAACTGCAGATAAACCTCCTCTTATTCAGTGAACACCAACTGTGTGCATCAAAAGAAACAAGACTCCCATAAGAAAGAGCCCAGCACTTGGACATGCAATAATACACAAGGGAGAAAGAGTTTTACATTAGCCACTTCCTAATTTTTTAATATCTACCTTTGCAATCTTGGTGTTTCACAATTAAAAATGGTGTTTCACTATTACCTGGTAAAATGACTGCATAATACCTTTTTTTTTTCTCCTTTTCCTTCTTCCATGTATAATAAAATTAAGCTGCTTTAGTATTTGTTGGTTTCTTGTTTTTCACAAGAGGGAGAATTTCCCAGCCAAGTAACAAATGTTGGAAAAGATGGAATATGGGCTGCATACAAAGAAATTACTAAGAGGTTACACTGCATCAGAAAGGTGTAAAAACAGTGTTAAGGGAAAAGACTAATTTTAACTGTACTGACCTTTTTTTGTATTTTAACAATATGTACTGCCAGCACAGAAATTGGATGTTATATAATTTATTACAATGACTGCATTTCCCTGCTTTTTCTAGCTGTACTCTCCAACTGAATGCACTGGAAGTTGCTCTCCATTTGAAGAACTCTGCATGCTGCAAGCATCCATACACATCAACCAACAAAGGTTTTCATTCAAGTCTTTTATTATAGCTTGAATTTTTTCACTGCATTTAAAAATCTAAAAAAAATAAATATTTGTTTCACAGCTGCAAGTCACATATGCATTAACACCACAAAATCTGGAATTTAACCAGAGAAGGAAAAGTCAAATCCAAAAGTGTCCAGCTAAGCACAATCGTCTCAGGGCAATTATACTAAAAATAAAATCTTAAGAAAAGGGGAGAGGGGTGTTAAAGGTTATTTCAAATGCATTTATCTGGAAAAAAGTGAAAATTCTATTAGAAACCATAAACTACGCTTTCAGCATTTAAAAATAAACGTTTAACCTCTTGACAGCAACAATTGGCTGGTGCATCTTTTTCTTTTAAGCTGTATTCTTGACACATGACTGCAGAGGTTTCAAATGATAAGTTAACCTCTTTTATAATTGTGTCCACTTACTTACAGAATTGGTTCTTAAAAATAAAACAGTGTCTAAAGTCAGCTTGTCCATCCACATATTAAAAATGCCATTGGATGCGGTTTTGTATCGGCACTAAGTGACTGCTTCATGGATTGTACATTGTGAAGATGAATGTCTCTTAAACAATCACCTTCATTATTAAGGTTCTTAAAACAAACCAGAAAAATAGATATCTTCAGAAATCAGAGTAGTCACTTTTTTTGTTAAAAGCCATAAAATAAGCTCATATTCAATTACAAGCAATAGAAACCATACTGCTATTGGAACAGAATTATTTTATCACAAAAAATTTATTATTTACAAAATGAAAAGTTACCAAGTGAATTTATCAGGGAAAAAGTTAAATGTTCTTACTAAGTGATTTGAAAAACTGAAGCAAGTCTCTCATGCACTCACACGCCAAATTGTTTGCATAAGGTGAAATGTTAATTCTTGTTAGTGAAACTTGACTCCCATTCACAATACTCTCGTTTTTATTTTAAGATGGCAAAATCCACATGGCTCTGTACAAGAAGGTACTTTTTAAGACAGTTCCTCAGTTTTGGAAATGTTTTTTTTGGCTCCCATGAATATCCAGACTACTGAACATTTTTTGCAAATAATCAGTTATATTATCAACTGCATCACTTAATCCACTGAAGTTACCACCACAAAAAAGACACAAAAACTTAATGATCCCACGTTACACAGAACTTTCATTTCTCAAGTTATACTAAACTGAAACCTTCATAGTGGTCTATAGCCTGGATCAACTTAGATTTTAGGGTTTCTTTATCTGTGTATTTTGGAAGATCAAGAAGATTAAAGCAAGTGTGAGCTACCGGCAGATAATCTTCTCCTCCTCCTGTTGGCTGGATGACCAGTTTGAGACACTTCATTCCAAGAATTGGAATCCGATCACTGCCTGTCAGAAACACTGTCAAGAAAAACCAAAAGCTTGTAACTAGTTGAAGACAACCACTGTCTATGTCACATATGCAGTTCTGATCACTGCTGGCATTTTTTAATCATTCCAGCAATGGTCAGCTTTTCACACTGAAGTTCTCTGGAGTTTGGGAAACAGGAAATAATGACTTATTACAAGTGATATGTAAAGTATTCCATTTTTGCATATGAAACCAAACTGTCCTTAAAAATACTATAAAGCTTTTCATGCAACAGAACTTCTAATTTAAAATCCATTGGCAGTATCTTTATGGAGCATTTCCAAGTATCTTGTAAACAAAGAATTGGTTTCTTCAAAAACTAATTTATCTGAATTGGAAACTAATCTGTGATCTGTTCTAAGCAAAACCTCACTCACAGCCAGCTTTGATCACTTTGTTATCTGTACATTTCCACTGATCAGTACCTTGACATATTTACAATCAGTTACAACTCTGAATTTCCATCTCTGTGCAGTGAAAAAACCTGGAAGATGTGAATTCTATGTCAAAGCACAGGAAAAAATATCCTAGTTACCAGATAAATGACACCAGCAGTTTAGGTTGTTGGTGTTCTGGGGGTTTGGGTTTTCTTTTTTTAATGCTGCTCTGAGCTGCGGTGATCTGTAACTAGCCATCACCCACAATGACTCAAAACAACCTCCAAAAAAATCAGAGACAAGTTCATAATCAATTTCTTCTACTATGATTTTTTTTCCAAGTAGTTAATCACATCATTACAAACACTTACATCTGCCCTCTTATACCACGAGCCTGGAATCCCAGTGATCCTGTTCAGTTAGAAACTTCTGTGAAATAATTTCAAATACTTACACAAAAACTGTTTTTTCTTCTCCAAAGACAACTCATGAAAAACCTCCCAGAATATTTTAATTGTAGGATGGTCTGCCCAGTATTCTCCTTTGTATTCTGTATTCTAAAATGAGCAGGAAATGAGGTTATTGCTCGCTCACAGAACAGTAGGATAAGCTGACACTGAGGCAGAATGAATGCAGTCTGTGTAAAGAGACACAGCAAGTGACATACTACTACTACTACTTTCCTCACTCTCTTTTCTTCAGCTGTTCAGTCTGAATTCAATACAGGGACAGATGCCTGTACTGCAAAGCATTTTCAATCCCAACACAGGCCAAGTCTCACTGAGCTCTGGCAATCAAGAATATTTACTTTTAATAACTGTGTGCAATGACTTCACTTTCCCATGTCTAGAATGAGAGATTGTATACAGCTGCCTCTGGGTTCTGTGAACTTTTCTGCTTCTCTCTTCTAAGTCTGATTTCCTTCAGAAATAGATGGAAAAAGTTAAAGCAGGAAGGTAAATAATATTTTAGGATCTTCGTTCACTGATGTTTTAAGACATCAATAAATAACAGGAATCATGTTAAATAAAACAGAACTCAAGAGGACACCTAGCTGCTTCGGCACCCTGAAATGAAAACTATATGAAAGCAATAGCTAACTATGTTTCTTACCTTCTCCAGCTCTTTCCAGTCATAATTTGTGTTCCCAATCACCATTGCCTGCAACTCACTGGGCTGGAAGAGCTGAAGAACTTTACCTCCACATACTTTGTGGAAGCCTTCATGGAATGCACTGTATAAGGAAGCCACAGATCTATTGAAGATGTAATCCACATATGCATCTACAAAATCTTGCCTGTACAAAGAGAAAGAAACAATCATGTTGAGGAAATAAAGAGGAAACAGCACATGTCATCCTTCTACCAATAAACCAGTGGTCATTTCTGTATAGAACAGCATAGAAAATGAAGCAAAGAGGAGGCCAATATATTGTATTCTCTGCTTTATGTTACAACCACAGTGAAGATAAAATGGCACATGAATCTATTTCCCCACCACACCCCTGAAGGCAGAGTCTCCAGTGTGCAACAGAAAAGCAGGATTGTTTAATCTTATTTATTTCAGGCACTACAAACATCTCCCTTATTTGTGTGCATTGCAGTGGACTGGACTGAACGGCAACAAGCTGAAAGGCCTGGATTCCACGGAGTGTCCTGAAAACCACTAATCAAACTCACTGTTCTATTTTTTTAAATTAAAAAGATTACCATATTTGCACTAAAAATGCAAATCAACTTCAAATGGACATCTGAGTCTTACACAGTAAAAAGACCAGTGCCAAGGAGGTGGGATTCACAGAAACAGATGGCCTGCTATCTGTGTGCTTTGGTACAAGGAGTTCTTGGATCTTGCTGGAAACATCTTTGGCAGCATTTAGGGGAGATCTAAAACTTCTTGATGTGATACAACATTTATGGTAATTTTTTTGAAATCCATCCCAGTGAAAACTGTTTAGTTTCTGCACTGGCAGTGACTTCAGTTCCACATTACAGCTATCCTACCAACACACATTCTCTGTGGAAAGAGAGAATGCATTTCAACACCGCCCCCAGTCTTTGAGTAACATCACCAGTAATTTAAAGAATCATATAAACACATTTGGATGATACGTTTATTAAAGCTGTTGCATTGAAAATGCTGGGGATGACCAAAGTGGTGAACCACACTCCTCCCCTTCAGCACTCAGTGAGATCTCCATCTTATCCATGCTGTGTAATTACAGAGGGGAAAGTAACACTAACAGTGCAACACTGCTCCAGAGAGAAGTCATAGCTGTAACTAAGTTATATTACACTCTATGTTAATAATTATTAAAATTGAAGCATCATGGCATATTTAGATCTTGAGAAAGAGGAATTCTTCATTGCTGCAAGACAATTGTGGTAACAATGCAGCAGGCACTCCACAGACACCTTGAAACTTTTCCCATAATTCAACTCCAATTTTACAGTCACTTAGTGACAGAACATCAAACCTATACCAGAGAACTGCAAAGCTATGGTGTTTTACATGTGCATTCAGTTCTCTTTCCATTCAATTCTCCCTTTACCCTGGGAGAAGTAGAAGCACAGAGAATTCATAAAGATTAAAGAATAGACTGGAAAATGGTAGTACTCTGCAAAAAGGGGACAAAAGCACCACCAGGTATATTCTGCCTATCCTCCAGGAGCAGAAAGGGAACAAAGGGTGGGAAAAGCTGCTTTTATAAGTGCAAGCTACAGAATCCTTGACCAAGGAAAAAACCCCACCCATCACCCACTCTTCTGACAATAACACTGGATTAACCCATCTAACATTATCTGCCCTACAAAGGGAAGACTTCACTGAAATAATATTCATGTATGAATGAATAGTTGTAATAATGGCGCTTAGGTCATCAAAGTTCTCAACATTACTCACTGAATTTCAATGGTATGTAGCTTCCTGCAGAGCCACCAATCATTTTTAATCTTATAAAATGTTCTTGATTGGGGTTGGAAGGGACCTCTGAAGATCTAGTCCAACTGTCCTGCCATGGGCAGAGACATATTCAACCAGACCAGGTTGCCCCAAGCCCTGTCCAACCTGGCCTTGAGCACTCCCAGGGATGGGGCAGCCACAGCCTGTCTGTGTCAATACAAGACAACAGCTATTTTAACAATACACATGAGAAGAGCTTGGGAAAAGAGCCCAAGTAGTTTTGCCTCCAACAGCAGTGTCAGAGCTTGGCAAAGGGTATTTCCAACAGCCCAGTAACACTCCCAAGGCAGACAGCAACGCTGAACTACCCTGTAATCCACAGAACTCACCTATTCTGTTTGACTACAGGAATGTCAGCACCTTTAGGAACAAGCTCCTTAATTTCTGTTGTACCAAAATTTTCCACAGTGATCTATTTGAAACAAACAAAAATAGTACAAATCTTATTTACTGCATAAAGTACTTCTTCCCACTTAGTTAACAGCACCATGAAAGGCAGACACAGGAGCTAAAACTCATGGGAATCAGCTGCTGATGCTTTTGTTCAAACACTCCATCAGAGACAATTAAAATAGATGGCGTGAGCTTGGCAAGACATACTTCAAACACTATATACAACTTACAGTAAAATTAAGACAAAATGCTTCTTCTATGTCATCCTCTGGATAGTCCAGTAGCTGCTGCATTCCCCTGCAAAATAAGTTACAAAATACTTGCACCAGGGAAAAGAAAGATGAATTTATTTTCCTGAAGTGTTCTTTAGGCTTTGATAATTCAAGTTTTAGAAGCATCTTTCTACTGTTATTTCATTTATTATCTTATCCGACTTGCACCTTGTGTAGTGCTGGGAAACCCCAAGCAATCATTTCCTTTTGATTACCCCATGTGGTGAAGAGAGAACATTCCTATCTTAAGACTTCAGGTAAGGGATTCCCAAAGCAGAGGCAGTTAGTACTTAAAAACCATTGACTGGCTCTTCCATTAACATCTTTGATTTCTCCTTAAATCTATGAGAACTTTGGCATCTACATCATTGAGGCAGTCAAGCATCCTTTTCTGCTCATTTGAACCTCCTACCTGTTAGTCCTATTCAAATCTCTAGTCAAAAGTAAATACTTAGCACGTATTTGTTCCTGAAATAAGCAAAAATATTTTCTTGATGGACTTAAATAACTCAGAACTGAAACTATGCTTGCACTTAGGCTTATAAAATTAATGGCTAAAACTCAAGGGGTTTGAATTCCAAATACTTTTTCCCCCTAAAATGCTTGTAGGATCATAAAACATTAATACCAAGCAGTGAGAAGCAGGTGTTTAACAACAATGTCAAATGTGTCAGATGACGTAATGACTGCAATTTACTTATCCAGTTAGTGTGGAAAAGAAACGTTATGTTCTTAGAGGAAAATGCTGACCTCAAAATTAATTTCTAACAACACACGTTTTTCCTTCTTGCTTACCTGCCAACATCTGGCATCAATTCTTTTAAGTCATCCAGGG
The DNA here is from genome assembly GCF_965178545.1 of Coloeus monedula. Taxonomy (NCBI): domain Eukaryota; kingdom Metazoa; phylum Chordata; class Aves; order Passeriformes; family Corvidae; genus Coloeus; species Coloeus monedula. The sequence continues at coordinate 4,859,214 of NC_138788.1, read as the reverse complement.
ATGGTTTCTTATTCAATAGCTTTTTGTACAAAGCCAGAGGAAAATGAAGGTCTACAATAGTAAAATTATATATTGCTAGCCCACAGACAACACCAATCAAATGAAACAAGTCACTGTCTTCAAAGGTCTAAGAACAGAAAACAGACAAGATGGTTTAAAATAAAGAAGTTATTTTAATCTTGCAGAGTCCAGGAAGAAGTGTACAGTGCAGTATAATCTGAGTGGATTTAATTTACATTTTCTTTAAATATATATGTATCTGTAAGTACCAAGAAAAACAGGATAAAGTCTAACCAGCTGAGACTGAAATCCAAGAGAACAGAATCCTTTCCACTTAAAAAGGCTGAGCTGCAACAAACTCTGTTACAGGGGACACATACTGCATTAATATTCTGGTTTTGTCAGTGATTTCCTATTGCACTATTCAGTGATTAAATATGTCAATTTTTTAAAAAATTACTTTGGGGATAAGAGGGAAGAGCTCACTATTGACCCCCTCAGAATTAATTACCAAGGCTTAAAATACACCCGTGGAAATGTAAATATTCAGGTGTTTGGGATCCAGCCCCCCCAGTCAGTGTTCTCTGAAGGAGGACTGAAAGATCAGGGATCAAACCTTCCAAGAAAGTACAACTCCATGACCACCCATCACCCACAAATGCAACTGAACACAGGAAGACCTGCCTAACAGGCCAGTCAAGAATTTGCCTCTGGCACCTTGATTTACTGATTCTACCCTTGGAATCAGTTTGTTCTGGCTAGTACTTGTTCCCAAAAAACCTGGCTGGGCTGGGGACAACCAGTAAGGAGTAAACAAGGAATGGGGAAAGCAAAAGGGAAACAGCAAGGAATGAGGAAAGTTTTGCTCTAATAATGACAAAAATAAACTTTTTTGAGAATACTTGCTTCAGCTTTTACTCTTGAAATAAAACAACCACAAACTACTATGTTCATATATTATTAATACAAATACTGTAAGTTAAAATAAAATGACTGAATATAGATCACACCCTACCTTATCAGAGAACCAGATCAGCCTGGACTCCTCATAATACCTGAACATTCCATATTTGGGATCTAGCAACTCCCTCATGATGAGCAAAAAAAATTCTTTGCGAACACCTCCAGCATCAACAGCTTCCTCCCCTACAAATATAACCTGAAACACACAACTCAGTGAGCACTGAACTGCAAACAGGTTGTAAAGCAAGGTTTGTCCAGAAACATTCTCAATTACTGTGGCACTTGTAATACCTTGAGTGGCTTCTTGTAGTCTACATTCTTTGTTTTCCTTAGGACCTCCACAGCGTCCCCTACAATGTTGTCCCTCCGGACCATTAGTATCAGGCATGGATTGACAGATTCAAATACTGGCAGGAAAAGAGAAGACAAGTTCTGCCTGTGGGCCTGATCGACAGCCATCTGGAGAAAAACAAAGTGAGAGTGTCAGTAGGTAGGAAAAATTCCTGTTAGTATTAACTGTCCATCAGTCTTGTCTGCAAAAGTGCAAATGGGAATAGCTACTACAAGAACTACTGAATTTGCCCAAGTTTCCTTTGTATTCCTTTTATCTAAAGAATTATTTGATTTCAGAAATGTATTTCCTTTACCCATTGCTCTCACCAATGCTAATGTTTGGAAAGAATTAGAACCCAGGTTTTGATATTCCAGTCAAAATACCTTGGATAACTAAAGGAAGCAAAAAAATCCTGCATTTCATCTAATGAAGAGTAGGGTGTTTAATATAAATCTGGCATGAAAATAAACATACATTAAAAACTAATTCACAGCGTGAAAAGCAATTTATTTAACTTATATGATACTTTCTGTATTAAAATTGTTTGTAAAACAAAATGCTTTTGCAAATGTTCTGAGTATGGCAGAGAACTCTTGAGAGTTTGTGTGTTTTAATACTATTTAATATTGTTAATAGAAACATTTAATGTGAACATTTCTCTGAATCCATCAAATGTTGGTATTGACTGTACATATACATTTTTAAAGGCATATGAAACTACATTTATTATTAATTAGAAGAGCAAGGTTGTATTTTCCTACAGAAGCCCATTACTTGAGTATGACTTACATCATCTGTTTCTTTTCAGACTCAGATCAATGAGCCAGGTAATATTCTAAGTCTGCTCATATGGGAGGTGGGGTTGTGTTTTTTGGGTTTTTTGTCTGTTTGTTTGTTGGGTATTGGGGTTTTTCTACCAGTACTACGAGCTGTGAACACATAAAAAGGCCATCTCACTACTGAAATGAAAAGAAGTTCATTGGAAATGTATGCAACTACAAAACAGTCGAATTTCAGTGTGATCCCAAACCCACTACCCTCTATCATGTACATACCCTGAGATTAAAACTAGAGCCTCCATTTTTATGGGGGAGAGATTAAACAGAATTTAAAGAAAAAGAAAAAGAAAAATAACCAACCAGCCAAACCAAAAAACCAACAGGAACTCCCAAGATCCCTAGATCAGGGAAAAACCAATGAACTCCTAACATTAAAAACTGAGACTCCTACCTGCATCTGTATGATTGCATCTGTTTGCAAGAGAGTTGTCTTTGCCTGGGCATCAAATACAAATGGGTATGTGCAAATTATAACAGGAATATCTGTTAACTGGAATGAAAAGAACCATGTCACAGCTCAGCTTATTCAAAAGCCACAATTATGGTTAAAAGAACCTTTGCAATAGCACTCATTTAATACATCTATTTTAAAGGAAAGAGAACTCAATCTTGACTTATCAATGCAGAACCCAAAGCATCTTAGGAACATTAAGTAGATTTTTAATTGTTTAGTACTTCAGCCAAAAACAAACAAAAAAAATCTAACAGAACTCAATCAAGCCAAACCAAACCAAGCCAAGCCAGACACAAACGACACTCTCACTTAACACATTTTAATTTCTGAACTGTTATTGCAGCTAATGGGTATAAAAGTAGCCCTTTTTTTCCAACTGCTGCTCCAAATTTGCAATATAGACAATTACATATTTTTGCATCACAAAGATTTTTTTCAGATTACAGCCATGGCTAATTTAAAGCTTTACACCCAATAGAACACAGCAAACAGTCCTTGACATTCACATTTCTGATTTCCTTACATTCTTCAAAAGAAATCAGACTGCAACCAATCTTACCTCAGTTAATCCATGGTTGACATCCTATGACAGCATTTGCACAAAGGTAGCAACAATTAAGATGAAAAAGCAGCATTAGTGTCTGCATTAATTACTCATCTCTGATGTAGAATTTAAAAAATATTTATTTACTGCTTCCCCCCAGAGAAGGTTTACTGAGAAATAACCATAAACATTCTAATCCATCTCTTAACTACAAGCTTGCCTTTCAACACCCTGTTTATCAGTCTTTAAAAACAGGGCTATTAAAGTATCATGTTTGCTTGGATGCAAAAAAAACTACACACTTTAAATGTTTACTTCCACAAATTCATTAATGACATCTGCTGGTACTGTTGCAAAAAAAAAAAAAAAAAAAAAAAAAAAAAGGGTGGCTAGAGAGCTAGAGAAAAATTACTAACTTACTCAATATTCTTTCAAAGCTGAAGTCAAGGAACTGTGGCAAAAACCTATCCAACTCACTAATTCTCTGCACAGTCATTAATTTACTCCTGCTTATCACTCTTCTGTTTACAGATCAGGAATTAATTATCTCAGTTGTGGTTGCTAAACTCAAAGTAGAAAATTCCATCAGTTATCTGCTCCTGTAACTCCCTACTACACTTCCTGACTCATTAGTCAAGACAGCTGCAGCTTTTGCATTGCCTGGACCTGTCTTATACAGCAATTCAGATTACTCTGGATGTTTTCCTTTTGTGGATTATTACATTCCTAACTTTTTTGACATGGCAAGTCTCCAGTGACAGCATTCTAAACCACTTTTCAACTGACAGGTTCAAATATTGAGCAATGTCAGTCCTAAGAATGACACCCTAGAAGAAACACACCTTCTTAACAATTCTTCCTTAGCCACAGTACCTGACATGAGTCTGTTCAGCATTGGTCATCTGTGAAAGGTATTTTTATGAAAAAAAGTGCCCATATTTAGAGAATCTATGGATTTCTTCAAAGGGATAAAACAAACACAAAACATGGGAGGAAAACACCCACAAAAACCCAAATAAAATCAACACAACTTACCATTCCCAGTACCTGCTGCTGGAACCAGTTGGCATAGTCATTTCTGATATCTATCAAATCTTGTATCTCATGAATGTAAAATCTGTCATACTGTATAACTTGTCCTCTTTCATTTACCTAAGGAAATGCAATTTATTTTTTATTAGCTTTCAAAGGGATATTTTCCATGTTTTTCAAGCATTTGATACAGATACCCGCTACTAAAAAAATTCTAGAAAAACGACAGTGCCTACGAGAAAGCAAAAAACAATGTTAAAGACATGGATACATGGATTATTCAAAATCCCATCAAAGATTCAAGGAAAATACAATTAACTGCACACACAGTATCACATAACAGGGCTGCCACTTTGAAACAGCATATGATCTCACAGGAACAGTGATGATACACATGTTCATGTATACAATGGAATAAATACTTGTTCCTGTATTTGCACAGGTTTAAGAGCAATGATTCAATAACTCTAGTCTTAACTATAGTATGAAAACTTACACATGTGAGCAGAGGAACAGTTTCCATTTAAAAATAAGTTTATACACAGGTTTGTCTCTACAGTATCACTTTAATCCAGAAGCATCCACATTTTCCTAATACACACTTCTTTTCCCAAGGGCTGCTAAGCACTGCTGACTGTCAAAGCAGCAAGATAGTTACAGAGATCCTGCCTTTATAACCTTTATAATCCAAGCCTACTTTTCACAAATATCTCTCACATCCCCCTCCAAACCACCAGATATTCAATCTGCAAAATATCCCAGATCTGTCACTCTGCTTTTCCCTGTCACCTTAATCCATACCCTCACAGATGCAAATGACAGGTCACTCTGTGTTCCCAAAAAATAGTTAATTCCATCACCATGTCAGATTGGAATCCAGAATCCCAATGATTCATAGGTCCAGATGGAACAACTACAAATATTTCTGTAGATGCAATTCTGATCTTTAAAACCCATCAGTAACTTAGCTTCTACCAAGTACCCAGCACAGAGATGCTGACAAAGCCAAGCAGCCAAGGAACTTTAGAAAAGACACAAACGTACTCTGTGCAGTATTTCCAGAACTCTGAAGGCTGTGTGTAGGAAATTGGTAAGTATTCTTCTGTCAGCAGGTGGAAGGCCCATCTTGCACAACTTCAAAAGGTGCACTACGACATCCTTGTAGAGTTCCACTATCTTGAGGAACAAGGGAGGTTCAAGTAGAGACCACCAATTTTCTGTCAACACATGGTGAACACAAATTTAGTACTTGCCGCTGCAGCACTACGTTATGTTATCCTCTTAACTAAGAAACATGTTTGGCTAGAAAGCACAATCACCAATTACTAAAGACTCTGAAAGAAAATGCTCTATTGTTACACATCAAATCTTTAAGTCTCTTGAAGTCTGTTCATCCAGACTAAATGACAGTACCACAAAATAACATTTGACAAAAATACATGTCTCAAAAACCTAAAATCTTAAGCAAACAGTCGTGAGAGCAATAGAAAACAATGGAAAAAGATCTGGAGTTCAAAAAACTATCAGTGTGCTTTTCTTTATAGCAGACAAGCTCTTTACTCTCACCAAAACTACTGAAAAAACACAAGAGACAGGTTACAAGGCAAAACATAACTCAGGAAGATGCAAGTACCGTCTCAAAAAGAATCCAATTAAAGGTGAAATATTCTGAAAACAATTCTTTAAGCGGAATTTCAGGTGACAGGAATCACAATAAGAAGATGTAAGGAAGTAGAGTTAAAAACCCAGAGCCACATTTTTGAAGACCACATCTTGGCACCAGTGAGAAAAGATCAACTGTCTCAGAAGCTCAGAACAGGTGCTGTAGTCACAACCAAGACAATTTAACATCTGCTTTGCTACACTTCTGTAAATTGCTTAGAGCTTGTTAGCTGTCTGACCACATAATTTTCACTTTAAAGCGCAAAGACACATATCAATTACACTGAACTACACAGTTTAATTCCTCCCAAATGGAATCAGTCCAAAAACTACAATACCAGATGAATTCACAGGGATGGCCTGTTAACTCACCCTGAAGCAATACAGTAAGTGTTTTCTTACACCAAGCAATGTTAAGCCTTAACTTTCTCACTGGGGAATTGTACAAAACTGTAAACACACAGCAGGTGCTGCCGAGACCAAGTCTTCACTGATGGAATTTCTCTACGTTTTCATCTGGAGATCCTTAGTTTTAACAGTAAATATTCAGTTTCTTACCAAGAACTTTCAGAGGAGCTTTTTCTAGGTTCAGAATAGCTGCTCCAAAAGGAATAGCTAATGTTGTGAAATTGTTTTCATCACTCATCAGTGGGCACTCTGGTAGAGTGAGATACAACCTCAAAGCTTCGACATCTGGTAAGGAGCTGGTCAACTTGGGAATAAGGTTCTTTTCCAAACTAGCTGCCACCTACAGCACAACAGAAAATTCTGTTTATTTTAATGCAATTGAGATTTTAAATAAATGCCTACGTACATGAAAACTAATCTAGAAAACAATAATTAAGAGCTTCAGTGAAGACTACTATACATTTAAAAAATTACAGTAAATATTAAAATAGAATATACTGATGTGTTACCTAATTGTCACAACAAAATACAGTTTCACACATTTGCAGTCCATATATTACTGAGTTAAGAAATCTATTTATAGGGTTGGACCAAGCATAACAGTAGTAGTATTTCTGCAGAGCTGTAACACAAAAATAATCCCAAACTTAAGGAAAATACGCAGCACAAACCTGTTGTGATATGTGAGTATGCTCAGGCTGTATGAGTTTGTGAAAGAGTAGTCTAGCAGCATTCATATCAACCCCTGAGAATCTAGTGCTGGTTTTGTAATGATCATCATTGCTGCAGGAAAAAAAAAAAAAATCAGAAAGACTGAATCCTGTATTCTCAGCAACTCAAGATTTCCCCTCGCCCCGTGAATTTTAGACCTACTGACCAAGGACTTAAAATACATCAGACTTCTGTGTTTTATATGGCCTTAGAAACAACTGGAAAAAATCTTCTCTAACTGCAAGAAAATAATGCAAAAAGACTTGGATGTAACACAGCCCATGCAATGAATTCCCCTTGAATTATAAACAACCTGTGGCTGACAAATGTAATGAGCTTTGCTGGCTGACGTGGCAGCAGCAAAGACAGGCAGGAGCCATTCTGCACTGGGGCAGCTGACAAAACACAGGGCAGGAAAGGAGCAGGAGTTTAAACTGTGGGCATCAGAGCACCAGTGAAACAAGAAAACCCTGGGAAGGTGTCCCAGCTGACACAAGGGACACCAGGAAGGCGGCTACCATTAATGCTGTCCACAGGAACACTTGTTAAAAACCTGCCCACTTACCTCAATGCCAAAAAGCTCCCATTCAGGCACCCAGCTGAGGAGAACGTTCCATCAATTTCACTGAAATTGTTCACATTAAATGTTATATTTGGTTTTCCTTTTACAAATTAGCATTTGCGATAAAAAAGCCTGTATTTAATCCGTAACAAATTACATTGTACAAAGGAAGGGACTCTGACTCAAATGTGACTAAACAATACTAGATAAAACCTTCATTCAAAACTCAATGCTGAAGACAGCTCGAATCACAGCCAGTCTTGCAACTTAATTGCTTTGCATCCTCTTTTATTAAAATAGAAGCAATAATCTTTGAGTTGTTCTCATATTCCTTTACATGTATTGCTAATTTTCAATGTGCAATTAGATAACTTAATTTAATCTTGTATAGTCATCTCAACTGAAGCAGAGATGACACAGTCTCAAGGATCTAAACTACTCAACAAGGGCAACAATGAAAGCACAGCAAGAGCTCTGCACGTCACAAAATCAGTAATTAAAAATAGCTCTGCTACGTATGCCCAAAGCCCCATTAACACTCAGTTCAGAAGCAGAATTACCAGAGACAACTTCTTTCCCTTACATCACTTACTTAGCTATCTCTACAGGAAGTCTTCCAGATGGGAAACTCAGCAATCTTTGAATAAACATTTCATTCACAGTCCAGATCTGCTTCAAAAGGTCAGGATACCTAAAATCATCTGGTGGCACCATGTTCTAAAAAATTTTAAAGAAAGCGTAAAGAATCAGGCACACAAAATTGATTTCCAGAACAATCAGCCCTCTAGTTGAGCTGTCTTAGCTGACAATTTGCCTACCCCGACTACTGCTGTGAAATACTCTGTGTTCTAACAGTTCTGCATTCACCATGAAAGCAGAGCATACACTAAAACCATCTCCATTAAGTGTTAATTCACACACCTCGCCTATGGCCAACACCTTAAACATTACTTGTCTCTATGATGAACACTAACCAAGCTTTAGATATGAGCAGCAAGCACCTCCTCTCCAGCCACTAGGAGCCACTTAGCTCACTGCCAAGCTCTGAGCACACAGAAAAGGAGCCATTCAATTTTTTAGACAGATGTTCTTCCACCCCACTTCCATCAAGCTCCTCTGAGAATGAATTATGCTTCTGTGAACATGCCCTGCATCATCAGAGGAGCTGCATTTGGAAGTGCTGCTTATATAAAATGAATTCCACTAAGAGCTGTAATAGTAAAGAAGAAGAGAACCAAGATCATTGTTTTGAGTAGGAGCATTGGTTCAAAAAGAGATGGCAAATAGCACCAAAAATAAGATTAAATCGGTGAAAGAAAACATTCCTCCTGAGGGTGCCATCTGACAACACTGAGCTGACTCAGTATGACAGTGACTGTCTGCTGCCAAAAATCAGCACTTCTGATCCCATCCTACAGCATCAGGATGAGGAACACTTTTGCCATTTCCCTTGTGTCCAGCCAAAGAAAACAACTCAGGGAACTGAGCTGCCCAAAAACTGATTTGAGAAAACAGATTTTGGCCGGGCCCCCTTAACTGGCAGGGACACACAACCCCCAGGGGTACAGTACACACAGAACTTTGGAATAATTCAATACAAATTACCAAACTAAAGAGTACTAAAAGGGATATTTTTGCAGCATCAATGTTCATCTATTGCTAATACTTTTTGTACAGAACAAGCCACAATAACTGCATTCAGTCTCCAGTTCACCTCAATTAGTAAGTCAGAAACTACTCCAGTAATTAGGAAAATTGTACATAAGAAAGTTCTTAAGGATGTTTTAATAGACAAGTTTTGAGCCTATATTATAAGCAATTTTCCAGTTTACACCTGCTAAGCAAGTTTCTCTCAAATACAGCAATGGTTAAAACTCTGTCAGAATTTAGAAAAAAGAACCCAACAAAACAATCCTAGAAAAACTGCTGAGTCTGTACCACCAGAACAGGCTCTGAGCACAGAGCACTGCTGCAAGTGTGACCTGTACTCACTTTTTCCTGACAAACGTGTCCCCACTAAAATCCATTTTCCCTTGTGTCCAAATTAGTTTTCACCCTATACACTCAACTCTTGATGCTTCATTAATCCCCATGGTTTAATATCTGCTGAGCTGTACTGGAAACAGTCCCATGAATCTTCATCTTGTTTTTATCTCCCAACTCACCCTTCAATAGCATTTTCTTTCCATCACACTTCCACACTGCCATTTTTACTGTAAAGTCCTTCTAGACTTCTTTACGTAGCATTTAAACAGATGAATTCTTGTTATTCTAACACTTAAGCTCTAAGACTAGTATAAAACTGTGACATAACAAACTACATAATTTTTAGCAAAAAGCTCCATTTGTTTCCTTACCACTGTGGCATGTTAAAATGACTACAGAGCAGAAGACATCAAGGCTGCTGCTGTCACGAGCTATGAGGAGGACTGGGCAAGGAGTGAAGTTCTCAAATATTCAATCAATTCTTCCCTTATGACATGAAAAGAAGTGCATTCATCCATCAAGAAAAAAGCTGATGCCAAAAAGTCTCAAGAGCTTTCTGACAGCTAACACTCACCAACTGGATCCAAGTCCTCCAACTGCTACCATGACTTAGTGCCTTTTGCTTCCACACTGCTCCAACAAACTTTACAATACAGTCACATGCACCTTCAACATCAAAATCCTTTAAAATGCATCAAAACCCCTAAAATCTAACTTTGACAAGCTTTGGAACCAAATTATACTTAATTTGTTACCTGTGGATAAAAGTAGTGTGCAAAACTTTGGTCCCCACCAGAGAAAATTCTCTTTACACAGTAGCACTCCTCATTGTCTGCAACAGGAATAAAAAACAGGCCACCATGAAAATGTGAAATCGAAAAATTATTAAGATGCTGCGACCAACACTCAGTTACAAAAAGGTTCCCTTGTTGCAGAATCTCGATACAATAGTTAAGACCATCTTTCCCTGAGGTAAGTTCTAGGTCTAGTGCTACCAGAGGCCCTAACCCAGCAGCACAGGCATGTAACTCCTACACCACGAAAACAGAGCACAGTGGAATTAAACTGTTTGGAAAAAGTGATTTTGGCCCATATTTAGTTTAAATCTCAAGAATTCTAAGCTACTATAAAGGAACAGGTAACCACAAAGTAAATACACTAGATGCTGCTTACCTGTGCTCATTGGGCATTGAGTACTATAGGGAATCCAGTTTCCTTTCACTGTGAAGGGACTTTTCCTGTTACTGGTGGTCCCAGTACCTAATTGCCCATTACCTCCGAGTCCAAAAGAATAAATTCTTCCAGAAGAAGGGACGAATGCAGTGGTGTGCTGCCTAGGGCAAACAGAATTCAGTAACGCAAACCTAATCACTGGAACATGCTTTGTGCAGGCCTGTCCAGGAATTGTGCCAAACAATGCATTAAAGGTCCTGTCGGACCCAACGCTCCACTGCTCTACTGGCAATGCACTGCCACTGGCAATATTCCACTTATATTCCAGTAGGCAATCCTCCATTTTTATGGAAAAATTCCCAGAATGGAGCTGCCAGTGCTTAGCCCCTGTCTGACCTTTAGAGCATATCAGAAACGAGTGTCTAGAGACTGCCTGCATCTCCTTTCCCTTATCCCGCTCAACTCTGGATGTCCCCTCTCCTTTCACAGGCCTGTGAAGAACCAGTTGGGAATTTGTGTAAACTATTTTGTACTTTTCCCAAACACACTTGTTCTTCAATATGAAATGAAATGACAGCAACAAACACTTTCACACTTCATACTATTGCTCACACTGACAGTTTAGAAAACCAGAACCTCTCAAATATACAACTTCCTTTGGTTCTTCTATGAATGCTTTTGAAATCCCAAAAATATCTCTATCTATCTTTTGTTAGGGGTCATCTTGTCTTCCCTGACCACAAATGGTAAGAAACCCCCTGCTTCATACTGCAATAGATATGAAGTTTTATACAAAACAAATTATCTGTAAGATTCACAGTGTTAGCACGGAATAGACCTTACCTGCCACAGGTGATTTGCGTGACAACACTTCCCATAAGCTCAAAAACTTTCCTTGGATTTATCTCATGGCTGGTAGAGTTATGACCCAACTGACCATAGCCTCCAGCTCCAAATGTAAAAACCCCACCTTCCTAAACAAATAAATTTTTTAAATTAAGATGATTGTATACCTCAGAACAAGAAACTTCACAGAAATAGGGTTTTAATAAATCTTTTTCTGATGATCTTGGCATTGCAGGGAAAGGACAGAAAAATATACATGGCACAACAGGGTCCTGAGACACAGAAGAGTGACAAGTTAATTGGAGTTATGAAAACGTGGCACAGCTATGAAGTATTACCTTACCTATGTTAAATCACACTCATCTAATTTCCTTATTATCATTCAACAGTCCTGCCATTAACTTGTGTCATTTATAGATACTAATCCTCATTTTTCCTCTTTTCCAGTTTTCTTGATGAACTTCACCAGTATACATACTCACACTACTAAAAAGTATACTTTGGCTTTGAAACTCTGAATACGAATTATAAAGTGATTAGCAAACAAGAAGCTGCCCTGCTCAGCAGATGATACACAGTATGACTGAAACAGCCTTTGAAAGCATAAGAAACCAGAAAATTTCAACATTGTTGTAAGGCAAGGAATTTTTTTTAAGTGTTCTTGATTAATCAAGAAATTAACCAAAACCTTCAATGTTTTAATCAGAAACATTTGCAGAAGTTATACACCTTACCTTACAACAACTCCGAAACTTGCCATTTTCAGATGCTTTGAAAATGTAAATCTGTTTCTTTCAACTCTGCTCTGCATCAGCTTGGTCCTCAGCTGGAAATTCATCACTAAAATTGCAGCATCCGCTGAGAAAACCCAACAGCCTCAGTCACTGAGTCAGGATAGCAAACAGTGCCAGGTTTTCCTGAACTTCAGAAGGACTTGGGGAATGCTCACACATAAACACAGTACTGCCTACAAAAGGTATACCAGCCCCTGGCTCTGCAAGGGACAATGTAGCCATACATATGGGTGACAATCTGTACAAACACTCACAGTACATTCAGCATCTCAACCGAGCCCATCAGCTTTAAAGCAAGTTTGAAGTTAACTTCTATGCATGAAAAAGGAAAATAAGCATTTAGAATGCAAGATTTCTTGTATTTGGTAATTTTTTTCAAATATTTAACCACTCTTCCAATCTTTCCTCAACTTAATCCCATAAATTTAGAAGAAATTTTATTTAGAATTCAGTTTATTATTTTCTGTTCAGGTAGCATCATCTCCTGAAAACATAAAAAAAACCTGGAGCATAAACATATGCATATCTAAACATAAACATATCTTTTAAGTCCTGTACCTTCGTAAGGGCAGCAGTATGATCTTCCCCACAACATATATGAACAACCTTCTGACTTCTCAGGGACTTCAGCAGTGTAGGAACATACCTGTCTGAAAGGTTTAATAAAGAATAAAAAAGGTCACTTATTTTGACAATAAAAATCAAAACCCAAATAGTTTTGCTCATTTATTCTAATTTGGTTCTAATCAAGCAAGCACTTTAAATTTCTTACCATAACGCAATCCTTTTGACTGACTTTATGGATCTTGGAGATGGAAGTGTTACTACAGGAAAAACAGGGACTACTACGCTGAAAAAACTTTGTAGTCCATGGTCTCACTTTCACTAGCACAGGATCATATGTCAATACAGAGATCACTAAATACGAACAGTACATTAGACCTGGCACTGGCCAGGAGAAAAGAAAAAAAAAAACCAAAACAAAACATTGTTTTTGTTTATGTGCTTCAGGTTTTTGTGTCAGTTGGTCTTCTTTGGAAAGTCTATTTATGCACAGAGTAATTTATATATTACTAACTGCATAACAGAATGGAGCACTGAACAAACAGGAAGCAAAACTAACTTCCCTCCATCACTACAACGCGTCAACTTTGAACAAAGGCAATTTTTTTAAACGTTAGTGCTAATGTCTTAAAACCCGTCAGGCATGCTAACATGTCTGCAAGAAACCCTATGAAGACATTAAAAAGGGATTTTACCAAGAAGTGATGCTACATAAAAGCCAGGGGTTACACACATTCCAAAGAATATGCAGAAGCAACTGAAGTCTCCCATGATTTCCGAAAAATACTTGTAATTTTCTTATTACATGAATGCGACAATTTTTAAGGCATTCGGATGTGCTTTTTATTTACAACACATTTTTCCTATTTTAAATGGTTGACAACAACGAACCAGTAAGAAAATCTGAACTCATGAAACCATCTACAAATTATCCATTACTAAACTGTGTATTACAGGAGCCTGACAGCAAAAACTGCCATCTTGGAGCCCTGTGAGCAGATACTAAGCATGTAACACAATACAAACAACAAAGAAACAACTTTTTGTCTAACCTAACCACGTGCTAAAAATCATTGAGTGCCATCCCCCTAGCAGAGGAAGTTTCGGAAATGTTAGCCAAAAATTTTGAATGATTATCAAAAGTGGCCTGAGAAAGAAATGTAAAAGTAATTTGCAGTAAAAAATGAAGATGGCTTAAATGTGACTACTACAGACAACCAATTAGTTTTGATAAATTACTGCTTTTGCCAAGCAATTTCATCCACACAAAGTTCAGTTCAATCCACAACTACTGCACAGTATTTTAATTCAATCCCATTAAGTCACAGGAAGATGTAGAACAGGGAAAGAAAACAAGTCAAGCAGACAAGGATCTCAACATAACACTGTCAGAGTTCTCACTACAAAACAGCTGAGGAAAACACCTCTGTGTCTTCTTCATGCAATCTCACGTGGCACTAGCACACTCCAACAGTACCAAACAAGGTTTGTTCTGTCTGCTCCTTTCCTAGAAATACTGCTCTCTTTGGATTCACAACCCAATGCCTTCAGCATGAAACTGTCCTGAAGCAATGCTTACTTACCATTATCATCATTAAGACCCAGCTGCCCAAATTTGTTGCGTCCCCATCCAAAGATGGCTCCAGAAAGAGTTAGTACAAAACTATGAGCTCCTCCTGCAGCAATCTGTGCAAAAGGGATTCCCAGCAGAGATTTAATCATTTGTGGTGAGGTTTGTTTCTTATACTCATAACCTAAGCCCAGCTGGCCATATTTGTTTTGTCCCCAGGAAAACACTTCACTTCCTGTTTGAAGGAAAAAATACACAACCAAGAAATAAAATTAATATAGTTTAATAAAACAATGTTTATCCACTGTAAGAAAAACTTAAGGTTAGACCACCACTCTTCATATATTTTTGAGTTTGAAAATGCATACAAATTGCTGACTTCTCAAGCTAAGCATTCTTGTGTAATTTGCAGGCATTCAACTCAAACATTTAATCAGACTGGAAGTATTTAAATTGCATTCACCATCCCCCCCCCCCCAAAAACTGCTCTTAACATTCCTGACAACTGCATTTGCTTATTACAAAACAAGACACTGCTCCACGGGAAGTTCCACTACTGCACAGATGTTTATGCAGGGATCTGCCAAAGCTGCACCCTGAACATGCAAAATTTTCCGATTACCAATCAAAAGCCTCATCTAAGATTTTCTAAGGTAAGATACTTAATTTTTACACACAGTTTAAGAGGCATATTTTAAAATACTGTCTTCATTATACGATAATGAAGCACAAGGTTTATAATGTCTTTCAATGCCTTATAAAGAAAAAAACACTTCAAAGAATGACAGTCGAAGACCTATTTATGTTAAGACTGCTTCCAAAATAAAATACTCTCTTGAACAACCAGTGCTTTGCCAAGGTATTTACTATCCTAAAGATTAACACCCAAACACAAAATAATTTAGTTTTGCTGACATGGTATGTTTTCAAGAGCAATGTTACTTTCAAAATGCTTCCTATGTCTCTCCCATCTCCACCTTACCAATAACAGTTTTATCAAGATGGGAAAACAATGAAACCCATCCTCTGGAGTACTGGTATCTCAGATTTTATTTATTTATATGAACAACTAAACCCAGAAAACCCGACAGTGCATGTCAAGAACAGAAACTGAGCTGCAAACCCTTGAATTGGCAAGAAAATAGTGATGCTGTACTTGAAGCCTGTAACTATTTAAAACACTGAGTGAATTTTAAATCACAAATTCCTATGACATTCTTGCACCTTTGACCAACAGAACACTTAACAACACAACTCTGCTACTCCCCACATTCTACTGCTGATTTTAACTCAGGCAAAGGGTTACTTGTGAAGCTCTGCCTGCCTGCCCTGAAAACAAAGGCATTTCTTTGGGTTATAATGGTAATTACACCTGGGCATGGCAATTACATAATGGCATGGAAAACACCCAATATGGAGGCCATGAAGAGTCACATACACAATCCACGCACACATAATCAGTATAAACTACTGTATTTAAAGAAAAAAAATTATCAATCTGCATACAATGAACACCTACCTCCCCACAGTTACTTGCTTCATATTTTAATCACACATTATTAAGAAACACTAACAAACTACAATCTTTCTGGAATTTTTGTTTAGAGTAAGTTTCCATTAACCCTTTTCAGCAGCCACTTTATCCAAGTGGAAGTTTTGGCCACAACTCTCCTATATCATGGTAAGACAAGCAAACAGCAAATTTAAACTCATGTTCATTTCTGGAGAGCTGCACTAACTAGACATGCAGCACAAGTGAGGCCAACTAAGTGTGGGGTCACAGCCCCAGCAGAAATTTGAAGAGATATTTAAACTTCCAAAAGGTGGCTAATATGTGACACGGCATTTTAACTATGGAAGCACCAAAAAACAGAGGCTTTGCCATAGTAAAGCAGACAAGGAAGTCATTCCTGCAAGCCTCAGTAACTTGAGGTCACAGGTTAAAACAGACAAGGGACAGAGCAGCGTGCCAGCAGGATGAGAAAGACACAGGACCAAGAAAAAGAAACAAAATAAAAAGGAAGTTACATGAAAGCCAGATGATAGAATTTGAAAAAAACCCCACACATCCCTCCTCAAAGAAATAAAAGCACAACTCAACATCCATTTGTACGTTTGTTTTTCAAACTCAAGCTTCCATCATTAAGTTACACTGCTCCTACCAACCTGAAATCCCACCTGTGTTAAGTGGCAGCATGTTTTATAAACACATTGCTTTTTAAAAAAAGATAAAATAAATGTCGAAAACTTTTGAATTCCCTGGTAAGAAATTACACAAAACTTAAGAAGAATTTGGCTTACCTTTTGATAGTGCTAGCGAGTGATAATAACCACAAGCAACTTGAACAATTTGGATCTCTGATAAGCTTTTAATATTTCTATTGGGGTAAGAAAACAGAGAAAGAATTAAGCTATCAGATCATGGTATGAAATAAAGGGTAATATACAAAATGTGAATCCTTTTCATTGAAGTATATTAAACATCCTAACTTTAATTAACCACTATTTAATAAAACCTGAAGTCAAAACTGCTTCTTTTCTATAACTTTTAAGGTCAGGTTCTGCCTTATTTTCAAATAGATAAAGTCTGTAAAAGACCATAATGAAGAATTAGGGAGGTTCATGTGCTGGGAAGGCGATCTCACACAGCTGAATGGAGGAACGAACACAGAATGCAAGAATAAACTGATTCTTTCTAGTTTCCAAAATTTCAGTTTACAGAGCTAATACACATTGCACAATACTATAAAGAAGTTGCAAACACACCCACATGTGCATTAAAACTAATAACGCTTTAAACTTTGGATGAGGAAAAAAGTTTCTAAAGGACCCGTGGGCTTTTAGATTTGATACAGAAATAACATCTTGAATATTGTAGCCATGAATTACTAAGGTTCCAAAGAATTGTTACGTTTGTGTGTGGACTTCAGGTAGCTGGAATGCTTAAGGCATTCTGAAAACAAGCACGTGACCCTGCCCAACATTAATTTTTTTAACTAGAAGGTGTATTATTTGATGACAGTTGAAAAGCTTTAGGTAAAAACTGAAGTACAAAGATCAGACAGCAAATGTACCTTCTTCAAATCGAAAGTTTAACACTACTTCTCCTTAACTTCTCTTAAATGGCATTCATACTCTTAAAATACCCATCCTACTTTTCCAAAGTAAGTCTCATTCTTAGTGGAAGACTATTAAAAAAAAAAAACAAACAAAACCACCCCAAAAAGCAACAAATCAAACCAAACACACCTGTAACACATTTCTCACATAAGATGACTTTTTGAGAAACTGTCTACACACAGCATTCAAGTGTCATAGCTAATATACCTTTTCTATATTTATATGGTTTTACCTATAACAGTAGAATAGCTTAACCAATGTGATTTAAGCACATTATTAAACAAAAAGGCAACTTATTATGTACTATTTTTAACCTGGGCACTCTGATGCATTCCTCTGTTCCAGGCAAGCCAAGCTGTCCATCAGTAGCCAGACCCCAAGCATATACCTGACCTTTGTCATTTAATGCAAGAGTGTGGGCTTCTCCACATGATACAGCTACAATATTTTGGGCATCCAGTGCACCAACGTGCTCTAAAAAAATAAATAAATAAAATAAGTTGTTTAAAAAAAAAAAAAGCTACTAACAAGCTAGGGTTGTTCCAAACAGTTTTACACAGTACTAAGACATCAACTGAAGTGATGTTCAACTGAGCCCATTAAGTTCTGCTGAAACACATTTTATTTAAAATTATGAACATTCAATTTTAGGAGAAATATGTTAAATTTGACACCCCAAAGTAACCAAATAATGACTGTGTCTGGAGCAATATACAGAAGTGCACAAAACCTGCAGCTTGATCATAATGGATCCTTCTAATCTTGCTATCTGAAAATGTGCATGAACTCAATTAACAGTAAGGTCAAATAGATTACTGTCAAATGACTACACGTGTAGACATTATGTAAGAGGAAAACATTCCACCACAGCAAATTAAATTCACCTATTCATTATTAAGAAAAAGCCTGCAAAACAAGGCAGGGCAAATTACAGACTAAAACTACTGATTTTGCAATCAGCTACACAACATCATCTTTATAATGTAAAATACTGTAGAAACAGATCCTAAAGAGTAATTTTTCTAGACATACAGTGCATGCCTCTGAAAAGCATACACTAACATATCTGTGATTTTTTTTTCTAGTAGCCTGCACCAATACCTTTGGAAACACTCAAACTCTGGTTCTGGGCTTATGATTTGTGATCAGAAGTCTAACGTTTCCATTTCAGCAATAACTAAAGCTGAGAAATACCATCAGCACCTGTCATTAAGGTTGGAACTTTTAGTAGTTCCCTTAAATAAGGGACTGCTTGAACATTTTACTCCCAGTTTTTAAACACAAATTCTATTCCAGCCTAAGAATGGCACAGTACTGAAAAAGCCTGTGTATCGTCAATGTTACGGGCTCTCTAAACACAGCCTAGCACAGCCCAAGTCAACTTCAAAACAGTAGCTAACATTATCTGCAGCATGACAGGCACTCAGCTTCCAAAATAAACCAACACAGGCAGCAGATATAAGTTCTTTTTATTACATACAGCTGGTCTGACTAAAGAGGTTACCACCCCAATTCACTCATGAGAGCCTCCCACAGCTCTGCCAGTAGGAGAGGTCATGGAAGCACTCTCCAGTTGGGGCACCAGCACACAGATTAGCTCAGACAATCTTCCCCAGCTGCTGAACCAGCCAGTCTGACTCTGCCTAATATGGATTAAGGAACATTCATGTAGTCCCTATGGCAAGCAGAGCTCTAGGAGGCAGAAAGAGGAAAGGCAGTGGGGACACAGAGGTAGAAAAGACACACAGTCAGCAACAAAATTATCTTCAGTAAACAGAAATACATTCAAAAGAGAGCATCCACCCATCTGTAAAGATACCAAGCCTCTTTAGACTGTGCAAGTGAGTTATCCCAATGCTCTGACTTCATACACTCAGCAGTATTATCAGTAACCTCTAGGTGAAATGGAAATTACAGAGGAGATTACAATGCTCATGTGTCTGAGCATGTTAAAGAAAAAATTATAGCAGGTCGACTATATATGAAAGGTCATACAAATTAAAAGTCAGATATTTTCATTGTAACCTTTAGATTTAAAAGACAACTCAGCATAATTTTCAAAGTCAGCAACAAGTAGTCAGAGTAAGTTTAACATGCCGAATTTCTCTTCACATTCAGGAAGCAGATGTTTGCACAGGATTAAAGTTTATCAGTTTATCAGTTTAATATCCACATACTGATTTCCAATAGAAGTCTAAATTAGTTTTAAAAAGCTACATCTCAAAAAAAAAATATATCTTTAACTGGCACCAAAACCAAAACTGAGTAAAGGAGAACTACTAAAATACCAAATGACACCTCATTTCCATTTGAAAAATTTGTGGCAAATATTGAGCCAAGCAAGTTGTAAAACTGCTCTAGGAGTGATTAGAATGAAGTCTTAGTAAGCCTTTCCAGTTTGTTACATTCTGCCGTAAGCAGTGTGAGCAGCACTCTTCCCTGGCTCTCAGCAGCACCAGCTATGACTCATATGCAAGCTCTGAAGGGAGCCCATGTGCACACTCCTCTGCAGTCCCTGCAAGATGTTTACCCACTTCTGCTCCAGAACTGCACTAGGAAGGAGCAGAAACACACACAGAACATAGGTGGGAAGAAGAAAAAGCCCAGAGAAGCGTTACACAGCGTCCTTTAGGCTTCTCCAAATCCTCTCCCTGTAGCACTGCATATGCTCATAAGTCTTTTATCAAAAGTTTTATTTTTAGCTCTTAAAAAAAGAGAACATCGCTTTAATCAGACCTGTTGTACATCACATATTAGACAACTAAAAACACACTGCATGTTTCTCAACTGTGATATGCCAAATACTCATTTCCACCATTTTCCAACAGCCAAACCCATACATAAAAGGACAGTGCTAATCCATGCATTGCAGCAGGTCAGCTCCCCTTGAGCTTAAAAGCAGGCACTGAGTCTCCCACGGCCTTAGGCAAAGTGATTCCATGCTTGAAATAAAAAATAGTGGCACTGTCCAGCTGCACAGCAGGCAAAAACATGGCGGGACTGCCATGTTTCACAGCTGGTTGTTTCCAACTGTCACAAGAACCCATCCAAGCAAAGCAATGCTTTTCCAGTCAAAAATATGTCCATTCTTGGAAGAGCTACTGTGCATGAATTTGGCACATGCATGGACACTGGCCATCTTGACTTTGATGAAGCACAATAAAACGAAAGCCACGCACACCACCGCACAGAATCTCCACAATTCACCACTTCTAAACTTACCAGGTCTTTTCCTGGCTTTTTCGTGCCCTAGTTGTCCTAGATCGTTGCATCCACACGTATAAACAGTCCCATCATCCAGGACAAAAACAGTATGTCTCAGTCCACATCCTACATCTCTGACCCTTTTATTTAGGAAAAAGTCACTTTTTCTGGGTTCTAAAACAATCTCTTCATCAATTCCACCCAATCCAAGCTGTCCAAAAGATGCATTGCCCCAGCACAACATGTTTACACTTCTTTTTATCAGAGATCTTCCAACTTCACTTTTCTAGAATATTCCTTCTGCGTAGCTGTTAAGAAAAAAGGAAAATGAACATCTTTAGTATTGTCCTCAACATTTACATTATTTTCTATATAGCATGTAATCCATGAGCTCACTTTCTCTATACCAATGTATTAAAACCCTGAACAATTTTTTAAGAGCATGATTTGCTTTCTTGAACACGATTTGTGTTAACTCTGCAGGAAAATGCGTTCTTTCCCATTTCATATACAACTTTTAAGATGTGCAGCTCCCTGGTTTGATAAAACTTTGTTTCAAAAACTTAAAATATCATTCTTTGTACAACTTCTTTAATCGCTAATCCAAATTTATACAAACTTGCAGTTGCAACCAATTCCAGCCAGTGGAAATGACCTCAAATATCTTCCAAGGAGATAGCACAGGCTACTTTCTTTATTTGAGGAGCTGCATGACTCCAGCAAGCACTGTGTAGTGCCTCAAGATCATCAAGAAAAACACTTGACTCATAGCTTGGAAAAAATTGGTCAGCTCTGATCAATCCAGTTATGCAATAGCAAGTACAATATGCTGTGTCAGTCCTTACATTTAGATAACTATGAGTCAACTGAACTTACAATTTACAAGAAAATAAATAGCTGAAACTCAAGTCCACAATCTTGCACTGCATTCAACACCAGCTACAGCTTCAGTTACTCTGCAGTAACAGGAGGCCACACACATCAACTCCCCCAGCAAGCCCACACCCCTAATCCCTAAATTACAATTACCAGTATATGTGCTGGCAGACTCTGTACCTTTTTGGAAAGGATACAAAGCTAAAGCTACCATTCTCTTTCATTTGCAGTAGTGCATACAACTAAGAATTCTCGACAATGTTTTCACTACTACTTATACTACATTTCCATGATAGTAAGTTTCCCTGTATTTTCACAGCAGTTTAAAAGTCAATGTAAACCAAAGGGAAATTACTATAAATTTTCATCTGTGACCATTATTTAGAAGACATTCTACAGGGTCATAACATGTATAAACTACCTAAATCCCAAACTGCTCAAAGAAGCAAGCCAACACTTAACATCTAAGTGTTACATACATCAAAGGGCAGAATTCTTGCCAGCACAACGGGATAAGCTACTTTCTCTGCATCAGTCAAAACGCAGTAAACAAGACACTTATTTTTGTGACTGCATAAAAAACCCCAAACGCAAGACCAAACCAAAACAGCCAAAAAACTTAAAATACATTGCATTCTGTTTACCTATCTCAGGAGGTGAGGCATGATCAAATATTTCCCTAGCTATATCCTACCACATTCAGAAGGGGACATCAAAACGAAGACGTCTTCAGTTAAGACATAGCTATGCAACAGCACATGTCACACATCTGTAGCAGTGACTTGCTTCAACCTGCAACACAAGAAGTTAGAAAAGATGTACGATTATAGTTCTTTGCGATTTCTGTAGTCAAGATTTATCTCCATCTCCAGCAGGAAAAAAAAAAAGAAAAGTTCTCCTTTCTATTGAACTATATAAGTATTTCCACGGAAGGCGGGGTTGCTTTGTTCTGTATCATTTAAGAGTCAGTAGCTAAAGTTCTGAACTTTGATCTCAAACCACGGCACTCTTTCACCCCTGTGTGTGGGTGGTCATGAGAGCCAACTCGCGCCGTCAGCAGCTGGATACTCCCGCGCGTGACGTCGGGAGCGGCCCGGTGCCGACAGCCACCACGGACGGGGGAAGGCACCGCACTCGCCCTGTGCCGCCGGGGAGCGCGGGGCGGCGGTAGGGAAGCGCCTGGACACTTCGCGCAGGCTGTGGCCGCCGTCTGAGCGCTGACGCGCGCTCAGGCCGTGCCCCGTGAGGGGACTCCGCCCGCCCCAGCGCTCGCCGCGGCCCCATGTTCCCTCGGCGGGGCTCGGCTCCCCGGGCCCGCCGCGCTGAGATGCGGAGGGAGCGGCGGGCGCGGCCCGGCGGCGGAGAGGGGCGGCGGCCGGACCTCTCCGTGCCCCGCAGCTGCTCAGCGGCGCCGCCCAGCCCAGTCCCAACTGCCCCGGCCCGCCCGCACCTGCCCCACGGCACCGCCGCCCGGCCCGCCCCGCTCCTCCGGCCGAATCCTGCCGCGGGGCCCCACAGCCCGAGTGCGGCCCCGGCCGCTTTTTCGTCCGCCCCGCGGGGCCCGAGGGCGGCACCGTCCGGCTCCGCTAAGGCCCGCGGGACTCACCGGTGGTAGCGAAGCGCTCCGCTCCGCTCCCCTCCGCAGCCTGCCCACCGCAGGCTCTCGCCGGCCACCGCCAGGGCGTGAGCAGCGTGAGCAGCCCCGGGCGCGGTGACAGGGCCCGGCCGCCGCTGCCGCGCAGGCGCCGGCTCGGCGGGCGGGACCGCAGCGCCCGCTCCACCGCCCGCCTCCCGCCGGCCCGGTCTCGTGGTCAGGGGCGGGGATGCGGTGCGGTGCCGTCACCCGGGCTCGGCGGAGCTCCGAAAGGAACGTTGGTATGGGAGTCACCGCGTGGTTCGGTTCCCGTCGTTGGGAGGAGCGAGGAGTTGATAGCAAAAATGAGTCGTAGGAGAGGCCCAAGAAGTGAGGAGCGCCGGAGTGATGTTTTCGTACTCCTGGTGTGCTCGGAGAAGCGCAGGGTTGGGCACAGAGCTCGGGTGTTCCCTCCGGTGGTGACTGCAGCTGTACGCGTTCTTGGCATGGGAACACATGTGAGCGCAAAATACAGAGCCGTCGTTGTGTTACATCACGGTTTTTAAACTGAGAATAAGAAAACGTGTGTCCTGGGGCAAATAGCTCCCTGAGAAGAGGTCTTCTTACGGCGTGTTTCGCCTGCCTTGCAGAGTTCTTCAGACACTTGGGCGCGTGTTGCTGTTCCTTACCCAGATCTACGGAGATCTGCAGAAGCCTCTGCTTGATCTCTGAGGGCACGAAAAGAATGAGATCAGTGAGTGGGAAGGAACTGGATCCGCCAGGGAGATGCAGGAACAAACTGTTCTTCATACTCCAATTACGCGTCATTAACTTGTGAGAGCACGGAGTCGTTCCCCGCGGGTGCTCGCTGGTGCTGCTGCAGCGGGAGGCAGCGGTGTGAACTCCAGCCCTCCATGGCCTTCCTGCTCCAGGGAACGGCGTGGCTCTGGGGCTTTGCTGTGTCCCTCCCGCACAAAGGAATGCAGTTTTCTGAATCCTCTAGTCTGGCTACAAGCTTTTCTCTGTGTCAGAGCATACCCAAGGTGGGCATGGCAAACCGCTTTTTTTTCACTGAACACGTGTCTCTCGTGGAACCACTAAAAGAAAGTTTACATGCCAGACGCATTTTTTAACTCCCCCCCCCCCCCCCCCCCCCCCCCCCGGTATTTCGCTTGGTACTGGGAGGAAAATCCATTGGAATTTATGTAATTGGACCCGGTTGGGAATCCAAATGAGATTTCCTTATTTAGCAGCCTCTTTATAGTAGGATCCACCTTTATGTAGGTCGGGGAGTGAAAAAAGGCCAGGACCAGGCATACTTCACAGCAAGTGATTTTGCAAACTGTGGGTAAAGAAAGTTCTGTGTTTGGTGTCCTTTTGCCCTTTGTTAAATGGAAATCATTTAACAACATCCCAACAAATGGGATGTCTTGGTCCAGCCATTAAACACTCCTTTGTATGTGTAAATAGGTAAAATCCTACAGGGCTTCTCAGGATTTGTGGTTGTAGATTTGTCAGTAAAGATTCAAACCAGAAATACTAAATTCATACCTAGAGAAAATGAGATTGCTGCGTAGCTGACACAAGCTAAATGATGCAGCACTTTTCAGGGTAGCAAATACCCAGTTTTGCTATTTAAAGGAGAAATGTGAGTGATTTGCCTTTTGCCATTCTGCATCTAAGACTGGAAGGTTAGCAGGAGCTGTGGCACAGAGCAAATGGAGGAAAACATTTCAGTTGTTATCTTCTAAACTTTCTTTTCCTTTTATTTGTGAGCTCAAAGGAGTAGTAACTGAATAACTACACTGTGAAGTGGATTTTAAATATTGGCATTCATTGTGCAATGTGTCCTCTGACCAGCATGTGGGGATATGCCCATGTACTTGAAGAGAATATTATATGCCCACTACAATTTTATACAAGGAAAAGTCACTTGGTATAACTGCCTTAACACATGAAATAAAAAATATATAAAGATGAAACAACATACAGTGCTGCCCAAATCTCAACTTCCCTACGTAACAGACGCAGCTATTTTATTTAAAAGAATTATTCTAATCCTAAATTGTAATACTGTAAATTAAATAATTCAAATGTGTCTTCAAAGAAAGTGTAAGCCATATTTTTATTCTACTTATCACCTATCTTAGCAAATTTTCTTTTCTCTGCCAGAGAAACCATATTGTACCTGTCTTAGTACCTAAGGGGATCCCCCCTTCCCGGGGCTAAAGACCCACAGGCAGTGGGGGAAAGGGAGTACATGCTCTGGTGCCACAGCACTGCTTGGGCTCCGTGCCACTCGGCACAACCCATGCTGCACCCACTGCCACTAAACCTGCCACAATGGAGTTCTGGAGCTGCAGTGCTCAAGAGAACTGGGGGTTGCTTGCACCCCAAAATTCCCAACGTCCATTCTAGCACTTGCAAAAAACCCTCAGAGATACAAAATCCAGTGAAAACAAGAAATGTAAATCTGCTTAACTTCGAGGGTGGAATTTATTTCCTTGTAAGTGCCTTAGCACTGAGGGTTTCCTATTACCATTGCACAGTCTTCTTACTGATGGTCACAACAAGAAGGAAACTATTTTCAGTTCCCCTGCCATTATTAAAATAGCAATGCTTGGCTACTGCCTGGTGATAGCTGTCAGCATAATTGTGGTTTTTAAATTGTACCCCAGTTAATCCCCCACTGAGATAATACAAAAATGGGGAAATAATCATATATAGGGTTAACTAATATGTACTTTATGCTTAATTACTAGAAAACATCTTTCAGTTAATATACACGTTTTTGAAGGCTACAGTGTTATGGCACAAAATTTTCTGTATAGTTAATAACAGAGATGGACTCTGCTCTCTGCCTCCATTTTCTCCTGGCAACAGCCAGGACATACTTTATAAACTTTAATTCTACATTTCAAACCCCTTTGCTTTATACTTTGATATGTCACAGACTATAGAAAATAGAAATGGGTGTCCAGAACAGCTGATAACATGAAATTAGAGATGTCAGCATTTTGCTGTGAGAAATTGCCAACCTTTGTGTGAAGCCTTTGTGTAGAATATTCTTGATTAAGACAAAGAAAAGGCTTTAGAATGCAAATAGCCTTACAAACAAGGGATGGTCAGACCCTTTTATGCAGTTTCTGTTTTACAATTCATCCTTAGATTCTTCACAGTATCCATGTAGACAACTCACACATACGCAGAGTATGTGTTTTATATGCTCTGCCACTTTATAGCTGAGCATGTTGTAGTTCTCTGCCTGCCCACCCTGCTCACAAACAATTCTGGTTAGCTCAAATGCAAGTGTGTTTACCAATTACTACAACCAATTATTTATTAACTGATGGCAACATGCTGAAACAACTTGAACAGTTTTTGACCTGATTGTGAACATAAATCACTATAGAAATACTAAACTGATAACATTGCAAGTTCTGTGGTTAACTCGAGGCATCTGATAAAGGGGGCTGGCTAAGGGAAAACTGGGGAGACATACCTTCAAATTAAGATAAGCAAAACCAAAAACCTGCAACCTCCCACTCCCCTCATCCTCTCAGGCAACAAACTATAGCTGAAATAGCCAAAGGAATGCTATTCATAGGATGATGAATGCAAAGAAAATGAAAAAGCAGTGAAGGACAAGGATGAACCCTGGACATGGAGTCTATAATGAAGCAAACAAGCTGACCTTTGTGTTAGGGATGAAGCTCTTGCACTCACAAACCCTTGCGTGGATCCAGTGTCCCCAAGCCCACACAAGCTGGCACTGAGTGACTCCCCTGTGCCCTGGCATTATGGCAGAAGCCACATAAGTGCCCAGGCAACTTGCAGGTTGGGGCTGAAGATGCTGAACATTTTTGAGCATCCTACACAGAGGGTTGGGAGTGCAGCCCCTTCCCACATGTAGCACATTTTCTTCCTATTGAAGGGATGTTTCATACTATTACATGAATTTTTCTGTTATAAATGGATCAGCAGGCCAGGTGCTAACTGAGCACCAGGAAATTCCCATGTAATTTTTTGGGTTTTTTGGTTTAAGAGCTGGATGCTGAGACACCAGTTCTCATGTCATTAAACTGGGCTTTTAGTCAGGCCAAAACTGACCTTTGATTTTTAAGATGTGATCCTACAGGAATACAATATCAATAATTGAGCAGGTTGTGCCCTGCAGAGACCAATTTGGTAACACACTGAACCTCAGCTTATAAAATAGCTCCAAGTGGTGCCACATGCTGCTGATTCTGACATGACACTGTGTCTTTGCATGGCAGCATGATGAAGCACCCTAAAATTAGCCTTCTTACTATTTCGTAAAGAGCAGGCAGAAAGGTAGCAGCCTGCACTCAGGAGAACAAAGAGGCACAGGAGAGGACCAGAACTGAGGCTCACAGCCTGGTCACAACACTTCATGGTGAGCACTCTTGGCTTCTTTGCAAATTTCCATGTTGGATTGTTTAGTGTAATTTCTTATCCCAAGCACAGGGTGACCTGATTGTAAAGAAAGAAAGGTGCTCGTGTAAACAGAGGTGGACAGGAGGGACCTGTTCTCTCAGGGGGCTTGGGATTCAGCAGAAGGGAAAACTAACTGTGAAAATTACATGGATGGTCTCTTTTCTTAGGGGTGTGGTGGGAGCTGGCATTTAATTCACAGAACTAGGTTTGTTGTTACTGGAATAGAACTGGGAATGGAAGAAAAAAATGGGCTGATATGAAAATCAGAAACAACATGATAAAGTCCCTTTCTATTAAGCCAGACTGATTTTTTCCTGATACTCAGTTCTATCTCTACCTCACTTATTGGGTGATAAAGTCCTTGGCTTTACAAGGAGTAAGATTTGAGAGCAAAAAACCAAATCCAACTTCCAGGCAGTAGGAAGACAGACATGGATGTGTTTACGTATCAGAACAGAAATAGTGAAGGAAAAGATCCTAGACCAGAGTAACGCTTGCAGATGAGGAGAAAAGAGAAACTGTGAGGAAACATTTCAATATCAGAGGGCGCAAGAGGCATGCCATGAAAGGGATGTGAGCACTCATTGCTAGGAGGGAAGGAGGCACAGTACACCTCTCTAGGAAGCAGAGGACCCCGCCATCAGCTGGGTGTGACAGCCTGTGGCCCTGTGCCTCAACAATTGTCAGTACATGCTGTTTTCTCTGTTCCTGGGGTAGCACTCTGAGAAGAATAGCTGGGAAGAAAGTAACACTGAGGCATAAACCATGACTGGTACATTCAAACTACATAGAGCTGTTTCTGCTATTAGTTATCACTCAGAAATATGGGACTGTTTTGCAACACAGATATTTTTGTTCAGTAAAAATGATTGGACAGTACTCTGCAGCTCTTCTGATTTAATTTGGGACAACATTCATGATTTCACATGTATTACTGAAGCCCAGAGAGGCATGATTCTATAAGATCTCTTCTGTGCTGTTAGCAACCAACAGATATTTGGTAGAGCATGGACTGAAGTGTGGTGTCAAAGTGGGAGTGAATCTGTGACATTTGTATCAACTACAGTACAGGACATCTGTGTTCATAAAGGGGATTAAATATTTACAGTGGTCAAAATGTCTTGGACAGATGGAAAATTAAATTTCTCTTGCACAGAATTTGTATGTGAGCAGTCAGAGCTTGGAGTCCTTAAAGGGCTGTAACTCTTAATTTCCTGTAAGTCTCAACCTTGGCACTAGAAAAATTAAAAAAAAAAATTTGGAGACAGAAGGTAAGTGACCTATATGAGCTGAGCAATCAAATCTTCATAACTGTATGAAAAATAGAATCACTGCTGCTATCAACACGATTCCTATATAGAGAAACCCAGTGACTCCTTATGTTCCCAGAGGTCTCCTAAGTCAGTATTTATTTAGGAAAGAAAAATTGCCACAGATTTGTAATGTTTTGTTTCTGTTTATTGACACTGGAGTGGTGCAAAGTGCTGCCAATTTTGTTGTTGACTTTTTAGTATGAGTGATTTGGATGCTCCTATTTCACTGCAGAAGACTTTGGGTCAGTGTTTTTGGGATAATGTTTCTTTGTTTATTTGGTCTACCAGTGTAGAACAAACTGCTTCCATTTAAAAGTTCAAGCTTGAAAGGGGAAGCCAAAGCAACTGTATATCTTTTGGAAGCAGAAACAGTAGAGCAGCCACTTGTGCCAAACCTCCATTGCATTTAGCTGTGTTTTTTTCTTGGATAGGAAGGAGGTAGCAGTGATTCATCACCTATGTCTGCCTGATGAAGGCTTTCTTGTCGTTAATGTCAGCAAGTCACTAGGACACCACTAAATACGATCACTGGTCCCAGTTAGAAATTATAATTTCAGGAGTACTGGATACTCCCCACTTTACACATACATATTTGCTTTCCTAGAAGAATAATACAGAGTTATTTGCAGCTTCTGGGCAAGGTTCTAGAGTAGCAAAATTACTCCTAAACATACACAGACCTTCAGAGAATTTCACATAGAATTTCAGAGTAGTCCTAGATCTTGGGACCCCGAAGATTTAAGTGAGATTGTTCCTGAGACTGTCTCAGGAAAAGACATTTCAAGAGTATCCAACTGACACAGCAGCTTCTGTTCACTGCATGACCCAGTGGAGACATCCAAAGCCAGACAGATTACAGGAGAGTCAGCTTGGAACACCAATTTCAGCAGAAAACAGTTACACACAATATTTTAGCCAGTAGAATTGTCAAAAAATATTGTGCCCAAATGTGATATAACTTCTGCAAATACAAACAATTCAATACAAACACTATTAGGTGCTTATAGCTTGTAGCAAACTCAGCCAGGCAAACTGGATCTTTAACGGACGGTATCAATATTACCAATTAAATTCCTTTGAGTATAATTTTTTTTTTTTTAATGAAGGAAAGGAATGTTTATTTGTCTCATGAACAAGTTGCTTTGTAGTAAGCAGCATTAGGATTAAAAATCACTTTTCTGAGAGGCAAACTATGTGATCTTTATAATTTTCCCTGACCTCTTGTTCGAGTTTGAGCCTCTAAATAGCTCATCACCATAATAAACCTGTTTGTGTTGTCTTCTGTGTTTATAATAACCATAAGTATCAAAATAGTCTGTTCATAACTATAATAATAATCCCTACTCACTTTCCTGCAGAATTCTAATAGGCAAGAACTCAGAAATGTTCCATTTATAGCCATTACAAACAGTTGTAATTTCCAGTGCATTGTATCAGCAATGACCCCTTAAGAATTCAGTATTTGGGATTAAAGTGTCTGCACATTTTCAAGTCAAATTTAGGAACAATGTTATCTTTTGGCAAAGTTTTAGTTTAGGATAGTTAATAGCAACACATACAGTTTTAAAATCTTCATTTTGAAACTTCCCACACCATTAGTTTTACAGCTAATTTTGACTGGATATAGAACTATTTGCCCAACTAACAACAAAACAGATACTGTTATTATAATGATTTTCTGATGTTTTCTAAAAAGCCCACAGCAAGTTAAAAGAAATACCATTTGATAAGTAGAATTAAATTGATTTAAAAATATAATTTAAGTATATATATTTTGAAGTGAAATTTAAAAGCTCAAGAATTATCAAATAAATTTATGTTTATTGCCATATTTCAAGAAACTTATAATTTTTGTACATTAATTTTTGAGACATTAAAAATTCAAATAGCATGCTTGACTCCACCATACTTCCTTTGGACATATACTGATCAACATAAAGAGAATAAAACTACAAGCTAGTAATATATTCCTCATCAACTATTTTCTGATGTAAAACTGTGGCTCCATCAAATCCTGCATCTCGGGATCTAGGCCAGAGAGATCTTCACATCTCTGCAAAAGATCCAAAGGTTTTCTCTTGCGCCACAGAAATAGACACTAAGTATTTCAGGATTAGGAAGCATGCAGTATATAAAGAGTTTCTTTCCTGAGTCTTCCAAACCCAGGAAACAATCCTGTTATTCCTCCTTAATTCTTCCAGTAGCACAATTGAAAGGAGCCTGTGGGAGCGCACAGAAAGTCATTGTATCTGCAAGAGACTGTTCTTAGAGTGCTCATTCTTGGGAGTCAAATTATCCATTGGTTCTTGGATTTTCAACTTTATTATTATATTGACTACAGCTGGGAAAACTTGGGAAGTTCTTCCCACTGAGTTCTTCCTCTTCATGCTCCCCAGCCACTCAAAGCCATCATTTTTCCTGCTTCCCTTTCCTCTGAGTCAAACCCTGAGATAGGTCAATTATTGCTCAGTGGAAGCCAATGGCCAATTTAAACTAGCTGAGTCTTGATGGGTTTATGTCACAGCTCAAAACCCCACAACTGAGTATGTCAAGTATGAAACCCCACGTTTCTACTCCTTGCATTTCATGTGAACTCTATCCAGCACTGCACGAGAGCAGCACTTCTGGCTCCCCTTCCAGCTCCAGCCCCCACTTACACTTCTCTGTAACACCTTTCAATCCTGTTCAGCAGCAAAATGCACGATAAATCCACTCCACACAGCAGGAATAGTTTTCATACCCACAGGTTATAAACACTGAGGTTGAGACTTTCTGAACTATGTGCTTTCAAAATGTGTATTGTCATTTTCAAAAAATGGTGAGTTAAGATTTAGGTGACTGCCTCTAGCCATTCTAACATCAAACTCTTGGCCAATGTGAAGGTATGTAAACACCTCAAATGGGAATACACAAGTGGATCTCCACAGGCAAGTCCTTAAATTTTCAACAAAAAATTAATAAAATTTAAACCATATATTTTTAACTATTTAATGAAAACATAGTCTTGTTCTTCATATCCTGTCTTTGACTTTCCAAACTAGTAAATATTTCTTCACAAAATAGATGTTTTGATTTACCATGTTGTCCTCATTTAACATTAAGAGCATTACATCTAAAATTTAGTTCAAATGTTGAATTTCCACAGCCTCACATCAACAATAAAGCGTGCCAAAAAGGTTTTGTTGTGCTTTAAAAGGCCTTTGCTAATCAGATTAAATGAAAAACACTTACCATATTTGCATTTTCTTTCTAAGTATCACAGTTTGAAGTCTTCCAATATTCTTCCTTTTCTAAAGCAAAAAAAAGTGAGACATTTAAAAAAGGATTTTCAAAGGCACCCTAGCCAGAAAGAGAATTCCTTTTTATAACTGGTGGCATAGCACAAGGCATTAATATATGTCACTGATGTATCAGTTGATCTAAACTTGGCATGTAATATGCATGGTTTATCAGATCACAATGTATTTTAAATTCTGTGAGAGATCTTTTGACTCCTTCCACTGAGTAAATAATGTTTTGACTGGTACAAAATTAGATAGTTCTGGAGACTGACAACTGAAAAAGCAGAACCGCTGGCCCGGGAAAGTATTCATTGATATTACTGATTACAAGGTGGTTTATTTGAAATAAATTAGAGGTCCTATTTAAGTTCCTAAAAGAAAAGTCATATCCTCCTTTCTCTGTTTTACCCTCACTCTTTGTCTGTCTTACATACGTGTGAAAAAGTCACCTTTGGCATAGCTAACCATCTGCTTGTCTAGTCAGAATGGCCAGTGCTTCCCACTGTTGTTGCTCTGAGGGAATTTTCTGGGTCATGATCATGTAAGTGAGCTTACATTACCTGAATGCTATTTGTTCTTCAGCTAAACAGAATGGTTCTGGTACTGATGGTGTTTCATAAGCTGGTACTAACAATTTCCTTTAATTCTCATCTCTGTTGCTTCTGAAAGTTTGCTTGTGTTTTGACATGAAAGACCTTTTTTAAAAATTAAATCTATTAAATCTGTCAGTAGTGCTGTATCCTTAAAACCCCCTAGTGTTCTGAAGCTCCATCAGTACCTATAGATAAAATTTTGCAGTGCATCGTGTCATATACCTTTTTACAATTTATGTTATAATGCAAGTTAGTTTAGTGTTACAATGCAACATTTAAAGTGGAAAGGTGACTCAGTGGCCTGAGGGAAGGCGTTCCAGAGAGATGAGGCAGCGTAAGGGAAAGAGTACCAGAATCACCGGGAGGGGCCGGTAAACCGATCTCAAGTGTGCCCAGTGAGGTGACACACTAAAGTGCTGGGAAAACAGGAACTCCAGCCACCTAATGGGAGTCAGAGTTTGGGGATGATATCCTAGCTATGTTTTCATATCAAAATGACCCTATTTTAATTCAAAGGAGGAAAATTTTCAAAGCCCTAGGACTCCTGCCAAGGGCTTTTCCCCTTGTCAGTGCAGTCAGAGCCAGGCAGGCCGCTGTGCACAGAGCACTCAGCGGCACTCTTCTGGGTATAACCTGGCAACGCGATTCCCGCACACGAGGAGCCATTCCTGCCTTTTATTTGTTGGCACAAAGACTAGCACGCTTTTCTGCTGCCCCCATGTGTCGAGATGAGAGGTTCCCTGGAGGTGTGGACATAACCTGTCTTGCCCAGCTCTGTCCCTTCCCTCAGCTCATACTGTTGCACCACTGCAATCCACTATACACAGGCTCTCCATTCCATGGAGTTTGTTTGCTTTTGTCATACTTTAGCAAACTGTTCTCAGACCATGCTCTCCTGCTACCTAAGCCATGCATTTCTATGGAATCTACCTAACCAAGCTCTTACCTCTAGTCAGTTCTTCTAGTCACCTCTCTGAACAATCATGTTGCTGTTCTCCAGACTATTTATCTGAGGTCTACCTAGCTGAGGTGATCCCATGACCACCAGGTTCAGAGATGGGCTGACTGTCATGCCACTGCTGATAAACACTAACACTCTTACCTGAATGTGCCTGGAAAGCAAAAGGTCTCAAGAAATTATTTTTTAAATGCAGACTATAAATGAATGTCCTCTCCTTATTTTCATCTACCAACAATTTAAGACATTCTAATTAGGGGTGTATCTTGTGAAGTACAATTTTGGCAACTGCATTATTGAATGTTTTATCCTATTAAACATCTGACTCGAGCAGGTATTTTGTACAGTTTTGGTTGTCTAGAACAGGTTCAAAAGTCTCTGATGCTCAAAACACCAGTCATTCATTCTGGGTTTGGGTTCTCTAAAATCTGAAGGGTCCTGATCTACACTGCCACCACCCTAAGCTGCCTCAGCCTCCTGCCACCTGCCCAGCCCTTTAGGGTTAATTTGCTGTAGGCCTCAGGGCCTCTAATACAGACCAAACAACACTGTAAAGATACTACCCCTAAGCAGAAAAAAGATATTGAAGAGACCTATATTTTATATATAGGGTACATATGTTTTTAGCTCACACAGAAGTCAGGAATGTTTGAGTTTATTTTCCTCATTACCATGCAACTCACATTAATCAGGTTTCCACAAATAACAGCCACACTTTGTTTTGTTCTTTTATGTTAAAACCACTTGCAAATAGACTCTCAGTGAAATCTCCCTGATTTTTCAGGGTTTGGGAATTTCTTTGCAAGTAGCCTGGGTTAAATTCTGCTCTCTGTTCTAGATGTATGAAGCCATTTAAGTGATAAGAATAAGGAGTGAACTGTAAATCTCTGTTTGACGAATGTGTAATTGGAAATAGAGACTGTGGTTACAAAATACGCCTCCCTGGACTGACTCTTAATCCACTTTTAAAAATACTATTCACAACATGTTGTTGTGTTAATCTCAACCCCAAGTCAAAAGCATTCATGTTCCTGCCTCTGGACAACAGCAAGCCGTTAACAAAGGCAGGCACTGTAGATGTCAGATCTACTTAATATCAACTTAATATCAACCATAGAAATAGCTACCAGGAGAAAAAAATTAAACTTTTCTACAAGTAACACAAGAAGTTCAAATAATCAAAGTATAAAGTACATAATATGACCTTCACTGTAGCAATATTCCTGTATTTCTTTTTCCTTTAGTTTTAGGTAGGCAGATTCCTCCACTCTTTGTACCAGCCACTCTGACAACATGTTCAGTTGGTATTAATTATGGCTATGAATACCCTTTATTATACGTTTTGGAGATGAATGTTCTGAAGAAAGGGAAAACAAATTGAAAGTGATGGTTCTGTAGCTTCTAGGATCTAATCCTGCTTTATCTGAAGAACAATTTAGATAAGCCATGAGAGAGAGGAGAGCAAAACCCATAAAGGAAAAGCAAAAGTACAAACAGTGTTTGGCTTAGTGCCCTCTCTTACATGAAATCCCAGGAAAACAAGTTCATTGGTGTGTCAGCTCCAGCGAGATGTTGCACACCTGTACCAGCATCAGGCTGAGGCAGCGGGCCCCAGGCTGGGGTTGTCTCAGTTGGAGACCTGAAACAACACAGCAAAATTAGCCTTGTCTGCTATACCAGGTTCTTATCAAAAATGAGAGAAGGAAAGACATGAAAGAAAGAAAGAAAGTGAGGAAGTAAAAGCAGACAGGGAAGGAGAGGGGTCATAGTAGAAGGCAAACCTCACATATCACAAAGTGTCCCAAATTAGGTGAAGACACTAGAACTGGCATTATCAGATCCCCTTTTATGGTCTGTTTTGGTCTAATCATGCTTTGCAATCGGGACAGTGAAATCCTATAGTGTAAAAACGGATCCCATAGTCCCTGGTGATGCTGAGAGCAATAGCCCTGACTGTAGATCTCACACTTTTCAATCAATCTGCTTCTTTGGCATCAGTGTCAAATCAAGCTTCCTCCTGCTTCACTTGCCCAAAGAAAGTCATGAATGGAAGAGCACATACCCAGCAATCAAACCCAGCTTCTGGGTTATTAATTTTCATCATTGATTTCTGATCCTATGTTTCTGTCAATTACCAGACATAGTCTCCAAGACACTGGGTAGTATAGATAGGAGTCCCCATTAGTTTTATCACCATTTCTAACTGATTTTTAAAGCCGATCTGATATAAGAGGTTGCATCAGCTTTTGCTTCTTTGGGCAACTGCCAGTCTCTGTGTGTTGGTATTTGCCGTGTGCTCTACAAATCTTTGAGGTCTGAGGGTGCTGACCACAGGAGGAAGACTGGTGTGAGCCAAACTCTGCATGGTAACTTCCAGGAGATCCTACTCAGCCACACAAGCCTTTCCAGGGAGAGCTCATGCATGTTCTATTTGAACCATAAGGGGAAACTATCCACTTTAAAATCTCAATGCTAGCAGCTTGTAAAATGTTGGTTAGATATCCCAACATTAAAAAAAAAAAAGTAATTTCCCTTAGAAAAGGAAGAATGTAGGAGGAAGCTAATGAAATATTAACTGTACAGGGAACAGTGAAATGCCTGTGAACACTTCTTGCTAACTCTTTAGTCACAGGCATTTTTGAAAGGCTGATATTATATAAGATAATATTGTACAATGGTTAATAATGGACAAAAAAATGTTGTAATTTAAAATAAAGACACAGTGTTCTCCATGTTTTTTAGACAGGGAACCTGCCTTAAAGAATGTGATGCTTTTATAACTGAGTAAAAGTTTTTTACAAAAAAGGGATTTTACAAATCCACTTTTACAATTGCCACCCATAACATCAATTACTTCATGTTCTGGGGATTATCTATAACATTTTTCAGCAGTACCTTGTCTACTGCAACAAAGCAAACTACTGGTACATTTTAACCTATTGAATAATTTTGAAAAGCAAAAAGATGGAACATTGGGGTACAAGAGATTGTGGCTCGTGTGGATGACTGGAAGACTGCTTTCATTACTGTGGTTATAACTTTCTGGAAAAGTCTGACTCCTCTCCTGTTGATGATAGTGACAGAACAAACTCTGATTTCATTGGAAACAGCATCAGGCCCCCTAAATCACAAGTACATTTCATCTAAATAATGCATGAGACTGAAAAATTCTCTAGTAACACTTGGGCAATCCTCAGATGAGTTGAGGATTGAAGCTACCCTGTGCAATGATAAAGCCTGTTTTGGGCTGGGTGCAAAAGAAATAGGCACTCAAGGAATGTTTTAACATTATTATTTGTACTTTTTATAGAAAAGAGGTACAATTTCTATCATCCTTCTAATATGTCTCCACTTCTAAAATTAGAATCCAAATTAGAATTACACAATACCTGGCAGACTCATGATAAGAGATGTGCTGCATAGTGATATGAATAGATAATACCCAACTCATCTTACACAAGGTTTGTAAATCATTATTGAAATAGCTTTTCCAGGAACATCCAGAAATTTGCCATTAACACTTTTCTTACCAAAGGAATAATGGCCTTAAGATATTATTATCATTCATTAAAGTCTATAAAAGAGAAAGAGTGCTTGCCACTGCTGTTCAAATTACCAGGCCTTTAATTGTAGTTATTAAAGCAGCAACAGTCACTGATGCTTCAAAAAAAGACATCACTGCTCTTGCCCAAAGCTGCACAGGTAGGGAGCAATCCACTGCCCTTTGAACAACCTAGTCTAACAAAAGGCAAAGTGGGTACTTTATGAGTCAGCATTCATATTTTACCAGCAGAATGGTCACAGTCTAAGCCTCTCTTCTGCTGGTACTCCTTCAGCCCATTAGAACAAACTTGGCTAATGCACTATTACATACTACCTATTAAAAAGAAATCAGATCAGCCTTGGGAAGAGCAAGATCAGTGGTTGGTAGGATGCAAACCAAGAGTGGGTAGTAAACATTTGCTCCACAGGGCTCTGGAGAGATCTGCAAAATCACTGCAACTTGACTGCAAAGAGCCTTAAGGAAGCTTTCAAAGAAATGGCATGTCTCATTTCTCATTTAAGGGTTCAGCACATGCCATTAATAAAATAGTATTAATTTCATCCTAGTATCTAGAAAATCAAGAATTTTCCATTAATGATAAATCTGTAGGTTTACAAATACAGCCGGATAATCCTACTGAGGAATAACAGCCAACCAGCCATGTACAAAGTTCCATTTTAAACTCCCTTCTTGTGAGCCTTGTTTGAGCTTGTGAAGGTAGTTTGGGCTTTGACAGCCAAGCTCGGGAGAGAAATAGTGCTTATGTAATTTATTCCAGGACACTGTGCCTCATTCTTCTGCCAACCAGCAAAGACAAAAGGACATAAAGCTGGAGGTCATGATACTTTGAAGTGCTTTTTTTAGTGCTCAGCAGGCAAAAGCCTGATTTCAATGTTTTCTGTAACTAGACAGAAGAACCACAGTATTTTTATGGGCTTTATACTGTTACTTACAAACTAGTGAATATGAAATTCTCTGGTGTTGCTCTATCAAAATGCCAGCTCTGCAAGACCTGGCACATTCATTGTGTATGCTCCAATTTTTTGTGGTTCCTGGAAGTTTTCGCCTTGTATCATCTGCTATTACAATGGTCACTCTGCCACAGTAAAGGTTCATAACTTTTTGTGGTTTCTCAATGCTGTCCTTTCTACATAACCCTTAGCTTATTTGTCACTCAGATTATTCAATGATTTTGCAATTCCAGCATCCTAAACTCTGTCTTAAAGTGGAAATTATTTGAATTTTTTTTATCAGCTTGAATAATTTTGCATATCATGCACAAACAGCACACAAACAGCAAACTCCATGGTAATAATTGCATCTCAGCAGAACTCCCTATAGATTTACAATTATTACCAGACAGATCAGACTTTATTTTCAGGCTACAGACTTTGTAGCCTACACTTCTACAGACACTGTCCCAACCACAGCAGCACGGGATACAGTATCAACAGGCAGTTCCTGCCAGCACTCTATGGCTCACATCTACTGTTACAGATACTATAAAGAATATCTTAGATCTGTAGTCCAGGTATAAAGTTACATTAGACATCAGCCATAAAATGCCTCACCTGTGCCCAAAAGAAGGGCTGACTTCACTACACAACCTTTCAATATCATCACCACAAACTCATGCTCACAAGCTGTTCTGACAATGGTATTTGTGCTGGTTTTTGCTGGGGTAGAGTTAAGTTTTTTTCCACAGTAGCTGGTATGGGGCTGTGTTTTGGATTTGTGCTGGAAGCAGTGTTGGTAACAGAGAGATGTTTTCATTACCACTGAGCAGAGCTTACACAGAGCCAAGGCTTACACAAGCCATTTTCTATCTTTCAGCCCACCCCACCAGCAAGGGGCTGGGGGCGGGGGGGCATAAGGATTTGGGAGGGGACACAGCCAGGACAGCTGACCCCAAGTGACCCAAGGGATATCCCAGACATGTGGGGCCATGCTCAGCACACAGAGCTGGGAGACGAAGAAGGACATTCCAGGGAAATTCAGAGTAATGGAGTTTTGTCTTCCCATGTCACCATTACATGTGATGGGCCCTGCTCTCCTAGGGATGGCACCTGCCTGCCCATGGGAAGTGGGGAATGAAATAGGAATAGGCAGATCCATCAGGCCAATGCATGGCTCCAAGGTTGGTGTCAGTGGAAAATTTTGGGGGTTGTTGACCATGGGAAGATCTACTCAACAGCTGGTCTACTCTGACACCTGACTGGATGCACCAGTCTCAGAGTGGAAAAGGAGCCCTTGCACAGGAGCTACCGGGCTCATTGGCAGAGCTTTAAACCAGCTTGGAAGAGGGAAAGGGACATAACCAGGCTCGCCAGTGCTGAGGGATGGGATGCTGTGCCGAAACTTGAGGAAATGAGCACTAATGGATCCCTCAATCTGCTTCACAAGGTGTTGGCTACAAAGTACCACACCTGAAATGTTTCTACACTAATGCACACAGTACCAGGAACAAACAAGAGGAGTTCCAGGCTTTGGCCCAGTCCCAGAGTTTGACATCATTGTATGAGTGCAACCTGGTGGGATGAGTCTTGCACCTGGAATGCCCTGTTGGATGGTTACAGGCTCTTCAGGAGGGAGAAACAGGTCAGAAGAGGCAGAGGGGTGGCACTGTATGGAATAGAAGGGTTAGAATGTATGAAGCTCACAGCTGGCAATGGCACAGTTGAGAGCCTCTGCATAAAATCAAGGGGCAAACAAGTAACATGGATGTCATCGTGGGAATCTCCTATAGACCTCCTATGCAGGACAATGACACTGACAAATTTTTCTTTGAGCATCTAAGGGACACTTCCAAGTCAACTGCCTGTGTCCTTATGTGGGACTTCTACTTGCCAGAAATTAACTGGAACAACCCAGGCCAGAAAATTCCTAAAAATCCTCAATGACAACTTTATGGAACAGGTCCTAAGGGAGCCGACTCAGAAAGATGCCCTCATTGATGTGCTGCTTGTCAACAAAGTGGATCTTGTCAGCAAAGTGGGGATTGGGGCTGTCTTGGCCACAGCAACCATGAAGTGATTGAGTTTAAAATCTCTGTTGACAGGAGGAAAAGTGCCAGCAGAACTTCAACCCTGGGCATGAGGAGAGCAGACTTCAGGCTGTTCAGGGAATTAGTAAGCAATGTTCCCTGGGAATATATTTTTGCAGGTGCTGGGGTCCATCAGTGCTGGTCACTGTTTAAACATTCCCTCCTAAGCACACAGGAGCAGCAATTCCCAAATGTTGGCAGTCAAGTGAGGCAGAAGGCCAGCTTTGCCGAACAGGAATCTTCTCTTGGAAATAAGGCAAAAAAGGAAGATGTGTGCCCAGTGGAAGCAAGGTCAGGAGACACAGGAAAAATACAGATATGTTGCTTTCATCCCACTGTAGGGATAAAATTTGTGTGGCCAAAACTCAACTAGAGTTGAAGCTGACAGAACTGCAGGGGACAGTAAAAAAGAGTTTTTTTAATATAATAATGGCAAGAGGCGGTGTAGAAATAACATCAGCCCGTTCCAGGATGAGGATGGTCACCTCACAAACAGAGACATGGACAAGGCAGAGCTGTTTAATGCATTCTTTGCCTCTGTCTTCAACATGGATGATGGACCAAAGGAGTATCAAGTGCCCTGACATGGAGGACCATGATTGAGAGAACGATCAATTCCCAGCTGACACTGAAATTCTGCAGGATCTGCTGCTCCAGCTGGATTCCTACAAATCCATGGGGCCTGATGGGATTCATCCAAGAATCCACAAAGAGCTGCTGACGTTATCGTAAAGCCTCTCTCCCTGATTTTTGAGCTGTCTTGGGAATCCAGAGAGGTCCCAGCCAACTGGAAGCTGGCAAATGTTTTCCCAGTTTTCAAGAAGGGCAAGAAGGAGGACCCTGGAAACTGTCTGTCAGTGTCACTTCAGTGCCTGGCAAAGTTATGGAGATTATTCTGGGAGATATTGAAAAGCACCTGAGAGAATGCAGTCATTGGTCACAGCCAGCATGGCTTCATGAGAGAGAAGTCCTGCTTATCAAACCTGATTTCCTTTTATGACAAGGTAACCCACCAGGGTGATCAAGAGAAGCCCTTTGATGTAATCTTTCTGGATTTCAGTAAATCTGAATCTGAAATTTTAATAGTCTCTCCCAAGTTCCTTCTGGACAAAATGTCTGTCCCACAAACACATTATGGGATGGGTGAACAACCGGCTCATGGGTCAGGTGCAAAGGGTGACAGTGAACAGGGGGACATCAGACCGGTGGGGTTCCACAGGGCTCCATCCTCGGCCCTATGCTCTTCAACATCTTCATAAATGACATAGATGTAGGACTGGGAGGGATACTAAGCAAGTTTGCAGATGATATAAAGCTGGGAGGAGCTGCTGAAGGCAGGAAGGCCCTGCAGAGAGACCTTGACAGATTAGAGGACTGTGCAATCATCAACCATATGAAGTTCAACAAGGGAAAGTGCTGGGTTCTGAACCTGGCAACTATCTCTTCTCTGTGGTGACCAGTGAGAGGACCTGGGCAAATGGCCTGCAGCTGTGTCAGGGGAGGTTTAGGTTGGATTTTAGAAAAAGGTTCTTGACCCAGAGGGTGGCTGGGCACTGGAACAGACTCCCCAGGAAAGTGGTCAGAGCCCCAAGCCTGACAGAGCCCAAGAAGTGTTTGGACAACGCTCTCAGGCACATGACTCTTAGGGATGGTCCTGTGCAGGAGTTGGACTTGATGATCTTTATGGCTCCCTTCCAACTCAGCTTACTCTGTGATTCTGTGTGACATGGTTGCTTTTGTTTGCTTGTGTGCATGGCTCTTGTTTCATTTATTAAACTACCTTTATCTGAATCCATAAGTTTCCTCACTTTACTCTTCCGATTCTCTCCCCCATCCCACCAGTGGCTGGGAGTGAGCAGCTGTGTGGGGTTTTGTTACCAGCTGGGGTTAAACCACAACAATATTTTACAAAAAGAGAGGGAAATAATAGAAAAGTATCTCCAATGCATCAGGAAATTTTACATAAAAGAATTGCCTTTCCCTCTGACTTTTCATACTGTTACAACTCATAAAATAACTTTCTGAAGAACTACAGATCAATCTCTTTTCTAGCACAGGTGCTCACTTGATAATGTTTTGAGAGATCTGGGAGAAGGTCAAGAAGCCAGCTATTACATCATTAGCTATGAAAAGGCTTATAATATCAATTCCCCATCATAAATGCATAACATTTTAGTAATCTTTTAAAATCAGAATTGTGACAAGCATTTTTAATAAAATAATATATCAACAATCGAGAAGCATTTTTGGTAAGATGAACTGTTTAAAATTGCAGGCAACGTTTTGTTGCTGGTGTGTAGGAAGAGTAGAAATGAAAATCTCATCTCTGTGTTTGCCAAGTGATGTGGTAGGTTTCAGCCAGTCAAGGTTTTAGGCAATGAAATTCTAGATAATAACAGTGTTTCTCTGTGTATTGATTCAAGTGTGATTTCAACGTGTTGAAATTATTCCACCTTTGTTTATTTCTAGTTTTATTTACAGCTTAGTTTCAATTGCCTCTTTTAATTGCTTTTCCTCCAACAGTTCATTTCTGTGCATTCAATAACAAATTTAGAAGTTCTAGTTTTCTGAGGATCTGTAGTTGCAGGTCATCCTGAAGGATTTTCTGCACTGTTTGACTTTTCAATGTTTCACTGAACACTCCAAAGAAGTCAGGAATATTTTACTATTTAAATCACACATGTTTGCTGAGTTTGCCTTTGGAGCTGCAAAACTTTTATGTTGTTACCAGCTGATGGGTTTCCCTGTGACTGTAATCTTCAAGTTCTGATTGAAACTTAACGAAAGAGCGATACCTAGTAATTTGAAAAGGCTGAAGTGTAAAGCAGCTGACAAGAGTGATACAATGCCACTACAGAGCCTCTTGGATGAATCAGCAAAACCCACATATGCATCTATAGGGGCCGTTCCATGAGCGAGGAGAAGGCATTCGGTGCCCATAGGTGCTGTGGGAGCAGTGGATTCCCTGTCCAATGAGGTGGAATGCTCCGCGGGCACATGGTTTACGCTGCTCAAAATAACTTGGGACCTGCAAACTGACAAATGCTATTGCTCCGGTGGTGACAGGTTGTCCAGCTCCTTACAGCCATCCTCATAATAGCGAAGGTTAACTTCCTTCACTCTATGGACTCCTAGCTGTTTCTGCTCCTGAGGACTCGAAGAATCCCCTCTCTTCCTTAACTTTAATCTCGCACTTCTGGATAACTGTCATCACTACTAACTGCCAGGGCTGGGCAGCAACATCTGGAGGAATTAAAAAAGGTAATCCCTCAATTTTAGATTCATCTACATTTTGATTTTGCGGAGTGTAACAGAAGGGTTTGATAAGCATGTATATCTGAATGCTAATTATAGCTCGTAAGGCATATACAGGGAACAAATAATTTT
Source organism: Coloeus monedula (assembly GCF_965178545.1). Classification (NCBI taxonomy): domain Eukaryota; kingdom Metazoa; phylum Chordata; class Aves; order Passeriformes; family Corvidae; genus Coloeus; species Coloeus monedula. The sequence continues at coordinate 4,815,422 of NC_138788.1, read as the reverse complement.
TAAACTGACTTAGATTATGCTGAGGTATGTGCATTGCAGTGAAAGAGAAACAGGGTTCTGCAGCTTTATAAAGGACCTGAATAGCATTGGTGGGGTTCTCAAAATCCCTTGGAGCCCGTCTGACTCCACTAAAGAGTCAACAAGATTCTAATGACCTGAAAAGTTCCTTGCTGGGACTCTTTCCTCTTCCTGGTCATCTTCCCTTCATGAAATAATGGAGGAGTGAAATATTCACATTCTGGTATTCAGCCTTAAACCAAGATTCCACAATTTGGAATTCCTTCTTAAGCAAAATCAAACCTAATTTAATGCGACCCCCATAGTTAAATGCTTTCTATTTATTTAATTATTTATTCCGTCATGTAAAATGACCCCCATCGCTATATTTAGTGCAGGGAGATCTGCTCTCTGGATTAATGTACACAACAGCTGCAGAAACAGTCCTGCTAGAAGGGCATAGCTCTCACCCTTGAGCTCTCACTATCTCCTTTGCTCTCTTTCTCTCTCTCAGAAAAGTATTTGACTGTCAGTAGCAAATGTTTGGCCCAATATATTGCAACATTAAGCAGTAATCAGAAGCCCATCTTAAGTTTTACCAAATAATACATCAACAGTTGACGAGAGAACAGAGTAGCTCCTGACTATATGTTAATAGAACATTATACAAGCCATGCTAAAGACACTGATTACTGTATCAGCAGTTTTGTTTCAACCATGAGGTTTACATTTGTGAAGATGCTCTAGAGTTTCAGAGTGAAAACAAAATCGGCAAGTGTTCATGGAACAATTTCATAAATTTCAACTCTGCTCTTCTCCTCTCCTACATCTCCTGAAGGTTCCTAAGGTCAGGATATTTCTTTGGTTTTGTCTGTCTTTTAAATTTTTTTTTACTTTCAGAAGCAACTAACAAAATTAAACAGCAAGTGTGGTAGTTCTTGTAGCTAAGCAGAATGGTATTTACATATCAAAAATATTTATAGTCAATTCAGGAGTTAGTTAGGTCTTGTACATGACAGAGTACCAAGCACAAAGGGGAACTGTGTGCTCTGTGCTGGCTTTTATTCCTGTGCATTCTTTAGAGATTTTACAGCAGGTCTTGCTATGGTACCGAAGGAATCTTTTTTTATCAACAGCTGATAAAAATTAGTAGTCTAGGAATATTTGCACATAAATACGACACTAAGATAGTTTGTTTAAAATGTACACAATACCATAATGGCAATTGGGCAATGCAACCTCAATTGTAAACTAAACCATGGGGTGTGGGGGAAAAGGAAAAAAAAAATCAGTTTCATCCTCTGTTTAACTGGATTAGTGCTAGTTTTCATAAAAAGGAATATTGTACAGGAATGGGCAAATTATTCCTCTAGAATATAAATCTCATGTAAACATTGCAGTTTGAAATTATGACTAAAAATATGAAGGCTTTTTATGAAAAAACATAAAAAACACAGAACAGTTGACAAGAGGTGGCAAATGCAATCCAGATTTCTTTTGTGTCTAATTTAAGTTCCCTTTTCCATTGGGAACCTGTATTTGTAGGAAAACTGAATCTCATTTTAAAACAAAACAGCCCATAGATTTGAAATTTCCAGACAAAGAGATGTGCAAATGCACGGCCCCACTTTTCAGGCAGTTTGCACTTGTTCAGTCTGGCTACACAAGCTGTCAGTTGTGCAGTCATTGATACTCGTGTGTGAGTCCCTCACACTGGTGCCACTTACACACACAGGGGTAGAATAGAGACTTTTGCTCAGCATTTTAAGTTGTGCAAATTCTCATTACGGTTCCAGTGCAGTGCTGTAATTTGTCAGTCTAGACTGAGCCCGTCCAATACCTTTGAACACTGAGAGCTAAGCTGTAGGTTCAGTCCCAAGCTAAAACATCACAGTAGTCCTCAAGCACACGCATTTGTGGATTTCTGCACTGCTTACACGTACTGCCAGCAGGACTCACAGAAATGACGGAGTTTAAATCATTTGGTCCACAATCCATGAAAACATATTTGCAGTTTTAGCCATGAAAAAAGGTATGCAGAGTGGTGTGTCTGTGTTTGCACCAGGACAAATGAATATTATTGCCTGTTAGTTATATTTTCATTGAGGACTTCCATATGTACATTCAGCATCAGATTGTGGATCTCTGCTGCATCTTTTTTTGGCCTTTCATATAAACTTCTTCTCATATGGGCAATCCTTGAAGGAAAGAGGACCATATACATTACTTGAATCAATAAAAACTTCTACATTGTGAGCACTTGAAGTACACTCGGAACTTGTCCTGATATCTGAGGCCTGGCTGCAGAGATCATTGGGAGAGGAGGATGGAGAAGCACCCCAGGCAGGCCTCAAAGACAGCCATCACCTGTCTTCCTTTCTGACCGCCTAATTTAAAAATCAGCTGAAATTTATTTGTTTCCAATTGATGTTGTTTCTTCAAGATATTGTTGGCTTGCAGTTCAAGGAGATGCACTGAGGAGGAAAAGAGAACTTGAGACATGGGATAAAGGGTCTTGGTTCTCATTTTGAGAACTACTAAGGGACAATATTAATTATGAAAAAATGAAGACTTTTTGTGATCAGAGTGAAGAATAAAAGGTCTTTTCATTATATGAGAGTATGAAGGAAATGTTGAAAAAGTTGGAGAGCTCTTAATGTGCTTTTCCCTTGAAGCAGAGTATTTCCTCCTGCTTAGGGTGTCTAATACTGTAACAGTGAGGTCATGGGCCAGGGCATGACTCCAAGTACACACAGGGCTCTTGCAGTGTCTGCTGCAGAATAACTTGGAGAGAGGATTTATCCCATCCCATTTCTGAGGGATTTTGTTTCCATGAGAATTTGTTATACCCCTGAGCCTCTATTTTCTATATTTAATTACATTACTTGGAAATGGGAGTTTAGTTATCTGACTCATTACAAGGAATGGAATTCAAAGTCACTAATGTGTCTAAAACAGGAAAGTAAACCACCTTCTTGTACACAGTTTTCTAAACACTATTTTAAAAATATTGCATACACACACCCCCAAACACACAGAACTGCTAACCTCAGTCCTCTACTCCAGCCTAACCTTTCCTGTATCTGGAGTCTCAACGTCTGTCTTGCAGCAGCCACAGCTTGTCAACAGGCAGTACCAGAAACGGTGACAATGGCAACTGCTAAGTGAGAATTCCTGCAAGCACATGAGAATGTGACTGTGATCCTCCAACGTCTGCAAGACAGATCACTTGTGTCAACTCTTACCTTGTTTTTCATAGCTGCAATCATACAGTTGGAACACCCCCATAAATGTTAGTAGTGTTCAACAGTCCATGGGTAAATGCCATTTATGTGCAATTAAATTCATCATGAAGTGGATATAACCTCTAACAATGTCTAAATTTTCCAGTTTCCACACTGAGGTGCTGGGCATGCAGAGTCTTGATGTGTAAAGGCCACAAAGGTGCCTCTCTGCAGAGCAGAAGCAGCAGTTTACTTGCTGCTCTGATGCTGGGGTTTCACGAAAAAGCACTCGCAACAGAAGTAATAGGAGCTTGAAAAGCTAAGACAGAAACAATATTTACTGACTAAAATTTCTCTTTTTAAGTTTTGAAAGCCAAAGAATATGTTCAAATGCTTTTTGCATTGAATCTGCTAATTGTTTATTCTGACAGAGAAGGAGAGTTTGAAAAATAATCTCTAGGGCATCAAGTATTAGAAGCTGTTCTCAACAAATAAAACAGAGCTATATCAGATATATCTGGGATTCCCTTCAACTTTGCTGAGATTTCACTACTGCTGTTTCTGTAGGAAAAGATCAGATTCTTTCAGTGGTGACTCAGGAATGAATCTAACAAACCTTAAACAAGAGGAAATGAAAGTGTTTGCTGTCACACTATGCAAGACCTCTGTGGTGCAATCTTCCTCCCTTCCATGTAAAGATTTTCAAGCCACTGCCAAAACTGTGGAAACTAATTCTACCTTTGTGAATATTTAATCCTAAAGATCACTTGGCTAATAAGAGAACATTGCCATAGCCATAGGCTCTTGGAAACTCAAAGCTTGTTCAATTAGTCGGTTAATGGAAACTGAATTAGCAGAGTGAAGGAATTAATGGAGTCAGTTTTGTTCATGGCATCCTCTGGTGCCTTTCAAGCTAGCAGGTCCCCAAGGTCACTGCTGTTGGTGTCCCAGGAAAGCCAAAGATGTTGCCCTTGGCACTCTGGTTTGGTGCTGTAGGTAATGAACCAGTCAAGAGTAGAGAACTGCAGGCTGCTGGCATCAGTCACCCCATTTCCCCCCTAAATAACACCAGTTTAGAGACATTATTTGTAACCAGCAATGCAATTCCTGCCCTTGATACAGGTTCATTACAACACTTTTTCAGTCAGCAAAATTATTGGTGCTTTCATTGCCACCACAGATTGCTGCTTACTGTGCTTTCAGTTTGTCCTTCTTACTGCCGGCTCAACAGAGTTATCTGCAGAGTTATCTGCACTTATCTGCTCAACAGAGACATCTGCAACTACAATACAATTAGCACAGTTCTTCACAGAAAAAAAAAAAATAAACAAACACAACAAACTGGACATCTCTCAAAGCATAAGCAAGGCAAAATTAATAACTGTAATGGGATTGCCCAGGAGCCTCACAGCAACATTTGCTGAAACTTAACATTTTCTGTTAAATTAAAAATATCACATAATTCAAAATACTTTAAAACTTCAGTAGACAAGCACTGCCTCAAAGTGCTACATTTGACTAGAACCCAACTACTGCATTACTAAAAATAGATTAAAAAGTCATCTTCTACACAAGCTGAAAATAGAGAATAGTTAGATAAAATTAGATAAAGTTAGGTAAAATTCTGACCCTGGATGAGCTCTAAAGAAAGGTGATGGCTCTCTAAGTATTAAGAATTTGGCATCAGATTTGTTCTCATTAATATCTTGCTTCCCAACTCCAGAAAGAGAACTCTGCTGCCTTCTACCTCTTCTGCTCCAATAGGCAGAAGGAAGGAAGTTGTTCCAGGTCCTTTGCTGGGGAACTGTTTGTTTTCCTCCTTTCACTATCAGACAGTGCCTTCCTCACTAGGGTTTTTCAAACTAGAATTATAAAACTATGTGCCAATCTAAACACATCTTTGAGAGTAGCTCCTTATATTGCAGTAATACTCCTTAAGCAAATCAGCAGAAATTATTTCTTTCATGTTTCAATGCTTTCAATTCATCAAAAGATGAATAGAAGACATGCAAGAACAAAGTCTCAAATATACCCAGAACAGTCTCAAATAACCATACTGAACACACAGTTGCTTTACTATGGTTTCCTGCAGAAAAGCTGCACTGTGATTAACAACTTCTGTTGAAACAAACAGCACTTACATGAGAAAATCAAGCAATGTCTGTGCAACAGAGGAAAATGAAACCCTGAATAGTCTCAGTCAGATAATTTCATATACTCTTTAGACAAAATCATTACAGGAGTTCTTCAAGTTCATTTGACTTCAGCAGGTTTTGATTACACTACATTCCTTCTCTACTTGCCTTTCTTCCTTAGAGTGTCCAGTGCTCTCTAAAGAGCTGCATCATCTTTTTTCAGCTCTGATGACCTTTAGAGTCACTGAGATGAAGATGTGCCATTCTGAAATGCTGCAGAAAGAGTGGCCAAGAAATGCAGCAAGCTAAATTTTGCCACCTTGTAAAATACACACTTCTCCAGCCTTCCACTGTGTCCTGTAAAGCTACAAAGAGCTGGATGTTCTAATTCAGCCAGAGCCACCCATGGAGAGGTCAGTGTGGAGCTGCATCCCTCCAGAGCTGTGACATCCTGCTGAGGCACATACGGCTCTGGTTTTGCAGACTCAGTCACCCTCCCGAGGCAGAGGAAGGAGCTGGTGATGGCTCTGCCTCACCCCTTCAGCTTTTAAGCAGATAGAAAGTGGCCCGTGGGGAGCAGGCCCAAGGGCTGCAGTTCATTCATGGGACAGCTCTGTCTGCCAGTCTGTAAAGTCCTTATGTTAGAATGTATTTAAACTCTTGGAAGTTGAAACTGTAGCTTTAGCTGTGACCTTTACTGCACATAGTATGCGTTCAGCACATAAACAAGCGGAGAGAGCCCCTTAAACACGTTCAGCTTCACAAAGGTGGCACAGCTGCCCAAGACGTGAAAGCTGAGCAAGCAAAAGCAGTTTCCACTGAGCAGGAACTTAAAGCTCATGCAGACCTCTTTGTACTCTTAAGAGGTTAAATTACAAACTCTGCCCAGTCATGAAACAGCTCACAATATTATCTCACATGGGCTTCCCAAATCAGCGTTCTCTATGTGCCACAGCTTCACTGAAACACTGCGCCAGATAATTTAATGCCAAATGTTCAATTAGTATTACAGACCCTGGCTCAGCTGCAGGGACTTGACTGGGTGCTTAGAAGCCTACAATTTATATGGCATTTTATTTCTCATTCTTTGTACAGGCACAAACTTAGCAATATTTTGATTGGGTGCCTCTGTAGCGTTAAGTGATTTTCTTTGTTTCAAATTATGAAAATAAAGCAAAATCAATAAACCTAAAATTACAAATATTTATGTAAGAAAAAGGATTTCAGTATAACAAATTTTGCCTCAAGCAGCGGGATCTCAAAATGCACATCAGATTATGACAGCTGTATGTTCATTCATTGAAGAAGAATATAAACAGTTTAAATAGAAACCTTCCTTTTTGTAAATAAGGAATAAGGGCTGCCACTCACATTCCAGGAGGAAATACTTCCAGTAGTACAAGACATTACCACTTCATTTGTTCTTCACAAGCCCTTTTCCAGGAACAATTGAACTAGAAAAGCCCAAAGCCTTTCACAGCAGAGATGCCTTTCTAACTTTTCTTTCCCTGGCAGCTTCAGCTGTTACACAAGGCTGTGAATGGAGATGGCCAACTCTAGGGCATGGATGTTCTCTTCTCTTGATGCCATGACAGGAACCGAACCTTCTGCAGTGTGACAAACCAGACACCTTGGGGTAGGAATACCTGAAACTACTGCAGCAAGATTTGCCACACCATAAATGAAGTAGGAGGGAGACAGTGAGCACTGCATAGTCTGAGAGACAGATCCAGTAAACAACCACGCACTTGTCTCAGTATCTGTGAGGATCATCTCTCTGAATGGGGTAAAGAGCAGTTATTTGTCTTCATATTTAGGCCACCAGAAGACAAGTGTGTTAACAGGATGTCTGAATCCCTCTGCACTCATCATGGCTCTTGTGTAAATAAAAGGGAGAACGTCACACAGTTATACTTGCTTTAAGGATCTAAAGGGATGCTTTAGCTTTGCTTTTCAGGCATGCAGGTTAAGTATGGGCTTTCTGATACTCTCATCTCATATGGTACATTTTTTCAGAATCAGGATGACCCAAGATCATGATTCTGAAAGCCTTGTAGTACCAATTATGTTTGCATCAAATAATGACATAGTTCTCTACTTACTTTAAATAGCTTATTAGAAATAATGCTGAATTTATGAAGCTATGGAACATTTAGCACCATTATAACTTCCTATAATGCATGAAACATTGTCATTATAGAATATTTTTGTTCTTTCTCCTTCCTCCTCACATCCCTCATATGATTTTGAGGGTTCATTTACTTACTACTTCAGTGCTTTTCAAGCTAAATTTACTTCATTTAAAAGTAGTTATTCCCAACAACTTTCCGTCCCTGTAATATCCAACACTTAATCCATCTGATGAGATTGTTTCTTAGCTAAGAAACACACATCAGCAATGATGAAGATTTGACATTGAAACTCAGTTGATAGCTCTGTAGTTGAAGTTTTGCCTAGAACAGAGTAGAAAATACCACACTTGCAGTTACTTTATGTGAGGCTATCGACAGTAGAAGGTGATAAAAGATGAACTTTACTGGGTAAAGACAACAGTATCTGGTAGGATGTGCAGAAGCAGGCCTTTAACACTAGGCCATCCTTATGCTTCAAGTATCACAAGTACTTAAAAGTATTCAGCACACAGATGCAGTTTGAGAATGTTCAGAAGCCTGTTATTGTGTTCAATCAAAAAAATTGCTGTTGATAAGGCGTGGTCCTATTTGTCCTTTTTGTTGGCAGCATGCAAGACGACAGTTTAGAAACCTCAACTTCAATATCTCAGCTTCTGAGGGAGAGTTATTTAGCAGAAACTAAGCATCAAGGGAAGAGTGAAAGAAGCATATCAGAGCCAGTTTCTCATAATTTCCACTATGGAAATGCTTCTGGTGATTCAGATGAGGTAGCTGCCCAAGATGACCTTCCAGATCTCTCTGCCTTTTTGAGCCAAGAAGAGCTTGATGAAAGTGTAAACCTGGCAAGACAAGCTATTGGTCAGAATCCGCTGGAAACTAAACAGGATGAGCTTCAGGCACATTCACAGCACCCCCCAGATCAGCTGAACAACACGGGAAAACACAAACAAATGGCCCAGTCTACAGCTTTGAAAACATCAGACAATGGCCTGCACTCCAACTTTTGCCAGGAACATGTCAGAAACACAAAGGGGTCCAAAGGGAGCTCTCAAGATCTAAAGAAACACCACCTGCCTTCTGAATCAGAATCCAAAAAGGAATTCCTAAACAAGGCGGCAGATTTCATTGAGGAGCTCTCCTCACTTTTCAAAGCTCACAACTCTGAAAGAATAAGACCCCGAACATGCAAAAACTACAAGAGCAAAATTGATTCTAAGAATAAGTCTGCTCAAAAAGGTAGCTCTGGCCTGTCTCTCACGTCAGAAAACAGAGAAAGGCTTTCCATTCCAACACGTCAAGACTTGGAAAACAAAGCAGAGAAAACATTTGAACAAACAGATGATCAACAGGCTGCAAACCTGGAATCTATCAGTCAATTAACAAGTGCAGAGCTGAAAACAGAGTCAGAATCTGCATCTGTGTATTCTGATGAGCCCATTGGACAACCGCCGCGCTTTACTCAAAAATTGAAGAGCAGGGAAGTTCCTGAAGGATCCAAAGTGCAATTGGACTGCATTGTGGTAGGAATCCCAGCACCTGAAGTCAGGTAAACATATTCTGCACTTGTCATTTTGTATTTCTGTCATGGTAGGTGTGTGCAGGCAGGAAATACGTTGTTTGGGAAGAATATTATTTCTACTATGCTTCATGTCTAAACTCACTGCTTTAATTAACAGTTTTGAGGCATTCCCTTGGTGGAGCTTATGCCATTACAAATGTTGTATTGTGTTCAGCCCTTAAACTTGTAGAGGAGTCTGACTAAAACAGAAAACAGTGCCAGAAATTCAGGGGTTTTTTACAGAAAACAAACAGGAAATATCATCATCCCCTAGATATTTGCAACACCCTCTGAACACTTCTCTTGCTTATAAAGGCTTTGAGACTTATTTCTCCAGGCATTTGCCTTGATAAATCCTTTGGATAATAAAAATGTCAGTAGGATCCCTGGACACGAGAAATATTTTTTCCCCTTTCATCATTCATAGCTTATAATGCAAAGACAACAAGTGAAATCATCTTCTCTTATGTATCTGGACCTGTACACAAACTCAATCTGGCTTTCTTCATATTCAGAACAGGTGAACACTGAAATGATTGTTTATAGACCATACTCCAACACACAGTTTAGGTATTTCTCCAGAAGGCCAGAACACTGTCCTTATACCAGCAGTCATGTTCGTGCTGTTGACATGCTTAAAAGTGACAAGGTGTTCATGCCATCCAAGTTTAGGTGTTTAACAATCATCTAAAGTTCTAAGTCAGAATTAGGAGCTGATACTATAAAGTCACAGAACCCTTGCAAGGGCAGATTGGAGAACCCAGGAATGATGGCTCATCCTACAGAGTATCCAGGGATGAGCAGAATGCCGGTACACCCAATTCAGGAATCACTTGATTCCACAGAAATGGATGACAGATATCTTTATAACTTGGGTTAATTTTTGTCCCAACAAAACTGAAGCTTTTTAACTGAAATTTCTATTGCAACATTTGATTTTGTTCATTTTGATTAATTAAATAAGCTACTTATGTGAATGCCATTCAATACAGGAGCTGCTACACTTCTATAGAATAAGCATCCATCAGATATAGGGAATTAGGGATAGGGAGAAAGAAGTCCCCTAGGGAAAATTAGTCCCAAGCTCAAGATAAAGATCAGGCTCAGCTTCCAGTTTCCCATTTAAACTAAAAAATAGAAGGTAAGTCACAAGGGAGGACCTCTGAACTCTCTCTCCCTTGTGTTTGTGTGTGTATGTACGTGCTATATTAAGGAGAAAGCTGGGAATGTTAGCTCCTTGAACAGTTTTCTGATCATAATTATTTATTAACAAAACTTTGTCATGTTCATCCAAGATTCTTTCAACTCCACCAATGTGTAGAAGTAACACTAAGAGGGTGTAAAAATTGTCACTTGACTGAGTGATAAATATTCACATGCTTCCAGTGATCATGGCCTTGTTAGTCACTGCTACAGCACAAGGAAACCAGAAAACAGAATGTACTTTGGGGTTTGTGTTCCATTAATCATGAGGACCAGAAGAACACAGCATTTTTTCCCTAAAAATAATCCCTATCTTTGATCTGCTGTGCAAAGCTTCCAAAAGAGTGAAGGAAGCATCCTGTTGACCATAGTTGTGGAACTGTGAGCAGAACTGTACTCAGAACTGGCAAACATCTTGCTTGGAGGGTACAAGTTTTCCAAAGTTTATGGTGAGTTAGTTCAATGTCTGTGGAGCTGGGCAAGGAGAGAAGGATTCTAATAGATAGGTTAGAGAAATAAAAAAATCAGCACTCCCAGGAAAGGACTGACTGGCAAGGTAGCAACTGATGAAAGAAAGCTTAATGACCTTTGACTTAAAATGGACTTCCTAACCACAGAAAGGGATCCCAAGTGACTTATAAATGCATATATTAAATAAAATTACGAAGTGGAAGTTGTACTGTGGGAACCAAGAGCATTGTGAAACAAGAACAAGATTCAGCAAGCTCTGTAGCGTAGTTAATCAGTCAACACTAGGAGCAATCCGATGGTTAAACTGATGTAATGGGGATTATAAGAGAGAAATTAGAGACAGGATATTTAGAAAGAAGCTGATCACAGGGATAGAAAGGACTGGAAAATATGAAGGGCAGATACCACGTTTGAAAGCAAGATAGTACTAAACCAAATTGATGTTAAAAATGGTGTAAATGACATTCATGACGGATCAGGGTCAAAATACCATTTTGATTACTTATCAAATTACCAAATCATGGCAGTGATAAAGCATTACAGGTGTGGTAGGTAACTGTCAAGCATGAGGGCTCACTGAGGGACAGAAAACTGGATGGTGGAGCCAGAGAAGAATGAGGAACAGATTTGAAATACCAGTATATGGAAAGCTAAGTCCTCTTGGCTGAATACAGAAAGACCTGTCCAATTGCTTTGTAAGGTAACTTAAGCCTTAACATAAGAAGCCCACAACTCAGAGGAAGCTCGTGAAGCCAACCTATCTAGAATTTTGGGTGAAAAGTTACCCATTTTTCAGTATCATCAGCTGAATGCAGTGTCACAGAAGAGACAAGGACTGAAACCACAGGATGTGTGCCTCCAGCAAGCTCAAACCTTAGCTCGCTATTAAAGAGCACTAGTACATTTACTGCTGATTGCTTTACTCTGTACTGCGGGTTAGAAATAAGCCTTTGAGAGAAATGTGTAGCTTATTTCCAAAGTGTTTGATGACCTCCTTCTCAAGCTCCCTTCTACAGCTCCGTTTCTGTATGAGTAATGGTAGGTGTGACATTCACTCCTCTCTGTGAGGAGAGCACTCCTTTTTCCCTCAAGTTCAGAGGTGCCTACATTTTTCCAAACTGCTTGGCACATCACTCCTAGGTTAATTTTACTGATGAATCACATTGCATGGTTTGGCATACACAGCTATCCTGGAAGTGTCATGAGGATTTAATGTTCTAAAAACAGGCTGTATGTCATAAGGTTTCCATGAAAACATTCTTTAACATAGGCATACAAAGCTCAAAAGGTGCATTTTATGCTGCTTTGCTTGAGGAGACCAGACCTGCGACTAATCACAGATTTTTAGAAACTCCGAAGCCATGCAAGGTTATTCAGGACTTTTCTTTCTGGATGCGAATGAAAGCACTTCTCTGTTTTAGTGCTCAAAGTCTAGAGCCAAACTTCTCTTACATGCAACTCCAGTCAAGTCAATGGATTAAGATCTAGGATGAATTTGGCACAGGGGATGACACTGCCTTAATGTGAACCTCCCTTGCATGAGGAAGCTATCGTTGCAATCCATGGCAGGAATGAAATGTCAGTGACAGAGAGTATTGCTACTTCAGTCATTCCACATATCTCAGTGTCAGAACTCCCCCTGGAACTGACATTTCATTGCTACCACGTACAACGATTTGACAGTAAGTATAAAATCAAATGTTAATAAGCAAGGAGTAGATATGGCCATACCAAAGTTTTCCATGAAGCTTAACTTCACAGGAGACAACTGGTTTTGATTTATAAGCATTACAGAGAGACAACATTCACACAACATGCTCCTTTTTTCAACTTAATCTCAAAATACTTGAACATTATGCTGAAAATACTGACTACAGAACACACTGCATAGAGAACTAAACACAGGTTTGAAACAGGAGTTTATTCCTGAAGTTTTAAATATGCAAATTTGCTGCAAATCTGCTGCAAATATGGGACTAACCAAAGAAAAAAATAACTGCAAAGAAAACAATTAACTCAATCCTGCTTCACTCTTTGAGTCTACTAAAGGAATAAATTGCTTATATACTAATAAAAGAAACATAAAAATTAGCTTACATGGTGTTTTTAAATTTGCTTGTAGGAAAATTAAACTGTGCCTCACAAAAGCATGTGATACAGACATATCCCTGCACAAACAAAACAGGTTAATTCGAAAAGCTGATCAGTAACACAATGAGTTCTACCTTAATGGCAGTTGTATCAGAGCATTTTGTGTAATGTGTTTTGCTCGATGTGCCACTTCAGTAAGGAAACACATATAAGTGGACATGAAAATATAATATCACTGTACTATGCAAGTTATTTTAATGTTCTGAAAAGATGCTGCTGAAAATGAAATCAAATTCTAGAACATGGGTATTCTCTTTAATCCTTATTCATATCTGCTAAGGCTAACATGCTAAAACAAGGCTACAATATAAGGAAGAGGCATGGGGTAGGTATATAAAAAGACATGAGTAAGTGCCATGACTCATGTCCTAAAGTACACAGTTGTCTACATGAATTACACACCTAAAAGGCAACTTGTACCTTCATATACCAAATTTGTGCCTGTACTCACACAACTGCATGAACCGTCTCTCCTGATAATGTGACCATTTTCAGTTATCACCAACTGCAGATCTTGAGAACAGTAGAATAAACCATATTGTAGATAGAATTTTTTATATTTCTCCTTTCAGTCTTGCAGGAATCCTATATAATTCCCTTGTCTAGAATTTGAAAAGGCACTAATAATTGTCAAAGGACATTTTCAACCCGGTAATGCACATTATCATACCTCTCCCTTGGGACTGCTAAACATTTCCTCTACTTGCTCCTGATAGAGTTGTTATCTATCCCAGACATTGGATGTTTGTGTTCCGGATGCCAGCTATGAGCTATGGTGTCTGTCCCTACACGTGTGCAAGGACAGCACTGAACAGAAAAGAGAATGTGATACTTCCGGGAAACCAGTCAAAAAAACCCCCTTTGTATCCAAGTATTAGTGGGGAAAACTCCAGATTTGGGCAAGCCATTATGGGCAAAGTTTAAAATAGATGTAGCTGTTCCTTCTGTTTGAAGAGGTTTTGTTTTAGAGGTTCTGACAGGACTATGACAGAATATGAAAACTAAAAGTCAATCAGAAGAAGTTAGAAAGATAATTATTTTTAAAGGAAATGTATTTTGAATGGAAGCACAAACCAACAGTTTAAAAATAAAGATAACATAAATAAAAAGTAATATTTTCAAAATAAATGTTAGCAAGGAACCATACATTCTAATCTATGGAAAACAATGGTAATGGTACTGTGATCATGAAATCCTTTAAGAGAAAAGTGGTTTATAAGTAATGATTTAAGAACCAGTGATTTCACATTTTTAAAACTATTTTTAAGTGCTGCTTCATGCCTTGGGAGAGAAGTTAAAGAGGAGGGTTACACACTCCAGAGCAATAAGTAAATATACACACATGCATACATTCACTCTGTTCTTACACCCTCCCCTCAGTGTCTGCTTTTGGCCACTGTCAGGAGAGCACGCTGGGTTAGGCAGATCTGTAATCTGAGCCAGAACACCCAGGGAGTTCTTCCTCATCCTTCCACATGTGCCAGCTCACCTGGCATCCTTGGATATGTGTTGCTGTTACTGCTCCGTTTTGTATGAGCACAGCTGGCTCTCCAATTTCCAAAGGTGCTGCATGCTCTATGGGCTTGGTTAGTGGCCAGAATGCTGTTTGCATCTTAAACAAGTTCCACTGAGCTTTGAGAAGGAGCATGAATGGCTGCTGAAAGCTAGCTGGAGTAAAGTGCAGTCCTAGGCAGAGTGTCTACTGACAGAACATAGCTCAGGGCATCTCTGGTGTGAATGAAACACAGGGAATACCCTGTTGGTTTTGAGAAAGCCACGTTGGATGGCTTGGACTGAGGGGCACAAACAGGGCCTGGTCTTCTGCTCAGCTACAGAATCAGCATTTAAGTGCTAGATCTGTACTCCTTCATACCTCAGACACCCCTTGAGGCTCCTTTCTCAATTCTATATCATACTTCTGTTATATTCTGGGTTTCTGTTGGTATGGACTGTTTAGAGAGTTTTTCTTTTTCAATATATTTGGGGTTTTCTTCATGCTTAATTTGTAGCACAAACTGTTGTTACAAAGTTGTGCAATTGAGCGGTCAAACAAATTTATTTATTCATGTTTTTCCAAAATATCTGAGATGGAAATGTATTGAAGTAAGACAGGAAATACTAATTATTACAATTTATTACTTAAAAACCTCTCCTTATACTTTCCATAACAATCATATTTTCTGCAGTACCACTCAAATGTTGGCAGGTTCTTTTACCAAGTTACCATATAAGATGGATGAAACAATTAATAATTTTTTTTTAAATCAATTGAATAAAAAATAAGTATGACGGCGACCACCCTCACATGCAGAAGATGCATTAGCTAATCACATGTAATTAAGAAAGTCACAGTAAGAAAATACAAATATTTTTGTGACATTTTATATCTATCTATCCATCTATCTATCTATCTTTATGAGAAAAGTTACAGTGAAAATGAATGCGCTTAAGTTTCGCTTTTCAAATTTAGCTAGTTATCTATAATTACAGGTATTTCTGAGTATTATCTCAAACATTTAACTCTGGATCTTGATACATAGTGCTGCTTCTTCTTCATAAAGCCTAGATTTAATTTGACTCTGTTTCTGCAGACCCAGCTGCTTTTTATGCTTCTGTTCTGCCTTGTAACAAGCAAGAGCCGTGGGCCTGCTCTCCCCTCCTACCAGCTCTGAGTGAGCTGGTGGTTACTGCCAGTAACACATCCTATAGAGCTGTCTGTGAAGGTGCTGCTTTTCCTTTTGTGTGCATTCCTGCATTTTCCACTGAAACAACCCTTCTGAATACTGAGGGACTTAGGAATGCCTGAGATAGGAGTGTGAAA
Source organism: Coloeus monedula (assembly GCF_965178545.1). Lineage (NCBI taxonomy): Eukaryota > Metazoa > Chordata > Aves > Passeriformes > Corvidae > Coloeus > Coloeus monedula. The sequence continues at coordinate 4,799,730 of NC_138788.1, read as the reverse complement.
GCTCTCAAGAGCCTAGTAGATTCTTGGCTATGCAGCAGTGTTTAAAGAGGAACACAGCAATACCGTGCAGAAAAGAATTGCTGGTGCAGCTGTCTCACTGGCTGTTTCTGTATGGAAATACCTCTGTATTGTAATAGATCAACTTTCTTACCTCAGGATAGACTTATGCCATTTTCTATAAAAAACAGATTTTGTCAAGTATATGACAAAATAAGGACAAATTTCAGTCACATTTTGAATTAACATGAACTTAGGAAACACAAGTTTGGGGGAAATTTGTTAAATTAGGGCTGGGGTTTTTTGCTGCACTTTAAGCCACTACACAGATCTGATTGTACCTAAAGAGAAAATCAGAGCTGGATTGACAGTGTTCCAAATTTAGAGCTCTTTTACTTTTTATTGAATATTATGAAAATCATCAATATTTTATTCCTATGACTGTTGATTCAATACTTGCCTGCAGTACTCTGTCAGAATCTTCAGGCTAAACATACCAATTTTATCATCAGAAAGACTTCAAACATTATCATCCTAGTTATCAAGTCGTTTGCATTGAAAAACAATTTCTTTTTGCCTTGTAGGTGGTACTGTGAAGGGAAGGAGCTTGAAAACTCACCAGACATTCAAATTATCCAGACAGGTGATCGACACTCTTTGATTATTGTTGAAGCTTTTGAGGAGGACACAGGGCGCTACTCGTGCTTTGCTTCCAACATCTATGGAACAGACTCCACTTCTGCAGAGATTTACATAGAAGGTACTCTTAGAAGTGCTGCAGAAACTGATTGTTGAAATTGGTCATATGGGATTAAGATACAATTACGTATCTTGCTTGCTAACTGTCATCGTTTTGTCACAAAAAATATATAGCAGGAGTCAACACTCTTCATCATTACTAATACCTTTATTATTTTCCTGTAAAACACTCTTCAGACAAGGGACCAGCACTTACATGTAATTTTATTGTGTTACTTCCCAGAGATTTTATATATCTCACTGCAAGATCCAAGTCTAAAAATATTCCAATTCTGAAGCCACCTTGTATTTTTTGTATGTGGAACTCTACAGAAGTATAAGAAACTAAAATTTATGTCTAATTCTTATTCTTCCTTTTCCCTACAGTCCCTACAAATTGAATGTAGGACAGCTTCATCTTAACCCTTTATTGGGACCTTGTAACCAAAATAAATATGCCATCAAATTGATGTTCTACTTGCCCAGTAGATGCTGTAAATCAAACAGAAGATACATCTGCAGATTTAGGTGTCTTTTCTTTCTCCTTATGCCTTTTACAATATCTAAGAGTGATCTATTTATTATATTTGTCTTTAACATTTTCTTGGATAAGATTTTAGATTGAATCCATTATTGTGCTAGCAGGACTGTAAACTTAAAATAAACACATAGGATTTTTTTTTGTATTTCTCTCAGAGAAATATGCTATGAGCACCGTCACTGACCACAGTGGGACCACTCATAAATTAAAGCACTGCCCTAAAGGTGAATTTCATTCTGCTGTTATTCTTCTTTCCTGTCTCTAATCTGACAGTGAAAGGACGAATCCTTTTTTAGTATCTGCACTGCCCCTGACATTAATGGGAGATGTCTGTGCTTGGCAGGGATTTACAAGTTCTTGAAACAGGGGCCAAGGTCTGCTTTTACCCAACTCAGTGGATGCTGGATGGGAGCCATGGCTGATGGAGATGCTCACTGGCAGGAACTGCAGAGAAAATGCAAATTCCAAGCACAGTGAAGGCTGAATCAGAAGTTTAAATGTCTCAGTAACTGACAGCTGTTAGTAAACCGAGCTAGTATCTTCTCCATACTGTGCTACAAGGCACTAGCTGGAGAATAACAGCTGTGATTCCAGGTCTCTATCTTTTTTCTTTTAATCTGATAGTATCAGGCATCTGAGAGAAGAAAACTCTCACTTGATTCACAACACCAAATATGGATTAAATCATAGAGGCATTTTAAAGAGAACCAAGGAACACCCAGATATTCATTCACTCTTGGATGTTTTTTTCCTTACTTCAGTTGCACCTCCTCCCAAATTTGCCTTATCTCAACAGCAGTTCTGTATCTTGCACAGTATGGAATGCTGGTTCATTTCCCCTGCAATGTGATTTTTGTCTTGGCATAGCTTTATAATACATATCCATAGAGTGGTCTAGAAGAAATCCGAATAAAGGTTTGTATCATTCATAGAGAAACTCCAAAAACCCCTCTGCTAAATTTTTTTTTTTTCATAGGCATCTCTTCTTCTGACTCTGAAGGTGAAATCATCAAAGACGAAATGGATCAGTAAGTTTAAAATCAATTACATCATCTGTATTTCTTACAGTCAAAAAACCCACAAGTGCAGACATTTCAGTTTGCAGCTTCCAACACTTTATTATTCTGTTTAGGATTTGTTGGGATTGGTTGGGTTGAATTTTGTGTGCTCATTTGTTTTCTTTACAGATGGAACAAACACACATTTGTTTGCTTGTGAGTCCTCAACTTTAGATTAAGAATTGAAATTTTAGTATTAAATATTAATATAAGAAGATGTTACCATAAAGACTGAAATTCTAAAATGAATTTACTAAAACAAAAACCATTTGCCTAGATCCAACTTAAATGCTGATTTAAGTGTCTGACTTGGACAAAAAATATAGTACAATTTCTCACATGAAAATACATAAGGTTTTTGGCAGAATATAGGTAGAGACTGATTATTTAGATTTAAGATAAAGAAATTAATAGACATGTACTAGAGTGAACTGAAATGATGGTATAAAAGACTACTTAATTATAAAAAGAAAAAATGTCAGATGTGATCTGGTATCTGGGAAATATTTATTTATTTTTCCCTGATAATTTAGACCCTGATCCAATGCTGTTAAAATTCTTTCAGAATTAAAGTCCTTCTATTAATTAGAAAGGAAGTCAGAATGGTTAAAAGCTAAAATACTGTCTTTTATTTTGAAATCCTTTGTATGTACAGATTCAACATCAAAAGCAACCAGTGCTTCATAGAAGAGGCCTTAATTAGACAGACTTATGCACCCTATTGGTTTTTTCCCATCACTAAGGAGAATTATACTCATTACAAATGTCAGTTTTTAAAATGCAAAGAGAAGATATTTGCAGTGTATTTGACTGAAGACCTCAGGCTGACAGCAAAACCTGTTGTATGTAATTTAAACTTCAAAGTCATAAAGTACTCCAGATTGAATTGGTTTATGGACTTTGATAAATGTTAGGATTTTTATAAAACTGAAGATCAAGAAGGTCTCAAACTGGGGATGTACTGCTAATTGTTTTAGGATGAATTGTGAAGTTTTCCATTCTAGCTCAGACTTGTCCAAGTGTCACAAGCATTTTTTTTTCACATTCATGTCATTAGGTGTCAATGTAGGGTTGACCAGGATCCTGATCACATGATGGCATCTTTAAATCACTTACCTCATTAAGCTGTAAGGTAATTTTTTTCTCAGAATGCTGCTTTGACATCACAGTAGGATGTCTTCAAATAATCACATTACGAAAGACCAGGTTTGGGTATGATAAGTGTGTCTTCCTTTTTGCTTGGCTTCCAGTTGTCATCACATGAATCTGAACACTGGTAACTGAAGGGAGTTAATACGAAAACAGCTGCTAAAAGAAGTTCGAAAGAGAAATCAGTGATCACAATAGTTGTATCTTCACTCTGAGTAATGCTTCTTCTGTTTTGAAGGCTAGCTTTCCTGGGGGGACCTCAAACTGAATAAAAAGATCAGCTCTTCACTGTCTGCATTATTCCACCTAGCAATAAAATTTAAAAGGGTCAACTCTTACATTTCCATATATAAACAACCACAAAGTGAAGAGATGTCAATCTCTAGCAAAGTTGATGATAGCAACTTTGATGATATGTTGGTCAGAAAGCATGTCTCTTTTATTTTTCAGCAATTAATTTTTGAATCTGTATCCAAGCAAACCATAGTATTTTCATTACCTTATAGGCCCACTCTTCACAGAATAGAAACTAGCAGTGTCCTCTGTGAAACTAGCACTGCTTTCTCATGCTACTCTCAGCTGGTAACAGCCACAATTGCATTGATCCAGGCCATTTATTGCATTTGGTGTGGCTGAACTAAGTATGAGATATTAGAGTGGCCAGATAGCTGGGTGACTTACAGTTTTACCTAGGAGGAGTACATATCAGCTTAGGTCAAGAGGAATTCAATCCCAGAAGTGAGGCTGGGGTTGACATGTAACTGAGACAGACATAACTTAGGGGCACACACAGAGCTCTAGCTTCAAGTTAGAGAATTTGTTCTTGGTTAATATTTCACAGCAAACCAAAGCCAGCCAACACCTCCGTGAATGCAGCATCTCCTGCTGTCAGAACTGCAACCAAGCATCAAGAAACCTCCAAGACACCATCAGCTGTGGTTCAGTCTGTGTCTGTACCTGTCCAGGCTGTGTCAACACCAGTTACCCAGGTAGGTGGGACAATGTGGTGAATTTCAAGGATTAAAAGCAAGCTCTTAAAAAAAGTATTTCTTCTACAGTTTGTGACTGAGAACCCCAAATTTTCTGGCGTTTGCTTTACTGTTGAACTTCAGCTTTGAGCCTCACAGCCATACAGTCCACAGAGGAATGGCCCTGCCTCCAAGGCAACCTGGAGCACCAGCCCAAGGGCAGGGTGCCTTCCTTCCCCGGCTGCACGAGGAGCAGGAGGAGCAGGTGGCTCAGCCAGCACTGGGAATTCATGTGCCTTCCAGCAGCTCAGAGACGGAAAGGGCACCTGGATGTGTGAGTCACCTTCCTGGCCTCTCCTCATCGCAGACTGGATCATCCACTTTCCAGCCCAGCACATTTTCCTCTCCCTCACTACAGAACTCACTTGAAATCTTTTCCTTTCAATGAAACTCATTTTAAGCTGAATCGTTTCACTACTATGTTTACTTTATATGTAGATAAGTTGTTTGCCACATAACATTTTACTATCAACATCAAAGAGTTTCTAATTAACATTACCATGCATTTGGAATCGTTTTTGTTGCAAACTGTCAGCATGTTCACAACTGTGAATTCTTTCCTGATAGGAAAGAGGAGCCATACTTACTTAAAACTGAAAAGTTCACGAGTTTCTGAATTTCTCACTTTACAGTGCCTTTTCAAAGTTTACAGCCCAGAATTAGGTGGTAACCAATAAACAGATACTGAACAGGTGAAGTAATGCACGTTTACTTTTGATTATAATGAGGATAGAACTAAGCCCCTGCAACACTCTGCCATTTTGAGAGAAGATGTTTAAGGGTAATAGTTACCTCAAAAATCACTACTTTAAAATTTTGTTGGCTTATAAGGCACCATCTATGTAATTTGAATGTTTCCTGAGATACTGAATCATTAATTCTGCTGTTCTGGGGCAACTCCTATTACACTAAAATAAAAAACTATATTAAATACTCAAGCTATATAACAAAGTTTTCCAGGAGGAGAACAATTCCATTCTGTTTTCACTGAGTAGGATCAATAGGTTGATATCCCACCTCTCTATATGGTCTGGTTTTGGCAAAGGAGAAGAATTATAGTAGCAGTCAAAGATGTGACTTGACTTAACATTTCCTTTTTAACATCAATAACCATTTTCTAAGTAAGAATTTTTAAAAGAGGACTATGACCAAGCAGACAACATATATTTGCCTTACTGAAGTATTAAGAAAAGATGTTCCCATACACTGCAGTAAAGCTTTTCTTGCCATGATTAACTGAGTAAGGCAATAAAGTACTAACAGCATTTTTGTTGTTATCCCATCCAGGAAGATCACCAGCAGTTGTCCACAATAGAATTTCTGTTCATTGCTTTAAGTATTTTGCTTTGGACTTCATCCTCCAAAATCTCTTTTATGTCATTCCAAAAGCACATTTCTCCTGTATATGAAAAAATAATGTCTGTACACCTAAACATCATCTTGTGATGTTTTGCAATCTACAGGCTCAAAGCCCCACTAATTATTTGCAAGGACTGGATGGAAGACCTATAATTGCTGCTCCTGTATTTACAAAGGTAATCTGTTCTATGACATATTTGAAAAGTAGAGGTCAGATAACTAAAGAAAGATAATTAAAATTAGCTCTCAAAAAAAAAAGGCAAAAAAATCCTTTTCCTTAGCCATTCATAGGTTTAAGTGGCTTTATTAATAAATCTTACTGAAATCAGTATTATTTCCAGACCATTAAGACATTTACTAACTGTCTATTCATTTTCTCTATTAGATGTTACAGGATATTTCAGCTTCTGAGGGGCAGCTTGTTGTTTTTGAATGTCGGGTGAAAGGAGCTCCTTCCCCAAAGGTTGAATGGTATAGAGAAGGAACACTGATAGAAGACTCTCCAGATTTTAGGATATTACAGAAAAGTATGTTTCTTGTGTTAAAACATTGTGTCTAATAAAATATAGGCAAGCAACAAAATTGCTAACATAGCAACAGTGTGAATTTCTTATTACAACTGTAATTTTAATTTTCAAACACAGTCAGAACATCTGCAACTTTCTCAAAGTCACTGAAATGCTAAAATTGTGGAAATTCAACAGAAATTCCTTAAATACCACACTAAACTAAACCTAAATGAAACAATAGTTCATCATCACTTGATTTCATGTGGGTCAGAGTTTCATAAATTGTCTTCAAGACACAATAAAGTTGTGCCAATACTGAAAAAAAACCCCAGTTACTTGGAGAATTTATTTCCTATTTCTAAGTTCCCAACAGTGTTCATAAGTGTTCATATTGTTCAGTGGCTTTGACATACCATTGAGTATAAGGCCTGGCTGTCTTCACCACCCCTTAAACAGAAAATTGGATCAAAAAGAGTACTCCATCACATTAAGAAGGTCAATTTTTTTATTTAGTGCTTAAGAAAAAAGAAATCTTGGTAGAAGTAACTATGTTCAATCTAATAATTCTGCTCTTCTTCCCTGTAGAACCACGATCTATGGCTGAACCAGGTGAGGATCATCAAAGGGCTCATAATTTTTTCATTGCATAAATGTGGTGATTTAACCTCACAAAATATTAATTATTAAAACTTCATTATTTAATTAACATAATTTCTTCTTTTCCCCATGTTCTATAGCTACTAATGACATACATTTCACTGTAGACTGTTCCACAAACATGTAATTTGATTTAATTCAGTCTCTTTTGAAGAAGATGTTTCCCTTCTGCTTTGGCCCAGTTTTAACTCAGGATCTAAATGAGCTAAAGATTAATGAAATCAATGTATGAGGGTCCCCTGTACATCTGAGGTCCTGAAGTATACGAGATGAGGTAGATCTGAGCTATTTTTATCTAGTTTACCAGTTAGGGAACATTGCATCAGATGTTTAGCCATGTCAGCCATTCCCTGTGCTCCCTACCAATGTAATGTGAGAGTACCACATCAGGTGTTCACCCCTGATATCAGCAAATCCTATAAATGTGGCTGGATCTGCTGATTTCAAGGATCAGGGCAGAATGTAGGCTATGTCACATGGTTGGAGCAGAGGAGTCTTATAGCTTTCATTATTTCTCCATGAGAGATTCACTCTCCTCATTATGCTTTTTGCTATTAAAAATATGAAGCTTCCCCTCTTAGGATGGAAAATTACCAAAGGAGTATTAACTCTTATGGAACATAAACTTCTGTAACTATTCTCCTTGCCCTATTCAAAACCTTTTTACCCCAAAAAGTGTCTTGAAAGAAACTGCCACTGTCTGAGATTTAGGAATGAAAAAATGGAGCTTTAACCAGAAGTCACTGACACGGTTCTGTTACTGTCCAGTGGCATCACTGCTGAGTAATGTGAAGCAGTTTTTAGGGGATAATCAGTTGGGTGCAGTTGTCGCAGCCTCATCACCTGCTGCTCATTCAGAAGGAATCTGGACTTCCATGCATGCAGTGGTTGGCAGATCCCAGCATGATAAACTAGATACTATAATGCCTTAAACTAGTTCTGTTATCATACTGCTATAATAAACTATTATTCTCCTGTAGTTGATAGCAAACAACCTCTTTGTTGCCATTAGATTGTCCTTGGTGATGACATGAAACAATCAAATTTAAGTGTGTTATGGCCTTTGACAAAAGTACTCATAAAATATTTATCCTGTAGGGTTTTAGGAAAGTTTATCGAAAAATGGTAGAAAAATAGTCACTGAGTAGGTGAAGAAATTTTATCAGCCCACATTTCAATCCACTTTAGATGTTACTGTTCCTCCCCCTCCCAGCTGCACAGCCAAAACAAAAGATTTAAAATTCCACCACAATAGGTATTTATTAGGTGGTACTGCTGCCAGACGTGTCAGATACCGGTCAGACAGGAATATCATAAACCCAGATTGACTTTTCTAGATGGAACATAATTTTTGCTAGTACAATTTTGCTAGCATATTTTGGGTGCCCATTACTCATCTTCACAAGGAAGTGAAAAGGCAACTTTCTGTAAGCACAGTTAGCACAATGCCCTCTATCTGCAAATCTGCACTGATCTTTTTGAAAACAACAGCCTATATGTATGTGTTTTATATTTCTCCCCCTTACAGAGTGACTCCACTTGAAATGTTCCCAGTCAATTATAATTAATCTTTCAATCTGCAGAGATAAAAATACCTATATTTTAGTGAGCTGAGAGTGTGGAGTAAACTGTATTTTTCCAAATTAAATTTTAAGTTCTTTTAAGTCTCTACTTCATGTGTTAGGAAAACATTTTCTAATGTTTTCCACACACTGCTGACACCTGTTCTTTGCTTTCATTGGGCATGCTGGAACACAGAGGGTACCAGTTGCTGCAGACAATGCTGATAACAGCTGCTGCACACAAAGGCTGCTAAAACTGATAATACTGATGGAACTAGAAACAAACTGAGCAAGGTGGAAGACCTTAAGGAAATCTCCCCAAAGGTAGTCAGGGTTCTGTGTGTTTTTTCATTGCATGTTCACTTCAAGTACTAATCCTGCTCTCATGCTTTGCAGAGGAGATTTGTACTCTCGTTATTGCTGAAGTATTTTCAGAAGATTCCGGCAGTTTCACCTGTACTGCGAGCAATAAATATGGCACAGTATCCAGTATAGCTCGTCTGACTGTCAAAGGTAAGAGTTTGAGTCCTTTGTTCCCTAGTAAATCCGAGCAGAGCAGGCTGTGATTTATGCTGTGTACTGTTGACTCCAATGCAGCTCCAAGTTCTGGCAATGTTCTTCATAACTAAAAAGTGTGAGAACTCTCAGGGGAAAAAAAAAAAAAAAAAAAAAAAAAAAAGTTTGTATTTCAAAGATGTAGTGGAAATCACTGGGGACGTGGCTGAAGACCACTGACTGATTTTCCAAACTGCAACAGTGCCTCTTTACCCTCTACCTTTACAATATTCCTTTTTTAAGGGAATTTGTTCTTAAACAAACAAGGTCAAACAACTCAGTCCAACAGCTGGAAGGACAGAGTGAGTTTTTTGAACTATAACTTTTGGGATTTCTTTTCACGATGATTTATGGCATTTACATATCCCAAGGTTTGACTTCTCCTCTTTCAGCACCTGAAGACAGCAGTAATGCTGCTGCCCTTCACACGACGGGCTCCATTGACTTTGTCGCTACTGAACACCAACCTCCCCCACAAACTCCTTCCAGCCGTGCAGCAATTCAAACACCCAAACCTAAACTCGAAGGTGTTCTTGTGAACCACAATGAACCCAGGTCGAGTTCCAAGGTAGGGCTCCGTGTACACTTCAAGCTGCCTGAAGATGAAAAAGGAAGTGAACCATCCTCAGAGGATGGACCTGGTGCTGCAAACCAAACCAGACCCAACCATTTCCCAGAGAAGATAAATGGACAGCCAGTGAAAATACCAGAGCCAACATCACCATCCAAGGAACCTCCCCCAGTACTGGCTAAACCAAAGCTGTAAGTAAACAGAAGTCTGATTCTCAGGAGCATCACTGATATTATTTAGTATATACTGACAACACTATTGCACTAGAGCAAAAACTCAAATGCACAATAAAAAGATTGTAGGTATCACATGGCGTTGGCCTAATGAACCATACATAATCTTAGAAATCATATTCTACAGAGCTAGATTATTTTTTCTGTATATCTCTCTCAGGAAAAGTCATCTCCAGTTTTAAAAGGAAAATGTTTTCACTTTGAAATGTTATTAATTCCACAATGTTTCCTGCTGCAATCAAAAGGTGAAGAAAATTGACCTTATACAGGCAAAATAAAAGCAGGTTCTTCAAACATATCTCACTCAATTCTGGGTATGCAGTATTGCCCAAGTCAGGCATATTCAGTCTTACACATAGTACAGACTGGCAACCAGCAAGTAACTGTCATCCCAAAGGCCATACCTCATGACTTTTATGTCCCACAAACATCATCTCCTCCTAAAACAGATAAAATACTTGGAAATGCTTGATAATGTGAAGGCACTTGAACTAAAAAGCACCTTCATGATTGGTGCACTGGGAGCTCAGGAGAAATTTGAAAAAGTAGTGTCGTTTTCCTAGAGGACAATTTATGGAATTCACACTGCAGTTTATTAAGAAAGGTATTTTCAGCATTTTTTAAACCTCCCACATATAGTTTTAACAAAAAGCACACAGACTCTTCATTTCATTTCTTAAATAGGCAGAAGCTTTACCTAAGGGCTCAGGAAGGACTTTATAAAGTAATTCACTGGTACTCTTCAGCAGGGATGTAATTTCATAGCATAAACATTACAAGGAGAAGACAGAACTCACTTATCTTGTAGCAGAGGAAGAACTTGGAGCACCGGATTTTTTAATTTGTGAAGCCCACATTCACAGCCCTACATACTTTCTGAGCTGTATGAGTTTAAGGGGGGAGCAGAAGCAGTATTTAAGTGCCCAATGCTTGCATAAAGCAGAATTTCTGTCAACCCCCCCCTCCAAAAAAAGTCCTGTTACAAAGGATTGCTTTATTATTATGCAGATGTGTATATGAAGGGCACAAAATCAGGCCCACACAACTACTAACTCTCTAACATCCTACTTTATGAAAGCTTGAAATTGCTATCTTTATCTGCCTTTAATGTGATTTTTGTTTAGTACATTACAGAAACTAATTCTTTTAACTGAAAACAAATTATGTTGAGTACGTATTTGGTTGTGGTTGCAGGAGCAGTTGTGGTTGGTCTTTACATCTTCATTTTCCACTTTTTATCAGTAGTTATTTAATGCTCCATAGTTTATTACACAATCATTTTCCATATCCTCTACGTCTTTTCTGGTTTTGGAAGGGAAAAAGCTCTCCTGTTTTTCATGTGCTGTATTTCCATATACACAATAACTAAATAAACCACTTGACAAGGCAAAATAATTTTCCTTAATTGCAAAGTAAAAAAGCCCTGGAGAACTATGTGGTAGACAGCATCTAGAAAAAGAACAACTGCATGGAATGCAAGTTCTATCTGAATTATCCACTCCTGCCTGTCACTGAATGTCAGCACCAGCTAAACTACGTTGGTAATATCTCCTATCGTGGATTATTACAAAGCTTTATCAGTTAAAGTGCTGGTTTCAGAACCCACTTCAGCAGCAGGTAAATAATGCAATCTGGCTTACAAACACTCATTTAAGTTATGGTACACCAAATCTTACTCTTAGTTACACAAGCAGAGTGGTACTAAGGTAATTTTGACAGGACAGTGCTGTCCCTTAAATATCTTCAAGTAAGAGTTATATTTATATTTCACATGCTAAAATGTAAGAATTATCTTCAGTCAAATAATTTGTAGACAAAAAGCTCTTGTGCCTCTGGCAAAGAAGGGGAGATGAAGGAAAAAAATATTTTAGTAGCAAACTAATATTATGCTCTTCTCATAATGTTAGAGAATGTGTCACATAGCAGTTTCCCGTCTCTTACTGTATCACAAAACACAGAATTTTTCTGTCTGAATTCATACATGGAAATGCAGCCAACTGGCTCATTTGGGGCTCATAACCAACTTTGTTCATCTTTATTTTCTGTGCAGTGATCAGAGCCAGTTAAAACAGCTCCATAACCAGGTCCTGCTTGAACAACAGCAGGTGCATCAGGCATCTCAAAGAGAGCTGTCATTCAACACCACTTTAGTGAATTCTGCTACTTCACTCTACCAACAGTCCACCTCAACCCTGTACAAGCAAAGCTCAGCCTCTGCTTCGCAAGCCTTTGGCTACACCCGCCCCAAGCAGTTCCTGCCACCACAAACTCCCCCACCAGCCAGCTCCTCTGCCAGCTCCTCAGTTACATTCAGCAGCGTCCCTCAGGCAACTCAGAAAACAAATAACATGGAAAATTTCATGGGAAATCCTCCACCTGCCCAATCAAGGTCTTCAGGAGGGTTTACAAGCAAAAGTGAACCGTCTCTACCAAGCCCTAAAGAATCCGTGGTGCCTCCACTAACACTTTCTACATGCAGCATAAAACAGTTTCAGCCACAGACTGTGACTCCTGCTCCCATCTCCCCAACCGGACGGATTCAGAATCCAGTAGCTTTCCTTAGTGCTGTTCTTCCTTCACTTCCTACCGTGCCATCAACCAATGCCATGGGACTGCCCAGAAGTACACCAGCCACGTAAGTAGCATAAACCACATGCACAGACACAGGGACAAGAAATACTCAAAGGAAAATAGGATGTATTTCTGTTCAAGGGTTCACTGGGGGATTCACTGAAATGCACGTCTTTCATAAAATAGAAGAGTGAGTTATTCATATATTCTGGTCATTTAATCTAACCTTTACATCCAGAGAGAAAAGAAAGGATAATAACTTCTATAATTAGATAGAATTCAAGACAGAGAAATGTGAGCATATAAACAGATATATAAGAATGTGGGGGCTCAGAGTTTCATAAGACTGTACTAGAGTGAAGAAAGAGATTTCATGAGCTTGTAGGATAAGTCACTCCAAGACTCTTTGCTTACATGAGGTATAAAAACATTCATACCTATTGTAAGCAACAAGTAAAGTTTTAAAGGTACCTTATAGTGCAAGCTATTTTTTTAGTCTAGGTCAATCTAAGAAATAACTTACGTAAAGGTATTTTTCTGGTTGCAGTACTTTCTATATTTGAAGTCCCCCAGAAAATCTCAGGAGAATTAATGGTTTGCACATAAATAATTAACAGCCAGCATGATTTCTATGGCAAAATAGCTACCATGATACAAGCAAATAAGGATGATGATGTACTGGCAAGGTGGTGGCCTTAACAGTCTCTTCTTTACTGGTGGAGTTGAAGCGAATTTCCCTTTTGTGGACTATGTCAACTCTGTGTTAGCCTGGCTAGCACCTGTAGATTGGTACAACTATTTACTCATATAGCTCCAAATCCTGCAGGAATAGTTTCCTCTTTTCTCAACAGTTCAAGGTAGCGACAGCTATCAACAAGTCACAATCTCCTGACTACCTTGCTGATACTACGTCAACCAATGTTATTACAACAGAAAAATGTGTCCCTGTGTCTATAGCAGTCACCACGCTGTGTGCCAAGAAATCCTACCTTCAAACCAGTACTGCACTGCTACTCACAGACCTCTCCGTTGCCCAGCACAGCCACATAATTGCCATCACCCCGTAGCATGTGCCTGGAGGCCTTCCCAGCCCTGGCACCCTGATCAGGCACGCAGCATAAAGCTATAAGGGTCACAGTGAAGGTTTTCACTTTAGCCAGCTCAAGCCTTTGGTCTGCTTCCACAATGCTGCAAGAGCAAGCAAAAATCAACTGCAGCTGTCACCAGTCCCCTTCCACCCCTTCAGATCTGGGGCACAAGTGCTCAAGTGCTGTTCTCTTTGCATTAATGACACTTAACCCCCGCAAAGTGCTTTCCTTTTTCTCCCTGCTGCACAGGCATGGCCACAGAAGTCATCACAATATGCCTACCAGGCAGACTAGTTAAATATGTTTTCTTCATTTCAGCTTTCCTGGGTCCCAGCCCAGAGCTGAATTCTCACACAACTAGTGCTCCTTTTGCTGACATTCAAATCTTGACCTCTGCAAGGGAGAGAGTCTTAGCAGGGCACAAAAGGTCAGGAAGGAATCTGAACAGTATCTGTGATAATCTGTAAATACCTGTTGAAGCTTCAGCTACCTTTTTGGCATTATCAATTACAGTAACTCTGGTTACAAAAGGAGTGAGAGCTCACTGTGTCTGCAGGACAACAGAAGGAAGACACCTTGCAAAGCAATCACCAGTTCTGCCTTTACCTAGAGCCCCTGTTATCAAGATCCCAACATCTGTTCTGGTAAACTACCAGAATATTGCACACTCCCTCGTAGTGTCCTGCTGCTGTGCTCCAGCAATGCACTTTCACAGTCTCCCGACAATCTGCGCTAAGGATTTAACTATTTTCAAACCTTACTAAAATTAAACAGACCACATCTATAAAATAAAAATAAAAAATAACTGTTGATGTTAGGTGTCATAAAAGGGTGAGAGAAACGAAAGAAGTAAAAGCTCATAGAAAGAGTAAATGCTCAATGAAGATGTGAGATAATGATCAATGAGAAATTGTATTAACTTTTAAATTATTGCCTGATAACAGTCAAATGCACACCTTGTACACCTAAGGTAACACCTACACTCATTTCTTTAGCATTCACCGTGACATCATTATTGCAGGATAAATATAAATAGAACTTAGATGCCTATTGTAGCATTATAACCCTTACTCTGTTGAAGTGTGTGTTTTTAATTTCTACAGCATGGGAATGGGATGTCCCATTAAGATTGTACCAAAAAAAAATCAAATCCTGTATTGTGCTTTGGCTTCTATGTAAATAAATAACAGGTTCCACCATAATATATCATATCATACTGGTGACAAAATATGTATATACTGGCTGCTGCATGTTAGTATCAGAATTTTCTTTTACTAGCCCAACCCAGGGATTAACAAAGAAAAATCTGAAGCCTCTGCCATTAGCAACAGAAGATTCTATTCGGGAAAACAAAGCTGCACTTGTAAAGGACCTGGAAAGAAAACTGCATTTCAGAGAGGATGCTAATCAACAAAGTGGTCAACAGGTAAGAAAATCGAGTATTATTAAAATAAATTTCACTCATGAACAAGACATATATTATGATGTTGGAGAAAAAGTGTTTTTGTGGATGAGCTGCTACACTACTTTGCAGGGCGAGCCTTCGTGTGAGTACTGGTTTGGAATAGCAAACTGGAGCTTTGAACAGAAAGCATGAGGGATGCAGCTGTAAAATATTTATTTTGTGACTGAGCAGCATTTTTCATTTCTGATCATCTCAGAGGCTGGTAGGAATGTAAAACTTCTTTATTGTCATGGAAGCTTCTGGACATTGGCTTTTATTTTTTTGCTTTACATGTGCTCGATTCATTGCACACATACACACACTATATTTTAAAACAAAGAGTAAAGTAATTAAACAGTTTAGGATAAGGTTTTTGGTTTTGTTTTGGTTGAACTAAAATGAGTTTTCAAGTTTTTAGCATGAAACCTATTTTTTCTAATTTCCAAACTTACATGAATTGACAGGGACTTCTTGGGAACTTTATTATTAGAATTTAGCAAAATAACAAACCTTTTACAAAGTTCAAGGAACTAAATATTAGTTCACTCTTAACTGGAATCAATAAATTCACTGAATCTGGGCACTGTCTATGAAACTAAAGAAGAAATTAAAAAATGAAGTAGTATAGAGGTTGAAATGACTGTAAATCAGGTTCAAGCACCCTTGAATAACAGACACACTAAGGACTGCTAGACAGCTGCTCTGCCTGCAGGTGATTATTCTTCTCTCGCCTTGGCCATGGAGGCCTCCATACCTGTCCCACCAGCTCAGGCTTAACGCGGGTTAAATAAGGGCTTACCCCCATCTGTCACCAACCAAAGAGCTTTTCACAACATCCATTACCCTTCTGACAGAAAACATGTAGAGAGAAGCAAAACACCACCAACTCTCTGGAGCAAAGACCCCTCTGTGGACAACTGCAGTGTAATCCCGAGGGTTTTTTAATTTTGTTGTTGACCTTTCTTTCTGGCACATCACACTGCCAAAGCACTTAGAGTAAAACAACTGGCAAGCAGTACGTTTTGCAGATGAATCACAAGTGTTACAATCTGTACTTGCTATGGTAGTAAGAGAAATTATTTGGAGAGCTACTGTGAAATACCAGTCAGTCTTTGGAGTTAACTGCATGATAACCCCTTTAGAAACAATGATCACTACTAGTGTCAGAGTTATCTGCTGACAGCAGAAGTTATTTATACACTTATTTGCTATTCTGTATGAGACCAAACCTATATCGTGACTCTCAAATTCCTCAAAAGTTCAAAGCTGGCACTTCTCTAACTGTTACAGTAATTAGAATGCCAATGGCTATGAACTAAAATCAATAAAAGTTCCCTCATTTTCCTCTCAATTCCCAACTTTAATCCCTTCTGATTTTCCTTTTCTCATCTGAGAAAAGCTTACTCCAGCAAATTCAAGTCTGAGTTTTCTCCTCCATGAAGGCAGTGATTATTTAAACAGATGACAGGATGAACAGTATTTTCCAGAATTCCTATTGCTATATAGAACAATCAACATAATGAGAATAATATGCTGGAGTGCTGGATTCACACCCATATATTTTGTTCCATTTTTTCCTCTTGTAGTTAATGCAGAATTAGAAAGGAGACATTTTCATTCCACACATAGCAAATCTGTATTAAATCAATTAAAGTAATGGTAGGGAAGGGCTTACTCCCTTTCTCATAAATACAAATGCAATCCTCCTCTGTGTGAGAGATCACTGCATAATGGAGTACAGCATCCAGTAAGAACCTCAAATGTTGGTTTCCTTGCATTGTCTACATGCTACTTTAAAAATTCCTTCTCATAAAATGTGTCCTCTGGTGTATTTTTATTTAGAACATTGTACTGACACCCCCATTTCTCTCATTTACAATACCTGCAGAGCATGCGGGGATCATCCAGAATGAATGCTGCAGATGACAAGCCTGTGCCTTAAAGTCCTGGTATTGTCTTGTATTACTACAAAAAGGGCAGCAATGAACAGGAGGGATTTGCATTCTGGTTCTCTGCTTATTATCTAAAATTGACTTCCATATGAAAAATGTTTAGCTCACAAGATGAGATTTTCCTAAGTGTCAGCATTATGCACTCAGCATGATATCTGATAATCCAGATGTCCTCCTTCTGTTTCATCCAGTACATCATTCATCACCAACAATAAAGAAATCCAGGATCAGAACATAGTTGGTAATTTTGCTGATGCTGCATGAGACAGAACAGATTAGTCTCTGGGCGTCTACAGCTATGATGACCATGAGGTGCTGACAGAAATACAAATATGACTTTGCTAAGATTCTAGCTGCAACTTTAATCAAGTACATGCAATAACAAGCTGTCATTTTTACCAAAAAAAACCTACCATACCCATCATTTCTGCAGATGGTGGCATGGTCTAGTGCCAGGTGAAATTTCGTCACAATTAGGAGTGCTGAAAAAAAATGTGATTCTGTTACACCCAAACATCTTCAGTCAGATTTTCTCAGTTCTTTCAAACAAAAGGGGCAGTGAACGAGGATTGGCTTTATGCAATCACAGGAAGACGATAGGACAAATCCCAGGATAGAGGAGACTTGACTCAGTGTCTTCCTTGGCTCGAAGACAATCAAATTCAAAACTCTGAACTCCCATAAGGACAAGCTTCACTCCTTGCCAGTGGGTAAGTGTCATGTTGGTGCTGTCCCAGGTTGCTCAAATAATTAAGCATTCTTTATCACCAGGAGAAAAATCTGGAAATTCCGCCTTTCAGAACAGCTTCTGTAACAGGCGACCTGAGTTTTTCTCCCACCTTCTCCAGCTCAAGGAATAAAATTTAAGACTTTCAGGCACCAAGAACAGGCCCTCAATTAGCAGGACATTTCAAAGAGCATTTCAATTTAATGATTAGGGTCCTCTGAGGAAGCTGTTAGAATTCTTTCTTCCAGCTAGTGATGGAGAAAATGAACAGAGACAGACTGAGACAGAGAAATAAAAAGAGAGTCACTCTCCTGCCCAGAAACAAGGACAAGCAACACCTGGATTCTTGTCCTTACTGTAGTGGATGTTTCAGTATTTCTGCAAAGTGAAAGAGGACAAGAAGGACAAAAAACCCTCATCTCCACCCTCAGAATGTTTTATTGGCATAAAGCTTGGAGCTTCCTCTTGGAGGCTGAGATTGAAATGCTGTGAGACCAAGCATCCAAGTCTCATAACCTCAGTGCGTGTCCAGGTAACTGCACCACTTGATGAAAGGAGAGCACAGTCAGCGTTACCTGCAGTTCCCAAAATCTGTCTGTCTAGTCCACTGGGCCTTTTATCTTCCCTACAAATAAAATATCTCAGTAATGTTCAGTTAGAATATGTCACGTAGAAACAAAAAGATGTGGGGAGAAAAGGAAAGAAGGAGACTTTGGGAAGACTTGGGCAAATGGAAAAATATAATTGGGTAATGGAAACGAATTCTTTTACCCTGGTATTTGAAAGCATTCACAGGCTTCACCAATACAAATAAATCGATACATATTTCCTCTGTAAATAGAGGAAATTCAGCTTTACAGGCAAAACTTAGAAATTAATGATATTATTTCCTCAACATTTTGTTATACTAATAATATAAAATAGAAAAATGAGGTAATTAAACTTCAAAATCCTGTACAGTAATAAAACTAAATTATTTACCTGTGCAATAATAAAGGAAAGCAGAGTTAAATACCAGGGCCTGGTTTATACATTTCGGTTGTAAGAACTCCAAACTGTGCTCACATATCTGTGTCATTTACTATGAAGAATATCATGTGGCAATGCTGATTGGTTGTGTCTTATGTAAGACTCAGATAGCAGCCTTATTTTTAGGACAAAAAAAGCCCTACAGCTGTTTAGAAAATTATGCACAGCCCTCACATGAATATTCTTTACTTTTGCTAGAAAATGCTTGGTAAGAAACTTCAGAGCAGAAGAGATGCAGGGTTTGTCCAAAAGCTTTCAGATCACTAAAAACCAGAGCCTGTAAAGCCATACGCAGATCCCAGTTCATCACACAGGCCCCGACACCGGTGACACCTCAACACTGACCACACAGAACCATCTCCTTGCAGTTCCCATACTGAGCATTCAGTCTCAGAAAGGCCGAGGAATCACCCAGAACTCTGTTCCCAGGGCACAAAAATTACACTTAATTCAATCACTCCAAAAATCTGGCTCAAAATCAAGCTTCACATCATCTCTCAAAGGTCAGCAAATGTCAGCAATTTTAGGCTAAGGATGGGAATTAAACCACAGTCTCCCCATGGAAGCTTGTCTGCTCTGCACTAGGAATGAGAAGAGATTTAAGAATCTGACCAGGACAAATTGATATTAATATGTATAAACTCCCTGTAATTGTGGGAATGAACAGTTGAACAACCACTGGTGGCTGTCTTCTCAAGACCTAGATCTTATCAATAGGAAAGTATAGACAGGTTTTCATGGTAGGGATCCTGGCTTGCAGAGCTCATCACGTCAGAGAGGCAAGCTGAACCCTTCATGCTTGCACATACACTCACTCCAGCTGCTAAGTCTGTGGGAATTGGAGATGGCAACTCCATTTGCTTTCTCTCCTCTTTCGTTCTTGCTTAATCACTCTGAACTGTATTTTGAATATTGTCTAGCTAGACAATAACTTGCTAGGCTCTTCATGGGTTTGTGTTTGGATAAGCATGAGATTCATGCCTAGTGGTGTGTAAGATGTCCCATACAATTCATCTGCAAGAAAAAAATCGCCCCAGCGGTACCTCTTCATAGGACATGACAAGTGGAGAAAAGCTTATATATTGGATCTGATGCTTTTTGATTCCCACTGCTGAGAGGGGAACAGGGGGAAGAGAGAGAATCCAAACTATTCAGGAGATTTCAGTCAGCGTAGCCTAGATTAGACTGGGAAGTTAAGGAGTGTTACAGCTTGGAAACAGATGCTGAGATGCAATATATGCCACTTTCTTAGATAAACTGTTAAATGGATTTAGAATAACTCTGTCAAAAAGCCAATCTAGTAAAAGTTACAAAACTGGGATTAAATTGGGAAATTTGTCTAGAGTTGGCATTAAGTTGGCAACAGAATTGTTTTTATATAGTATACGAGAATCAACATTCGAGTAGAATTCCCTTAGCCTTTCTGTTTGTGGTAATTTCCATGAGTTACTATGCTAACATCAGATTATTTTGATTCTACAAGCTTCTACTAACTGTTAGTATGTATATTCACTAAGATCTGAATCCTGCTAAAGATAAATTTTGACTTCAACAGATACAGGATTTTAGAACTTGTGTTCATACACAAAGGTGCTTAGAATCTTACAGGAATTACTACATTCTATGCAATTCCCTTTTTGCCAAAAATGTTTACAGGCAGCAGAAAGGCCCAGGAGTTAAATTACCTGGCAAGATCTAGGAGATCATGATGCAGCTCTCTGCTCAGTCACAGATTTTTTGTGTTACCTTAACAGATCCCTCAGCTTCTTTAGGCCTCAATTTCCCATAGGTAAAATGCAGGTAATAGCCCTGCCCTGAAGGATGCCGTGCTCTTTGGTGGTCAAAAATTATGGTGATGGGGCCAAATAGATCCATCACAGAGACAAAGTTATGTGAACCTGTACCTTCAGCAAGACTGGCATTCAGAGAAGATTTTGTTTGTTGTGCAGGACAAAGTACAGCCACCCACCAGCAGCCCATGACAATATTGCCAAGGCAGAGCAAAGGCAAGCAGAAGGAAAGCTGCATTTCACTTCTCTATCTGCCACTGAGTTCCACTAGAATGGTAAAAAACCCCTCCAGATACATATTCAGCACATTTACTGGCTTTGCTTTGGCCACTTGTAAGTCTTTTACCCTTCAAACTATACTGGGACAATATTAATACAACCATCACTGCCTACTCCCTTTTGCACACTAAACAATGCGCATTCGGTGTAGGAGAAATAGCCAGGTTTCCAATGTTGCAGTCTACTCAGCATATATAGATAAATATATACAATTATAAATGTATTATATACATTGCACAGAGCATTACACCACTGAACAGGAGCTTGAATTTTTAGCTGGTAGATATAATAATTTTAAGTATCTTGCTACTTTATATTGAACAATTGTGTGAATTACTGCCTGTGAAAGTTTCATGTTCTAGGAAAGCCGCCAAAAAAGCAGCTGCAGTGCTACATTTTTGACTCCAAACCAGGGCTTGAACCTTTGTACTCTTTCCCTCAGTCTTCTCACTATGCTGAACTGCAGCCTAGTTTTAACATTGTACCCCATGCCCGCATGGGCTTGTTCGTGTGACACTTTACGAAATACTTGTCTGAACCACAACAACACTTTGCCCTACACCACTTTTGTAATCACATTCAGAAATAGGCTTATGGTTTCTGTGATAAAAACAGTTCTTCAGAAAGCCATATTAACAACTATCTTCTGTTCTTGCTAATCCTAAAAGAAAACCTACCAAACAAGCAAAAACCTACAAGATTATTCTGTACTCTGCGTACAGAAGTGTATTTTCACTTATTCAGAGATTTCTGTTCTTTATAAGAAGTTTGGTGTAACATCTTCAGCCTCTGAATGTTGGTGTTCAAATTTTCACAGCAAAGTTAACTTGGTCTTGTTGGTTTGTTTGTAAATTTATACAAGCACATATATGCACACTGAACACATTTAGAAAAGCAAAGACTGATGTATGAGGACGACACACAGGAAACAGGGGCTGTGAGAACCCTAACTTCAATGTTTTCTAATTTAAAATGTATTTTTGAACATAACTCCTTTAAATGAGCAGCCAAACTCCTGCAGTCAGCCTGCACAGTTCCCAGCCAGAGACTTGCATTTGTACAAGGACACTTAGGGCTTCCATGAGCAGGGAAGCAGCTGCCAGCAATGACAACCCCGTGCTGATAGTGCAGCCATATGCTTTCATTTTCACAAAGTGCTACTTTTACACTTCTTTTTGTGTATGCACATACATCCAGAGCCACATGCAAAGAAACGTGGGAGAAAACCTGTCCACTATTAACTTGAAAGGGTCCCATGAAACGTGTTCCTTCCTCTATTGTATTTTCTTCTGCAAGCAGACATTTGAAAAGGAAGAAGTGCCTATATTTCTTAATGAAGTAGTTTGTAGGAAGTTAACATCCTCAGCACATCAGCCAGGAAAAAAAATGATACACTGCGTTCACAGAAAACTTTTTAGGATCTAAAGCAGATGGCAAAGTTAATTTGGTTAAGTACAACTTGAAAATGATTGCTCTAAGTTTTATTTATGCTAGTTGGTTAGATCACTTAAGACAGATCTGTACTTTCGGAGTAGAGGAAAAAAATATGTTAATTGTCTCTATCAGCATTTTGTGGTTTCATCTGTAGGCCATCATGGCTACAGCAACCATAGCCTATTAATTTCTTACAACATACAGTGACTTGTTTTAGACAGCAATGATTCTAGAAAAAAAATCCATACAAAAAACTGCTGACTTAACTCAGCTGTCTATAAACAATACTGGACTGTGCCATCAGCTTGCAATATTTCAAAATTTAACTCTGTTCTGCAGCATTTTGTCCTTCCACATCAATGTGATACCTTGACAGTGTAATGGTAATGCCTTTCTAGCCCCATTACTTCCCTCTGCTACAGCAGCCACTCCCTGATTTTTACATTATCCTGCCTTCCTAAAAAGACACAGGCCTTTTCTCAGTATCAAGGGTAAAACACTGATTGCTTAGCTTTCCCTTGGAACACTATAACCAGTTCTTGCCACCTATGTGAGAAAATGATCAGTTTGGTTAGTGCGAAATCAGAGAAACTCCAGTTTTACACTGGCTTTAATGAGATGGGAATTTGATCTATAAAGCAATTTGCTGAGATCTGCTGCATGAGAGAAGAAAAGCTCAAGGAGATGAAACTTTATCAGGCTGTTTAGTGCTCCCCACCTGCCAGCCAGTCCCCTGAGGAGGTGGCTGGTACCACGCAGGGCCTGGCTCCCAGCCTTTGGCACGTCTCACACTGGGACAGAGAGGCCAGCTGAAAGCTCTGCTTGGCAGAGCTGGACTTGCAGGACAGTGTCAGAGAGCAGAGCGGCCCTGTCAGAGCAGGGGAAGGTGTTAAAGGTAAGGAAGGGATCTTGGAGGGGGGACTCAGCCACCTAAGCTGCCTGCGAACGCTGCCTGCACCTTGTAGCTCTCCGCACTGCTCCGAAGCTGTGTGGAACAAACAGCCCTGCAGCATTGGGAACGAGGGTTGAGTGCAAGGAGGAGCAACTTCACTCATCAAATTCCTTTCCTACCTATTCCAAGCTGGCTGCCTTTTCCTACCATAGCTAACTTCTTCTAGAGCTGACCTTAAAGCAACCTCCCCAAAACAGACATTTTAGACAAAAACACACAATGCCTACCACTACAGTTCCAAAATCAGCTATTACCAGACTGTTTACTCCACCATAGCAATTTCCAACTTTTTTTCCTTTGTGGCTGCCACCTTTTCCTCCACTCACCCCCAAGTCTTACAAACCCCTGTCTCCTCAAAACTCCACTGTAATGTCTAAACCTTCGGCTTCACTTCTGTCTCCTTGATCTCCTAAAGAAAGTAGAAGAGTTTGTCAGCTAAAATTTTTTGCTGCTTCTCAATCTTTTCTCCCTACTATCTGGAATTTATTGGTCAAGAGCATAATCAGCAGTAAGATGGAATGGCTAAATGATCAGGGATGTAATTGCCAGTGATTTGGGATAGATGGTGGTTCTTTAATTAATATTCTGTAAGATTTCAGACAAGATGCATTTCTGAACCTTGTTTTTTCAGCAAATTGAATATATCTAAGGATTGGTTACACCCTTATTTATTATTCATTGGTTTCTAAAATTCTGTTTTCAATAGAAGCAGGAATGCAAGCTCTGGGCTTAAAACCTGCACAGATCCAGGTCTGAGCAAACTGATTTGTCTTCTACACGTAATAAATAAGATTGCCCCCCAAAAAGGTAGTTTGTAATGGCTTAAACAAGGAGCTCTTGCAGCTGTGTGTGTCAGGGCAGCGGGCAACGTGTGCTACCTGAGAACTCCATCCAGGTGTAGCTGTAGTGCTCCACCATGCCCAGGACAAACACGGGTTTGGAGGCACAAACTGAAGCTGGCTCTTGGTCTGAGGCTTCACAAGTCACAGCAAGAGACAATTGGTCAAATGCCTCCTGGTCTAGACAAGAGATTTCCTCATGCGAAACAGCTAAGTGATGAGACATTTCTAATTGGCTTCAGAGGATCAGGAGAAAGTTCACAATCACATCAAACTATCTGGAAATGTTCATTTAGGTAGGAATATGCTGGGTTTTTTGCATGATCTGTTTAATCTTCTAAGAATTTCCATGTAATATATTCAGCTTTCTCAGTCACACCAGCTAGAAATCTGTCCAAGTTTAACCTGAAGTTAATTACTCTGAAAATACTTCACTTTCTTCCTAATTTTCTCTTTTAGTAGGTATAGTTTTCTATAATTTCTATAATTAGCAGGTGACTAATATTTGAACACAAAATCCTCAAAAATTTGGTATGTTTTAATGATCTCTTTTGATCAACAATGTGCAAGAGTACAATTTTTCTTGACAGGGACTTAGAGGAATTACATATTTGATTCTTTTACTTAGAAAAAACTCAGTCTCATGAATTATATTGTACAGACTCTCAATGCAGTATCTGTGCCTGCAAACCAAATTCACACTGTTTCAGGATGTCCCTCGGTTTACTTAGGCTTTTGTATTTTCACTTGTTGTAGAATTAGTCTACAAGTGCCAATGGCTGCAAATACCCCAGAACATGGCTGGTTTTGTTCAGATCTGTGCCTCTCTCACCCTGCAGGAATACAGGATTTCAAGCTTTGAGCAGAGGCTGATGAACGAAATAGAATTTCGCCTTGAACGGACACCAGTGGATGAATCAGACGATGAAGTCCAACACGAGGAAATCCCTACAGGCAAATACATAGCTCCCATCTTTGATAAGAGACTCAAGCATTTTCGGGTAATGGAAGGATCCCCTATTACGTTCACCTGCAAAATAGTTGGAATACCTGTTCCCAAGGTATGTCATTCTCACTGTAACTGGTAAAGGAACAAAACCCAACTACTCAGTATTTTCTGTACATCCCTCCTAAACACATGGCTCTGTGGAGAGAGCTCCCAAACTAATAATTTCCCCCACCTTTCTAAAATAACAGTATCTGCCCCTGAGCATGCATCAGGCCTTGAGGTATAGCCACCTGACTCCAGAAGACACAGAAATGCACAACCCCCAGAACTTCTCAGAAATATGAGAACTGATCTAACCAGTAGCGTGCCTAGAGCCAAGAAAAGAGAACCTGACAGGCCCAGCTATGATATGCAGCTTCTTGAGTTCAACCTGGAATCATTCTGTTTCACATTATAACTGACCTGCAAAGTTTATAATTTTCTAAAATTTTATTAGCTATCACTCAACTTACATTATTTTTCTAGTCACTGTTAAGTCATGGGTGCGTGTCTGATCACTACAGGTCTACTGGTTCAAGGATGGCAAGCAGATTTCAAAGAAAAACACACATTTCAAAATGAACAGAGAAGAAGATGGAACATGTTCTTTACATATTGAAACTGCTACTAACGATGATGATGGCAACTATACGATTATGGCTGCAAACCCACAAGTAAGCTGTTGTTTTTTCTTTTACAAAAATGCTTGTTTCATCTTTTTCTAATTTACGTTAACAGGAACACAAATTAGGCCACATACTTTGACATCAAGTGGTGACTATATCACAAATCAGATTCTTCAGAGCATAGGAGAGGAGACTCACTATGTAAACACAACTGATGAAACTACTCCCCTATTAGGCATACAGTTTAAATCATTACGGACATTTTTTCACATTGATAACTCCTGCCCTATCTCCTTCCCAGTCTCAGATGCTGATAGGTACGAGATGATGTGGTGACAAAACAGACATGATGTTTCAGGCAGAAAGAATAGAGCAGGGAGAAACAAATAGCTACATCAAATTTGGAACTGTTAGCAAACACAATTTGTGTGTGGATCTGCAAATAGTCTCACTCCCTTACACCGTTCTCCTTGACCTCGTGTGCTAGCTTAGCTGTTTATTTAGAAGTACGTCCATCAGGCCAACTTTTTCCAGTTTAAATGTTTCTCTTTTTTTAAATTATATTTCTTTTCAGTTTCTTTATGACTGCATTTTAAAGTATGCCAGTACAAAGGTACTAGCAGACAGTACCTGTGGCAGGAATAAACAAGCAGGGACAGGCAGCACTGCTAAATGCATTGCCACAGCTGCAGGCTAACAGCATTTGCTTTAGGAAAATAGTATTTTCACTATAGTTCAGCTACTTTATAAAAATAAATCCTAATGCATTGTAAGTGTTCAATATTTATACTTTAAAATGAAATGAGCTATTAACCAACTATTAATTCTGTTTCCACTGTGATTTGCAGGGCAGGATCAGTTGTTCAGGACACCTGATGGTTCAGAGTGTCCCTTTTCGAGGACGAATATCAACAACTCAGCCTCACAGGTGAAAGAAAAAAGTCCTGCAGACCTGCTTTATGCTTTTTACTGAAGGCAACCAAAATAACCACTGCACTCACTGAACTTCAGTTCTCAATCATGAAATGGAAATAACAGCAGCAGTTCCCTCCCAACAGGTCGCTTCTATGTTTTTGAAGGTCATCCTCAAATACAGGGAAGTTTTAACTATGATTTCATGTACTTGTTGTAGAGGAGCTAAAGGCAAGGGATGGAGTAGCAAAATGAAAAAGAAAGCAAAGGCCAGCTTGGGAATCTAAGGATATTACATGATATAGTTAACTCAATAATCTTTCTAAATGGAAAATATGCAATAATTAAATTACAATCAGTCCATTTCTTTCTTCCCTTTTATGTAACTCAAGCTATCTCTCCATCCTTTTCCCCAATTTCTTCCCCTTTTTTAAGCATTAGGAAAAAAAAATTTGACTTCCAAACACCCACAGGTGATTTTTGTGTTGCAGAACACGGCCGCGGGTGCCAGAAGGAGACAAAGAGGCAGTTCAAGAACGCTTTTTCAGGCCATACTTTCTACAGGCTCCGGGTGACATGGTGGCACATGAAGGGCGACTTTGTAGGTTGGATTGTAAGGTATTCACTGGTTCCTCTGTTCACTCTCACTTTCCCTACCTCTGTACACGTAGTGTTATGTGTTTTCATGTTCTTTATTGCATGCATGAACATTTTCCATTCAAGTTTTAATGCTTCATTTATAAAACTATTTCTTAATGCCATTGTCTCTGAGCTGATTCCAGGGATTTCTTTTGAACAAATGCTCTATGGGATGAAGAACACAGAAAACAAAACCCAGAAACAGAAGGCTCACTTACAAGGTTGTTCAAATTACTAGATATGTACACTGTGTCCTTTACCAGTATGAACTCCAGAAGTTCTGCTCCATTATCTTGAACATAATCCAGAATAGCGCAAAACCACCATGAGAAAGAGAGGATTCAGCACGTTGCTTTGTGTTCAAACAAATGTTCCCATTGTATCAGACTGAATTACTGAAGATTAATACTCCCTGAAAAGAGGGAACTGAGCCCAATTCATTTTATGCCTCCACAGCATGCACACAGGCAGAAACATCCCCATTTACTGATTGAAATCCTGAGATGAAAGAGTAGTCAGAGGTTAGAGTACACATAGCAAACATCCTGTTATAGAACACCTTTAAGAGAATCAGCTGCTCCAACATATTCTGGTAGCCCCTCTGTGCCCCTGCAGTGCAGCAAAGGTGGCAGTGCTGACACTGACCTCTACCCTGAAGAGGGTAGAAGTTCTGAGGCATAAGTTAATGCCCTGAAGATGAGCAAGACTCATTACTACTTAATTTACGATGTAAAGTTTACTACGAGCATGCCAAAGAATTTGGTTATTCCTAGCTCTGCTATCCTGGCAGAGCATGTCTGGCATTGCACAAACCTGGGAGAGAGCAGTCCTCACTCAGGCAAGTACCACTTCCCTCTTTCTCTGCTTTGTAAAATATTGTTTGGAAAGCAGTATTTTAGACATGAGTAAGTACTGCTACCTATTGAAAAGATTTTTAATACTATAATACAGTCTAATAACCTTTCAAAAAATGCTTAATTTCTAGTTTTCTAAAGCACACAAGTTTGACAGCTATGAAGTATTATATCATTCTTCATCAAATTTTTAAAAATATGAAGTAATTTGTACAGAACATTTTTTCATCTTTGCTAAACTCTGTAGTATTTTAGATCCAGGAATTTGATTTATATTCAGCACCCTAAAAAAAAAAAAAGGAAAACTAGCAGAACTAGCAGATTATTAGGAGTCTTTTGCGAATCTCATATTCTAATTTCATATCTCATAAAGTAAGTTCCTTCCTTTCTAAGAAAAATGTAGATATTTCATGTATTTTAAAATCTTTTTCTTTGTTTGTTTTCTGTTTTTCTCCCTTTTGGAAGTAGTCAGCAGAGAAAAAAAAACTGAGAAATAATTTTTTTAAAAAATCATTCTGGTCGAGATTTTGACATGATTCAGCTGGCATTTGTAAAAAGGCCTGGCTCTGAATTTATTAGCCTCTCCTGTCAGTTGGACATTGGTCTCAAGCTGTTTCCCTGTCTCTTAGGTGAGTGGGTTACCAACTCCAGACCTGACGTGGCTCCTGAATGGCAAACCTGTGCTCCCAGATGGCAGACACAAGATGCTGGTCAGAGAGACTGGAGTTCACTCTCTGCTCATCGATCCTCTCTCCCAAAGTGATGCCGGAACTTACACTTGCCTTGCCACTAACAAAACAGGACAAAATTCATTTAGTCTGGAGCTCACTGTTGTAGGTAAGAAGCACTGAAAAACTAGTCTCAGTGATGAAGTTATCTGTATGCAAACTTACCTTACATAGTTTCCCTACAGACAAGTATAAATAAATAGTTAATGCACTGAGAGCAAGAGAATCCAACAGCTATAGATACAGATATGAAAATTTTATATGTATTTTCCCCTCCTCAGCTGATGGAGGGAAATACACCTGGGCTCAGTTGACTAGTGCACTCCTGTTACTAAGAGAGGGCCATAAGACTTCTGCCTCGTTACCACGCTACCTCTCGTCTGGGCAAAATGACATTCTTAATTTTCTCCCCAGAAAACGCTTAGAGTTTGAATTAATAATATATTAATTGAGATATCCTAGATTTCAGCCCAAATTTTATTGGTTTAAAAATGTTTTTAAATAGAAAAATTTAAATCTGAATACTGCTCTTTAATACAGCCTTAAAAGATGTGAGATATTGAAATTTATAGATCTGGCATTAACTTCCTGCAGTGGTAGTATGTTTAGACCCATTAGACATGCATGTATTCATTTATGAACTTCAGTTCTGCCTATTATTTACTTTATGTTCCCTTACAGAAGCTATGTCATGGCATTTCACTTCCCTTCCAATATCTCACTAAAAATTCACAACCTATTTTGGTATCACAAGAATAATTTTTATTGTGTTCTTCCACACTGTTCAGAGAGAAAGAAAGAATAAAATATCTGTTGTTCAATAATTCTTCTTCCAGCAAAGGAAGTAAAAAGAGCCCCCATGTTTCTGGAAAAGCTTCAGAACTGTGGTGTTCCAGAAGGGTACCCCGTCAGATTAGAGTGCAGAGTTGTGGGAATGCCACCTCCTGTATTTTACTGGAAGAAAGATAATGAGACCATCCCATCAAACAGAGAGAGGATGAGGTACTGTACCATAACACCCACGCCTGAAGTTTCTTGTGGCTGGACCAACTGCTTCCATGAAAACCTGTGCGATAAGTACAGATGGTGGTGCTTTAAAAACAACTTCTTTCACCCACATAAAGCAGTAAAAAGCCTGCTTCCTTGTGGGGTGAACAGTGGCTGTTTCCTTGGTTCAGAACAAAGGCATGATGCACCACTGCTTCAGAGTGGGGCCAGAGCTTGTGGGTCATGGGCATATGAATCTCCTTATCAAACATACTCTGATATGGTATTTTAATGCATTTGAGCACCTTATTCTCTCTACGCTATTTTTTCCCCAGTTTAGTTCCAACTAGTTATGAGTTCAAACTCAGAACAGTTTCAGTGGCCCAGAGCACGGGATAATAGAGAGTTCATCATATCGGATAGAGAAGCTGATAACAAAGTTGGTCACAAACAAGGCAAAGACTTTGATCCATGCTTACAAAATACAACAATGTTCAGGTTCAGCTCTCACTGTCAAATCCCTCACTATTTTTTAAGTTTATCAAAACAAAAGCTGATAAAATAATATGCCTGTCTGTAATTAATGATAAATTAATTGGGGTTTTTTTTAAAGATTTCTACTTCAGCATAAATCTGATTTTTAATATTTTATTTCACTTGGCTCCAACTAATGATTTGATGCGGTCACTGGATCTCTGAGATCAGCTTCAAGAAGTACCCACAGCTTCACACACACTCCTGCAGGCTATCAGTAAAGAACTGGCTCTGCAGCAGCACCTGTTAGGGATGCACACCTATCACAAGGGAAAGCATTCTTGGGAAACTCTTGCAGTGATTGCCCTGTCCCGACCCAGAGACTCCTGTCCCTCTCCAAAAACCCCACCTGATTCTGACCTTCTACAGCCTGTAGTCTATATGGTTTGGGCCCAGTCCTATTTAATATCTTTATAGATGATCTGGAGGAAGGGATTGAGTCTACCATTAGCAAATTAATGGATTACACCAAATAGGTGTTCCCCTTTCGTAGGGATTGTTGTTATATACATGCAAACACTGTAGTTACTGGAAAATGAACAACTGTGCCACATTTCCACTTGTTTCACAAAAGGTTAGAAAACAAGTTTTTGCTTCAGCTCATCAAAGGAATGATTAAGGAAAACCTCCCACACCCCACAATGCCAGGAGCAAGCATCAGGGTTGTAACAGCTCTGCTATTTCAGCCAGCTGAGACCAGACTTCCCCAAAGGCTTCTAGTGGCTCTGCACAGAGCCATGGGCAGCCTCATCCCCATTTGTCCCTATCCTGCCTCACTGTTGCCTTCCTGCCTGAAGCCAAGAGACATTTTTATATCACAATAAGGACACACACCAGCTCCTATACTACTGCACCCCCAGCAAAAGGCAAACTGTGTAGTGCGGGGAGCAAAGAGTGAATGCTCCCTTTTTTATTTGTGCTGTTGGAAGCACAAAATGTCCTCTTGTCCTGAAAGTCTGTGGTTTCATTCCAGTTCATAAGGAAATAAAACCTCAAATTTCAGAATATCCTGAAACTTCAAGTGTTCTGAAGTGCTCATCTCGCACCTCTTCCTTTATAATGAGAGAAACACTTGGATTGATAAAAAGGACCAGCCTCAGCCTAGAGAGCAGAGGAGTCTCAGTTCTGTTATACATTACTGAAAGGTTTTTCCTGGAAAGTGCAGCCACAAAGTCTTAGATCACTGGAGAGCAAAGGAAGTGGAGGGAACAGTGAAGCAGGTTTCTTTTAGAGTGTTGGCTAAGCAAATCTTTTTGATTTTCTCACTTGGTCATTTTCTCATGGAAAAGGGTGCCCCAAGAAAGTTCCTGACTGGCTCTGGTTGCTGTTGTGAAAAATATCCCAACTTTGTACTTGGCTCTTGGTATTTTGTTATGTTCTTGTTCCAGCTTCTGAACTAGGAAAAAATACAGTACGATTGTGCAGCAGCTTTGCATGGGTTTAGTTCATTAGTATTCAATAAATAATGCTAATATTAACATATCCGGAGCAACAATTCAGCTCCCACTGTAACACATGGCTGTGCACAACTGAGAGGAGCCAGAACAGATCTGAGATTTTCTGGTCATTGTTTGAGGTCACACTGAAAGCAAATCTATTGACTATAGATGTCTCAGACTGCTACCTCTTTGAGAATAGAAATGACAACGTATCTGTTTCAAATATAATACACATATTTTAAAATATGAAAACTGATATGGTCTCGAGAAATACTAATTCCCAAACACTTGTTTTCCCAGCATGCATCAAGATACAACAGGGTATGTCTGCCTCCTGATCCAGCCTGCCAAGAAAGCAGACGCTGGCTGGTACACCTTGTCTGCAAAGAACGAAGCTGGCATTGTCTCCTGTACTGCTCGACTTGACATATACGGTAGGGATTGGCTGGGAAATAAAACAAGCCCCCAACTAGTTCTTAGTCTGGGTTTGACATGGATTAGAAATCAGTGTCACAGCATGGCCACAGCTTAATAAGGCCCCAGAAGAGATATAATGATACAGCAAAATGGCTAAACCAGCTCTGCTGCATCAGTGTAAAGGAGGGTAAGGAAAAAAAGCCAAAGGAGGAGACTTGCACAATATTCTCTACTTCCATTTTCCACCTTCCAGAATCCCTAGACACATAAGCATATATTTTCGAGTTGAACCTTAACTCCACTGCCTCTGACCTGATGGAGCAATCAATTGCACACAAAAAAGTGGAACCCTTCTTCCACAGAGCACAGGGGGTGCAAACCAAGCCCAACTGATGGGGGTTATTTTACATCCAATACATTTGTCTAGGACTCAGAAGGCCCCAGCGCACTTCAAGAACTACAGCACATCATTTAACTGTTATCTCTACAAGACAGAATAGACAAAGCAGAGTATTTTGATCACTTAAGCAGCATAATTAAACACAAAACATGTTCCACAAACTGGTTGGATTAGAACCAGGCCCTCAAAAGAATTAACAAAAACCCCATGTTTTCAAACTCATATTTCTCATTTGTTTTTAAACCCCACCTGATTATCAGAAGTAAGTCACCAGTGCATCTCTGTCAGCCTCCTGCCACCTTGTGGTGATATGGGCAATAGTAATGGAAGAATCGAGGGCTGGGGAGAGGCTGATTCAAGAAAGGCGATACAAAATTTTAAAATTCCTTAGATATCTAAATGTTGAAAGACTTAAATTTTCAAATGAAATATTCAAGGCACAAACAGGAAAAATATAGAAATCAAGAAATGCTTCCCAATTCCAGCCACATTTTCTAAAAGACACAGCTCACACCCCAAAGTGAGTGACAGAAGTCATTTTTCTTTGTGCTATTTTGAATGGGTTGGGTCGAGAGATTGAAGGTGTGGTCTGATATTTGCAATTCAGCGTGCAAAGAAAAATAATAATGAGTAAATAATGAGTTCAAGTAGAAACACATTGGGTGCTGCAAGAAAAAAAGGAGGCTCTTTTAAAAATATTTCCAGATAAGGTCAAAATTCAGCATGGAAAGACATTTCTTATCAATGCTTAACATGTAGATTGTAGTCTCCCACACTAAATTACCTCAAAGCATTGGAGCCTGAACTTGACTTCCATTTCCATACCCTTTCATTTTAACTGCTGACAGATACGTCTATCTAATTTGGGTGCAGACCCATACCGATAAACACTGGCAAAGAAAATATAATTTTCCCTTTTCTGAAGTGTTTTAGGGATAACAACTGCTAGGTATTACCTAATACAATATTTTTACAAAATTTTAGTGGTATTTAGTGGTTCATATGGGAACATGCTGAATGTTACTTCTAAATTACTGAATATGGGTCTTTGGATTACATTTCTTTCAGTATTTAAAAAAAAAATCTAGAAAACATGTTAGTAGTTGTAAGTACTAGAGGGCAGTAAAAACTGCAATCACTTCCTTGAAGAAAAGCAATCCAGAGGATGAAGTAGTACAGAATCAGAGCCCTGGTCAGTTTGTTCATCTCTGTTCATGCTATGGTATGTTTTCAGTTTTGATTGCAAGGGTTTTGGGGAAGGCTCCAAAGATTCAATCATTAAATTTTGGACTTTGTGAAATCCATGCAAACGTTCCCATTGAACAGGGATGAAATTTTATCTGTAGACTTCAATAAAATTACTGAACACACAGACTATGCCAATGATAATATTTGAAAGAACAGACCCTAACCCTGAAAGAACAATACCGTGCTCTCCTCGAGGATGTTGGAAGCAACTTTCCAGGCGTGTGTATTTTTGTTTCATTGTGACCAGAACTAGAGGTTTATACATCCCATTACGTTTCTGTTGCTTCAGCTCAGTGGCACCGTCAAATTCCACAAGCAGTCAAGCTCCGCCCCGGTGGCAGCCGCTACACGAACCTCAGCAGCCAAGGACTCGACATCTTCTCTGCCTTTCCAGCTCCTGAGAGCCCTATGCTGTTTTCATCCCCAACCCAAAAGTTGGTGGAGAGTGAAGAACTTTGAAAAACAAACGCTCGTTCCAGTTGCACCTGCGGAGATACTAGAACTGTGAAAAACTAAATAAAAACAAAAAGAGGTACAACTCAAGATGCTCAAGGTTTACAAGCAACTTGTTTGTAATTAAGTGTTCTGCTGCTGCAAATGCTGCAAGTAATATATCGTACAAGACTTTTGCATATGATTTTAATGCAGGATAATTGTGGTATGGAGTGTTGTGCAATAAATTCAGAACTGTGTAGTTTGCTAAGAATTACATAGTAAACATAGTTTTCAGCACCTAAAAGCCAATGCCACTTTTACTTCTTGAATTAGAGCTACTGCGCTGTAGCTGCCATGGTAAGGATTGATGATGATTAGCTGGAAGACTGCCAGTGAAAACATTGACATTACAGTAACAACAATCCTGAATGAGGGTAAACAACAAGACTTTGAATGTAATCCTAAAAAACATGCCAAATAATCACAAAGCACAAGTTAAAGGGAAAAGATGTAACTCATTTTTATATATGATTATGCCAGACTATTTTAGAATTTTTGAATTCCAGATTAGATAAATATAGCATTTCATGTAGGTACAGCTGTATACCCTAAATATTTATATTTGTGTGTGTGTGTACTCCATGAACTGTGTACTCTTGGTGTAAAGGTTCATAAAATAAGGTACAGGACATGTGCATAAGGCGCTAACATAGGAAATGAAAATTCCTCGTGTCTGAAGCATGTTCTCTTGAGCCTGTAGCTGAAACTATTTTCCAGATGTGCTTCATACTTTTTTCTTTACCATGTTAGTGATCCTCTGACTTTAACACAGATGATACCAAACTTGTAACTTCATGGCTTTTAAATGTCAGTCTCTTCTTCCTAATTTTTAATGTGCATCTACCATCTAGCTCATTTTATAGCTAAATGGAAAGGAATTGCGACCTGGTAAATTTTCACCACCATTTAGGAAATGGTCACAGGTGTGGTGTCTAACATGAAGACAGAAAATTCTATTAGTATACGAAGTTTAAGAAGTTAAGCAACAGTTATATGTGAAAAGCTTGAAAAAACCCTACTGTAACTAACAGTGGTAATAAATAAGGCAAATTAATGAAAGCTCTACAGAAGGTGTTAAGTCACAACACTTAATGATTGATTTAAATATTTTGGCACCTATACAGTTACATTAATAGCCCCCAGCTATGAATCTGCAAATGTTCACAGTGGTTTTTTTGCATCTTTCAATTACTGCTAACCCTTTTCTCTGGACATTGTTTTCAAGCACTTCTTACTTACTGCTTTCAGTATGGCTGCAGAATGCAACAAAGTCATGATCAAAGTCACAGAGATGAAAAAAAAATTAACAGGTACTTTCATTTTAGGCTATATTTGGGGTTTTTTCAAATTTAAAATTTTAACTTTAAAAAAATTACATATGCAAAGAAAACAATGGGGAGTTATCTTAAGAGCAAAAGAATATTAGATATAGCCAGAGACTGAAAAAGAGTTCCTTTCACTGGGCTTCCCACAAATACAGCTTCTATTGTCCCTAACTGTTGATTCCCTAAGGGTTTAGAGGAAGTGAATTTCTTGTGTTGTTTTATTTCCCACCTGAGTGAACACCATAAAACAAAACCATCATTATAACTCTCATGCTTTTGTTAGAAATCTCAGGCAACTCACCCCAGACTGGACCGACCACACAGCTAAAACACAGTCTTATCCTAAGATGTAAAACAAGGTGCAGGTATTTCCATGGGAAAGCAGATGTTGCCCATGTTGTACCTCTTTCCTGGAAAACAAAATAAAACTCATGGCTATCAGAAGTGATGCATTGAGTTAAGGGACTTCAGTAATGAGATGCACAACTTAAGACATACTGTGGGTCTGGTTGTCTAGGACAGAGAATCTACCGCTCCTCTTATCTTCACGTGGTTTTTAGGATGGCCTAGGATTCCAAAACTAAACCCAAAATTTAAAGTTTCCCATATTAGTTACTACTCTTGGAAAAATAATCCAAGAAAAGTTACTGGATTCTGCCTGCTTAATTCAGTGTTGTTGCGAAATGGGAAGGTAGGAAATTAAGACACAAAAGATCAAACTCTACTCACATCTACAGCCCTGGTCTTCCCATTATTTTGTGGAGAGAAGGTTTTGTTCTGAAGTATTCCATGTTGTATACTGGCCATCAGGCTTCATCCCTAAGCACAAGCTTATTCAAGAGACTGCCTGCTTGGAAGTCCCCTGTGGCCCCTTTGCCTGGATGAGAGTGAGAGGTTGGACAAGATGGCCCCCTGAGCTTTCTTCAGACCTAAATCACTCTGTGCTTCTAAATTGTTTTATTTTCCACTGCCTGTCTAAATATCCTACCTGGATTAAGTTACCTGTCAGCTGAGTAGAAACTAAGAATTCAAGCAAGCACAAACTTTTCCTTTTTGCTGGAATCTAACCTATTAGGCAAGTCAAGCTACAAGGGTTCTTCACACAGTGTAGAAGAAAGGAATACTAGTACTTAGTTCTGGCAACTATCTGGTTACCAGTGCTGGAATCATACTGATCAATATTACTGACAGCAGTAATGGTTTTCACATCTTACAACATCAGACATCACACCCAAAAGCTCAATGCAAGTAAAAAAAGTGCACAGTGCAAACCGTATCTCTTCACCTTTTCTCTGTAATGTCAGTGGAGTGTCTTCAAACTCACATCATTATAACCTGAGTTGATGGGCTGAGGATTAAATGGTACAATGTTTCTTAAAATGTACATTCAGTTCTTTGGAAGTGGGAGGACAAGAAAGCTGAAAGACTTTTCCCAAAGATCTGTCATAAGAAGGATTAAACCTTAGTCATTCAGGAAGGAGCCACAGAAATCTCAGTGACAGTTAGGCTACAGAAAGTACATCACCAAAATCTGTTAGCTGAACTATAATATTCTCTCCTGGACAGTACTTACCAGCAAAAAGATCAAAACCTGTCACATTTCCCTAAAAACCGCGGAAGTTAGCAATTTCAATTACTTCCAGTAATTGATAAAAACTGATAAAAACAAACTCAGAATCTGATCCCAAATGGTCTGTAGTTGTTACATTTTGTTCCTTAAAGGCTACAGGACATTTCTCCTCTGCGCGTACTGAACTCATGAAGGGAGCCTGTAAAGGCAGCTTGTGTGAGTGGATGTCAATGCTGTTTAATAAGTAGTACTGATGTGCCCATCACAAGGAAGAACTTGCAAGAAAAAAACACCAAAATTACGTTTGTGTTGTTAAGTGGTGGAACAGACAAGGGAAAAAGGCCTGTGGAAGAGAAGGACAGTAGGACAGTACTGTGTTGCCACATGGTGTCAGGATGTGCTAGAGCCACCCTGCTCCCTCCTGAACAACCTGGCTGCCCATTGCTGGTGTTTACTGAATAACCAGTTCCACCTTACACTAACACAGCTTTTCATTCTCTTATTCAGGGCAGGCTACTGCAGCAACAAAACTTAATGTTAGACTGTCCACTGAAGTCACTGTTAGTTATTAACTCCAAAAGTCCATGAAACCACCAGAATGTGGAGCATAATGCTGTATAAGTGTGATACAGAAACGCTCGGGTTTGTAACCTCTCAGCTGTTTACTGATTCAGAATCCTGTAGGTTTAGTTTCCCATTTCCTCCTAGTCCTGGTTTCGTATAAAACCAATCAGAGGCATAGAATGTTGCAAATCAGAGCAGAAAAGACAACTTTTGTGTTGCAATTCTAGATTTCAAAAAGTATTATTTTTGCTTTAAACTTTTGGTCCAGATTGATGCAAACCCAGACTCACAGGCAGCAGCAGCATCCCATATAGGTCTGCATCGGTATCATTGGACCTCTTGCCTTAAAACCACTGGACTGAGTTCCTTGCTTCCACATGGAAGGTGGAGCAACCTTTCTGAACGCCTTACCTCTGCTAACACGAGGAGATGAGAGCACACACTTCAAATGGGAAAACCCAAGTCTGCAATCTTCACCTCCATATATAAACAACTGCCAGTAATTGTACTTCAACCAACAAATCTGGAATAAGAATTCATTTAAGAACTGTGTTCTCAATGCTTCCAGGTTTAAAAGCATTAGTTTCTGAACAATGTCCTTACAAAACATAATGAAATATTTATACTGTTAATACAGGAGAAGCGATTCATTGATAATTGCCTTATTATTTACAACACAAAAATGTTCACTTTGAGCCTTAAAATTCTAGTTAATATTTTTTCTTGATTAAAGTTGATTTCTTTTTTCCAAAGTCATTCTCACTGGGAAGAAAAATGCTCATGTCGGTTTTATAGTATATTTTAAGCGCACATGAAAGGAAAAAAACAAACACCTGCCTGTTCAGTAATGTATTTCCCTTCATCTCACCTGAACGTAAATAAATGCTTCATAGGTGCATACAAGACTGTGTCCTTCACATGTTCACATAATTGTGAAAATGTGCAACAATTCCAGAAGTTTTCTCAGAACTTTGCTGTGACAGCTGATTAATGAAATCAGACTTTACATTATTTAGAAGAAAATATTAAATATTGTCAAGTTATATACTAGCCATGCTTCTAGCAGGTAGTTGTGAAATAAAACTCATTGCTTTTTTAAGCAATTCTTGCTATCAGTTCACACTGGTTTTAAAATATACTCCTACTTACAGACTGCCATAGCTGAACTCCATTGTGCCTCAAAAATTTTTGCATTTCACTGGTCACCTGGCCCCCACACTGCCCTGAAACCCCCATTTGCTGCATCCAGACCAACACTGATGCAACTCTCCGTGCACTCAGGCACAGGGTGCCTGGGACAGAGCATTGATCTTTTCAACCCCTGGTTGCGTATCCAGCACTTGGGCAGCTAAAGTCTGAATGAGGGCCAATCAAACACACAAAACACACGAAGTTCACTCTTTCTTTCTTTCTTCAATGTGAATGAGTGAGCATCATCTTTGTATAAGGGCCCATTAGGACATTTTGGAATAGGGTTTAAATGATGCAAACCCAACACTTGAAGGAAGCTGGATCTCATAGTTCAGATACAGAAGAGAACAGAACCAAAGAAAGGATGAGTCCCATCACATTTGCTAGTACAGATTTTGCTTTCCCATGTAATCATGTTTCCCCATTCCTGCCTGATTTCCATGTACTTCTGTGCCTGTCAGATCAAAGGAAATGTTCTTAAAACCATTTTAGCTCAGCTACAGCTCAATGAACTAACATGGCTTCTTTATATTTTATAAATTGCTCCAAGCAACATAACTTACTTCTATTAATGCCTTTATACATCAAGTCCACTATAAGGAACCATTTACTGCATAATCAAAAGAAATCTTGGGCCATATGTGCTGTGAGTTTCAGTGGAGTTCTCAATTTATATCAGTGGGAATTCTGTTCAGAAAGTGACCATCCTTTATGATCACACAGTCTGTTAGTAATGGGCAACATGGTTTTGTAAAGAAATCTAAAAATACTGAAGACAATCTGAAATGTTAGAAAAAATATTACTATGCACCCCAGGCTACAGGAAGCCAGTCAAAAATGAACTTCTCATTCCTTGGAGTTACATATGCAGACATTTGAAGCAAATTTTATATAAGATATATTTTTCATGCTAATTTCTGTACAAATGAAAACTGAATTACAAATCAGAAAAAAACTAGTAGACAATATTAAAATGTACTCTGATAGAAGATACATTTAAATATTATACATGGGGTTGGTTAGGGGTTTTGAAAGCCAGGTTTTCTTGAAATGTAATTAAAGTTTAAAATATAGAGCATTGTTTAAGAAGCCCACAAGTACCAAGTGAAATCAATGTTTGTTGTAAGATATCTGTGTAGAGGAAACACTGGACTGCTTCTTCCATGAATAAACATGTCTTTATCCTCAGTGCACTTGAGTTTTTGCCCCTGGATATTTTGTAGAAATAGAAGAGTTGAACATATTTAGATCAAGAAAACAGCACTTCTGTGAATTCTTATTTTAAAAATCTAAATAAGTTTGGCTCCTACACTACCAAGAAACGCATCTATATTGCTTAGCTCAAATAGCTGGAATCCCAAAAGTAAGGGTACTTATGTTAAAGAAAAAGCTTCCTTTGGCAAATCAATTGCTTTGGCCTGGAAGCAGTATTTTTTAAAAAATTTGTGCCTAGTGAATCCCATCACAAGAGGGACTTGCACAAAGATTTCACAAGGAAAGTTTTACTTAGCAAGTAGGAGCGAGCTAAAGATTGAAATACCTAATGATACTCAAGCTTCCCCACAGGAGGAAGGTGCAATGTCATTGACTTTGCAAATGTATAGCTGAGGTCAGTCACATTTTTATTTTAAATAATGGGTACTGTAGCGCCATTTCAGAACTCCAGTCAAGAACTGAGTCTTGCCCTGTATGTACGTATAGTACAAGATGGACTGTGCACTAAATACCTTATAAATGGTGAGATGGAAGACAAAAGCCTAAAAAAATTGAATTAATGGAGGTTGAAAGACATGCTGACGATGAGGAAAAAAGCACTGACTTTTTATTACTAACATACGTTTTGGGAACATGGTACCCTAATTCTGCTTTTAGCCACTGAAAAAATCACTGTAGTTAAAAATGCCACTCTAGTTGCAAGCTCAAAAATAACTCTGGGCATGTTAAAACAAGGTGATACGATTAAAAGAATCATAGAAGCAGCGTATCTATAGCTACAAAGAGAAAACCCTGCAGAAAGACCTTTCAGAGAAACAGAGGTTAATTTCCCACAAATAGTTCATTAGAATCCCACACTGAGTTTCAATAGTGAAACACGTATCTGTACAGTATGCAACACACATTTAATGAAGCAAGCATCTGTCATCCCCAATGCTCTCACAATAATGTGGTTCTAGAATTACAGTGATAATTGGACAGATGTATCAGATGTAGTACTGATACTACAAACAAAAGTATTTCAGGTTTGCACTGCTGTTCAGTGGGACAAAGATTTATGAGCCAACAAAACTCAGCCTCAAAGAACACACCAAGCATCCAAGCTTTTGCTTATTGGGAGGCCCAATAGAAGCCATAATCATTTAAGGGGAGGGGGTATGAAATGCCCACACCAGCAAAGTCCAGTACAGAAAGTGGCTCAGCGCCATTACCTGACCAGCATCAAACAGTCAGTGGGGAACAAATATTTGGGAGCAAAAATCAAATCCAAGTCAACAGTCAAGTTTACATTTCACAAATGTCACTGAAGTATTTGTAAAGGATTGCTGTGAAAAGAAACCAATGACTTACTGAATAGTTGTTGAGTTTGAAAATTCCTAACCAGCATGGATATTATCTGCTTTTCAAACTGCATTCAGAAAGAATTTTTAATGATTAAACTTTCCCATCACCCCAACTGACTCCACAAAAGGCTTTGGTAGATAATCAATAGACAGACAGCTATGCACTACACAGAATTTAATCTGCTGCCTTTCAGTACTACAGTAAACTGAAAATCCCATCTTCCAGATCTACACTGCACCCTCCCAAGAAAGAAAACCAGTACAGCATTAGATAGAATCACAAATTTCCCAGCAGCAATATTACTAATTATAAATAAAGATATAAATAAGCATTAGCACAATGAAATCTAAGAGAATGGGGATTACAGGGGATTATAACCTTAACATATTGTTCAACAGCAGAGGTTGATACCATGACCTGATTTACGAGTGTTCACTCTCTATGTACGGCACTGCAGTGCTTTGTAGGGCTTCAGTTTCAATTCTTAGTAATTTTTGGTAACATGAGCACAGGTATTTTATGGTTTGTGTTGCTTTGTTCC
Source organism: Coloeus monedula (assembly GCF_965178545.1). Taxonomy (NCBI): domain Eukaryota; kingdom Metazoa; phylum Chordata; class Aves; order Passeriformes; family Corvidae; genus Coloeus; species Coloeus monedula. The sequence goes on along the minus strand of NC_138788.1, from coordinate 4,757,651 downwards.
TCTTTATGAGAGTTTACTACCATTTAATCATTCCCTGCATGTTAATCCATTGGTTTTTAACTCTATCATCATATGCAGTAGAAAGTAAGGTACAATGCTGCACAGAAGAAACAAAATTGGAAGAGAAATGACTGTTAAGTACTTTTACCTGAATTACTGCAATGTCATGTCCCACAAAAACAAATCACATGCCAGTAGCGCAGAAGCATCAGTCGTGCTCTTGCACCCTACTCTGGCATTTATCCTTTTGTACTGTATTCCCCTTCCCAGCTCAGCTTTAGGCAATCTTTCACTAATCCAAGTTTTCCATGTCACCTAATCACATGATTTATTTGCATCTTATTCCTGTTTCAGTATGAAAAACCCACTGCTGTGCTAGCAGTGCAGGTGAGACAGTGTCTGCCTGAAGTTTGCAGTTAATAAAACAGGGTAAGATAGCACACCACTTTTTAAGAATTGTATTCATTGTTAATACATACACAAACTTGTCACTTGATGGTAAGTAATATTCAAACAGTATTAACTTGACTATATGATGGACAACAATTAATTTTACTGTCTCTGTTAACATGACTTCCTATCTCTGAGGTTGAATCCACTTTCTGCTTGCTGATAAAGATCTAATGTAATTCACATGAAGCAAAGGCCCACATTTTAATAATTAACACTATTCATTACCTTTAAAGAGGCTAAATATGCATTTAAAAACCCATTCCTGACGGCCAGTGTTTAAAGGAGTTGCTCAGAATACACAGTGCCTCTTCCACCTGTGTTTAAGCCAGCCTGAAACCCAGCCTCCATGCCAAGAACCATCCTTAATTCCCACGCCAGGAAACATAGGAGCCTGCAACAGTGACCAAGGGCGAAACATCAGTGAGGGACAGACACACAGGGAGGTCAGGTCTTTGTACATAACTGCTCCTGCAGCACAGTCCCTCTCCCCTGCAAGCAGGGCTTTGTTCCTATTAATGCCTTTGTTCTTCTCTGAAAGCTGCTTAATTGTCGAAAATAACTCCTATCAAAGCTACTCATTTGTCATTTGAAAGAATCCTAAAATACAAGACATGGCAGCAGCCAGCAGGGAACTCACAAGCCTTCCCTGCTGGAAATCCACCACCAGCTGTTGCGGGACAGCAGCTCCCTTTCTCCTTCCCTCTCTCAGCTAACACTAGGGAGGGCTTGTCTCTGGAATCTCCCCTCAGCAGCACTAGCAGAAGCACCCTTCAGCTCCACAGTCTGCTGCCACCACGCCAGGCACCGACAGCTGAGCCATTGCACACTCTACACCCAGCTACAAACACATCTGCTTCCCAGCCATCCTCTCCTACGTGTTTTTTCATCTTCCCGACCTCCTTTCCTCTTCTGCCTTTTCTCCCCAGACCCCTCTATCCCCCACAAGAGAAAGCAGCAAGTAAACAAAAGGCCATTCAGCACATCACCAGGGATGAAATGAACTCAACTGCTCTGCAAGAATGCTCCATCATTTTTTTCCCAAACTCATACGTAAAATACACTCCTTAGTGTAACTGGGAAGCAAATATCATTTGCTGGTTGGTTCTTCAGCACATAAAACGGCCAGGATTGTGATAGAAGTAATGTAACATTTGGAGTAGAAAACCCACTAGTAAGTAATTCCTAAGGCAGGAATTTCAGATATTTGGTGAGGACATAGCATAGAAAACACTTTATTTATGATTTACAAAATCTGTTATTGTTTCCAGATAACACAAGATTAGAAAATAAAATCCCATCATTTAAAGCCTACAAAAATCTAGAAGCTTAGATTATTTTCACGCAAGCATTCACATTTATGGTATTTAATCATACGTGTTTTTACAACCATTGAAAATAAAACATTCTTTCCATTACTTGAAACTAGCTCTTTTTCGAGCATACAAGAGACACCATAAATTGGATTAAAGCAAACCTACACAACTTCGGAACCCATATGTCAAACTTACAAAGTTTAAGAAAGTTAGTTCTCTGAGGACCAGAACTCCAACACATTATAAAAGTTTTTCCAGGTGAACCATTTATGCGAAAAAAACCTAAAGAACAACTTTAAAGCTGACATAAAAACATGGAATGAAGTTCATTTCTGGTGCTATTCCATTCAGTTACAGCATGGGTCAACTTGTCCCATGATCTGTAGAAATACTGTCATGATTCATCACCGTAAAAAAACGACCAAAACCTTATTTAATTAAAGCATCAATTACATTTGATAAACTAGGAAACAATTGTCAGAAATATGTAAAATTAAAAGTACGATTTCCACCAGCATTAACTAAATTCAATCATTTTAAATGCCTTTTGATTTTATGTTCTCAGAGCAAATTTATTTTGTCAAATTACTATAAGATGCAAACAAGAATGAGCTATTATAATGCCAATATTACCTTAGTCAAGCAGATTAACTCTTGCTAATTATTAAATTACACATCTGGCCTGCTGCATATTCTTAGCTGGCAACAAGTTCTAATTAGCCATTTGGAAGTGTTCAGGGTGGTAGCTGAACACCCTCTGTGCATAAGGATCGCTGTCCGCGGCCGGTTTCTGTGCCGTGTAGTGGTGGTAGCTGTCGGCATGGAAGTGCTCACAGTGCAGGCTAATCCACTCTCGCTCAGTACTGTACCTTTCAGCTTCAGCAAGGATCCTGGTGAGAGCCATGATGTAGCTCAGAGCCATCTGAAGAGTCTCGTACTTGGACAGCTTCTTATCTTGACCCCACTGTGGAACGACCTTTCTCAAGCGATCGAAGGCTGTGTTCAGTCCTTGCATCCGTCTCCTCTCGCGGGCATTGGCAGCCAGTCTTCTCTTGGCAGCGTTCTCCATCCTTTCCGAACTGCACTTCACAACACAGCCTGCTCCACTTCGGCACTGCGTGTCTGACTCCACACCTGAGTCCAGGTGACTGGATTTACAGGTTTTCATATTTGATGCAGCTTCACTTTCACACACACAAAGATTACCTAGCAAAAATTCAGTACCTAAAAAGGGGTAAGGAAAGCACGCATGTGACTAGCCTTCGCACCTCTTGAATCTGTTTGCCAGTATCAACTACGGAGTATTTTTCTTAGCTTCAAAAAAAAAAATATAATATAATAAAAGTTCTTCTGGAAATGTCTGAAAATTGTTTCTTATTGTTTAAAGAAAGAACAAAGAATTTTTTTATGTCTTATGCTTTCATTCTTTTAATTTCTTTAATCTCAAAGAGAGACAAAACAATAAAATCTCCATTCTCAAAATGTATGTTACTGAAGAAAATGGTCCGCTTAATCCAAGAAGGATCTTACTGGATTAAAGGCACAACTCCAAATGGCTATTTCAAATGAGAGAAGTTCTGATTCAGTTTAGGAGAGAATTTTGCAATGGCGAAGGGTTGCGATCTCAAGATGTAACTTCCTAGGAGAGATCTCTTTTTCCTTGGCTCCTGCTGGCCAGCAATGATTGTGTCGAGCAGACAAGATGAGGCTTTATAGAAACTGCAAAAGCTAAACAGGTGGTAGCAGGTGGGCGGGCGGCACGCTGCTTCCATCCCAGCACCTTCCCACCCTGGGAACTACAGGGGGAAAAAAAAACCAAACAGTAAAATCCCAACATTACAGCCTTCATCTGGTGAGAAGTCTTCCAAAGCCATTCTGTCCAGCCCTAACAACTTGCCATCTGGAGCAGTGTCTGGCTGGCCCCACAAGACTCTGGGCAGTTAAGCAAAAGATCCTTTCAATGGATAATCTGTTGCAACTCGGGAAAAAAAAAAATCCCTGTGCATTGTAGTAATATACATTAAAACAAGTGAAAATTCTGGCTCAGTATTGAGGATAGAAGAAATAACTGTATTAATGAAAAAGGAGAAAGAGCTAAAAGATATGTGGCCAAGCCACTGTTTTGCACATATGGTACCAAAATAAGTAAACTCAAATTATTAGAAATCCTTCAGCACTCACAATTTAAATACTGTATAAAGTACACAACATTTCAACCAGAGTAGTATCTTGAGAAAAAAGGGGATTATATATTTGTCTGTCAGCAAACTCAACGTCATTAAAATAATTTAAATATATTTAAACAGTTAAAATGTAGCTATAGATTTATCTAATAATTGCAAAAATAGATAGGTTGTGATAGTTATACACAAAAACATGTAAGTATACAAATCACCTGAAAGCTGCCCTTTTTAATACACCAGATTAAAGTATATATGTATATTTTATGTGAATTAAAAGTGTCTTTTTAGTAATATCTCTATATAAGTGACAAGAATAAAAGAGGATATGAAAAAAAAATCTGCTTGCTGGTAGCAAGGGATCAACTCTGCTACCAACTGAAACAACAGAGGAGCCACCATATATACACACCCACGCCCCATAATCAAAACATTTTTCACTGTACTTGTATTATTAAAATCATAATTACATAAACTTACAAGGAAATACCATATGATCTTTTTATGATGTACACAAAAGGAAAAAAAAAACCTGCCACACAATGATTTATTATCTGTATTGATTTCAAACTTAATTAAATTGTTACCAGCATTCATAAATTAGTAACTTTTTTCATTAGAGACTGAACACTGTATATTTAGAACTATAGCTCAATTGTTTTCATTATGACTCCAAAACTTGGTGTAGCTGTAAACAGCTGATTAATCCTTAGCAAAAGCAATGACAATGAAATGAGGTTGAATAATCCAAAAACAATAGGATGCAATTGAACACTAATGGACTCCAGCATGACAGATGTTGAACGTCGGCTGTTACGCCCAGTTGCTCTGCTCTTAATATTCCGCATCCTAATGATCATGAACAGAGATGATAGTTGGGGTAGGGAGTCTCCATTATTCCATTATCAAAATGTATGCCACTTCTTCAATTTTTAAAGAAGTACAACTTCATCACGTTTCATTAGAAATGTTCAACTTTGCTATCTGTGTGCACTGACCTATTCTCCCAAACATAAAGAGCTACTACCACATGCTAAAACGCCACTTTCTGACTGACAATTTCTGATTATCTGTGTGAGAACGGCTCCCTACAAAAACCCACAGAAACATATGTCTTTCTCAAAAGGATCAGCAATTAGAATTTGTGAGATTTCTGTTTCTGAAGATGCTCCATGGGAAGTACCGCATGTGCAGCAGAAAAGAAAATCCACATCTGACCTTCATGCTATTGCTAAAGCATGTTTTAGTGCTACTGCAGCCTTCTATCCCAACGAAGTTTGTTAGTTAAACCCTTCGTCTCTTACAATGAATCTCAAATGATTTTTCATGTAAAAGAACACCAGAGAATTAAGGTGTTCTGTAAGTTAATAAATATTGTGTGTTCTCATGAAATAGCTATTACTCAATTCAGGTAATTAATCACTCTTCATCTTAAGGGTGCTGCTAACTTCATACCATAAATACTAAAAGCTCCCCTTTAAAATAGAATATTGTATTTTTTCACACGTCAGCAGTTTTCTTTAACTTAATATATCCTGCCAGTATAAATTACAATAAAGACTTCAAATATACTGAAAAAAACAGTGCTTCAGAAATTTTGTATTTTACTTCACTAATGCACAGCTGTTAATTTTCCCTTCCTAATTGATTCACCACCATTATCATGCTTTGACTAACATACTGCTACAATCTCAAGAGAGAAGCTGTGATTTATCTCTCCTACTGAACACACTGTAACTTCAGCTTAAATGATTTACTATCAAATCACAGGACAAGAGCCAAGATCCATTTAGACTAATAACAAACTGCTAACAGGATTTTATAGCTCATAGGCAAAGCTTAAAAATGCTCTCTGGCTGATCAAGATACCTGCTTTTCATCACTTAAAATTTCATAAAGTTTCTGCTTTATGAAAGAGAAATACAAAAAGTATGAAGGTCTTATCCACACCAATTTAGTTCATTTGCACAGCCTCCTTGCATAGCCTTATGACAATGTTACCTCAAACTAAAAAATAATCTGCTTTATTGCTCAATGAATAAGAGAAAAGGTATCAGTTGGAATGTTCACAGGTTTCTTTCTCTTGGTTTGATTTCCTCTATATTTCAGCTTGTCTCAGTTAGTGCTTACATAATTTTATTCCCTCCTCCCTTTACTTTTAACAATTTGTCATAGATATTACTGTTTGAAATTTTTTTCAAATTATTATCAATATTTTTATTATATGTTTTTTAAAAGCTATTAATATATCCTGATGTGATAAACTACTGTGGTGCTAAAAGCTTTTCTAAATCCCAACTTATTTAGTTTCATGCATTTTGTACATCAACCATTTCTCAAAAATTTCCCTTTTACTCTTTTTTTTTATTTGTCATAAAATAATCTCAAGCCAGAAAAACACCAGAATCACCAGAAAGAAGTTCTGTGTCTACCCAGTTGCTCAAATTTCAATCTTTGAATCTCTAACTATGCAGGCACCAATTTAATGCTACTCAGTGATCCTGGCAGCATTATTCTGGAGTCATATTTTAATTCTAAAACAGTATAATTAATCAAAATATTATGTTTTCCTCAGAGAAAAACAAGAGATAGATAATGCTATTTCAGTCATAAACCAGATTATTTTAGCAACTTCAACTCACCACTGATATTAGGAAAATAAAGCAGAGTTTCAATCCATCAAAGAAATTAGCTAGTTTCAGAATTTATGACTACATACATAAACCCATTCTAAATTGTCTGCTAGGTATCCAAGTTAAAAACTCATATGCAATTAGCATAGCACCCACCAAGAGATGAATGTCTTTCACCTGTACTACTATGGAAAACACAATCAAATTACTTTTACTGGGAATTGACTGGAGCCAGATATTAAATTTAAAATTAAATGAAGGCAGTACTTCTGGTTGAAGTCTAATTCCTCCCTACTTTCTCTACCTGTATTTAAAAAAAAACATATACAAGCAATGTATCAAAACAAGAATCTTACCTCTCCCTTCTAGCCAGAACTCTTTCATCTCAGGTAGATCCTTTCTAAAAGCCTCAAGACTCCTCACCACTGTAGTTTACCCTGCACAAAGCAGAAAGACTGGCATGCTGTATGCTGCCTAATTAAGAGCAGGTGGGTAACTATGAAAATATGTCCATCCTTAAGGGCCCAATTTCTTGTAACATTTGACTCAGCTCACAAGACAGGCTAGAATTCCATGGTGTGCAGAATCACTTCCTTTCCTGCCTTGTTCATTTGCATTGTTTTCCCTGTCACAGCTATAGGACTATCCAATACCAACAATTCACAAGAGAATGCTGTATCCTGAAGGGACACTTAGACAGTAACTAATACTGGAAGTGGAACAACAATCTACAGCTGCAAGAGGAGTTTGCAGTCATTTCACCTGGGCCTTCCCACCCTGGTACTGGACACCCTTCCCTACAAAGTGCTTAGAACATTTCACTTTCCTCTTCAGTCTCTCTGAGGTGAGCTCTTCCTTCTAGAAGCTCACGTAACTGCCCGAACTACACTTAAGGCTCTACCTACCATACTGCCCTCCAGTTACCACTTCTCAATTCACCCATTTCTCTTCTGTTCCACATTATCCTTCTCACCTCCCTCAGGTGAGGCTCAAAAAGCAGAGCTCTCCCCAGTGATCCTGCACAGAACACCCTTTCAACATAACTTTGTTTGAAAGCATGCTTTTGCAACAGGAGGTCAGAAACCTCTTAAAAAACCAAAAAGGAGAAAGGAGTCCTTTTACCACATTACTAGAGGAACATGTCTCAAACACTGAGCTGTTTCTCATTGACACTATACACTAAATTTGGTTACATTATGTACCTTTGTATACACACACGACAGATCATGAAAGAAGTTTCCACTTAGAATGATATTGCAACTCACTGCGCCACTAAAGCAGCAAAACAAGCTCATTTACAAAGCCAGTGAATTTTCCAAGTATCACCTACATCTCATGTGCTTAAAAATACAGTTATCTATCAAGGTCAACTCCACCTGCACATGCTCAGCAATTTGCAAAAGCTGTCCTGATGTTTTTCACATGGGGAGCTACAGACACAACACACCAGGGCACACGTGGTGACCTGGCACAATGTTCACTGGTCACTGCTCCACCAGAACTGTGCAAGGAAGCTTGGCTGCTACAGCACTACAGCTGTCGGAGGTTTGTTCCACAGCAGAACTGACTAGTCCGGGTAAAATACTGACTCTCTGTTTATCTTTCAGATGTGAATTAACCTGATCAGCACTATCTCCAGTAGCATTGGGCAATAAAAATTCAAAGAACAATTTAAAATACTTGTTAAGTATTACATAGGCATTCTGACACAGGCAAGAGCAGATACCATTTATTTAAGATGTAATTCAGTTTCTTTAAGTACCTTTTATTTTCCTATATACCCAGTTTCAGAGAGACAAGAATCTTCCAGAAAAGACCTTCCATTATTATATAGCTTGAGACTTATTAAAAGCACTATGCATGCTATGCACCATGGAACAGATGAGCGAAGGAATCTAGTTTATCCTCCTGATTCCAGACAGGAATTACTGGTTTTTGATCTCCGATAGATGTTTTCCTAACCTGTTCTATAAAGCCTCTGACAGGGTAATTAGCAGCACAAGTGACAATTTATTACCTTTTCAGATATCAGGTACCTCAGGATTAGAAAGATCAAGTAGATGGTTGGGACATACTTAATCAGCTGATTTAACCATGCTTCCTCACAGCAGAAGGAAATATAAACTCAGGACTCTTGGGTTCAGCTCCAGGTTCTAGAGAGAGCAATTTTCCAGCGGTTGTTTACCTTAGTCCTGAGGACCTTACCTTAGTCCTTCCCTCTCTTGTGGCCCCTCCCCTTTCTCGAACTTTTTCAGGTGTCTCTCATCCAGTTATCAACCTGCCCGTTCCTCACACCTGTGCATCACAGTCACCTCTGTAAAATACAAGGGAATCTTTGTGGTTACACGGATGTCAACTCCCATGTTTCACCCCTGTGCCCACTGCCCTCCAAATACAATTGGCTGGTCCATTTAGCCTCAAACCAGAGATGTTTGTTCCAAATGGATTCTGCAGAGATGGCAACAGCCAATGCCCAACAATTTTTGAACCTGAAAATGTTAACTAGGATGCATACAATTGTTTTTAAAAGTTTCTAAATGTAGCTAAATTTAATGAGACACATGACACTGAAGCACCACCAGTGCTACAAATGAAACAAAACCAAAAATCCCAAGCTTGCTGCAAAGAATGGATGAACCAAAACCTCTAAAAGGACATCAGCTGTGTTCTTCCTTAATCAATGGACATGGTCAGACAACCTCAAGTAGAGGATATGATTTGTTATTACATTTTACCTGCTGAAAGATCAACCTTTCGCTGGATCAGGTGGTGTTATGGCTTTCCTGTCTCTAGGAGCTCCTTCCTCCCAAACACCAGCAAGGGAGGCAACACAGCAGTCATAGATTGAGTCCGTTTCCCATGCCAACTTTGTGAAAAAATAGTCTTTCTTACCCTGTAGTAAGTAACTCTTAAATTACCTGTTTGCTATGACATCAGAAGCACAAGAAACACATTAACATTATTGCAATCACTGTTAAAAAAAACCCCTCAATTTCAGTTGCTCTACATTTAAAAAAATACCAAGACCATTCATGAGTTAGCCTTTAATTTTTTTTTTCTTTGGAATTGAGAAGAAAGCCTACAAAAAGCCCTAAGAATAGAAACTGAATGGGTAACTATGCTGAGAGATAGTCTGGAAATTCATCATGGAACAACAAAAAAGCACTTTCCCTAGAAGGCTCTCCCTAGCCAGCAGTTTAAGATCATCAAATACCAAGGTGTGAAAACACAACCCCTTTTTATTTTCTGATAAACCTTTTTCTCTTAATATCTGGCGGTTGTCTTCCTGAAACACAGGAGAACTAAATCTGTTCATACAGTACCTACAGACTTTAGTATTGGCAATGAACTGACTTTATCACAGCCTAGGGAAGAGACAGCTGTTACAGGAGTGGAGCTTTCTGTTTACCCTTGAGGGACAAAGGGAAGCAGACAAAGGGAGATATAAAAGGTGTGTCACGGTATCAAAGGAGAGGAGTGTAAGAATGTGCTCCCACTGAGCTTCCCAAATACTTCATCAGAAAAAAAATCTTATTTACAGTCAAACAAACAAAAACACTGGTTAGACATGCAGATTTTGGTCAAACAAGTAGTTTGATGTACTTCAAAAGTAGACAAAAAAATTGCAGCATGTTACCTATTATATGAAAACTTTTCTGCATAATTTGTAACTGCGAAATAAATGCACTCCCTGAGTAAAAGCACTGTTTCTCTCCCCAGACATGAACAGCTAATCCATCTCATTTCCAGTAAGGTTTTCTCTCTCATGTGCCAAATGTCCGCAGGACATGACCAATAACAGCCACTCTGAACATTCAGATTTTTATTCCTTCCACCAAAAACATTGATTTTCTCCATTCTTTCCTACAGTGAAAAGTCACTGTCTATTGTCTATTCTCTACCAAGAGGCATAAAGACCTGGGACTGAAGCTGGTATCTTCCCTGCACCTGTAGCCACAAGAACAAGGAGATGTGAAAGTGAGTGCTGCAGTCCACTTATGGGACACTACAGCTTGTGTAAAGTTTCTGTACCGTAAAGACTTTGCAACCTGCATACTGCTTCACTCAAAGTACAGAAATAATTAATGTGCAGAACAATACAAGCTAGTTTAAGGATGAAAGTGAGTGTTGAAATTGTTGAAAAGAGAAATACTTCTTGATGAGTAGACAAAAAACAAAAGCCATAGGGAATGGTCCCTATTTTGAGAAGCAGAAAAGTACATAAGGAAGAAGCTCTGTGTGGGATAAAACATGGTGTCTAATGCCATGAGCCTCTAAAGACCTGAGTATATTTGATATTCCGCCCTAAGTAAACCCACTGAATTGAATGGCAGTCTGCTTACAGTATTAGACACCAGCACCTGGAATTTTAGGAAAAAGAGAAAAGCAATGAAAGGCAATGGGGAAAAACAAGGGTCACAAGGTGAGATATAAGCAGAGAGGCAGGCAGCAACAGAAAGTGATAATAATAAAACATGGGAAGGTTTCAAGTGGACTGAGCTGCAACAGTTTACAGTGGCAGGAACACTTGGTCCATAAGATTAGGAACTGTCTTTTGTTTTATTTCTTCTCGTGCCCTCTGACTCATTGTTGCAATGTGAAGAAGAGAATGTAATGCACCTTGGAAATGAATTAGTTATACAGCTGATTCCTAGCCAATTAGGAAGAAGACTCTCAAAACTCCTCATCTCCCAAAAACATAATTAATGTTGTTTACCCAAAACAAAATTGTGTATAGATGGTGCCAGTTTATCAACTGTAATAAGAATACATGAAGGAACAATGATGAGAGTGATGCCATAGGATGCTGTAAGCTTTTTATAAAATCATTTTTCACTTCAGAAGGAGTTATTTTCTTGTGTAAACAGGCATAAAATTACTACCCAGTGCCCTGCTTCTCATTGATTTCTACTTGGCACAGTTTGCCAGATGCTGTTTGGTCTAAGTGTTGCCTTGACCTCCACTGGTGACGCTGGCCCCTTTTCGCTTTGTGGTGCGGTATTTTCCCAGCAGGGAGGTCCCACCCCTCTAATAGTTCGGTTTCAACTTTTGCTAAAGGCTTGGAGGTTACCCATATGTTGTAGAGGAAGGGCCAGCCTGGCTGGAATTAACTCAGGAGTGGCGTCCAGCTTTGTGGCTGGAGCTGGCCCAGAGGAGATTATAAATGCCCCAAAACTAATTAAATATTTTGTCTCCTGCTGGTAAACAAAAGCGAATGAGGGCAAAAATACGAAATGCCTGATTTAACTAGGATCTGTAAGTAGCTTGACAACAGCAACCCTGAAGTCAGTGATGCATGAATTAAAAGCCCCTAATGGGTCAAAGCTGTTACACAAATGAGACTTTGGTCGATTATCCTTCACTTTATATATTTGCAAAACTGTTACATAAATGTACTTCCTATCAGTTTTCAGAGTGTTTCACAAGAGCATTTCTGGGGTAAGAGCCATGAAGCCCAGATATTTATTTGGAAGCATTCTTAACTTTCACTTTTGCACTAAAGAAATACAGGAAGTAAATATAACCACCAAGAAAATAAAGGTACAAATAAGAAGTGACGGTACTTTCAGTAACATTTTCAAGGATATGAACTGTCAAGTGTTGCTTCACAATTATGAAAGAGAAAAATTCTCTCAGTTAATAACATATCTAGTAAAATTTTTTCAATTCAATTTTCTCAGCTAAGTGCCTTCTTCTAGGCACTTCTATTAAAATATATATATAAAACATATAGAATATATATATAATCAGTTAAATTATTTAAATGCAGAATAATATATATTTAATCACCTAAATTATTTAAATAATGGATCAAATGCTGTTGATATATACAATTCAGATTTAATGTATTCAGTTGTGTAAATCAAAAATCCACTCTCATGGCATTTTAAATATTGTATGTCCATAAGGGCATACTATGTTTTAAAATACACTACTGCAGACTCAGTTTCTTTTCTTTTAGAAATACGTAAGAATTACCACATAAATATCCCATGACAATGTTTTAGAAGGTTAAGTGAAGAAAAGTCTTACAAAAATCCCATTACGAAAGAAAATGTGAATTCTGATTTGATGTTCTGTATACTAATTTCCCATACATGCTTAACTTCATGTGTTTCTGTAATCCTACTGCAGCTAATGGGACTAATCCAGTATCCAAAGGTAAAAATAGCAGTAAGGTTTGATTGTCCAGGACCCCAGTACATAATGCTGTGAACTAGAAAGTGACTTGTTAACGAAAGCAGAGCATTCACCTCATCTGCGAGGGCGTGTGTTCAATCTCTGTATTTTCCATAAGTCCAATTTTACTTGCTTTTTAAAAAAAACCCTTTACAATAAGGTTATCTTTATTTGCTGAAATTTGAAACTTACTGAAAAATGGCAAGGATCAAGTATATGAGTAAAAGAAAAGTAAACCTTAAAACCAATTGGTAGATATATTTACATATATATATACACACACATATAAAATATACAAAATATATATAGATCTCACTTCATTTTTATTGTACTTTACCATTAGATTTTTACTTTACAATTTAACTGTTATGCAAATTAAGTAATCCTCAATCAGTTCAAGTAGAAGTTTATACTAAGGGCTGATGTTGCAATTACTGCTTTCCAAATTAAGGAGGAACTCTTGTAGCTCTCTTGGTCTGTGCCCTGCCCAGACAGCTGAGAGCCCATGCACACACTCATATTCCACATCTGCTCTTTTGTCTGGATGAACAGCAGGACGCCACAGAGGTTTCCCCATCAAAAGAAAGGCAATTCTAAAAGATTAAGATGTTCTAGTTAGGCACATGGTAACATTTGATGTTTCGGATTTTCAGCTCTCCCAAGTGTCACATTTGCGAGCTCTCACAAATTGGATGTGATGGGTGTATTCTAAAAGCTACCAGGAAAGGCAGTTGTGAATAAAGAAACACTTAATGTCATGCCTGCTAATAGATAGTACTGGGCTTAGAATGCACAAAGGACAATGTTTCCCATCAGGTACAACAGAACAAAGTGATAAGCCATGGCTAGAACAGCAAAAATCTCACTTCACCCCATGTATAAAGCAAAAGGACTGAACATTTGAAATCAAAAAGCTTGTTGTTTGTTTTTTACTCCCATGAAGCTAATTGCTTCTTTTAATTCCTAATTATTTCAGGATTTCAAGAGTCTTGAATGTCAGCATTCTATAGGATTTCACTGTAGTTTTCTTTTGAATTACACGAACTTGAGGATGGGAAAGTTTTCCCAGACAATTATTATCACAGTGGAAATTTCAAATTAGAAGTTGTAATAATTTTTTACAGAAGTATTTTCAGCCACTTCCCTTATACAAGTTTCCTTGTTTCCATACAAAATAAATTACACAATCATCCTCATTTAATTGCATACATCATCGTTTATGTCATCAACTACTCATGGACTTCAACTCCAGCAAAAAATGCAGGAAGGCAGCTCTATTTCTGTTGCAGCTGGCCTTATTCACATATAATTGAGAAGCAAAAAGATACATACTACTTTTTTCCCTTCTAATTTATAAAAAATGTCTGAGCACAGTAATAATTATATTTGTGTAATTCAGACTCAGTGAAAAATGTCTCAAATAAAGCTGCTATCAGTTTGAAGAATTAGGGATGCTTTTAAAGTGAAACACTAGGAAAACTTTTGAGGAATATGGGTGACAAAACAGGAACATGTGTGCCATGTAGACAGGGAACACAAGCTTGTCTCCACTTTTTTCAGCAAGGCTGTTTTCCAGAAATGGTGTTAATGTTTTCTCTCCCAAAGCAATAAGGTCTCAATACATTGCACAAGGCCTTTGCATAGGTCCAGTTGGAAGAAGCATGCAAGAAAATTTCTCCTAGTAAGAAAAGACTGGCATAATCAGTCTCAGGTCTCACCAAAAGAATAACATCTGAAAACAACTGAGGAGGGGAAACAAACACCCAGAACTTACGATATCTCCTACTTTTCCTTGGCTGGCAGGAAAGGCTAACAGAAGCGATAAATTCATATAGTACTGTTCTAAGGATCAAGATCCCACTTTCTTTTTGTCCATCTCAAAATACAAGGGCACAGCACAACTTAATCCACACTCCCCTTCAGCAGGAAATGTAGCAAAGATTACACCTCCTAAAGTATAATTCCCTTTGGAGCGCTTCCTGGAACTGACTGTATTATTCTTCAGTCGGTGCTAGTGCTTGATAAGACAACCGAAACCTTTGTTAAGAACTTCCAAAATTCAATAGAAATACCAATTAACTGGTATTCTGTCTGGAACTAATTTAATTCAAAGGTGTCGTCTAGTACCTTGGGATATGGTGTGTTCTGCTTTGGAGAGAATCAATCAGTGAGAGATTGATGAAGGGGTGGTGAGGTCAGGTTTGCAAATACAGAACCATCTGCAGAGTCTCCTGGGTTGGTACCTGCAGCATAGTAATTTACAGGAGCAGGTGTTTCCTTTTAATCTACATTTTTTTTCTGCTGAAATTGTAACTCTATTGAAAAAGTGCCTGCAGTTTTTTATTAAGAGGGTACTTTGTTCATTTTTGCTATTAGCTAACTACTGAAAGGTTTCCAGAAGTTTTAATGCCCATCATCCTTAAAAATACAGTTAAGAGGCTGTGATGTTAAACATGGAAGTCAATTAGACATCTTCAGAAAGCTGCTACACATAAACATAATAAAGCCCAAAAGTCTGTTTTTAAAACAGAATTATATTGTTCAGGAATGAGCCACTTCTTCCCAAATATGGGTGACTGAAATTATCATAGTTGTTAAGATTACAATTTCTTTCTGTTTACAGCCATAAATAATTATGGAGAAAGGAAGCTTTCTGAAACAGAAAAAAAATTTCAAGACCTCCAGATGGAATTTCCCACCTGAGTTGAGCTTGGTAGGATGGGCACTCTGGTCAATCCCCTTTGGTTTGGATCCAAAGCATGGCAAAAGGTCAGTAGAGAATATATTTGAATTCAAACTCAGGTTCCTGGGTTTGTTGCACCTCACACCCTGCTCCAGCTCTACTATGATCTACATTATCTCTTCTCTGGCCTAACATCTTTCAACCCGACTCCCACATCATCCAAACTGTCTTTGCACCATTGACATCAACTGGTGGCAAACAGGGACATTCTGCCCTTCAGGGTTTGAACAGTGCTCACATTCTGCAGTTTCTACACAGGCATTACACCTCTTGCTTGGCACAAACCTCCTTCATTTCCTTAAAACTTCTGCCTCTTCACAATTCTAGAGAATTGTTCTGGAGAATTTTCCTTGGATTTGCCTGGTGTATCTTATCTACTCTGCAACTCTTAACAGGACAAAAATGACATACAGAAAAGTAGTTTCTTGGTTTGCATGTATCACCAAAAAAAGTCACAGAACACTGCAAAGTGAGTAAAACTTGGGTTTATATGAATCGCAGCATTAAAACCCAAGGAACATCCTTCTTTGCCAATCAGTGAGGCAAAACCCAAGTAAAAGTGCACCTCTCACTAAAGAAACCAATCGAGTTAGAAATGTTTATTTTTAAATATTCTGTTTTAGACATTAAATCTAAATGTCTTAGTCTAAAACAAACTTCCTAGGAAAAAAAACTATATACACTATTGACTATCTGTCATATACCAGATTTTGTTCTTTCACTTTCCTGTTCTTTGGAAATTTTTATTTATGGTTGACAGTAAATGTCAGGAAATAAAAGGACAATGACTCAGCAATTGATAAAAATCCCTTGTTCTGTGTTTTGTTTAAGTCTCTTAATTAATTTCAAGACAGATTTACTCCTCTGGGGGAAAAAAATAGATGTGAAAATCAAATGTGCTTAATTGGCAGATTTTTTCAGTTTTTAATTGAACTAAATTAATTTTTACCTGACCAAGCATCGCTCTTTATTTTAATTTAGGGGATTTTTTTACTTCTGGGAAGGTTCCCTCTGTTCCTGGTGTGCTTCCCTGTCATTCTGATGAATACTGAGACGAAGAAATCTTTCCTTTCCCACAAATAACTGCCTCATCTGTTGTTAATTTCCCATCCCATCCCTTATGGAACACATGGCTCCTTTCTATGACCTCTTGCTGTGTGCACATTCATGAAGTCTTTAATTTCCTCCTGCAAAATTTTCCAAATTTAATAACAACTTTAAATGTATGTTTTCTGTCTATTCTCATCTAAATAATACAAAAGAAATGCAAAGCCTTTTCATGAATCCTTTAAGCAAATCTGGTAAACGGCTTATTGAATAAAAAAATGGCTTCCCATTTTCTTTACAACCCTTTTAGCTCGACATTCATTTCCACAGCAATAAACTTGTATGTTTTCTGTTGCTCACTAATGTTTCTTGTTTTGCCTCCCTCCTCATGGCTATGTGCTTTCCTCCTGGCCCCTACATGAGCAGTGCCTCTGCAGAGACACACTTTGCCAAAGAAGCAAAATAAGCAAATGTGCATTTAAATGTTCATGTCTGGGCTGTTGAATGTAGCCGTGGATTTACTCCAGCCTTACAGTGGCCTGAAACTTCTGTTGGACAGTCTCACAATAAATAACACTCAAGTGCACAGGAATTTTTGGAATTGTATTTCCCTTCACGTAATTTGCTCTTGGTTCAACACATCTCTATGCCACCAGTCCTAATTAAGAGAGCAGCACAAAACAGTTCTGCAAATCCTCTGCACCAGAAACACTAAACAAATCCTTTACAAAAGATGTGAAACGAGGCCACACAAATTCTAAATAATCTTTAAGTTTGCACAACCTATTTTTCGTACTGGGAAAAACAGAATTTGTCACAACAACTAATTTTCTTTACTGTTAACTGAAAATGTGCAATATATTAAAATAAATCTTAGTGAATAATCAGGATCACCAGGTCAGCTACACAACATTTCATGAGAATAAAGTTGCTTCTCAGAAAATAAGTGCTCTTTTTCTTGCCACTCTCAGCAGCCTTACTTGTTTTGCATATGGTTGCATGTTTAATTAGCAATCTTTCTGTAAGTGTCTGCAATTAGACAATGATGATTAATAAAATAACTCCTTTAAAGCTCCATTTAGGCAGCAGAACTGCACAATCAGGTATAATTAATTCATCATTAATAAATCATGGTTGATTAACTAATATGTTGATTACAAACACATTACTGCATAGCCTCCCACCTGAGCTCTGGTGATTTTTCTACCCTGAAAAGAAACAAAGTAGTAGTAAACTATTAAAAAAAAAAAAGCTTTAAGCAGCAAAGATATTTGTTTGGTCAGGAAATTTATGTAACAAGCCTTTTTAAAATGTATGGACCTTGTTCATTATTAGTCCTCTTGAGTAAAAGAAATAATTGTACTGTCTATTTGTTAAATGTGGATGGGTGAACAATAACTGGTTCTTTAGTTCATTTATATTCCTAAGGAAGGCTTTTTTTCCACAAGCATCTCCGATTATGGGCCAGATTCAGTCTTTGCCTAAGGCAACAAGAAGAATTAAATGCAGCACCACAAGGCTGCAGCACTGCTGCTCCAGAAGATCCAGGTCCCCTGCCAGAAAGGGAACAATCCGAGCTGTGGCTAGAGGAGGCCAAGGCTAAAGCTGCCGTAGCAGCCGGGCTGCTGAGCTGCCTCCACAGCTGTGATTTGCACCTGATAATACATCCACATTTATAAATCATATTTCAACTCCACAAACTTCAGCAAGACTGAATACAGGAGAAGAACGTGCATTTCCATTTGGACTGCTTTTGCTTGCCACCTAGCCCCTGAGCTGAGTAGTGCATTTAAATCACTTTTTTGGTATGTTCTTTGTAGCTGCTGGAGATAGAAAGTTCTGTTTAAGTTAATTCTAAGATTCTCACACTCTTACTACTTGTCCAGCTACTTGGACTTAAGTAAGATGTAAGTAACAAGTTCTGATAAAATTCAAAGTAAATGGAAGAAAGGGAACTTGGCACAGCTAAGTTCCTCATGATTTATAAAGGGATGACATCCAACTGTTCCCATAGTATGAGACTGTCTTTTGAATTCAAAACACTTCACCCAAAATATTGCAAAGAACTAAAGCAAAGCTTAGGAGAGAAGTGACTTGAAAGGGAAAACAGTTTTAGCTAGAGTAACTGAAAGCTCCATATTCCTAATTAATCCAGTGAAAGACAACATCATGGTAACAAAATCTAAAGCAGCATACTTCATGAAGATTATACAAGAAACGTTTAGTTTAGGAGAAAATTTTCAGGTTTGGAAAAGTAATCGACATTGCTGTAACCAATAAAGTTTCCTTTCAGATCTTAATCAGCTTTTATGTGCATCACAACGTCAATCTGTTAAATCTTTCTTCTAAACCTTTAATTAAAAGTATCGACTAAGCATTAGTGCTATGATCAAAGGCAATACCATTCAACTTTGAAAAATACTGTTCATAAAAGAGAACCACAAGGTACGTTTCTAAACCATTTATATTTTTTCATATTTTAATTCAAATAAGTTGATGAACATGGCTATCATTTCAATATATAGCAGAGAAAATACCACTTTTTTAAAAAATTAATTCAGATGTCATGAAAAATTATCAACATGGGAAATGTTTGATTATTTTATCAAACAGGTGTTTACAGTTTAATCCAGGAAGCAGTAAGGGCTTTTAACATGGAATTTGGAAATCAAGAGAAGAATGATTTAAAAGCAGAAAAATGAGATAGCTGCACTCAAACATTTTCATAGGTCAGTGTACATAGGAAGTGGCAAGATGGAAGTGAAGAATACCAAGGACCTTGAAGATCAGAAGTGAGTACTTTCAAGTAATTTTAAAAATGGACAATGAGTAATCTAAGACTTTTGAGAACAGTAGTGATTCACTGCCTAGAGCTGAGACAAAACCATCATAATCAGAGTATCATGGAGATTAGTGATTAGTGAGAGGAGAGGGAGATTGGTGTCAATTCCTTCAGAAAATCAGGTTTCCTTTTAATACAACAGCAGTTTGCCCTGCAATGTCAACTCTTCCGTCATTGCGCACGGAAATCTTCAACTCTCCTCCACGGCGGGAACATTGAAAAGCTAAACAGAAACAAGAGCCCAAAGTTAAAAAAGTCGTGTGCATCACAAATTATTTAAAAATCCATGAAAACTCAGGGAAAGGAGGCTTCTGGCTCCAGAAAGCAAGCAGCACCAGGGACACCCTGGATGAATTGCCTTTATGGATGAAGGTCAGCTCAGGGTATATTTCCAGCTTGAACTTGCCTACTGAGTCTGACAAAACTGCTACTTAATACAAGCAGTGAAGTGTAGTTTGCTTTGTTGTAGCAAATTAAGTTTCTTCTGTGTATCTAAGAAGTCTTGAATTCACCCTTCACGGGATACAGTTTGTGGAGGGAAGAAGGAAGAACACCAAGTGTTATCTGCATGCAAATAAATACCAGTTTACTAGCACTGAACACCCAAAGTTGATGCTACACTCAAAGAACGTGCCTGGCTAAAGGGTGAATAAGCTCACAAAGGCAGTGGGAAAAGTCTACAAAGAAACACAGATCCTGCTTCATCTGTCACAAACTGATGCCAAATTCTTACAGAGGCAGCAGCAGATAATGATTTATAGAATCCTGAAGATATAATTTAATACAACTGGATAAACTTGAAGTAGAAACAACCTTCTGCTTGTAATTAATTAGAGAACTAAGCTTTTGCCTGAACTGTTGAGTCCTACACAGGTGGGATGATAATGTTCACTTAGCATGTGGAGTCTCTAACTTGTTTCAGCAGCCTCATTTTAGTTGCACGGCTTGACCAGAAAATGGTCTGGTTCAGATGGCATTTAGAAAAGGTTTGAGTTTCGAGCAGTGTTGCTTTTGTGAAAGGCTCTAAATGGATGAAGAGGCAATAATGCTCACTCTCCTTACTCAATGAACTTCCAACTGCTCCAGAAACTGTGCAAAGCTAAAGGGCACATTTTTCCTCTCAAACCCACAATTTATAAATTGGGTAGAGGTTGCATTCAGATCCCAACAGAGCACAAGCTCTCTGATGGCATATATTCGGTATGCTTTAAAACTATTTCTCAGCCACTGCTACTAAGACAACTCTCCTTTGATCAGGAGATTAGATCCTCAGACAAAGCAAGCACTCTAAAAGAGTGGAAACAGGAGCTATTTAGAGATTGAGATTGATACTTTCTGTTCTCTTCCATTTATAGAACCATGGGTTGTTTTTAACTTGTCAGAACACCATCTATGAATGGAGTAATGCTTTAACTGAATATTTTAGACTGTTGAAGATCCAGGCCTGCTAAAATTGATCAAGTATTATTTCCAGGTGTGAAGACACACCTAAGCTATTCCACTCCAACCTGCTAGCAGATTTAAATAAAAGAGATTAATTATTCCAGCTCTTCAAAGGTTGGTTTGGTTTTTTCTTCTTTAAATGTTCAAACAGAACTGGCTCTTTCATGTCAGGATTACTGAGATTGTTTTGATATCGGTCCATTTTATCTTATTTTTAAAGAAAATAAGAAAAGTTTAAAGAAACTTCCAAAGCAGAAGAAAAGCAAAAAATAACCCACAAAAGAAATTTTTAGCCAAGCTTATATAAAAATATTACTATATTTCTTCCTTCTCTCACACAAAAGCACTGATATTTCACACTATGTCTAAGCATAAACAGGGCTGCATGGAACATTTCAATAACTAGAGGATTTCATTCAAAAGCAATGCCTCTGGAGGCATTTGGGCATCTCTGATGTGCACTCACCTTTTAGATCACAAACTTGTTGCAAGCCTATTCCATGTCTGTATTTGCTAGGAATACCTCATACTATACGCAGATTTTATACATATTTTCTACGAAAACAAATATGTACAATTGTAGAAACAACATCTAACAGCTGAACTTAGAGCCCTGGACTCCTCTCTGATTAACCTGACACAGAGGAAAGTTTAGAAGCAGCCACAAGGCCTGTGAGATTGAGTATGCTGATATCACAGTGTCACACACCCCTGCATTCACACATCAGCTGGTGGCCGTGTACTAACATTATCCTGCTGTGTTGGAGCTCCTTACCAGCCTAGATGTAGCTCAACAACCACTGCTTACAGAATTTAAGGACTAATGGAATTTCTTCATAATGTCATCAATGACATCGACTTAGGAAGAAGTGACACTCTTGTAACAATATTCATTTTTTTAAAAAAGTAGTATTTTTTTTTTAGTTCCTAAACCCTATAGAGGAATGCTGAAAGAAGCACTTGTTCCTTACGTAGGTGAAATTAAGATCTCCAAAACGTTTTTTTATTCTAAGAAAGAAGGTGGATAAATCTGGTGATTGATAGAGGGAAACACCTCTCCTTTGAAGAAATATTACACTTGTGCACAAATCTGATGTTGTCAATCTATATGTTGAGATTACTCGGAAAAGATGAAAGCCACAATTAAAACTCTTGACTTCATAAGAATTCAAATTAGCAAAAACTTAAATACAGGTAGATTTATTGTACCTTAACGAAGCAACAGCTTCTGTCTTTTTATGTGTTTTGTTGTCATTGGTAATGGTGGTGGTAATTTTTGTTTAGTTTCTGCCCCCCCAAAAAACAACTCTTAAATGCTATAAACCTGTTCTATACTGGAAGAAATCAAAAAAGTTAAAAGCAGTAACAAGACAAAAATTTCCCCACAAATTAATACACTTGTGTGAAGTAAACAGGTATAGCAAGATTCCCCTAGCTTAACCTGAGATTAAAAACTGTCCTCGATAAACCCTTTCTCATCACAATAATTTGAGAAGTCCTCCCTAATTTGTTTGGTTATATGGAATTCTTTATGCACATTTATAAATGTTACCTTAGAAATATGAAAACAATGTGAAGGGCTGGTACACAGTTGTTATACCCTGCATCCATTAGCAACTGTGAAAGTCTATACATCTCATATGAGAGATTATAATTTTCATACATTGCAGAGACTCCTCAAATGAAAGAAAGGCAAGGACTTATACAAAGCCCTGATTTAACCAGCAGCTTAAACTCAAGGACACGTACCCAGCTTCAAGAAAGATCATAAAGTATTTCACCATGTAAAAGTACTGGAAAATCCTCTTTGTAGTTAGTGGGCGTGGTTGTTTTTTGACAAGTCAGTCTAAAAAAAAGTAGGAAGAGAACCCAAACACAGGAAATTAAGTCTGATGCTTCAGTGGAGCTGCAGCTGACCTCTTCCTAAAGGTCTCAATAGCCAGAGAGATCTGACAATAGATTTAATGTTCCTCATTTTTATATTATTTTGTATGTAATCTGTTTGGGAACTAACAGTTCCTTCACTTTATGGAAGAAATTCTTCCTTTACTCTTGCAATAAAAAGTATCGGATATTACAGAAGCTACCCCAGAGGTTTCTAAAAAGTCCAAAGATGCTCTTATTTATTAATATTTGGTGATATGGAATGTCCGTGAATGCCAGCTATCTTTTCCAAATAATCTCATTAGTAATAGAATTTGCCAAGTACTACCTGATACCCCTCAGATAGACACATGTAAGGAAAAGTTATTTCTCATAAACATATATCAAATTAACCTGTCCTATTTAAAACAGTTTTGTATGATTTCTACCATAGAAGAAGTTTGAGGACATATATGCATGGAATATGAATTTTAAAAAAAACAACACAAACCTATCTTATGGACAGATAGGACTTTTTTTGTGCTAGACACATTAAAGAAACTGATTACAGCATTAATTGCCTTGGCTGCTTGAGCTAGTTTCTCTAAAGTGGTAACAGGACAGTACACACAAAATACATGAAAATGCAAAACAGGTATAAAGTGCCAATTTTAAGTGCAGACAGAATTCCAGTCTGAGTACTTAAAGAAGTAGTGTCTATAGATGGCATGGAGAGTTTAAATTCCACACTAACATCCAAAATGTCGAAATCTTCTGAGAAACAGCCAGTCCGTAAGGACACATAACCAAAGGCACTTTTCATCTTCAGAAAATACGTTGAGATTTCCCCCCCACACACCTCCCAAGATTATTTAAGCTATCACAGATTATTGTGTGGTGTAAATGCAAATGCAAGATCTTTGGGACAGAATGTTAAACCTTTCCTTCAGACCATGATGGAAAAGGTCTTGTTCATGATGGATCCTTTACAGACCTTCCATCCTCAAGAAAATCCATTTTGAGATTCATTTGACCAAATACAGGAAGGCTTATATTCAGGGTAGCTGTTTGTTCAGAAAAGTGTTTACTTTTATGGACAAAGAACGTTATTAGATCAAGTATCCAACCTCTGTTCTAAATGTGACCAAAGGCTTGTGTGCAGAATTGCCCTGGGTCCCCTCTTGGGGAACCAGGTAGGGGACGAGGGTATTTTGTATTGTTTCCCTTGTTCTTCTGTTCTCTGGCAAAGCACTAGAAACATGAGAAGCCAGGAGTCACCTAATACCTCTTCATCTAGCATTGTCATATATTAATGGTTTCTCTTGATTTTTTTCCACCAGGTTCTTAAGTTTCTTGCTTAATAACAAAGATGTGATCTAATAAGCATATCTCATTGATTGAATCAACACATAAAAACCATCAACTGAGGTTCACCACGCTTCAGTTATGATGAAAGGCCATGAGAACTAAAGTCCAAAAGCCAAGATCAAAAACTAACTGCAGAGAGTTATGATCCAGACATCAACACTTCAAACCCCCCAGGGCATGGTGTGTCATGGTGGTGGACAGGAAAGAAAGCAATTTCTCAAAGATTATCTCACACACAAAATATTACATAATATTCTATTCATCTTGAGGAAATGGATAGGGAGTTATTGCTACAGTTTGGATTGCAGTAGTAATACAACCTTTCCTTTACTAGTGAGTAGATTTACATAAATTGACAGCTTTGCAATAAAACAGTTTATCTTACCAAGCATTTCCTTCTTCCCCAGCTGCTCTGACCAGTAGCTGCTTAAAACAGCATGTGCAGATCCTTAAAAGAAATTGGAAAACAAAGTAGAGAATTAAATTATAATCACTACTTTACAGAGTAAGCATAGTCAAAATGTAAATATCATCAATCAAGGGCCACGTGTGTTTAGAGTATAAAAACCTAGGAGTTTGCACAGCAGACAGAACTTAAGGCTTTAGAATTTCAATTATTTATGGCAAAGCAGTATTACTTCCACATCATCTAGCTTCAATGGAAATCTTGCTTAGATAAGGCATCATCATTAGCCACAACTCTCAGCTGACTAATAATTAACCTGTAATGAAATGGTACCTAAGCAAAGAACACCATCCTTAGGCAATCATCACCACACCGAGTGCATCACACAACAGACAGCAACACATCTTGCTGCCCTAAGTGCACAGCTAGCTGAGTTCTCAAAGGCCTGAGAACAGAAACAGTAAGTGTCATGAAACTAGACAAGATCTCAGCTGAAATATGTAGGAAAAACCCCCAACAAACAAAAATCCAAACCACCACCACAAAACAAAACAAAACAAAACAAAAAAAAAAAAAACCACCAACAAAAGTGGATATAAATTTCCACTGCAATACTCATCCAATACTGACCTCGTCTTTCACTTTTCTCTAACTGGAATACTTGAGGGAAAAATATCTGAGAAAGACACAAGAATATGTGGCCTAATGACAGCAAGAAACTGATTTGATTTTTTCTGAATGAGTTGGCCTCAGTCATGAAAGATTTTGACGAGCAGTCCTTCTATCTATATAAACCAGTAATTTATAAGAGACTCCAGAGTACAAAAACAGATTAATGGATTTTAGTAAGAACCTTTGAACTGAACTGAAACAAAAGTATGAGTTGCTTATCATACAAACACATACCTGTAACAGGGTCTTCCAGAACTCCATACCAAGGTGCAAAATATCTGGAGTAAAAATCATGGCCTTTTCCACTAGAATTTCCCTTAACAGTGAGTATGAGTCCTTTCACTTTTCCGGTCTTTTCAGCTGACAAAAAGTGTTGTGCACTCACTTTCAATTCTTCCAACACAGACCTTGAATATAATTATTAAATTTTAATAGCCCATATTCTTCATTTTACATGAATGTAAGTATTGAAAAGAAAAATAAAGCTATAGAATCATCTTCTCTATAATTCAAAACCAGCCCTAAAATACTAGGGGAGACAAGATTCCTAGCATTGTCCTCCCAATGGTATTTGACAGAAAATTACCCTGAATCTAATACACTCTGAGTGAACTCTGGAAAAATGCTCAAGCCATGCATTTCCTATTTATTTCTGAAACAGAGCATCCTGAAATATTAGCCACCAAAAAAAAAAAAAAGAAAAATCACACTTTGTTTCAACATTTTAATCATTGAAAGAATTATCGCCTCACTACAGAATGTACCAAGTGCTCCACCTCCTTTCAGAGCAAGCAAATAACTAACATCATTCAGGTCTTCATGGCATTCTAAAGCAGTCTACAACTGTCTGATACTTCCGTACAAAATAGTCTGAAAGAATGAAAATAGTTAAGTACTCAGCTGAGAATATTTCTCCCCATTACCTCAGACTTTAACAATGAATTAGGCCAAACTTCAAGTTCACAATTATAGTAATTCGGCCTGATTAAAGAAGTTGTGTTTCAGCAGTAAATACCTAAATCATACTTGAATTAACAATGAAATTCAGCTGAGATTAACAAATGCTTTGGACTAATTTGAATTGAAATTTCCTCTCTAAAGCTACTTATGGGGCTCTTAAGCATGTGTAAGCAGATTACAGTCCAATGGAAGTAAGAATCCCTGGCATTCTGTCAATGTGCCCTGAACTGAAGCAGGACTCCTAACTTCCTGCTAGGTTACTGGATCATTTTTGGACTCAGATGGATGGGAAAAATACACCATCATTTAAATTGTTTCCTACATCTCCTTCTCTTGAAGACAGATTTCAGAATGATCTTACTCAGCTTGCAGCTTCAATAAGTTCATATTAAAAAATAAAATAACCACTTTACACAGAAATTTAAAACAGAGGGTTTTAATCTCCACCTGATTTAAAACTAGATAGAAGAGCCTAATGTGTAAGGAATAGAGATTAAACAAGCCAACTCAATTTCTGCACTCTTGATTGAGAAAACTGAAAAAGCAAGACACCTTTCGTAAGTATCACTGAGGCGGACTAAGAGTTTCTTTGTGTCAGGAGAGTAACGGAGATCTTGAACAATCATGTCACCAACGGCTGCCTGGTGGAAAATGTAAAGAAGACAGAGAAAAAAACCATCATCACTTGAATATAAAATATTATTTCCTTAGCATTTCTGTGAAGCACATTCCCTGCTAGAAGAGGGCTTATGCAAAGTCTTCCATGCAACCCTCAAGTTCCTGCAAGCAAGACAAGCAAATGCACCAAGTGCATTAATGGATATGGCTCAGTTACAAGCTCCATATATGTCTATTTGGAAACAAAATCCAGGATCTAGAGGAGTGCAAGAACACAGACTGCCCCCTAATGCACACAAAAGGCTGAAAATGCCATTGAAATAAATATTGACACTTCGGTCAATGGTAATGGGAGACACAGGTTCAGCTGCAGCATTTTGGAGAATTACATTCCCTGACCTACTGAGTCATTACTCAGAGCTTTGAAGTTTGGTGTTTCAAATTCAGGAGTACATCAGGCAGTGCCTTGTCACCATTTTTTAGCCATTTTAATATATAAAAATAAGCAAAGCTATTATGAATGTTTTTCTAAGACAACTGATAGATTCTTTTTTTACCTTTATTAATTCTTCTACTTCCTTAAGTTCCTGAAGAAAAAAAAAAAAACGCACTGTAAAAAATGGGATATATATGTATCTATCTATGCAACTATAGACAGACACATATACCTACATACACATACAAACACATACTTTCCTTGAAAACCTATCATGAATAAAATTTTGACTGACCTGGGGGTAGGCTGCGTAAAGCGGCAAGTCCAGGACAATATGATCTTTCACTTGTCTGGCCTTTAATTCCCCACTCAGTGTCACAAATGTGAGAACTGAATTTGTATTTTCTGGAGAGAAGACATTGCAACATTATCAAACATAAGAATTTTAATCTAAATTATTATAGCCCTAGGAGTAGCTCAGTACACTCAGAAAAAGTTAGTTATGCAGCTCAAATATATCTAGAGTAAGTCTGTATTCTGGGCAAAATTCCCAACTAACTCAATAAATCTGCTGAGGCTAATAAACACAGCAATGGTCACGGAATCCTTCCTGCACATGCCTAGAATGAATGAGAATGTCCTTTTAACAGAAAGAGCAATATTCCCTATTCATCAAATCCTACTCTACCTCTCCCAGGTGACATTTGCATATTTGGCACTTTTCTTAAACAAGAGTAATAGTAGGGCATTGAAATCAGAAGGTAGGCATCAGACTACAGCCTTGTAACGACAGAGCAGTTGTAAAAGGCAATACCCAGGGTATCTCCATTTGTGTTCCATAAATGTTCTGAATGCTCAATTGCCTTTTTGTAGAAAACGGAGATGTTAATTAGAAGTAAATGTTCCAAAAAGTTACAGTAATGCATAGTCTGTAAACATACTTTGTACGTGAAATAACACAGCAGCTGATGCAAGAGTTGCATGACCACAAAGAGGAACTTCATTGGCTGGGGTGAACCATCTGAGCCCAAAGCAGGAACCTTGAAAAAATAGAGTCTATTTAGTGCTGTGAAGTGGAAGAAGTCTATTTCTTCGTTTTGTCTCAACATAGATAGAGTGATGATGTTTCAGTTAATCAAAATGCATGTTACAATCAGTTTTGGTCCTAAACACACTTTTAGGTACCCATTTTGCACTGATTTTGCAGAATAGCTATCCCTTTTGAATCAGGTCAACAACCTTTGCATGCTGCAGAGATTTTTCTTTTTCCTAAATAGGTCTTATTTAGAAGATAAAGCCTCTATGCCCTTGTGTATTATGAAATCCTGAAAAGGCATAGTCATGATCTCTATACACCTGGAGGCTGGGTTACCATTTAGAGGTTATAAATGCTCTTGTTGGTATAATGGAACCTGTATTGGAGCTAGCTCAGTTATGAATTATTTTGCTTAAACCACTACTCAAGTCTGATAGAAGTCTCTAATGTCTACTCACCCTTCATTTCACAAGAAATCATATTTCTATTTGCTGTTTAAAAAATTTGGAACACACATGAACAATACTTGATTTCCTGTAACTTTTGCACATGCATTTCAAGTGAATAATTACCACACAAATGCAACTAAAAGTGGAAAAGAAACAATTTTTTTTTAATCTTTTTTTAATCTCTTTTTTTTAAATCCAGTCTTGTAACTGCCACTGCAGAAAATTAATGCATTAAAGTCAGTCCCCTCTAATGAAAACAAATAGGAACCCAATAAAACCTTGTGGTGGAAACTAACAGCCACAGCAGTGAAGTGCTGTGAGTGAGGGAGGGCCCAGCCCCCAGCTGTGAGCCTGCTCCGCTTGTTAATGCACTGCTCCAAGTGGAAGCTGCAGCTGGGAGCAGGAGCACATGAAGGATCCATGCCCATGCCTGAGTGGAGACAGACAGCTCTGTGACCCAGAACACCTGCCTGGATGCTCAGACATACAGCTGGACTCAGACTGAGAGGACATTGAGTAATCTCATAAATTCACGTGTCCCTAAAATAACGGAGTTGATTGGTTTGTTTTTTTCTTTAATTAATATTAAATTAAACATACTGATCACAAATGCCTGCAAAAACATACACTGTGTCCAGGAGCCCTCACGACACCAATTAATGTTCCAGAAGCAGATGATAAATGGCATTCTGATGTTCCTGGTTCACTCCCACCACCCCTCAACACAGCCAGTCTCAGGTGTAGCTGAGTGACTAAATTTTTTTGAAAGAACTTGTGCACCTCTTGGGCAGCTGTGTGGGTCTGAGGCCACAAGCTAGTCCATTAGATCAAAACCACTTTAATGATAAAGAAGTTGGCATTTTGTATGCTGTCAGATAAGGATGACTTGAAAATAAGTGTGTTAAACATACTGGCAAAGCGCTAACATGAAAAATGGAAAGTATTATCCCTTCTTGCTCCAAGCGATTAGTCTAACCCTAAAACAAATTCCAATTTATTAACAACAGCAGCAAGCAATTATAGTTACTACTATCCTTAATATTTTTAATTACAGTGACTGTACCGCTCCCTGAACAATCTATCAAACAACAAAGATGATAAACATAACTCCTTGATCTGCAGTCTAGGTCCAGACTAGTGGAGTCCCAGCCCCTTGGCTCATTCCACCACACAACTGCCAAGTGAGCAGATTCAGCAAACTGATTCAGCTGAAAATGAATCCACAGAGTGAGTCTGAACAAATTCTGAATCTGTCTGATGTTTTCTGTCTTGCCCAGAGTCTCTCCAGTTCCTCTCCCAACATATCCACATGCCCTACCAACAAACACCAAAACTCCCTCCATTTAAACCAATCAAAGGAGCAGCCTAAAGTGTAAGATTTGGACCACTTCAGAAATCCCAGCTTTGTTGGAAATCTGCATTTTCCAGTATTGGCTGCACAGACATCTTATGAGACTTCAAGACAAACTCAAATAACATTATAGATACCCCAGCAATGATTCTCTGAACAGCCAAGCCAGATTCTACTCACTTTGCAGTCCTGTGCATATGGAATGAGCATGCTCCATCTCTATTCTTCTGATTGTATAAGGAATTATTTCAGGTTATTATTAGTAATAAGGGAAATACTAATTGAAAGATGTCTGCACAGCATTTTTAGGAGACTGTCTATAGACAACTTGCTTATTTAATAAAAGGCACTAAAACAAATGGTCTGAATTATGAATGTTTATATTGTAAAATAAATTTGAGCACAAATACTTTCAAGAATCCACCTGCAATAGCCTTATTATAATCTTAAGATACATCGCAACTTCAAGACTTCGGTTTGCTGTCTTAAAAATTAGCACCATTCCTTATAAATGTACCCACACTGTCCTCCTATTCCTTTGTTAGATACTTTGGAGAGTAAACAGAACCACTAACTTTTGGTAAAGTCATCTTCAGGTTTCAGTTTTCTGATGAAAGCTGTTTCTGAAAGGTTCATTTCTGTTGCAATTTTTTGGTGCAAATCTTCATCCAAGTCCTAGGGATTTAATAACAAATCCAATCAAGAGCAGGCTAAAAAATGCAGTCATTTAATTTTCTATTATAATAAAACATAGATTCAGTTTTAATTCAAAATACTTTCTGAGAGTAAAAAAAACTTTCAGCATAAAAATGGGATAATAATTGTGGTACACAGCAATTTCTAATATCTGCCCTATTAGTTTACAAATTCTTAGACTATGTAAAAAACAAAATCACCTAAAAACTAAACTCAGTCTTTCCAGGAACACAAATCTCTTTTGGTTGTTGTTAAAGTCACACAGAGAAGTTGTTATTACATAACCTAAAAAGAACTACAACTTTCTTTTTACAACTCTGAAAAATCCTTGCCAGCAAGAGGCCTGTAGTGCTGGCAAAGGCCAAGCCGGCTGCTCAGCCCTTACTGCTGTGCCCACGACACGACTCTTCAAAAAACAGGAACAATATGCTCCCTCCGTAGGAGCTGAGAACAGATAAACTAGAAAAAAAATTTAAAAACTGCTGAAGCTCACTAAGTGCCTGTGATTTAAGCCAGTGAACACTGATCCCAAGACACCCAAGCCCCAGGGATTGTGTAACATTCTCCTTGGCCCATGTTCCACTGCTCTTTCCCCACAGTTATGCTGACTGGCCAGGTTTGAGAATCTGATCTTTAAAATACTGAAACTCAAGTGAAACAAAGTACTAAAGGGACCCGGTCTCTCTCTAAGAGATAAAAATTTTCCCTTTTAACTTTATTTACTTCCCTTAATAACTAATCCTTTTCAGTCAATAATCCCATACTACAGATACAAACCAGTAACTGATCAGTACACTACAGCTGCACTTGCAGACTGAATTCTATGCGGTTAAACAACATTCTAACATTTTACAGTACAGTTACATTCCCTTTATCCCAGTAAGAGTTCTGTCAGTTACTGTAAAGGTCCTAAACCAGAACAAAGACCAGTAAAAATGTTGTTAAAAATAACTCTTTTTAATAACACGAAACTTTATTGAAACACTGCCATCCTGTGGCACCTCTGAAACACAGAAAGGGCTGGTTTTGCCATTCTTGCATTTCTCCCGATTTTTTCTGTAAAGCACCTGCTGAGACTCTGGAGGGAGCAGAGAACAGTTGTTTTGCACGGCTGCATCACACTTTCTTGAAGCTTAGAATAAAACGCTGAATTAGGATCTCAGCTTTAGCTGTGACACTAAAGCCTCTACTTCCAGGAATTGTAGAAAAAACTTTTAAATGTCTGCATTCCAAAGTCATCATGCAAGTAAGTAGGCCTCAAGATATCTTAACGGAATAAAGTAAAATTAATATAAAAAATGCAATTAGAAACTCATAATTTTAAAGCAGAGATCATTTTGAGAGTATGTAGATTTTATGGGGCCAAAAATACCACCAAAGAGAGACATTCCCAGTCACACCTTTAGCTGACCTGGTAAGTAGGCAATGAGATTTAGACAGACTTAGGAACATCTAGAAAGGATTCATATTATCATTACAAGCCATTGCCATTGGCTACTTTACATATATTTTCATATTTACAATTCTTATCAGGAGTTACAATACAAACAATACAAGGCTTTTATAAATTTCTAATCCATCTTAATAATTATTTTTGGTAGAAATCAGAACCAGTTAGTATCAACTGTTCACAACACCCAGATGAGGAGGATAACTACTGTCAACTGCAAGAAAACTACCACACAACACTGAAGCAATATAAACTGGTTGTTTAAATTTGGCTAAAGCTGAACCCAACACACTAATGGTAAAAGACTCATACCCAGGTCAGTATCTGTTTTTTCTTTCCAGAGAAAGAGGAAAAATGAAAGAAAAAAAAGGGAGAAAACCCACACCAAAACCAAACCTCACAGTTTAATCCTTCTGTTTTACAGCATTACTTTTCAGATTTCACTCTGAATCCTTCTTAATTCTTCAGAATCTTTATTTTGAATCATTCTTGAAGAAATTAAGCCACTTTTTTACTTACTTCAAAAGAAATCCAGCCTATTCCTTAATAAAATATTTTTAAAAGCCCATAAAAAATTCAAATGTTGTCTTGTATGATATCGTTTTTATGAAAAAAAAGAAGAGCACCCCTATGCTAATTTCTCTGGATTCTGGAGCCACAGCAAACAAGTCTTGAAAGCAGAATTCCCGAGTAAAGAAAGCAAAGACTAATGCAATGCTGAGCACTCAGTCCAAGTACAGAATAGCAAATGTCATTGCAGTACCTCAGAAAACAGTTGAGGCTTTTTAAACTTACATTTTCAAGCAGACAAACTGCCGCAGGATTTCCAGAAAATGGCCGGTTTGTAAATGCATCAACCGTAAAAATTGGGATTTGCATTGTCCTGTGCACCTGTCTAGCCGCAGGCTATGTTCTGCAAGGTACTCTCTAACCTGCTTTACCCCAATGAACAGCAGAACTCCAAGTTAATGTTTCCCCGAGGGCAGGAGGAGTCAGCGGCCCATCCCGTCACTTCCTAGTGCCGACACGGATTGAGACTCCTTCCTAGGCCCCCGGCGCTCTGCACTGATTTTTTTTTTTTTTTTTAATTAAAACAAACATTTTAGCCGCCCTCACCACTAGCCACCGAACTTTTCAACGCGCCCCTTCACCACAGCGCCCGGCCCAGTCTGCCCCGCACTGAAGGAGGCGGGGTCCCGCCCGGCTCGGCACGTTTGCTGAGGAGACGTGGGCAGCCATTGCGTACGCCCACAGCGGGCAACCTTCCTCATTCTCACTCCCTCCCAAAGCTGCGCCGAGGGAGAGGGACACGCTGAGCAGGACACAAGCTCCAGAGCACGACCGACCACCGCCACCGCGGGCCTGAGGCGATGGCGGCCGGAGGCGATGGCGGGGCACGCGCGCGCCACACCCCCACCTTGGGCCGCGCGCGCTCCCGCTT
The DNA here is from genome assembly GCF_965178545.1 of Coloeus monedula. Lineage (NCBI taxonomy): Eukaryota > Metazoa > Chordata > Aves > Passeriformes > Corvidae > Coloeus > Coloeus monedula. The sequence continues at coordinate 4,724,071 of NC_138788.1, read as the reverse complement.
GGCGCCAAAACGAGCGGCGCCGGCCGCGTGACCGAGGGAAGAGCGCGCACGCGCTCGGGCGGCCCCTCGGCAGAGGAGGCGGTGAAAGGAAAGGGCGGGAACGCCCCCTCCCCTACCCCGCATGCGCCGTCGCTCCCTTTCACCATCCCCCCGCTTTCCCCCCGTGAATCGCGCGTGCGCGGGAGCTGCCTAGGCGGGTGTGAAGCGGCGCGCGCTGCCAGTATCGCGATAGTCGCGCGGCCCGGACGCTCCGCTGCCCGTGGGCGCTGCGCAGGTGTGGGGCCCGCCGGACGGCCGGGAGTGAGCGAAGAGGCGCGTCCTGCCCAGCGCGAGCGGGTGCCGGGGCAAGGCCAGGGGTGCGCGAGAGGCTCGCGGTGAGCGGAGAGGGCGAGCGGGCCGAGCGAACGGCGGGGGGGCCCGCCCGGGGAGGGTTCCGCGGGCGCGGGGTGGTGACGGGGGGAGCTCTGGGCCCGCTCGGCGCCGGGTCGGGCCCGGCGCGCGCCCGCGGGCGGGGGAGGGGGGAGGCGGTGCGGAGCCTCGTTCCCGATCGCGGCCGCCATTTTGAGCGGCGGAGCCGAGGACGGCGGCGGCGGCGGCCCCAGGAAAGCCGTGGGCGGGGGTCTTGGGGCGGTGAGGGTGCACGGGCTGGGCGGCGCAGCACCTCCGAGGCAAGAGGTGGGCAGCGGGACGCGACGGGGGGCGCGGTGGTATCGGGGCAGGCGGGGGGCGGGCGCCCCGGGGAGGCGCGGTAAATGGCGGCGGGGAGCAGGCGAGGGGTCAGGGCTGCGGTGTCGGGAGGACGGTGGGAGGCGGGATCGCGATGGCTCCGTGCCTGACGAGGCGGCGATGGCGGCTCCCTTTGTGGGACGGTGGCGGTGCCCCCCCCTTAACACGCCCTCGTCTCACGCACACTCCCCCGCCGCCCCCGGCTGAGGGCAGACAAAGGAAGGCCTTGTGGTTCCAGCCCCTTTCTCAACTGTTACGCTCCAAGAAAAAAAAAAACAAAAAAAACCCAGAAAGCTTTACGGAGCGGATGTGAAATGTACTCTTAGTAAATGCCGAGCTTTACGTGCCGTGCCTGCCCACGTGCTGCCCGCCGTCCACGCGGTGCTCCCCAGTGGCAGGGCTTAAATCCCCGTGGTGGGTGCTTTAGATACCATTGGGATATGTTTAGACGCAAAGTTTGAAATCGGGAACAGAAATAAAGCTCATGATCCATTATGCTAGTTATCCAAATAAACAAAACCCACCAGGTTTCTTTTTAAGGGAGGAACTTAAGCATGGGTGGAATCTCAGTGGGTTTTTTTAATTTCTATTTCGTTGGGGTTTTTTAGGATTTAAATTAAATAAAAGATGGACTGGAGTGGAAAACACAATGGGCCCAATGATACAACCAATGACGGAACAGTGGTACGACTCCGAGGCCTGCCATTTGGTTGCAGCAAAGAAGAGATTGTTCAGTTTTTCCAAGGTACCTCCAGTATAGTCGGAGTGTAGTGGGTTTCTTTAGAGTTTTCTTGTATCTTTTATGTAATGTTTTGTACATGTTTAATACCTGTTAATGGGGTGGATGGGGAGGGATTGCGCTAAATTAGTTTGTCTTAAGTAAGAATTATGTTCTGTAAATGAACCACAGATAACCACAGATGTAGTAGAACACAGAATATATCTAATCTAGTCGAGGTGGGAAACATACTGTGCATATTGGGGTAACCTGAATGTTAGCATTTGGATCAGTTAAATTGCTTGATTGGTAGCTATATTTTCTTCGTGTAACTTAGGTGGTTGTATTTTTGCATAGTCTAAACAGAAAAGAAGTATGGCTAAATCCATAAATGTTTAATGAAAGATCATGGGCTTAAATTGTTGGGTGATGGGGGAAACAAGGTGGTTTTCTTTTTCGTTGTTGTTGTTTAGATATGCTTTAAGTATTTGCTACAGATGGGAATGTTTCAGCCTTTAACACTGTTCCCCTTGACGGGGTTATTTGTCCTTGGGTTAAAGGGTTGGAAATCGTGCCAAATGGGATAACATTGACGCTGGACTACCAGGGGAGAAGCACAGGGGAGGCCTTCGTGCAGTTTGCTTCAAAGGAGATAGCAGAAAATGCTCTGGGGAAACACAAGGAAAGAATAGGGCACAGGTGGGGATGGAGAGTTTGGGATGGTGTTAAATCTTTATTTTTTGGGGGTTGTGGGTCAGTAATGCTTTTGGGGGGTTGGGGACCATTGGGGAATTGGCTGTTTTTAAGAATTTTTGTAACTGATCCTAAGTTAACTTGGGAAATACAGTAGATTTGGGGGGTGGGGGAGACAGTATTGCACTGGGTAGTTTGCTAAACTCAGAAAATTGTTTCAATCGTTCTTATGTAGGGTAATTTGTGATAAATGCTGCTATAGCCAGACATTGTTTTTCAACAGTATGTTTCTCATACTGGAAAGACATGTTTTAAGCTTAATTTGTACAGCTAGAATTTTCACATAGTAATTTCTGCCACTGTAAAGTGGGTTTTTTTTAATACACTTAAGATTCTTACAGTTTTGAGGAGAAACTTAAGTTGTATGGTATCTCTAGTCACTACTATTGGCTTGTACATTTAGTTCTAGAAAACGTAGTATGGCCTTTTGTAAAATTCAGACTGCTTCTGCCTGTGTTCTTACTGGTACCTTGAAAATCCTCTTTTATTAGATATATTGAAATCTTCAAAAGTAGTAAGAGCGAAATCAGAGGATTCTCTGACATGCCAAGAAGAATGATGGGACAACAGCGACCTGGACCATATGATAGACCATTAGGAGGAAGAGGGGGTTATTATGGAGCTGGGCGTGGAAGTATGTATGACAGAATGCGTCGAGGAGGTGGTGGATATGACGGTGGTATGTTCATCTAATGAACACAGGTTCTGTTGGCAGTTTCATGTTTCTGACATACTTGTCAAGAAATAAGAAATGGCAGTAGCTGTAATGCCCATTAGGTTTGATGTATTTATCTGAAAAAACTTGTATGTATATATCAAAACATGTGGCTTAGTATTTAAGATGAACGTAAATAATAAGGGAGCTATTTTCAGCAGAATCTGATCTCTCCATTTGCATGTTTTAGTCTCTGTTATATAAAAAATGTATTTTTGCACCGTGTTCAGAAATCCAGGTTTGACAGTCTGCAGAGGCTGTTTCAAAGTGCTGGGTGCCCAAAGACTGCAAAATTGAGTGTTGTGTGTGCATTTCTCTGTGAATTCTGAGCAGTAATGTAATCGTTCCTTTCCTTCTCTCCATTGCACAGGATATGGTGGCTTTGATGATTATGGTGGCTATAATAACTATGGCTATGGAAACGACGGCTATGACGACAGAATGAGGGATGGGAGAGGTAAAAGAAATTAATAGTTTGTCTAAAAAGGTTTTCCTGTTACTTGAGTTGCAAGACACAGTATTTCCAAGACAGAAATAATAGCTTCATTCTGTTTTGTAAAGAAGGTTGTTTAAAAAGGGGAGGGGATTGGGGAATCGTAAGAAAAGGTAAATAGATTGCTTAGGAGGGCTTCTGGTTAAGGTTTGGGTTGATACGTGGGAAGTGTAAACACCGTGCATTCAGTGGTATAATTCAGTGCTTTCAGAAAAAGAGTAGTGATGACTTTTGGCTTTTCATGATCTTAGAGGTGTGTGGGTTTTTTTGGTTTGGGTTTTCCAATAGGCATGGGAGGACATGGCTATGGAGCTGGAGATGCAGGGTCGGGGTTCCATGGTGGCGGTCATTTTGTTCACATGAGAGGGCTGCCTTTCCGAGCCACGGAAAACGATATTGCTAACGTAAGTACCACGGGGAAAAGGGCTTCCTCATGCCAGCAGTGTGCATGTCCCTATCTGTCCTAGTCCAAACTCGGGGAGAGTTCTCAAGTCACTGCTACATTTGCTGACTAAAGCCATGGCCCTTCACGTGAGTTGCACAAAGTGAATGAGCTTTTATAAAGCTACTGTCCGAGGTGGGATTACCAGAGAAGTCAGCAAAGCTATATTTAACGTTAATCCTTGCACTCTTTGCTCTTTTCGTTTCCATAAAAGGTGTATTGCAGAGACAACAGTTGCTGCAATCAGTATCCTCATTTTAAGGCCTTCAGAATTTGTTTAAGCTTATCTGATTTTGTGAAAATGACAGAAGATGTGAAACTTAGATTGCTTAGTTTTGCATATTTGTTTGTTGACCTGAGACTTTATTTCAGGAGGGACAGGGTGGGAAGGCTGTAGAAAGCTGTGTTGGCTTGGAGAGGACTGTACCCCTCCCCTTACTCGTAAGAGATCAGGGTGATAGATAAAAGCACATCCGCAGGGTTTTGCGAATGTGTTCTTGTGTCAGTGCAGATGCGTTGTTTGTAGGGGAAGAAGTTTTTTTGGGAGACGAGGCCTGGTTTAACATAGCATGTCCTTGGAGAGAGGCTATATTGCCAGTTCCACGTATATATTATATGTGCAGAACTCCATTCTTAAGCTTGTGTTTGTTTTCTTTTGTGGGTGGGTTGGTTTACTTAAATGGAGGTGTATTTTCTTGTGTCAGTTTGATTGTTTCATTTAGGGGAAAGACTATTACAAGGGCTAAAAGTCAGGCTTTGATCTGGAGCAGTGAGGAAGAGCAGTCTGATTGACAGGCAGCTTTTCTTGAATTCCATGAATGCATCCTTGCATTGAGAAATCTGAAGAAGCCAAGCGAAATTAAAACCAACTGATTATATTCCTGTCCAGGATGATGTCGCATTTGACTGTGTTGTTTAGAGCAGTGTGTGTGGGTAGGAGTTGTTTGTATCTTTGCTTTCAGAGAAAGCTCCTCAGGCTCTGTAGCTGCAGCGCTCCAAGCTGTGTAGTAATAATGGATTGTAAACGTAGGTTGACCTGATGTTGAATGTCCACAATCACTAAGTAATACTTGAGAAATTAGTGGTTAAATTTATGTGGCAGGATGACATTGAATTGATGCAATGCACCACTAACCAGGGGAACGGATACAAAGTACCCGGCCTTGAATTCTACATTAAAGCAATTTGGTTTTTGTTTTTTCCTTAGTTTTTCTCACCATTGAACCCTATAAGAGTTCACATTGATATTGGAGCAGATGGAAGAGCTACGGGAGAGGCAGATGTGGAATTTGTAACACATGAGGATGCAGTAGCTGCGATGTCCAAGGATAAAAATCACATGCGTGAGTGTCGTGTTCCCTGCCATTTGGCCAGCCTCTAGCAGGGCTTTGAGCAGCAGATCCACCCTAAGGTTTTCCCCATTTACCACATTGCAGACTTGCTTGTTTGTGGCCTTCTGTCTGCTACCTGTAGGGGGGAGGGGAGTTGCTTTGTATCTCTGCTTCTGGTCTGGGAAATAAAATACAAAGTGAGGCTTTTTTTGCTTCTTACAGAGCATCGATATATTGAACTATTCCTGAATTCCACTGCTGGAGGTGGCTCTGGAATGGGAGGCTATGGCAGAGATGGAATGGGTATGCATCAGTTGCACACTTAGCTGATTTTTTGCCAAGTCTATTGAGTTCCAAGCTTGTAATGGTGCCCTCCTGGCTTTGCAGATCAAGGTTATGGCTCTGTTGGTAGAATGGGAATGGGTAGCAATTACAGCGGCGGATATGGAACTCCTGATGGCTTGGGCGGATATAGTAAGTACAAGTTCTCTTTTAAATGTTTGAGTGGAAACTGTAAATATCTGTTGTCTGACAGACAGGGGGCAAGGGTGGTGGGCTTTGGGCTGGGAGAAAAGGAGGAGCAGTGGTTTTTTGTAACTAAATCTTTGGGGACTTTACACGCTGTACTACTGCAGCAAATGCTGGTTAAGAGCGGTAGTGCTGGAGTATTGTTAGTGTAAGTTGTCCTCTTCGGTCAATTGTTCTGTATTACCCATCCCATTTTTTCTTTTTTTAAGGTATGTATGCGTGACCTTGTGTCAATTGTTTGCAGGTCGTGGCAGTGGAAATAGTGGAGGATACTATGGGCAAGGCAGTATGGGTGGAGGAGGATGGCGTGGGATGTATTGAAGGATAGCTTTGCTTCTGCAAAACACCTTGGAAGAAACAGTCTCTGGTCTACTAGACTTTCTTACAAAACTTAATTTCTTTTGTATTTTAAGAACTTTATAATGACTGAAGGAATGTGTTTTCACAATATTATTTGGTAAGCAACAGATTGTGATGGGAAAATCTGTTTTCTGTAGGTTTTATTTGTTGCATACTCTGACTTTAAATAAATTTTTATATTCAAACCACTGATGTTGATACTTTTTATACTAGTTACTCCTAAGGATGTATTACATATTCAAGACTACAGTCGGTTTAAAATGTTGTACTATGGTTCCATAAAGGTGGTTGTACTGTAACTCCTATGAACACTGATTCAGTTCTGTGTAATCTTGGTCTAGTGAACAAATTTAAACATTTACTTGTTTAAGGGGAGAAAGGTAGATGAATAGGTTAGTTTATTTGGTAATGACTTTCCTAAACCCTTTTGATAAGTTGTATGTAATAATTGCACCACGGCATAAAGCTGTGGAGGCGCAAAGGCGTTGTTCTGGCTTCTTCCTCCTGCTGTCAGCACCCCCCAGCAAATGCACACCTGTGTAAATGAGCAGCACCCGTTTTCTGCCTCCACACCACCAACCAAGCAGCCACGTTTCTTCCCACACATTGCTGTAGTGTTTAGAGCCTGCATTTCACACATGTAACCTGCAAATCAAACTGAAACACTAGCACAGCTTTTAGCTAACATGACATAGGTCAAATACTAGTTAATTTTAAGCTTTTTACTTAGTATTTTTTTTCACATACATGCTTTTAGGAAACGTGGGGGATTTGGAAGCAAGTTACTTCTTTTCTTTCTTGAATTTATTGTATTTAAACACGGTTCAGCTTTTTTTTTCACTGCACGGAGATGATTTGTCTGTATTTGTTCAAAGTTTGCCAAGCCATTCTACATAGGAGCTCATTAGAAGCCAAGATCTCTAAAGCATCTATAGGCCCAATACTCGCTCAGTAGCACACAACCCAAACACATTGATAAAACTTCTTGTGCATTTGTGACATGTAAGATATGTAAGAAACTTACTGTTTGAAGACACTTAACATACCTGATGTGTAGTGGAAAAAGGTATTTATTCTTCTGAGCCAGTGTGATCTCCCCAATTAACTGCTTTGTCCTCAATGCCTCCCTTAAAATGTCAAATGTGATCTTGGGTATTGCAAGTCTGTCACCTGTTTTGCTAGTACTGTGTTATATCTGTAATAAATGTCTTCTTGTGGGAGAGAGGAGAATGGAATTTATTTCACTAGAGAATGGGTGTCAAAGGGACTGGAAGAGCTGAAAAGGGTAACTGGCCTAGGAAGCTTTCCAAGCACTGGAGCAGTGCTGGCTAGGAAGGGGAGGGAAAAAGAGTTCTTAATCATTTGAACCATTATCGCTCTTCAGACCTAGGGGTTTGTTGGTCTGTTGCCAGGGAAGCTGAGGTGTTGCCCAAGTGGCAGTGGTAAGACCAGAGTTAATTCAATTGCAGGAAAAAATACCTCACAGGAAGGTGGAGGAAAGGTGCACTTGAAGGAAGCTGGTTTTTACCGTGGGTATAGCAGAGAGAAAATCCTGCCAGCTCTGCAGCGCCTCCTCGCTCGGGAACACCTGGGGTTCCATCTTGGGAGAAGCAGCCCTGACGCCTTTGGAGAGCAGGCTGGGGTTGTGCTTTTGAGCTCTTTTGTACAACCAGGCAATCTGCAAAGAGACCACTGCTCTTCAGTCCCAGCCAACGCAATTGCACTGTGCAGGACAGTGAGTCCTGCCTGCCCGCCCTGTCCCTTCACCCTTAACGAGAGCAGCGTTCGGCCTCGAGCTTTTCAGCTCCCTGAAGCAGCATTTAAAGGGCAGAGGAATCGTTTCTGAGAGCCGTGAGCAGAGGTTGCCCAGTCCGTGAGGCCGGGGTAGCTTCATGGCCGTGTATTAATTACAGCCTCGGCTCTGGCAGCGCTGGGAGCTGCAGCGCTCCGCTCCTGCCAGGAAGCGCCTGTGCAGCGGCCACGTGAGGGCTGCCAGGAAGGGCCGGGCCATCCCTTCACTCCCGGGCAGGCGCAGCAAACACGGTCCGTGAGCCCGCTGTGTGGGGCGGGGGCTCAGACCCTCGAGCCCTGCGCGGGGAGCAGCAGGAGGAACATCGGGTTGTCTCCGGGTGCTTGCTAACGCCCCCAGAGCAGGGAAGCAGAAGTCGCTACATTTCCCAAGAGGAATAAAATGCTGGTCTGATCCTGTCTGAACAGTTCCAGGCTCTCATGGGTACCCCCACAGTTCGTCCTGTGCACTGTGAGAAGGATTTGGAATCAAGAGCAAGGTTTTACAGAAAGACAAAGATACAGCATTAATCGCAGTGGTGTCCAAAAACCTTAAAAGCAGGCCAGGTATGTAGTTTGATGTCAAGGGAAATGAAACCACATGGAACATCCAGCATTCATTTTGTTCAAGCCAGAAGTCTTACCTGCAGTCAGTAACAGCAATCTGAATAATTATACACTTTTCCCATGCAAATAGGGCAGCACAGAGGGGAGGAAAAGATGGCAGTTAAGCAACAGAAATTAATTTATTGCACATTATGGAAATGGACGATATTCTTATTTTAAAAGATTGCCTATTTTAAATTATTTCTGTTTAGTTGCATACCTTTTGACAAGTTACTTATTAAAGCAGTACAGATTAGCTTTATCCTACCATCTCTGTCCTACACCAAACCCTACTGCCTCCATGCCCCACATACAGCCCACCTGAAAACACTCAGGAAGCATGTGAGCAGCACCTGATTGTGTCTTTAGCAGAGTACCCCATTTCCCAGCATAGGCAAAAGCTTTCTAAGCAACTTGAACAAGTCATAATAAAATAAAATACTCTGAATTACAAATTTAAATAAAGTAACATTATTCTCTTAGTTAAGTTGCAGATTACTTAAATTTATTTTTTTCCAAAAGTTATTTACAGATTTACAAGTATTTGTGTGATATTTTACAAAAGGTTACATCACGTCATTTTAAAAACATTTTTCTTTACAAAAGCTACATAAGCAACTACACTGAGGAGCTGAAAAGAATAGCTATGTTAGCTTTTAGGATATTCACTAAATTCCTATCCTCAGAGACAAAGCCAAGCTAAACAAAGTGCAAGGACAACTAAAAGACCTGTTTGCAAGCCTCCCTTCTGCTGTCAGCAATGCTACTCCAAGCCCATGGCTGAAGGAACTACGGGGCTGATAATTCTGGAGAGGGCTGGAGCCCATCCTAGGAGTGGCTAAAGGGAAGAGGGTGCAGTGCAGTGAGGTGGAAGTGACGGCAGTTTATCAAAGGATATTATTTCTATTTGCCTATGGAAAGAATAAGGATTTTCTGTTCCAGCAAAAGTTACCGTAAGTGTCAAGAGCTCTAAAGTGCTCTGCAAAAACATGAAGTTTAGGAACCAACTCTGAAAGACAGTGACAAAATAAGGAAGAACCTTCCTGTCCAACACAAAAAGGATGTGGTCCCCAGTATTTAATCCCAGTCTTTCTAGGTGGTTTCTAGAGCTATGCAGTGACTACACGGACAAGCTTGAGAGCATGACTTGCATGAAAATAATGCAGAGACTTGTTCAAGGTTACAGACAATGTCAGACGAGGTCTGTGATGAACAGCTCCCTTTTAATGGAAACACAGATATATCAAATTAATAGTTCATGTGAAAAAATCATTCAGCAAAACACACCTTCCTTCAGCAAGTGCCCTGAGGCACTGTTTGTTCCCTGCCTGACAAAAGCTCCCCTTACACCTGTGACTGCACAGAATAGAGCTGCCAGTGCAATACTCTTGGATGTATCAAATCCTGGTAATGAAGATGAAGTAAACTAATACACGGTATTTGGCAATAATTTCTCAGACCACTGCATTAATTGCCATACTTTTTTCCAGTACAATTGAAAACCAGCTACTGCATGGTTTTGCTTCACAACAGCCTATTACAGGCACACTCTGTGGCAGGATTAGGTTGAACTTGTGGCACATTAGCCTGTAAGAGTATCACCTTTCTCCAGATCATCTTAACAACTAAAATACTCATCCAATACACATTGACACTGAGTCTCCCATATAAACTGCCCTGCTTTCTCACAGAAGAGCTGCTGAGCCATTTGGCATCTGGATTTTTTTTCTTTTTATATGTGCATTTTCTACATTTGGGTCCCATTTTCTGCATTTGTTTCAAGAGGAAGCAGAGCAGTAACTCATCCACAGTACCTCAAAATTGCAACTCTACACTGCTTACCTGAAAGTCTGGAAATACTGCTGTACACTCTTTAGTGGGTGTTTACAGGATGAGCTAAATACCAGAATTTATAAATATCTTATGGCACGTTAGAAGAACACCTCTGTATAAGTATTGCATGGCAGGAATCACAGACTCGGACAGGCTTTGGTGAAGAGGGCAGAGGCAGTTCATTGTCAGAACAGGCATTGCAGAAGATCTCCCCACAGTTCCTACAGTGATGCTAAATAATGGGCAGAAGATTAAAAATTAAAATTTACAACAGAAATGTACCTGGTAATTGGATACCAACAACCAATACACACAAAGCAATCCAAAACGTAGTTCCTTTCACTTCTTGGGTTGGAGAATGGAGTTGGTTTGCAAAAGATAACTCATCTACATCCCAAACTATGATGCAATCCTACACAGATGTTTGTCTAGGATTGCACCACAGACAGATACATGGTCTGTCTAGGACCACCTTATATATATATATATATTTTTTTTTTTTTAATATATATATATATATATGCTTTGAAGTTTTTATTCAAGACCTGGATTAAGAATATATTCTGCTACATAAAAATACAGCATGAACAATGATATTCAAAATGGTGGATGCTTCTGTCAGGTAGGTAATTGAGATTTAACATAGAAAGGTAAAGAAAACTTCCTGCACACATTAATAAAGCATGGAAATTATTGTCACATTTTACTTTAAAATGACAATAAACTCATATTTTCTTACTCTATTGTATAAAAAATGCCATAAAAAGACTTCTACACATGTCAAATTCTAACAGTGCCAGAGCTGATAAGAGTTTAAGATAACAATTCCACAAAGTAGTTAAATAATTTTTAACTAAGCTGCTTTGTGGAACTTCACCAAGACACTGTTTCTTTTGAAATTAGGGCCCAGCTTCATTGTATGTTATCAAAGAACTAGAAAAACAACTGAAAAATAAATCTACATTCACCTGATCACTGACATTTCATGCCACACCTCTAAGATAATTAATAATTACATAATACTTGTGAACAAGTTGGGAGAAATTTTGTTTTAAGTTTTACCTTCCTTTTGGAAAGTGAAAATTCCTTTTCACATAGCTTGCAATGAGTGGCCTCTTTGTCCTTCAACCAAACCTGGCCCTGGAGAAAAAATTATCATAATTTTATGTATCTGATGAAGTCAAACTTTGAGCTCCAGGGGACAAGACAAACCAAGAGCAGAACATTCACTGTTTGAATGCTCAGTGCCCTGGGACCAGTGTAATGTCACAAAGACACTCTAAAGCAGCACAGGACTGCTCCAAAACACTGCAAAACCTTAGGGGCCAAGACAGAGCATAGGTGCAAAGAGAACATAGTAAAGCTGGGAAATGGCTGAGCTGGAAGAACAGTAAGGCATCCAAGCCTCAGAGTGAAGCCTATGTCCCTGCTCATCACATGGGAACAGTCCTCAGGATGCAGGGAACCAAAACCAACCAGGACAGTATCAAGAACTGTCAATTTCCTTCTGTTTAAACCATTTAATAAACCCAGGAATCTGCTCAACCATTTCAGACACTTTTACTCAGACTGCAGTAATGTACCAGGTGACACCAGATTATCAAACGTGCAGACAAAAATCTCTGCTCTCAAGTGCTCCCTGCTGTCTTTAGAAAGTCCCAAACCTGTCAACATTACACATCACATTTTAACAGCTTTGGTGCTACAAGTTTACTTATTTCCTAGGATGATCAAATATTTACTGATCACAGAGGAGTACTATCTGTTTAAGCTCAGCTGGCTACACATTCTGTCCCAGATACACTCTGTAAATTAGAGAAGGGTGTGTGCCATGGCAAGAAAAGTGCCAAAATGCATAGCTGTGCATCAAACAAGGGCTTTTTCCAGGGGGTTACATGGAGTCTGTGGTTCTCTCCCACTGGAGAAATCATACAATGAGCCTCTCTGGAGTAGTCGCTCTTGGAGAGAAGTCTTCTCAATCTTATGAAAGATTTCAAAAAGAACAGTTAAAAAAAAGTTTATTTTCTCAAAATGCTACTGACCTGCAATGCCTTGTTCGCTTCTTTTATATCTTCTATTTTCAGCTTTGATCTAAAGAATAAGATAATGCTGTTTCAAACTTCTACATGGTCAGTTATGCTCTAACAACTTAAAAATCTGGTTTGAGAACTTAAAAAATTTTAAGCCAAGTCCTCTGAAGAAGACCACATGATGTCATCACGGAGGAAGCAGCCTCCCCACAGCCATCCAGTGCCAACCCACTGAGAACTGAGTCATGGGAGACACACACAAAGTTATTCTATAGGGCATCAAAGGCCACATAAATCACAGGAGAACTACTGAGAAGACAGAGATGATTAAATGAAACCTCAATACCATGTAAAAATAAGGAGAGTGGGGCTGGCCAGGTGACCCCTTCCATCCTCTACAGACTATGCTGGTTCTGCCTGGGATAGAGTTCATTTCCTTCCCAGGGGCTGCAGGGTCTGTGTTTTGGATTTGTGCTGAACACAGGTTGATAACACAGAGATGTTGCTGTTATTGCTGAGCAGGGTTTACACAGAGCCAAGGCCTTTTCTGCTCCCTGTAGGGCCACGCTGGGGAGGAGACTGGGGGTGATGGGAAGCTGGGAGGGGACACAGCTGGGACAGAGGACCCCACTGATCAAAGGGGCATTCCAGACCATGTAGCTGATCATCATGCTCAGTATATCCAGTGGGGGAAAGGAGGAGGAAGGGGGGTGGGGGGGCACGCCAAGGTTTGGAGTGATGGAGTTTTGTCTTCCCAAGTCACCATTCCACGTGATGGGGCCCTGCTCTCCTGGGGGTGGTCGAACACCTGCCTGCCCATGGGAAGCACTGAATTAATTCCTTGTTTTGCTTTGCTTGCAAGTGTGGCTGTTCTTTTCCCTACTAAATTGTCTTTATCTCAACCCTCAATGAGTTTTCCAGCTTTTACCTTTCCAATTCTCTCTCCCTGGTGCAAACAGTGGGGAAGTGAGTGGGCAGCTGTGTGGGGCTTGGTGTCTGGCTGGGGCTCAAGAAGATCAGCACTGCCCTGCTGGAGCCAGAGCTGTTACCTTCTCCTCGAAGCTCTTCTGGGATTGCCACAAATGGCAAACCAGGCAACTGTTCTCACTGCAGAACAAAGCCTAATGCCCTTCAAACCAGGATTTTCTGTTCACAGCACTGTCATTACCCAGGAACTTACAGGTACCCCACCAGCCAAAAATAAAAATTAACAGGCCTGACCTAACTAGACATACTGACTTCTGATAATAATATTGTCATATACTGTCTAATATGCATGACCACTGTCCCACTATTTTTCTTAATTCAAGTTTACATGACAAAAATAATATGTATAAATGATCATGAATAATGAAATTACTCGCTCAGCTTGGATGCCAGTTCTTGGAGAGCAGCTTCTTGGTCTTCACATATGCTTTTCAGTTGCTTGTTCTTTTCCTGAAGTTTAAGGAATTCCTTAAAACAAAACAAACAAAATAAAATTAAACCAAATTATTCTCAAATTGTGTTTGCCCTACTGCCTAGAAAGCTGCTCCTACTGAAGCTGCTCTTGCTGAGAAAGCCAGGTCCCTCACACTATTAAGGTTCCAAATCCAACCTGAACAGCAACTGCTCAGGATTAAACTCTCTTAGACTCCAAGAGATAAAGAAGCATTTCTGCTTCTGTAGCCTACTCGAGGAAGAAAATAAACCCAACTGACTGGAGAGCCCAAGACCACTAGAGAGCCATGGGTATGGAGTCAGAGAAAAGCTGAAGCACTTTCTGGCCTACACTGAGAAGGCAGAGCCTTCAACACAAATGAGAAGGGAAAACAACTATTTCATTTTTCCTTATCCAAAGTACTGAGTTCTCCTCTGAGGACTAAATGGGGAGTAAAAAGCCCACTTTTTTCCTTATTCTATTTGTGAGAATACATTAATGTAATTTTTCTTATATATTTGCAGAATTTTTTTAAAATACCATGTCTAAGTCCATAATTAACTTTGCAGTCAATTTCTAAATTACTAGTAAAAATTTGCTCCAGAATTTACTTTCTTAAGATTAACTATTTCTTGGGTCTCTGTTCTCAGATGAGATACAGTTTCCTTTTCCTTTTGAAGATCATCCTCTAGGGTTTGCCGCCACTCTTTCTCTATCTTCAAATCTGTTTCCAGCTGAAGCCTAGAACAGAGAAAACAAAACAGAACAAAAATCACTGTGCACAACAGTATCATTTTTAAAAACAAGACCAAGTTTATTTCTGCGTGCAATAGACTATTATCATAATAAACTATTAACTTACATGTTTTCTAAAACAGAAATAATGTGTCAATATAATGATATTTTAGATACCAGTGTAATAAACAAAGCACTGTCACTCACAAATGCTTTTCAAAGTAAGTTTATTTAAAGGACCAAGAACATGGCATAATTTTGAAGAGCTGACCTTTGAAATGAATAAGAGACAACTAATCACAAAATTCTGAAGTATTTTTAAAACATGCATAAGGCAAAGCCCCTTAACTTTATACAGCTTGTTTCTAAAATAAACCAAACCAACCACAGTGTCATTGGTGATGCAGGCAATGATTGCAGATATCTCTGATACCATAAAAGTTATTTAATTTTACACCCTTGGATGTGAATCTTCTATTTTAGACTAAGGTTTACAGCATTTTGAACAGAACTGAAAATAAAGGGGAAGGACTTTAAATTAATATTTTTATTGAGCTTTCTACACAGGTGAGGTTCAGCATAAAGAGGCATACAGATTCTATCAACTTAACTGAACTTCAGTTAAAGGAATTAGGACTACTCTGATGGAAGACCCGTTCTAGCTGGAATTTTAGTATTGGTTTCACAGAAGAGTTGGTGTTTAGAATGTTATGGAGAATGCAAAGAGTGGAAGCACACTGCTCAACCTTCTAGATCTAAACTGTGCCAAAACAGTAGAAGAGGAAAAAAAAATCTCAGAGTATTCATGCAAGGTCTTTTGATGGGAAACCTACATCCACATTAATTTTCCTCTTTTAAAACCAAACCCACTTTTAAAGGAAAGACTTACATTTTGGGACACTACCACAGCATCTGGCTGGAAAAGAAGTGAACATGACCTGGAGGTTTCAGAACTGCAGAATTCTAAGGCTGGGGTCTGAACTGTTCTTTTGCCCAAATCTGCAGAGGTGACTGTGGTAGTAAAGTGAACATTTGTCATGACAGTTGAACAAGTGTATTAACATTCAGAGTTCTCAGAGGCAGGGGAGTGCTAATAGCTGGATTGGAAATCACTAATTTTTAAGCCCCAATCTTTGTGCCAGAGATTTACTTAAATAACTGATACTTTATCTTCCCAAAGACGGAAAACACCTGTCCTTACAGGGAGCTTTTAACATTACATATTGATTTAAATTAGTACTGAAGGATGTAACGGGAGAAAGACTAGAGGGTTGGCAATTACATTAGTTTTTAACTTTTATGACTCCAGTGGATTTTCACTTTTTATTTCCTGTGCAGAGGTCGTTAAACCCCTTCTACCTTATTCTTAAGCTGGATAAACCAAACCACTGTTATGCCATTTTAAGTTACTTGTGGGCTTTGTTAAAGCGTGTTTTACTACTACTCCACTACATATTTCCCTCACTTAGGATAATTTCCTACTGAATTAAGCTGGCACTTTTAGCCAAGAAATAATGCTGTTCTTCCCCTTCCTTTCAAGCTGTATGTCATTTTAGAGGCATCCAAAGCCAGCTTGGCTTTCTTGGAATGACATATTTCCATCTGCCTTGCCAGTACCTAACATAAAGACCTTTAGTATTTACATTCTGTTCAAAACCATTTAACAACAACCAGCCTGTATTAGGACAGAGGACATATTGCAATGTAGAATGTTTACTGCCGTGCATTTTTCCAAACAGGAAAGAAATACTCACAGCTGTTTCTCCTTCTGGGAGAATTCGTTCTGCAGGCTTTCAGATTTATTCACATACTCCTGTTTAAGTTTCTCATCCTCAGCCTCAGCCTCCATTTGAGCCTTCTCTGCTTGCTGCAATCTGGTGTAATTCAAATCAACTTTGGGTAAAACTGAAGCTAGAACTAGGGTGTAGAGGGTGAAGAAGACAAATAAAAGAAAAATGGGGAAATAGAAACATTTCTAAATAAAAACAAAGTTTGGGGGAAACTCACAAACTCAAACGAGAAGTCCATACAATGCCTAGGGAACTAGCTCCTGGGTTTGCATATAGTAAGAGAGTAATCACTGTAAGTAATCACTGTTTTATTTTATGCTCATGAATAACAGGTGCCAAAGCATGATACATATTTTAGAATTGAAGCATTTAACTTGATGCTTTTCTTTTTCCTTTAGCATATGTTCATATGTTATTTTTGAAGCTTTTTTTTCCCCCAAGTAAATCCTGTACTTGGCTTGCACTAATCACCCATTAAGACAGGGCAGAGCATGTGTTGTGCAAAAGCAGCTCAAAACAATTGAGGCATAAGGTTGCATACAGAGCACTGCAATCAGACAGCAAAAAACTTAACTAGCCTAACACAACAAAATACAACCTGACAGGTCCCACTACATTTATAGAACTACCTCAACTACATCATAATTAATTTAAATAGTCTGTATTAAAAATAATGCATTCTTACACTGGTTAAAATAGCTCCATATTATAGACAAATAAAAATGATTAATCAAGAAATGAGGGATTGTTTTTTGATTTAATCTTTTATTTCTGAATTCCAGGTTTGTTCAGCTGACACTTCCCTTGGAATGCATTAGTTCACTGTGGCTCCTCTCTGGTTACCTCTTCAAACCAAAAAAAGGTGTATGTAATGTAACAAAAGTAAATGTACTGAAAGGGGACTTGTGCTGTATCATGGTTGCACCTGTCTGGAGAACACAAGCACCTGTAAAATACCACTGAATGTCCCCATCTGATGCACCATGTTCTGCAAAACTGTTCTAAGGGCCTCTCAGGTAAGTGGTGGGAGAAATCAGTGAGATGGTTGGTTTCTCCCTTCCCAGCCACTCACCAAACAGAACAAATCCCAACTTGCAGTGTCAGCTAAAAAAAAGATGTGTCAGCAACATGTTTGCATTTGTGCTTCTGCTCATGAAGTTGCACCAGAGGGAGTTTCCAAAAGCTGCCAGTAAACAAGTGAAAAAGGCTGGAGTGAAACTACCTTATAAAGGGTGCGCTATCTCACTTAACTATCCCAGGGGTTTTAAGAATGCTCTCAGTCACATTTGCAATGGTAGTGCACAGAGGGCCAAAACGTGGGAAGGACAGTATTGGGAAAAGCAGGTCCCTCCCCTGTGCAGAAGCTGAATGAAACTACAGAAGACATCAACACCAAAAGCACGTTAAACACTTTCCTAAATCACAAAATCAACTGCACAGTTGTTTCCACAAGCAAGGCAGAAAGGGAGCTTGCTACCCAGAAGCTGCAGCACCATCCCCTAGCCCAGAGCCAGGGCTGGCTGCTCTGCTGAAATTCAGGCAGATGCTGAGCTGGCCCCAGTTTGCAGCTGGATTTGCCATTCAGATGATACTGGGGCAGATACTTGTTTGCATAATGACAGTGAGATGGGTAAGGCTCCCCTTTCTGCTATGGTCTACCTGTTGTTCTTATTCAGTGTTTCTGATTTGGGTTTTCTTTGCAGATGGAAGATACTTATTTTTATTTTTCAGTAGCCAGCTCATGTTAAAGGCTTTTTCTGCCTCCAAACCAAGGAATAAGCTAGTACATAACCATGCAGTAGAAATCCTTTCTGTGTTATTGCATCCTGTCCCCACTTTTTCAAACACATCCCCTTCTGCTGCAAAACACAGATTATTTTCCCAGTCAACTTCCACTACAAACTCCGAGCAAACATCAGGAAGCGTATTAAGGGCAGTCAGCAGCCTAAACTCTTCTTTCTGCAGTGCAGGCAAGCAGCAGCTCATAGCAGAAATATGAGTTGTAAAGGCTGCCTAATGATGCGTGGAGGGAGGGAAAAGGGTTTGGGCACAACCACAGGTGCTGATCTCAGTGTACACACAGCCAGGCAAGATCCTCAGCTGACAAACAGGTTAGGCAGGTTCAGGATCTGGGCCCTAATTGTAAATCCTACTCACTACTACACCTACACCAGGGCAGCTGTGCTAGGCAGGAGTCACAGCTACGGACTTTGCTGGAGCGCTCTGTCTCTGTCTGGAGTCCCACACAAATCAGGCTCCAAACACATTTTCACTCTATGAGAATATTTTACCCCACATGACATCAGGGAGATGGAACTGTGCTTTAACTGCTTGATGCCCAAAGCCTATCATTCCTTCACTGTACACACAGAACATAGATGCTGACACCACCCTCTTTTCTTACATCCATCATTCTGATAGAGCTCAACTCCTTCCCTCAAACTCCTGTCACTCTGTTTAAGAAACAGTGCTAGTTACAACCACAAAACCCAACAGAGAGCGTGCTTTTGGGATAAATACAGCCTAAAAGTGAAAAGAATAAGCAGGGGAGAAGGGAAGTATTAGCCAGAAGGGCTACTTTTTAAATCTCTAGTACCAAAGAATCAGAAAAATCACTAATTAGAAACAAGCGTCATAAAAATGTACAGTCAAAGTAAAGATATCTAACCTCTTAAAATAAAATTTGACAAAGAAGTGATTCAATAGCATTAGAAAACTAGCTTACATTTGCTTAATAATAGTGTAGTAATTTACTTTTTTTTCTCTCTTTTTTGTTTTTTTTAGGAGGGGTAAAGTGAGATCGGAGATGATGTTCTTTCAGAAAACAAAACAGAACCCAGCTACGATCAGTTACAGTGCAGGATTTCTAATACCACTTTAAAGTTTTAATTGGAAAATTCTGAAGTCCTATTTTATCAGCAATAATTTCAACACAAGAGATCTGGAGGAGCTTTCAGAATGATATATCCTTGACAAGTTTATACTGGTGCTGAGCCTCATTGCTGGCACATTTGACGAATGACATTGCAATAGTCCTAGTTTGAGTTAACAGATCTTTGTCACTTCATGAATGCAGTGGACAAAAATCAAAGACAGATGAAGGCAGCAAAACAGTAAAAACAAAAATTGGGATAAAAGAATAAAAAGAAAAAGAAAAAAGAGGAAAAAAGGATGTCAATAAAAGAATATTCATGTCACTAATTTTTTTAATACATAAGCATGTTTTTCATAATCAGATTTAAATGAAAAAAAAGACATGTCAAACACCGACATGACAGGGCTTATGGATATGTTATATTTTACAATTAAAAAGGTTAATGTTGCATATAAGGCCACTAAATTAAAACATATGAATCACATTTTAATATTATGTAGTACATGCAGTCTAACCATAATGTAAATTTGAATTTTGGAATTTTAGTCTTTCACTTTTCAACCTTTCAGCATGAAAACTCATTAAGTCATTGAAAATAATGGCACTTCCAAAGCAATGGACAACAATTACAACAGCTTCAGCAAACAACCAGTGATCCTTGAAGGCATTAATGTTTATATTAAGCATATGCTTAAGTATAAGCAAGATTAATGCTTCAGTTTCTATTGCATTTCATTCAGGTGGGGAAAAAAAAGTAGGCAATAATGAATCAGAATTTTGAAACAACTGAAAGAACAGCTTCTGATATCAGCATAAAAACCTAGGACCAGAAGAAAGATGGTAGAGGAAGAAAACTGAAAGATTAAGTTTGTATTTAAAGTGAGTGTGTTTGTCAAACAGAAAAAAAAAATCCAACAGCAAAGCACTAATTAGAAGCTTCAGAAAAGTCTGGTGTAAATGTTCTAGTTGAAAATTACATTTCAATGGCTGTAGGAATGCAGTAGGATGTAAGGGGTTGGAGTAATGAATGAAGAGAAACAAAGATGGGGCTGTACCTTTGTTCTAGTTGTTTCATAGTTGCATTAATTTGATTGGTCTTATCCTCTAACCGACTAATTATTTCATTCTTTTCTTTCATAGCATCTTCAGAAACCTGTGTTATAAAAGAGGTTAAAACTGAAATTGGTATAATTACACCACTATCTCATGGGGGCTTTTTCTTCGGTATCTGAAGGGGAAAATGTTGAAATGGCTTCAGGTTTTGATTCTTTTTAAAGATTGCCTTCTAAAAACCCTTGAGGACAGTATGTAAAATCTTATGCCTAGAAAATTTGTAGTTTTATACTTTACAAGCGTAGATGCTATTTAATATTCAATAAGTAAAAATGTTCCCCTTTGGTTTCCTTCCTTAGTTAATCAGTTTGGAAATCAACTTAAATTCAGTGACCAAGTAGCCCTTCAGAACCTTACCAATAAAGAGCTAAGATGCTCAGTCCAGAAAATCACCAAGGTTCTCCGACAAATCAAACCCCCACAGATCCTAACACTGGAGAATATTCTCTTCGTATTTTTTTCTCCAGCTCTATTTCTATTTCTCTACCTCCGGTCCAGTTTCCTCACACTTGCAGATGCAAAAGTAGAATCCCTTGTCCATCACCTCAATTGTCTCTCCGCAGCGTCCTAATTTTTTCCCCTCATTCTGCCACAGATCTGTCTGGTTTCTTGTGCTGGTTTTCATAATTTATTCCATACATCAAATTCATGTTCAGCATAAATAACTCATTGGTATTTGGTCATTTGTTAACTGCATTTGGGGTCTCTGAGATCCATATTCTCCCAAAAAAGGGATTTCATTGTTAGAGATTTTTTTAATTTGTTAACAGAATTAAAAATAAACCCAAAAGTGTAATTAGCTTTTTCCATTTAACATAATCTTGTCTTCCTTCCCTTACTTTGGAAGGTCAGGGCTTCTCTTCAACTCTCCACTATGTGCCTACATTCTTCTGGCTTTTTAATACAACGCAGGCCAAAGAAAAGTCATTGCTCCAGTACACTGTTACTCTCTCTGTTTCACATAGGATATTATTAGGCCATGATCTTATCCTCACACTTTTTTCTTGCCTAAACCCAGAAAGTGACTGCCTTAAGAACTTCTTTTTGTGAAGTTATGTTTGCATGGGTAATGTTCCAAAATGTCAAGCTGACCTAAGAAGCGCAAGGAAACCAAACCAGGGACCAGCAGCATTCAACTGAACAGAATGGTAATAAAGCATTTCTCTCCCTTTGATCCTTTCAGCAGTTTAACAGCAGATTGTCCCTTTACCTGCAGCTTTTGGTACATTTCCACATTAATTGCTTTAACTTCATCAAGCTGCTGCCGCAGGCCGATGAGGGTGTCCTGCTTCTCATGGATATCTTTCTCCAGCAACTTCATGGCAAGCTCTATCTCGTGTTTCATACTAACTTGAACCACTAGCTCATTCTCCATATCCTATAAAACACAAGCACAATGCAACACAAAGTATTTAAATAATTATGTAACATTTTATTTCTGTTTTGAAACTCCAACAGAGCTGCAGCACCACCTATTTTACCACTTCAGAAATTCTGCCCCTCTTTAGCTTTGCAAATTACCCATACATGTTACACTCATACACTAACTGACCAATGGGGCTTTTTAACTTTGGGAGAAGACAACTCATATTTCAATAAATTACCCTGCCAATGTTGCACAGAGTTGCCTATATATTAATTACAAAAATAGAACTAAAGTATTTGTATTTTCACAAGAAAGATTTAGCATAGATAGAGAGCATACAGTATTGCTAAAAACTCACCTAAAAATTTATCAAAGAAAAATGTGGGGTTTTTACTGTTCTTCAGCAATATTATTATAGAAATATTGATGCTCTGTAAAAATTCCCTTTTTATTATAGGCAGTTAGAGAAAAGGCTATTGAAGTAAATTAAAGGCAGCATCTAAACTCAACAAAAGTAGAAATATTCCTACACTGAGCGTTCTGCAGCGCAGTCTGCTGCAGAGGCGCAGTGCCAGGGAACCCTCACCTGTCGCAGCTGTGCCTCCTCCCGGAGCTGCCTGCGTGCTTCATTGTACATCTCATCCAAGCCCTGCCTCGAGTGTTTGTATGTCTGAAGCTCTGCTTCAACATCCACTTTAGTTGCCTACAAAGATACAGAGGTTCTATCTTTCTTCATTGCAAGTTCTGCAGTTTAATGGCATAAATTATAACACTTGTGAGGAAGATAAAGAAAAGCCTACAAACACATTCTCCAAGCATGGGATAAACATAGAGCTGTTTCTGCTCTGTGGCCATTGGTTTGAGAATTGAAATGAGAATTGAGTAATATTAACATCTATACTGCAGTACTGTCCTCCTTCAGTGTCACTTGAATATGCAAAATATACATAAGATAATAAAACAATCTAGTGTCCTAGAATTTTAATTTACTTATGCCATTTATAAAACTCCACAGATTTAATAGGTCCTTTCCCTCATGAAAGTTATTTCAGATTTGGACATGTTAAGCTTACTTCAAGACAAGATGTACAAATTTAGAACAAAAATTAACCACATTATGTTAAAATATTAGAAGTGGTAAAACTAACATACCTCTAGATGATGCTGCGTCTTCATTAAAATCAGAGTATTTTCACTCCTTAATTGATGGTTTTCTTCCTGAAGTTTAATTATATTGTTTTTGGCTATTGCTAACTGAAAAGAAACAAACAAAAAAGCTCACTTTTTTGAGTAGAAATAAAGAAAAAAATATTCTGATGAATGCAAGACCAAGACACACTCTGCTCTATTCTCCCTGTCTGCCAAACAGAGGATTAGTTGTTTTTAAAGAAAACATAAAGCTCCTGGTTTTAGTAATGAGTCATTTTCATTACACAGCAGCAGCATGTTCAGGATACTTCACTGTTTCATGTCTGGTGAAGAACATGCTTTCGTTTCATTGCTTCATTATGACTTAAAGATACATTATGACTTAAAGACCCTCAACTCTCATTCCTCATCCTCAACTTTTTCTTTCCACTTGGCTTCAAGTTCATCCTGGTTTATTTCCTTTTTTTGGCATCTTAATATATCATACGGAGCAGCTTACATAAGAAAGCCTCCTCCACATGAAAAACGAACATATTTACAAAAGATGACACTTTATAACTGGGCCCTACAGTATATACACTTTAATGTCAGAATTATAAGCCAAAGAATCAAAACAGGTGGACAACTGGGCTGAAGGCTTGTAAAGGAACCAGAACACTCTGAGAATTAACACTCAGAAAAAATGTTTTCACTCTATCTGGGTACGTTATTCACAGAGTGAGCTAGCTATCCCTTCAGCAGCTGAATTTAGAGTTTTCAATTTTCCACTTCATTACCTTAAAAAGGTGCTCTGTCTTATAAAGCTAAAAATATTGGAAACCAGTCAAGCATTAAAGGTAACCAGAAATATAGGCTATAAACACAAACCCAGAACTAGACAAATCTAAAACCTGTATATAAGCACACAGTAAACAAGCAAGAAACAATCCTTTGGCTACAGCTGAGAACTGGAACAGAAATTGCTTGGTGAACTACTTTTGTCTCTTTGTAGCAACTGGTGTCATCCATTCTGGACTAGTCATCTGCACAAATCAGACTGACATCTGGCATTAAGAAAGGATTCTCTTCTCATTTTTTCCGAAGTTGGAAACTGTAACATTCTACAGAATTAATTTACTGATGCTAGAGGCTACCTGGCAAGCTGACTTCAAAGCCCTGCAGTGGCTGCCCCTCTTCGTTAGGCCAAAATAAAGGTATCTGAACATATTATCCAGAACTTCCATAGATTAAAATAATGCAAGTATATTTAGAAAAACAGTCTTTGAGAGAAAATAATATGCTATACATTACTAAAATAAAATAGTACCTCTTCAATCAGTTTAGTGTTTGACTTCTCCAGTGAGTCAACTCTTGCATGTAGACTGCTAACTGTGCTACTGAAAGAGAAAAAGAAACAATGGTGTTCAAGATTACATCAAAACCCATTCAACCAAGCTCAAAAGCTTTAATGCAAGGTACAGTGATTAATGGTTAAGAGCTAAGAGGTCTGTTCCCATTATTGGAGGTTTTCCTAAGAAAATTACTCTCCTTTGTTGAACATTTATGTACTTCTTTCCAACTCTCAATGTCATCCCTCTAACTCAAACTCCTGGTTGGCTAAAACTTCCCATGTGCTCTCCCCTTCCTTTATCCTCACAACTATATTGCATCCAAAAGAAAAACAAGTTCCCTTAAAAGACAATCCCAGTGTTCTTTCGCCAATATAACAAAACCATTCTCCAGATTCTCTTCCTCCAAAACGCATTCCTTTTACAAAATCATTTGTTTCTCCACATTTTTTTGAGATTTGTCCTCAGGCTCTTTCTTGATGCTTCTTGACTTTATTTAGGAGTCTCATCAGAACTTTATTGCCTTTTATTACTCTGTTGTTTTTTACAGTATCAAATTACATCCAGGCCTTTTCCATAACCTGATTGCCTACTTCTACAGGAAGCACCTTTTTTTTGGCTGCACTTCACACACAGGGAAACAGAAAACCTATTCTGTAACACCATTTACTTTTTCACATATTTCTCTGTGGTGTCCTCGGAAGTTGCCAGTTCATTAAGAACATCAGGGAAGAGAAGATTAATGCATTTTAGGATGTCTAAAAAGGAACAGCGGAACTGAAGTAAAACAGAGGAGAGTTGCTGAATCACTGATCTGGCAGGAAATTCTATGCATAAACCAGCATACGAGAACACACAGAGGCTCACCTGGATAATGGCATCAAACAAATAACCACTGTTCTTACTTGTGGTAGTTCCTTTCTCCTCATTTTCTTTCATTTTGCTCAGATTTTCTGTGCTGTTAAGGTTTCTGCTCAGTGACAACATTTCAGAGCAGAATATCCTTACTCCAACAGGAGCCTTATAGCAACCAACAGTCCAGATTACCAGCATTAAAAACTTTAAAAGATGATTACATTTCAAAAAGGATCCAGATCACCTGTGCTACAGATTCTACAGAAGTTCTTTGTGGCTTTGTTGTTTGGTTTTGGTTTGTTGGGGTTTTTTAGCTTTTTAGCTCCTCAGACTGTTTTGTTTTGTACAATACTCCTCATAGAATTTAAATCACTGTTCTTCTATATTCACAGTAACAAACACAGTGGTGGACTAGGTTTGTTACATCCAGCAAAGTAAGGGGAAAATGCTGCTTTCCTGAAAATTGTTTCAACAGGAACCACAACCTACCACATACAAGTAGCTTCTAGCAAGCAACGAGCTTATTCAATTTCAGTCCTAGGCATTAAAGCAAAAAACTAAAATATTCTGAAAGGCAAAGAAATAAAAATATACAGATTCACCAGAACACTCAAAACTACTTCTGACAAACTGTTAAATAGAACACAGTTAGAATCCAGACCAAGCTTTTCCTTCCCATGAAGTTATGAATCATGAGGACGTTCACCACTCTGGCCTGCTGGTTTTGTGTTTCTTTGAAGAATAAAGGTTTTGACTGTCCAAAAGCATGAAAACTGACACTTCCTGAGTGTCTCCAGAAGAGTGTCTTTTCCTACTTCACTAAATCTTCAGCCTAAACATGAAGAATTTGCAGCTCTTTCTCTGAAGTTCTCTCACAAAGCTGTGGTACAAAAGGCATTTACCCGTAAGCCTGCCCTGACACCCATACTTCAAAGTAATACTTACTTCAGTTGCCTGTTTAGTTCCTCAACATAATTCTTTTGGTCCAATATTGCAGCAATCTGTACATTTCTAAAGCAAGTACAAAATAAAATTAACTTTAACAACATGCTGTGCTAAACTATGGACTGAAAATACACATATTTACCATATGCAAATGTCCATCTTAATCGTGTTCTTAAAAAGAAAGGAAGCAACTTCATCTCACACTCATGAAGGCAATATATCAGTGAGACACAAAAAAATCCAATGCTTTAACTGCAAATGATTTCTCTACATGAAACATAACCTACACAGTCTGAGAAGGATAAGGATGTTTATTTACTCTGCCATAACTCTGGCTCTTTTAAACACCTACCAAACCCCAAGCTGAGGGCTTAAATGCCTGTAGGTTCCTTTTCACTGCCACCTGGCGAGCCTCCACTACTTGGGGGCAGTAGTGATGCTGCTGAGGTTTCCTTCAGACTGCAAATATTCTTCCAGCTGACTAGTAACACAGAACAACACACTGGGGCATTTTTCTCAGGATCAGAAGATTTCATCTTAAGGGAACGAGACTTATTTCTAAAAGAACAGGCCCCAGCCAAGAAATTGTTAACATGCAAAATTAGGAGGTATTTTGTGAGGACATACCTTTCTTTACCCCCAATGTCATCATCACTCTTCAAATACACAGAGAAATCAATCACCCCAACCTAGTGGAAAGCAAAGGTACAGCTTCATATCATACAAATAACTGTATGGTTATTTGGCTGTTGGTATTTACAGCCTTGTACTTATGTAATTGATAAAACCTCAGTTACAGCATTTTTAAGATTCGTCCACTTTCAGCCAGAAGCTGAAAAACCTGAACTATAACACTTTAAACAAGATTTTACTAAGTTTAGTGTTTACTTGGTTTATACAATGCTCTCCTGTCAGGATCCTGTTTGTTCTTTCCATGTCTTTTCTAAAAATCTCTCCTCCAAAAACTTTTTTAAAATATATTTTTCCTATTAAAGCAAAATACCATCACTATTAAATAAGGTGAAATGTTCTATCTCTAAAAGTTACCTTAAATCAATTCACTATGGCTGCACAAACACATTTCACGACTGAGCAGTATTTTTTTAACATGCCAAAACTACACTCCTGGCTATGACTTCCATCAAGCTCCAGAAGTTTCCCTTTCTGCTCAATAAAACCTGCTGCTTCTGGCTTCTCTGAGAATGTGCCTTCTTCATACTACTCTTCACAAGCAGAATAATTCTGGATATTTTACAAATGTCAGATTTGGACAAATTGCATTCAGAATCTCATCTGCACAGCCACTACTACCTTCTCAAATCGAGTTTTATCTCTCATGCAGCAAGGCCACCAAATGACCTGGATAACAGAGGCATAGCTAGCAACAGATTTTGTGATCCATAATACACATTTAATTCTCAACATGGAAGAGCAAGTTGATAAGTTTTCTGTAATTACAGGCCTGTTGATGTTATATTTTCTTTTACACAAGATCAGTGCCTGAAACCAATACTAGACAGTAACTAGAACAAACAACTGAGGACAAGTTAACCACATGATTCAAAAGCACACACACCCAATTAGCTGTGATTTTTCTTTCCCAGAGGAACTGTTTTTTCATCAAATACATACTGAATATAGTAATAACCACTTAAACTATTATGATTTTTTTCCACAAAGAAGCTGAAAAAAAAAATCAGGGCTGAACACAGTCCACATTTATTTACAAATACAGGTGTATCTGCCTTTAAACAGAATCTGTTAATATTTTCTTGGAAAAGATTAAGGTTAAAAGTCAAAGCCCGTTGTAAAGCAGGAAGAATTCCAAGTCTTGCTTTGCAGAATCAAAGTAGTCACCCTCTTATGAGGTCATAAGTGAGTGTTTGTTTCAGGTCCTTGTATCATCCCTGTGATGTCCCAGAACAACAATAAATGAACCAAGCAGGGTAAACTGATCATGGAACTATCCTTGTCCCACAGAGGAAAAAGATGGGTCACACAAGTGAGATGGAAAGAGCTCTGCATTGCTACAACAGCTCCCATTTGAGGACAAAGCACAAAACTTCACCCTTGCACTCTGACCATTATCTCAATCTAAACGTCTGACCCAGCTGGTGATAAGGGGGTAAGGCAACAGCCCCACAGATCCAGCAGCTGGATCATCACACCCTGAACAGTCTCTATGAAGATTTCTAACAAGTCACAACTCCAAAGTAACAAAATTCACTGCACAGGAAAATCTCACAGATTGCACATACATTGCTTTACCTGGATGGACTTACTTGTGAATCCAGATCTTCTCCCTTCACACACAGGTTGGCATCGATCACATTTAGCCCAACTAACAGCCCAACAATAACTGCTCCTTCTTCCTCCATCATTAGTGCGTGATACTCATAAAACTCACTGTGTTAAAGCAGAAAATTGCATCTTACTGATTTATTCATTATATATACATCCAGTAAATTAATAATAAGTGACATACACATCTAAATTTCTCTTATTCTAGCCTTACTACAACATCCTTAAAGATGAACTGTGCCTGCCCATACTTTCACCTCATAAATATTTAAAAATTCAAAGTGCATGGTTTGTCTCAGAGACTATTAAAAACAAGGATACTGCCTTTGGCTCCAGATGGCTGAGACATTGTTGGGGGGTGGGGGTAATAAGATTTACTTTGCCTTTAAAAGGAAAACCCAAAAACCCCAGAAAAGGCTCTACCCTACACCTGCTATTAGCCAGTTTTGAAGAGATACTGCAACAAACGGATGTTTGGCCACACTGAGTCAGACAACTCTTAAGTTGTTAAGAAGCAAGCAGCGCAAAAGAAGAATGGTAAAAAATTACCTTGTGTGAAACAATGTCTGGAATTTAATGAATACATGCTTGAAATTCAAGGAGCCAAGGAAGAGATTACATGGATTAAAGAGAAGCATAAATGGCTGAAATGCTAAAAAGGTTTATAAAATATAAATACTTCACTAAACAAAAGAATATCAGGACTTTCTCCTCCTTGCACATTTTAAATAAAATTTTAGATTTTATGTAACAAACTGTGTTTCCAATGGAAAAGCCCATAGCTGCTGAACACCAGTGACATCCTGACAAACCAGCATTATCTAGGCATACAAAGTAAATCTTAAAAATACGTATAGCTTATAAAATTGAAATTAAGATGAGAAGTATCCTTCGCTGTTTGTGCTTTAATTACTCCATCAGACAGGAAAAGTTATACTAGAAGCGAACAATGCCAGTGTTAGAACTGTGAAAGCAAAGTTCAAAGCAAGAGCCCTCTGTGCAATGGCAGCTCAGTGGAAACCACACGCATAGTAGGGATGTAGGGATGAATTCACCTCCTCTCCAGAGGTTTTCAGCGCTAGTTCTGCACGGTGGGGGAACACAGGATTATTTTTTAGGAGACTAAACCTCTAAAAACAAATTGCAAACAAAATCTAATTAATTGTTTACCTGAGGAGATCTCTCTGAATGATTAAACAGCGAAGATAATCGGCCATTTTCTTCTGCATCAGTGCTAACCGTAACCAGGCCCGGGCACGGCCCAGCGGTGTCCTGAAACAAAGGGTATGAAGACAAACAGTCCCAAATTAATAACATATTGATTAAATCACGGTCTTTAACACCTTATTAGTCTACTGGTGGAGCAATTGGTGTTTCTGAAGGGGTATTTTAAACTATTAGTTGAGCATCACCATCTGAAAAGCCATAATGTTTAGGCTTTGACTCCAAGCTTTGGGACAACAGAAAAATTTTAAACTACTCAGCTGAGCTTGGGAGCAGACCCTGGAAAAAACAGGAGTATAGAATGCACAAGAACCTGATAATCTTGAAAGTCCTGTTTTCTGCTGAAGTAAAATATTTGCAACTGTTGGGACTCCTTTCTGCAATTTGTTTATAAAGAGTTCAGGGGAAGTGCAAGAAAATGAATTGAATGCCCATCACAAGCCACCATGGCAGCTTCCCTTCCCAATCCTACTCTCTGGCTCTACCCAACACTTTCTGAATCCTACCTTTACTAGTGTACAAATTCAGGGCTATCTTAGGAAGACAATGCAAAAAACCATGAAAACAGATGTAACTGGCAAACACTTATATCCAGCAAAGTACACCTAGACCTTTACAACTTCCTCTTCTAGTGCTTGCATACTTACAAGTGGTAAGCACATAAACGAAAAAAAAAAAACCTTCACAAGTTGTATTAAGATAAGAAGAGAGTAACCTTGGCAAAGGTTATTATTTCCTCTGGCCTGCCACAAGAGTAAATAATAATAATAATAATAATAATAATAATAATAATAATAATAATAATAATAAAAAAATTTACATGCCTATGTGCTTTAGATAAGGTCTAAACCTATAAATTAGAATCCTTATGCTGCCATATACCAATCACAGCATAACCAAGCCCTTTTGGAATTTCATGTATGGTCAATTATAAAGATAAATACAAAAGCAGAGTGCAGTGGAATGGGAGGAGAATAAATTTACTTCTGAGTAGGACACTGCAGGGAAGAATCTGAAAAGCTGCCTAATTCTTTCCTCTTTGGTATGTCACCTTTTGGTTTTATAGAGCCTTTGCTACCTGCACTCATTAATGTTTGCTGCAGTTCTAGATTGCAGGAGTGAGTGATACACAACCTGCTCCTTTTTGCATTGCTGTTATACACCTTCCATTCACCTGTGCTCTCCCCCAACATCATGTGGTAGCTGTTCAAAGGCTTGATTAATGCCAAATAAAATCATGAGACAGCTGCAGATTCTCAGTCAGGTCCTTTATTTTCCTGCTGCATTTTACCAATACTACTTACTTAAGGCCAGGCAAATCTCTGACACTTGCTGCTATTTCCTCAGCTTCTGGATATAATTTCTCCACAAGTTCCAGAGGACCCCAGATGGTTTTATTGTAACTTAGAAAGGATTTTCTTACTACAAAAAGAAAAATCAAGTAACTGAATTAATTGAAATTACTGGAGTAGCTTCCTTCAAACTAGCTGGTGTGTGAAAAGGTTAACTGCTGAGTCCAGACTTCCAGATAATTCCTAACTGAGACACTGGTCAGCTCACCAGTATCCAAAGCCAACTTCTAAATTACTTTGCTGTGAATATAAAATCGATGTGCTGAAATAAAATTAATATAGAAAGGACGTTTAGCTAAAAATATACGCTAAATACACACATGCAGCTGTGGTAATCCCTGGACCGCTTACAACAAATGGTGTACAAAAAACCAAGTTGGTAAATGTGGAAATATATGTGAAGAATTAATAATTACACTATTCATTATAAAAGGTGACAATTTGCATATTTTTCAATTCTTTATGCAACACTACATATTTTTTTACCTACTTCAAGAAAGAAAGGAAGAAAAATGGCATGTTTGGGATGAGAAATATGCAGCTAGACCAATTTCCACACCTTTCAGGCCATGCTTCAGGCAGTGCTCCATGACAACAAAGAACTGCTGCAAAGGTGGGTAGTCAGAATCCAGAGTGCGCCCAAAGCTCAAGGCTGATTCAATGAGTCCTTTGATACTCAATTTAGCCATGTTCAATAAATTTGCTCTTTCTACAGCTGTAGGGTCCTTTACAGCTAAGACAACAGAGAAAAAAATGTTACGGTTCAAGTGTTAGAGTGACACAAAGAAATAAAGTGCTTCATAGCTGCCTTGTTCAAAGAAAAACTTACCTTAACCTAATAAACTCAACAGAACAATTCAGTAGGTGCTATAAACCACCATGTCATAGAAAAGCATCCCACGGAAAACACATTCCTAGTGTTTTAATAGGTGAATGAAGTCCCGAGAGTTCTTAGGTACCATGTTGTCTCACCAGGTCTCAGAAGCAGCCAAGTCACTGCAATTTAACACAGCACCTCTGCTGCACTCCAAACTGATGCATGGCTGCAACCAGTGCCCCTCCCATGGTATCAAAGCAGCCTTCCTATTAATTTATGTATTTATTTGGTGTATTACAGCCTACCTACAGAAGCAGACATCACACTTTTTATATATTATCACTTTCCACTGTAGCTTTAATTTCACAGTGACACGAACACATGCCTTCCTTCTCAGGCTGTACAGAGTCTCTGCGACTAAACCAGGAGCATTTTCTAGAAAATATTACCTACTGAAAATTCAGTTTCTCATCTAGCCACAAAGTATTTTCTACATGGAAAATCTTAAAAATTAAAGGTTTTGCTTTAACTTGAAATTTTTGATAAACTTTACCAAGTGTACACTGCAAAAATACAATTGGGGATTAAATCTAGTCAGTAAAAAGCCCACAGCTTTTTACAATCATCTTAGTCTGACAGAATGGACAAGGTTCCTCTTCTCAGAACTCCTGCTACTGAAAACAGAGTGCTCAGGAAATTCTTAAGCTTATTTTCATTTATAATGAAACAAGTCAAGCGTTCAGGCCAGACTATTTTCTCAGAGACAAAACAAGCCTCTGTTTATTCACTATGATCAAAGTAACCTGGAAAGAAACAAAAGAGTTGATGATTTACTGTTTAATTAAATCCAACAAATGAAGTAAAAAAAACCCACTTTTTTTTTTGAGACATTGAGACACAGATGTCAAAATATAAGCATCTGAGGAAAAAACGTGAGCCTGTTCCTCTGCAAATCTGAGTACAGGTATAGGGCCTTATCTGTTTGCACATCAGAAAGCACAAAGAGCCCAAATCATCATAACAAATGGATATTTTCTCAGCTCAACAGCAATGAAACTACTTGTGTCATTTCCTGCACAGTTTAGGCATTTAGGGATTAGATACTAGAAACCCTGGACATTACTTTCTAGTATTCCGTTTCCCTAGTTGCCTGCCAAATACCCAACTACCCTACTATCATACAACATAACCTATCTCTGCTTTCTAGGAAAAAAAAAAAAAAAAAGACTGAGATTATGTACCTGAGACAGCCTTAAAAACTACTTTTATAGTTCCCCAGTACTTCAACAGAAAACCTCACAAGACATTAGAAAACACTCAGAGATAATTAGAGACAGGGCTCTGGCAAAACTGTACTCAGCAGCCACAGCCCACTGGTTTGTCTCTTCCTTCCTGCTCAGCTGCTGGGGACTGATCAACCCCACCAGGAGCAGCCACCAGCACAGCATCCCTGGCTGGGACAGGAGGAGGCTTGCAACAACAGGAGCCTTTGTGCTGGCAAAGTACACATCCTGCTTTTTTATTAGCTTTGCTACTGACAGTATTAAATACAAGTGTTAGTGTAGGAAACGCCTTGCTCAATGCAGACTTCAGGTGGGTAGCTCTCCCTTGCTACATATCCTGTCTATTTCCCTAAAGGCATCATACAAATTCCTTTGTCAGGTGACCTCATTTTGACTTCTGGAGCTGATCCTCCTCAGACAGACTTCTATGTCTGCTATCCTTTTAATTATCAGCCCTCTTGTCTGTTCTTCCTGAGGTGAAATGCATTTTAGGTCTGTTTTTAAGTGCAGCGTACCTGCATGGTTTTTTTCACCTGCTTCTTAAAAAATAAATGATAAACAAATTTTTTTAAATTTAAAATCAAGATTTAGAATTTAACATCGTGTGTGAAATCCTAAATCGTAGCTGCTGCTCGAGTACTCTACGGGGTACTGCACAGACAGCAAAACAAGCTCTGCAGAGCTCTTCTCCCCGAAGCAGCAGCCCCCGAAAGGGCTATTTGCAGGTGGCACTGCTGTCGCCAGCACCACCGGGTCTGACGAGGGGCTCGGCCTAGGAGGCGACATTCCTCCCCGGCTGGATGAGCAGCCGAGCCCCGGCGCGCAGCCGCTCCGACCGCGGGCTGAAGGCGCTGTCCCTGCGGCAGCGGGAGCGCAGCGGGAGCCTCTCCCCGCCGGCCGCAGCCCTCCCGGCGCGGTGCCCGCACACCGAGGCACCGCACGCACCGCGGGGCCCCGACACCGCCCCGTGCCCGCGCCCCTCGGCCCGAGCCTCAGCCCCGCGTTCCCCGGAGACCCCCCAGCCCATCCCGGCCCCGCTCCCGGCGCCGCAGCCCCGCTCACCCATGGCTGGAGAGGAGGAGCCGCCGCCGCAGCCGCTCCGTGCGGGCCCGCGGCTCCTCCCGCCCCTCCGCCCGCGCGGCGCGGCGCCCCCGGCGGCGGGAGGACCCGCCCCCGGCCCTATCGCGATAGCCCCTCCGCCTCGGGCACTGCCGCACCGCGCCCGGCCCCAGCTGCCCGCCGGGAGGGCGGCATCGGCCGCAGGGATGGGCAAGAGCGCCAGGGCAGCCTTCGGCACAGGAAGGCTCGGACATGAGCTAAGCACAATCAAGCAGCACAAACTTGAGGCTTCTCTACCGTTCTCTTGTGACATAAAGCTTATATCCCTAGCATTTATTCCAAATAATAATTCTCTAGCACTGGATAACATGTATCAGGATAAATAGTAATGTTCTAGAAAAATCTGTGAGTTCAGTACCTTCAAAGGTAACGTGCTGGGAATCAAAACCAGTATTAAAAAAAAAAAGTAAGTTTTTGGGGTTTAATTTTAAAAAGCCCTAAAATGTGAACCTGACTAGAAAAGAACCAAAATACGCTATGGTGTTTATCACCAAGCATATTTGTCACATCCAGATGGGATCTCAGTTGATGCTTACTGCACCCTGAGCACTACAATACGGTCTGCTTAATAATTATTCTTTCCTCTCCCCTTTTTGGGCAAGGTTAACCATCAACCTGTAAAATAAAAAGGTGTTCTTCACCTTGCCCAGCTTCAGAGACTGCACACAAAACAGCAGAAAGGATATCACTGCCTGGGTCTGCAAGGGAGGACCAAAGGACAAGGGCAACACAGGGATGTTGCCCATAGTGACAGGGACATAGTGACAGGGACACTTCTTATAGCCACCATTCCCACCTCTTAAAAGGAAAAAGGAATCTATACATTTAAACATTCAACGGTTGTAATAGTCATGCCCTGATTTTACTAGTCAGGCATAAAACAGCTTCCTTTTTTTTTTCATTTTTGAGAATCCCAGCAGCATATAACATATTAGGCATGCATCTGCAGGTTTTCCAGCAGCATCTATGGCTGCTTCTGCATGAGGAAGCTGCTTTAAAGGCAGCACACAGAAAAAGTGGTCCTTTACTGCTAGAAGATACTCACTTGCTATGTATTCATTAAAACATGAAGTGTTTTGGAGAATCACATCTCAAATTTTGTTTGAGACTACCAGAGCAAAACATGGTTTCATCTGTAGACTGCTGCTCAATCTAATTTTTACCACATGACTAGAAGCAAGGATGCATTTTAGAAGTAGATAAGGAAATGTTCTTGTGTTTGTTTCTCATGCAACTTCATGATGGGATGGCAATACCTCTAATTTATTTCTTAAGCTTTTATTAGCATGCACACCATTTCCTGGATAAGCATTACTTGGTGTAAGAAAACAGATTAGCCAAATCTTAAGAGTTTTCTACACATAGATCCTAAATACAGGGACAAAAAATCTCTTCTAAAAAAGTATTCTGATGTCACTGCTATAATAGAGAGTATATTTTACCCTATTTTTTTCGTCTTTTGAAAGAG
Organism: Coloeus monedula; assembly: GCF_965178545.1. NCBI lineage: Eukaryota > Metazoa > Chordata > Aves > Passeriformes > Corvidae > Coloeus > Coloeus monedula. The sequence goes on along the minus strand of NC_138788.1, from coordinate 4,688,608 downwards.
CCAGAGCACAGACACAGTTGATGAAGCATGTATATTCACCTGAAAAAGGAGGATATCCTGTCAACTATTCAAATTATTGTTGTACTGTTCAAAATATTTGCCTTTATAAAGCGAAGTATTAGCAAAGTATAAACAACTGTAACAAAACCAACAGCAAACTTTTATTATTTCAAACATTACAAAAAGTTAGGGAGTAGTTTTAAAAAGTGAAAATGCTCACATTTAACAAATTTGTCTGCAACTATATGCACACAGCTACTTGATATTGATCCAAGAGAAAATAAATGCTAATGATTCTGAAGAATCAAAAAAATTGATGTTTCCACCAGCAACCTTGGAAAGAAACTCCTCAGTCTCTTCAGTCTAGAATATGAGGTAGCTTAAAGAAATTAGAACAGATCTCTCAGGTTAAAGGTGTTTTCCGTTGTTTATATGCCATCATCTTTAAAAAAACAGAACCTGAGCATGTAAACGTCTTAGTCAGCAAGATGCACCTCTAGTTTTGTTTTCAGGGAAATTTTTGTTTTAAAGACTACAGATCAGATAAACTGAAAACAGAGTTCTACTATGAAGCATTTCACTTCAGATTGATCTGCTTAACACATTAGTTAATAATAGGGAACTAAGTGAATCAGCATCACATATCTCCCTGATGTATGCAAAATCAAGAGATTAGAAATGTCATCAAGGGATCTTCACATGAGAGATTAATTACATTATGTATATAAATATAAAAGACTTCAGCATTTTTAAAAACAGTAGACTTCAAAGGACAATGTGAGGCTTTGAAGAAGAGGAACTTTTTCCTATTTTTTTTCCAAACAGCACAACACAGCACCTTAATTAGGAATTCTAACAGATGGAATAATTGTATGTAAACTACATTTTCAAGTTTTTAAAATCAAACCGAGCCCAGAAAACTGTGACTCAATACAACAATGGTTTACACTCCCTTCCTCTTCAAGTGTTTCCCCACTCACTTATGCAGATAACAGTTCATCAAGGTAAAAGAGAATATAGCAATTATCCAGTAGTGGAAAGAACAGAGTGCTTCAAATTTCTGGTTTGTCACAAGTAAGGTGGGAGCTTTAGTAGCACTGTAACCATCAGCTTTTTCAATAAATGTTTGTTATTTTACTGAAAGGAAACTTCCAAAATAATTGAATGTTTCCTGTTTTGGCTGCCTCCAGACTGAACAGTGCCCATCAGCACTGATACCCCAATAATCAGTTATTTCCATTAAAGAACAGCAGAAGAAAAGGTACAAAGGCCTGTAAAACTTTCCATCTTCACACTCATAAGATGTTACACTTGTGGATACTTTCATGAGCTCCGGCTGGAAGATTCAAGATGTGGCAAGTTAAGGAAGAATTTTAACAACATTTTGCTTTCACAAAACCTGTTTGAATATGCATTGGTGTTTGCAAAAAAAGCAGCTAACAAGGCTCTTGCTGTTTAAATAGGAGATGGAAACAGCAATAGTTAAAGCTTACTCAGGACAATGTCAGAGAGAAAGAAACAATTACCAAGTCATCTGAAAGTGACACTATTTTCCTTTCCACCAAGATTATTCATGAAACATGTGTTAAGTGGAAGAAAGCAATCACACTGACGTTAAGATGCCAAGAAACTAGAATGATCATGGGAAAAAAATGCAAAAGCATTAAAAATTAAAAATTCAGTCTTCAAAATCAAAAAATTATGTCAAAGTTGACCTGCAAGTCAGCACTGACATTTTCTGCTTTCAAAGACAGAGAAGTATTACTGCAGGCCTAGGCCCTAGGGTATATCACCGTGTCCCGCAGCCATAGGGAGAAGGAGGAGAGAAGATCCAGCAGGCAGGAATTGTGCAGCAAGATTGATTTATTTAATTATTTTTAAAACTCTTTTATAGACTTTTTTCTTCATAGTCTAATTGGACAAAGGATCAGCCAGCCCTTGGGGGTGATTGGCTAAAATCCTAAAACATCCATCGTCAAAATATTTTTCTACTATACCATAAACAAGACTTTTCAAGGCTGCAGGTGTTTGGTTGTTTACATTCCCTGCTACCTCTTCTGTGAGAGTGAAAAGTCTCTCACGGACTTAGAAAATAGCAAGAAAATCCTTGCTAGCAGCATTTTTCTATCTACAGAAAAGGTTCTAAATCCATCCACTAGCTTGATCTCAAGTATACATCTGGCAAATTTAATCAGCACATTTTGTGCTGTGTTGCCCATCACTAAATAATCAAAGACCTTCCCATCCTTACCTCAAATCTCAGTAAGTCAGTCTTACCTTTCCCCTTTCCCAAACCAGCGTGGAGGAAAAGGATATCATTGCCTGGGACTGCAAATGGCAGAGGAGCTTCTCCAAGGGAGGATAGCAGCACAGGGATGGAACACAACCCACCATGACCAGTTTGTGCTTGGCTCTTGTGATAGCAACATTCAGGCGGCGCCAGTCCTTCAGGAGGGTGCCAAGCTGTTAAATAAATGTCACTTGCTTTTATTTTTCCTATTTAATAGACATAAACCACTCATTTTCGAAATGCATCTAAACTGCTAAAATTGACTGAAACGAAGTTAATATGACCAACTTACATTTTCATCAATACTGTTCCTAACAAAAGACACAATTATTATACTTTTGTCTCTTCCTTGGTATTTGTCGACCGTGTTGACTTCCACTCTGTTCTCCTCCCATTTTGCCATCAAATCAGTGATTGTTTTTAGCTGATGTCTGTATGGGGATATAATGCCAATGTCTGAGGGCTTACAGCCAGCCTGAATGAAGAAGAAACAGGAGAAAAAATTTGTCACTGCAGTTGGCTTGGGAGACTCAGTACCATCAGAAGACCATCAAGGATTTTTTTAATTTAATTTTTTTTTAAACAGTGCTGCCAGATATTGTATCTACACCAATGGAACTGTAGGTGTGACTAAGCATGAACTAAAGAAGACAGGAAACATTGGTTACTGCAAGCTCCCAAGCTTTGTCTTAACTTAGCACAAAGACAAGATATCTTTGAAATCCTCACTTGTCCTTCATCTTTAAACTGCAAGGTTTACTCAGAGCTCCTAGTCTGTGCTACTCCTGAAGCTGACTGGATGAAAAAAAGGAACAAAGGCAAATCCTCTCCCCTCCCTCCCAAGAAAGTCTTCATCTCTTGAATTTGGCATCCAGCTTTTGTTTTTTGCATCTCAAATCCAACCAGGCAAGGGACAGGGAAGGGAATGCAACTCGGGCTCCTCACTACACTGACACGTAGCCAATCTTCAATTTATCCTTAAGATTATCCCCGAAATAACTACCCAATACATACCGTCACCATTACTAAAGCAATGTAAAAATTAGTTATAAAGCTCTCCCTCCAAACCATGTAATAAAGCAAAATATACCTTAATAAACAAGGATGTGAGGAAAAGCACTATTTTAGCTTCTGTCACATTACTTATGCCACCTTTTTCTGCATGTTCTGGTGCTGGGACCTTTAAAGACAAAAAGAGAAAATAATGACTTTTGCTGTCTGTAATGGGGTACTATATTCTGTCCCTAACTCACTGAGTCATATGTGGATTTATACTAATGGTATTAATTTACAAAATTAAGTTAAATGCTAAATTTTACTAAACAGAAGAGCCTGTATTGTGAATTAACTTCAGAATACTGCATTTGCAAAACAAATTGGAACAATCCCCAAAATGAGTTTCTAGCACTGGATAGTCACCTTAAGAAACTGCCAGAGCTTAATCCTCTGACTTTACAGTTCACACATTATACATCATATATCAAAAAACCCAAAAATTGACATTTTCCAGTTGATAAGGTAAGAGACCAAATTATATTTTACATGGGACTTTTGCTTTAATGCTTTCCATACAACAACATTTACAATAAATTTTCCTCATTCCATAGCATAAAGGATATTTTTTTTAATGTTTTAAAATTACAGCAAGAACTATCCAAAATGGTAGTATTAAATTGAACTCCCAACCTTTAAATAAAGTATTCACTGAATTTACCATTTCTTAACTATTACCTCCCTTTCCCTACATCCTGTATGAATGAAGCCAACATGCTCAGGATGTAAACTCTTAGTCATTGTGGTGTCACAGTTTTGTAATTTTTTCTCCTTGCTTGGTTCTTGCCTTCTCTGAAGTTGAAGTAACACCAATAAAAATGAAGGTGTCCCCGATGGAGGGGGAAGCCTCCAAAGTCCATGTGCTCAAGTTCTCTTCAAGCAGAAGAGCACTGTTTTACTGCACAGTTAATTTCTAACCACACTGGCATTAGTGTAGCTAAAAGCTACACAAAAATCATTTTAGGAAAGAAATACTAAAACCTCTGCCATGCTTATGGTAACACATGCTTACATTTATATTTCTCCTGTTCCCATAGGACACCGGCAGAACCCCCAACAAAAACAACTTAGGCCTAGAATTTCTCAAGAGACTTGCCCTAAATCAAGGATGTCATTTTTCAACAGTCAGCCCCAAGCTGTTAGAGAAGTGCAGACTGACACAGGGGTTGGCAGAAAAGAAACAAATAGATTTCCGATTGCTGTCACAAACATGTTGCATTGTTAAGCAGAAAACAATAGAGGCATTTTTTTCTTTTTCTAAAAAGCCAGCATAATAAATGTAAGCTCCCTGGTGGCGTCATGGTGTTTTTTCCTCTTCTTTCTCTCTGTTTGTATCCCTCCCCCCAAGTCTATTTCTTCATAAGCTTTCCTTGGTTAAACACTAAAAAATACAGGGGAAAAAAACCCACTATGAAGTCAAAGAAAATAAATGTTGGTTTTGTTTGTTGTCATGTTTAGTGGGTTTTTTTCCATTTCCCCCTCCATGACTACCACAATACATGGAGTTCTAGCAGGAAGTCCAAAAGGAGAAATGACATCATAACCTCACGTCTCAACAAATCTAGACTATTCTGGAAATAAAAACTTTCCTCCTAGCTCTAGGAAGAGGACAGATGTCTTACACTCGAGATGGGCTTTCCAGGGGAAAAAAAATGGAACAGAAACTCTAGTTTTCTCATTAGCAATTCTGCTATGATTACTAGATGAACAGTGTTCCAGCCAGGTTCCTATTAACAAGCCTCTTCCCTGGGACCACCTGTATGCTTTCCTGGGAAAGGGACTGCATCTGTCAAGGCATTCCTGGAAAATGTCTCTGTTTAGTTTAGACATTTTTAGAAATTTCTCTAAGTCATCAAAGTAAATACTGCTTCTCTTTAGGTCATTGAAGAGATTCTATCAGAACAGTTATAAAAAACATGAATCCTGTACAATGTCATGGAGAGCATAGAAAGACTGGTGAATTCTAACCAGGGTCAGCATAAAAGATCATTAGTTGATGTAATTATTGGCAAAACACAGTATTAATAGGAATCAACATAAAACCTATTAAGGAGGAAGAAAGACTCAAATCATAATCCAATCACCAATTACAGTGACAAGTACTAGAGACCACAAACAGGTACTAATTTACTAATCTTTTTCCACACGGGTTTGAACTCTTCCTCATTTTTCCTGCAAGTCAGTTTCTTTGCAAAAGTTTTATCCACACTAGAATTTTACTTTCGCAGCAAAATTTTGAGTCTCCATGAAAGGACACACCTAAACAAATTTATTCCTCCCTTACACTTCAGTGCATAGAATGTCTGCAAAATTCCATGGAGAATTGCAGTTATTCCTGCCACTGGCACACAGCTTTGACACGGCTGACCCTCAGGTGCTGGAAATAAGGCCATTCCCTGGTTGCAAGGACATCCAGTATGGCTACACACTTTGAGATACACTGTACAGGAAAAACAAAGTTTACAGTCCATTCCATATTTTCTGAAGTATTATCTAGATTCAGGTTTTCAGCTGTTCTCAGATGCGATGTTTCCAGCAGCAGTTGTACCACCCCTGCTCAGCTATGCCAACAATACCAACTTTTTTGTGCTGCACACTTTACCCAGTCCTAGAAAAACCGCTTTCTGAAGTTCCCTGTTGTACCCTACCTAAGCTGAATGAAGTTTTATATGTTGATTGTATTGAGAACTTGCCTCAAAATACAATGTTGACAGAGCATAAGGAACTTTACCTTCTCCGTGTTCAGAAAACACACAGGGGTGTCTGGATCAAGGACTTCCTTCAGCCATGTCTTTGAAGCATCCCCAAGGTCCAGTTTCAATTTCTTTAGGTTGGGCAAGTTAACAGTGGCATTTGATACCTTCTCTGAGCCACATTCCAGTTTGCCTTCATATACCAGCATGTTACTCAATGACATAATCTTACTAAAGATATAAAAAACAAAAAAAAAGGCATAAAAATCTTGCTATTTCAATCCCACATTAAGAACACAATTTAATAAATAAAAGTTGTAAGTACCTATTCATTCTGTATTGCACAGTTAATTGGACAACAGCATTTTGGTTTTGTTCCAGCCTTTTAAATAAGCTTTCACTCATGCCAAGATCTCTGTTACAACACAAAAACAAAAATCAGAATGTGTCAATCAGAACAGTGCAAGAGCCTTCCCAGAATTTGTTATTAATAATTGTCCAGAAGCATTTTATCTTACCTTGCTTCTGCATTCAGCACAAGTGGAGGCAGCTGCTGATGATCCCCCACCAGCACAAACCTTTTGGAGCACAACAGTGGGCCCAGGCAGATGAGCTGGCTTATTTGGGAAGCTTCATCAACAATACAGAAGTCAAATTGCTTCTGAACAAAGATGGGGTGATTTACTCCCATGCAAGACGTTGCTACCACGGGCTGAAAATTGAGACATGCTTTAAGGATAAGGTACACTTTATATCCTCTAGCACTATGTTCTCCATGTTAAAAGAAAAAATATTTCCCATTAAACTAAACTGTAAAATCAAAGAAATCAAATTATTAGTCCTCGAAATCAGACCAGCATAACTTATATGTATATTGGCCTGACATATTCTTGCACCAATTGCAAGTGACAAACAAAACCAGCTTTAGAGCAGACTGTAGCAAATAACTTGTTCCTGTCATGTGTTCAGAGTGATGCCAGGTTCTATTCATGTACAATTCACGGAGTGTGCTGAAATGACTACTGTGAAAAATCAGGAGGTTTGGGGATTTTTTTTTTTCAATACTGAACAGAGGATAAAACAACAACAGCAGCACAGTTCTTGCCATCACTTCCACTGCAATCCAAAACGACTAAAATAAGAAATGCTAAGTCATTCCCTTTATGACTTCAGTCATTCCCCTGCAATGTTTATCAATAAAAAGTAAATGGCACCTTTTGTGAAGCTGGCATTTAGTCCAACTACCATCAAGCTTTATTCTTTCAGCAAATTTAATTTAAAGCTGCCACTGACTCATATGACCCAGCTCCCATTATGGTTTGCATTAACATTCACACAGACAGCACTAATCTTTCAATCAAAAATAAGGGTTTGGCCCGGTCGCTCCACAGCATTCCACTTCCTCTTCCCCATCTGCTGATTGTACTGATGGCACAATGAGCACAAGTGGGAGGGAGAAGGGAAAAACAGCAGCGATATGTGAATAATGTTAAAGGAGGCTGCAGCAGCCCATTCACAAGATCTCAGATAAAAGCACTGGAGTCTTTGGGGCTTATTGCTTACAATGGTGAGTTACTTTGTGTGGACATAAACAAAGCTTCCCAACTTTCAGACTTAATGTAGGTCATTACTGGCGATAAAGAAATTGAAACAATGCAGAGGTTGAGTATCTCTTTCAGCTCAGATTTCTTACAGCAGTACACACCCTTGGGATGGGTTCCTTCTCTGCAGCATCCAAAAAAATACTAATGTCATTATCTTTAATAATTTGTAGAGCTAGCAAAAAACATTTCTCTCACCTGACTATTATAGACCTCTTCCAAATCTGTTACAGACTTAACTGATTTGGACCTGCAAATTTCTTCTTCTGTATATTTCTGAATATCTGGATGAACCTTCTGAGCTCGCCCTAAGCGCAAGAAGCCAACTTTGAATTTGGCCAGTTTCAGAAGGACGTTGTCTACAGCTGTGTGTGTAAAACTGGTCAGAAGGACACTGAAGCCACAAGCAGAAAGAATTCTCACCTAATGAGTGGCAAAGGGAAAGAAAAGGAGAAGTTGTTAGTTCATCTAAAAGAATCAACAATCCCAGGTTTAACAAGGTGAAAAACACGAGGGGTTTCAGAGGGAGCCAATAATAAGCATGTCTGACACATGATCTGTGTCAGTCGGCCAGATGTGTCAGCTGGCCATTGTCAGTAGTCTTGGAGGTTCCCATGAACAGCAGGCTCACAACACTGCTGCAAACAGTGAGAGCCAATATCTGGATGTACACTCACAAGGAACTGCTCTCTTAAGATCCCCACTGCAAGAACAAGCCATGCAGCCCATTCCCACAACACTGTTCTCCATGGCAATTTAGCCGGTACAGATTCAGTGGAATGGGTTGAAGACAGCACCAGCTGCCTGCTCTCCAGCCTGATGACAACTGGAAGCAGGATAACACTGCTGTTCTAAGAAAATCTCACTCAGCCCACAGTATAAATCCAGCATGCTCCTACAGGACATTCCTGGGGAAAAGAGAACCACCAACCAGAGGAGATGGTAGCAGACTGCACATAGATTCAGCCCCACAGGTTGATAAAATTTACAATGGACAAGTTACTGACTTCTCAAAAAGTCCCTCTTTTGAGCTATAACTCCAGATTTGAGGACTTGCTCGTATTTGGAGCCAAAGAATTTTAGCACTAAAGCATCACAGAAGTGATTAAATATCACACTTCAATCTCCTCCCTCCCACATATACTCCTACACAAGCAACAGACAACCCTACTCCACAAAAATCTAGTTTTAGTTCCATCAAATATAGGTTAAGAAAAAGAAATGTGTTTTCTTCTTTGAAGTTATGCAGATACTGTTAGATTAAGTCATGACACTACACTACACAGTTGGTTTAATGCTATCTTCTAAATCTCACCAAAAAAATTAAGCACCAAGGTACATGATCTTACTAGAGCACATATCGTAGTGGTTTTTCCTGTTCCAGGCATACCCACAATAAGTGTGTAGTCTTTTGAAAGTAGCACTTGTTTCATTGCCTGTTTCTGAGGCTTATTTAGACCTTTTAAAAGAAAAAGCAAAATTAAATTACTACACTTCATCATAATTGTAATAATTACTAAAGCTAGAACAAAACTATAATTTCCTCCTTCACTAAAGTCCTTAATAAAGACAAGAACTGAGCAAAGTCTGTAGGTTCTAATGAAGGTACGACATTAAACATAATACACAAGATAAGTAGTAAAGGGTCTGCACTACAGTCCTAGAAATAAGTTACTGAAGACATTTTTAATTTTAGATCTTTTATGACTTTTTTTTCTAATATCTTAATTGATCACCTCCATATATTGTGCCTGGGCACTTGTGTTTGATCATACCACTTTCACATTCAAACACACAGCTCACAGCAAGGGGTGATGAGTTGCACATACAGCAGCATCTTGTTTAGAACAAACACTACAGCAGAGCTTGTTCGCCCCAGTCTGATGCAAACAAGTAGCACGTTTCACCGGCTTGGACTAGGCAAACTCAAGCAAAATAAGACTTCAAACTGAGTTGTTATAAAAAAGTTCAGTTTGCTCTAAGAGAATTCAGTTAAATTTATGTTTTGACAGGCAACTCTGTCAGAGAACAAGGAAATATTTCCACCAAATACAAGATACTGTCTCATACCTAAATAAGTTTTGTTTTTAAATAAAGCACAAAGCATCACACACCACAGAGCTCCCAAGTCAGCAAGAGCGATTATACAAGTGAATGCTTACACTAAAGCCCATCTCCTTCCTCTCCCTCAAGGTCAGCTTCCTCTATCCCAAGAGCTGCCTCTGTTCATTCCTTTTGTAAAGGTTACAGAGGTAATTACATGGCACTCTGTTTGCAACTGCAAGCTGCAGCAACAAACAAAAGTAAAAAAAAGTTGTAAACAAGTATCTGATCAAGTCTTCCTGTGATTAAATTAGTCTTCAACTAGTTAGAAGACATGCAAGGTAAGAACTTGGTTTTAATTTTTAAGCTGAAAATTATCACTGGACCCCAAAGTAGGAAAAACTTCTTATATTTATCATGATAAGTACTTTGGCTATAGAGATATAATACTAAGCAGAGCATTTGGGGGAAAGTCACTTTGTACCCTTTAAAATATTTGCAACAGTTTCTTTTGCTTCAGGAGGAAGGACAGAGCTCAAGTGCTGAATAAAACGTGGTTTCTGGAAGTCAATTATCAAGTTGCGGAGCCTTTCACTGTGGATAAAAATAAAACAAAACAGAGTTACAATAAGAGTAACTGGTTGAGAAACTTTATCTGAAAATATTGAAACCATGAAATTAATTTGATTTTTCGTACCTGACTGGGGAATCTTTCATCAATTTAGAAAGATTTTCAAAAGGGACTCCTGTACCAACATCTCCTTCATCGTGATCCAACCTAAATACGGTGTTCTTGGGGAGGTTTGACAAATTCCTGAAGGATGATAATAACATGGATAAAATAATTCAGTTTACCAGCAATATGTTGATTAAAGACTTATTACTACATGTTAAATTACATCTTCCAGAGATCCCAGAGTGAAGCAATAGCTAATAGAAATACACTATTAACTGATCTAAATAAAGCATGATCCCAATGAGGGATAATAAAACATAAGCCAAATTTAAAGACAATATAGACTGAATAATGAAAGTTACTGTTAACACAGTAATCACTGTGTCCATATAGTTTCATGTTAGAGACATAAGCAAATACAGTTTAAATGTGCTTTTATTCAAACAACCTAGTTAAATAGACAGGCATATATTGACCAAGTAGTGACATTTTCAATCAAGACAAGAGAATTTCTGGAGGGTACCCCAAAGTCAGTAGGAAGAGTCAGGATATGTCACAGCTTTTTGGACACCTAGCAGTACCCTTCCTCAAGCCAGTACAAGAGTGTTTACAAACAGATAGTTTTCTTTTTATCTTATTACCTGCCCAACAAACAGGAGACTTTTGTTCCACTGACTTCTCTAACATAGCCAGTAGCCAAACCAAGTAAACCCTTTTCCTCTCCACTCACAACCACTCTATCACCAACCAACAGGTTTGTTCCAGATATGGCACCATTTCTACGCTGGAAAAAATGTAGATACTGTCCCTCGGAAATTTCACAGACTTCATCAACTCTGATCATGTTTCCAACACAATCTCCAGCCTTCTCTCTATTAAGATAGATATCAAAAAAAGAAATATTTTAATATTAAGATCTTCCCTGAAAGAGAACTATTAATTAAAAAAACCCAGAAGTTCAAAAACTACACCACCCACAACCAACCACCAAAACCAAAATACAAAAAAAAAACCAAAAGGAAGGAAGGAAGCATCATTGGCACGAGTTTAGAAATTACACCTTACCTTTCCAAAGAAGATATCATCCATATATTTTTATATCCCTTTCTATGCTCTCCACTTTGCAGCTCCAAGGTTAACATGAGATACCAGAGGCTGAAATACTCTAAGTGGGAGGGTTTCAGGTGCTGGGTCTCTCTGTCAATGACAGGTACCATAGCAGGAGGAAAGGCCACACTGGCCGTCTTCTGCTCTACAGCTCTAGGAATAGAACCAACCACAGGAAAGGCTCAACCTGTATCCTTTTTCTCCTGCAAGCCCATATGTACAAAACAACAATCTAAATATCTACTGTAACATACCAGGTAGATTAATTCATCATTACTTAAATGAAGTTGAATCTGTATCCTTCCTTTGTTCAGAAGGATAATAATCTTCTGATAATTATTAATTAATTTATTAACAAAAATAAATTTAATTAACTAATTATGTATATTAGTATAATTAATTATATTTATATTATTATAAATAATTAAGTTGTTGGTATTTCATCTTAATAATTATAACATATTAATTTATAATTAATTAATTTATAAAATTAATTAATTAATAATTGCATAATCTTATATTAATAACTTTACATCATCTCTATGATTTTGAAGGGCGATAAGTTAATCAAACACCAGATAAAGGCATTTCAAAGACAGTAACATGTACATTTACAGAGTTGATCTTTTACCCCTTTTATTGTAACATACAAATATTATTTTGATACTTAGCTAAGCAATGGGGATTTAATAACTAATACACAGGCAAACTTCAAGTCAATTTATTTAAAAACTTTATATCAATAGACATTATACCAAATCATGTATACAAAACATGACCAGAGAGAGAAAAGCTTATTCAGAAGTAAATAGCTACCCAGCTATAATCCTGTTGCTGTAACAACTGAGTATTAGAAGTAGGATTTCACAGTCATGTCATGTATGCCCACAAAGCTCCCTCAATGTACAGTTTTGCCCCTAGAATTTTAAAAACAATCAGGCATTCTGTTTACACAAGATCACCCCAGAGGCTCTCCTGTTCTAACATACCTCATTTGATCATTTCCATATACAATTTTGGTTGTTTTTTGTGCAGCATAGAGACTAAAACTTGTAACAGATCTTAAAACAATTCAATAACTTAATGTGAAATTTTATCAAATATTTGTTTATGAGTTATTTTTAACAGTAGATGCAAGAAGACTTCAGCAGAGTAGTATCAATGTGTCAGTACTTGTGTAATACCCCACAGGGAAACAATCTTCTGCAGAGTCAACCTGAAAAAGCAGTTGTCCAGCCAGAATTCAGGCCCAAAAGATTGCCTTTTGTCAATCTTTTGCAAGAATACAGCTTTTTTAACAGATCTGTTATTGTCATCAAATATTTTGTTGAGATTTATCTCAGATTTTATCTTGCAGAAAGTGTACCTGAGCAAACATATTAAGTCTCTGTGAGATCAGGAGCTGAATTATAAAAGTTGTAGAGGGATCTGTAGAAGATTCTTTTGGGGTGCTAGAGTCCTCAATAAATACAAAGCTGTCAACCACAAAAATTAAATTATTGTATCAAAAGACACAATTATTCAAGCTCATTTAAAAACATTAGTCAGACTTTTTTTTTTTACCTGCTGTATAGAAAGCAGTTGTGCATTTGGGAACAATATTTACATGCTTGACTGTCATCGATCACAGGAGGCAAAGGAGCAAGCTGTGAATTCTGCCTTCCCACAGAAGATTTATAGGTACTGTGCGTTAAGTAGAAGGCCACATGATTTCTTAACTTCATTAATTCTGTCAAGAAAAGAATAAACTAAGCTGATGTTTCTGTTTGCAAGAATTTCTACCTCAAAAGTAATTAGCTATCAACTTTTTAGTCAGTGTTGGGGTTTTAGGAGTTCTCCTCGTCTTTTTTTTTCTGTTAAAGGAATTTTCCCCATATGTGTTGCTAGGGGGACAAATTGCTGGATACTTCAGAGAAACAAAAGACCTACCCATTGGAGTGGGGTGCATCTGGTTACTCTTCTGTTTCACCTGGGTGTGTGGACAGTCGGTCCCAACGTTTGGACAGAGAGGGAGGCTGCTTTCTTCGGCTGCTTTTCCTTCTGCCAGAGAAACCCCAGGATCCCAAGCCCGCCTTCCCTGCGCCGCTGGGAGCCGAGCTGTGGCCGCCCTGCCCCCGCCGCTGCTTCAAGCCTTCTCTACGTTGTATCCATGCTTGCCCTGCCTGCCTGGACTTCCGGGGGTTCCCACTGCAGCTTCGCAGTTTGGATACATCGCATCTGCCACCCGGGATTTGTGCTCGTCCCTGCTGTTCCAGCCTGCTGTTCCTGAGGGTCCAGCCGTACAGCGGGATTGGCTGCCCAGGGGTTCATGAAGCCTTTGTTCCATCCCTCCCTGGGACCCCAGGCCACCGGTGCCGCGTGTTTCCCGAGCTCGCTCCGGAGCGCCCCCTGCAGCCGCGGGGGAACCATCGCACCTGCCCTGCTCACCGGGAGCCGCCAGCGCCCCTGCCGGCTGCGAGCGGAACTGCACCCAAGGGGAAAGGGCCCGACAGCCGAGAAGGCTGGCACTGGGTTTGTGATTGTTTGCTGTTACTGCCATAGATATTACTGTTTGCCTGTTTATCCATACATATATATATATTCATATTCCTCATATTTTTGCCTGAAAGCCCCTTAATTTCAAAATTATAATAATTTGGAGGGAAGGGGGTTGCATTTTTCATTTCAAGGGAGGCTCCTGCCTTCCTTAGCAGACACCTGTCTTCCAAACCAAGACAGTCAGCTAAGAAGTGATTATTCACATAGCAAAGTCCTTGTGCCGTATTAATAAAACAACTGAATTTTTAACATAAGCTTAGTAACATTATAACAAGTCATGGATGCCCAAGTACAGCTATTTTCATAAGAGTAAACTTTATAGTTAAAAAGAAAGATTTTAGTAATAGTTAAGAGAATTATGGTTTCCAGGGAAGGGGAACAACTTTACCTCTACGGTCCATGCGAGCTCCAGAAACAGGATACATTGTACCAGTTTTTAGATAAAGAAGAAACCCAGCTTCAGGATCTACTCTCCGCTCTAAATTCAACAATGTGTACAGAATAACCTGCAAAAATTATATATAAACTTATTCCAGTATAGTTGTTGTGTTTTAACCCCAAGCAGCAACCAAGCCCCACACAGCTGCCCACTCACTTCCCCACTGTTCGCACCAGGGAGAGAGAATTGGAAAGGTAAAAGCTGGAAAACTCATTGAGGGTTGAGATAAAGACAATTTAGTAGGGAAAAGAACAGCCACACTTGCAAGCAAAGCAAAACAAGGAATTAATTCAGTGCTTCCCATGGGCAGGCAGGTGTTCGACCACCCCCAGGAGAGCAGGGCCCCATCACGTGGAATGGTGACTTGGGAAGACAAAACTCCATCACTCCAAACCTTGGCGTGCCCCCCCACCCCCCTTCCTCCTCCTTTCCCCCACTGGATATACTGAGCATGATGATCAGCTACATGGTCTGGAATGCCCCTTTGATCAGTGGGGTCCTCTGTCCCAGCTGTGTCCCCTCCCAGCTTCCCATCACCCCCAGTCTCCTCCCCAGCGTGGCCCTACAGGGAGCAGAAAAGGCCTTGGCTCTGTGTAAACCCTGCTCAGCAATAACAGCAACATCTCTGTGTTATCAACCTGTGTTCAGCACAAATCCAAAACACAGCCCATGCTTATCTACCGTGAAGAAAACTATCACTGTCCCAGGCAAAACCAGCACAGTACTAAAACCAAAATACATTCTAAACTGTATTTAGTTCTTCCACAATTTATTTGGCTAAACAGCCATTACTATCACAAGTCTTCTAGAAGCTACAAGTAGTAAGAACTTGACCAAGGATTTAAATTAAAAGGCATCTTTAAAACCTTATAACAAGGCTACTACCTCTCTAAACCAGGCCAGCTATCAGAAAATCTGTTCAACACCAATTCCTGAAACAGTCTGCCTAAACCTAATATTTGAATGTAGTAAGAAGAGACTAAAGAACAGATATTTCAGGATAAAACCCATAAGTGTGTTTGAAAGTGGTAAATGTAGATACTTTTTACTACTCCCTTCACTTTCATTTTATACCAGCCCCTTTGGGCATGCCAGGATGACCTATCCGTGAATTTAGATTATAACACATACAAAGTGTTTCATATACATAAGACAAAATAGGCCATCAAACAGGGAAGTATACACAGCCACTGAAATTAGACATTTGGTGTTTGTACCTGACTTCTGTGCTCTATGGAGTTTGATTCCTTGCCAGACTTGAGCTCTAAAGGCATTATCCGAGACTGTACTCCAGACTGGCAATGGATTTTCACCCTAGCTGTAACATCAATCTTTCCCTTCAACCCAAATCTGGGAGACCAGATATTCTCTTCAATGTCCAAGATATCGACAATCTCTATCTTAGAAGATACATCTTCTGGTTTTCCACCATTCGACCTAGGAAGAAAATTAAGCCAGAAGTTAATAATTTCCCTTAATTCTTAATATTTAAACATTAAAGTGTGTTGCAATTAAATATGTAATGTTTCTGCACTGTAAGTGCCCTTTTAGGCACTAGCTTTACAAATAAAATGCATCGACTCTCACTCAAACTATCTTCCCATTAACAGAGGAAGCATCACATCATAAACTAACTGTAGTTTTCCTATTCACCCAAATATCAAAGTTAAAATAAGACTTCAAACTGTTTTTAATAGTTTTTGGTCTTTTCTCAATAACCACACTCTAATGATATACACTTGACAGTAGCATACAGGTTTTACTCAGACCTGCCATTTCATTTTAACTTTAACACCCTGTGGTTATTACAATTAACAGCAAGAAGCCATAGACAAGAAGAGCTCAGCAGCAGTTGAGTAAAATCACCATTTCACTGAAAAATTCTTATATTAGTCAAAAATTCCATTTGATTAATAGCTTCACATTCTGATTTGTGGTCTTGCTCATAACTACAGTAACTCCTAGTTTAGTCAACAGCTCAAATATCCTTGCTTTTCTACTCACTAAAAGCTCTAGTCTGTACCACACTGTTCACAAGGATTTTAAGATTTGTCAGTTCACCCCCGGGCTTCATGTCTTGCCCAGTACTCACAACGGCAGCTACACATGCAGCACAAGCTCAGCTCTATGGTCAGTGAGGCCATGAGTTAGCTCCAAATCACTGAACAGATGTAAGAAGTTCTAAAAATTAAAAGTGAACTGAATAAGATATACAACATAGAATGGTTTAAACTTTTAATTCTGGCTTCTTACAGTTTTAGTTGCATTTTATTTTGGTTTGCTGGATTGTGCATGAAGTCTTCTGCCCATTTAAAAAACGATGGCAAATATTCTTCCACTTCTTGCATTATTTCTGCTTGTTTCAGATTTAAGTGATACCTAAAAAACAAAGCCAGGCACATTAAGGAAACAGAATATTAAATTTGCTGCTGGTACAAAAGAGATTTGCCTCAAGTAGCAACAAGATCAATGAAAGTAACTGTCAAGTTTTTATAAATATCTATAAACAGTAGACAATGACAGCTTCATAGAGGTTCAACTCGATTCATAAAACTATTAACTGAACATCTATTACAAGAGATATACTATACCAGAATATCCATTTCTGATGTAACTTTTGAAACAACAGGTACAGCACAGTGAGAACATCAGCATGGCAGATGAGATGAAACAAAACTAAAAGTTTGACTGCAGGAAAGGAGCACCAGACTCATGCATTTAAAAATGGCTATTCATACAATTTATGCAATGTTGAAAAAAAAAACCAACTTAAAAGACCATTTGCTTTTTGTCTGAATATCCTCATCTGCTCCTTGCTCCTCACATACATTTTGACAGAACATGACATAGAATCTCATCACGTGGCATTAGACAATTCAGGGCTCGCATTTACTGGAAATGATGTCATTATTCTACAGCAACAGAGAAATACAAGTGGGATTTTGCACAAGAAGGTACATACGAGTGCAAACGACCACAGACAGCAGACTTATGCAACTTATTTTTGAATCCCAGCAAACAGTAGCCTACATATGCAAAAAGGATTGCAAATTAACCGTTTCTTGGAGGCCCAGAGTGACATAAAGACCTTTAAGTAATCTTAGCAGTCACAATTCAAAATATTACCTTCAAAACAGAACTAAGAGTAATAAGTCTTATCACTGCAACTTTAACTTTTGAGTTGTCTGAGGCCAACAGATATTGACACTGCCCAACATACAATTTATAACAGTCTAGATAAAATGTTTTTTAATTTACATGAGTAGAACTGTATTTTAATCAAGTCTGCAGCAAAATGTTAAAACTGACAGCCATTCATCTTACCATTTTCTGATGGAAATATTAAGACTATTTATTTGGCTAGCATTTCTATCAGCTTTGCTGAGAAAATAAGTTAAAGGTCTTCTAACAACTGAGCTTTAAAATAACCCGATAAAGATATGAAATTATCAGACATTCAATGCTTGGTCAGTCACAAGGTTCTAGTCCATTGCTGAGGATCATAATTAACTATTTGTCCCATTCAAATCGACTTTGGGAGATGCCTGGAAATCTAATGTTACAGACGCAAACACTGCAACCTGCTTGGCCTGAAAGTAAAAAACCCCCCGGCACACTCAGGTACTCCAAAAGACTAGTTCAGATCTATAGAAGTAGCTCAGCAGGGAAGGCAAATAAATTTACATTGTCAAATGGGGAATTATCTTACTAAAAGATCCCCAATTTCCATTAAGAAAAGTCATTTAGCAGAATACTCTCCTGATACCAGTGCTACATTTTTTGAAGTACAGCTTAATCTGCTAGTTCAAAGTGTTCCTGCCCTGTCTTCCAAACATAAAAGACAGCTGTAATGCTACTTACATTTCTTTGAGATACTTTTGTCCATAAACGATTTTATTTGCTAGTTCTTGTACCTTTTCTTGTGTCAAGTTATTTGTTACTGATTGCTGGAAAATGTCATGAAGAATTGTACCAATGAGCATTTGACGGGAACCAGACTCGGAGCCCTGCAACAGATGTTGTTATACATGAAGATTTGTGCCCATTTCATGTCAAGTTCTCTATAAAATTTCTGGATTTTATTTGCTGCATATTATGCATTACACTTATTTAATTGCAAGATCACGACAGCTTTCACCTCACTAATGACTATCTAGTCAAACCTGACTGTGAAAGCAGCCAAATTGAAATGGGTCTATCCTATTGCTTTATCTCTCACATTTATCCCAACCCTGACAATGCTAGGATACAATCCCTATGTGATTGGCAGGTGAGAAACAAAGGCTCAGATTAAAATGGATTTTGAGAAAGTTTTGCCTGTGGACATTTCCTAATGCCAATACTTACCTTTACAATCAAACACATTTCCTTGGTGAAGCTGTTTCCTGTTTGTTACCAGCTCACAAGAAAATCATTCCATGTATCATCAAAATGGCTCAGAAACCCATCAGCAGGGCTGGGCTCTGTAGACTCACAAGAACTGAAAGTGGTAGTAAACGACCTTTACATGAGTCACCACGAAACAACTGGAAACCTAAACACTGTGGTATTGGTCTCTTACAGCCAGTCACTTGTGGATTGCACTCACAACAGGTGGAGGGTGTTTTCCCAGTCAGGACCCAAACAATTGTCCCAAACACTTACTTTACTCCCCTTACTCCTCTAATATAGGGTTGAAGACCATTCAGACCATTCCACAGTCTTAATGTCCTGTACTTAATTTTCTTGTTTCAGTCACAGGTTCCCAGCCAGGCTGTTTACCACTCCTTTAAAATTTCCTTACTCATTTGGATTTATATTCCTATCATGTCTGGAAGTTTTCATCAGCTGAAACTGGCAGCTATTGCTTCTCTATTTATCAGCATATTTCTCATATATCAGCAAGTATACTACCACAAGAAACTTCTCCTCATTCCAACATCCAGCAGCTGGATTCAGATTCCAGAGTTAGCCCACACCAATTATTAACTGAATTCACTAAATTTTTCAGAAGCTCTTAACTTGGCCAAGTGTGATTATGTTCTCATATGGATGGCAAGAGGCACATTCCTCACAAAGGATTCATACCACACAAAATGTGGCAAGAGATTACCAAAAAAATTATCAGAATTCCAAGCAGAAGGACCAGTTCTTTAGCCCGGTAGCTGTATTAAGAATACTGCATTATTTCAGGTGCAACTCAAAAAAACAGAGAAGCTCAGCCAGAGACAGTTTCCATCCCAAATTATTCTGTGTTGCAAACATTATGAATTGCTAATAATGACATTTTGCAATACAGCCTCACAGTCAGATTTAATACTGAGCTAACCCACCACTCTCAATGGAATAGTAACTCACTGACAGTCTGGAGTTAACACTTACCCTAAAGCGTTCACTCAGCACTGCCCTTCTCATACAACGAATACTGTTTGAGATCGTAGTGCCAGAAAGCAGCAGGTCTGGGTACAGAACCAGGTATCCACACTGGGCATTTATGACCCAGGTGCCAGAGCTGCACTCCCCTTCTAAATGAACAATGTCCCCTGGAACAACCGGGACAGACTCCCTGCAAGGGAATACATTGAACCAATTATTTGCAAGTGACAGACACAATGTGTAAGAAATAACACATTAACAGAGCAGATTCAACATTCCTTGAAACAGGAGGATTTGGGTTGGGTATTTTTAAGAGAGAATTTCTCCACCTAGAGAAATCCTGAAAGTGAATAAAGGCATTTTTACTGACAAAACTTTGATATTTTTAAGTACATGCATCAGGACAACCTGTAAGTAGGGAATTCCTGTTGGCTTCAAGTCATTCCAGATTCATGTGTTCAGCCATTTCAGCGTTGTCATGTTTCACATTGGCATACTATTTTTGCATTATGTGAGATCTACCTTCTTACTTAACAATTCTACTTATTTCAGAAACTCAGCAAAATCTAAAAATATTGGTATTGATTCAGAAATTTCAAGGTTCAAGATCTTTTCCTTCAAGAAATAGACTCTCATACTTTTCTCCCACCTTTCAATCTTGGACAAAAAATGAAAAGCAGTGCTAAATAGCACACATACCCCCTTGTATTTCAAAATAATTTCCAGTGTTTTCTTCTGTTACATACTATGTAATGCACAAATGACTGATTTAGAATCCTATCCTTGCTTGAAAAAAACTTTGCAGTAGAGCTCAAACTATGGTGATTTAACAGGCTGCCTAAAACCCTCCCATTTTACAGACATGACTTTGAATATTTGTACGCACAATGAGGTTATATAATTTGGAAGAACACTTCTAAGTAGTGCAAAACAGTTAAACAAAACAGCCTACTTAGACTTTAATGTCTTGCTTTTAGTTAGAACAAAGACAAATTAAACCTGCAAGGCAGTAATATGCACTCAACATGTTACCTGACATCACTTCTCTCAAGCGGAATGTCCATTATGCTAGCACACTGATAGTATTACATTAAACAACGATTGTTTCAGGATCCTGTATCCCTTTTAAGGGAGTAAAACTCAACTCAAAGACAACACCAAGAAAATTGATTTAATAATCCAGTAGTTAATTCTCTTTTCAAACATCTATGTGTCTGTATGGATTACCAGCCATTCCTAAGAATGCACAGTTCTGTATCTTCCAGGGAGGGAGATGCTGTAATTGTCAAGTGTTTCTCAGGGTCACTTCCATTTCTCTGTATTATGCTGACTTCCAGCACACGATATCTGTTGTTCAGCCCATTCTTGAGGATTGTATCAGGTGAGTCAGCCACTTTCTTCTGAAAACTGAAGTAGCAGCTAATTACAAAGACAGAACATTATTGAAAACAGCCAACCTACATACAAAAAGAGAGAAAACTTCAAATATAAACCAAATTTTACTCCTCTTCAGTTTTTATAAATACATTTTTTGGGGTTTTTTATTTCTGTATAGGTAGAGTGTAGGAAATCTCTATAAATATTAAGTAACTTACTATTTATTACAGTTAGCGCTTCATTTTTGTGTCCACATTTCCACAAGCACTTGTAAATTAATTACAACTGTACTGAAAACCCTGTGCTTGTGAGAAAGCTTGTATCTCCCTGCACGCATGAACTCCCACAGTCACACAAATGCCTCGAACACGGAGCAGTAAATTTTTACCTATTACCTGAACTTGATTAGAAAACTGATATTCAAATTTCAGTTTTCCAATGGCCAAAATATGAGATAGAGCGGCCAAATCTGCCGCTCTCCTGTCACCGAGCAATGCCAGGAGGAGCTCCAGGGCGGGCGGGGGCAGAGCCCACGCCGGGGCCCCGCAGGCCGCCGTGCCCAGCGCAAACACCCTGGGCAGCGGCGGGTTCCCCTCACCGGTTATCCCCGGCGGTCCCGAGCGCTTCCCACCTCTCGCCCATGCCTGAGGAAGACCGGTTCCGCCCCATCAGCCCTCAGAACCCCATCCCGCCTTCCCGCGCCCGGAGCCGGCGGCGGTTTTAAAATTCAAACCCCCCGCGCTCCCGGCCGTCTCCGCCCAGCTGTGCTTCCCCGCCTCGGTCGCTACCTCTCGGCCATGGGCAGGTCCCGTGCGGCGCTCGGCTCGGCTCGGCCCGTCCCGCCTCAGCCGCTCGGCCCCCGCGCAGCCCGCTGAGCGCGGCTCCCCGACCCCCGCACCTCACGCCGCCCCCGCCGCGCTGCCGCGGGCTCCGCCAGCCCTGCCTAAGCCCCGCCCACCACGGCCAATGGCAGGCGGCGGGAGGGCGGCTCCCGCGCGCGCGGGCTGAAGGCGCGAAGCGGCGCGCGGCTCCTCGCGCCACCTCTCGGGGAGGGGCGGGGCCCGCGCCGTGAGGGACGGTGAGGGACGATCACCTCGCTCTCAGCCGTGCCCCAGGGTTATTTCCACTTTTTCAAGTCCCGTCCCTCCCCCGACCCCACTTCTGCTACTGGTTCGGTGGTATGAGGTAATATTAGACGCCCCTCCTGCTCCCAATATGCTTATGGGCCAATCCGAGCCCGAGAGTCAAACCTTTCCCCTCATAAAAGATGTGTTGTCCCTGGCTTTCTGAGATGATACTGAAGGTCTCACTCTGCTGCAAAGAGGATAGTTTTGGCCCATCGTTAGACATTCCACCAGAAGGATCAAGTTCAAATTGATGAATTTTAAAAGATGAGGACATTATTAAGCCACTTCCGTTTTATTTGGGATAGTAAACTACATTAATGTTGCTTTCCATTGCAACATTGTTCTCTAAGAGAAGCTTAATTATCATTTAACAGTTACATGTTGATACTATTAAATGCAGTCACAATGCG
Organism: Coloeus monedula; assembly: GCF_965178545.1. Classification (NCBI taxonomy): domain Eukaryota; kingdom Metazoa; phylum Chordata; class Aves; order Passeriformes; family Corvidae; genus Coloeus; species Coloeus monedula. The sequence goes on along the minus strand of NC_138788.1, from coordinate 4,665,899 downwards.
GTGTTAAGAGATTACGTAAATTCTTTGAGCACTTGCTAAACCTGTGTTATGTAGTCTCTTCCATGTTGCCTATACATCTCCCACACACAGAAAAATCTCTACAGAATATGTTTATGAAGTACAAAATATGCTTTAAATATCTTTTTGAAGTTATCTAAAATTCAACCAGTCTGGGGAATCTCTAGGGAGAGTCCTAGTGCCAAAACCTGGACAGAAGTGTTCAGACTACATCTCTTTTTTTCTGACATCAGTGGTTGTGAAAATGTTTACAATTTTAAGATACATCAGCATTTTCCAAGTTTAACTGTGTAGATTCAGGAATTAATGTTAAAACACTTTCATGCAGTGTTAAATTTTATTTAGAAAAACTAATTCTGAAAATACAGCACAGTTCCATCAAGTAGGAATGTTTTTCACATTCAATACCTCAAGTATTTAGGAGATACTTTTTAGTTCTTTTCCTCTCAAACATGAACATGCTGGGTTCTACTTTATTCTGCATAACAACTGTTTAACTTATCATGACACTCCTCAAATATATCCCTTGCAGTAGAATTAAAATGTAAAACTCTTAATCATCCCTAACAGTATCCACATGAAAAAACTGGCATCTGAGAAGATGCTTTTTTTGCCCACACAGCAAAACAACACAAAGAAAAGAAAGGCACTTTAGTTTTCCTAATACAGTGGATTTATCACTACAGCAAGAGCTTTAAAATGTAAAAATTCACTGTGATATTGGTTAGCTTTCCTTTATGTGAAACTAAAGATCAGATGAAAAAGCATATTTCTTGTCTCTTAAGTAAGAATAACAATGTTGTGCATATTTACCTATAACGGCAAACATACAGATAATTCCAGAAACGTATTCCTTCTGGTTGCAACATATACCAATCACACAGACATTATCTCAAAAATTTTAATAAAATATATCCAGATACATCTCATTCTCTGTCCATAGCTACACTGTAAATTTCAAAGAAATACATAATTTTATGAAACTGGGGGGAAAAATTGAGCCACAGAAGTTGATACTGAATATATAGCTGAAAATCCAGTTTGTTAAATTTGTCAAAATTAAGCGGATCATTCTTACCATCCAGCACTTAGCATAACCATTGCCAATTCTCAGAAGACACTGCTAAAATATTTACAATAAATAAATAACTTACATGAAGTAAATGCTTTACAGTTTCCTGAATCACATGAGTAAAAATCAAGAGTACCAATGCAAATCATGTATAAAATAATTCCTTCCAGAAAAGGAATTGTAGGAGGAGGCAAACATGCAATAGTCTATTGCATACCATACTTCAGAAACAGTACATACACACACCTACAGACTCCAATACAATCTTAATTTTCTTTTCCGCATGAGGTTGGATATGGCCCATACGCCTGAACAAGTAAATGCAGCAGCATGCAGTCTTCTTTGTCACCATGGTTTAAGGTAGAGAAAAACCTGTTTACACCAGCTAGTACTGGAAAGTATGTAACATACTCAGCCTTGAATAAACCAAGAATAAATCAAGAAGATTCAGCTCCACAGAAAAGCTTTCTAAGATTAGACCCCTACTACCTGCCACAAGGACATCTTTTCTAGCACTCATACCCGTAAAATTCCCCCTTGCTTTTATTTGTGTAATACAGCATTTCTTAGAGTAGAATGCATGTCAAGAAACTGGTTTCAAAATTCCAAGATTTCTAATACTGCTAAATCCATCTTGCTGGTTCTAACTTAAATGGCTGAGGAGACTTTCCTGTGTACCAATGTGAAGACTTATGCATTGTTCTTGCATACAGAAAACTTGTACAGAGAAAGAATGAAAGGCTGCTTAAAGTGTGGTCTGCAAGCTTAGCTTCTACAGACCTGCCAAGGATCTGAATACCAAAATCATTGCCTTATGTTCAAATCAGTTTATTCCATTTAATTTTTAAAGAGCAAGAGCTACCTAATTACTAGCTTAAAAAGCAGCATAATCAGCAGCATTTAACTCCTGGAATGGTGATAAACCTAAATAACTAACGGCTTAGGAACCGTATAAAACATGGGTGTCATGTCCAAAACTGTCATTCCTAAAATTCATCTAATGAAGCCAAGAAGATCAAGTGCATAAAAAGTGTTTAGAGCTAGCTAATGTTATCTTGATGTGTCACCCGGTTTTGACTCCAGGAAATTAACCACATTTTGGCAAATAAAGATGTCAGACAACAGCAGGTCCACAGTAACAGAAAGTTTTTTTTTAAACTTCAAGTAATTTACTCATCAATATAATTTGAGGATTGATAGTGTAGTTTTACAGAAAGGTCTTCTAAAAGAAAGAATCAGTTGAGGTGCAAGAATTGTTTCATAAGTTCATATGTGGTAAAAGCCACAGCCTGGGAAGGAATACAACGAATGTAATTTAAGGATAAGCCACGGTATAGTCCTCTCCGTATTCCATGTTGTTGATACACGTATTTCAGTGTCTGCACCATTGTACTGGAAAAATAAGAACTCTAATCATTAGTGGATACACACATTCAATATCAAAATAATTTTCTTTAAATACAAGACACTTTTTACTTCGATTTTAAGAGATCCATGGAGAAAAACCCATGGCATTCCACATAGCAAAGCCATATATGACTAAAAAGACAACCTGAGTTTCCACAAGAAATTTAGGCCCAAGGGCTGGGAATCGGAAGAAGATGGTGCAGTCCCAGCTAAACAACTGTCAATCTGAAAACACCTGCCCTACAAGACATATTAAGATATTTTACACCAGAATGGCTCCAGACATTCATTCTCTCGCCTAACTGGCAGGAAGGATCTGAGAAGCATCAACTCTCTTTACAAATAATAACTGAAGTATATAATATTTGACCTTATTAAAAGCAGAAATTGCACTGTATATGCAAAGAGAATTTTCCTCAGATACTTGTATTGAAACTAAGCAAACAGACATAAATGGAAAGCACTTAAGGTGCTTGGTACTCCCATGCTCTCAAAGACAGTGCCCTTGGAGAACATCTTCCGTATGTTCCAAAGCTTCAAGACTTCCTACTTGCTTTTTCCTCCCATCCTCTAAAGATATATATGTCTATCTCCTTCAAGGCACAGCTCTCTACACAACCACAATAAAATTGTTAAATTGGGAAGCCTTGTTTCTGTAAAAGTAGTCCTCACAAATGCAAAAAATAAAACCCTGAGAACAATGAACACATTTTTATTTTTAACTTATCAGGAGTAGAAAATAGCCAAGTAAAAAAAAAAAAAAAAGGCTGCTAAAGAAAACCAAACAGAACCTTCACATTTAAGCAACATCGAGGTTGCTTGTGAAACAACCAAGGTTGTTTGTGTTTGGTCACTCAGACTACTCTTGGTAGGACCCAACTTTCCATGCAGGTGGTTCACACTTCATTGCACTGGATTCAGACATACACAACTCCACAAGATTGAAACTAACCAAGAGAAAACTGTCCCAGAAATGAATTTGATTGAGACAATTTGAAATTCAGGAAGTTTTTCAAGATGAGAGCTGATTTAATACTATTATGGTTTAAGTTACTACGGTGCTTCCACTTCTACTGGAGGAACCTCAACAATGTGTGGGGTGTAGAAGATTACTGTCAGTGCAAAAAAGCTCAAATAAACTTGTATTATGCAAAATCAATTTATGGAACAGATTCTGCACCATTAAAATACACTTTGAAACAATTTCATTTGAGTAGAAGCATTTGGTCTCTTAAGAGATTTCGCTGATATTAAAGGTAGCACAAGTTGCACTAAAATACAAAAAAAAACCATTTTACTAATACAAACACAGGATTATTAACAAGGGTGCCATTGTAATTTCAGGTATTTTTTTAATACCAAATTGATAATGGCAGTTTTTGTCTGCGTGGAAACTTCCTTATTAAAAGAATGAAGAAATAACAACATAGTAGTTCGGGGGGGGGGGGGGGGGAGCGGCGTGTTTTCTTATTTTTAAGATTTAAAATTAAGAGCTGAACTTTGCTCAGACATCCAAGAACACAGTTACTATGGATGAAAAGGAAATACTTACAGGCACTTTTCAGAGTCTGGGAGTACTGCTCCTAACTGCATTCGCCTACGAGTTACATCCAGGGGATATCTACAGAGAAGATATTTAAACAGCAGTTCAACCAGATGTGTGATGACTGTCTGAACATTGTTTAAACAAGAATACAAAGAAGTCCATGTGCAACCTTCAAGATCCCTTTTCAGTGAGTCAGGAATCCAGCTTAGATTCTTAACGCAGCTGGAAGTTCTCCAAAAAGGGAGAATCTCCTTACACAACCAAAACCAGCAAACCAGAGCTCTTAATATATTCCATTTGGCACTAGTAAGGAAGACACATGAAGATCAGATGAGAGTATAGAACAATCTGTAAAATGCTGAAGGGAGAAGACCCCTCCATTGAAAATAAAATTAACAGTTTAAGGATTAATAGACAGTTATATTTGCAATGCAGTGATTTAGTGAAAAATCCATACCGTGTAAGTCCATTAAATTAACTTATTTTATGGACAAAATAAAATAGAGCAAGGACAGAATGAGAAAGGAAAAAGCAAGCAAAGTAATAAAAATGGCAAATACAATATCTAAGACTTGTCCTTTTTTTTTTTTTTTAATCCTGTGGCTTCACATGTTACATAGATTTGAAAGTAAATTGGAATAGTAAAATACCGCAAATTATGTTCAGGGTCAAAATTTCTTAGCTTTCCAAACAAGCTAAGAAATAAGATTGCTACTAAAAAAATTCCAGTGGATTTTAGGAGATTTGCCTGAATTTGTTTAAACAACTCATTGGATATCTCTTAAAGGACCCTAAAGATTAAATAGATACTTAGTAAAAGAAACAATAGGAAATACCTGAATTTCAGTATTTGATGAACTAATTTAAAAACCTTACTAATAACTACACTTACATAAAATTGTATCAGATAAAAGTTTCTTCAGAATGAACAGCTGTAGAGAGGAAAACCAACCCCATACCCAAACTTACGATATCGTCTGAGCTATTGCTCCGGCTATGCCACCACACAGCAGATTTACATGTGTTTTCAAAACTAAGACATCGGGGTTATCTAATGAAGGCCGTCCAAGCAAGTTAGGTGCTTGAGCAAGTCCAATGCTCTTTAAGGTACCAAAGGTAAAAAATGAAAAACCTAAAAGGAAATTTAATTTTATGTACTTTCATTGATAAGCAAATTATTTGTTGATATATCATCATAAACAAAAAGCTGCATTTACAAAATGAAACTATTCTCCAGTTCTTTTAGAAGATTTTTCTTAAGCAGAAAAAAATAAACAATATTTTGAACTTCTACTGTAACTTCCGTCCAAACGAATTTGTGTTTATACACAACGCTACAAGACTGTTTTAAATAAGCTAGACTGCGAGTTTTTAGTTACTGGATCGCTGTCAGGAATCTTTCCTTGCTCCCAAGATCTTTCTAACTGAGGGACATCTCTCAGCTTTTGAAAACGAGTGTAGTTTAGCTGGGCTGTTCTGCTCCTGTGCTCCACCTCACCGCTGCTTTACATGCGGGAGTATTTACGGGAAATCACCAGGAGATGGAGCCAATACGGAGGCTCTGAGGCTTCATTTACAGCGTGCCTGCTCCCATGAATCTGCCTGTTTGAGAGAAACAGCCTCCATACTTTCTTGTGGGAAAACTGGGAAGCAAAGACAACCACTAGTTTACCTTTCTCACTCTCAACTCCAAATTTCAGAAAAGCTAGGCTTTGATTATTGAAGACACTTTTTAAGGAGCACCACTGAAGATGATTTGAACAGAAGCTAATTAACTAGGTGTGCAAATACATTAAACAAACTTCGTAGTGCACATAAATGCTGAAGGATTGCCATGTTCTGTTTTTAACTTACCGGCATAGGGCGCCATTCCCACCACAGTCGGCATCAGCCCTCTGTAGAACCCACTAAAACCACCTTCCTTTGAAAGAAAAATACAGCAGCATTTGTGGCAAGAAATACAAGTGTCTGAAGTTACACAACTGTTCATACAGAGTCCCATGACAGCAATCTGACTAGCACCATCTACCACCAAGGAGCTAATGTCATGTTCTGGTTCTTGTGCCTGAAGAATTGAAGGGACAACTGCCTGGCTCCAGAGGAGACAAATAAGTGAAAATGAAGGAGAAAAATCTACATCCAACATCATAACTGGAAACATTTATGCATTATACATAGCCCTCCTCCACAAATCTTTTTGGTAACATTACCACTTCTCTTGAAAAGCAACTTCTCCACTGTTTCTGACCTCCCACTTACATGAGCCTTAGCTACAGCTTAGCAGCCCAAGTCAAAAAGCACCATCCAAATAACTTCTTACATTAAAAATTCAAAGTGCACGCAACGAGGTCATGTTATTTTGCACTAAGCCATTATGTTCAATGCAGTGCAATATTATTCAAAGAGCATACTTTGCTTTGACAAAATCGAAGATTAAAAGAAAAAATACCTTTGTGTAAATCATCTTGAATGCATGGATAATTCCCATGTACTTGTGTTCCCCTTTTACTTGGAACGCCAGGCGAACTCTAACCATATCAAGAGGGTAAGTACAAATCACTGCTGTAATACCTTTATTAAAAACAAAAACAAAACAAGCAAACAAAACTCACCTACACCTTATCTGATTCTAGGATTATTTTGAAAAGTAGAATTTCCTTTTGTGATAGTGAATACAATAGCATATACAAAGTATTTTGTTAAAGAAACGCTTAAAGTCACTTACAATCAGCAAACAGGAACACTAACTCCAGCAACACACAAAGGATTTGTTTGTACATGGTGTTCACTGAAGCAGCACACCTAGGCCTAGATTTTCCAAGATTTATGGGCCTGACTATATTCACCTGAGCAATCTTATTGAAATTCATAGCTCCTAAGAATCAGGCTAGTCAAGTACATCAGCTTTACTGGATTGCAACCATGAAACCGAATCCTACCCTATTAAAAAAAAATTCAAACCACCAAATTTACATGTTTTATTTCAAAAAGGTTCTGTCAGAATTTGGTGTGATTACAGATACATGTATCTACTGCATCTGAAAATACTAAACCTATTCTAGTGACACACTAAATATTCTCTAATTACATTTAAAATAGAGCCAGGTTCATACTGATGAGGAATACTTAACTGTGTTGCATTTCTGCATTTTCATAGTTCCTGTCACATCAGCACTTCTACTTTAAAACTGAGCAGAAAAGCTTTCTGGACTTATGATGCAAAAAAAATGGAAAAAAATTTCAAATCTTAGGACTCATCAGTTATGAGTTGCTTCAAAATGGCTTAAAATGCTGACCAACTTGCAATTTTGGAAACACATCTCCAGTACAGAAAACAACAATTCTAACAGTTACCTGAAAAACAAATTCTTTCCAACTGCTAGGTTTTGAAATAAACCACTGAATGGCTGACAAATTCTTTGGAGGGAATAGTCAAAACTGTTGACTAACAACAGCATTTGCTGATGATACACCACACAGTCCCCTAAAAAAAAAAAAAAAAACAAAACAAAAAACAACCCCAAACAAAAAAAAAATCTGGGGAAAGGAAAAAAAGAACGTAAAAATGTTTGTAATTGGCCCTGTTTTCTAGCAACAGCTCTGATTTATCTAAATGTAACTTTTTAAAATTTGGTCCAACAGAAGATAAGCACACTTTTTATTCTGGATTAAATGGTGAGGAGAAAAAAAAAAAAACCAACACTCTAAGTGAACTATCCAAAAATCTGACAGTGGTCAACTGTCAATTGAAAGCCAAGTTTGTGGGTTTCTAGAGTATCCCACCAGTAATTCATTTTAGAAGACAAAAACACCTCTTTTGGAGATTTTTGACAATCCTCTGAACAAAAAGCAGACATCTGCGGTTTATTTCTGATGTTGTCTCACCCACAGGATTCAGAAGTTGGAAGCTGTAAAACGCTAAAGCAACTTCAAGACTGTTTCCACTGACCTACATGAAATGCAATCCCTCAGTATAAAGCCTTTTCCTAATGGATTCCCTGACATGTCCAGAAATACCATAAAATAGATTAATTCAAGCAGTTTAAAAAAAATTAAGGGGGGGCCGGGGAGGAAGCACTTTTACAGAGCTTAAGAATGCACAAGAAAGTTATCCCACTTCAGAAAACGGACTTTACCCCCACTTCTCTTTCCACTCATGCACTGATATGTACCCAAGAACTTCCTCTGAACAAAGGATAGCAAATAGATCAACAAAGAGCTTGGTCAATGCACTATTTAGTGAACACAGTCTGAAAACAGCACAAAAAAAAGAAACTGATAGAAACCGTATGTAGTAAGGATTTAATTAGAAACTTTTTTTTTTTACTTTTTCTTAAAATCTTCTAGCCATGAATTCTGAAAAAAAAATGGGATTTGGGACATCAGCCACAATATATGCTGTCTTGTAGCAACTGGGAGAGGCATGTTACTGCTCATATAAGGAATGTATATACAAGGGATCAAGATTTCCTTTGGGGCTCAAGAGAGACACTATCCTTTCCAAGAGGAATGGCAGTCAGCTGTGGGACACAAAGCCATTGTGGTGAAGTCTACAAAATTACTCATCTCACCTCTGCTCCCTAAATACAATATTACGAGAAGTCAGAGCACAGCATCTTAAGGCTCAGTTCCAGTCTTGAAAAAGCAAAGTCTGTTCCCATTAGTGATAGCCAAGCCAAAAATCTCTCCTGTGGTAGGTTAAACAGGACAGATTTGAAAGTATATCAACAGTTAAGAGATACATACAGCAGTTCCCACTGTCTGATCTGAAATAATCGTAACAGGGAAGCGGCTCTTCAAAGAGACGCTTCCTCAAAACCAGCAGACTTTTTCACTGCCAATGCTGAGTCAGAAGACAGGGAAAGACTTCCCATATTGTCCTCAAGCACCTCTGACCACTCTTGGGGACACGATACTGGGTTACACAGACTAAAGACTTAGTGACAGTGCAGAAGATTAGACTGTCCTTGATTTGCTTCCCAGGCTTTGGGAGTTAACAATTGAGATTAGCTCTACAGGGATTTATCTGTCTCCCTACTATCCCTCCATTCTTAGTAATTTTCTTTCTTTGGAAATAAAAATAAAAAACTATCTCGAGCAAGAAAAAAACCCAAGTGAAATACATTTACATTGCATACAGCTGGTATGCAAGTTCTTGTGATCTCTCTATCATGCTCTTTGTACTTATCAGTAGCTCCAGAGATCAAACTAAGCACTGCCAGGAAATTCAGAGGAATACAGCTCAAAGAGCGATAAGCACAAGACACAGCCTTGAACTGCAGAAGATTTGTTCCTCAGCTAATATAAAGATAAATTTATTCAAGTAGCATCTTCTGAACAAAACAAAGGTTCAGAAACTACATACAGAGAAACTGCTGATGACAAAAAATATTTACCAGACAGGTTTAAGAATGCCTAACCTACCAGTCCTAGTATTTCTATGTTTCCCTCCAGAGTGCATCTGAAGAACTAGACCAGATTCTTTTTAAATGCTGACTGAAGAAGGTAACTGTTAATTACATACTATTTAAAATGGAGACAGCCAATATCCTCCTAGACAGTGCTAAATCAGTACTATTTTCAATCACTTTTAGTAAAAGTAAAAAGCTAAAAGCAAAAACATACTTTCTGTAGTAGTTTAATGTAACTTGAGTTTATTCTAGATAACATCTAGTCTTTTTTGGCTTTGTTATTTTGAAGTTAATCAAGTGCAGGAGAGGAAATATGCATTTCTGCGCATTAAAATACACATTTTAATTTGGATTTTCTATTAGAAAACTTTTTAAAAATTAATTTGTAAAATCATCCTGTGATGTTTCATTTAATGTTAGTTGTTCATTTTTGTTGTTATTTGATAATTTTCTTTCCTAAACCCCACTAACCTCTATGATTTCTCTTCTGCCCAGCTCTGTCTTTCCTTAAAAGAAGCTATACACTATTTTTCTGTTAATGAGGTGTCACAGCTGAAATTTGAATCACACAAGACTCAGGAAATTCAGAGTTAAGAGTTTCCACAGTAACTTTAACTTGGTCTCCTTAAATATATGCATTACAATAGGTTTTTCTTTTCCCTCCCTCCACTACCCCCATCCTCACTGCCTTGTTTTCCCCTGTGGATATGCTTTGGATCCTATTTATCACTTACAGAAGATACTTACATGTTTCCCACCACTTTGAAGTGGTCTGTTGACCACTAGTCGTGTTGGAAACACTAACATAAGCAAGATTTAAGTACAGTGGGTACAGAGAAGTGAAAGCAGACAGCTGCGTGGCTAGATGGTGTAGAGGGGGAAAAAACGTTAAAAGAAATACAGGTTATCTATTCTCAACTTCTTAATACTGTTTCCCATGAAACTGTGAAGACCCCTCTGCACCAACACTGGGGTGTGTGCAGCACATCATCTCCTTTAGTGTTTAAGTGTGGAAGAAACAGAAAAATATCCTTTATTGGAGCCAGCATAGGAGGAAAAGCAATATTACCAACTGCTTTCAAGTCTTTTTTGTTTGCAAACCTAGAAAACTTCCGTACCAGATTTCAAACACTGCTCTTCTTAGTGCCTCCTCCCCCCCATATCTTCTCGATATACTTAAGATAAACCCTCTGCCTCTTATTATCTAAAGAATATCCCAAGAAGCAGTTAATGCCACCTAGTAAACAAAGAGTAAGACACTCACATGTGACCCTATATATATACACTTGACCGCTATGTTCATTTCACCCCCAAGTCAAGCTCAGTTCCTGTTCTGAGGGTCTAAAAACGAAACTATTGAGTATATTGTACTTAAACACACCACAAAGCAGTTCATTTGATTGTAGTTGCCAGATAGCACTGTATATTAATTTATTTTTGTTACTCTAACCACACAAACCAGATTTAACCAGTAAGGTGCTTACAACAATGCCAGATGCTATTAATTTATTTACACAAAGAATTCCACCACATCCAACACTGACAGAGTTAAGCTGATTATTCAGTGTTTTCACAGCGCCTCCCAGGTCAGGTTCCCAGTCTCTGACAAAGCTCCTGGAAAAGCTAATAATAATAATAATCTTGGGGGGGAGGAGTGAATTGCACAGTTAAAGCCAGGGGAAAGGAAAAAAAAGGAAGAAAAAAAACCCCAAGAAAACTATCTATGGGGTTTTTTTTTTAACTTCTTCCAGATAGAAAGCCAGCCAAGTTCTGGAACATATCTTACCAAATAGGTTTTCTTAATTTTTAGGACTCTTCTCATTGTTTAATTTCATTCTCTTTCTTTTTCCTCTGGTGCCACACAAAGCCAGAATATTTTAATGAGATCTTCCTAGTTTATCTAAAGGTAGTATTAAAAAATCCCAGATTTCTTTTTCCAAAAGAAGCTAAGTATGAACACCCATAACTATTTAAGGACTAGACAGTACTAAGCCTATTTTACAAATTAAAAGCACACGAAGAATCACTTCAATTAAAACTCAATCCACTATTACTTACCTTCCCGTGTTTTTTCTTAGCTACTTTTGACTCAATGACTAGTAAGAGGAAAACAAGTATATAATCATACTATACACTGGCAGTTTACTGATGGGCTTTTCTGCTGCTATATCACTAATTAATAAGTGAGAGATTTTAACATTCACAAATATGACCTAAAGAGCATCATGACAATCCTGTGCTGGACACGAAAAAGTACAGACACTTCTGGCAAATCCAAAGAAACTACTAATTTAAGAAGCTGCAGTTCTCTCTGTTTCTGTAGGCTTATATTCAACCTAGAAGCAACGGCAGAGTGGCTAATGAGCCAATTCTACCAGAACCTGCAGCTTTATACTTCATATTGATTACACCGGTTTTTTTGCTTTTTAAATGTCATAATAAAAGGCTATAAAAAAACCTGTGCTTCACAACATAGCACAGAATTCACTGCTCACACAAATATATTTTAGAGAATACTCTTAGACAAACAGGTTTCAATTAGGCAACCATGTTAAATTAACCATTTACTAGTATATTTGCTTAATACAAATTTGCAGGAGTTCAACCCAACACTACATCAAATCATCCTCTAAATAAATATTAACTTCTCAGAAAAAGACATGTCTGAAAATCCAAGTACAAAACTATACCTGCCATGGATCCAGCCATTAATCGATGCACATGCCCAGAAATTCCAAGTTGTTTCTTTATTACCTATACAATATGGAACATTTACAGTAGTCAGATATCAGAAAATACAGGGAAATACACAGCACGAAGTTTATTAGCACATTAGTGCAAACTCTGCAGCAGTTTCCAAGAAATTTATAATGCTACAAATTCAATCCAGAACATTTAATTACTGTTAGAAGAATTTTTTAACACTGCTGCTGTTTCCAACTTCTTATTAAAAACATGGAAGTACTAAAATTCTACTAACAAAGCAAAACAGTAAGTTGAAAGTATTTGTACTGCTCACTTCAGAAACCAGATTAATTGTTTATTTAGTTACCATTTAATGTGTGTTAAACAAGGCAAACTGAATATGTAGAGAGCAAAGGACACTGAACAAAGTTGAAAAGTAAGAAGAATCAATTTTTCTTACATGCACATCATGTGAAACACTCCCATAAAGATTTTAACTGGATTAAAATAAAAAAGAAAAAATAAATAAAAAAAGAAGAAATAAAAAGGAAGAGAGAAAGGACAAACATTTCAAAGCAAGAACTTGCTGAGTTAATTACGGCCTGGAAGGAAGTCAGAAATTAGTTTCCAGGCTTTTATCAAATAACTGAGACTTTCACTTTCTGCTATAAACATCATTTAATACCTTCCTCCTTTAAGAATTTTTTTTTCTTTTACATACCCACGCAAAATACTGTGACGATTTCTGGTCAATTAATACATAAAGAAAAGTGCTATAATGCTAACTGGTGTCTTGAAATTGCGGATTCATAAATCATTTCAATTATAAAGCATGGTATGCAGTCTTTTATTCCACACCACATAAAACATGCACAGATCAACAGCATTCATGATTACAGCACAAAAAAGAGAACCTACAAAACCCATTACAGTAACTTCTTTGCATCAGTCTCCTGAAATTTACTCTTAGGGAAAGGAATGACAATTTCAATCGCATTGTCTTAAGTAAATATTGTACCATTTACTTGGCTGGGTACTAAATCTGACCTTTCAAACATGAAATTTCTCCTCTCTAGTAGCAAAATGGTATTTTTTACCACAAACAGCAATGCTTAAAAACATGTTCATGCTAACAACTGACCTCCATGAGATGTTGCAAGGATTTATTATGAAAGGGTAAATACAGGAGAACAGAAAGGAATCCACAAATCTTGCAGAACCCTGAAATGAGCATTTTTATCTTCAAGGTCGTTTTTATCTACAGCCTGACATAATAATTTGTCGGGTCAAATATAACAGTCATATCCAGACAGACTTTCAAGTTTAACTCATTCTATCCATCAAGTACTAGGAATTCCAACATAAATACAATAAAGATGTTTCATGTTACATTTTTTCCTACATTATTCACAAAGGGCTACCTCATAGCAATACAAATAGCAGCAGACTTTAAATTACCTTTTGTTTTCATTGAAAGAAAGGGTATTATTCTCAACAATACAAACATTTAGAAATCAATGTGAATTTCTTTTTCCTTAAGCAACATTGCAAAAACTTCCCTGTTGCCCTGATATTTTTAATGAGTAGGTTCTGAAAAAATTAAGCAACAGCTAGAAAAGAAGTACAGCTAATTAATAAGACCCAGAAATTTCAGTGTTAGTTTCAATCACTCAATAAGTCTGTATTTATTGCAGGCAGAAAAAAAAAAAGAAAAGGAAAACAATAAATTCAGCTACCTTTTTATATTGGTCAAATGCCATAAACTGAATAGCGCCATACGGGAAGATTCTAATCATCATTGCCCCATTTCCTTTATACAGCCCAAGGTAGCCTTCCTTTTTGGGGACAGCACACAACGTAGAAAATACTCCTGCAGCAATACAAAAAGAGGTATTTAAAACTGTGGGAAAGGAAAAAAAACCAAAGAAATGCTACTGTAAAGAAAGTAAGCATATAAAGCTAAGGCTGCATTATGTTACTCATGTAACTATGGAAAATCCATTTTCACTGCCCAAACACTGCTGGAAGGGAGAGGCTTAAGGTTAAGTTTTATCACCTTTCTCATCTCCCAGACCCAGTGAACCTCTGCACTCAGGCCCCAGGATTTGCCCAGACTGTGAGCAACCTTACTGCAGATGCCACTATCCACCCACAGCAGCTAATGGCAGTAACACAAGGGAGGGAACTGGCTGTCCTGCAATTCAGTCAATTCTAAATAAATAAATATGTAAATACTTTAAAGTCTAAAACTATGGCAAAACAAACTGATATTGCTACATGCTATATTGCAGATTAAATGCCATCACTGAGGAAATCAAGTAAATATGTTGAAGACTCTCATTACTTACAACTTAAATGTCTCGCACTCTTTGTCTCAGAGTTGTTGCAACAAGAAGCAATCCTGCTCCCTTTTAATAGGTGGGAAATAATGCAAGATCACACAAAGTTTGGCAAAACCTATAGTTTTACCATAAACATTAGTTATGCACAGTTGCTGTCAAATTCACTTTCTACTTTGATTTTATAAAAGAATTAACTGTGACAGTCAGTTTTCATTCACATGCAACTACTAAATAACTAAGAGTGGAACATGAAAAAGACACATTTATCTTGCTTTCAGGCAGGAAAAAAAGAGTAGCTAACAAACTTTCATTTGAAGTTTAAACCAAACAAGTAATTATTAGTTTCTGGGGTTCTAAGAATATGAATAGATTAGTGCACCTTGTTAATATATCATTGTATGTGAATATATTATTAAATATTTTACAGTGAATTTATTTTTAAGATGTCATGCTTATTACATGCATCTGAACTTACTTATGCCAAGACTAGAATTTCTATCCTGCAATGATGAGTTACTGTTCCTATTTCCTAGAACATATGCTCTGAGATCCACGTGGCACAAACTCCACAATGCAAAGGTATAAAAACAGATAGTGAAGACTTTGATGAACTGACCCATCGTGTCTCTGCACTTACAGGTACCTCATCCACATAATTCTCCTTTTTTGCCTACATGTAACATGGACACACATTCAAGTCAGACACATTTCAAATAATCAGCATCATATCTGACTCCCAAAATAGGGAAGAACATAAGATTTTACTAGCCAACTATGGCACAGTACAAAGCAAATTGAAAATGAGGATTTAAAATCTCAGTCAAACCAATTATTTCACCCTTCAATTCTTAGGCTGCAAACTTCAGTGTATACTTGGGTTTGTATTACTAGAACACATTGCTTGTGTTTCCCTTTTTGCCACAGTGAATATACAGCCACTGAATTTTATGATTTAATGGGGTTTTTTTTTCAGCTTTTAAAAAACATTATCTTTAGTGTCTAAGTTAAAAACAAGTTTAGTTACATGCGAAATTAGGCAAGTCTTTATTTTTTTTCCGTGACAATTACAAGCCTTAAATTTTGGAGCAAAAGTTATGACATATTTCAGTAACATCTGGCAGAAATGGCTCAAAGACTCCGCACAAGAGGGCACTGTTACAGCCCGCAGAGAACAGCTCTGGACACGTGAGTTTGCTCTCACCATGATGCAACACAGATGCCGAATACAGATCATCTGCACCTTACACCAGGCATAAACCTGCTGCTCTCTCCAATTCCCACCAGCCATGGCACTCTCGGAAAATCAGGGATCCCCACGCCGCCTGGGAACTGGCACCCACTGCAGTACAGTTTTTACTGAAATGATCCAAGCTTTGAAGCTGTGATTACCGATCTCCTGCTGGCTTCTGTAAGGGGAAGATCAAGCCTAGCTCTTACATGCCTTATTGAGGATTACTCTGACATCTCAGTCTCTAATACATCAACTGATACCACAAGCTACACAGGGCTTTGTTTTTCTTTTCAAACAGTAACAAAACATGGCACAGAGCCTGACCAGACAGATTCAACCTTCTGTCTGATGAGCACCTTTTTTATCAGCCTCATCACCGTGTAAATCAATGTACCCAAACCACACACGTTGCATTTAAAACCAAAAATTAGACACATAGCAGCCATCTTACCTAGATGTTTGTAATGGTGGTTATGAGCTTGCAGCAAAATCTTTACTCGATCCAGTGGTGCAGTAGTTGTTTTGGCACAACATCCTGCAACACCTTTCCAAGACAGAAACAGAAAAGTGACAGAATACAAAAGTTCTTTAGGTCAGCAGCTAAATAAGGGACTTTTCTAATGTAGTTAACTCAGTCAGGAACTGGAAAAAGCCCCAATGACAAGTAAACAGTTTCTATTAGATGCTACAAAGCCCTTGAAGCATTAATGAAACATTTAAGCTACTTTTCCTGTTTACCCAAGCCACTGTCTGTCTCAGCTGCAGAGGTCAGTGCAAAAGGAACTTTCCTGAAAGTTACTCAAGAGTTTTCCACCGTGTTTCCTCCTTCCCTTTTGCGTGAAAACAGCCCTTGCTGATCTCCCCAAGGAGGTGGGCTACGTGTCTGCCCGTGTACCCTGCGCTACTTCGGAGAGCGAGATCCAACAGAGAGTGCGGCATGATGTAAAAGCTTTAAATAAATACAACCTTCTCCTACCCCCAGCAAATCAGAGAGCTGAGACAACTGGGAAGAATATAGGAAGAATAATTAGGCTTTTTCTCTAAGAGGTTACTGATGCGGCGTTCTGTTTGCCAGGCTGCCTCGCACACACCACCTTCATTTCCTCAACAGCAGCCGCAACAGTCTGACGACAGGGATAACCCACCCTTCCCGAGTACCCAACGAGGGTTTGGGCTCTGGGAACATTTAACTGGCAGCTGACCGGGGCTCCTCGCTGGTTCTGACACACGTGCGAGTCACTGGCGTGCACCGCGTCACCCGCGTTAGTCTATTAGGGGAAAAAAGAAAAGCGAGCTCCCTGCTTCCCCGGGTGACGAGACTCGGCAGTAGTTTTACCGGGGGCAGCGACACGAAAGTCCGCCGCCCCCCGCCCGAGGCACCCACCTCCGGCGATGAAGGAGCGCAGCCAGTAGAAGTCTCGGTGCGCCGCGGCCGGAGGCAGCGCGGCGCCGGGCCCCGCCGCCGCCGGAGAAGCCATGGGGCAGGGCCGTGCCGGCGGCGGCTCCCTCAGGCGGCGAGCGGGCGGCGCACGGGGCAGCGCGGTGCCCCCGCCGCGCCGCAGGGGCGGAGCTCGGGGCGGCCCCGCTGAGCCGCGGCCGGGCTGGCGGGCCACGCCGCGGCGCCTGCGGATCGCGTCAGCGGTCGGGCCGCCCCTCCGCGCCCTGTCCGCGGGAAAGGCCCGGGTTAACCCCTCCGGAGTCGCTGCAGGGGCCGCTTCTCACCCCTTACCTGCTCCGGAGCACGATGAGGCGTGGAACCGGTTTATTAGGACCCCCGGGGATCGCTTGCTGCTCCTTAAAAACAGTCATCCACTCACTTCGCGAACATGTATTTAGACCTATGGGTGCACATAACCAAAACCTGAAGAGCTCTAATTAGGTTATACAATAAAATATATCGATTTCTTTTTAACCGTTTAAATAGCTACTTAAACTTCGTGCTGGAACATTAATATTTCTTCTGTCTACAATTATAGTTTCATACCCAGAAAAAACACTCAGTATGATTATTTGTATGCAAGTTTCAAAATGCATCAAAAAGGGAAACCGATATTGAAAAAAAAAAATAGAGAAAAATCAGCGGGTTTAGATTTAGAAAGCTCAAACACAGTATCATTCTGCAGCTGTCAACATTTTGGACAATTTTTTAGGTTTTCTGTGATACCTCTGTTGCCTACACTGTATAGGGCTTTCCAGGAGGTATTTGAACTTCTGTTTTCAGCTCTTGAAAAAAAACAAAACACCTTCTTGAATGCTGGTGCATGGAGCAAGGAGGGAGAGCATACCTGATTCCGTCTAGTGAGAAAGCTCATGCTGTCAGCTTTACTCATAGTTTTCTGCAGTTACTCACCTATTCCTCATATACTTTTTGCCCCGTACATCTTGATCTGGGTTTCAAGTATTTCATATACCAATATGCCTTTTAAAAAAGTAAGTCTTCTAACATGAAAAACCCCAGTTAAACAGATCTCTATGCTTGCACAAATCAAAGGAATCACTTTCCAAGCAAATCACCAGAATATTTTTGCTTCTTGCTTGTGTCAGATTGCCTTCAAGAGAAGTTACTATTTTTTCCCTTTAATAGATTATATTCCTTAAAATTAAGCATGCTTCAGAATCAAGAAAACTTCATTTTGCTCTGTTTGATCATTGCATCATTTATATATTTGGGAAATGGCTGTTGCAATATTCTTTTTTTCCAATAACTTAAAAAAAAATAGATTTCTTCTAGAAAACATGAAATAAGTTCTTTATAGGGGAAAACTCTCAAGCCTTTTTACCTTTTGTAATAAACCTGAAAAATTAATATTTTTTGTTGAAGTTATTCTGATTTTTAAGTCTAATGGAAAGGCAACTGTTGTGTGATTAACTGAAGCAGGTTTTGTAATCACTGCTGATGCCATTTTCTCCACCCAGTTTGTATTCTTTTGGGTTTCTGCTCAGGAAAAGCCTCCTCCCACCACAGCAACCATACTGTGTTAACAGCTCCAGCTGTAGGAATCTAATTTACTGATTTCACACAGAAAAGCACGGCAACTGCACTAACAGCTGAAAGTCATCAAGTTTCTAGAGTTTCACCACAGACTAGAAAAATCAATAATCACGTAGATGGGCTGTTACTTCTCTTAGCTACAGACAGGATATTTCAAGTAGATGCTTTGTCAACCCTCATAATTTAGGGAGGTGTGCCCCATGCATGCATACTGTTTAGGAAAGCAGTAAAAAGCTTGCATTACAAAACTAAACAGAACATCTTGTATAGATATACTAACACACAAAGGAATTCAGCAACAAGCTTTACGTGAATGGCTTTGTTGGGGTTTTTTAAATACTTGCTGGTATAAAGTGCTCTCAGGTTCTGTTTTCTTCATTAGCCTCTGTAGTAGTTCATTTGCACCTTCAAATTGTAACATTCTCCTAGCTGTTACTTCATCTTTTTATCTTGAAGTGTTTACACCTTTTACAGGGTTTCTCTGGTGACATCTCTTTTATGACCCATTCTTAAAAGTCATCAGCAATTTGAATGTCATTTGGGTTATACTCATGTGTGACACTATGTCATCCTCCCACAGTAAATCAACAGTTAGCAGGGGAAGACATTAAAATTACAGTACTCAAGAACAGAGCTACAAATTTGAAGAAAAAAAAATGAAGCAGGTAGGTAGTTTTAGCAATTGCTACCATTTATTTCTGATTTTTTGTTGTTGTTAAAGATGCTTGGTTTTGTAAACATATTTTAAATATGTATCAATTAAAATAGATTTTCAAGACTCAAGTCAGGTAAGCTCTCCTTCTAGTAGTAGCTACTAAAAAAATTATTTTCAGTGTTCTTAAAATGCTGGTGTACACCAAGCCCTATTTTGGGATAGTTGTACAAATTACCCTCAGGTATCATATCTCTCTGGACCATAAGCTTTTTAAGTCTTTAGACTTGCTTCTGGTCTTTACTAATTAGTGATCTGAAGTAACATCTGTCTAGTTGCCTGTTCATTTACCTGAAACCATATCTGAGGACATCAGAAGTACGTAACTTTCCACACATGAGACTCATTCCTCTTCTGCCACAAAAATCACAGCTTGCAGATTATAAATACTCTAGCAAACCTCAGTTCCTCGGCACTGTGCTATCTTAAGCTCGCTTTATCTCTGTCAGCAAGTAGGCAGAAGTGTTTCTTCCTGAGGTAAGTAAGGAGCCAGGTATGACCACAGGACAGGAAGTATCTTCACTGACAGGGCACAGCCCTGCAGTAGGACCCTGGGAACAGGCTCCAGCCTCAGTCACAGGGAGGGCACAAAGCAGGTCTATGGGGCATCTAGAAAGGCAAGAAAGGAAGAGAAAATAAGGCTCAAAACAAGGCTAGAGACAAGCCTAAGGTTCATCTAGAAACCAAGTCCAGGCAACACACAAGACCAGAAGCCACACCCAAAGTAAGCACACCTACACCTTAGCTTAGACAGAGAACAACGGACTGGCCAGGCCTGAGCTTAAATGGAGTTCCTGGGCCCATGAATCAGGTGTGTGGGTGGAGGCCCCAGGTGAGACTGCAGGTCAGGAACATCTGTGAGGAATTATTTAGAGTAAATGAAATGGGCCTGTATAATGGGTATCAGAAAATGAAATCGTAGTCTCTTCTGGCCTTAATCACATAAAACGGCGTTAAGGCTTAAAGTGTCTCTGTTCAGCATGCTTACAGATGTTAACCTGTTTTCAGTGCCAATCAGGCAGGTAGATACTATCTACAGAACCAGGGCCAAGAAAGACTAAATGAGGAAGTCATTGTCAAAACCACAAACAGAATTCAAGAGTTTCTGCATTAAACTCATGTTGTTCAAGACTTTTCTCTTTCAGATAGTGCCAACTAACAATGCTGTGGGTGCTTTATCTGATCATCTGTATTATAAATCCAAAGGCATTGAGAGTGTTTGGCCTGTGCTCAGCTGAGTTCACAGGCACAGCACCCCACACCAGTGTGGCATGCAGGTTCGTAAGTCACATCTGGGCCGTGAGCAGGCTGGTCACTTTGTCACACTGGAGTCCGAGCTAATAAACGTGAAGGAGGCTTTGGTAGAAAGTAGAAGCTGTAATCCATGTTTTGTAATCACACGAGCAGACAGCTCTAATGTTTTACTATCATCTTTCCACTACAAGGGAAACAGGGCTAGCTAAGATAGGCCTGGTTAGATCAAATTTGTCCCTCAAAAAGCAGTTTAGGTGTCTTTGTAGTGTAATTCTCAGAGCTTTTGGTTTGCGAAGGGCTAAAGCTCAGCATCAATCTAACCTTTCTTAGCTTGGACTGATGCTGTGCCTGTTGCACAGGTCTGATCCAGATGACTCTGCAGGACTAATTTAGGGACAGCATACCTCAATAATTCTGTTTCCAGGGTCAAGGCACTGAGGGCACTAATAATGGACCTGACCAGCTGCATCTGGAGTCTCCACCCACATCTTTTGCCCATGGGCCCAGGAGCTCTATTTAAGCTTAACCCTGGTTTACCTATGGGCCCTGTTTATTTAGAGCTTTAGTTTAGGTTTGGCCTTTTTAGTCTGCATGGACTTTGTTCAGCATTCACTTAGGTTGTGTGTATTTGTCCTTATGCTATGGGTCCCCAGACCTGCTTGTGACCTACAGATTGAGTTCTTAGTTTAACTTCAGACCTACCTCATCTCCTGGAAGCTGTTTTATTACCTGGCCTTATGCCTGAATGCAGATGGTGCCACTGGGCCTGTTCTGTTTACCCTATGTGTGTACAGTGGGGCTGGGTGCTGGCTGGTGAGGTCCTTGTCCTGCTGGCTGTTGTGTGGGGCTCTCTGTCTCTCAGGGAGCAGCTGCCCCTCACAGCTCCCTCATGATCACCACAGACTCAAATTTTGCCAGAGCTGCCTGCAATGTAGAGCTACTTACAGGTTTGTGCACTTTATTTCTTCACACAACATTGCTCAGTTTTATTCTTTCTGTACATAGGTGTTATGTGTTTTATTCTGAAGAACAGCATAGGGATAGGAGATCAAAGGTCCACCAGCTTAAAACCTTGCTCAGAAAAATAACTAGTGACATGTACACAGGGAAGGAGGCTTGGGTAGCATACAGGGCATTTAGTAGACACTTCCAGCTTCAAGTAATATATAGCTAAAATAGTACTTCTATGTTGTGTGATTTTGATTAAACTTTCTTCCATTAATTTTGCTTTTAAAAAAAAAAAACTCTAAAGTGTTTTGTCTCTTCAGCATGGTATAGCAGTGAGTTCTGTGGTTTGACAACATATTGTATGAAATTGCTATCGGTGTTCTGATTAAATGTTTGATATATTGCCTTGATATCCTCTACTTTACAGAAACAGTTACTGTTTCTCTAAACACTCATTGAGTGAATGAGTATCTCTCTCTGATATTACTTTCCTTGCTGGTTTTGTTTGTACAGTATATTGGTTGGGTTTTCATCCAGATTGCTGCTTTTCTAGGATGGAAATATTGGTACATTTAGCTGCTCTGTGCGCTTTTGCGTACACTTGCTGTTTTGTGTCTTTTGAGCTTCCCTTTACACCTTTTAAGCAAACCAGACTGCATGTTATATTTGAGGTGTAAGTGGACAAGAGATCTGGGCTAAATAATGATGTTGTAGGGGTGTTTCCTGTTCAGTTCCCCCCTTTCTTTTGTAATAATGCCCAGCACTGCACTTGAGCACACAGAACAGCTTCACTGGTGCACCTGTCACAGTATCAGGATCTTTATTTTGAATGGTAGGAGTGAAGTTAGAGGTTGTGATTTCCATATTTCCCTCCATGTGCCTCACTTTGCATTTTAGTGAAAGGATTTCATCTACCATTTTGTTGCCCAGACAGTCATTACTGTGAGATCTTTTTCCAAATGTTTATGCGCAGCTTGTCTTGGTAGGCTGAGTATCTTACTGTTGCTAGAAAAGATTGTGACCTGGTGCTATTTACTTTCCAGGATGAAAGACCTCAGACCATGAGCACATAAGTCTGTGGGTGCGAAAATGAACAGTTGTTAGTTCTTGTTTGTTTCCTAGCCCTTGGCATTGTTTTTAATGCAGCTGTGATTGTGTGTGTTGATGCTTGGGTGCTCCGATTAACCTGCTTATTCTAAATAAACCTTAGCCCTCATTGCTTGTAGCTTCCCCCCAAGTTACTAATTTCTTTCTCTGCATTTTATTCAAGCTCACAACTTCCAACTTATTGCCATCTTCCCAAGAAACATATTCTGATTATGTGGGGTTTTATCATCAAGTTCTAGTTCCTTCAACTTCTGCATGCAGCAGTTTGGGAGCAATAGTTATTTTACCTCTCAGACCACTTATTATTTTATCTTATAAAAATAGCTTGTGTTACCTTATTTTTTAGCAGAATAAGTCTTTGGAATGACAAAAGTCTTGATATCCAGCCCTTAGGAGGAGATGGTATGGTTACATCTAGCAAAGAGAACTTGTGCACTGCTGAAATTCCCTGCCACTGAGGGCAACTGTTCAAAATTCAGATGTCTGTGGTGTAGGTTTCAGTTTGTTTCATCTGAAGTGTCTGTGAGCTTGGCTTGGATTCCCAGACTGTATTCCTCTTTCACTGCAAGGACATGTAGGGTAGGTTGGAAGAGGATGGAGGTACAAATTGGTGATAGGCTTCCTACCCACTGTCACTGAAAAGCAGCAGTGACAAGGAGTTGTGCAGATCTGTGCCACTGCTTCTCCTTTATCACATCACTTAAACCAGCAAAATGTTGGCATTTAAAGTATCTCTAGGAATGGATGGATGTGAACAGTACTGCTCCCTTGTGTGCAGCAGAAAAGCCTCTCTGCAGGCTCACATTTGACTGGGTTGGTTCACAGTTGAAGTGCTCTATAACAGCTACAGACGTAATAATAATGAAACCTTTCTAAAAAAGTACTGCTTGGGTATATTGTTTCACACATCCCATTTCCACATCTGTTTTTCAGTCTGAAGAGATGTTAAATTTGGTGGCCTGCTTTTCACAAAAGGCTGTGGTGATAATGAGTGGTGGAAGAAGTCAGTCAGTGGACTGACTCTTCCTCTTACTATAACATTTTACTCACCCCTTTCCCTCTGGGAAGGAGCAGCAATATCATCAGTGGCTCTTAATGGATGAGGTGGGGGGATGGGGAAAGAGCAAGGCTCATTATAGTTAACATCCTTGCAGGGAGGATGGGAGAGGATGGCTCAGCAGATCTTCCTTCTCAGCCAGCATCTTCCCCATGCTTCTGGGGGTATTTGGTCCACGCGTGGGATGGCCGGGGCCTGATGGACGCTGGTGTTCGAGAGTCCTCCTGGATGACACATGTAAGGGGAAGGGGGTTTGACCCTCAGTGAGCCCCTCGCCCGTCACGGCTGACCAGGCTTTCCCTCCTCCAGGCTAAAAATAAAAGGGATTATTTTATAGAGTGCCACCACCGTAGGTGACCAGGAGGTATGCGGTGTCAAAGCACAGCCTCCGCAAGTAACGGGATAATTTGCCTTTTCTCTTATTACCGTCATTTAATTTATTTTGTTGTTGTTGTTAAATACCCCCCGGCGTTACCAGCCTGCCACGCCGATGGCGGCCCTTGTGGGCAGCTGTGGGGGCGCTGCGCCACTCTCCCTGTTCCCGGGGCCGTGCCGGGTCACCCCGGGGCGCGGGGGTGTGGGGGGCGGCGAATCCCGCTCCGGCTTCGGGGATCCAGGGCGCGTTTTGCCGCCTGCCGGGAGGGCTCGGTGCGGCGAGCGCCCCGCCGAGCCGCCCCCTCCCCGCTCCCTCCCGGAGGGTCCGGCCAGGGGCGACGCCGCCGCCGCGAGCACGGAGCACGTTTCGCGGCCCGGGGCTCCTCTCCGCGCCTGGGCTCGTCGCGCCATGGGAAACGCCCGCCCGCAGGGGCCCGGGCCGTGACCCGCGCCTCGCCCCGCTCCGAACCATGCCAGCATCGCCCCTTCCTGTGAGCTGCGGGCTGGCCGCGCCGCAGCCCTGGTACGTGTGCGGGACGGGTCCCGGGGCTGCTGCGGGGGGGGGGGGGGGGGGGGGGGGCGGCGCGGACCTCTTCACTCGGACCCCCACCTTTTTTTTTTTTCTTTTTTTTAATCCCTGTTTTTCCACTCCTTCCCCTCTCGCTTATTCCCTTGGCTAGTTGCAAAGTTGAACTAGGGTGGACTGGGGAGGGGGAGGCAGAGGCACCACCACGGCCAGGCTCGGAGCCCCGCGGCTCTGGCCGTTCCGAGGCAGGGAGGAAGGCAGGCTGGGGGTTATTCAAATGCAAAACGCAGTTTGTTGGCCGAAAAGGCGAAAAAGTCCGGTATCCCTGGCTGTGCTGGAGCGTGTTTGAGCTGCAGCAGCCAGAGCCTGCCTGGAAAATCCCGCCAGGCAAGAGAAACTGCCTGCAGCCTGCATGGACGAGAGGGAACAATTAAAAGGGACCCTTGCAGGGCCGTAGGGGCCCCTGGCCAGCCGGAAAAGCCCCGCAGCCCACCCCCCCCCCCGCTCCCCCATAAAACTGGCGAGCGAGGGCCGTGCAGCATCGCCCTGTGGAGGTGTCACTGGTGTGCGGGGCTGGGGGGGAGCATCCCCGGGGGTAGGCTCCCCGCCTTTGCGGCGGGAGAAGCCGGGCGCGTCCGGATGGGCGCTGCGGGTCCTCAGCGCCGCCGCTGGGGTCGGCCCCATTGTCTGCAGCCCCGGGGAGGGCTCCCGGGGTTGGGGGAGCAGCGGCGGGACTGGGCCACGAGGAGCCGCTTCCTCCCTCCCAGGAGGGCCCTCCTGCCCCTTCCCTTCCCCCCTTGGGGTCCGCCTGCCTGCACTGAAGGAACCGGAGCCCTGCAGGGCTGTAGCCCCCGGGGTGCTCCTGGGCGCTGAGTGCTTGTCCAGCTGTTCTTGGAGCTGGGGGAGAAGAGGTGGTGGTCTTGTGGCAACTGGAGGCTTGGTGCTGGCGGGAATGCTCCCTGCCGTGCTCGTGATAGAACCAAGGGAGAAGGATGTGGTTCGCCGAATGGGTAAGGAGAAAGGACGAGGCGGCCTGCTGGGAGGCAGGACCAGCTAACCTTACAGAGGTATGGCTGCTGGCGCCCGAGGAGCGAGCAGTGGACCAGGCGCAGCAGTAGTCGAAGGAGACGCGCCAATTGTGTGCCCAGTCTGTCCTACACTCAGCCAGCCTATCCTGCTACACCCCAAAGATATTTAAAGGGCAACGTAGTCGGTATCACTTGTATCTCGGCCTACGTAGCAGCTACCCAGCGTGGTGAGATTGCTACTCCTTTAAGGAGGAGAGGGGAATGTGCAACGGGCATCTGGAGCAGGGCGTGAGCGCACCAATGTCAGTGTAGACCCTGGAGTGAGGCGGTGGGAGTCGACTCCTGTAAACAAGCTGGCCAGGGTGGCTGTACCAGCATGGATCTGGCTAAAGAACTCTTATTCTAGAAATTATAGTACAATAATGACAAAAAGGGCAAAGATCACAGCATTAGATATCTAAACATGACCAAGTGGATTTCTAAGGTAGAGGTGTCTCTTTAAATTTTCAAGACAATGGAAAAACCTGTGAAAATAATAATAATAATCTTCCAAATAATAATAGTTTGCCCCAGCTGTGCTCAGTACTTTTTGAGGTACTCTTGTGGAGAGGCAGAAAGCTATTCTGTGGTATAATTACCCTGTTTTCATTATGTGAGTCAAGACGATTTAGGAATACAGATTGAATTGGGAAAACTTAGTATTTAATCTTGGTCTGGGCAGGTAGCCTGGTCGACTCTAACTGTAAAGGAGGTGAAAGCTAGTTTATGCTTTTCAGAGGCAGTTGCTCCAGCAGCACACGGGATGGTGGTGGTTGCTCTTGGGATGAGGGTCAGTCCCTCAAGATAAGAGGAGTTTGTTGTGCTTGGAGAAGACAAGGGCAGGCTAGTTGTGCAAAGCAGGTAACTGGGGAAGAATTCAAGGTGAGATGTACCAAGGAACTTTGATGTAGTTTCTGTAAGACCTAATTCTTCACTGTGTAGTCATTCAGAATCTTCACTGATATTGTTTTATTATGACTGGCATAGTACCCGTGGTTGTTAAAGCTGGCCTAAGCACTTCCATCCTGCTTTCTGTTTTCAGATACTTAAAATTTCAAAACACCTTTCAGGCTGAAATTTTCCAGGCTTAATCTTTGCCTGAAGGTTCTTCCCTCCACCTCCCCCTTCTTTTAGCTGAGTTTGAGATAAGGTGATTCAGTTAATGGTGGTGGGGCTTTTTTTGTGGTTTTTTTTTGGTTGTTGTTTTTAAGAAAAGGCAACCCTCCTGAAGAATGGAGTCATATTATCAAAAAGAAATGCAGTGCATCAATGCAGAATTAGAGAGGCATATGATTAGCAAGGGTGTTCTGTTTGCTTTGCTTGCTTTTTTTTTGAGTTCAAATGTATCTGGAGTGTTCTGGTGGATGGGGTTTTTCTTTGGTGAGCCTTTAGAAATTACTTCACATCTTTTTACTTTTTAGCTTTCCCCCTGTGGATGTCTGTGTTTGGCTGCACTGCACACAGGTTAAAGTAAGCCCGTGCTCCTGCCTGGCTGAAGGGAGGATACTTGCACATTGTGGTGTCAGTCTTCACAATGGATTTTTGGCTCAAGTTGTTTGTGTGAGGCTTGATCTGATTTGTGGTTTAGGCGCCTGTGTTTGGTTCCTTGCCCTAGTTCTATTTTTTCCTAATCGTTCTAATAGAGCTTTCCCTAAACTGGGAGGAGGTTTTTTTGTGGTATTTTTTTTTTTTATCTGTGTAACTCACTGTGCAGGCTCCAAGGTGCATGAAGTCATGATACTGCAAAATGCTAACCATGGACATCTCCTGCTGAATTCATGGAGTGTTTCACAGCAGCCTCCAGCTCCTGATGCTGTGAGGTGGAAGCCCTGCCTTCTCCTCCAAATGCAGAGGTGGCCTTCTGGGGCCAGCAAGGACAAAAATTTAGGATGAAGGCCTTGGTGCTTGGTCTGCTCAGCATCATCCTGTGTTGCTGATGAGTGAGTAAAGGATTGTGCCTTTGTCTGTGAGAAACTGAGGTGTCATCCTGCAGTGCCTGTCCCACATTCATGTGCTGCTGGAAAGTGTTGGCTTAAATCAAAATTTGATGTATGTGGATGAAATATGGCTGGTTGCCTCAAGAGTGGCATAGTCCTGTAACACAAAGCAGAAAACCTATATGGTGGAAAATGGAGTGGGGAGGCCTCTGTACAAGGCTGTGTATGAAATAACTCATGGTACTGAGATGGCAGATGAGAAGTTTCGGTTTTATTTCTTAACCAAAGCCAAATGTGTATTCAAGGATTAAAGTAGGGGGAAAGGGAAAATTAAAGCTGATTCCCTCCTCCTAACCCATTTCTCTTCTTTTCATATACAAAGTGTTCTGCAGAGCAATGAGTAGAGCAGGGAACTAGGCCAAATTGGAAAGCAGGTTGGCTTTGGTGCAGCTGGGAAGAATATGCAGATGATATGACATGCTTTTGCACCTGAAGGTCGGATTTTTTTGATGTCTGTCTTCTCTGGTGTCTCTTGCATCTTCCTCTAGAGCATTCGCTGCCAGAAGATGAGGTGTTCTTCAATTCTAAATCGTGCATCTGAGCTTGTGTGAAAACTTAGTCACATTGCGGCCCTTACTGCTTGGGACCTGCATATTATTAAGTGGCTTTTATGAAAGCTTCCAGGTCTGTTTCCCCTAAGGGCAAATCTCGAGGGACTTTTTAAAAGATACCTAAACACTGAAACAAAATGTATTTAAGTACCTCTGACTGTAGTGAAACCAGTGACTAGTGAAACTAGTGACTGCTAGCTGTGTCATTTTTTTTCCCTGTACTGCTCTATTTGTTCAGGGGTCACTCACCATCTTTCATAACACCATAAAATAGCTGCTGCCGTTTTTTATGAGGACACATCTTCTAATATCTTTCTTTTTCCCCTGCCATCTTCCAACAAGAATGAGGTTATGTAACAGAATCTTGATTGACACTGTCTCTAGAATGAAGACTTGCTTTATCTTTTTTTTTACCCATTTGTTTAAATTGAAACATTGTGGGTGGGTTTGTTTGGGGTCATTGTTTGCTTGTTTGGGGTTTTTGTTTTGTTTTTTCTGGAGGCATTCTGACAGTATGGGGTTAAATTTCTTAATTGCTTTTTAGACAGAATTCTCATTATAATTGTTTGGAATTTTGACCAAGACAGGACTAAAAGATTTCGCCTTTGATTAGCTTTTTTAGCAGTATTTGTGTGGATTATAGCAGTCAGTGGAATTGTTCCAGATTTATTACGATGAATGAGCAAAACTTAAGCAAGAGATAAGTTGGCTCAAGTAACAGCTCCAAGATGCACTGGCGTTATTCAGGGCAGTTCCCTGCAAACTCTCCTGTCACCTATTGCCCCGTTTTACATCCTAGAGACGCCTGTGCTCCCCTGTGAGGGAAGGCATGGCAGATGGCACCTGGTTTGGCTTTCAGAAGAAAGCATTGAAGTAAGTTTCTCTCCAGGATGATAGAAAAGTGACCAGTTAGTATATTGCCCCATGAGGTTTATGTTTTATAATCCTGTTGAGTCCCATAGGTGTTTTGGAAATATAATTGATTACTTGCTGTGAAATATGACTGATGTGATAAAGCCATTTGTTGTCCTTAAGAAGTGGCATGAGATGATTTGCAACTGTTGCAGATACCAAGCGTCCTTTCCAGTGCTTTAAATGGAACAGGTAAAATATTTCCTAGTGTTACAGAAAACAAAACTTGAATACCAACCTTGCAGCTACCTAGTATTCTGGTCCT
Organism: Coloeus monedula; assembly: GCF_965178545.1. Classification (NCBI taxonomy): domain Eukaryota; kingdom Metazoa; phylum Chordata; class Aves; order Passeriformes; family Corvidae; genus Coloeus; species Coloeus monedula. The sequence goes on along the minus strand of NC_138788.1, from coordinate 4,636,424 downwards.
AATTGTGGAAGAGGAAACAAAGAAAGAGCAGCGTGACTTCTAGGACATGTTACTTAAAATGTCAGACAGTTTTAGCTAGGAGTTAAGGTGGTTCTGGCAGACTAGTATTCAAGACTAGGGCCTTTTCTTAAAGGGAAGCAGATATCTCTTGCTGACAACCATTTTGCCCAAGAGCATACAATCACCTTGCAGGTCAGGTACTCAAAGTCCCAGACAAATATAACTAAAGTCAAGCAATAACCCCCTAGCCCCCAAAAATTTCCTTTTGGGGTCTATTTAGATCTCTTCTGAAAAACCTAGTCATTCCAGTAACAAAATTGAAACAAAATGGATAAAAGTGTTGCTGTTCCTGTGACCCTGTATTGTCATCTCTGAGTCAGACAAAGCCTTTGCCATCTTTTATAATGCAGCATTTAAAGCCAGGCAATTTCCTACAAATATCAGCATTCTTCTTCTAGCAAGAAAAAAGGAAGTCTTGAACCACTCTGTTAATAGCCTCTCTAATTTTGGCCCTGAAGACAAGTAGTGCTTTGGCATTGACAGTTTCCTACATTCTTCCCAGACAGGTGTGTTTCTCTGTATTAAAAGATAAAAAAACAAAACCAACCAACCAAAGAACCCCAGGATGATCTTACCTCTTCAGTCCTGAAGCAACTCTTTTGCAACTTTCAAATTGTGCAATCACAGAATGGTTTGAGTGGGAAGGGACCTTACATATTGCCTCATTCCAACTCCCTGCCATGGGCTGGGACACCTTCCACTAGACCAGGTTGTTCCAAGTCCCATCCAGCCTGGGCTTGGACACTTCCAGGGATGGGGCAGCTACAGCTTCTTCTGGGCAACCTGTGCCAGGGCTTTACCACCCTCACAGGGAAGAATTTTTTCCTCATATCTAATGTAAACTTGCCCTCCTTCACCTTGAAGCCATCCCCCCTGTCCTATCCCAATGCAGGTAAAGACACGTTATCATGTAATTATAGTAATGATTTAAAAAATTTACCAAATTGTTATAAATTAGGCTTCTGATTGGTAATTTTGATGGTCATGCTTCCTGAACTTCCACAATAACAACTGCTTGTGTAGAGAAGCAATATGAGCAAAGCATTATTCACATTCAGTGAAATTTTCAAAAATCCAGTCACTGTTTCCACTCCAGACCTCCTGTATTGTCTGGTCATTCTTCTGTTTTAGGGCTGACATAAAGAGAAAAGACTTTATCTCTTCAGTCTCCCTCCTGATTCACACATTCGAATGTTGCCTGGCCTTTGTTGATGGTTTGCTTTCTTCTTTGCTATCCTGGCTATAGGCTCTGAAAGTAGCTCGCATTTCCTCTCCTGCTACTGTTATGTAGCTCCTCTGCTAATGGCTACAGATGTGCCTGCTGCTTGCTCCCAGCTGGTTTTGCAGCCCTCCAGGCCGTCCTTTGGAATGAGGATCCCAGTCTCTGTCACAACTCAAAGAAACTGGGAAGGCTTTTTGCAGGCTGCCAACAACTATTTCATGGACCTGCTGATGTGATGCTGATGCCCTCTTTGATTCAGGGAGTGACTCCTAATGGCCATGTCCCCCTTCCCCCATGCGTCTCCAGAGGAGGGTAGAGGGAGGGGAGGACTTGGATTACCTTCATTTCAGCACTGTATTTGTTTTACTATTTCAGTGTCTGACCCAACTTTTATAGAGTGCTTCTGTGGGAGCTATTCAGGACTCTTCTGTGACCTTTGAAGCTTCACCCGCAACTATAAACAGCTGCACGTGTCTACTTAGTTTCTCCAGGTTGGATGTGTTGCTGTGATAGAGGAGGGATGCTATTTATTCAGCTTGTTTGTTGTGTGTTTGATGGGCACTCTTTTCTGATGTGACCTGAGAAGTGTTTTGCCTTGTCTTGTATATGACTCTAAATGGTATTTGTGCATGTGAAAAAACCCGCTGTCTCAGTAATCATGTTCATCTGATATGTAATATGAAGATGTGATACAAAATAATCATATCATGTTTAGATAAGATACTTGGCTTATATGTTGTAGTACAGAGGGTCAGTTGGCTTACTACAGCTGAATAAACAAGAGCCAGGCTTCAAAATGCTTTAAGTAAGCTACTCAGAAAGAGTTTGAGGAGTTACTGTTAGCCTTGGTAGGTGCTGTGGCCACTGGGTAGCCTGCCCAGGGCTGTGACAACAGCTGGCCAGAAACAGGCTGGCTGTGCCCACATGCTGCTTTGGGGAGCAGCAAGCTGGTGGCCCCACACAGAGGCTGTGAGTGTTGGCTGTGCCAGCCCATCCCCTTGGCAGGATAATGAACTTCTCTTGGGGCAGTGCTGTTTGGGCTGCATTAGCAAAACTCTCCCCACCTTCAGCAGAGCTCAGACCAGGCTGTGAGGAAGTGCAGCCTCCATGAGATCACCCTGTTGGCTTCAAGGTGGGGATTGAGGTCGTAGGAGGGGATGGTGATGTCAGGAACCTGGTAGCATTCTTCTTTCCTTTTCCCTTTCTTTTACTTCCATTTGAGGTCAGGATTTTAGACATCAGCCCCATACTTGTTCTTTCTTTTCTTGGCTTCTTCCCATCAATTCCATGCAGATGGCCTGGAGGTGACTTGATTTGGGCTTAAGGAATTCAAATGAATGGTGGTGAAGGGAAGGTACCTTCCTGCTGGAGACTATAGAGCTTCTGGCTCTGCCTGTTCCCATTTTGAGACTGCCCTTGTCCACCCACCTGATCTATTCAAACAGCTAAATAAAGCTTTAGAAGTCTTCTACAGGTACTTAAAAAGCACTATGTGCTCAAAAATATATACTTGTGAGAATTGCTTTATTTTAAAAAAACCCAACCCACCTTGAAGGAACTTGGTTTGGAGCATGAGAAATTTGTTGTATCTTTTGAGATGATTTAATTTTGTTTGGGGAGTTGGGGGACCTGTGCATTGCAGCTGTGTTTGGGGACAAAAGCTTGGGACAGATGTATGGTGCTTTTTTGAAGATAAATTTATTACGTCGTAGTGATGAAGCAGAGACATCTGCCCTGCATAAAATATCTGATATAGGTAGACAGTATGGAATCAAGGCTTGGAGAGTAATACAGTGTGCTGTGAAGGTATTCTGGAAGATAATACTGGGAAAGACCAATTCTTCCCTGATCCCATTCCCCTGTAATACCACAGATTGATCTCTTTGGGGAGCTAGTTACTTCTCCCATTTTATCTGGAATTGTACCATGGTGGGCTACCAGTGGATGGTGAAAGAATGATAGATGCCCTGGTGATGATATATTGAGTACACACAAAATAAACGGAGCTTTGTTCTTCTGTCCCTGAATGTCCTTACACTGATAAATATGAACTCCCCTTTACTCAAAGGAAGTTTATTGGTTAATGAACTGTTAATAAAATTGAGAAAACTCAAACTTTTTAGAACTGACATAAAACAGTAAATATGTGGTGTTGCCTGGTCATTTGAGTTCAGTTTGCTTCTTTGTGTTGCAGGTCTTTAGGCAAGCTTTTTATTTTGTAGTATACTAATATTTTCAAAGCTCGTGCTAGTTGAACATAACACCCCATACTGCTATTTCTGATTCTACCTCTGTATTTTTAAATATTAAAAACTGTCAGTTGAATATATGTGCACCTTTTATTAATTAGAAGTATATTAATGCTGTTTTGTATCTTTTTCTGTTTCAGAGTTGACATTGTATCAGCACAGAAAGCAGCAATGGGAGTATGCAGTTAGGTCTCTCAAGAGCTCATGATTTTTTTCCATCTCTCCTCTTAACATTCCTCCTGCTCCACAGACATGGCTCACCATGCGAGGCCTTCCAGATCAGCCAAAAAAGAAGAGTTAGGCAAAAGGAAAACTAACCAGAGCAAAAAGAAATCTAGCCAAGTGAGAAAGAAAACCACAAAGACTTCCACAAAAGTTGTTACTTCTGGAAAAGGTAAAAAGCCAGTGCAAGAAAAAGATGTTAAGAAAAAACAGCAAGAAAAGAAACCAATCATGAGCTCTTCAGGTAGACTTCTCAGGAGCAGTGTAACCAGAACCTTGTCTGGAGCATCTTGGGTGAGTTTGGAGAAAGCTGACAATATCCTCTTTCACAACCAGGATTCTTTCAACAGCAATGGCTTTACAATGTCTCTCCGTAACAGATCCTTCTCCCGAAGATTGCCCCAAACTCCAGCAATTGCAAAACCCAGGAAAGCTGCAGCACAAAAAAGGCTAGAAACAAAGGAAAAACATGAACAAGAAGCCCTGGCAGGAGTACAAGAGAAAAATGATGACACAGGTGAAATAGCTTTGAAACAAGATTTAGCACAAAATGAGTTAGCTGCTCTGCCTGTAGAAGGCTGTCTGTGTAGTGCAGGTGAAGAGCCTGTTATCCCATGTGCCAGTCAGGACAAGGAGGTAGAAATATCTGAAACAGATGACTCCATTCCAAACAGTCAGGTAACTGATGATGGTACAGAAGCTTCAGAGATGAAATCTAAGCATGAAGACCTGCCCTGTGAGCAGATACCCAGTGATCTTGATGCAGGTAGTTTGGCTGAAGCATTTGTTGAAGATGCTGCGCTGGTTCTTCCATCTTCTCCTTCCGACTCTATCATTGCCTCTGAATCAAACTTGAAGGTGCATGCAGAGACCCCCTTCAATGTGGTGCCTAACAGTACAGAACCTGACTCCAGCTCTGTTGATACCTCAGACCTCAGCTCAGCAGTACTGATAGAGTCGGTCACACTTGCCAAATTCCACATTGGAGCAGGGCTGGACATGGTGCTACCTAGGGAAGAACAAGACTTGGGTTCTGCACCTCTTGTTACCTCAGAGTTTAACTCACAAGAACATTTCTTAGAAGATGCAAGGTCACTTGCAGAGTCCTGCTTGAAGGCAGGCTGGGATTTGGAACCTGAGAATAAAGACATTGGTTCAAATTCCAGTTCTGTAGCTGCCTCTGAATCAAATTTGCTTTTACATTTTGAAGGTGCAAGCTCACTTGCAGAATACCCCATGAAACTGGTTGTGGATTTTGTACCCATTCACAAAGAACTTGATTCAAATTCAGATTTGAGTTGTACGAGACAGAATTCAGAATTTGACACGAAAAACATATTTACAGTATGTGAACCAGTCTCCAGTACCTCTTTAAACAATATTGAAGTAGAGGACATCGAACAGCTTGTTAAATGTATTGATGCAGAGACATTAATTTTGAATTCAGGATATATCCCCACTTTATCTTCAGATTTAGAAAAAAGCACAGTTGATAAAAGCTCTGCTGAAAGCTCTGGACAATTCTCGGCAAGTTTTCTTTCAGAGTTGCCTTCAAGCGTGGAAATCTCTGCTCTTTCCTCAGAAAAAGCCATAAATGCAGATTTGCCAGCTGACTCAAGACTGCAGCATAATGATTATTCATCACAGCTGGGAAGTGTCGGAGTAAGCTTGAATTTGGTTCAGGATAACGTGAGCAACAGCACTGAAGCAGTTGAGGCCTCAGGGCCATCCTCTCTTAAAAATCCAGCTGGTGATTACCCTGTTCCATATTCATCTCTGCTCCCTATGCTGGAGAAAAAGAAACGAAGGCGTTGTGGGGTCTGTGAGCCCTGTCTGCGGAAAACAAATTGTGAGGAATGCAGCTGTTGCAGGAAGCGCAAAACTAGTCACCGGATATGTAAAAAGAGAAAATGTGAAGAACTGAAAAAGCCACCACCACCAATCACGCTACCTTTTGAGGTAAGACAAAGAAGTTTCAGATTAAGTCATTCTTTTGAGCTTTGAGGTGCATCGTATAATTCTGCAAAGGGAAATGCTGGCCACATTACAGCTTTAGAGAGTTCAGGGCTACTGTTGGTGCTAGCAGGTTGTACAGTAACTTCCTCTTGTCATCTACAGAAGTGTAGGTTAGAGTGAGCTGGAGTTAGTCTTGTTCCTGTTTTGTAAACCCATAAAATCAAAGGTAAATACGGCTTTAACTCTGTGTCCCAGATATTGGTGTATTGGCCAAAACAATGGATTAATTGGAGTGTATAAAGAAATGAGAAAGATTTAAGCACTAAATGTGGGGAGGAGGGAGATTGAGGGTAGTCTTAGGAGACTGTGAATTACTAGGGAGAGTGTTGGTATTTTAAAATACTGAAGGCTAAAAGCAAAGGAAGGCAGGTTGTTTGCTCTTTGGTTCAGTTAAAGTAATTTTCTTGTGATGGCAGATTTGGTGGAAATCAGTTTATAAACTTCAGGACCAGGTTGTAGCTGCATTTTCCTCTTTCGCATCTTTCTGCCTTTCTAATTGTCTGTTCTTCTGTTTTTCTCATTTCACTTCTCCTTCCTCTCTCTCTTTGTCTTTTACCACATTCCCCAGACATACTTTCTTTTTCTGTGTTTCTTACTCATTTTTCTGATCCATCAGCCTTTTATAACCCAGGTCATAACTTTTGGAACAAAGAGGAGGGGAAAAGACAGTCTGTATGCCCATGTGATAACAGCACTGACCTTCTGAGGGATTTCAGTTCAAGATCAGGCTTTAAATCAGGTAAGTAGGGAGTTGAACATAGATTTCCCACATCCCAACTGAATTCCATGACCTCTGGGCTGCAGTATTAGACTCTGCACTGCCAGGTCCTGCTGGGAGTGTTCTCTTCATATGATTCACTAGTACCTGAACCACAAAGGGGGAAAGGCTGTCTTTGTGGTTAAATCACTGGGACATTTGCCTTGGGATGTGGGAAACTGAGGTTCAAGTCTCTGCACCAGTGTGTACTCCAAGTGGAGCAGTTCACACTGGGGAGAATGCACCTGCAAAACCTTTCTGAAGAGCAATTTCATTAAAATGGTGTGTTCTTACAGCAGGTAGAAATTCCTGTCATCTGCGGAGATCTCAGGAGACCTCCTGTTTTCACTGCTCTGTCCTGTGCTTACCAGGATTGGCAGAGAAGTCTGTTCTGGTTTTAAGGTAGGCAAGCAGAAAGAAGAGTCCTGTAGCAGTGAGGGGATATTATATATTCCCCTTTGTGGGGGAAGTATATTTTAAGATATGGGGCTTAGAGAAGCAGGCTTAAACAGTTTGGCTCAGAATTCATTCAAAAAACCTCTTTGTGTCTCAACTACTCCTTTATGCTCTTAAAAAAAATGAGGGGAGGGACAGCTATAATGTGACTTAAGATAGATATTAATAAAGGTGGTAGAGACTTATCCTGACTTTTTACAGCAAAAGAGTAGTGACGTGTCCTTTTGTATATTTAGTCAGTGGGATTGAAGAAAAGCTCATGGGAGAGAATTTGTGGAGTTGAGGTAGGAAGTGATCTAAAAGCCATGTTTTAAAAAGGGTTTTGGCAGGGTCAGTGAAAGGAAGCACTCCAGCTTTTCTGTCAACCTTTGTTTTCCAGGCTAGGCATACTTCTTTTCTTGTTGCTCAGCCTGACCTTCTCCTTGCAGATTAGCTTTGCCCCTTCACCTTTGTCCTCTCTGGGCACTTCTTTTACTTTCTTTATGAGAGATTCCTTGTTTTTATTCTTTTCTTTGGCAGCTTTTATTTTGGTGTCCTTTTATTTCATTAGATTGGTCACATTCTGTATGATGCATTCAGAGCTGCACCAGAGGCCTCCTTCACTTCTCGTTAAATTTTGTATGAAATTCCAGGGTGCTGCATGGAGGAAATGAATTGTTCCTGACATTTAAGAGCATGTCAGGTATTTTCTTATAAAATTGTATTTGAATGAAACCTGGTGCCTTTTCAGATATTCCTAGAAAGAAGCCTTGCCTCATTTTCAATCTCTAGAAACTGTGCTCTGAGAAAATGAGAGAGAAAAGTATTTCTACAATGTTACGTGAGCTCTTTAAAGATGTTGAGATACAGGGGAAGGTGTTGGGGGATGGGGAATGCTATCACCCAGTTTAGCAGCTATCCTTTAGATAAGATTGTAGGGGATCCCATTGTTTTCCCAGGCTGGTAACACTGGGACTTCTGTGACAGTAATGTGTTCCAAATATAAAGCAGCTGGGGAAAACCCAAAACTGTATGTCTCTGTCCATGGTATAGAAAGTGAACATAAATAATTAAAAGAAATGAGGTTGGTTTCAGTGTGCTCCTTGTTCAGAAGAGTCATGCTTCTTTCTCTCATGTTGGTGGAATGTAAGCATTTTTTGGAGGTGATTCACTGGGAGGAGAGTGTAGGGGGGATAGACATGCTCTGCTGCTCCTCGGGAGCATAGTTTAAATGTTGGTGTTTTGCCTTAAAGGGAATTATCTCTCCCCATTCTAACTAAAAAATGCAAAAGTCCCAGTGAAGTCAGTGAGAGCTCTGTGCATTAAATGGCTGTATAGCCAGTGTGGGGTTTGGCAGTCCACACATGCTGCTTATGAAAGAAGTGTTGGTTTTCTTTAAGAACTTATGTGGATTTACAGTTTTAGGGAGTAAGGCCTGGCTCATAGAAGCCATGAATGTAAGCTGAAGTGCGTATTCCAACACTCATGCCCACATGTGCACAAGCACTCAGCCATTGGAGAATATCAGTTGCATGTTTGGAACTGGCATTAGTTAGGTTACAGTTATTTCCATTAATTCACACATAATCCAGATAAAGATTTGAGAACTACATTAGACTTGAAAAAAACATTTAAAAATAACAGCCACATAAACCTTCAGTGATATTCTACCTTCCTGAATGTAATGGGTTTTGCAGGAATGTGACATCATGAAAGTCTGGATAAGGCCTTGTAGGCTGTAGTTCCCAGCCCCTGTGTGTAGCAATATTGTTGCATGTAATGCCCCTCTTCCTGAGGGATTCACACTGTGCCTGCTTGGTTAGGAGCTGGTAAAGAAGGATCCTAAAATGTATAAGGGAAAACAATTTTTTGCTTATTGAATTTTTTGGAAGAGCAGCCCAGAAAATCAAATGTAAAGCAAGTTTTCATAAGAAGAGGAAAAAAGCTTTATCTTGGGTTACTGTCCCTCTCAGAATGAGTAATGCAGGAATACTTCACAGTGAAGAGTTTGAGAAGCTTACGCAGGATTGTGATGTTTCCACATTTTTGTCTTGTCTTTAAAGACTGCTGTTTTATGAAATAGTATAGCACTTACTGAGGGCTATTTTGCAGCTATTTCGTTCCAAAAAGTGGATTTAATTCCAAGAAGTGCTCTGATTTGCTGCCATTTCATTGCATACTGTCACGGCTGTCTTGATGAGCTGCAGTGTGGGGTGAGGATTTGGTAGGCTTCAAAAGTAGCATGTGGACAGGGAAGGTGGCTCAGGGTTTATTTTCTTTTCTCCATGGCAGAAGGATTCCCGTTTTGGCCAGGCAGGTGTTGCAGATGGAGCGGCACACTCAGTGCTGATGCAAACACCGCCTGCGGGGTGCACTCAGCCATCGCCGGAGCTGCTGCTGGTGCCGGCTGTGCCGGGCTCTGGCAGGGCGGTGCGGATCTCGGCTGGCTCCCAGCTCGCCAGCGCTCTCCTGGGGGAGCTGTTGCCCTGGCCCACGAGGGTGTCAGGCTGAGCGGCTCCGCTTACCGAGCTGAACTTGTAGGGGTTCATGACCCCGCAGCTCCTCTTGCCCAAAAGGCTGTAAACTTACAGGGCTGCTGCTGAACTGTCAGTGTGGGGAGCCCTCATCTCCAAAGGCTGCTTTCTGCAGGGCTTGTCAAGGCAAGGTGCCTACATTTTAGAGCCCTACCTAGGCAGGGAGCCCTCTTGGGTTGAAAACATCTGCTGGGGAGGGCTTTAATTCCTATTAGAACTAAATAGCTAGATTTAGTGCGACCTGTAGTCAACAAACTGACCAAAAAAATGAGGTCACTGAGTTTAAGTTCATTTGGGTTGCCCAAGGTGTCATGAGACATCTCATTTAATAGCTGTAATCTGAGTGACATGAAATATTAAATAACAATAAGGGCCTGCTTGTCTGTGGGTTTTTAACACACTGTCGAAAAACCCAGACATATTAAAAAATGATGCTGCAATTCAAGTTGGTTGGGAACTTTCCAGTAAGCCATTCCTTGAATGGAAAATGCTGATTTAACAGAAACCTTTCACAGCTGCTATCTGTCTTAATGCAACTATTTTTGGAGGAATTTTCTCAAGGCTTCAAATGAAATTTCCGTTTAAAACTTAAAACGGGAATGAGAATTACTAGAACATGTTGGTGGTAAGGGCTTTTTGCCTGATGTGGACCAGGGGCTTGAACTTTGGTCTCCCACATCCCATCTGTCTCGTCTTGAATTTTTGAAAGGTTTGCTCTGCTTTGGAACAAACCAAGTGTCGAAATCTCAAAAAAATAAAAGCAAAATGGAATTCTTGTTTTCCATCCAGGCCTAGCTATAATCAAGAAATTTAGACTTTGTGGTATTTATTTTACAATTGACTCCAGAAATATTTAAGCCAGTTGAATTTTAAAATGAGTGCACATAAAAACACTAGTTAATATGATACTTGAGAGTTTTGTAAGGGGATAGCACAGAGCTAGAGGAGTTTGGTAACATGGGTGATGAGCAAAGCTGCATGCAGCCTACCCTATTCCACAAATGCAGGGCAGGGAGTTGGAGTTGTGCAGTTCACTCTTATTTTACACAGACACTCACACTCTGTAGGAGTGTAAAATAATTACAACTCACAGTACTTTGTCATTTCCCTGTGATCCTGGGTGTGGACTATAATGCAACCTAAATTACAGTGAGATGGATTCATTTGTGCTCTAGTTACTTTCAGAGGCTGTATGTAACAAGTTGCCTCTTCACTGCTCCTTATTTTCTGTGCTGGTTCTTAAAGCTTTTATGGGAAAATTATTTGAAGAGGTTTCTTTTCTTCCTTGTGTCTGAGGACCCCTAACACGAGGGGAAAGTGCGAGTAAAAAGGAAACCTGAAACTACTGTCCAGTGCACACACCAATCTGAGGACTAAATCAGAATATGGGGTCTTAGGTTTCTAAGCAAACAAAATACTGTTCCTCTTTTTCCTCTGTATTGTAAAGCATCTTAAGTAGCCAAAAATATGAAGAAGAATCAGGTCACTAAGTGTATGTGATTTCCACTCTCTCACTTTTAATATGCATAAAGACCCTTGCAGACTTGGGGTATTTGGGGAAAAAATTATAAATCAGTATTTTAACTTTACCTTATCTTAAATCTTATTTAATACCTCACTCTGGTGCAACAAATGAAGAGCTTGGATACAAGGTAGCATCAGACAACAAAAAATGGGCAACAGCTTTCTCTGACTTAATTGCTACGCTGAAGAATGATTTGTGTGTTCCCGTCTGAGCATTTCTGCTATTTAACTGACTTGCACCAGTAAGTGGAGAGTAATTAATTAGAGTCTAGCACTAGATAAGAAAACAGTTTCTGACTGCAGTTTGTAGCTGATGAGAAGGTATTCTCTTACTGGTTTTATCTTTAGTGCATAAATCCGTGGCCAACGTTCTGGTTTAGATGTCAACTGCGAATTGTTTTGGTGACTGCAGCGTTAGATACGTTGTTATTTGTTTGTTGTCCCTAGTTAGCGAATGTCTGTGTGATCCATGAGGGCTCGGTGTGACAACTGGTAGAGCTGTGATCCCTCCGTCCTCCTTCCATCCGGGATGCACGTTTTAAGCAGGTGGAGTTGTGGGAAAATAATTGCACTTGATGTTTATACGGTGGCCAGTTCCCATCGCAGTCCGTTTGCAGCAGATTTGTTCTGTCGGGTGCTGTAGGAATAGATGAAGACAGAGGAGTATCTTTCACCGGGACTGCGGTGGGAAGGCAGGGTCCGCTGGCTGTTGAGTCCGGTGGGCGCTGGGCTCCTGGCCCCAGGCTGAGATTTTGGAGCGGGCTGGTGCAGCGTCGTGTTCCCTCGGCTTGGGAGAGCAGGTGAAGGCAGGCCCTTTGGCTGCGGCCTCCACCAGGTGAGCGGCGATACTCACTCTTTCCAGGACGATGCGGGTGCGGAGCCCCACGATGGCCGCTGGTGCCTGACGATGCATCCCCGGTGCTGCTAGCAGGGAAGGTCAGGGCTATGCCGCCCGGTGCATGGCGATCTGCGCACGCGTGCGGGTGCACGGAGCCCGTGTCCTCGCCTGACCCCACTCTCATCGCAGCCCTCGTCAAGCCGAAAGACCCCGGCCCCGGTGCCCGGGGCGGGTGGCCCGCCCCGCCTGGGCCGTGCTCGAGGCGCGGGGCGGCGCCGGCTCCGCGGGCGCGGCGAATCCGTGCCGGCTCTTGCGGGCGGCCGCGCGGGAACCCCTTTGTTCGGGCGCGAGGCCGCGGGGGGGCGCTGCGGGGCGCTGCGCGCTCCCGCGGGGCCGCACGCGGCGCGCGCCCGCGCGGCCGCCGCTGCGGCAGGAAGCAAAGATGGCGGGGCAGGGGCGCCGCCGCCGTGAGGGGGAACGCGGGGCTCCCGCGATGTGAGGGGCGCCGTGGGGGCGGCGGACGGGCCGCCGGGAGCCGCCGCCGGCCCGTGGAAGTGCCGCGTGTAAAGCACTCGGGGTATTGCAGAAATATCGCTGTTCCATAATAAAAATCGGAGGTGTCTGCTTGCCTTTGTGACCACAACTTATATTCTGCAATTTGATGTTTTTTTAGGTTCTAACAGAAAACAAAAGGCCTCAGAGGAGGAAGCAAAGAGTTTTAAAGGTAACCGATGATTGCTTTGATATTTATCCCCTCCCATTTTGAGCAGCATTTTCTTGTCATGAAGGCAAAGGGTTAAACGCTGGGTAGCGGCGCTTTCCAGCTATTCAGCAGATTAGCTAATTTTAAAAGCACAGAACATGTCCTTTCTTTCCTCTTTCTCTCCAGCATGTTGTAGACATATTTGAACCTTCCTGCACAAGCGTGCAGACCAAAAGTTTGCTTTCCCTTGCATTGAACGTTCCCTTTAATTTCTTCTGTTCCTAGTTCCATACTTCCAAACGTAACAGTTAAATGTTTTTAGCATACAGGTTTTATGGCATCTGAAATTTCTTGTGAGAAGTCAATGTTAAACTGCAAGCCAAGTTAACAAAAGTGGAATTTTTATACTTACTTTAGTGAAGTTTTGATTTCCTCTTTTTCTTTGAACTTTAGAATACCTCAGCTGAAACATAAAATTCTGTAAACTCACAACAACCTTCAGTTTCACGTGGTAACACGTTCCTTCCACACTTTTAAGATGGCTATCTTTCATGATAACAAAAGATTGGTCTTTCAAATGCAAATGTCTTAGTTTTTATACCAAAATACAGACTTGCTGCACTCATGGCTAATGTTTGGGGTGGGGGGTGGGGGGGCTTTTTTTGTTTTTAAGTAACAGGTAGTATATTGATATTGCTTCTTTCAGTTAATCTTTAGAATGTTTTGAATAGAAATAAATCATTAATTCTGTTGTTGCAAACTAACATATTGGAGGATGGAGGGGGCAAGTAAGATGGATGGTATGTGTAAGATGAAGCTAGTGAAAATAGGAACAAAATGTAGGTTGTTAAACTTATTTTGTTGAACTATTCTCTTATACCAGCTAAATGAAATAAGACAGTTTAGTATTGTTTCAGTATACTAAAACTTCAGAAGCTGTTGGACATAGTGGATTTGATAAATGCTGACTGGTCTGTAGTGTAATTTTACTTGAAAACATCCCAATTTCTTAACAGTTTCGTTGTCACTGTTACACATTACAGAAACTTTGGCAAAACAAACCAAAGTAAGGAGCAAGTAACCTGTCCAGCCTCAAGGGTGTCTGTCTTTTCATGTGGAGTAGTTGTGCAAACCACCTACCTGTGTGCTAACACTAATTGTGATTGCACAACACTAGCACTATTTTTTTTTTTTTTTGCATTAAAATAATTAAGCCATTAGCGTTTTTGTTGTTGTAGGTATGATTTTAATTATTCATTTTAACTACTGCTGCTCTTTGTAACATAGCACATGGGTGTAGCTAAAACTTGAAGTATTTACTCATTCTGTGTTTTGTGCTGTTGACAGTAGCATGCAAAATAAGGAGTGTTTGTAAATGAGCCAGTTTATAATGTGTAATTGGTGTGATGCCTGCTCTGGCAAAGTGTGGAAAATGTCTTTTTTTGGTCACAGACAGAGACCTTGTATTGGGTGTCTGTCTGCAGCAGTGGCGCACAGTTCGTCTTGGGGTTTTCCTCTTGAGTTCATTTTGCCACTGTTTGTGATTAGATGGCCAAGCAGGTTGCTATGCAATATGATTCTGTCATTCCTCTCCTTTCCAAAAAGCCTTCTGAAGTGTTATTTTCCACCCTTGGCTCTTGAATGGAAAGGCTTGTCTGGTTGTGTGTGTGTGTAGTATCCATGTCAATCGTTGAACCTGGGTTGATTTCTGGTTTGACTTTTCCTTTGCTGAATTGATTCTGTGGTATTTCCTCTTTGGTTTTAGGTACTGTTCTTTGTGTTTTCTAGTATTTGTCTTTGTTTTGTGGTGCCAAAGTGTGTTTCCTAAGAGTTTGTTCAGTTGCATCCACCAAAGAAGGCACAGTACCTCTGAAGGCACATCTCATGAAATACTGGATTTGGGTTGGGGGGGTTGCCCTTTGTTTTTGGATGGGAGAAGGGAGGCTGGGCATCTTAAGTTACATTGCAGCTCTGTCAGCTGCAGTAAACTTTAAAAAAGTGCATAATTTGCAGACTTCTTTACTAGGGCATTTTTAGAAATGTGACATTGTTATATGACTCTAACCTGGCTTCCGCTATTGGTGGGACAGCCATGTAAAGTATTGTTGTCTTATCTGTTGAATATAACAGTGTTATAAACTTCAGTGTTTGATTTTATGGTTGATAGTGGCTGAGGGCATCTGACCAGGGACATTTTCAAACTTTTGACAGGCTATGTTCTTTTTTCTTCGTGTTTTCTTCAAGTAGTATTCTTAACTTTCTTAAAGGAAGATTTGTAGTACTTTCTTCCAATAATACATGGAGGGGTTTTTTTTCCCCCCTAGCCCTCCTAAGTTTTGATAGATGCACATTTATTTACTTAGAGGGCTCGTGTTCTTTCTAACTATGCTGCTTAGGACCAACCTATTCACAAATTCTGTAAAGGGAGAAAATAAGCAGTGCTTTCCAATTGAAAATGGGTTGGACAGATATAAACAAGACTAAAAGTGATACACACTATTACGCTGTACCTTTTGTGGACTATTTATAATTTTCCACACTCATGTCTTAATGCTCCTTTCTGGTTATTGGAGGACTCATTTAGGAAATTCATCCGTGCCATAAATACTGTATTAGGTTCTCCATGTTTATTTTGAACGAACATCTGAAATATTCATCACTTCTAGCAAGCAAGTGCTCATTAAAGAGTCTTTGTAAGCTCACAGTAATGGATACGAGGGAAGGAATATATTTAGTTTTCCTTAGGGTTTATATTGTATTCTTTTCCCAGTAAAGCAGACACTTCTTTAATTTTATTCCCGGTAATGAAAAATCTATATTGAAGGGATTCACACTTAAAAATTCATTTGTCTGCATTTCGAAAGTCACATTATATGCCCTGCTTCACTTAACATCATCCTTTTTAGCCACTTACTGGTGTTCTGGCTCAGTTTGGGCAGTGCAGTGCACCTCTTCCTAAGGATGGGGAAATACTTGCAGTCCCTTGCAAGTTCATTAACACACAGCTTAGAACAATGGGACAGTTGCACGTGGCATCGTGTTGTCAGGAAAATCTACCACGTGTAGGCAGCAGTGGCACCAGTAAGGAAACCTCCCCACAGATCAGGAGGCAGCTGGTGAAGCACAATCCATGGTCTTTCCTGGGGGTTCTGGGGAGCCAAGGCTGCCTTTTGGATGGCTGCGGGTGTTTCTTGCCCTGATGGAGATTAAAGAAACATAAAGCAACAACAAAACAAAAAGAAGAAATTAAAAAGGGAGGGGGAAAAATAGGGAAGAGACTGTGGGAGAAATCCAGAATTACATATGCGGTGCTAAATGAGTTTTGTGACTGCCTGCACGGTCTGTGTTCTCTGGTTCTGTTTGTGTGTTTCTGCATAAACACGGCAATGGTGATCGAGGGCGCCAGGAAAGTGCGAACAGTGCCTGCTCACACTCTGTAAAATCCCCTCAGCTGAAGAAGACAAGCCAAAAGCCAGAGATGACTCAGTATCTAGAACTTTGGGGTTGTTTATAAACATCATATTAGGAACATAAAAGTTGCATTTTCACCAAGGCTTCAAGTAGCTGATTGAGCACCCTCTTAATTTTTCTCCTCCCTACATACAAAGCATAGTCTTGTAAAAAAAAAAAAAAAAAAAAAAACAAACCACACTTTAAAACAAAGTTGGCTTGGCAGACCTACTATTGCCCTTTTTATGATGCAGTTTTAGTTTTGCAGCTCTAAGAAACTAAAAATACTTTTTTTTTTGATCAAGGTCATATATATGTTAACAAAGTTTAGGAAAGGAAGTGCTAAAGTTCATGCTAATGCTTGGAGTGAGCAAGGATTGAACTGATTTTGAACATTTAGAATAAATTATGGTGCATATTTTTAGTGCAGAAAATCTGCCAAAATATTTAGCTGGATGGAATTAAATTTTATTACTTTTTTCCCCTTTAAACTGAGATATGAGCAAGTCAGTGGATGGAATTGCACTGCTGTGGAATTTTACAGGGAAAGAAGGAAGAATGGTACAAGTTGGAAAGGATATTGTCCAGAAAGCACTTATCATATTTGTTGCGGGTTTTTTAAAATAGACATTATCACCTTGGAGCATATCCTTCAGTAAATATCATTTAAAATTACCTTGAGTACTGGTTGAAAGTTTCTGCCTGTTTTTTGCTCCCTGTCTTTTTGCTCCCTTTTTTTGGTAGGTGGACCTTACTTTTGATATCAGAGCATCCTATACAAATCAGTTAACTTATATTCTAAAAGTAAGATCATTACCTGTTACCTGGATTTTTTCCAATATTTTTTGAAAGAAATGTTATAATTTTCACCTTTTTCAAGCTGAATGTGCATCTGTCTAAATGGGATGAAATCTTTAAATTTTTTTGCTCCTGCTAAGCTCATGGAACCAGTCGATGTGAGCAGGCATGATTATGGTTGTGATTTGGCACAGGGTACTTGCCCGTGCAGCTTTCCCAGCACTTCCACGTGCATGCACTCCTGAACATGTGAAGCACTTGCATGTTGTTTGTACAGTTCTGCCAGGATTACTCATGTATGTAGAAGTTTTTGAATAGCGCTCTAACAAAGAAAGCCTTTGTAAGTGATCTGTAGATTATTAATCTTACAGTAGTTATTTTCTAATCCTTAATTTTTCCAGTTTCTGGTAGAGTTGAAGCCTGTCCCTTGTGGACTCTTTCATGGGGTGTGCAGAGACACTGTGCTGGCCTTGCCCCCTTTTCCTGTAGGGCTCCCTTATTCAGTGCTGCTACCTCTCCCATCCGTGTCTCCTGTCCCCGTGCTTGCTCAGCAGCACCACCGTGCTGCTCTTTGCCCCACAACTCCCCAAAATGTTGAGGGAAGATGTCCTTGGAGAGGAGACAGGGAGGAGCAGGGTTTTCTGTTTTAACTCATTTGCTGCTGTAGCAGAGCAGTTGTGAGGATAGTGCCACTCCTCAGGGATTGGTAGGGGCAGAGGCACATCGATGCTGGGAAACACTGAGTAAGGCCAGGCTGAACCTTGTGATCACAGTGGCTTTGAAGCGGTTTGCATGTTTTGAATCGCTATTTATTTGTAGATCTTGACTCTCATGGTATGTTTTAGTGCAGGGCTTTCCACTTTATTGTATTTAGAAGTGGAGCTTCGAAAAAGGTAGAAAATGTGTTTGTGATCAAAAATGTCATAAAATATCCAGTAAAAGCAGCATCCTTTGAGGAAAGAAAGGAAAATGTATATGAGGAGATGAAGGTCAGTTGTGTATGTATATTGACTGATATGTTGTTTAGATGTTCTTAATGAAGTTTTACAAAATAAATACAGGGTTCTCTTCCAGGTATGTTGTTTTGTGGGTATTGTTTGAATTCACTACTGCATTAGGAGCTTTATTCAGTACTTGTACTTGCTGTACATAATGCAGGCATTGAAATAACTGAGATGGCTCTGCCAATTCCAGTAATCTGTTCTCAGTATGCTGCTATCCATACGTTTATTGACAATAATATCTAAAAAATGCTTTGAAAATCGGTACTACCTGTTTAGGATCTGATAGCATATTACTAAGTAAGTTTGTTTATTGGTTTTTAGCAATTGATGTGGGAGAAAACCATTGAGAAGCCCTAAACTTACCAGAGTGGCAGCAGATTTTTCACTTCTGTGATTTTTTTTTTTTCCTTTCTGCCATGTTATACCAAGATTTTTGTTTAGTGTTACTGATTATGGGAAAGTTAATTTAGCTGATACTACAACAGCAAACTTTCCCACTTACGTTAGTAGGAGCCTTGCTTTTGTAGAGGCCAAGAGATCTGATTGCTGCTCTAAAGTAAATTCCTGATTATAGGATTTCATTGGGGAGGTAAGAAGAATTCATGCTTTCTTTTTAAATGCTAAATGCATGAAACTTAAATGAGATAAAGGAAAAGGAAAATAGCATTTACATATAAGCAACTAACAATAATTCCTTTCCATTAATTTATGTAAAATTAGTATATAGGCTATATACAACAAGGCTGTCCTTGTTTTCCTAACAACTTTAATATTAAGCCTTCTAGAATATTAGGATTTTTTGAAGCTCACTTACAATTGAGTGGTTTGTGTCTTGACTGAATTCCTTTCTCAGTGTTTTGTTTATGCTGTCTGTATTGCATTATAATTTAATCAGTGCCCCATAGTAAAATGGAGCTCTACATTTAATTTTCCTAGAATAAGGAGTTTGGACTTGTGAATAAGAGGAAAAGCTACTCTGTGTTTATAAATGCAAAGCATTCACTTTTGTGACGGATGATCACTGTCTGAATTCTGCAGTGCAAACACCAGTGTTGCAGTGCTGCTCCATAACACCATTGCTGTTATTCCAGGATGGAAGTGAAAGCTGCTACTCCTGTAAATAGCAAGTGGAAGTTACAGTGCAAATTCTGCTTTGAGCTTTACTTAAACCATAGGTGTGCAAGCTCTCAGACAGAATAGGAAACATAATTTTTTTTTGGCTTTTTTTCCTCAGGAGAGTAAGCAACACGTAGATGAAAAATCCTGAATAGTGCTGCCTTGTAGCCTGGTGTCTTAAGTGACTCAGCATGACTATTTCTTTTTTTTTTTAAATCTGAATTAAGCTGCTCCTCTGACATACAGGTCACTGACTTTTCTATTCCTAAAGAGTATTGTTTACTGCTTTTTGTCTTGTGGGCCCTCATCAGCTTTAAAACCAGGCTAGAATGGTGTTGTGTCCTTAGCAGTTCTGGTCTGAGAGCTGCTACCAACATGTAGTAACTTGTAAATAATGTAATTGGTTGTACAACAGATGGTGGGGCACTGAACCTTGGTCCTAAATTAAGGAGCTGAATATCTTCCTGGTTAGATGACAGGAACTGTTGAAAATTATGTTGTTATCTTAGCAGTTTGGATCTTTACTGCGCTGAACCTGAAGAGAAGTTAAGTTGTCTCAGTTTGGTTCACATGTGGTAAACCCAGGAAAGATCATTATGAATACTTGTTCTTGTGATGGAAGGTTTTAAGACTGTATCCTTTTATTTGGCTTAAACATAATTTTTTTAAAAATAGGTCAAAGAACTTGAATTTGAAAATTCCCATGGATGAAAAGTGCATCCAAACACGTAACAAGATGCTTAAAAAAATTTCTTTGCTCTTTCTGTCTTGCTGCAAAAATGTGCACCACAGTTCAAGGCCAGACTTCTCTGGCCTTAACTTATAGTCATTGAGTCTTATACTTTTGTCTACTAGAACAAGGAGCCCTCTGTTATCAGCATTCTTTTCCACACAGACTGAGCAGGAGTTTGTGGCTTTTCAATTTTCTTTCTCTTTGGTAAATTACAGAGAGTGAGTATAGAGTGAACTTGAGGCTTTCACTTCAAGATGTTTCAATCCTTTGTCATTCTTGTGGTCCTCGAAGCCCTCTCCAGCATATCAATGTCTTGCTTGAATTGGGGATGCCAGGACAGGATGCTTTATTCTGCTAGCAGGTGCAAAAGTGCAAAGTACAGGATAGAAAGTAACCAGTCTTTTCCTAATTATACTGTTATTTATGCATCCAAGAATCTAACTAACCCTTTCAGCCATAACGTTGCACCAGGAGTTTCTATAGTTACTGTGCAGTTGATAATTGACCATGTTAATGTCCTCCTGGAAGGCACTTCTTTCCAAGGTAGAAACCTGCCTTTTGGGAATACAGTCCCATGTCTCCTGCTAAATACACAATTTATCTTTAGCTGTAATGAAATGGTTGTCTAGCCAGCTTAATTCAGGAAGCATCATGTCTGGCCTTTGAATTATCTGCTATTTTTATAAGTATTAATTTACTGCTCTTCCAGATTGTTGCTAAGAATGTTACACATAGCTGTGATTTGCTCCCTGAAGTCCCTGTTATGAACACTGTGATAATTCTCCATTTGCAGGGAAGGGCCAGGCAGCACTTCTTAACACTGTGTGCTGATGGTTTCATAAATGAGTAGACCACAAGAGACATTAGATAGGGTGGGTAAATTCAGAGACTAAATTTCTCTCATCTCTGCTTTTGAGCTAAAGCACATTAGGGGAACGTTCTGTTAGGGAATACATATTGCTGCTGATTGTATAATTTTTCTTTTGTGGCTTAATTGAGTGCTATATTTTCCAGAGCTGCCAAGGTCTCTTTTGAGTGCTTGGTTTCAGTGTTGAAGACAAATGATTGAGTAATTCAAAACACCAGTAAAAAACAAATCAAACCAAATCCAAAACCCAAGGAAAATGAAAACGACCAGGCAAGATGCTTGTTTATATTTGCTTCTGTGGCGTAAAAATTACTGTAGTGTTTGGGGTTTTTTCTTTCTTAACAAATCCACTTCTTGGATGCCTGTATAGGAGAATGGGGTGTCCTTCACCCTCTGTTTTTTCTTACTCCTGTTTCTAGCTTTTACAAGATAGAGCTAGGAGTTGATGGAAACAATATGAGTTTGTGGCTGAGAGAGCCTATTTCCAAGTAGTAATCCAGTAAATACATTTCTATGGGAGTCACCATTTGGAACCTTTACAGTCAGAATTAGTATCCTGTAGTTTTTTACTTTGTTAGTAAGTGTATCCTTTAGGGTCTGATACTGTAGATTTTCTTTGTAAGTGGTCTCGCTGAAGTTGTTACGCAAGGTGAGTGGGAAGGCTCTGCTCTGGTAGTGGTGTAGGAGAGAAGAGAACAAATATGTAAAGACTTTGAGGCTGTTATGTACTAATTCCTCCTGGAAAGACATGATAAGGAGCTTTTCTGGTGGGAAGGTTGGCTGGTGTTTGAAGAACATAGCAAACAGGATATAAATGTAGATTAAATGGAGATGAAACTGAGAGCTAAGATGTAGCTTGGAGAATGTTCTTTGCTGTTGTGGCTATAGACATGGAAAAAAAAAGCAACCAGCAGCTAGAGCAGACTTTTCAGCTGTAGTAAGATCCAGTGTGAAATGGTACCTACTGTGATGCTCAAGTTGGTGACAGGGTGGTTTTATACTCAGGGAAATTGGAAGTGATGGGGATCCCTCCAGGAAAGCCTGAATGTCCTGCCCCAGCTCAGGTTCCTTTCTCCAGATTTGCAGAGCCTCTTGTTCCCCTGAGTTTCTGTATAAATCAGCTTCTGTGGTAAAACTTGTCAACATAATTTTGCCAAGTTCTGTCCTGTCCCTCAATGCCATCTGTGAATGCTGCTCTCTTGAGGAACAAAACACCTTATACATTCAGGCTGTGTAACGTTAACAAATGTCCCCAATCTGTTTCTCTGGATTAAGACCTATAGAAAATGTGCCTTTGCTGAGCCACTGTAGGAGTGTGGTACCCTGAGAGACTCCTTCATGTCCACAGTTAAGCAGTGTGCTGGTAACTGCTTTGTGCCTATGAAGAGATTGATGGGGAGTATGCCCCAGCTTGCATCTTGGCCTCTACTCTGCTGTTCTCTCTTTTGGGAGCCTGCTTGGAGACCCTGTTCAGGCTGCAGCCTTGGGCAGTAACTTATAGCAGGTTGCTGCTGTCTGCATTATTGCAGTAGTCAAACATGTCATGTGGTCTGAAATAGTTTATTCTTAAATGTATTACTGTGTCTGCCTTTATTTTAATGAAAAAAACAAACCAAAAAGAAAACTTAGCTGTAGTCAGGAGGTGGCCTATAGCTTCCACAGCATCCCACCTTACATTTGCCTCTGTTCTAACCAGTGCACGGTTTCCTACATAGCACTTGGTATAAGCAACTGTTTCTCCACACCTGTGCTCTGTCTCCCTGTTGCCTGTCCTATCCATGTCTTATCTCCTTATCCCTGTGTGTTGGTCCTGTCCAGTGCAAGTCCTTGATTCCACTGAATTTCTGCATGTCCTGGGGAGCAGACAGTAGACAGCAGGAATAAATGACAGAAGAGTAAATTGCTGCTGGTCAGCTGGGTGGTGCTTTCTTGTCTCTTGGTGAGCCAGTGACATCTGACAGTCGGACCATGAATCAAACGCCTTGTTTGAATGTTAGATGGAAGTACATTTAGGGTCTTTCCCAAACAGTTTTTCTGAAGCAAAACTTAAATTGTGGGTTTGGAACTCTGAGGAGCTGCCAGCTCTGTCCCAGCTTGGAGGGTCATGTGGGGCTGGCTGTGTGGCTGCAGACGCAGCAGGATCCAGGCTTACTCATGGCACCGCAGCTTGCAGGCGCTTCTCACCCACTTATCCTTTTGTGCTAATGAATGTTGTGACCCTGGAAGAGCTGTCTTTTGGGCCGTCCCAGTTTTTGACACAAGCAGGGGGTGCAAGTATTGTTTGATCTATTGGGCACTGTATTCTTATGGGACCTGGGCAGAATCTTACAGGGAGGGTTGCTTAGGGGGGGACTTGGCGTTAGTGTTGTGTTACTCATCAAGATTGCTTGTAGAGCCATTTTATCAGTAGTTGGACAGGGCATCATCTGTTATTTCTTGTTTATGAGAGTAATTGATCACGGTGGTGTCCTTTAGTAGAGTGTGTATTGTTACCACCTGTAGAGGTTTGAAATGAGAGACGCAAATCGATGGCCTGCTTGCTGTTCAGATGTGGAAATATCTTTGGGGTAGCTTAAGCATTGCATTTTGATTGTGAGTTGGTGAATTCTGTGTTACCTCAGGGGCATCATGTGTTAAGAGAAGTTAATAGTAAGTCTGACTGTTTTCAGAATGTCAAATGATTTGCTGTAACTGGCTGTTCATGTGTGCTGGAAGCATTAGCTCACAGAGTGAATTCTTGTGTGTGTGTATATGAGATAATACCTGGTTGAAGTTTAAGTAATACAGCAATGGCCACAGCAGACTCTGTGGTTCCTGTCCTGATAGCACAAACTACTTCAGAGCCTAAGCTTGAGCATGATTAGTTAGTGGCTCATGTCTCCTGGCAGAGTAGAGCTCTCCTTAATGAGAAGGAGAGGAAATTACTAGTATTGATCTGCTTTATTCTTCAGCTTTTCATTACATTTGTGTAAAAGCCTTAGAAACTGGTCAAATCAGACTTCATTGCTTAACTCCCATGAAGGTTAACTCTGTTGCTTGGGGTTATGGTATCCTTGTCTGTAGTTTTCACTGGGTTTTTTACATCCAGGTTCAGGACTTGAAGATAGATTTTTCCTAGGCTGAGGGGAAGAATCAAATGAGCTCTGTCACTTGTAGTGTGTCTGCATTTCTCTTTGTGGTGGGAAATATTAACTTCACATACTAACAGACTATCCAGTGGCCTTTTCTGTTTTTGAGGGAAAAGAAAAGGTATCTTTTAGGATCCATTGCAGTTCAGTAATAGGAGATAAAGCAACACAGTGCTCAAAAGGCAGAGTTTGATTAAAACAATAACATCTGATTTTATGACAATATTTTGTCTTCATGTGGAAAAATAAAATATAAACTAACTCGTGCCAGTGATATGATTCATCTGGGTTTTTTTTTCTTCCTCTTGCATGTGGGTAGCTTCTAGTAATGTTAGTGGAAACTATGAAGTATGAAGAATATATATTTTTTTTTAAGCAATTCCACCTTTGCTGCTGGGATCACTGGGGTTCTGTAGGGACACAGCACTGTACCTGTGCAGTACTAGCAGATAAAGCAGTATCCTGGGTTTTTTTGAGTGTAGCAGTGCTTTTTGATCAGATAAAATATTTTATTGAGGAACAGTCCAGTTGGGAGGACTGTGATGACACTTTTGTACTGAGTGCTGTCAGTGGATTCTGTGTCAGATCTTCCCATTTCTGCTAATTGTGGATGAAGCTTCTTCCTTCCCTATGCCTCTTATGGCTCCCAAATTACCAGACGTAGGTTGTTAGTTCTTTTAATGCAGTGAACAATCCCTCTAACGATGAATGGAATACAAAATATGGTGTTATGTTGAAAATGTACAAAAGATGGGGAATTAGTTTTCATCTATTTGATTTTATGTCCTCAGCCTCCTAATTGTCTGAATAAATAATTTTTAATAACAATTTTACATGGTTGGGCAACTTTTGGATTGGTAGAGATACTAGATGTACTTTTGCCTAAGAAAGAACAACAGTTTCATATTCTAGTTCTGTCTGAAGTTAAGGTAATTGAAATTCAGCTTTTGTGCGGGTATAGAATTGTGGGGTTTTACTCTTTTATGGTGGACCAGAAAATATTTTCTGGTACAGTTACAGAGACCTGTGCAATGCATTTAACCCTGCTAGCAATAGAATTGTGGAACCCGTTCAGCTTCTGTTGGTCCCTTAGAAAGTGCTCAGTGACCCCCTGGGTCTGGGAATCTTTCACTGAAAATCACCAGGATTTTCAGTGAAAAAAAAAAAACGGAGGAGCTCCAGCTCACAGACCATTCGTCAGCATCTGTGTGTAATGAGAAGACACTAAATAAGGAATCTTTCTGTATATAATATCTGTAGGCTTGACTTAGCTGCATAGGTGCTGGACATGCTTTTACATGACATTTCCATGAGACGTTATGATGGCTCTCCTAAGATCTAGGACATGCTGTGGATTCTTGGGTTTGTGTTCTATCAATTTCAAGGTGACCACTGAGCTCCAGATAGAGCTGGCTCTGTATGCCTTGTTTTGCCTGGAGGTTTCTGGCAATTCCATCTTGATGCTTATAATAATCATAGGAAAATAAATGCAAAATAGATTTGAGTTTTCTCAGAAGTCGATACCCTTTGTTGGTATGACCACAGAACCATTTCTGAGTTAACTGAATGGTTCATAGCAGGTGGTATTTTCTGGGCACTGCTATGAGGTAGTGCCTACATAGGGTTAATTAGCCCGTTGTATTGCTGGTTTGAAAAGCTGTCTGGGTGGGTTAAGGTTACAGGTGATTGAAGAACTCTTAAATGTTGGAATCAGATAAAGTACCAGCACTATCTATTGTGATTTAAAATTATTTTTAAAAAGGAAATTTAATATAATTAAAATCTGAATAGCATAACAAAAATTGGATTCCTGCCTTCATTACTGTTTTTGCCTAAGTTTCTGCCTTAATTTGCTTTATTTTTGCTTTGCATGACTCCTTACTTCATATCCATAATACTATCTTAAGGCTCATATGTATTTGCTTTCTAGGACACAATATTCTGACTCTGTCTAGATTTTGACATTGCTTCAATCACTTGTACTGTATAATATCAGTGAAGATGAAGAACATTTATAACGAAATAGTAGAATTTAGCATTTACTGAAATACAGTTTTGAATAGCTTACATGAGAGACTGTTGAGAAACATGGAAATTTCCTTCTAAATACAGAAGCTAAACAACTGTTTAAAGAATAACTTCCAAGTGAGCTGATGTAAATTGGCTTTCTATTCATTGCTGCTTAGGGTTTGTAATTATTTAAGGACTTGAAGCAAGAATGGTTGGTTTTCAGGATTACCTAGAGTGTCCAACCAAGCGGTATATTGGTTTAGCCAGTTTATTGGTCTAGCCAAATTAATGTAATTATGCCAAAATACTGCTGAGCTTTGTGGTATGAGCCTTCGGATTTCAGTCTTGCTTTTAGCAAAAGTTTTTAACCTATTTTTAATCTGCTTATGCAAATTTATTAAAAATTGAATCCTTACATCTAATTCTAAATGCTAACATCATTTATCTGACTATTCATTTCATTAGTCTCCCACCACCACCCACATTTACACAATTTCTTCCTCTGCCCCTCAACAGTGGGGAAAAATAGCTATAAATACGGATAAGGGTCTTTAGCCTTCAGGTTATTTTATAACTTCCTGTTTTGTTCTTTTCCGATGTCTGTGCCTAATTAGGATATTTCTCGTATCTGTCAAAGTAGGGTTTAATTGCTGTAAATATGAAGCCTCTTATTTTTAACATGCTTTGAACAGCTGTTACAACAAAGGTTTTTTATTTTTGTTTTATAGGCAAATTTAGAAAACAAACCAGTAAATGGCCGCAGACCAGAACTCATGGAATGCAGCATATGTGGTCATGGTGAAAAATACAGGGTGAAGACAAACCAAGCAGTACCCACTGAAAATGTGCAGTGTAAGGACAAAGAGAGAATGACTGGCTTAGAAGCAGAGAAGTGGGCACATAACGAGAAGCCATCCTTTGGTGTCCATGTCAACGGCGACATCCGTGGTGCTGTGACGGGCACCGAACACTTGAAACATGCTGACCACAGTGAAAGAGCAGCCACTCCCAGTCAGTTTGCTGAAAAAAAATCCTTTGTGCACACTATCAAAAATGGCATAAAAACCCTGCATTATTCACCACCAGAAGCAGTTGCTTCACTGAAAAATGTATCTGTAGAGGAAAGGACAGATTTGACAAGCAACTCCCACATGCAATGGCCGAAGGGTACCAATCTGAATAACATAGTAAGCACTCTGACAAGTGGCACTGGCTGTGTTCACCCAGAAAACCAAGGGGATCTTTTAATGAAAGAGGAAAACTGCACTTGCAGCATCTCTGAGTATTCTGATAAGTCAGTTTTGCAGACAGGTTCCAGCTTGGATCTGCAGGAAAGCTTGTGTTGTCCTCCACTGCCTGAAGAGGAACTGCAGGCAGGGAAGGATGGCTTTAAAGTCCCTCATGTGGATACACAGCCTGAGAATTCTGCACTCCAGCCGACTTTCCTGTCCTTGATTAAAACCCGAAATTTAACTCTGGAGCAGGTTGTAGCTATTGAAGCTTTAACACAGTTGTCTGAAGCCCCTTTAGAAACAACTTCACCAGCTAAAACTGAAAGTACTGAATGTCCAGGAGAAGCAACTTGCAACTTGCTCCATGGTTTTAAAAGTGATATCTCACCCTCTTTCACATCCTCTGCATTACAAGAAATCAAAGACACTTATTTGCAGAATGAGCAACAGCTCTTGGCTCACTGCACTCACTCGCAGAAGCAGCTCCCTAATAAGGCAGTGTTATACAATGGCCAAAGTTCAGTGTCTGAATTGTGTGATAAACCTGCCAGTCTGGCTGGGGAGATGTATAAATTACAGTTATCCTCAAGAGATACCAAAACTTTATCTGACTTAACATCTAGTGCAACATCATTTTCAGGATATGGTTCTAAGAAAAGTTGTGCTCATGAGCCAGTCACCCTTGCAGGGTATTGCAATGCTTCATGTAATGTCCAGCAAACAAGGAACAGCTTGGAAACTCCTGGCCAGTTAGAGCAAAAGCCAACATGTAATGATTTGAAATTGGAAGGCAGTTCTTTGATTAAAGAAGGAGGGATTCACAGCCAGGATGAAGAGGATGTAGCTGCACAACTAACTCAACTGGCAGCGCTGATTGAATCAAACCAGACAAATCCAGAGCAGAAGAATGACATAAAGACATCACTGCTTAATCTAATATCACATGAGAGGCAGCCAAAATATAACCAAGATGTGTTGCAGAAGAAAGAATCTGTATTTTTTAGGCAAAACTATAGTTCCTTACTGTTAAAGCAAAAGCAAGTAACAAATAAGAAAGGAAATGCTGTGCCATGGAAACCAAGACACAGAAAGAAGCCTCAAGAAGTATGCTATCAACAAAATAATCAAAACCAGCTAGAGCTGTTGTCATGCCAGCATAGTGAATTGCAGGACATTTGGATATCATCAAAGCTGCACAAGCTTGGTCAAACCATGCCACAGGACTCCAGGGTAGCTCCGTCTGAAAAAAAATCTCCAAGAACCAAAGTACAGAGAGTGCTCAGTCAAAATACTTTAGCATCACAAGAAAAAACTAGATTATTTCTCCCACAGGCACAGATAAAATTCCACAGATGTTTACCTGAGGCACCGCAGGAGAAAAAAAAAGACAGGTTGTTTGGCTGTGAAGTGGTGAATGAGCAAATGAAAACTGCAGGCACCAGTGACCCACTAGGCACTGATCCACTGAAAAATGAAGTTGTTGCACGTAGCCAACATAGCGACCTGTCCTCCCGTAATCCTCTGGCTGTTTCACAGCTGAAAACAGCATCCTTGTTGAAAAGACCAACTGAAAACCTACAGATGTTTACAGAAAAATGTATTTCTCAGGTACAGCAAACAGCAAATGTCAGTCAGGCGCATCCTTTGCCACCAACTTTTAACCAGTCTAACCTGAGAGCTAACGAAATGTGTAGTGAAAACAAAGCCTATGTTCAGCAGGTTCAACAGGTAGATCCGAAGTCACAGGTGCTGCCTATTCCCTGTGGTGGGGCCCAGGTACCAGGTTCTGCTGAAGCTCTCAGGAATATGGAGTGTATGGGGGAGGTGACCGTTCTGACATCAACCAGTTTGGGTACTGACCACGCCCAGAGCACAGGTGACTCAGGGTGTTCCCCAGCAAAAAACACGCTCAGCAGTTTCCTTGAATCACCTATGAAGTTTCTTGATACCCCTACAAAAAATTTAATAGACACACCTACCAAAAAAGGACAATCTGAATTGCCAACTTGTGACTGTGTTGGTAAGTGTTTCTGCTAACTTTTGCCTGTACGTTTCAAATGGAGGTGTGCTCATGTTGCTTCCTTTAATGTGAGGAAGTGTATGTGGCAGCTGTTGCAAAAGAATCAGTGTTTCAACCATTAGAAGAAAGGAGGAAATTATCTTTCCCCTCTTTGTAACTTTTGCTTGGTGTTCTCTGGGCTTGCAAAGCACAGCAGAATTGAGTATTTTTTGTACTCCAGCTGGCAGGTTTAAATCCTCCTCTTAAATTTGAACCTGGAAGAAAGGGAGATTTTCTGTTTGTTGTTCTGCCATTGCTGATTTGTGCTTTATGTGTACTTACCTGCATGGTATCAGGTCATGATTTTGATGGTGTAGAACTGGTTTGTGCCTGAGTGGGCTGGGCAACAGTGTCCCAGTGTATTGTCCTTGTTGCCTAAATCTGTTAGGCAAGCAGGAGAGCATAGCTGGGGGTGGCCTTGTTCCTGTCACTGTTAGTCCCAATGGCCACTGTGAGATGGCCTGGAAGAGTCCATGTCCAAGGGTCCTGACACCTGGCCATGTGGAGGAGAGCTCAGGTGGAGCTGAGGTGGGACCACTTGCAGAGTAACTCTGTTGCAGCAGGAGATGTCCGAGCAAGCTCTGCATGGAGGGTTGTGCAAACACAGCTTGGCTGAGAGTGTGAGATGCACTTTGTTGTCACTATCAGAGCACCCAGATGGAAAGACAAGTCAGACCCTTCACAACAAATCGTACGCAGGCAGATTGTTTCATCTTGGCTTTCATGTTCTGAATCTACAGAGTGCTTGTTAAGAGGCCTGGGTTATGTTTTCTGTTCTGTAGGATATGACTATCAGTTAATTTATTTTATTGCCCTCTATTCCCGTTTGTCTGAAATGAATTAGTAATGTTCCTACCAACAAGGATATTGGGAATTTTACTTAGTCAGTACATGCCAGCTCCTCTTATGAAAATTTTAAAGAATGCAAAATATTGCTATAATTAGGGTTTTACTTTATAACATTAAAAAAAAATACTAGCAGAATCACCAGAAGAAAGAAGTATAAAATAATTTCAAAGTGTCTGAAGAAAAAAGCTTGTCATACTTTGTTCATGATATTTCAGGATCAAATTTTATGTGTTCTAATTTAATTTGGAAGGCATTTCTGTAAACTGTTTGTAAGTTTACTTTTAATGGGGTAAATAAATTTTGTATGTGCCAACATCATTTTCTTTTCCTGCTTACAGAGCAAATTATAGAAAAAGATGAAGGGCCCTATTACACACACCTCGGGACAGGACCAAGTGTTGCTGCTGTGAGAGAAATTATGGAGAACAGGTGAGGAAAATTCAGCTTTTAATGCTCATTGTATTTTTGACTGTCTAAACAGGGAAGAAGTAGAGCTCTGAGAAATGAAGTGCTGTGTTTAGCTTTGTTTTACTGAACTTTTGTCAGTACTCATTTGTAAAGTGTTTTCTTGTTCAGATGTGCATGCAGTGAGCACGAGCACTTCAGGTCCAAACTCGTGTCTTTTCTGAGTCCTTGCAACTTCAGGGCTGAAGTTCAAGTGCAATGTGTTCTGAGGTGCCCTTGAAATCAATAGGAAGGACAGAGATCAGCAGCTGGCAGAATAAGGTTTTCTGGTGTCCTAGCTGTGAAGAAGCTGTGGCAAACTGGAAAGAAAAAGGTCGTATTAGTGACTGGTTGCACTAGGATTTGTATGTAGATCACGTTTTCTTACCCAGATAACATTTCCTTAGTGGCAGAAGTTTATCAGAAGAGAGATGTCAAAAACTACTCTTGCAAGTAGGGTTTTAAACTAAAAGGATTTTTTTTTTTTGCTTTATAAATACTTTGGTTTTTTTCTGTTCTCAGTAAATATAAATTCATTAATCCTTTATTGAAAATGTTTCCTTTTTTAAAATGGTCTACAGTAGTTTGTTTTACTCATGAACTTTTTTTAATGCAGGTATGGAGCAAAAGGAAGTGCTGTAAGAATAGAGGTAGTGGTTTATACAGGAAAGGAAGGAAAAAGCTCTCAGGGGTGTCCAATTGCCAAGTGGGTAAGTTTTTATGTTAAATCAATTAAGTTGTTTTGTGTGGTTTCAAATGATGTGCGGTCTTGACTTCAAATACAATCTGGTCTTTAATGAAGATCTGATTCTTAATTGATTGAAAAGTCTGCCTGAATGATGAAGCTAAGGAAAACAATTTGTTTGGGTTTTTTTAAATTTAAATTTAAGGTGTGGTGCTGTATGTTATGTATGGTGGTTTGAATGAATGTGAAAGGAAGAGGCTTAACAGAGCTAGCAGAGACGAACAAGGGTAGAAATACCCTGACAGTGTCTGAAAGTTGGAGTGTTCTGTAAAATATGTCATTGGAAATTGTGAAAGAGAGAAAAGAAGGGATGGTTGCTTGAGGGAGTTGGAAAACTATCCAGGAACATTTTTAAAAACCCTTCTCAGTTGCATGACCACTAGAAGAAAAGAGAGTGATGGGAGAATTTCAATCTCATATGCTAAGGGGTTCATTACTATTTTTGAGGTACTGAACTCAGTATTTGAAAATGTAAATGTTATGATGATAGTTTTCACCAAAGTCTTGTCTTGCATTGCTTCATAGGAGCCAGGAAATGAGGTAACAGACAAAAGCTCCAGGAGAGAGCTTGGAAAGAAATGATTGTCCTTAATCTTTGCTGAAACCACTGAGGGAGGTAAAAAGTAGACTGGAAATCTTGTAAACTGAGTTTTGGAAATAATAAAAGAACTTGGTTGTTAAAAGAAAAAAAAATGTATTGCTGTATTTAGGAATTTCAGACTTGATTGAAAAAACTGAAGGTAACTGTACAGTTGATAGGGTAGTGTTTGTAACTACATGCCAAAAATAAGGTTATTGCATATTGTATGTGAGTGAATTTGCATGTTAAACATTTACTGGTTGTGGTTGGAACAAATGTGTTTTTTATACTCAATACATAAAATATTTTTCAGAAGGGAATCACATATGTGCTTGTGTTTCAGATAATATTTAATAACAAATTCAGTATCCAAGAAAAAAAAAATTAAAACTAATTTCATAAACAATTCATCCAAAAAGACTGGTAAGATTTTTCTCAGTGTTTCAACTAAGTAAAACACTTAGTTTTAACAGAGGACAGGAGCTAAAAATTTTACCATAGAAACAGTTGTGAGCAGCTAAAAGGAAAATGGCATTTAAAACTAACTCTTAACCTTGATTTTTCTGTTGCCAGTATCAACATACTGTGTTTTATATAAGACAGAAGTGGCAGGATTTATGGTGTCCCACAGGTGTGTGCATTGTGACAGTCGAAGTGCTGGGGTGCCTATGGAAAGGGCTGGTTTAAGGTATAGGGACCTGCTCTCCAGTTAGATTTTCACCTTTCTGTATGTGAAATGTTTGTGAGAGGCAACTGCAATGTTCATTTAACTGAAGTTCTAGGGAGCAGTGACTTTCTTTTGTGTGAGTTTACACCTAAAGAGGAAGAATGTTTTTCCAAGTCTGCTGTTACTGTGTGGCTGTTCAGTACAAGAGAGGGAAAGGAATCCCTGACATCTCCTGTAGAACTGTTTCATCCTGAGTAAAATCCATATTTTGGGTTGATGTTCTTAATATGCTGCATTAATTTTTCATGGGCAGTGCTACGTTTAATCCTTTTATGAAGCATATTTGGGTTTTGGCTGAACCAAAGAGACTTAATGGTGAAATTTGTTTGAAAGTGTCTGGAAAAGGCTTGCTGTTCTCTTTGATACTTGTAGCCATGAGGCTCTGTAGCTGCACAGGGACTTTCATTTACTCATTTCCAGTGTCCTTTGGAACATACTCATTTCAGCTTTGTAGATGGACATACTCTTGCCCTTAGGGCTCCTGAGGGACTCACCGCTGAGAGCACTGGGATAGAGCTCTGCTGAAGCAAACAGGATAAAAGAAGGGAACTTATCTGTTGATCACATTGAACTATTTTTTCCCAATTAAATTCCCCTATTTCCACTAGGTTATTTTATTTTTTTGGTTCATTAGAAACATTTTAAAATTTAAGGAGGCTTTCTAAAATACCTGTGTCCATACATTTTTCTGTTAGTGACTGCATTCCATAATACTGAGTGACTCCTAAGTTATTTTCTCTTAAGTGACTCCCAACATGTACCTGGTGTGTTAAACATCTTCTGAGACAGACTCCTTTCTCCTGGAGGAGCTGATGTTCTCTTCCATAGGTTTCAGGTTGCCATTAACTTGCAGAATTATTTGTCTTTCACTCTTTTAATAATAAGCATCTCTTCTGTATTTCTTTTAATGTGTTATATTTTAGGGTGATACTTTGTGCCTCTGGATATGAACAAGAATGCTCCTATTAGTTAAACGTTTTCAGTAAATACTGCCTAGGGTTGGAAACCTTGTGCCTGTTCTATGTGTTGGTATCAGACTGACACCCACACAAACTGGGAAGATGAGCTTGTGA
Source organism: Coloeus monedula (assembly GCF_965178545.1). Lineage (NCBI taxonomy): Eukaryota > Metazoa > Chordata > Aves > Passeriformes > Corvidae > Coloeus > Coloeus monedula. The sequence goes on along the minus strand of NC_138788.1, from coordinate 4,603,048 downwards.
TTGTTTTCACTGCATGAGGCAGCAAGAACATTGCTTGACCTCTGGGTTTTTTTCTTTTCCCCATCAAATTGTGTTGTCTCATTTGTTCGTCAAAACAGAATTAATAGAGTTTTGCCACAGATTCCAAATGTGTGGATATCTGTGTAGGTGACAGGTGTGTGGTCAGAAAATAACTTAGCATTCTGGGACACTTGCTGGGGTAAATGTATTCTTCCTTCTTTTCTGTTTGGATTTCTTTTGCATTTTTGCTTTGTCCATGTCATCATACTGTTTCTTAGTATGTTAAAGAAAGAAAAGTTTTGAAGTACTGAAATGATTGGCCTGTCACTCTTAGTAGCCTGTTTGTATAATGAAAGGTTTCATGTTACTGTGCATCCCCTAGAACCAGCCAGTGGTGACTGAACTCACTGGTCCCACTGTTTCATCAGAGCTTTAGCTGGTAACAGATGTGTTGTGGTTTGGTTTTCTCCTGCTCTGTGTGATGGTAAGTTACAATTGCCTCAATTTATGTGAAAGTTAGCTCACTGTAGGCATCATCCTGCAGCACTGAAGCCAAAGGCACATCACTGCAGACCTCAGAGGGGGTTGAGCTTTGGGTCTTGCTGGTTTTGGATTAAATCCATTTCCTGTGGGTTCCTTCTCCTGGTTTCAGTGGATGTTGACTTGGATCACCTAAGGTATCACTGCTATCTTTGCTTTCATTTGGAGTTGCAATGCAATTTTTAAAGCTCCAGCTTTGGAAAAAAGATGAGAGAGAAGAAATGACAAAACCCTCCAGGTCAGGCTGAGGTTCTTTTTGCCAATATTGTGTCTCCATGACTGATAAATAGCACAAAGGTGGAAGAGCAAGGCAGTTGCTCACTTTTGCTCCAGAAAACTCACTTGGTTTCCAGTAATTCACAGCTTTGTACTTCCCTGAGCTGGAGGCAGTGTTTTGTGTTCAATTGCATTTCATAAATGTTGTCATCTTTTTTGCCTTTCCTTCCTGTTCTCTTTTGCTGGGAGTTACAATGTTGGCAATAATGATTTCATCCCTGTGCTCCATTCCCAGTAATTCCTTGCAGTTGTTTTTGCTTTTTCACTGTTGCAGAGCAGCAATTTGGGATTTTCATAGCACTTTCAATCCTTATGCCACATTCTCATTCCTGCATGGTAATGCCCAGCTCAGAGTCACTTGAGAAGTTTGAGCTCTCCCTGTGCATCAGCTTTCCTGGGTGATCCGTGCCTTGCCCTCACAGATACCAGGCTGATGTGATCACAGCACTAACTGATTTCTTCCGGGGGCTTTTTATAAAGCTGGGTCCTCTTGGGAATCTTCAGGCTCTCTGGTAATAATGTATGAAAAATCAAGACAATGCACATCACATTTAATACTGCAGTTGTTTGATCTTTGAGTTTCTTTTGTGGGTATCATCTGAACTTGGCAAACGGCTGCTGTTTGGGGGCAGGGAATGGTGGTTTGGGTTTTGTGTGTATGTTTGTTTTTTACTATTGTTCTCTAACCACTTCTGTCAGGGCTTTAACTTAAAAAAAAAAAAAAAAAAAAATTCTTGGGTGTCCCCTATGAAGCTTTTCTGACATGGGAATCTTTCCAAACTTCTTGTTTGTGAACATTTGAGCCTTATCTTCTCTGAATGCCTTTTTTTTTTTAATTTGTTTTGTTTCTTTTTTTGTTTGGTTGGTTTTGGTTTTTGGGTTTTTATTAACAGTTGGATGATCCGTTGACCTTTTCGATTCTGTTATCCTGGTAGTAGCCCTAATTTCTTTGAAAATACCATGTTATGGTGCTTTTATACCTTTTGGAAGTTGTTTCTTAGACTCTTTCGCTTGTGTACTGTTTGCCCTTTTTTGAGTTTTTTATTTATAGTTTGACAGATCTCTATTTTATTTATGTTGGTTGTTTATTAGTAGGCTGTATAAATAATAAAAAAGTAGGAGTGGAATAAAAACAGATAAAAATCCTCATTACAGTCCTGTACAAACACAAACCTGATACTAGCCACTAAAACTAATGTTTTTAAAGTAATGCTTAGATGGCCCACTGTTATAATAAAGATTTTCTAGATCACTGAACTGATAGGAATTTGTAATTAAATGCCAGAAACTACAATTTGTGAAGTCCTGAGTGAGCCTTAATAACAATAAACTGTTCTATAGATGCAGAGAAGATGTTTTTCTTCAATTTGCTAGTTTGGTTTGAGTTGAGAAAGTCATTGAAAGTGGGAATTGAGAAAGTGAGAAAATGGAGAAGTTACTCCTGCTTTGACTCTCTCTCTGTTATTGTTGGTATTAGAAGAGATGTGTAATCTATTAAAGGCAAATGGCTCTGTGATCGTTATTTTCTGCATCCTGCTTGGCAGTTAAGGGGTCAGAAGTTACAGTGCAGCCCTGTTTGTAGGGGACAGTGAAGCTGTCATGTAATTTGGAACATGAGTGGGGAATTTTAAAAATAGATTTGAAAGAGGCTTTAAAGTAAACTCTGCTGGACTGACTGTCTCCTAGACACAGGTGTAAGTAGGATGTGCAGTTCTGTTTTGCTTTAAACAGCCTACTGTACTTTGTGCTTTTATTTCATTTATTGAACTGTCTTTATGATTAAGTGATGTTCTCCATAGGAGAAGTCTTCAAGGAAATTATTTTTAGCAGATAGAGAGGGTGGTTGGTGGGGGTTTTGCTCACTTTTTTGGATAATGTTTTATTAGAGCATCACTTTCTTGCCATAGTGTTGTGCCACATTATGTTAGTGTGTGTAGCTGTGCAGGCACTATTTTCAATGTTGGGTAAATACAGAATTAGAGGAGTTTAGTTTGGACAAAAATGTTTGTAACATCATCCAAAGTAAAGCTGTTCCTTAAGTAATAGTAATAAAGTAAAAAATGAAGGAGAAAAGCTATGTTAAGGTAGACAAGGTTAAGTATTATCAAAGAGCAAGAATTTTGGCATTCTCACTACTTTATTTAAAGCAACATGACCTCTGAACAAACATCCCTATCAAACCAAGGGCAGCTTTCCATGGCTACAGTCTGGCAGAAAGGGAAGCCTAAGGGAGTGAGGAGGGGAAGGGCAGTGGGAGCTGAGACATGGATTTTGTCTTCACTTCTGCAGTGCTGGTGGCGTGATTGCAGAAGAATCAGCCTGTATGTACTGCAATCTGCTCATCTGTAACCAGTGCAGCACTGGTGCCAGGAGCAAATGGAAAAGAAGTGTTTGCAGATAATTGCAGGTATTGCACATCAGTGATACTCCTGCAGAAATGGCTAAGGAACTTTACAGGATTGGATTGACAGCAGCTGTTCAGAGCTGTCTCCTTTGATGCACCACCAAGAAGAGTGAATTCAGCAAAGTGGAACTCATTTCCATTTTCATATCTCTTAGACATGCTGAGAATAAAAGGATGTAACATTTTCTAGTAAGAAAAGAGTTTTAATGTGGTTTAGTGTATGTTTAGGGGGCAATTAGGAAAAAGGAGGGCGGACTCACTTCTGTGACAAGCTGGACCATTTGTTCTGCTGTCTGTCACAGCACCGCCTGCCAGAGCAGCAGCAGGTTTGAACAGCAACTTGCACTGGCGGATTATTAAGGAATTGTAGCAGAGTCTTGTCCTGTATTGAGGGATCTCCATACACAGACTCTGTACAGAGGCAAAATCTGCAGGTTAGAAAACTTGGAGCCGCAGTGCTCTAAATGAGTTTCCTATTTCAGGAAATTACAGGGAACAGTTAAGTATGTTCTCACTTTCAAATCAATTACTGATACCCTGCAAAGGAGACTGTAGTGGTTTGGTCCAAAATACTCATTACTGTTTATCTGCTGTGAGATAAGAATTAGGAGAAATGCAAAGCAGGCACCAAACTTGAAAGAATATAAAGTTTATTAACAGACCTAAAAGAGGGAAGAAAAAAAATTATACCACCTTCAGAAATCTCCTCCTCCCCCCACCTTCCTCCCTTCTCCCACTGACAATGTAAAAAGACAACCCTTCAGATGTTCAGTCTGTTTACCACTTCCATAATAACCTTGTTCAGTCCATTTAGAAAGAGAAGTCTCTTCTTGCTCATGCTATGAAAACATTATCACAACGAGACAGCCGCCCACTTCCAAATATTGTTCAGTCCATTTAGGAAGAGGAGTCTCTCTGCTCGCATGTGAGTCCCTTCCCCCGACTTGCAGCTTTTCCCGCAACTGCTTTCGAGGGTCCACTCTTGAAGTTTCTTGGGGTACAATTTTAAGGTTGAGCCGTTCAGAAACAAAAACAGAGGCCCTTCTCCTTCCCTGGGAGCAAAGGGTCTTCATCATCTTCATCGTTAAGACTATCTCTGGAAGCATCTCTAGGTACTGAGGTTTTCTCCTTTCCCGCTTGGAGCAAAAGTCCTCATCTGGTTCATCTCTCCCTGTCCAAACTTCTCATGAAATTACAGCTGCGTCAGCATCTGCCTATCTCGGCGCAGGTGCTTTTGCTTACGAGTTGAACACTCCACCCCCCATATCTTCATGAAATTACAACAGGATACTCTGATATATCATAGCTTCACAACAGAATTTCAGCTTTAAGCATCTCCTCTCTCTCTTCCCTCAGGTTTTCAGCTCTTCACAGCAGTAAAAGGGTTAATCTCACCTCGGCCTTGCAGCTTTGCAGCTGGAATGTTGAATTTTTCTTATCGCAGTGGAGAGGGGGGAGAGCCGAGCCGCTCCGGCTGCCCACGGCAAGGCAGTGGGGGGGGGTTCCATGGCTGGAACAGGTCCATGGCTCCAGGATGGCCGTGGCCGGGCCTGGGCCTGGCCCAAGCAGGGCCTGGCCGGGCCCGCTGGCCCCCACACGGGGCCTGCAGCCACCTGTGCCAGCGCCGGAAACGAGAGAGAGCTTGGAGGGGGAGTTTGTCTATTCTTAAATGTGGATCACAGAGGTGTTCACAACTTTAAGTGGCTTAGAGAATTGTCCATATTCAAACTGGCCAGCTGATAGGTTCTATCAGTTCCCAGAGGAAACTGTAAGCACCCCTTAGCAAGGACGTCCCTTCCGGGACTATGCTTGCTAACCTATGACAGAGACATAGTTTATTCTACTGAAGAAATTCAGAATGGGCTGGAGGGAATACTGCAGTGGAACCACATGGAGGTGAAAAAACCCTAAAAAGGACTTTTTTTGTTGATTCTGTTGTTCTGGGGGGTTTTTAATCCAGTAATTTATAGGAGTGTGCTTAGCACAGTTAAAATTTTATGCTCTTTGCTAGTGGTGTCTGGTTTCTATCATGTTAAAGTTAATAGAGCTCTTCTGGTGATGGTAATTGGAAAGTAATTTCTCATCCATGTGGTAATTCAGCATCTGGTGGGCTGAACTTCTGCAGGCTCTTAGCTACTTCCATAAGTTGTGTACATGCTAATTTAGGTAGACTGGCTTATGTCTCGGGACATTTTTATTCACAGTGTACTTATTCCTTGTTCTAGAGCTCCTGCCAAGGAAGTAGAACTCAAGCATTTGGACAGCTGAAGCAGGTTTTATTGATAGTGTAACTTTACTGATGCTGTTCATTGCAAACTGTTCAAAAATGGTTTGGAAAAAGTGGGAGACAGGAGCCAAACTGCTGATGATAAAAAGTTGTTTAGGATATAATGAAAGAGGGACAGGCATCATGAAGAGCAGGAAGGACTTGCAATCAGAACAAATGGCCACTAAAATAATAGCTAAAACTCACTTGATAAAGTCCCACAAAAAGCAGTGTTGTGGTTTCACATGCACAGTGATGGACACTGGAGTGTTAGTGCTAAAGATAATGGCTCATTAGACATCAGCTTGTTCAGTCATGATGGAAACAGCAAAACTGGTGAGAATTACTGGGGAGAAACAAAGAAAACATGGAACATAGTTCTACCTCTGTGAGAAAGTGTGTTGCCCCCCCAGGCTGGGGTACTGGCTAGGTCTGGTCCCCCAGCAGAACTGGGAAAGGCAGGTGCAGACTGGCCAGCCTGGCAGGAGGGAAGGGGACAAGAAAGCAGGGCTCTCTCAGCTCTCCAGTGGCATGGAGAGCTGAACAGCAATGTCTTACCCAGTCTCATTCTGGATCAAGACTAGAGGGCACTGGCAAGGAACAAGCTCTCCAGGAAGGAAAAGTAATGTTTTTTTCTTTCACATAATCTGTGATTAAGCTTCCCTGATAATGTAGTGGGTGGTAAATTGCTGCATGGATTTAGCAATGAGTGGGAAAATGCAGAAAAGGCAAATCCTTGAAAAGCTGTGAGAGAGCACATCCCCTGAGCTGCTGGTAGGTGACTGGAAGGTGCCTGGCTTCACTGAAAACCATCTCCACATCCCAGTGCCTTTTTTGCTGTTCCATCATAGGCAACTGCTGTTAGTCACTCTCAGGGTCAGGATAAGGCTGGACAGTCTGCTGCTCTGGCCTCGTTCTTGTACTCATCAATTTTTAGTATCCCTTTCTGTCTCGTCACTATCCTTTTATGCAAAGGTGTGAAAAATTTCAACTTCTCCTCTTGTTTATCCCATAACTTGTTGCTAAATTGTTGGAGCAGATTCTGCTGCATATGGCACCTCTTCAATAAATATGCTGTAGCTTTTGGGTCATGCTTTCTGGTAAGAAAATTGGTTTAGACCTTTGTGGCTTGTAGAAACAGCAGTGTAGCTGTGGTGTGTTGCCTTAAGAGCTGTTGATTGTGTTTGTGTCTGAGCTGGCTGTGGCTCACCTTGAAGGCTCTCTCATATTCTCAGGTTCTGCTGTTTGAGACTATCTGGGCTAGCTGATAAAATGAATTACTTGAGTTGCTGACTTCTTTGGGTGTACACATCAACAAGGACACCTGGATAGCTGTAAGAATGCCAAACGTGGTAGTGGTGGGTGCACCAACTACGGCACCAGAAGGATGGAACAAAACTGGGATTAAAAATGGTCAAAATAACTGAGCATCCTGCCCAAATTAGCAACCTACAAGGATGGTACTAATGGTACTGTGTGTCCAATAGGTGAGTGCTCCAAGGAAGCTCTGTGGAAGGGGCTGTGTCCCATGTCAGTGTTTCCTTTTGTCCTAGCCATGGTGACATTTGCACACAGGTGAGAGAGTGGGTAGCCTGTCACTTCATGCCCTGTTACTGAGTGCAGAGCAGGGCCAATGGGTATCAGTTGAGCTTTGTGGAGAAGTTTGTTAGAAGTTTTGTTCTTTCCAGAAGTTCTGTGTTGCAGCTGAAACAGATTATTCATAGTTAATGTGGGAGTCTTGATGGATACTTAGCACTGATGACATCGAGTGCTTGCTGAAAGAGCTCAGGAGTGATCTGGCCCTGCATACTTTCAAGAAGCTGACCATGGCATGTAGAATCATTTAGGCTGGAAAGGCCCTCTAGGATCATTGAGTCCCATCATTGACCCATCATTAGCACTGCCAAGTCCACCACTAAACCACATCCCTAAATACCACATCTTACATGTCTTTTAAATTCCTCCAGGGATGGGGATTCCACCACTGCCCTGGGCAGTCTGTGCCAAGGCTTGGCAGTCCTTTCTGTGAAGAAATTTTCCCTAATATCCAGTCTAAACCTTCCTTGGGGCAACTTGAAGCTGTTTCCTCTTGTGCTATTGCTTGTTGCATTTAAGTGTTACATAATGCTTCAAAAACTTGTTACAAGTCTGTTTTGTTGATTATGTTATTTTTTCAGTGTGAGTCAGTCAGTCAGTCATGGTTAGCTTGTGTGGAAAAGCAATTGCAGGGGAAAGGTTTTTATTTTCCCATTCTAAAAACCTAGCTTTTAAGTTCCTCCACTTAACAAATTATTATTTTCTCATGCCTTTTAAATGCATTAGGGACCAAAATTAAACAAACTGAAGTATTAAATTATTTACTTTATCACTGTTGCTAACTACACCACAGAAATAATGAGTAATACCAAAAACCTTTGGACACAAGGTTTGCCAGCTGATTTCTGCATTGTTCCCAGTCTGAGGAAACACTCCAGAGTTCACTTGTCATGCTCAGAATGGCTTTTCTGTACATTGAGTGTGGCACTGCTGTGGATTTATTAGTATTATACAAGAGAGACTCAGTTTATTAATTCTGTGAGAATGTCAGGGGTAGCATGTGGAGGGAATCATCAGTTCCTATGGGAAAGCAGCTCGGCTCCAGCTCTGGCTGCGCTGTCTCTGGCCATGGGCCCACTCTGATGTGGAGTGGGCTCTTCTGAGCCTGTAACAGGTGGGAGAAGTGCCTGATCTCTGGGAACAGAAGGACAGGAGAGCTCCAGCTGTAGAGTCGGGTGAGCACATGGTGTAACCTGACCCACAGAAATGAAATTCACACAACTCATAAATCCCTTCACTGCCTTTGTGGCCACAAAGGTGATGGGCTCTAAAATGTTTTGGGGTCCAATAATAGTATTGGATTCTCTGCTATATATGTAATGAAGCAAATTCCAGCTACATTTAACTCCAGGAAAGTGTGGCCTTCGTTTAAAGGAAACTATAAATTTTCTTTGTGTTCACTTGTCATTTTTCCTGGACTCTGTTTCTAGTTTAGAGCTATATGAGAACTTTAAAAGGACAACATGATGTTGTGCAGTACCAGACTGTGCTATTGAAGTTACAGCCTAGAAATGAAAAAAAAATTTAGAAAGAAGACTAAAAGCATCATTTCATACTGAGTAACACAATTAAGTTGTTCTTCTGGCTTGAAGGAACTGTGCTGCCTGAGGAACGTAAAACTCACATTGACATGAGTAACCTGTATTTTGTATCAGTCATAACAGATTTTTGTATACCTCACCTAAATGTAAATGAGTTGGATTATTTTTCTTTCATTATAAAACATACTGAACCTGTTGGGGAGTTACAACCAAGACTCCTTTTAAGGAATGGTCTATCAGAGGCATTTACTCGTATTCTCATTAAGCTTAAGGCTCATTGTAAGAGTGTGTGATTAACTTTAGAAGGGCCATACTTTCTCTCTTGACACAAATTAACTTCAAGTTTGCTTCTTCCTGCTCAGCCTGCACAGATGCCCTTTTCAACTGTTCATCTGTTGCAAACCTTTTCATTTGCAGATGAATTGCAAGTGTGCTTTGGTCCCTGCTTTTAGTGAGTCAAAATGATTTAGATATTCAGAGGTGATCAGACTAGGGGGTCACATATGAGTGACAGATGCACATCTGGCAGCAAAGCAGTTTTGACATCAGTCCAATAGGGAATCTGCCTGAATGCTCAGATATTTGGAGGTATTCAAAGAGCAAGTGAACTGTTGCCTTCCTGCTTTTATGGTCCATGCCCAGTGCTGTTGTCTGTTATATGTGGGAGCTCTGCTGATGGAGAGGGTGCTGGATGAAGGCCGGGCTGAGCGGCTGCATGCCCAGAGCAAGTGGGTTTTGATGGAGCTGGCACAGAGGTCTGCAGTGCAGGGGCTTGTGCACACACAGCAAGAACCACACAGGTCCCCAGCCTATGCGTGATAGGGCTAAGGAGGATGGAGCCTCTACTGCCTCAGTCAACACTGGAGCGTTGACACCTTTGCTGGAGGCTTTGTGCAGGCTGTGCTGGTTAAAACATGTTGGATAAATAAATAAACCTGGTTTTCAAAGACTGTGTTCTAGTATTACCTAGGTTTAATGCATTTTTGGTGGCCTTAAATGCCACTCTGTTTCAGATTGTGGCAAAAACGTAAATATGTGGGAGTAGGACTGTAATTTTTTCCCATTTTTTTTCAGTGGTGTACTGTACTGTCCCATACTGGTTAGCTTGTGTGTGAGGAATAAGGTTTACAAGATTCTGTGTTCTGTATGTCATAGAGGTTAGTAAAAACATCAGCATTCTAAGAACTTTAATGTAGGTAGTCTAGGGATATGTTCTGAAAAATCCCATTGCTTCCCTCACTAAGAACAGTCTGTTCCATCATTTTCTTCTAATTTTTCTTAGCAAGGTGGGAACCATCTTAGGTACTGATCTGTAACGCTAGTAGCTGCCCTAGCGCATGCCTAGGTGTGCTTTTGGAGTGTGTTTTCACATACCTGCCTTCTGGAGTGTTTGGCACTACATTTTCTGTTGTATTTTCAAAGGAACATTAGGTTCTCAGGGGATCTGTTGTCTTTCTAGAGGTTATTTTCCTTGTAAAGCATCTTCTTTATTATTTGAATATTGCTCCTCCTGTAAAATGTACTGCTATTTCTTCTGCAGGCAAAAAAGCAACACAAAATCATGTTCCACACCAGAGATTAGTATGTGATGCTGTCCCAGTCCTGCTTGCAGATTGACACTCTCTGGGCAGCATTTCTTGCTTTTCCAGCCTTACTTGTCACAGAGAAGAGCAGCTCATTAGGTGATGCCTGTGCTTGGCAAAGAATAATCCAAGTGATTCTTCCAGGTGATCCGAAGAAGTAGCGATGAGGAGAAGTTGCTGTGCTTGGTCCGTCAGCGTGCGGGACACCACTGCCAGACTGCTGTGATCGTGATCCTGATCCTGGCCTGGGAGGGGATCCCCCACCTCCTGGCAGACACGCTGTACAAGGAGCTGACACAGAGCCTGCGCAAGTATGGCTGTCCCACGAGCCGGCGCTGCGCCCTCAACGAAGAGTGAGTCCCTGCCCTAGGAGCCCTTGAGTGCTCTTGAGAGCTCAGTAGTTCAACTCGTGCATCTAAAATTCCAAACCACCGGGTATCATTTTGGTATCACACCTCATTCCAGGCTCTTTCTAGAGGAAAGGCTCTCAGTGGGAGTTGTACGTGCCATGCCCCAGGCGAGGGGTGGCGAGGACCCACTCTCCTGGCTCTGTGCACACTGCCCAAACACGGCCAGTGTGCCCTGTGCACACACAGCTGTGCTAAAAGAGCTGCCAAGGAGGAGGTTTGTGACTTTGTAAAGTAGATGTGAGGTTGAACACTCAAGACTAGGATCTTCCTCTCTATGCCTCTGAGAGGAATTTAGTTTAATCGGTTAGAGAATATATTGCAACTGCAGTGATGCCTGTGTGCTGATTTCTGTGTAGCCCACATTCAACAGACTCTGAGCTGTATGGGGACCTAAATCTAATGCTTGTGTTCTTAAAAGGTCTACCCAAAAAGTCAGATCAATTTGGAGTTAATGGTGGTGTTGCACATAAGACAGGAGCTATTGGATTTGGGGTAAGCTTTAGTAGCAGGGCTGTTCTTGGTTGAAAATGTTATCCAACTGAAGAAGTCAAAATGAAAGCATGGGTGTATTTATATAGCTATAACTGAGTGTTTATATTTCTGTCCCAAAATTGCGTGTTGGGGAAATTGAGACTGTGCAGAAAAGTCAGCCCTCTACACATGAGTATTTTCTTAATAGAAAATACCTGGTTAAGCCATGAATTTCACAAATTTCTTTTGTTTATGCTCTGTATTATAAATGAAATAGCAGTGACCTAAAAAACCCCCCAGACCCAAGAGCTGTGTTGCCAGCTGACCTGATGTGTCTTTATTTCCTTTTGTAGTCGTACTTGTGCATGTCAAGGACTTGACCCAGAAACTTGTGGAGCATCATTCTCATTTGGCTGTTCGTGGAGTATGTATTTCAATGGCTGTAAGTTTGCCAGGAGCAAAAACCCCAGGAAATTTAGGCTTCTCACTGATGACCCTAAACAAGTAAGATTTATTTATTTTTTTTTCTCAAAATGCCTTTTCTGATGATTTTCAGAACTAGACATTCTCCACCCCTTCTCTCTCCCACATGTATGTGTAACTTACCATAAACTCACACCCAACAAAGTTTTTGTAACTGTAGTATTTAGAGTAAAAGACACTGAGATTTCATTCAATGGAATAATTACTATGTATTTAAATACCATAAAATTATTCCTAATGCTTTTTTGCATGCATATTTAGCTCACTGTGTAACTCTGTGAAATGTTAATTCTTTGTAAGTAAAGGCTTTTTTCTAAGGGCCAAGCCTGTAGCTCAGGGATTCAGGCCTTTTGCCTTGGCACAGAAAATGTTGTGCCTTGGGGTTGCACTGCTTTCCCACTGCTGTAGGACCAGCTGACAGCCTGGGCTCCCCTCTGTCACCAAGGATAAACAGGGTTTTCTGTGGACAGCATGTTTTTGAAATAGTTTTGAAGGAATGAATACATTAAAATGTGATGCAGTGAAATGATACTGTAATTGCTGCTTATGAGTGTTAGTGATGCCATACAGCTGAGGTACTACAGAAAATAGTGATGGATTAGGTGAAGTAACAAACCTCAAAAAAAAAAATCCAACCACATTAGTTTTTTTGCATTGAAAATATTTTCATGAAGAAGTAATAAAGGTGTTGTAAGCTGGTAACCACTGCCTGGTGAACAGATAATTCTCAGCGTGACTCCAAAGTGCCTTTTGTTCTGACTGTAGGTGTCTGTAACCCCACTTTCCTATGGAGCTCCTATATAAAAGTACCACATCTTTCCTAGCACAGCTGACATATTTTGAGGCACTCAAGTACCAGGTTCTCCGTTGGGGTTACCCTGCCAGTAATCTTCTTATGTACACACAGTGTGAAACATCCATTGTTTCTTGAAAGAGAGATGTCACTTGATTCACTGTAGGTAAATATTTCTCCCAGCTCCGGAGTTTTTGTCCTAAAAACAGTTTATGAAGTATTTCTCATGCACATGTGTGTGAATGCAAGCCCTCAGTCTTCTCTGAGCTGTGTGGAGTCCACTTGCACTGTGGGTATTCACAAACCTCATTAGGGCCTGAGGTGGGTGGTTCTGCCTCAGCACAACAGAGCACATGCTGCCCTTCTGCTCTCCTCACTGAACACCTGCCTGAGGCACAACAGGCCAAAACCAGCTCTGCTTGTCTCAAGAGGGAATTTGTTTTATAAACATTCAGTTTATAGCAAAATGTATCTATTGGGCATTCTTTCATTTTAGGGATCCCATTTATTCTCTGTCCTCTGCCACTCCCTGTGTGTTCTCCCCCTGTATAATGCTATGCATGGAACATTCTGTGCATGCATTTTCTCTGTAGGTTTCTGGTGCTGAGTGAGATGAGGCAAAGGGTGTAATAGACTGAGGAAAGAATGGTTTCTAAGATAGATATCCTCCTGGTAGGATGGATAATTAAGGATACATTACTCTTCAATGCAGTTCAGAAAACCTTGTGGTAGCCATTTACAGCTGATAAACTGGGTTTAGTAAGAGTTAAAAATACAGTATGATCTTGTAATGTAACATCACATTAAAAAAAGTGAAGTCTCCTGGTGTTTATGTATGTTGGTGTTTACTGTGTGGTGTTAAGTGGGTTTGAGTTTTTTTTAAATAAAATGAAGCAAGCTGTTATTTTTTGCCACTATACACTATGAGAAACTGAAGCTGCAGTTGTCTCTCAAAGCCTGGTCCTTGGAGGAAAAGAAATTAGGGAGTCTGTCGCTGCCCTCTGCTTTCCCAGTTGGTTGGTGATTTTCCTGAAAAAGCAAAAACTTAGGATAAGAATTTAGGGATTGTTTCTACAAATAGGAGCTTAAATATGATGCTGCCATAGAAGCCCCCCTAGCTAATTCTGTATTTATATGGCTTAGCCTAAGGAAGGGAATATTATTTCTGAATCTAGTAGTTATTTCCATTAAGCCCTGAGTTTTGCCCCTCCAAAGAACAAAATAGTTAAAAAATGTTCCTGTTAGAAGTTCTGCTGCAATATGAGAAAAGTACCTGAGAGAAGACCCAAGAGCTGAAGTTAAATGTTATTAGGAGTTTCTGATATGGTGTGTCAGCATAGGCTAAGGCCCCCATAAGGAAAACACTAACAGAAGACCTGGGCTTCCATCCCCACTCAGCTTGGGGCATGATTTTTCTCCTCTGGATGTTACTTCTGTGTTTTTGAGTGCAACATACCTCACTCCTTGACTGTGTATGGAAAATAATGCAGAAATTAATTCCTGTGTGCTGGGTTCCTTTGACCTAGCATGTATCCTCTATTGTTATTTGGCTGATTTCTGTTTAACAGTTTTGGTTTAGTCATGCAAAAGTAGACATTTATGGTTAGTGACAAAGGGCAGCAGAACAGAAGTCAGTTTAATAAAATATGAGATAGAAGCTGACCTACTGGGCATCTCTAAACCGGCTGAGATTCTTTTAAAGCAAACTGCAGCACCAAATGTTGCCTTTCCCTGCAGGAGGAACTTCTTGAAAATAATTTGCAAACGTTAGCTACTGATGTGGCTCCGGTTTATAAGAAGCTTGCTCCAGAAGCTTTCCAGAACCAGGTAGGTCTGAGACATCCAGCTCTGAACAGCAGCGCAGTTTCAATCCAAAAAGCAGCCCCAGAGTATGTTCCTGGGTGGAGCTGCAGCCTTTGCCAGGGCCATGAATCCCAGTGCATTTGGCAAGTTTCCATATGCTGCACCACTTTACTTGAACTGGTGGTTAAGCAGCACCCTGAGCTGGGCATATGTGAAAAATGCTTAGAGATAATACTGTAAATAAAATGTTTTTACTACCCAAGACATTTTGCTTGTGGCTGACTTGATTATCTCATTAGCATCTAGCCATAAATATTACATGTTTCATAGGAATCAGTGAGTCTGTCTGGCTGCCTTGATTCTGTCACAAAGCTGCCTGGTGCCTTGTGGGGTTGCAAACCCATGCTTTCAGTCCCGAGTATGTGCAGTTTATTTTCCTTTCAGGTGGAAAATGAGCACATGGGCCCTGACTGCCGGCTGGGCTCCAAGGACGGTCGGCCCTTCTCTGGCGTCACTGCATGCATTGATTTCTGTGCCCACGCCCACAAGGACACACACAACATGCACAATGGGAGCACTGTGGTATGTATGCAGCATCTTCTCATTTCTGCTGTTCACTGGGATTACTGAGAGTTCTAAAGTGCTGCTTGTGGGTTCATTTGCATAAAGGTTTTGAAGTTATTTCAAAATTAACTGCATGTTGCCATTTATCAATGCCCATGTTATTTGCGTATATTTATTACTGTCTACAGAGGACATGAGTTCATCTTATTGCAGAACAGATCAAAAAAGGCATGGGATTGATCCTTCCTACAAAATACCTCCATTCTGTAAAGACACTCAGCTCTTTGGAGAGGCCTGGCCAGGGGGCAGATAAGTTATTCCTGTGAGAGGGTTGATGTTAAAGGCAAATAATTGTCTAACCAAGGAGCTGTACAGACTTCTGTAGAGGAAGAGCTAAAGCAAACTAATTCATTACGAACTTAGCTCACCCAGGCTCATCAAATTCACTCTTTCTTCCACTGGGCACTTACTAGGCTTCATGTTAATGTAGTTACAGGTCAGAAAGTAGACAGTATGAAATCTTGGTGGAGCCAGGTGACTATTATGGTCTTTAAATCTCAGTATGAAAGAAAAACCCACAGATTGGTTGGTGTAGCTGTTGTATAAAATATCTTGATGGATTGCCAGTGAGAAAACTGGTTGGGAACTACTCAGCTAAGTGATCTCCTAGAAATTAAGACCATAGTGTTGAAGAAAGACAAGCTCAAAGCAGAAAAGGTAAAACTGGCAGTGTTCTTTGAGCAGTTGGAGCACTGCAGTGCTCAAAATAGCGAGGATGACTTCTTGTACAGCAGTGCAGGTAACAAGAGTAACTTCTGTATCAAAGGATGTCTATCTAGAAAAAATCTAATTAAAATCTATACCTATTCTAGAAATGTGGGGTTTTTTAAATTTGGAAATGGAAATTGAATTATTGTGTTGTTGTGATTCAATAAAATGTTGCATTTACACCTATAGTTAACCTTGAGCATTTGTATGTGACAGTAATGAAATGACTGGTACATTGTTTGGTGTTAATTGCGTGCTTGTAAGGTGTGAGCAAATGTCCGTTCCTTTAAAGTATGGAAGCAAGTTTGGGAATCCACCAGGAATGCCAGTCCTCCATAGACTATTACTTTTGCTTAGTGTTGGAAGTATACATTGCAAAATTGCTTCTGAAGCGTAGGAATTCAATGCCCTTAAAGACTCTAAACTTGAAAATGAGACCTCCTTGTCAGACAAACTGCACAATATGCTTTTTGATGAAATTTAGTTTGGATGTTCTGAGAAGAATAGTTTAAGTGCTCCATTACCTCTTAAAGACAAAATGAAATGGCAGCTGAGTCTGCTACTCATTTTGCCATACTGGATCCCAGGAAAGTTCTAAGTTATGGCCAGAAGCACCTGGAGGAACAATTAAACCTTTTTTGAGGAATGTATTGGGGAATAGTTCTACCAACTGCATTTATCTGTAATCTCCTGATGTTATTTCAGCTTCACATTATCCTTGCTGGTGTTGATACTTTATGGATTGTATGTGGTGTGTTTGCAAGTAATTCCAAGTCTCAGAAGCATGGAACATTACAGCTTGTGGAAGGTTGTTGTATGGACCACTGTGTATCACTTTCTACCAAGTTCTGCCAAATTTTGTTGGTTTTTCAGAACATGACCAAATGATTATAGCTGCTGAAAACTATGCCTTGGAATCTGGTTTTCATGGGTAGCTCACTCACAAATAAATACTGCATACCTGTGTTCTCTTTATTTAGATAGGATTTCTTTAGTATACTTGCAGCAAGGGGCTATTTGTAAATAGAAAATAGCTGTAAGTATCAACACTTGAGTTTAGCTACTTGAACTGGGACATACATTGTGCAAACAGAGAAATGTGAGAAGTTCCCTCTGCTAACCTGTGAGCTCCCAGAGGTTCCTGTGCTGTACCTGTGTCACCTGTCTGATGGCACAGCCTGGGGCACATGAAGTGGGCAAAAGGAAAATATGTTTGGGGTTCCCATCTCTGGTTCTGACCTACACACACCTGTTCAGGATAGATCAGGCCAACAGAACAACATGGTTTGTCTTGGTTGCAAAGGAAAAGCAAAGATGTTTGTATGTGTAATGGTGGGCAAGGCTGCAGCAGCACCCGAGTCCCAGTGGCACCCGCTCTGTCTCCAGCTGCAGAGGGAGGGGGTGGGTAGGAAACCCAATTCCATCTTTCAGGTTTAGAAAGGCCGTTTGACTGCTCTGCTGAAACTTGAATGTAAAACATCTGTTATTACAACACAGTGGAAAAGGCTCCATCATTTCTACATGTGAGGTTCAAGAGGACACAGACAGATCAAAGAGACCCAGAATAACACAGTGGAAGCTGTCTGGCTACAGATGGATGTCTGGAGGGAATTACATTGAGTTCCTGGTGCATTTTAAGTTTAAAAGAAGGGAATAATAATGAAGTTTCATAAACATGCAGTTTTTACCATGACATCACTTAATCCAGAATAGGTAATGGGTTTGATCACCAAGCACACTGGAAACCTAAACAAACCATTTGGCCAACATTTCTTTGGCCTTTGAGCATCCTGGATGATTTAGCTGCATGTTCTGAAAAAAACAGAGTATTGGGATATGCAGCTTCACACTGTAAATGGCCTTTAACAGACTTGATGGTTTTCTCGTGTTTATTTCCTTTTGGTCAGTTTGCAACAGTGTCAGTATCAATAGAAAATACTGCTCTTCACCTCTCAGCAGTGGCTTCTAAGTTCCTTAATGTAATATTTTGCACAGATTTGAATATTGGAGGGTTTTTTTTAAAGCAGATATTTCTCATTTGGTGAGACTTTACACCTTTAACTGTAAGGTTTTAGCTTATCTATACAGCCTTTATGGCTGGTTTTCCCATATCATTAATTTTCAGTTATCTGTTTGCCATTGCATCCCCAATTTTATGTTAAAATATTTTAAGGGGGCACTGACTGTGAAAGTATATATGTGTTAAAATTGGTGTTGTGGTATTTGGGCTTTAGATGTACTGGTCTTCAGGTCTGGATACAATTTTGGATATACATTAAATTCTTAATACATAATCTAACTCAGTATTTAATATATGGTGTTTGCTGGAGTTGGCAGTACTTTCACCATAGTTCTGTCAATATACTACCACCCTCAAAACAGTTCTTCATCTTTCTTGTTCCAGAAAGTGTTGGCTTTTGCATGGAAATTTATAACTGTAAATTGGATAAGGGTTTCAATTTTCAAAATAATAAATATTGTGGATTTAATCTTCAAGACGTTTTTCTGACTAGTGCATGGGCCAGTTACAGGCTGGACATAGTATTCTAAAAGACCATTGCCCAGTTTCTGATGAAAACAAGTGGGAGCCAGGCTCCTCCATGCTGACTTCATTACTGCTTTTGTTTATAATTTAGAAGGGGAGAAGTGCACTGGGCTTTCTGAGAACATCAGTCATATATAATCATGCTCTCTTATATGTCTGACCCTCTCTCACCCTTCATGAATAATTTGGCATCTGCTGACCAGTTTCAAACAGATTTCACTGAACATGGCAGAAACTGAATTGTCTTTGGAGATTTTTTTTTTTTAACCTCTTGTTGTGAGTTGTGAAGTGTCACTGTTGAGTGAGGGGAGCCGGATCCAGGGAGGAGGTAGCAGGGTCCTTGCAGCCATGGCCCTGAGCCTCAGGCAGGCCCCGCTTCTGCTGGCTGGTGCCCAGCAGAGGTGGGAGCAGGGATCACTGCTGGGCCTGGGTGTGTGGGAGTGCGGGGATGGAGAAGCCCACAGGAAGTAAGGTGCCAATCGCTGCTCATGGAACAACTTGTTGTTTTTTCCTAAATCTCCCTCATAGTGCAGAGGCTGCCCAGATGAGGTGAGTACGCATGGAGCCGGCACCTCAGTGAGCGCTACAAAGCAGCTGCTAAATGCCTTAGAGCCCCCTCTCCATCCCTTCCAACTGCCTCCTGAAAAGCTCTTCCTTGTCTCTGCCCCTCAGATTTCCTCCTTTTGCTGCTCTGCAACTGCTAAGCTTTGCATAGAGCTACTGATAAAGTCCTAGCCACCACCTTTTTGGTTCAGGATTTTTAGTTTGTGGTTCTGTAATTTTATTTTTCTAGAAATAATTGTGTGGCGCCTTTATGCAAAACCTGTGCTGTAAAATAAAAAATGTTTGGGTTCTTTTCACCCCCTAAATAATATTCTTCTCCTCTGGTATGTTAGGCATGGTGACAAGATTCTGGGAAATTGGATTGACTGTTCATGATAGGCATCATATTCAGCCTACACACTGCTGGAATGATACGTTTCCATTTAGGGAGCACCATCTCATCCTTGGATGGTGCTCCCATTGCTTTATGTGTGTAGTTAGTAACTCCTGCGAAATAGCAGCTTACCGAAGCCATGATATTGATGTATGGCTTTCTAGCCATGTAGCAGTCCCTTGGGAATATAAGTGACAAAACTACAAAAGGGTGAGTGTTTGTACACGTGCTCAGGCACACAGAGCTGTTGCCATCCCTTGAGAATGACACCAGGGATTATAGTGCCAGTGTTAGTGCTGCTTTCAAGGGGAAGGGTTAGTGTTAGTAAGAGCTGGAACTCAAGGAGTGCTGGAAATGTTCAGCACTTATAATGATGCTAAGAAAATGATTGCAATAAGTTGGAATATTTATTCACATTTCTGATGTGTGCTCATCAAACTGGATATAACCAGCACTCTCCTCTGGGCTCCAAGATCTCACAACACAGAATAACAGGAAGTAGGGCAGTAGCCTAGGAGAACATTTCCTGGGTCTTGTGAGTTAATTACAGCGGGGTGTTAAGAAAGTGTTGAGAGAGGGAGGGAGTTAGAGCTGAGATTTGCAAAAAACAGAGAGTGGTATGAGTGATTGTTTATGCTGGTTTGTTGGTTTGTTTTTTTTTTTTTTTTTTATTTGCCAGCCAAAACAAAAACTAACCAATTCCAAATCATAGAACAAGTTCCAGATCGTAGACACTTGTTGTTTAATGCAAAAATAATTTTTTGTATTTTGTAATCCTTAAAAATTAATCTGAACATCAAAGATACATTTATGTATTAAAAGAAAATAATCTGAGTGCTTAGGAACTTACAGTATATTTACAGCTGAGATTATTTACCAAGGTTGGCATATATTTGTGGATACTGTAAGGTGAGCCAAAATTTCACTTTCCCATCCAAGACACGTGCCTTGATCTTGAAGTACTAATAGTTTTTCTGTGTCATTGTAGATCAAACAAGTATTTGTCAGATGTTTGCATTTGAAAGCCCTATAGCATTGTGGCCATAGAATACAAGTAAGCAGTGAAGCCTAGGATGACTGCCTGAGTCTCTACGTAACTTGTGGTTTGTGTGTGGTTTATTTGTAACTGATTCTGCTCATGCCAGGTCTGTACGTTAACGAAGGAAGATAACCGGAGAGTGGGGGTGATTCCAAGCGATGAACAGCTCCATGTGTTGCCTCTTTACAAAATCTCACAAACAGATGAGTTTGGCACTGAAGAGGGCCTGGAAGCCAAGATAAAAGCCGGAGCCATACAGGTGCTCACAGCGTTCCCCAGAGAAGTGCGAATGTTGGCTGAGCCTCTCAGAGCTACCAAGAAGAAGAAACCAGACACAAGGAGGACCCCGACTGAAAAGCAGCCATTAATAGATAAAAAATATTCAACACCAGTAAAACTGAAAACTGAAGCCCCAGAAAATCTTGGCAACACTTTGCATTGTTTAGGTGAGTGATGCTTATGAAATTCTGACAGTTGGTTCTGGTTCTGTGTTCTGTTACACATCTGATGGGAGGGAAAAGCTCCTTTAAAATAAACTACTTGTATATTCTGCATTTTAAGGGCTAATGAACAAGTCACTGTAGCCAGTGTTGTCTCTTGGTGCAGAAAAGAATACAGGTGATTACCCAAAAATAGTTTGTTGGTGTGTCAATGCCTGTGAAGTATTTCCAAGTTCCCTTATTCTAATAAATAATGGCAGTTTGACCATCCTGAAAGAACATTGTTGGAATGTTTACCTAAATAAGCAACTTGAGTTTCTGTCACTTTAAAGTACAAGAACTGTGTTCTCCACTTCCTACGGCAGATAATGGCTTTCTCAGAATCTGATCTGTGATAATTTCCTATCAATGGCACGGACACTGCTGCACAGCAAGAGATTTGCAAAATCTCCCAGGTTTTATCAAATGACAGTGCAAATTGTCCCTTGCAGGACTGTTAACAAGGAGCAGGGCAATGGAATCTGTCAGCAGCAGGTGCCAGGGAGGCCGTGTTTTTTCCTCTGCCGCAGCCCCCGTCTGGGCAGTACAGAGCTGTGCCTGGGCCGAGGTGTGCGGAGGCACTGCTGGTCTACACTGTGGTACCCGGTGTCAGATCTCGGGTCAGGCCTCCACAGGGTAGGACTTATTGGACGGGACTGGGCAGTAATGAGAAGTAGAAAAGAAGGAAGAGGTGGAAGAAGCCATGGATGAAGAAGCCATGGACTTAAAATCTCTGATCAGCACGTGAAAGATGAAATTGAAGCACAGCCTGTTAGGAAGAAGAGAGGAAAATTAGCCCATCTGCTGTAATTTTGAATTTTATTTCATGAGAGACATCCAGACCTATGTAGCAGATTTAAGGGGAGGAATAACAGGTAAACATATTTCAAAGAATGTCTGCATTTTGGGGGGATAACATTTAAAAAACAAAAATCCATTTGCTACACTTCCGTAATTGAGTGCTGTGGGTTGTTAAAACTTATTTTCACACTGTGGATCTCTCTTCTGAGGTGATGGAGAACGCAATTCTCAAATGCTGTGTTTAAAATCTTTAGGGCAAAGGCCTTGCTCTGGGGTGGGGGCTGTTAATGTCATTAAATGCTTTGTGTTTTATTTCATAGAATGGGTTTTTAAAGAGTTGGATGTGGCCTCCTCATGTCCCCGTACAGCTTTTAGTTTTTGCATACTAACTATTGTGCCTGTCATTATATCACTTTGAATTTTTTGCATTCCTATTGGAGGAATGTTTTTAATTCGTCACTGATTTATAAATTACTAGGAGACAGAGTAGAAGAAAGAATAGTGCTCCTACACTGTGTAAAAACAACCATTCTGTGTATTTATGGAATAAAGAACACTGACAGAGACAGTCTTTTATGAGAGTAAGCAAGGGCTCTCTGGGGGGTGCCCGTCTGCTGGCAAAACACATGTGAAGCCATTGCAGAGCATGATGCAAAGCCCATCATAGTCGATGGAATTCTTTCCCACTACTCCCATGGACTCTGGGCTGAACCTACCCATGATGAGAATCAGTCATGTGAGGAGCCTGTTCCCCAACCAAGCCCAGCACTAGGCAGCCATGGCTAGAAATTGATTAGGGAACTGACAGAAATTGAACAAGGATGTCTGCAGAGAGATCTGAAATAATGAAGCAATTAGATGGAAAGATGGAAGAAAGCCAAATCACATGACTCAAAATTCATTTTATAAGGATGGATTTACCTGGAGCATGTTGCCACATGCTTTTTTTTTTTAAGACAATTTCTGAGCCAGTATTGGAATGCATGAATCATTGTAATTCAGTAACTGTTTTTGCTGTGATGGACAAGATCCATAAACAAGCTCTTTCCCTTTGATCATAATGTGGGGTTAAGGCAGGTCAGAATTTTGACTGATTCACAGGCTGAATTTCAGACTGAATTTCATCAACTATGTAAAAACTGAAGGCCAGCAGTCAGCTGCTGGCAAACATTTCTGTAGGACTGGGCTGTGTGAATTGGGATTCAGTGGTTATTTCATTTTATCTGTTTATTTTCTTCATCCCTCTGTGAAATACCTTTCCATTTTATACACCAGCAGCCTGACTGGAAATGGTTAAGGTGTTAATTGAGCAAGGTTACTTTAGAGATATATATACATACATAGAGATATTCCTAAAAAGCTAAAAATTACCATTTTGAAAAATCTGTACTCAGTGTGCATTTTTCATGTTAGAAAGCAAGTAAGAGAGGTATTTTATGGATTGAGAAGTACTTACACTTTGGTGTGCATTTCTTCTAGGGAACAAAACAGATGCTTTAAAACCTGGAATAAAAATGGAGACTTCCAACCACCTTTATGCCATGAAACATACTTCAAACACTACTAAAAATTGCTCTTTATTGAAACAGTACACGACTTCCTCCCCCTTTAAGGTGGATAGTTTACATCCCTATCCGTCTCTCGCACATAAGCCTGGCCTAACTGCAGTGACTAATATTCAACAAGATTTTTCAGTTCCCTACGGGTATTTTGAATGCAGTACCAAGCAACCTCATGTGACACCTTATGTTAATTGCAAGAACTTTGATGTGTCAGTCAAAGACTATACTGGAATTCTGCTGAACGATAAGGTGAATGGTGTGCCACCGATTCTTCCCGAGGTCACTGCTCCAGGCCTCCCAGCCCACAAAGAGCCCCTGCCCACTATACTTGAACATCAGCCAGACAAACAGAATTGTCAACTTCAGTTGGACAATTCTCCTTTCTCAGAGATGATCAGCTCTTGTGACTCATCAGTACCGCTAAGCTCTTCAGCAAAGGATGCCATCATAAATGAAGTTGACTCTTCCCATGGGTGCCCAGGGGAAAAGGGTAGCTCCCATCAAGGACAAATGTGTGACTTTGACTGTGTTGACGAAAAGCAAAACAGTGCACTGGGACAGCCGGCTGATTCTGAAGAAAAGGCTGAGGAATTGTGGTCAGACAGCGAGCACAATTTTTTGGATGATGACATTGGTGGGGTTGCTGTGGCACCTTCTCATGGTTCTATCTTAATTGAATGTGCAAGACGTGAACTCCATGCTACCACACCAATTAAAAAACCCAACCGCAATCATCCCACAAGAATTTCTTTAGTTTTTTACCAACACAAAAATTTAAATGAGCCAAAACATGGTTTAGCGATGTGGGAAGCAAAGATGGCTGAAAGGGCGAAAGAAAAAGAAAAAGAAGCAGAACGATTAGGAACAGAGAATCCTGAACTGAACTCTAGCAACAGGAAAGCAAAGCAACCAAGTGAAAACAGAGGTATTTTTTATGAAGACAACGAGTTCAACCAAATTCCATCCCGCAGAGCATTAACAGTAACCAAGGATAACGTAATCACAGTATCTTCGTACGCCCTGACAAGAGTGGCAGGGCCCTACAACCATTGGGCGTAGGTGTCGGTGTGGTGTGCCCCTCCTGGTGCAGTTACATGGTGTTTCTTTAAGGTGCTGTTAAAGAACAAGTCTCGCGTCGTTTACTATTTGCTCATCTCAACCATTTTAAGGCTGAGGTAAAAACAAAAAAAAGGGGGGGATTTCTTCTTCTTAAACTGTGACTTTAACATTTGGTGGTGCTCAAGCACATTTTAAGCAAAAAAAAAAGTTCTATAGTTTTAATACATTCTAAAAAAGATTTTGTTTAGGTTATTAACCTTGATTGAATCATTCAGTTTATTACCTTTAGGAATTTATATTTTGGTGCTTTAAATCGTCTGTTTACTACAAAAATCATTTATAGGGATTTTAACAGGTTCACATTTTATGGTGTTAAATCAAGTTATACAGTTATAGCTCTACACAGCTCTTGGTGCTTAACCACATCAAACAGTAAAAAATAAATAAGCTGAATTATTACTTCATGGTGCCATTGCTTTAACAACTTCCAACCATTGCTATAATTACACATAAATCTTTTAGAAAACCAATGAATTTTATTCTTTAGATTTGTCAGTAGAATGAAGTTATTGGTAATGATGGCTGGAAGTTGTTTCTAAGCTGTAAATATATATTTTAAAAGCACTTTCTATTTTTAAAATTAACTTGAAATAGTGTAGTATAAGGATCATATTGTCTAAGGTTTGTGCATACTCTACAGAAGAAATGATTTTATTCTTGCTGTGTAGAGTTCCATGGTGTTACAGCTGCAGGATGTATGCTGATAGCATATGTGGTTGTTTTTAACTTGCCCTTTTTCATTGAAGATTTTATGTTGCATATAAACAAACAGTTATGGATTATAGAAACTTTTATTCTTTTTCAAGAGAGTGTACAAACATGAAATGAGGAGATGCCTGGTCAATACATGTGTTGCTACTGGGAGTTATGAATATTATCTGGTTTTTTTTTAAAGGCAGCATTTGTTACGGTTTCTTTGAGCAGTAAGTGCACCAGTCTCATTTGTTTGCAGCGTTCTAAGTTAACATGGCAACCAAATGTTCCTAATGCCTCAGGGGTAGGATTGTTTTGGGATAAAAAAGTACCCCCTACAGCTGCCTTATTCTATTCTGATAAAAAAAATAATTTGGGAAAAATACAAAGGAAGTGTTGGAAAACTATCAAATTTCTAATATTTAGCAGCAAATTTTTTGTTAAGTATAACCTATCTGTAATATTCACCAACTTTCTGAGTTCAGATTTTTTACAAAAATGTTTTGTAAATTTTTGAAGCAATTTATACATTTCACATGGAAAGGGTTGTATCCTTCCTTGAAATTTATGTTCTTCATTTCTCTTGAGAAAGTGACATCATGAAACGAGTATTTGCTAAACCAGAGGGAAAACAGACACTCCATTGCTTTTAAATACTGTAGCATCCCACTCTTCTTTCTGATTCTCCTCTCCTATGTATTTCTTGTTTAAACTTATTTATTTAAACAAATGACCAAATGACAACGTTAGCTAAGGACTGACCTCATCCTGCAACTTCTTCCATGCGAGCCAGCTGGAGCCAGGAGGAGCACTGACGCCAGGACTCCCTGAGGTCCAAGCACTGCAGGATCAGGCCCACACACAAAGCTCTCCCCTCCTTCTGCCTCGGCGCCCACCCCGGCTGGGGAACCTGTAGGTAGAATGAAGTCACTTTTCCAGTGTGAAAACATACTAATAATATACTTGATAATATTATACTGTAGTGGTGCTGTATAGAGGAATATGAACTATCTGGATCTGCTTTATTTAAAGACAAGGTGCTTTTTCCTTGAGAAGCTGAAGTGCAAGAACTCTATTTACAGTTTCGGTACGAAAAGTACATCAATGGTGTTTTAAACACATAGTGCTAGTCAGGACCTTGGTGCTACAAATCCTTTGGTGCGGCTGTAGATCCATGAGACTGTTCTCCTGTAGCCACATGAAGCGTTTGCAGGAGCCAGGTCTGAAGTAGCAATCACTATGTCATGATCTTGGGTTCAGTTCTGCAGATTCCTGTTCAAATTAACAAAGCTATTGATGGCAGAGGATGGAGGAATTGAACCAGTTCTTTGTATCTTACCTATTTTAACTAAGACTTGTAAAAACCGGGTATGCTGCAAATTTTAGTTCAAAGCTTAATATTAAATAGAGGATATGAAGGGATTGTAAATAATGATAAAACAGAACCAATATTATGCCATTGTTTTGTACCAGCAGTTTTATGCTTATTGACTATGTAATATACAGTATACATCAAATCATTATGGTATTTTGTGTGCCTTAGATTTCCATTTTAAAACTTGTATATTTTTGGTGAGCTGAAGATTACTAGGAATTGCAGCTGTTCATACAGTCAGTAGTACTGTACATTCCTTAGCTGTTCCAGTCATGTATTTGTCCCACACCATGTACAGATTTGTTTATTGGTTTCACTAATAGCCCTGACAGCTTCAGTTTCTGTAATGCTGTAATTCAGCACTCCCATGTGATAAATTTTCTACACAAAATTAGTAAGTTACAGAGCCATCTCTTTACCTTTTAAAATGTTCATACCATTAAAGTGGATAATTTTTACTTGAATCACCTCCTACAAATGCCTGTATGTTACTTATTGGAAACTTCGGATAAAAATGTTCCATTGAAAAACCAGCAGCTTCCCTCTTAGAAGTGAGGCACTGAAAGGTGGATCTAAAAGGATCCCTTCAAACAGGTAGCCCAGGTCTACTTTTTCTTGAAATGGCAATTCTAACAAAGAAATGCATATTTTAACATAATTAATACTATTAACTGATAGGTGCTAAACTCACAGTTACTACTTCATTAATTTTACTTACATGAGAGAAATATACCATCTGTACAATAACATATCACCCACGGTGCTCTTTCCCTGGCTGTCTATCACCTAAACTGCTTTTTCAATGTGTCCTACTAGGCAGGTTGCCCACTTCTACTTCCTGCTGGACACATAGTGGGTTGTGATTTGAGAAGCTGATCCTTTCTATTGCTGTACTACAGTATAGAAAATGCAACTATTTACTGGTTTTACAACTCTGTGCTATTTCTTGTAACACTTCAGAATATTTATCAGTCTTGTAGACAAATTGTGTTGTTTTCAGTAAGGTTATAATTTTATAACAGTATTTATCTCTTAAAATCTTCAACTCTGTGGGTCTGTGCTTTTCTTTGCCGCCCACACAACCACTTGTAATTTGCTCTTATGTTTTAACCCAAGTCCTTCTTGGGTAGCCAGACCCGGAGCTGGATCTAAAATTAAGGTAGCTTGCTAGGTCAGAGCTGCACATTTTACTTGGTTTCCGTCAGGTGGCACAAAGTTCTGGGTGAAAAACCAGCACATGGATTCAGGTGTGGGCTGGCAGCGGGGTGCGCTTGTCTTTGGATCATTTTTTACAGTATACCAGCAAAAACTGTCATGATTCAACACAGGACACCTCTGACTTCCCAGAAGAAATGTGTCTCATCCCTTTGTCCATTGGGTCCAGTACTATGACTCCACCTCCGCTATGGAGGGGAGGAGCAGGCCTTGTTGCAGGACCAGTTCTGTTTGACTCCCTGTGGCAGTTGCTGCAGTTGTGTCCAGTTAAACAGTGAATTTACTGATTTTTCACATGCTAGTGTATTGCAGGAAATAGAAAGAAATATTTCTATAAATACTTCAGTCACAAGATCTAAGAAGTTTTATAAATACTTACAAATACTTGCAGCTTCCAACTTATAACCGTTGTATTCAGATATTTTAAGGACTTTATAAGCTAACTTTTACTTAAGAATCTTAACTGCTGGTGGAAGTCCTTGTCTTACCTATGACAGTGCTTCTCTAGATGTAGAACAGGAAATAACTACTATTTTGAGGAACATTTTATGTTAAGCATGGGTAAACGACAAGTTGTCTAGTACTTAAGATTCTTTCTAACATACAACTGCATGGGGGCTTTTAAAAGACCTTTTTAATTTCATTGCAATATTAACTAAATTTGGTGGATTAAATTTGGGTCCTGTTCACACTGCTGCAGCCCTGCTGACTGCAAAGTGCTCATTTATCAAGTTTTCCTGCAATTTCTGTATTTAATTGGATGGATATGGACAACAGTTGACCAATGTCTGTGCCAACTCAGACATTAGTCTTGCTCTTTCACTTCCCATGCAACTTCTCTAATGTTGAAATTAACTCCCATTTATCAAGCAGCCATCAGCTTTGTAATCCATTTTTATATATGGTTGTTTTCTTTTCCATAGAAATCCTGTAATTTCTAGGCTATCAGAAGGAAATAGCTGTGCTCTCAGATACACAAAAAACTCAATTGCATGGGCACTTCCATGCTTTGTGTATGTTAACACCAGTTACATTCAGGCAGTGTGGGACAAACTCTTTCAGGCTTATTGTGGTCACTAAAATTCAGATTAGGGTCTTTGTGATGTCTACTCATAAAATTGTGTTTTATTTCTTGTGTGAAAGCTGTCTGCCAAGCTGTGACGATCTGATCTTAAATAGCAATTAGAGAGGAGGAACAGTCCAGTCACATTTGAGAATTCCTGCTTTTTCAGGTCTTGATCTGGCTTGCAGGAGGAAGTGTGGAGGGAGTATCTTTCTATTGATTATTGTGACACCACGGTACTGCACTGCAATGGCTGTGTCACAGCACTGCTCTAACCAGTAAGATGTTTCATTGTGGGTATTATGTACAAATTCACCTCTTTCCGCAGTTCCTCCACAGACAAAAATCTCTCCTTTGGTCTCTGCCTGCAGATACTGGTTTAAAAAAAAAAAACCACAAAGGTTGGAGAGAGTTGGTCTCTCTTGACCCTTTCTTGATCTGTGTAGACAAAAAAGGTAGCAAGCACTGCTGTCATCACCAGCCTGCTGCCCCTTCCCACCATCAAGATAGAGAATATAGAAAGCTGATGGGATGCTGGTTGGACTTGATGGTCTTCAAGGTCCTTTCCAACCTTAATGATTCTCTGCACAGCATAAGTAAATCACAGGCAAAGTTGTGAAGGTACAATTGGTTTTTGAGTCAACCTATGTACATGTAATTGCTGTGGTACTTCTTTATACAAACACTTCTTTTGGTCCATCTGACTTTAAATTCAGTAGCTTATTTTATTTTGTTTGTGACACACTTATATTCTCCTTGAATCTAAAACAGAGTGCCCAGTGTCAAAAGTCTAGAAGACGTGGCTACTTATTCTAACAGTTCAGGAAGTGGTTTTAGTCTGTTCTGGGATTACCTGATGTTTAGTCAGTCTTCACAAGTTGTCTATGTGCTGCTTTAGGATGTTGCTACAAAATTATAGTTACTTAAAGGAAAGAGTTTTACATTTGAGGTTTCCTGAAAGACCAAGGATTTCTAATAGTAGAACCTGATCAGGCACCAGGATACATACGGATCACTTCTTCTAAGGAGTAGTTGAAAATACGCTGTGTTTATTACTTCCCTGTTAAAACTTTTTTGGTTCTTTTAGAATAGGCAAAACTTTTTCTTTAATACTGGCACATACTTGACTAAATTATGAAGACTTAGTTCTACATGATGCTGTGTTGTCTCCCTGAAAAACACTTAATATGGCTAGTGTTGATTTTCTACTCTGTACAGGTGACATTGGATACTCGCCACCTTTCTCACTCCATGGTCTTTCTGGATCATCAGCTTTGGTTAGCAGTTAGTGCTGGCTCACTTTCTCACCTGCTGCTGAATGCTTTCAATGCTTGTAACTACTCCAAAGTTTTTCCCTTTGCAGATCTGCTTCAGCACTTGGCATCAGCAGCACAGCTGTCAGCCTGCCCATGAGTCCCCCTGCACGCTGCCCTGCTTTGTATGAAAATCAGCCATCTTCATCTCAGGAATGTCATATGAAGCTATTCTCCTTGGGACTCTCCCCCTAAAATCCATGTCTTTGTCATCTGGAACAGACTACCCGGAGAAGCTGTGGCTGCCCCATCCCTGTAAGTGTCCCAGGCCAGGCTGGACAGGGCTTGAAGCAACCTGGTATAGTGGAAGGTGTCCCTGCCCATGGCAGGGGGTTGGAACGCGGTGAACTTTAAGGTCCCTTCCAACCCAAGCCAGTCTGTGATTCCATGATCTTACATTCTATATGTTACAGTTCTAGGGCTTTTACTTCATGTTTTTTTCATACAGAGCCTAGAATATTACAATTGGGATTTTTAAAAATTCCAATAGAGAAGGACAATTCATAATCTGTCAAAATCACTGTTTTCTTACTTTTTTTAATCAAATAATCAATTTTCCAGTTACTTTTCAGATTTTTTGATGTAGTTTTGACAATCTGTTCTTGTATCTGCAAGTAGCCAAACAAAAGAGACTGCAAAACTGATCACCCCCTGAGAAGGAAAAGTCATCCCTTCTCAGAGTACAGGATTTTATGTTGGTAGCATCTGTGTGGAATGGCCTCTTGTCTTTTGAGTCACTCTTAACAGCTCTGCTCAGTTCCTGGCATAAGACAGCTGCTGCAGCCCCTGCACAATTGCAAGAGCAGGAGCAGTCATGTTTCTTTATGTTTTCTGGTTAGATCAGTCACAGTCTTTGTAAGATATCCAAGTATTATATAAGTTAAATGCCTGAACTAACACAGGACTGCTTGGAAAAAAGATGTTCTTCCTCTGTGGCAAAAAATGGAATTGAAGGAGCTTGAGAAGAAAATAATTAAGTAGTTACTGCCTTTTATTAAAGGGTATTGAGGTATCAGCATCACTGTTTCTTCATGTCTTTCTGAGACATAAAGACTTCAGGATTCTTTTTCCAATCCAGTTCCCCAGTTCATCATCCCAACAATTGCTCATGGTGTTTAACCATGAGCTAGCTTCAGTTTTAAAAGATGCAAGATGCTTCTTGATGCTGTATCCCTAATTCTTCCAGACAGTGTATTTTCCTTTCTTTTTCTACTGGGCCATTATATATGGCATTTTTCCACATGCACTTCTATTCAAATGCTAGAATCTCTTCCAACAGCATACTTGCAGTGAATGCAAGACTGGGGTGCTAAATAACATGAAGGTGACTTGCTTTGGTGTGAGTGATTAACGGTGCTTTTTTCAACACTTTGCACACCTTACACACATTCCTCACAAAGTCACAGAACACAGGTGTACACCTCAAAAACTATGTATGTAGGGAGGACAGGTTTGGCACTTAAACTACAGTTGCTGGTTACAGCAGATGAACTGTGTTCCAAAGAAGTGCTGTTGCAGTGGAGCAAGGGAACTGCTAGTTTTGATGTTCAGTAGTGCAGTTGTTGCCACAGAATGTTTTAATGCTGTCGTGGAAAGTTTTGTGACCTGATCAATATTTTTACATGTATATCTGTATTTTTATTATATTGTAATGGAAAAGGGTCTAGGGTTTGAGAGTTGTCTTAAAGTAAGAATGGAGGCCCTGATTCTCATTTATACTACTGTCCTTTGCATTGCATTGAAAGGATAAAGGGGCCTTAAATGGATGTTACTTTAGCTTACATCCTTCAGAGTATCCCATCACACTGATCAGAGTATAAAAGGACACTAGTATAAATCAAAACAGTTACCAAATGACTGATTTGTACAATCCTGAAATTAATTTCATGGTATCCCTACTGTGCACATACTGGCCAGTAACATCCAGATTGTTCTTAGTTTAGAAATACAGGTTGAAAAGAGACTTGCTTGGGTTTTATCAGGTTTTAAATATTTGCTTATATTGGCTGTCCTTTGCCCAACACGGTCTACAAAGACAATGTGGTAAAAGATTTGTACCTCTTGGTAATGGCCAGCCCAGAAATCTCTCAAAATTGTCAAAAATGCTATTTTTAAGCTTTGGTAGTTTTTCTTAAAATACTTGCTACCCTTTGTCATAACTTGGATCCCTTTTACTTGATGATATAGACTGGGGTTGTGACAATCTACTGAACTCCCTTCTGTCCTGACTTCACACCCAGCAGAGTGCGCAGTGTTGCATGCTGTTGTCACACTGCGGTGAGTTCGGGGACATAAAGCTAAAAGCCAACACTTTCTGCCTTCCCGACTGTGGTGCTACTTGCCAGGGAAAACCCTGGCATTGCTCTGCATGCCTGAGTCCTGCAGAGCTCCCCTTGCTCCCCATGGAAGTTTATGTAAACAACAGCCCCACTACATTGCAGTTAAGCAATGCAATGCAAACTTCTTGTTAAAAAAAAAGTTTGAGGAAAAGGAAAGATACTTCCCTTCTTAAATTTTTACACTGCAGTGATACTGCAGAGCCTAATGAGAACAGATTTTGTGCCAATTTTGCGAATGCCTGTCTAATCCATGCAACTCAAAAGGCAGCAGCTGAACTTCATGAAGCTCTTGTCCTTTAAATGAAAAAATAATTTTAGTCAAGAAGAACAAATGGGCTACTCCAGTACTGCTAAAAGAAAGCCAGTTCTAACCAATGCAAACATTCATACATTTCAGTCTTTACCAGTGAATTATTCTATGATAATTTGTTCAGTTTGGAAGAGACAGCTCTTCATAATGTGACAATATCATGCCAGGTCACAAGTACTGATCCGAATTTGCTATCATTAAGAACATAAATATGTAAGGACACACTGTACTGAAATGCTATGGCTAGTGAATTCCTTCCTGCCTTGGGAAGATAAAAGATTAACAATATGCCAGAGCAAAAGAAAAAAGTCATGTTTTTTTTTTTTTCCTTTTCTCTTTCTTCTTTTCTCTCTTTCTTTCTTTCCTTGGGATGCATTTGATATTTATTTTTCAACTTTGAATTTGAGGTTTTATTCCCAGTTACCAGCCTATTGTATTGAAATCTGGAACATAAAATTAACATTTTTAAGCAAAAGATTATGTACAGGGAGAAAAAAATCAGAAAGAAAAAGCACTTCATTATGTCACAGTATTTACAGGAGAAAGTGTAAAAATTATTTCTTTTCTGAAAAAAAAAATTGGGGGCCTGATTCTTTCCTAGTATAACTGAGCATAGCTCCCTGAGGCTGGTGGAGCTGGGCAGTTATGCTAGCTGAGAAACTGAACCTTAAAATCTTCTTTGCAGACAAGGGAACCCTTACCAGCAGTACTTGAAGACTTGTGAGTTGTGACTGCATGTTACTTGAAAGATCTAATTAAGCTATGTTTTTTGGTGCAAGCAGTTGTTGTACATGATTTCATGTTTATGTAGCAAGATGCATTGAAATGTTGATACTAGTATTCAAACATACATGTAAAAATTGTCGTTGTGGAAATTGTCTGTTCTGTTCTATTTTTCTTGTGTGTCTCATCTGTTTAGAACGTAAACTTTCTTTTTTTTTATTGTCCTAACTGAATAAGGCTAAATGAATACTGTAATTGAAAATATATTTTAAATCTTGTCATGAGTTTTTAAAAAGACTATTACAAATTGTATCATTCCTGATTACACAGAACTTTGTGGGTGGTTTTAAATAAATTTTATACTTCTATTTTGCACTTAGTCGTCTAATTTTTCTTTCCTGCTCTTAGCACTAATAACCACTATCATGTGTAGAAATGTATTTGTTAATTATCCATAGGACTACAGGGGCTTCACCCAAAACATCAGCAGGTTTCTGCACTGGAAAGGGACAGGCATAAATCCAGTCCCTGTTCTCAGTCTGCCTCTGTTTCAGGCTGTCCCCAGGTCAAGAGAAGCAGCCAGAAAAGCTGAGCTTCGTTTTCTGACTAAAAAGGACAAAACAGCTTGTGAACACATCTGCACAGTGTCTTTTTGCTACCTGTCTGGCAGAGCAAGCTTATGGGAATCATTTACTGTGGCATGCTGGAAATATTTCAGGTTTTATTTGCTGCAAATCAGAGGGTATGGTTGGGGTTTTTTTCTCAAAACTGACCTCAGCCATTAGCCTGCTTTACTGACATTGTAGTGCACAACAACAATACTAAACAGAATCCATGTTTTTTAGATCTGAAGGAGGAATGCAACTCTGCTCATACTTGCGCCTTCTCCAGTAAGTACAGCAGCAAAATAATAAGCAAAAATAATCTTGCAGGTAACTGAAATCTCCTAGAAAGCAGAAAAATGCTGCTATCCTCTGGCTTCACTAATGCCCTGGAAAGAAACTACATCGTGTGATATGGTACATCTAATTCCTGGGAGATGGATGTGGTCATCCAGCAGGGAGGCCTTGACCCTCCTATGTAAGCTGCTGCTCTTTTAGAGGATAATCCCTACTGGGGTTTTATAGCAATATCTCCCAAGGTGCCCCAGGCCCTCTCTGAACTGTACTATTTTCTTCAACAGAATCACACATTCCAGGGTTCAATATTAGAGTCAGGAACCCCTCACCACAGGTGTCTTAAGAAAGCATATGGATTTTGAAAGGTGCTTCAAGACTTGGACCAGACCCAAAAACATCATTACTGAGGAAGAGCTATCAATGAGGAACATTTCCCAGGTCCTTTGAACATACTGCCAGCCACCTGCGTATTGCCTGCCCCTGGCATTCCCACTGGCAGTGTGATCCCAAACAGAGCTGTATTTCCTCATACATGATGAAGCACGTTACATAGAGGGGTTTTAAAGCATAGCTGCACCTCTACCTTATGGGAACAAAACCAAACCAGATTCGCCTGCCCTGGTGTCCCTGTTGCCAAAAATGGGGTTACCACCTGGAGATGGCATTAGTGCTTTTTCTATATCCTGAATTTCTTATATACATTATGCAAGGTAATAGAATATTGATGTAGTACAGTTGGTTGCTTTTAAATTCTTAATCCTTAGATTGCAATGCCTACTAAAATGGTGTTAATTGTTAACAATTGATTAAGCTGCAAAATAAGCTTTTTTGCTGGTACTACAGTTAAGAGTTTCCTGTAGTACTCCTATACTGCTAAAGATTGTAGAATGCCAAGATTTGCTGTTCAACAATGCTAATGTTGATTACTGCTGTTGATAATGAATGTTTAACACAGAGTATTAGTTTACATTCAGAAGGGTATTCGTCAAAATATTGGACTTTCTGTGCACTCTGTATATCAGAACAAGCGACATACTCTAATGTCATTTAAACACAAGCAAGGTAATGCTTTAATTAGTGTTTTGGTTCAAGAAGCAGCCTAGGTAGTCTAAAATAAAATACCAGTAATCCCTATCTGTGCTTTTAATCTTAGACAAACTGAAAAAATATTTAAAATGTGGAAATTTAAACACAGCCATTTCAGTAAACATTGGCTTGAGCACAATTCCCAAGATAGGCCTCCAATTCCATGTCCAGTCTGTTTACTTCTGGGTACTCTTTTGCTTGTGTGATATATACCACTAATACAAAATCCTTACATTCTTAGCACTTGAATTCTTGAAAATGTCCATGTCTTTTTACACCAGGCCAAAAATTATTTACAATCCTGCTGTACCGTGTGTACATCTCCATTTGTAACATAACTGGGTAATACTTCCACGCTGTTTGATCCTAAAGGAGTCCTAGATTGCTGCTAGAGGCATGACCTAGCCTTTTTTCAGCTCCTAACAGCAAAACCTTTGTTTCCTGTGGTGTAAAAAGTCAGCAGTTCAGTTTCTTGTGACCACTTTGTTTTACATACAGACTCTGTTTTTGCATGAGAATGACTTTGACTCCCTTCACTTGAGGAATCCCTTCAGGGAAATAAAGCACTAAGCCAGTGCTTCATCAAGGAAACACTTTGGTGCTAGACTCTAACTCACTTCCACAATAGCAGAAAGCCTTGTAAGGACTCACCTGGGATACCGCTCGTACAGATTTTAGGGGTGGGATTTGTTCATTTGTTGGGTTGTTGCAAATTATTTTGCTCTATGAGGGTAAGAGGCTGTAAGTGGTTCAGGTGTGTCACTGCATAAAAATCCTCCCTAGGCCGTAGCTCTGACTAGGGTAGGTACTCACAAAAATTTTAAAAAAGAAAGAAACCCCAAGGGTGTTGTGTGTAGAGTGCTCACCAGCAAGCATGTCAAGTGCAAAAGGCTCTGGAACCCCCAAAGAATACAGGCAAGTAGTTCCTTTATATGCAACTTCTATTGCATCTGAGCAAACAGAGTAGAAATCAGAGTTTTAGTCACGCTCCTTTGCTGTCTCCCACTGAAGGAGGCCTTACCTGGGGCTCTTGTTGCACACAGTTCTCAGGATGTTCCCTGCTCTTCCTGTACATGGCAGCCTGCGAGTTAAACCTCTTAATCTGTGCACTCTCTTAATCTGTGTCCTGCACCAGGAATTGTGCCTGTCTGTCCCGCAGATCAGAGAGAGGCCTGTGCTCTGCTATGGGAAGAGGCTGAACACCGCAGGCAGTGGTGGAAGGGAAATGGGTTCTCAGTTCTCAGTCTCCAGCTTCTCAGGCAGTGGAACTAAGATTTTAAAGGTGGTCGGGATTTTTCTTCTAACTGCTCTTCTTTATTGCCTGTCTATAGATGTACCTGGCTTTCATATAGCTGCGTTACCCCAAGATTATAAGGAGAGAGCTGAGAAATCCGTTGTGCGTGTGCAATCGAACCCAATACACCTAGAAAAACAGGGCCTTCCTAAAGGTACTGAGGACTTGAATACAAGTCAGATTGGGTACGAAAAAAGGAATCCTTAAAACTTACGACTTTATGAAAGGCCACTATTCTTGTGGTTCCCGGGGCATTGTGGATTACATCTCT
This sequence comes from Coloeus monedula, assembly GCF_965178545.1. Lineage (NCBI taxonomy): Eukaryota > Metazoa > Chordata > Aves > Passeriformes > Corvidae > Coloeus > Coloeus monedula. The sequence continues at coordinate 4,566,487 of NC_138788.1, read as the reverse complement.
TTTTTTTAATGTGATGTTCACAGATCACAGAGCACCCCAGATTGGTGGGGACCTCAAAACACCACCCACTCCCACCCTTTGTGGAAAAGAAAGCCTAGGTGGGATTTTCTAGCACCCTGCCCAGCTGTGTCTGGAGAACTTTCAGTGATGGGGACTCTCTCAATTGCTCTCACTGAAAAAATTTCTCTCTTTTATCAAGATGAAAAATATTCCCTGTGCTTCTGGTGTCTATTACCTTCAAAATAATTAATAATTATTTATGCTGCAACATTTTTACTCATTTAAACTTTGTCAGAAGTCTGTTCTCAATGCATTTAATTTTATTCTAATACAGAAGACTACAAAAGCCTTTCTGTCCTTACCTGGGACTCTTATAAACCAACCAACCAAAAGTTACTTGCAATCAGCTAAACCTGAGCAGGTTGACTTAATTCTATTATGTCCTTCCTGTATTCTTTAGGGGTCTAGCCAGTTCAGAAACACTTTTGTTGAATACTTTGTATAGCAGTATGCCATAAACTTCAGTTTATTACATTTATTATTAAACTTCAGTACTGACTGTGTCACATGCTTGAGAAAGTGTAAAAGTACATATGGCTACAGTCAAAAAGACTACAACAGAAATTTTTGTGCTCCAAAAGACCCATAATAATTTGCTTAGATGTTTTCATGCTGCACTTGTATTACAATTTAAGCATCAAAACAGCCATTAACTGGACTGTTGCTACCATTCCTGGATATCTAGAAAGGTAAAAATGTGTTTGACTCACTCTGAATGATCTCTTCTGGCCTTCTGAAGAGAATAAATAAACAATCCCATCAACAGCTTCAAAAAGCAGGTTCCAGTAGTGACATGTTTAGATCTGAAAATTAATTCAGGAATTGAGCAGGATGCACGGAAATGTTATTTCCAACAAGAATATGGAAAAAAAATAATAAAATTATTTTTCATCATAAAAATTGAGTGAAATAACCATCTCCCTGTAACTGGCATTTAGGTAAACAGATATAGCATATTTATTCATTTTTTGTCTAGTAGCTTCATGTTAGGCATGAAACACTAATTTCTGTGTCTTATCAATGGTACATATTATCAAAGGCATGTTCATCAGAAAATCATAATTTCTCTTCCAATTCTGTGCCAGAAATGCATGATACAAATACAATTAAATCTGTTTGGGGGGGGGGGGGGTCCAACCAAAACCAAGCCTTTTCCACATTTCCTTCTACATTTTTCTTTCATAGCAGACATCCAAGATACCTGCAACTAGTTTCATTCTAAGTAATGCAGGAAAATATCACAGTAGCTCTGTTGCTGCTGTACAGGGACAACTGTTCGGTATTTTAGTTTTTGTGTAAAGGATGGTCTGTAACAGGTGTTCAGTCATAATGCATTGATTATGGTATTGAATTCTCTACACAGTGTCAGTAATGTACAGAGATGAATGAATCCGTGGTGAAGCACTCTGTGCTAGTGTAGCTAACAGGAACTTTCCTCTAAAGCACACAATTCTTCTAATTTCCTTACAACCAGCCTTGCCCACGCTGTCATTTTCAACAGAAAGACAAAGCATTCTCACAAAAATAGGACTTCCAGTTTTCCAGAGCTCTAAGGCAGAATGTTATTCCTAAAGGCAGTACCTAAGATTATGTGCAGCTAGCACCCAGTCATCCCTTTTAGAGTGCAAAACCCCTGCTGTAAACACTTTGCTTTGTGCTAAGATCATGACACAGTTACTGTTATGAGACATCCCAGGAGCACTTTGAAGACTGTGAAAATTTGTTTGGTGACGAATGTGATTGTGTTCCTGCTTCTCAGGAAAGAGGCTGCACCCCACTGTGGAAGGTGCCACAGATGAACTCAATGGATTTCCTGCCAAAGGGCAGAGATCCAAAGTATGCACTATTTCAACTGTAGCAGTGCCTGGTACTAAGTTCTCTCCTTTGTGCTCTTCCGGTCATCTTTGTTAAATGTACTGATTGTGCAAAAATATTTGTGATGTTCTTTGATTATAAACTCTAAAAATTATCCTTTCTCCCCACAATATCCCTAGCAGATTCTTAACTCCTCTAACCACCCAGAAAGATGGAAGCAACAATTTGCTTTATGGGTTTTACCTTCTAATTTTATCTTTTTCTCAAGTTGTCTCATTATTTTAAGGTAATTTGTAGAAATCTCATGTATTTCAGACTTCTGTCCTCTCATCAATTTTGGATTAAATTGTCCGATGCACTTAAAAGATCGTCTGGAGAGGCTAGAATTATTTTAAGAAACAAGACTAGAAGTGCACCTATTTTTTCACTGCTACTTCCATTACAACTGTTTCTCATCACAACAGCGTGGTTTGTCTTGAGTAGAGGATACAGAGACCTAAAGAATTCAAAAATAATCATTAGTGTACCATAAGTAGCAAAATCTGCCAGGTAATGGTAGCAATAGTAGCAATATGTATCTGGAAAGGAGAAAGTATATGAAATGTTCTACTTAAGGTACAGGAAATCAGGATTGTGGTTCCTATGAGCTTTTGAGGCTTTCTTTAAGAGCCTTTATCTTCTGATAAAAAGGCCCTGGGCTAGACAAGTGCAGAACAGAACTACTTCACAATACTCTGATATTCACTGGCAATTACTTTCTTCTTTAATACAATTTTGCCACTGTCCTTTTCACATACAGTGTGGGAAGAAGTCCTGCAACATTTTCAACATTTAATCTTATCTCCAGGTTAAAGGGTACAGATTCTGCTTTAGTCAACTGACTGAGCTGGATGGAGTTATGCCAGGAGGAGACAAGGTTTAAAATGTGTAGACTTAAAAAGTAAGAACTATGCTTATGAGTGTTAAACAGCTAAACCCTCATCTAATTTGAAATATATTTTAAACATCAAAGGCAGATTTGTCTTTATCTATTATTAACCACCAAATGCTGGCAGAAATTTACTTCCACTTGATGGTCTTCTGCTTCTTTATCTAGATGCCCTACTACAACATAATCCACCTCACTGCAAGTGAGTTTGATATTGGTCCTTCTCAGGATTTTATTCCATCACCAGCTTCCGTTTTTAATGACAATGCAACACTTCAGAGTCCTATTTTCATTTACGAAGTGTCTTGCTGACTTGCTCTCAAATGTAGAGTAGGCATTCATCAGTCTATTTAACTTCAAAACAAAACTCGTGTAAAGGATTATTTATGGGATGGAAAGCTTTTGGTAACAATGCCAAGGCCATGGGTTCGATCAATGCCTACATGACTCGGCCACTCGCTTAAAGAGCAGGACTCGACGATCCTTCTAAGTCCCTTCCAACTCAGACTAAGAGAGAAATTACTCTCGCCCAGAACTCCTTACTGCACTGAGTCCTAGATGCAATTTCCGTTTCAAAGCATCTTAAGATCTTTGATGCGTCTCTGGTGCGTCTGCTCTGCCTTCATCTCAGATGATCCCATGTTCCCCCACGGAATCGCCCGAACGTTGTGCGCGTACGTTCGGGCGACTTGGAGGGCTACCAAAGGGTCGGGAGGGGGCTGAGGGCTGCCTATCCCCTACATCGACATGGCACCGTGAGATGGCGTGGGGTGTGACTGACCACTGACGAGCCGTTGGGGGGGCGGAGGGGGCCGCACGGGACCCCTGAGAAGGCCCGGACCGCGCCAGTCCCGCGGCTCCGTCAAGACGGTCCCGCCGCAAGATGGCGGCGCCGCGGCCCCGCCCGCGCCCGCCTCGCCCAAGATGGCGGCGGGGCCCCTCCCTCGGGCCGCGCGGGCCCTGCACGCGGCAGGGACAGGCGCGCGCCGCCTCGCGCGGTCGCAGGCGTGACGTAGCGGGAGGATTGGCGCCTGCGCGGTGCGGGCGGCCGGGGCGGGCGGCGATGGCGGCGGCGCGGTCCCGCGCAGGTATCGCGGGCGCAGCGCGAGGGGTCGGGGGCGCGCGGGCTCCGGCTGCCCTGGAGCGGGACCGGGCGGGGTGGGGGGCGCGGGCCCGTGTTGCTGACCGGGGGCAGCAGGAGGAGGAAGGAGGAGGGGGAGGAGGAAGGGGAGGGAAGGCCCCGCTTCCCGCCCGCCAGGCCCGGCGCCGCCGCCGCCTCCCTTTGCCTTTCTGCCGTGCGGCGCTTTCCGCCCGGCGGCGGGGCCTGGGCACGCGGCCGCGAACGGAGGCTGCCGACGGGGTAAAGGAGCTTTCACGGATCCCGGCGAGCGCGGGCCGAGGGACGGAGGGAGGGCAGAAGGGAGGCGGCGGAGCTGGTGCGCGGCCCGGCCGTGCTCGCGCGGCTCTCCCGGGGTTCCCGTGGCTCCCGTGCCCTTGTGCGCGGAGACGGAAACAGCCGTGGGTGAACGCGTGCGGTGTTCTGCCCGCAGCGCTTCCCCGCGGAGGCCGAGCACAGCCGTGGAAAACAGATAATAAATGTGAATTCTTGGTTTCGCAGAGTCGCCTTTCCCTTAGTGTTCCTGGAAATGGGAATACCTTTTTGCGTTTTGAATCGCGTTAATCCCGTTGTTAAGGGGAGATGGAGGTTGTGCCTTAGGAAAATAAGTTGCCTTGCAACTTTCTGTGTTTCCCGTACGTGACGCATGTTGCCCACCAGGCTTTAGGGATGTAAAACTAATATTTCAAGACTTTTTTTTTTTTTCTCTTCTTTTTCTGTTTTTTGGGATGGTTTTGGGTTTGGGGTTGTTTTGTTTTTTTTTTTTTTTTTTTTTTGGTTGATTGGTTGAGGGTTTTTTGTTTGGCTGGGGTTTGTTGGGGTTTTTTTGACCCAGAATTAAAATAGCCTGATGGTATGTGTTTCAAAGATTGCAGCTGCGCTTTATTTTACTAGATTACAGTTACAGAAGATAGACACCCCGGAGATTCTGCCTTTCTGCCATGGCTCAATTTGGAGGACAGAAAAATCCCCCTTGGGCTACTCAGTTTACAGCCACTGCGGTGTCTCAGCCAGGTCAGTTTACACATCACGCAGTGTTTGAACCCTGACATCTAGTAGATTTGGAGATTCCATACTTGGGTATGCACTTCAGAGTGGCACGATGCTAACTAATTTATCTAAACTCTATTTAAGAGGTTTAAATCGGGAATTTTTTCCCACAATAGAGACTTTAAAAGTCATTGCTTAATACTGTCTTTTGGTTTTGTTTGTTATTTTGTTTTCTTAAGGGGTGTGAGTAAAATCCCAGGTGAATTTGTATTGATTGTTTCAGTCAATAAATAATGTATCAAGTTATTAATATCCAAAGATGTGTAAATCATATTAAATTATGTGGTTCTAGATTAAATAATATCAGCACTAGTAGGGCATTACAGATTTTTTAAGTGCTGTCTGAGTTTCATTTCTTGGGCAGCCTGAAACAATGTTTACAATTTTTTTTGCCTTTATTAATAGGTTAGATATAATTCACATAGCAGAAAGCTCTCTGAAATTTGTTACTTGGGTGAGAAGGGGGGTATTTTCTTTTTTAATGGTAAATTGGAACTTAATGACCCCTATAACCAGAGGTTTTGCCCTAATAATGGTAGAGAGTTTCCTTTGATTTAGTTAAGAAGTGTTGTGAATTGCAGGCCACTGTTTAAAAACCTAGCTGGCTTCATTTTCATGTTTCGTGTTGGTTTACAGCACAAAAGGTTTGAGGCAACAGTGTGAAGCTTGATGCATGATGAATTTTGGTGCTTCCATTTCCAGTTCTGAAGTGCCTTTTGCTCTTCTTGAATACAAATAGTTTGTGAATTAAATGTTGTAGTTACGTTGTGCAATGTGAAGAGGCTTCAGCAAAGCTGTGATACTTGGAGGGTTCAGGATGTGTGTGGTTTCTGCAGTTGCTCTGATTTGATATGAAGTTCAGTGTCACACCTCCTTTGTCAATGGCTTTGTGTCTGGGAGCCAAGCAAAGGTTGGGAATGTTTGACATTCTTTGGAGGTGCATGTCTGGGGTGGGAATCCTTCTCCTCTCCTGACTCAGTTTTCTTTCCCAAATCCTCCATCTCCAGTTTTTCCCATGGGCACTGATCCAATCACTCTGTGTATCCTCAGAGACTGACCACCCACCATGTACTTCACAGTACTCTGTCCCAGTGTGCCCTTTGCTTTTCCTCCATGCCCATTCTGCTCCGTTCCCTAGCTAAACTCTTGCTGTCCCTAACCAGCTGTCCACAGGCAGTTTTTCACTGTTTTTCTGAATAGCTCACACTTCCCTTATCCAAATGGCACGATCTCCTGTAAGAAGTTCCCTAATAGCTGGAAAGGGTTGGGAGTGTGAGAGAGACAAACTTTGCTTTTGGTTCTCATGTTGGGCTAGGGGAAATGTTGGAGCAATCAAAGAATGGGACGATTTGGGCTGGAGTCCTTGATATGTTGACTGATGTGACAGCTAATCCATCAAAAACAGTGGTGGAAGGTGGAGGACAAGATCCATGTCCTGTTTCAGAGGGAAAGCTGCACAAAACCTGCCAAGGGGAGGAGCTGGCGGTAGTCTTTAGAGCTTAGTGAGGTAGGACCAGGAGGGAGCCCTGGAGGAGGGGTGGATGGAGCATACATCAACTTCTTACCCATTTTCTTATGCTCATGACTCTGCCCTGGGCCAGCCTACTTCTGAGCGTCCTTAAATTAAATGAAGTGTAAATGTAACTGGGATAGGACTGGTCAACATCAGTTGCTGTGAGAGATTTTTCACCTGCTCAATGAGGTCAGTATCTCCAGGGATTTATAGCTGTTCATCTGACCCGGCAGCACCTGACTCAAATATGAGAGTCATTAAAGATGTAACATTTGGTTGCACTTTTGCCTTCTTCCTGTGGTAGCTCCACGTTCTTTCATGTTCATAGTGTCTTCACGTGTTAGTGTCCTTTCCTATTCCTGCTGCAACACACAGTCACCATGTCTGCATCCTCTTTGTTCCCTGTGTGCACTGTTGAATCCAGTCCCTGGGGTTCTTCTGCCCAGCTGCTGTTTTAGTACATAGTTGTTCCCCTGCTTTTTTAATTGGCTATTTTGATTTATAATACAGAGCACAGGAAGCATCTTTTGGAAGGTAAACAGTGCTCTTTGGCACTGCTGGGAGCTGAATAACAGTGTTTCTGGTTGAACTTGCCCCTTTTAATGTGAAGTTGCAACCTTCCAGAGAAGCTGTTTTCCAAAGGAAGAGATGCTGTCAGTGCTCAGGTGTTCTGACCAACCTGAACTGCTGCTCACCTGTGTTGCACCCAAGAAATTGTACATATTGGCTTACCCTTGTGAATCTCAGTGTTAGTAAATTTCTCTCGTTTAAAGAAAGTGCTTTCAGAGGGTTGGCCAAAGCTGTTATATATATTTATGCATGCTAGCTGTTTTTATCTAAGTGCCAGGTTCCTTTGCCAAAGCTTTGAGGTGCTTGGCTGTGAGGGAAAGAGACCTTGATTTTTGTAACACAAGCAACGTGATATATAGTTTTTTTCAAACTGTCAGAAGCAGTGAGTGATGGTGTTAAAAACCCAATTCGATAATTGCAAAGAGGGTAGTATCAGGATTGGGGGGTTGTGTTTTTCACTGTTTTGGTATGGGGATTTTTTGGTGGATTGTTTTTAAATTGCTGATGTGGATGCTGTCTTGGCCATCCCTGGTGAAGAAGTAACTGAGTTAAAGCTCATAATTATTAAGGTGTGACACGCTAGTTGTAGACTGACATGCTGTATAGTGAAGGGTTTTGTGATCCCTTTGGGAGGGCTTACTAATTACTCTCTCTCTGTGCCTGTGGTATTGGAAGAGAGATGGGCAATTCCAGGTGCCAGCAAAGATCGCTGTGTGAAGAGAAACTCCTACATGTAACACAGTGAATTTTTGTCTACTCATCATCTTATGATTTTATGCATCACAAGACTAAAACCAGAATAAAGCCCCCACCATGCTGGTTGAGCATTGTTAAAGCATGAATTAAATCATGCCTACTACAGAAAATTACTTTTAACTTGCATAGTGATGTGCAAACTCCTGAAACGCCTGCAAGGGAGAATTCCTTCCTCCTCTCTAGCTCTTCATTTTTGGCACATCTTTGGTTTGTGTCGCAGTGCTTGCGCTGTACTGTTTTCAGTGTTACGATAAAAGGCCTGGTTTTATAGAGCTGTAGTGCTGGGGAAGTCCTGGCTCTGCTGTGTTCTGCCTGATTGGTGGTGTTGTCTTTGCTGTATCAAGAGTTAATTGCGTTGGAGTGAAGAATGGTGCAGCTGATGAGAGCTAAAGTGCCTGGAGCTCAGTGTCCTGTTATTGCTGGTTGCCCCTGTGAGGTGACTAAAGCAATGTGTAAGAACAGGGCGAGCATGTGGTCAATCTCAAGCCACTAAGGAATAGTAGTTGGTGCACAGTTTGCTGGCTTGCTCTAAACAGATGTCCCATGACAAATACGCTGAGCCTGGTTTCTGGTGTGTGCCTGCTAAAGGGAGTACTTTTGGAGTAGGTTGTGTGGTGTTTGTGTTGCAAGTGTGTTAAGCTTAAAGAAACTTGAAAACCCAAGGACCCAATCTCGCAATTTCTGGCAACTGTGAGATGTCTCCCAAGCCCTGCACAGGGTACTCCTTACTGTAATTGTAATAAACCTATGTCACTTACCAAGAAGATGTATGTAGCTATGTACTTAGAAGATCTTTAGGGTTTAGAAGTAGGAGGAGGGACTACTAAATGCTGTCTTTGTGTTTGTTGCAACAGAAGTGTCTGTTACCTAACCCAGGGCTGCAGCCTAGGACCGCAGTTTCTGTCTGAGCCCTTTCAGCTGGCCGTGCCATGCAGTATTTGGTGCCAGTGGGAGTTGTTTGCACTGCATTTGAAGGAAGGCATCTCCATCACTGTACTTACTGAGATCATTACAAATCCTAAGAAGCTATTGTTTGCCACTGCGGATGCTTGGTGCCAGTAATAATAATATGGCAGTCAGATGTCAATTCCAGACTCAGTCTGTGATTCATTCTCTGTCTGTTATTTTTCTGTGTGATTTTTTTCCTTTTTTTCCTCTTTATTTTTTTTTCTTTTAACTAGTAATGCAAACTCAGTTGCCTAATTAATTGGAGCCTGTTTGACCAAGATGAGTACACAGATGAAAGTCCTGGAATACTTCGGGGCAAATCAGTGGGAACAAGATACAGCTTTGAAAAACTTGTTACTACAGGTGTTGTCCTTTGAGGGGATCTTGGCAGTCTTTTTGTCTTTGCCCTTTCTTAGTAAGTTGATCTGCAATGTTGTAGATGATAGATACCCAGCCGATATTAAATGCTCAAAAAGTGACAGTAGAGATGGCAAAAAAAAAAAAAAAAATCTTGTGTTTCTGTAGTTGACAAAATGGGATAAGGGTCTTAGGAGGGGCTGGGAATTGCTTGAGGTAATTCTGGGTTATGCTGAAAGGGAAATTGCCATAGTGAAACTGAAGAGCTGAATAATTCCAAATCTGGTTTTGGGAGTAAGTTTTGTGGGTACCCTTTGTACAAAAAGTAGGAGAAAACTTGTGAAATTTGCTTTTGATAATGCTTCCCAACTTCATCCCCCCCGTGTTGGAACAACGTTAGGATAGAACTTCAGAGTGAATGACAATACCTGGCATAGTGACACAGATTCAAAGGTAACAGGATAGAGCAAATTTCTGCACTAATGGGAATTTCTGCTCGGCATGTGGAAGTGAGAAAGATGAATGCATTGGTTATTTGCCTTGAGTGAGCCAGGAAAGTACTACAGCCAGGAAAAGTGAAAGTTGTCCCAGGATGCAGCAGCAAAGCTTTTGAATTTTATTTAAATGTCTGTTTAATGTGTGTTATGTGAGACATTGGTGAGGATGCAGTTGAGGGTTTTTCTGGATGGTCCAAACTGCACATTCAAACTGAAACTGATGATCAAGTAGGAGGCAAGAGGATCAAGACAGTGGAGGGTCTGTCATGAGACAAGCCTCAAATTTTGTTTGCTGGCTTCTAAAGAAATGCAAATGTTGGGATTTTCCAGGGGGAAAAAGTTAATTAAATGCTGTACACTATGGAATGCTTAATTTCACTTTTAGAATACTGTTACTTTCTGGAATGCTTATGTGACAATACTTGATACAGATCATGGTGATAGCAATTATTTTCACTGCTTTTTGTGTATTTCTTTCCTGTTTCCTTCCAAAACTGTAAGATGGTCAATGCCATCAACAAAGATTGTGCTCTGCTGTAAAGGACAGTGTGGTAGGAAGGATTACATTATTCAGGACCTGTTGAGTTGGGTACAGCATTATGGTAGTGATCACCAACTACAAGCAGTGTTTTTCTGCATTCCTGGATCAGGAATGAAAGCTTCATTTTGCATCAGTAAGAATAGTGTGGAGCACAAACTGCAGGAATACTGTAAATCTGCTCTTCCTTCCATTGTGCGTCTTTGATGTCTTTGGAAGAGAGAAGAACCGTGTTCATCATGAATGTTGCTCAGTTCCAAAGATGGCTGGCTGACCCATTTTTGCTGGCAGTATGTTTCCCTGCTGAGTTTCTCTCTGGTTTTATTTAAACATGTGGACTAGACTGATAACTTACTGAAGTGATACTTGATCATGCAGCTGCTGATAATTTTTTAAAAAGTCCTGCCAAAGAGGGAGCAGGTTTCCAGATAATTTTGCAGTTTTTTGCTGAGATTTGCATTTTGCAAGGCTCTTTGTCGCCTGAAAGATCCATCTGTAAGTCTTGAGCATACCTCGTTCAGAAGCATAGCCTGTGCATAGCTGCTCCTCATGATTTGCTTATGTTCTGTGCTGAATTAGAAGCTGGTATGACAATAAAATAAACTAATCCTTCTAGGCAGTTTGAGTCTGGGCAGCACAAACCCTTCCTATCAAGAGCTGAAGAGAGCTTGAGTCCCCTTACACATGGGGACTGATTAAACTCTCTGTTGAAGGCTGTTCCTTCTCTACCAGCCCCCACTTCTACAACATCCAGCTCACAGGGACAGAGACAGCACTGAGTGAAGCAAAAACTTGCGTGATTTCAGAGGACTCATTCCATAGGCCTCTGTTTCATAGATGCTGTTACAGTAAAGATTTCTCTTGACCTCAGATAGAATGAAATGTATTAATTTACAGAGCAGAGCAGCACTCTTCATTTGGCTCATCCAGAACCTGAAATACCCTCAAGAAAGTATACGGGGGGTGTGTGTTGGGGGTGGGTGCGGGTGGGGATGACAACTACAGAGCTATAAAATCAAGAGCAGCTCAAGAGAAGGAAATTTAGTGGTCTCTGTGCCCCTGCTGTGGTTTACTATTAGTAGATGAATTTAAAAGAGAAGCAAATGGGATGTGATCCTTTTTCTTGAATTCTGGAACTTCATTCATCTCCTTGGTGAGCTTGACTCAGGTGTGAAGCTTCGCACAGTGCATCCTGTGTAAGCTAGGGTGTCTGAGGTGCTGGGAGTGCTCACTGGCCATGTTCCCTTCACAGCTGCCCTGGGCGTGCAGCAGCCCTCGCTGCTCGGGGCCTCCCCGACCATCTACACGCAGCAGACGGCGCTGGCAGCCGCCGGCCTGACCACACAGACCCCCACCAACTACCAGCTGACACAGACCGCGGCGCTCCAGCAGCAGGCGGCAGCCGCGGCCGCGGCCCTGCAGCAGGTAAAGCAAACACAGCGGCCAGCGCTCCCTGAACTTCGTAAAGCTAAAGGATCCAGCAGAAAACCAGAATGGAAAATGGTGAACATTGAATGTGAACCTGTCTTATCAACGGTGGGATTTGGGGTTTACAGCTAGCAGTAGTTGAATTAGTCTGTGAAGGTGGGAATTTTGGCTATGGAGGTGCTGATTTTTAGCTGTGGAAAGCCCTTTGGGAGAATGAGTTTTGCTGCATCTGAACTGAGAATCTCAAGTATCTCCCATCACTATATATAGCCTTTATAGCATTTTGCATGATTTTGTAATGTGTCCTAAATACTGTCTGAGTGTCAGGCTTAACAAAGATTTTTGACTTTAGCTAGAAAGAGAACATCAGGGTCCACTCTAAAGGCTTAGAATATTTTTTACAAAAATGAACTATGTTGATGCTATTAGTTATTTTTTTATTAAAATTGTTAAATATTGTTTTTATCTAGAACTTGCTAAGCAGATAACTTTTATGTGATATTATTGTCATAATAATTCTCCTGTTTATGAGATATTTTGCTTTTATCTGTTTCAGCAATATTCACAACCTCAACAGACTCTCTATAGTGTACAGCAACAGGTTTGTCTGATTCTTACTGTGTACATCACAAATAACTTTAAAAACAATGTCAATTGTGTGTTTTGTAGGATTTGTCTCCGAAATCATCCTCATATGGGAAGTATTTAAAGAAACTTCAGTAATATTTTGTGTAGTGAAAGAGAGCTTGAAGTTCATAAACTTGGAAAAATGTATGAATGCAGAATGGAAGCCTGCCTTCCTTAATGCAAAAAAAAAAATTTAAAAATACATACTATTCCATGTGTAAAGGATTCCTGCTGAACTTTGCTCCAAACAGGGCCGTGTATTTTAACTGCTGGAAAGATGCTGTCCAAAAAAAGTTCCCTTTTGGGTTTTTATTATGGTCTTCAAACTTAACAGGGTATTAAAAAAAGAATAAAAGTACAAGGGAATTACATGCCTAAGCTGCTTCAGCTGCCAAAATTTTTTTGGTATTGCTATTAACTTCCAGTTAAAAAAAATTTAGTATTTCTCCTTTCTGAATAAACCTGGGTTATACAATCTTAAAATGAACCCCACAAGCACAGTTTTACAGATGTGCAAACTGCTGAAATGACCAAACCCCAAAGGACTATTAACTGACTCAGATTAAGCAAAAACTCTTAATTGTAAAGAGGAGGTAAAATTGTACAATTTCCTTAAGCATATAAAATTAATTTATAACTTTATTTATTTTAAGTTGCAGCAACCTCAGCAGACCCTTTTAACTCAGGTTAGTTTGGTTTTATTGTTTGGTCTTCATCCCCAAACACAGATAATGCAAGAGTGCAAATTTGTGACATCTTGGGTATTTTAATCTGTAAAATGAACTAATATGAACCGACATTTTATTGGTACAAGTTTATTTTATCCAGATGTTAAAATATGCATAGCCTTGGTTTCAAAAATTAATAGCAACCACTTTTCCTTATCTTGAAGAGAATATGTGTGTTGATTATATTTTAATTTTTTTTTTGTTTGAACTTCAAGTGTCCAGTTGTTTTGCAGTAAATAACAAATGGGGAAAATCTTTCTCTTCTTTGTGAAGGAATTTAACTTTTGTATTAACAGATTGTGTATAAAGAGTTTCAGAAAGAATCTTGCTGAGCTTGATGGGTTTAAAACATGTAGCCATTTAACACACTGAACATTGCTCTAGTTCCATTTTCACTTGAACTTTTAAACAGGCTTTAAAAAGGTAAAAATGTTTGACTTGACTTCATTATCTTGCTGTGTTCTGCTTTTGTAAGAAGGCAAGTACATGAACTGTTGAGTTAGGGAAGGGTTTGTGTTGGCCTCAGCCTTTACTGACTTCTAACACTACAGGTGGGATATAAATGCAGAATGACCTCTTAAGCGTGTATTCCTAGCAAAGTTGGGAATTCGTCTCCGCTTCAGGCCCACTCTATGGGTTACCTGTAGACAATAATGCAGTCTTCATGCTTTTTGTCTGGACAAGGTGCGTTTTTGGGGGAAGCTGACTCTTGTAAAAAGAAGGATAAACAAAGCCAGTCTTCATTCAAAGTAAGAAAAAAGTCATCTTCAAAAAAAAACAACCCAACAAAAAATACAAAAACCGTCTGAAAATGTCTATTCTAATTGCTATAGTCATTTTAAACTGCTGTTTCTGTGACTGAAGGACCTGTTCCCTGTCAGTCTGCCAGCTGCTTACAAGATTTAGAGTTGGCTTTGTTTTGCTTGCAGCCGGCAGTCGCGCTTCCAACCAGCCTCAGCCTGTCCACGCCCCAGCCGGCAGCACAGATCACTGTCTCCTACCCAGCTCCCCGCTCCAGCCAGCAGCAAACCCAGCCACAAAAGCAGCGTGTCTTCACTGGAGTGGTGACTAAGCTACATGATACATTTGGCTTTGTGGATGAAGATGTCTTCTTTCAGCTTAGGTAAGCTGTGAGCACTGGCCTGCAGAGGTACTCTGTGATACTCTCACTAAATCAAAGGTTTAGATGATGGCACGCTAATTCTGTGACTCCACTGATAGGGCCTGCAATAGTGTGTTGTTTTCATTCAACAGTGAAAGCCAGAGAGGTTAATACATGCTAGGTCTAAGGTACTTCACATGAATTTTTGAAATTTTTTAACACAAAACCCAAAGCTGGGAGACCCAGAGGTTATTAGCTTCTTGTAATAGGAAATTGCAGAATTTGTGGGTGATCAAAAGCATAAAATTTGCTGTCTGCATGTCTTAACTTGGTATTATTTGGGGAACTTTTGCCTTTGGGCCAAAGACAGGGAATTACTAAGTTCCTGTACTTACCCTGAACTGGAGTAGGTAGCACCAAAGCTGAATTTTGGGGATAGACGCTCTTCCTATAAGCTTTTTTTAATGAACTTTGCCTACTTTCTCCCATCTTTTAAAAAAGACTCTCACATACATTTTCTGTAATGTTTGCAGTGCTGTTAAAGGAAAGACACCTCAGGTGGGTGACAGAGTTTTGGTAGAAGCTACTTACAATCCTAATATGCCATTCAAATGGAATGCCCAAAGGATCCAGACCCTTCCGAACCAGGTATGTGGGGTTACCCAGTGTCACTGGCAGTGACTGACTCTGGTTTAAGCTCGCTCCCGACTCCCCTGTGTTTGCTGCCAGAACCAGAGCCAAGCACAGCCGCTGCTGAAGACGCCGCCGGCTGTCCTGCAGCCCATTGCTCAGCAGACTGCCTTCGGGGTCCAGGCGCAGCCACAGCCACAGTCCCTGTTGCAGGCACAGATCTCAGCAGCTTCCATCACACCTCTGCTTCAGACACAGCCTCAGCCCTTACTGCAGCAGCCACAGCAGAAAGGTGCTCCTTCAGTGCATACCTTTTTGGGGGATCCCTCTGATGCTTAGTGGGTGATGGTTGTTTTCTTGTTAATCAGAAGGTTGAAGTAATAGCTGAAATAATATGGAGGGGACTGTACTGAGTTTTCAGATTGAATATGTCTGCCTGCAGTAGCTCAGAAATCACCTGGTTAGTGAAATCCCCATGGACTCCTGTTCATGTTAAAATTTTGTAATCTGAAAGCAAATTCAATGTAATTTTTGTTCTTTCACAGGCAAGTTGGGGAATTGAAAGTATTAATAGCAGTGCAGTTCTTCAGCATCTTCTGCTGTGTTCTGCAAAATCAGGTTTTGCAGTTGTATTGTTAAAGCTGTTGCTTCTTTGCTTACTCGTTTCAGTTAGCCAGGTTGGCATTTGAGAGAGGAAACACTGCCAGATGTGGCAAATCTAAAACAAAGGTGGTGGAGTCTCTTGAACTTTGAGTGGCTGAAGAACCAGTAAATGGAATTGATAGGACTGCTCTTACCACAATAACAGCAAGGGTAGAAGAACCTAAGCAGAATTGTTTTGTGTAAATGCTTACTACAGTCTAATTAGTCCTAGTTGTTCATTGGTGTTTAGTAACATTTGCTCCACTTAAATCACTTGGTTAAATGTCTTGAGACAGACAAAGTATGTGCTGAAGGATTGATGTGGTGGTATAATACATTGATTTAGGAATGATTTTTCAGGATGCCAGTTGTTTTTACGTATGAATAGCCTCAAAATGAAGGTTTCAGTTTTCCTTCAGTTCAGTGAGTAGGGAGTATATCTGTCTTAATTTAAGTTTTCCAAAAGGCTTAGCTATTTACTAGGACAGATCCTACGTGCTTAGGTTATATTACTTCCATCCAAAGAAGATGCTTTTAAACCAATTTCATTTAACTACAGTGTCGGCTTGCATCCATGAAGAAAAGCTTAGGTCTCATGAGTTTCTTTGGGTGGGTGTTAATAATAAATAGATTTGACTGTAGAGTTAGTTTAGAAAATGTACACAAGAGAAACAGCTGTAAAGCAGCAGTGTTTGCCAAGTGTACATAGTTGCCCTCTATTCTGTGTTGATCCTGTACATTTTGTACGTGTTTCAGGTGGTTTATTACAGCCTCCAGTCCGTCTGGTTTCACAGCCTCAACCAGCTCGAAGACTAGACCCACCATCCAGATTTTCTGGGAGGAATGACCGAGGTGGAGACCCTATGCCAAACCGAAAAGATGACAGGAGGTATGTAGACCAGGCTATGATCCAAGCAGTCCATAAAGATCTGTCCTCACCCAAAGCTGAGCTGCTTGCTTCCAGAGGGAGTCAGCGAGACTCACAAGTTGTGTTACCCCTAGGAATTAGTGAAGAGTTCTTATCTACCTGAAATTAATGAGTTGTGTAATCAGTTTCGCTTGTAAAGAGACCATACTGAAACTTCTCCTCTTGTTTGAGTTGTCTCTGACAGGTCTGGCTTCTGTTGTGCTAGAAATCATGTTATGTTACCAGCCTGCAAAAATATTTGTGTTTTGTATGTGTTCTTTAAGTCGTGAAAGAGAACGAGAGAGACGTAGGTCCCGGGAAAGATCTCCCCAGAGAAAACGCTCCCGAGAGAGGTCGCCCAGACGAGAGAGGGAGAGGTCACCTCGGAGACCCCGACGTGTTGTTCCTCGTTACACGGTTCAGTTTTCCAAGTTTTCGTTGGACTGGTATGTTTATAGTGCCAGGTGTTTACCTACAGTTCACTTAATCATGGGCACAGCTCACCATGAGCCATGTCAGTCCACATGCATGTAATTGGGTGTTGAATGATGATCCTGACTTTAAAGAAAGATCAAATATGCAGTTGCTGAGAACCTTGTATGATAAACTTGTTTGAGGTTCTGTGTTACTTTAGAATGCTATTGCATATAAGCTTTATAACCTTGTTTAATAAATATTCCCTAACATGCAGTCACCTGAATTGGAAGAGTGTTTAATAGTTACCTGTTTTTAAACTTCATCCATGACATTCAAGTATAGTGTCCTTGAGATTTTATATACAGTATCAAATATACAGTGGTTGTATGCCAACTGATCTACCTCTTAATGATGTACTTTGTTAATAGTTCTTTTTTGCTGTATCTTTCAAGTAATGCTGTGTCTTTCAGCCGTAGCTGCGATATGATGGAGCTGAGGAGGCGTTACCAGAACTTGTATATCCCGAGCGATTTCTTTGATGCTCAGTTTACATGGGTGGATGCTTTTCCTATGTCTAGACCATTTCAGCTGGGAAACTACTGTAATTTCTATGTAATGCATAGAGAAGTAGATCCTATAGATAAGAACGCTGCTGTCCTTGATCCACCCGATGCTGATCATCTCTACAGTGCTAAGGTTTGTATGCTTTTTCACTAATATGACTATTCATTAGAAATTTTTATCTGTAGTGTGCAAAAGTGAGTATAACGGAACTGAAAATATTCTACAGCCATTTGAGCAAAATATAGCGTTTTAAGCTTTTCAGTAAAAAGCTAGTATGTAGAGCTTAAAGAATCATGACTGAAATTCAGTTTGGTTTTGTCTTACTAGAGCTGTGCTAAATCTTGTGTTTACTGAGGGCTCTTCCATTCTCTGCACCCAGTTGCAGGGATGTGACTGTAGGAAATAAAGCCAGCTCCTGCAAGATCTCTGATTTCTTAGGCAATTCATTTTGAATAGTTAATTGAGTCCTTTTTATTCCTTCAAGGATACTTTCTGTGCAGTGTGTGTTATTCTGTTTAGTGGTATTTTCTTTCCTTCTTTCCTATTCATCTCAATATTTATTGTTTTGTTTAAAGTAAATTGATGTCTATGTTTAACATGTAATACTTCTAACAGAGATTGCCCTAGAAATCTCAGATCAATTTTAATGACAGATTTCAAATGGAACAGGTTTTAGGAAAATGTTCTGATGAAGGGGTCTTATACATGATTACAGCCCTTGATGCAGCATATTTTGACATTCAGATAGAGATAGAAAGACTTAGCTTACTTGCCTTCTGTGTATAAAAACTGCAAAGCCTTGGCTCAGGTGTCAGACATACTGGTTTTTTCAGTCTATTTGTGCAGCGCGAAAGCTGCCTTTTAGGAGGTCGAGCTTCAAAACATAGTAACTGAGAAGGAGCATCCTGTTTTATCATACAACCTGTTTAGGGTATAGAGCAACCTTGTTAAGTTTGGGTATGTGTGTTTGTAAGTTGTGGTCATTGTTTGCCAGTTGTAGTGAGACATTCACAAGACTGCTCTGACTTGCACCACAGGTGATGTTGATGGCTAGTCCGAGCATGGAAGATCTCTACCACAAGTCATGTGCTCTGGCTGAAGATCCCCAAGAACTTCGTGATGGATTTCAGCATCCTGCTAGACTTGTAAAGGTAAATATGCTTCAATGCCAGACACTTTTGGCAATAAAGGTTGGTTATAGAGCTTTACTGGTTTTGACAATAAGAGAGGAGCTTGTAGACAGCTGAATGATGACTTCATTTTTCCTCTGAAGAGACCTAATTTGTATGACAATTCTTTTTCCACTTTATAGGAGCTTCACATTTACTGCTTTGTTCAACTTAGTGAAACTCAATTTGTTAGCTGTTTTTTACAAGCACTTACTTGGTTTGTAAGGGCTTAGCTGTGAAGAGAATACACATGAAGCAGCATTTAAGCAGCTGTGTGTTAAGTGAAATTTAACCATTAAACTGAACAAGATGTAAGTGCTGTGGGGTTTCAGGACAACAGACTTGTTTTCCAGTTAAGTTCTAACTTAGGGCAAACGGGAAGACTTTCATTTATAGGTATGACGCTCTTGTGGTCTCATCTTTTGTAGCTTTTCTTCATCATTGTTAAGCAGGCGCATCTACAAATGTGTATCAGAGTTAAGGCACCATTGAAGTGACTGTCTTTTGAGTTAGAAAGCTTTTAATGGCAAAGGAACAAACCTATACCAATAAACAAACCTGATGAAAAATCTTGAAAGCAAGAATGAGTGATGATGTTTAAACCTATTCCATTGCTGAAATAATCTGTGGAAAAAAAATAACTGAACTCTTTCTTGACTGATTCTCATTTTCAGATTTCAAAATAATGTGACGGTTTACTCACGGATTTCAGTGTGTGTGCTATGAAATATTCTTTGCGCTTTGGGAAAATGACTTTTTACCCCCAGCAGGGGAACATTCAGAAGACTCTTTTTGTCTAGTTTTTAGTGGGTATGAAAGGCAAAGATGAAGCTATGGCTATTGGAGGACACTGGTCCCCATCACTGGATGGACCTGATCCAGAAAAGGACCCTTCGGTGCTGATAAAGACGGCTATTCGTTGTTGCAAGGCTCTTACAGGGATTGACTTAAGTGTGTGCACGCAATGGTAAGTACTGCACTGCAAAGCCAAGTACACTGTAGAAGTAAATACTTGTCTGTTACTGGGACTTAAAAAAAAAAGGGAAAAAAAAAAAAAGACTGGAAAACTGGAAAACCCTTTTTTCTTTGTCAACTGCTCTTGGTAGTTCAGGTAAACTACTCAAAGGATGTTCTGTTTGGTAATAAGCTTGATTGGTGCCAACTGTGCTGAATACTGCATTAAGAACTAATTAAAAATTCTGGATTTATTTTGACATGTTATACTGTAATTTTTTTAATGAACGTGCATTGAAAATATTTTTCATTTTGTGCATAGCTGGAGAGGATCGTCAAGAGAACTTCATTTCATTGTTCTTTTGTTATAAATAAATAGCCGTTTGTTATACAGCCATATTTTCTCTTGATGGGTTTCTGTCCTGTATTAACACTCACTTTAGTTGTACTAATACCAGGAAAGCCTATTGTATGCTAAATTTGAAGTGCTTTATTTGCACATGAAACCTATGTGGGCTAAGCAACAAGTTGTATAAAAAGCATTTTGTTGGCTTTCCTCCTTTTCAGTTGCAATACCTTATTACAAGTGTGCCAAAAGAGAAAATATGGCTTCCATAATTTTTTTCTTTAGATAAACCTCAAGGTCTTGCAGCAAAATTTCTTTACTTGATGTGCTACAAGTGATCTAGGCTCTTTAAAATGTATTGTAGAATTTTTTTTCCAACATGCTTCTTCCCTTGCGACAGGTACCGTTTTGCAGAGATTCGCTACCATCGCCCTGAGGAGACCCACAAGGGGCGTACAGTTCCAGCTCATGTGGAGACAGTGGTTTTATTTTTCCCGGATGTTTGGCATTGCCTTCCCACCCGCTCAGAGTGGGAAACCCTCTCCCGAGGATACAAGCAGCAGCTGGTCGAGAAGCTTCAGGGTGAACGCAAGGAGGCTGATGGAGAACAGGCACTGAACGCTAATCCCTTTTTCTATTTCTGCTTCTCACAGGCACAGGAACACAGGCACAAAATGCACATACCACATACTACACAACATACATACATAGGAGGAACATAACTGGTAACAATGACTGGTAAACCAGCTTTCAGCAGTGTAGTGAATGTTGCTTTTTATTTTTATTTCAGCTAGTTCACTAACTCTAAATGTGTATGCTGATATCACAAATGGAATTAAATTGTGCTTACGATGCGCAGAAAATTTTTTTATCGTAGATGTAGTTGCTGGAATCTGGGACCAGTTGTTGAGTGAGATTCAGTTTATGAATAGCTGTCTTTAAACATTTTGCCATTTTCTGAAATTTCTAAATTCTCTCTTGTGGCCAGTTCTAATTGTGATATTTGAAATTGAACAAACACTAGTCTGAAACATCTGAATTTCAGGCCATGTGGCTGATCAACATCTTGGAATAAGGGAAGGTCTGACTGAACAAAGAGTAATTTGGGGGATTTAAAATCTGGGGGAAGATCACCCACTGTGTGGTTACTTGGAGACCAGCAGTGTCTGTGTAACCCCAATATCCTTTGTGGTGTTGCTTATCACCGTTTTGTGTTCCACAGATCTGGCTTGTATTGGCTGAGTGGCACTGTGATCATTTATAAAGTGGTAGAATGTGTGTGTGAACTTGTCTAAATAATAACTTTAGGAGAAGACTATCTGAAACAGTTGTGACCTTGCACAGATCAGCAACAAAATTTAAGAAATAACTGAAATGCTTTCAAGCTTTCTGAATAATAATTTCTAAATTTTATTTGTCAGGATGAAGAGGAAAAGGATGATGGGGAAGCTAAAGAGATCTCTACGCCCACACACTGGTCTAAACTGGATCCAAAAACAATGAAGGTAATAAACACTTTTAAAAATTTGATTCCGTTGTACATTTTCACCCATAAGACATGACCTGAAATACAGCTGTATGTTCCCTTAACTGAGCAAAAAAACTTTAGTAGTGTTTTGCTGAATTTATAGGTACTAGATGTGATATCACAGTATGCAGGAATGACTCCTTATTGTAGTGAGTACAGCTAATTGAATCTATTCTGAACTTTTGAACTTTGTAGAATTAAAGGATAATAATGTATGATACATTAACTGGAAAACGAGAGTTCTGCTGTAATCAGCCAGATTACTAATTACATTTAAAAAGTGGGGTCTAAAATACTTAAATCATACATTTTTGTACAATTACTGCCTTTTTAAACTATGTCAGGAGACATAATAAAAAGTTTCCTCAAAAGGAATAATAGTAATAAACTATTTTAATTTAATAAAATTCTTTCCCTGTATCTGTGAAAAGTTCCTCAGAAGTTTATTGTGGAAAACATCACTTTAAATGTAGTAAGTTTTTTGTATCAGTAACTATTAGTGTTTTTCAGCACATGTTTAAAAGAATACCGTTGACTTTTCAGTACTCTTAGTTTTTACCTCGCTTTCTCTACTAATCACATCTTTTGTGATGTCACTGCTTGATACCACTTACAGAGCTTTTATTTACCAGGTAAATGACCTTCGCAAAGAATTAGAAAGTCGAACCCTTAGCTCTAAGGGACTGAAATCTCAGCTGATAGCTCGACTGACAAAGCAGCTGAAAGTAGAGGAACAAAAAGAAGAGCAAAAGGAGCTAGAGAAGTCTGAGAAAGAAGAGGAAGAGGAGGAGGATAGGAAATCTGAAGATGATAAAGAGGTTAGGATTTGGACATACTTGGTTTAAGTGCTATGTATACATAAAATATATGAAACATTTGTATAAATATGTATAAGCATAAAAAGTGAGGCATGTGCCTAGTTGTGCTGGGATCTTGTTCTCAGGTGACTGTACTGGGAACTCTTGCTGTAACTTGAGCTGCTGAATTGGAAAGAAATCTTGGCCAGTTTGAATTTCTTTATATCAGCCAAATCAGCTGAAATGTGCAACTGTGCTAAGGATGTCTGAATTAGTGTTTGACCTTAAATGTAAGGAAACATAAATCCCAGACTCCTGAGAAAAACCATGCTCAAGACAAGTGAACATAATTTAACAAGATCTTAACTCATTAAATCTACATGAAAAGCAGTTGCTTAGTTGTGTTGGCCTCTGTGTCTCACAGTCCAGCTTCTTCATGTGGCAGATGGTGTGCTTGGGTTTTTCCCTTATTACGAAGCTTTAATTTTTGCTTTTGCATACTTGCTCTATATTGGAGTTTGTCAGTTTTGCAGTTTATAGTTGTAGTGCTTAGTCTGGTTTGCTGTTGCACAAGGATAAACAAGATCTGTGCAGTAAGGCCAAAGCTCAACTGCAGAAAAGGGGCAGAAATGTCTGGCTTGTGCTTTAGTTGCTTTTAAAGTTGCCTTTTTGTGTGTTACCTGCTAACCTGTATGGGGTGACTGGAAGTTTAGGTATCTCTCTAAACCTTGTTGATGGAGGAAAGGCCATGTGTGTGCTAATTCTGTCAGCTGCTTCTGCCTTCTCCCAGAGCTTGGATGGGGTTCAGCTAGCTTGGGTTTCTTACCACAGCTTTCTTTAGGATTGGAGGGGAGCTTTGATTGTGCTGGCTTTTTTATGAAGCACAAGCTCTGCCATGACTTTTTTTGTAGTCAGGAGACTTCCGTATTTCTCTCTTGGCAGTCAGTAAGCTGGTGGCATTTTACCTTTTGTAACCTTTTGTTTCATTTGCAATCTATAGAGATTGCATTTCCCATAATCAAGAGTTAAGTAAATTGTCATCTGGTACTTGTTAAAGCTGTGTTGGTTATCTTTGGAGAGATGATATATGAAGCCTTTTTATTCCTTTGTAAGGAATAAACAGCTTGCTGCACTGTACAGCTGTGCATTGCTTTCAGCAGCTTAGGCTTTCCTTTGCTTTCCTCAGGGCAGTGAGTCCTAGAGACTAAGGTAGAGGCTGAAACTTCAGCTTTTGATTATGCTCCATGTTGGGTTTTTGCCCCTTTTTAGGAAGAGGAAAGAAAACGCCAAGAGGAACTGGAACGTCAGCGGCGGGAGAGACGCTATATCCTGCCAGATGAACCAGCCATCATCGTGCACCCAAACTGGGCAGCAAAGAGTGGCAAGTTTGACTGCAGCATCATGTCTCTAAGTGTTCTTCTGGATTATAGATTAGAAGATAATAAAGAACATTCCTTTGAGGTAACTCAGCTGTGCTACTTACAGTTAGCCATTCTTGATTCTTCTAAATTTTTGTGTGAAAATTTTTTAATTGCCAAGTCTTTGATACATGGTACAATAGCAGTGTAGTCACTGCATGGTATCCAGAGGAATACACAGGTTTTCAGATATGGAATGGAGTTTGTAAAGTTGCTTAAGGTTTCCATATTCAAAGCAGATAATAAGAAATCTGACTCTCCATAAAATTCTGATATGGTGTAAGTTGCTAAGATGGCACTCACAGCTATTTTATCATAATTATATACATTTTTAATACATGGTTTAAAACTTTCTGTTAATTCTCTTTTCTTTCTTCTTTATGTGCAGGTGTCATTGTTTGCAGAACTCTTCAATGAAATGCTTCAGAGAGATTTTGGTGTCAGAATTTACAAAGCACTGATTTCTCTCCCAGAGAGAGAAGACAAGAAGGACAAAAAAAGCAAAAAAGATGAGAGAAAAGAAAAAAAAGAAGAAAAAGATGATGAAACGGATGACCCAAAACCTAAGAGAAGAAAATCTGGAGATGATAAAGATAAAAAAGAAGAGAGAGATGAAAAGAAGGTCTGCAGTTAGCCCATATGCAGTTCTACCCTGTCTGGATCAATATTAAAGTGTTTCTATTTCAGTTTTACGTTATTGCATTCAAAAACTCAGCTCTTGTAATGTTAGTTAACTGATTTGAGCTTTTGATCTATTTAAATATGCTTCAATTATATTCAGTAATTTAAAAATTTTACAGGTGTATTGGGAGTATTTTAACATTTAGCTGTATCACAGATTTGTATCTGTATCTTGAGTGACTACGCATAAATGTAGGCAAATTTTGTCTGGTAGTAAGGTTTTTGCTTTGCTGGTTTTTGATTCTGACTAGATAAATATTTAGGAAATTTTGTTACAGAGGGAAGATAAAAGGAAAGAAGATTCTAAAGATGAAGAAGAAACTGAAGATGACAATAATCAAGAAGAATACGACCCAATGGAGGCAGAAGATGCTGAAGATGAAGATGAAGGTATCTTGAACTATGAATTTTGTGACCTTTCATTTTTTTTTTTTTATCATCACTGATTATGTTCTTTCAAGCTGGAGAACACACTGGAACTAGGCAATTTAAATTATTAGACTAATTTTATATTAGTAATTCTGACCAGTTCTACGTAAAATGTAAGTACCTTTATGTTAGGCATTGTATGAACATAGTTAATATAAACTAGCTGTGGTGCTCTAAGTAAGGCATGCATATAGAAGTGGTTTTATTTTTTTCAGAATGCAGACCACTCGCAACTCCCATTGAAGTCAGTAGGAGATGTGAGTATTCAGCACCTCTGAAAAACCAAGCCACTTTTACGTGCCTAACTTCCTACTCCTGAGTTCTGGAATGTCATCCTGGTTTGGCTAGGACAGAATGTAGAGTGGGTGCTCTTTATCCGATGTTACAAGAAGTTGGTTTTTGTTTGGGTGGAGCCAGGTTAGCCTGAAGAAATAGGGAAAGGGTCTGGAGGACTTTCCAGGCAGTGGCAGCGACTCTTTCCCTCCTCAGAGACTCAGAAAGGTGCAAGACAGCGTGTGTCGTTTTTGAACTGTACTTTGGGGTAGTTGCCTTTCTTTGGAGAGGTTTTGCTAGAGAGACAGGTTTGAACTGTGTGGATATTGCAGTCCCAGCATTTTTAGTTGTATTTTTGGCAGAGTACTGCACCAGCTTTAAAAAGCTGGTGTTAATCTGTGGTTTCCAGAACAACTCCTATTTGCTTATGATTTGTGAGAGTGGCCTGGGCTTGTTTGTTCCATACAAGTGCTGCTGCTTCCCATAATCTGTCCTTGTGCCATTCCCAGTCAGGAGTTGCTGAGAAAACCCAAGAAGCCATGGAGGTGCAGGAGAAAGTGATTTGTTCTCAGAAAAGGGTTGGTAAAATTAGCCAAGTGTTGTAATGCATAGTTTTTTCCAAAGTTGTCCTCACAAGGAAGGTGAGCTTAAAGCTGAACTTGGCACATGATTCTCTGACCCAAGACTTGCACGTAAGGTACAGAGCTGCATGCCATAATCCATCCCAGCAGTTGTCATATCCCTTCCTCTCTTTTAATCTAGTTTTACTGTACTGTCTACCTTTAGACAAAAAACCTGCCATTTGTAATTCACATCTAATAAGTGATGTGATCTGTAACTTGGAGAATCTAAGTCATAGGAAGAGTAATCTCTCACTCAACATGAGTATAAACACATGATTTTAGTTATATAGTTTATATGGTTTTTATTATATGAAATATTTGAGAGTAAATAATACAGAATCTGAATAGGAATAACCATAGCTGAGTGCAGACTCTGCCAAGCCTCATTAGGGAGAATTGTGATTTCCTGCATACCTCTTAAATAGATGGAGACATTGGCAGAACGCATTTTTGCCTAGTTAGCATTTGTTTCAGCTCTTCTGTCCTGTGTATGAAACAAACACAGGGAAAAAAATTACAAATGGCTTACGTTAAAATAAGACTAGAGAAAAAAATAACAGGGCCCACTACTACACATTTTTTATTATTTTTCAGGGAAGTATATTGCAGATGTTTGGGGGTTTCTGTGGACTTTTCCAGTGGCCACATGTATTCTGGTAATGGTTATATAATTGTTTGCTGTGGGTATGTTGAATTTTCTTTCTGTTTTGCAGACCGGGATGAAGAGGAAATGAACAAACGGGAGGACAGAAGAGAGGGAAATAAGCATTGCAAAGAGAGGGCATCTAAAGATAAAGTAATTAACACCTTTCTTAACAATTGCATAGACCTTGTTAGAGGTGTCCTAATTACAGCTTAGCTTTATTTTTATTATAAGACCTGTTTTTCACTTTGCAAACAGCTGTTAAATAAATTATTGAGGGCAGAAGGAGGGTTTCCTATTTTATAATTAGATTAATTCTATGACCATTTTTTACATATTAGCATGAACATAAGGAAATTGTGTCTACCAGCTGTTACTATCCATTGTGCTAAATTTCTTCTAAGTATTGAAAGATTACTTGTCTTATATAGCTTAAATTAGTCTCAAATAATGTGGTCTAAGTAGGTAAATGCTAGTAATATTAATTACTTGACTGAAAGTAACGATAAAATGAACTGAGAAAAAACTTCTGTTAAGTGAGAACTTGGTGTATTTTTGGAATGATATTTTAACTCCCTAATGATCCCTTAATCAATTTTCTGTAGGAGAAAGACAAGACCCAGATGGTAACTGTTAACAGGGATCTCCTCATGGCTTTTGTTTATTTTGATCAAAGTCATTGTGGATATCTTCTGGAGAAGGACATGGAGGAGATCTTGTACACTCTTGGACTACACCTGTCACGTGCTCAGGTTTTGTATAGTACTAAAAAACACTTTCAAAATACTACAGGAATATTTTAAGTGGGAGAAACATAATTTATCTTCTAAAGGCTTTGCTTACGTATCTGATCACTTATTTTTATGCAGCCACTTCGTATTTACAATGAAATACTAGTTTAATCTTGTGTAAATTGTCTTGGAGGGAAAAAGCTGAAGTTTGCAGCTTATAATATGCCCATACTGTATATGTAGCTTCTGTCTCAAAATTGTATTTATTCTTTTCCTAGTTTGTTTGCATTTTAAGCATGTTAAAGTTCAAAAAGCTATGCAATTTCTTTTAAGTTTTCCAAGTTAAACCATTCTTGTTTAGGTAACAGGATGTCTGGGTGTTAACATTATTTCTTCCCATGGCTGTGTCATAGGTCAAGAAGCTGCTGAATAAAGTAGTGCTTCGAGAATCTTGCTTTTACAGAAGACTAACAGATACTTCTAAAGATGAAGAAAACCAAGAAGAGTCTGAAGAGCTACAGGAAGATATGTTAGGTGGTGTATATATTTTTGGGTTTGCCTCAAACTTTCAGAGTTGTTTCTATGTGAATGGTAATGACAGTTCTGAGGTATTTGATTTCTGGCAGAAACTAATTGAGCCAGCTTGGAAAAGTAAATCCTTGGCAATTCAAAATTAACAGGGTTTTTTGTGCTTCCAACACATAATGTTGCAACTCTAGGAGAAATGTTAATATGGAACAGGAAAGAGGACAGAGGTTAACGTTCAATATTGATGACCATCGTTTCTCATTATATTAGTTTTGAAGTCAGGAGGATCAGAGTGTAGGTAGTAGAATAGAGCTGAGTTTTGAAGACTAATTATTGCAGGAAAGAAGCATAGAACGATGTCCTGAAAGAGGATGCTTCTTTTTGGCAGGGGGGAGAATTGGGGTCAGGGGAAGGATGGAAATGTGAGGGATAGACCAGCAAACTTGAATCTGTATTGGTTCTTCTAAGAAGTTTTTGAGGTTGGTCACTAGAGAACGACTTTATGATGATTTCCTGATGCTGCTGAATGCAATGCAGGGAACCGCTTGCTGCTGCCATCGCCCACTGTAAAGCAGGAGTCCAAAGCTGTCGAGGAGAACGTTGGGCTCATTGTGTACAACGGAGCCATGGTGGATGTTGGGAGCCTTCTACAGAAGCTGGAGAAGAGTGAAAGGGTGCGGGCAGAGATAGAACAAAAGCTCCAGCTACTAGAAGAAAAAACAGGTGGGATGTTACTTTGAAGGCAGTGCTTAGAGGGTGCAAGACTTTTTAAGTAGATAAAATCAATTTGGGTGATATTTGCGATGTAAATTTTACTCAAGTTGAATGCAAGATTTCCAATGTAATCAGAACTAAATACTATCAAATGGTAATTCAATGCAGTTTTTAATGTTCTTTAAAAATTACTATTATGGTGTTGCATGTAAATAGAATAATTAGATGCAAAGTACACAGCATTGGAAGCAACTTGATGTTTTCATTTCTTCCCTTCCTAAGACGAGGATGAGAAAACCATACTACAACTGGAGAATTCTAACAAAAGTCTATCTGCGGAGCTAAAAGAAGTTAAAAAGGACCTTGGCCAACTGCAAGAAAATTTGAAGACCTCGGATGATAAAAAATTGCAATTTGAGAGTCAGCTGAATAAGACAATCAAAAATTTAGCTACTGTTATGGATGAAATACAGAGTGTTCTTAAGCAGGTTGGAATTGTTTAATTACATTTTTTTATTTATTGTAGGCAAACTTCTGTAGACTAAATTATTGGAACAAACACTTCAATCTAAAAACAATTTTGAGATGAATTCAGGGCAGCAGTATCTTAACGTATATAGAGAAGAAGCTTAATGTTTGATTGATTATTTAAAGATAGCAAATTAAATGGTTTTTTCTTAACTTACAGCATATGTTCCTGACTTGAGTATTTTTAGAAAGGTATAAATATTAATGTAGATCTCAAACTGTCTGAATGTTTTCCTGTCCTGATCTTGTCCATATCCAGCAGTCCAAATCTGCTCCTCTGTTTGACTGGTAAAGAGTACTTTTTCAAGGCAGAACTCAAATACTTCAGTATGTGGGAGTATCTCAGTAAAATGAGTTTTAAGCAAACCACATAAGCTCCAGAGCATTTCTACCCCTCAGTTTTTCAGGAAGATACTGGAATTGCTTATAACTAAACTGAGTAGGATACCAGTTCACATAGTAATTAAAGGTGACAACAAACAGTGTCTGTCTCATGCTGCTTTACAGTTCATGTGAGAAGTACAACTTTGACAATTCCTCTCATCCTCTCCCTTTTTCCTTTTAAAGGACATTGTGAAAAACGAAGATAAAGATCAGAAATCCAAAGAAAATGGAGCAAACGTATGATAAACTGCTGCTGTTTAGAAGAATGGTGTTACATAATGTAATATAAATCATGATACCAGAATGTATGGGAAGTGATGCATGTTTGATTTTAGTAGTATAAATATCCTAGTTCCAAAAGATGTATAAAGTTTTATGAATATGAGTGTCTCCTCCTGAAGATTGCTTGTAATTCATAGCATTCAATTTGAGACACTCCTTGAGTGAAAATAATTTTGCATTGCAAAAAGTTTTAGGATGAACTTTGTTATAGTTTTAACCCTAATAAAGTTCATCAAGGTAATGAACAGTAGCAAGTATTTAATTACCAAATGTTTTTCATTGAAGTCTAGTGAAATCAAAATTTTCATTATTTATAGACTTGCCATTTTTAGGTTTTTGTCTTTATTTCAGTCTACTTAGTCTTTTTAAATTCAAATATAAATCACAAAATAGCATGCTGCTTAATTTTACAAGTAAAGGTTTTTTTTTAAAAAAGCTTCTTGGAATTTTTTTGTTTTCACTTGTCACAACTTTTTTTCCCTTCCAAATATAACTTTCTTCCCCAAAGCTGCTTGTATTAAAGCCTCGTATTATACAGTAGTTCAGATGAGTTAAGAAAGCAATAGAAACCTACCAAAATACTGGTAGGGTTGTGAGATTTATATGAAAATACATGGGCCTGTTTTAAATGTGTGTCATTTGTGTTCATTAAATTGTTCTTATCTTTGGATTAATATATACACTCCTTTTTAATAACAAATGCAGTGTATTAAGATGTATGGTTGAATACCAGGCCAGTAGATGTCAGAATAATCCCTTATATGGAGAAAAAGCTGCGAGTGTAAACTGCCTTGGATTAAATTTGGACTTACAAAGTGTGTAATTACTGCTAAGACTTCAGTCCACTGAAAAAATGGATCCACAAGTATCTATACTGCAAATTGTAATTAAAAAGGAGCAGGACACAACTTGGTTTGTGGGTAAGATGGCCTTTCTTTGTGTTCACAAATCACTAGAGATCAAAACTCCCAAGTTAATGTGACATCCTTGTCAAAGGCAACTTACTCAAAGAATGTGAAATATCAACAGTTGTATTTTGGTACAACTTTCAAGAAAATTAAGGGGTTTGATAGTTGGGACAGAAGTGTTTTCTTACAGAAATGGTTAATTTTAGCAGATGTTTTGTTTTTTAGCCTAGATGTCCTAGGTAACTAAATACCTGTTAGGAAAGTCCAAGTGCCATAATATGTATGAATAACCTACATGGAAACTCATGTAGCTTTAATGAGATACACATTAAAATGCCTGAATTTATGTTCAAAATAGTCTAAGCTGGTGCTTTTATCACTTACCTTTCTTGGCTCTTTTGGAGCTAAACAAGTGAAATATCTTTCATTAAAGTAACGTGCATAAGCTTCTCCCTCGTTCATCTCCGTTGAGTCATTGTATAATACCTGAACTGTTCACAGTCAAGTAGGAAATACTATAAAAACACTAATTGTATATAAGTACACAGAAAATACATGTTTTAAAAACTGGGAGATAACATCTCAGAATGATTGAATGAGGATGGTGATAAATTTATCTTATGAAAAGCATTATCTGTGGTGTACAGATGGTGTTAAATTCTTTTGTAATCAAATTATATTTTTCACCTTTATCTTTGTACAGATTGTTGACAGCATGTTTAATTTTTGACGTTGAGCACCATTTATTTAAATGGATTTGAAAAAATTGCATCTGAAATACTTTGTTCCTGAATTTCAGCAGTACATGTGAACATACAAGAAAATGAGTCTAGAATTCAAGATAACGACATTTTAGGCACACTGAAATGTCTGAAATATTTTGCTGGGGTATTTTTACCTTAAACTGCTGAGCTGAAAGCAGTTGTTAAAACAAGCAGGTCTCATCTCATTCTTCAGTGAGGGGCCCTGTGAGACGGTTGCTGGAGTGATACAGATTTTTACAGTATTTAAGGAAAAAAGCATTTGTTAGAATGACTGTAATCTTTCTCTATATTGCTTTGATGTAATAGTGTTTCAGATACTATGTACAGTCTGCGTTTATGTTGGAAAGGAAATTAAATGGGTAAATAATAAAGGAAAAAAAAAAAACAAAAACAAGGAAAAGTTTTACAACCTATACAGAGCTTGATCAGTCTCCTGAAGCACAAAAATCTGAGGAAGAACAGGCACCTCTTACAGGCTGTGTGACTTGCTGGACCAAACACCACAAGGTTCTGTATATGACCCACATTGATGCTGTGTATGAGCTAAAGCTTCTTAGTAATATTCCCGGAAATGTTGCTAATTCTTAGGAAAATTGAATAGCATATCAGTAATGGAGGTTTGGAGAAGCAATCTTTTGTCAGTTTCGATTTATGAAAAAAGTTTTTGTATTTTATGTCCACATTTCCCACCTCATGGTCTTTGCACTTCTGAGTCATTCATTATGTCCCAGTTACTGGCAAAAAGCTTCTAAAAGTGAACTTGAGCTGGGTTGTATTCGGCCTTGGCATCCCATTTGTTTGGACTTCTTAAATCATCACAGATGATCTGTAGAAGGTAGTAGATCTTGGACTGCCTTGTTCTGTAGTGAAAGCCCTGCTAGAGCAGGCCCATAAATGGAATCTGATCTCTAGTTATAGATTTATTTCCCTCCCTTTTGCTATTTTGTCTGATGAGGGCAGATTAATGAGTGTAAACCATTACAAAACTGTATTTGGCCCTGTGGATGTCTGTGAATGAGGTTGGGAAGAAAGATGCAAGTGATACACGTGCATGCAAACTGACCTAGAATAACACAGGCTCTCTTGAGGCCCCTTTGCTTTAGCTCGGGCAGTGAAAAGGCACAAGTCTGTAGTTTCATTGCTACATAGAAACAGTGGCAAGTAAACCAATGGTGAGTTTTTGCCAGCTTTCTCTAGTATTGAGGATTGCATGCAGGAAATGGAGCTGCTGCCAGCACTGCTGCATGTTGTGGCACAGGGTTTTCTTGACTTGCCCAGTGCTTGATGCCTGTGCCCATAGTGCCCGGGCACTGCTGCAGAAAGACTCCTGGATTGCAGAATGATTTCCCGGTTGTTGGTTTGTCCAGTGTCCTCTGGCTCAGTCTGGAATGCCTTGAGTGTACAGTGGAGAAATTGGAATTCTCTCTCTGGTGTCTGGGGGTTTCCACAGATTCAGCTTTTACAGTTGAGTTCTTTCAGTATCTAACATTATAAAGCCTAGTCCTTTCATATAACTTCTTTTTCAATGTTTAACTGCTTTGAGAGAGGGGAATGGCTTCCAGTCCATCTTTCTGCTGAGTAATGTGCTATGTGAATATCTGGATTTATGTAACACAGTTAACTCTCACTGGTAATTTTGTCAGGAATGTGCACAAAATGTGTTTTTTTCTCTTGCTTTTCTGTACTGTTTGTGTACCCAGGTCAGGTTCTTACCTTGAATGCATTTGTTCGGTTTATATTTAAAAATATAAAAGATAAAATAGTTCATTTTGAGTGACTGAGTCTTACAGCCAGCAATAGATTGCAAAATGTGTAGGTAGCACAGTCACTACACTTACACTGGTATCTTCCAGAAAGCAGAAGTGGGTCAAGTAGAAATTCAGCTGGGACTTGCATATTGCCATGGAGTGTGACAATAAAAATGCCAAAAATAACGGATACCTTGACTCAGTTATCGAAACTGCCAGTGTTTTCCCAACAAGCTTTTATGTTTCTGCATACCAGGTTTCATTGATGTATTGCACAAAAGTTGTTGTAGTAAAAAGCTCTAATAACAAAATGCATTGCTTTCAAGTAAAACCTATTTCCCTTATTTATTCATCCACTATATAATCTGCAGCATCACAATAGAGAGTTTGGAATACACCAAATCTCCCCTGACATTGTGTGTTTGGTAGTGTTGTAATTGTTTCATACTGTTGCAGTATCTTAGTATCTGAACTTGTCTTGAAAGTGTGATGCTGCTTTTGATTTTTTGTATCCTCCTGGTTTTAAATTATCTCTAACAAGTGAATTCTAACTGGTTTGAGGATTTGGATCAGGTGCCCCACAGGAGGTGTAAGAACCAGTACTTTGGAGGTGTGATTCAATAATGCTGTAAGGTGTTGTATCTAGTCAAATATTAGTTCAGCTCTCTTTATTCTTCTCTTCAAAAGGACAGCAGAATAATGCTGCCGTGTAGATTTGTTTGTTGCATGCTGCAGTTTGATATTTATGTGTAGAAATTACCTGAGCTGGATTCCAGCCAAGGTGACAGATTCCCAATGCCAGGTGTTCTGATGGGAAATTGATTGCCAGGTTATTTTCCCCTCAGCCTACTGAGAGACACTAGTGAAGGGATGCTGTTGACTGAGTCACTGTTCACGTTTCATCACAAACAGCTGGGTAGAGGGGGAGAGTGGGAGGAGGAAAAACCACAAAGAATCCCGGCCTGAAGTCTCCCTGCTCTGCTTTCCAGCAGGTATTTTTCAAGTACTAATTTGCTTTATGATTTTCCTTGCAACTTTTCTAGTGGTTTACAGGATTTGTTTGAGTGTCAGATGGGGTTTTTTCCCTGTACTGCTTAAATATTCTTGGTTTTCCTGACAGAGGGTCATTCAGTTACATTCCTGTTTTGTTGTGCAAGGGGCAGAGACAGCTGGAGAATAGCAGCCTTCATTTTTGGTCCCTTTTTTAGCAGGGCTGGATGGTAACCAGCAGATCAGCATCTAAAAAAGCAGAAATTGCTGACATGTGTTGTAGAAATGAACAGCTGGAGATAGAAGTACCTTGCAATGCTGGTCTCAAAAACACAATTGTCTCACAGAGCAACCTCCTTTGCTGTGACAGTCCATTGCTTGTGTGCAGAGAACAAGTTTAAGGAGGGTAGGTGACTTTAAGTATCATGTACACGCTGGGTAGATGGGTTACACTTTCAGCTTGGCTCTTACAAGAAATGGAAATTTTGAAAGTTCTCTTAGGCATCTGGAAAGACTCCTGTCTGTTTCACAAGAGATAGTCTACATCTCCAGTTAAAGATTTTCCTTTTCAGCTTGTCTCCCCATGCCTTGTTTTATCAAAGTACTATTCAGGTGAGGTAAATACTTCATTAAATACATAATATTAAATGTAACTATTAGAACATTCATGTTACAAGTTGTAAAATCCCGGGGAAGAGTTTCCAAAAGCAACTTCAGGGTTTTGGTAAACTGAGAAAATATTGTACTCATCAAGCATCTCCTCTGGTATAAGAAAGCCATATATAATGTGACTAAACAGCTGAAAATATGGATTAGCTGCTTACCAGTATTGAACCTGATTTTTCTGCCTTAGTGTTCTTCCTGAAATCAAGCTAATAACTACTTCTATTTTTTTATTTGAGGGGAGGGATGATGTTTTCATTATAACAAGGAGAGAGAAAAAAGATGACCATTAGTATGGGATATGTATGGGTGGAAGCACATGTATAAATTCTCAGACCATCCATAGGATCCAGTAATATGCTTGTAAGGAATGAGCAGTCGGCATTTTCAGTCTTGTGATTTGGGCATGTAGTGATGGACAGCACAAAAGGGGACTTGTGGGGATCATATAATGTACAGTATTGGTGATCCATGGACAAAAGCAGAATTTGTTTAGTGTGGCTTTTGGGTAGCAGTGGCTCAGAATAGGTAGGATTGATAAGAGATGGCTGTACAAATGATGTTCCGAGCAGTGAATTAATTTTGTTACCTACTTCATGCTTAAAAGGAAAATTAATCCACTTCAGGTCTTATTTTCAGTGAAGACAGTTAAAAAATGATTATTCTAATGCAACATGCAATTTAAGAACCTACAAAAATTACCTAAATAGCACACCGAATTGGACACCAGATCCCTCTGTGAGCACCGGGTTCTAAAGCAAGCTGTGCCCTTACCGTGTCTGTCAAGGATTTTGCACAGTGAATGAGAGGAGGCAGAGTTCCAGAGCTCTGCAGAACAGGAGCGACCTGTGCAAGTGCCTGTAACCAGCGCGCAGGGCATGGCTAGAGCGTGGTCTGTGCGTCTGCACTGGTGCTTCCTTTGCCTGCTCTGCCAGCCCTCGCTTCGTGGAAGTGTAACCTGAGACAGGGCAAGAGCCCTGATCCTGGGGGGAAAGGGGGAGGGAGGGAATCTTTTGTCTCTGAAATCTTAGTGCAAAGTAGAGGCAGGTTCCTCAAGCCCAGAGTGGGATTTTCGGGAAGGAGAGTGCCCCGCCCTGGAGCTACGAGCAGCCGGGACAGGAGGGGAGAGCTGGAGCAAAACTTGACCACAGTGGCAGAGGCCCAGAGCCAGTGCTGGGGCCCTCCGGTGCCACTGAAGGAATTGCTTTCATCTTCACTCTTTCCTACTTGTGTTGCTGCCTGCCTGAGTGATCCCGATGGTGAGATCCTCTCTCTTGCAGAGCTGCCATCAGAGTCTTCATCAGCTGGAAGTACCAAACCACTTTCTCAGGGCAGATTAAGTCCTGTCTGTGGCATTTTGTGACGGGCCATGTAAATTCTGGCAGGCAAAAATCCTGCTGCCAGGCTGGCGGAAAAGTGGCGAGCAAGCAGAGCACCACCAGCACAGCTTTCTCCAAAGGCACAGCCTCCCCATCAGTCGGACACTGAGGCAAACCGGGTTCGCTGATAGCCTGGTTTGCAGCCAAGCCTGCGGTGACCTGGTGAGTCCACTGCAGGGTAGACTGGGCACTCGGTATTTAGGAAAATGTGGTAGGAAGCAGGTGTGCCGGTTGGTTCCGGTGTTTTGTTGCAGGTAATGTTTCCTGGAAGAAGTGGATATAATGTGTCTGGAGCCTGACAGTGAAATGAACTGGAAGGTGCATTCACAACCAGTGGAAGGCTAAATCAGTTTCATTCTTCATGGACATTTGAAGAAAAGGATCATGCATTGGAAAAAACGCTGGGGCTGGATGTTATGGATTGAGTAAGCACAAAGATTCCTCTGAGAAAGCGCTACAGAACGTGCTGCTGCTGGAGAAGGTAAAGGTGGAGGGCACAAAGCACCGTGGGTGGGTGACGGCTGCCCGCCGGGGAAGGCACTGTGCTACCTAATGCGGATGTGATCGTCTAAAGTCAGCAGCTGCTTTTAGTCTTAGTTCCTCTGGAAATGTTCACCAAAAAAAATAAAAAAAAAAAAGGCAAGCAAACAGCTAGCTCTACAAAGTGATCTTTTAAACCTTTTCTAAAAATTTATAAAAGTGGACATGAACGATCTAAGTAGAAATCGGGCTCAGATACATTCAAGTTGCTACCCTAAATATCTAATTATTCACATTAATTTTAACTACATCATACTGGTGAATATTTATCCATCATTTTCATTTGCTACCTGCAATTAGTACATATGCAATTGACTGTTCTAGTGATCTCTGCAGTCTATCGAGCCAGGCTGCAATGAAGGCCTTAGTCCACACAGAAAGTACAGCTGGGGATTATCGAGTGTTCTTAATGCATGTTTGCCATGAAAAGTCCTCTGAAATGTGATTGCAGAATACACCCACCAGCATCATAATGGTGGGTCAGATTAAATGACTGCTCCTGGTACTGACTGCTGCCTCACAGCCCTTCAGTTTTCACTCAGGGCATTGGTTTTGGTCAGTAAATCCCTTTGCTGTTTGCAGTTGCTGGAGTGGGGGCAGATTTCGATATGCTGGGGTCATTAATCCTGGAGTCTCTTTTACTCTTGGTCCCTGGGGTTTGTGTCAGCTTGTCCTGCGGATCATCCCGGAAGGCTGCTCTTGTGTTACCGACCTTTAGCAGAGGGAGACAATACCACAGGACCTCTGTAGTTCTTGCAACTTTCTGTGTGGTTTGGGCATGGTTAATGAGGATTGCTCTCTGTGGAAGGTGACTATAGGAGTACCAAGTTCTAATTATCGAGCCTAATGCAGGTAAGTGATACCTGAGCAGTGCAGTCCTTGCTTTGTGGCAGCTCAGATATCAGCTTTAACGTTTTGATGTGAACCGCTTTGTGCTTTAACTTTCCCAAGACTAAAAGGACAGGAAGCATTAACAATCAAACCAGGAATGCTGCTAACAAAGACAAGAAGATGCTGCAGTGGAGACATTCGGCTGTTCAGCCCTGTAGTAACTGCTAGGTACTTGGTGAGGTGCAAACAAATCTCTTTTCAGTTGGATTTCCAAAGGTTGGTAGGGATTTTCATAGCTGTCGTTATTTAAGAGGTTTATTTTTACCTTTCCCTGACTGTAGTTCTGCAATCCTCTCTGTCTAGGGATGAATTATACCTTAAGTTAGAAGTGCATTTTACCTCATTTCAAGCAGGACTGGATATAATTAGATCACAAAAGCTTTTTGTTGAAGTTAACTAGCAATTCTTCAAGAAAGAATTCAAAACTGCACTTTTTCTCGAAGCAAAAGAAATTGCTAACTTTTGGAAGACCTAAGGAATTCTTAATGATATATTTCAAAATTTTTAACAGGAAAATTTCTGATGTCTAGCCTGTGTTATCCTTGGCCAGCTCAACCTCTTTATTATTTTTTTAACACTGTCTTAGCTTAAATAACATAATTTTTTTTTCTTATTTCTGGTATTTACCCTTCTTTCCCAGTAATTTGTATAGAATAGCCATTCCCTGTTGCAGCCCCAGTTTCTAACTAGAAAATTGATCTCTTGATCTAGTCATTTCTTGGGCACTCTGATAACTTTACTGAACTGGTAACATCTGGTAACTCCAGCTGGAGTTCCTCTTCCCTAATCACAAATTAACCTGCTGACCTCTAATTCAATCCAGGAGAGGTGTTATAAGGAAGAAGAGTGGTTTATTGGTCTCTACCTAAAAAGCAGTAACATCTATAGGTACGTTGGGAATGGTGCTCTCTAACTATAGTTGAGTTTTCTATCACTGATAAAAAATAATATGCTATTGCTGGTCTCCTGGGGATGATTTAGAGAACTTGACTCCATTGTTTTTTACCTCCTTGCTTCCTAGTAACTTCTTTTCTGATACGTAGCATGGCTGGTTGAATACAAATGTAAGTTACTCCAGTAAATTAATTAGATTATTTCTCCTAATGTCCTGCCTCTTGCTGCAGTAACAGCAAAAGGGGTTTCTAACAAGTTAGAGTACTCTCATTTGTCTTTGTGAATTTCATTTTTTCAGACAATTAATGTTGAAGTGATATTTTCATGATTTTACTTCAATTTCTGGAAGCTTAACTGAAAAAAATTTCTATTTGAATGTCTTTATTTAGGTAATTTTCTGATTAAAAATTATATATGCTATATCTTCTCTTCCCAAAATTATCATAATGGCCGTTTTCTGCTCTGAATTACTTTTCTCCCATTTCTTATATATATTTTGCTCTAGAAAAGCAAGTAGCAAGTTAGACAACTAAAATGCAAAGGACAATGTTTCCTTGTGTCTTGGTTTTTTAAAAACAATTGACAATATTTAAAATTTAAGGTACTGGTATAACATTTGCTGCCTGGATTTTACATAGAGATTTGACTGCATTTTTAATTTACCTGCTCTCATGTAACTGTTTGCAATAATGAGAAATTCAAGCCACTTGGTTTTTCATGCTTCCTGACTAAAGGCTGGGATGTTGGGAACCAAGCAATGTGGTTCTTAGGAAACATTTCCTAAGAATAGTACCAATAGCAGTATTTGTAAATTCCAGCAGCGTCTGGTGAAATTTCACAAATGTGTGGGTGTACTAGGTGTCAGTGATGGGAATCACTTGGCTGCCAGTATCTTTATCCTTGGCTGTGGTACATGAAAAGTGTTGGGAATGAGTTTTCAGAGTTATGGGAATAATGAGCCAACACTTTTGAGGTTTTTTTCTTTTAAATCCACAACCACTTGTTTGTTGGGCAATAGGTGAGAAGCAACGGGCACGCAGCACCGCAGCGTTAATTTTGCCAAGTAACATTTCAGTGAAGAATTATCCAGACCCTGTTGCCTGCTGGGTTTAAAGCCCTTGGCACTCAGAATTCCTCCTCACTGGTTATCTCAAGGAGCCTTCCTGGCTACTGTTCCTCATCAGAGGACACCCTGGTCCCAAAACTCGTTGTTGCTCTTTATCCCAGCAGTTCAAATGAGATTTGTTCTAGAGAAACACACTGGGGCGCTGGACATCCTGACTTCACAGAACAGACTACACCTTGACTGATACTGGTCACCGGAAGTTTAGTCACATAAAGGGAAAATTCAGTTCTAAAAGCTTATAAATAACACAAACTGCCTTGCTGTATTTATTCCCAGATAAAATCCAGAATGTCTCTCTCGTCCCTTCGGATGGGGATCTCATGGGGTGCATGGTACACCCAGGACTGGGCAGGAGCTGTTATATTCTCCTTGGGAGGTGGAGGGGAAGAAAAGGTGAACATCACGGCAATGATTTTAAAATTTCCCTCAGAGGGTGAAGCAGGGGCTGCTTTAAAAAACATTTGATCTGGTAACTGAGCAAACTCTGTTGAAATGCCCACATCTCTCTGTGGACCATCTCCTGTGCTTAGCTGAGTTGTTCGGTCAGTTGCTCACCAAACGAGGGGCGCTCCCTCCCACCTTTCCCGTACAGCCTGGGGGGATGCATGCAGGGCCGGTGCTGGGAGGGGAGTAGGGGACTCCCAGCTGAGATTAGATACAAATACTCGATTTGACCGCACTGACCTCCAGAGCCCTTGCAGAGAGAAACGGGGGTGACAGTCTGGGAAAATGCATCTCAGTAGCTGCTTGCTTGATGTCCCTGGTCGTCACCAGCTCTTTTCTGTCATCCCAGCCTGCCTTCTCTCATGACAGCAGCATTTCCCATGTGCCTGAACGGCCTGACTCCCTCTTTGTGATTCCTATCGAGTAGAAAAGAAAATATCAAATTGAAACATTTTTGCTTAGCCTTTAGAAGCTGAATTTGCTGTCGGTTCAGCATCTCTGTTGCAGGGCTACAAATTATTCCCAAGGAAAGCTAAGAAAGCCCTGTCCTTTCCAGTTAGGCTGAAGCTGGGATGGGCATGCAGACTGTGACTTTTCTGTGGGCAGGTCAGGTGCTAGTCACCTTTTCCAACGAGGCCTCTGCTGCAGGCTGGAAATTTATATCTCTTGGGAAATATCCTATGGAAGAGTGACATTGAAAGGACAGTACACTTTCCTGTGAAGTGTCAAGTTTTGTATGTTTTTGCTGGACGTATTGAATGTGATCAGACAAGGAATTGTTTTGTGCTCTTGTTCGTACATTTGTAGAGTAATCTGATAGGTCTAGCTCCTCACTCTTCCTTGTGTGAGTCTCCCGCAGAACATAAGGAGAAGAGAAGCTCTCTGAGAAGCAGCTAAAAAATGGGCAGATAATCCCTGAAGCCGATTTGATATTCAAACAGAATGCCCGTGATAGGAAAGGGATGGAATTGAATCTCCTGCAAATGTTCAGCAACAGCTTAAGGAGTAAGGAGCAAAACTTCTGTTGTACCTGTGGGCTGTAATAACCTTTCAAAGAGCAGGCACAGCTTTGGGGAACTATATTTGTTCCTGGGTGATGACTCCCAGGTCTAAGTTATTTAGTGAGCTCAGCAGGCACTGGCTGCCTGGCTGTGGAGGTCCTCACATGCTCAGCTTCTCTGCGTGTTTGTACCAGCTTTCAGGAACAAATTTGAAGAGCCACCTGTGGCACTGGTACACCTGGGGTCCATCCACAGCTGGGTATTTGAGCATTTCCTACTTATTAGCAATTCTCAACGTTGCTTAAAATGAGAGACAAATGCCTGTCCCAAAGCTACCTGGCAAGCTTTTAGGACAGACTTGTTTTCATTTGAGTAATTTAAATTTGTTCACAGCAATGAATGGCAGTGTCAGCATGGTTCTGCCTCATGTCTAGTGAAGCTACAGATGAAATTATGGCCTTGTGAGTAGCTGATTTCTGTTTGGCCTACAAAAGGTCATGACTCTGGAGTGGCTATTGTTTGTCAGGCACTGTAGTTACACATAAGAACACACCACCTTAACGATGGCAGCTCAGCAAGAGGCTGAGGATGTGCCTCATGGGATTCCTTTGTTTTGGAGTCCCTTTCTTCCAGTGTCTTTCATCCTGCCCCACAAACAAGGATGTAGGTTTGCAAGTCAAAGCAGAATAATGTTGTACTTCAATGGTGCTGGCTTCTGTGAAATGTAACTCACAGCATGTGGTCATGCTTTGCATTGAACTGTTTAGGATTATTTAAAATTCTGTGCCTTTTTATTTTTATCAGGCCTGTAAAGAGTGGATGGCCTAAAACGGTGCTTTATTTTGCACTGCTGTGTATAGGCTACCAAACATGAAGAACAGTTTGAGTTTTTAACTGTTTTATTGTCAAACATTACTTTTAAAGTTATTTTCAGTAAGATACTTGATTCAGAACTTACTAACTTGCATATTCTGTTGTAATTGGGTTTTACCAGTTATTACAGTTGTTCCAGTGGTGACTCTGCTGATGTATTTTAAGGAGGAAAAAGGGAAGAAAACATTTGTGCTCTTTGAAGGAGCTTTTTAATCTACCTTGCTATTATTTGCTTACTGATCTAATTCTGTGTACTGATTGTGTAAAACTTATATTATTTCACACTGTTTTGTACCTAATTTTAGCTGGCATTTAGTCCTTACCACTGACTTTAGATAACACCCCTGCACATTTAATGCATTTCCATATAAAATTCTTACTAAGGTGTTAATCCTGTATTATGAAAGTCCTTTCTCAGTAGAATATGTATTGTACTAACCCTAAATGCTATATTCAAACTACTGACTGACCTCACAACAGCAAGGTACAAGGGCCTGTGATGTTCTTCAGAATCCTGATGCGTTTACCAGATCTGCTCAGACTGAATTACCTGTAAAAGCATTTGTGCATGCAATTTTTTCCACACTACCTCAGCAAGTAGTCTCTAATCATACTGTTTAGCAAGTATCACTGAAGTGTATATTTTTTTATAATAAGCTCCATTCAACTTAATTTACTCTGATTTTAAAAAAAAAAAAAAAATCTCTAACCAGATTACTTGGAAAGTCCTTAGTATGTGTTGTGTATTTCTCGGTGCTAAAGACTTTCAGCAGCAAAAGCTCCTGCTTCTGCCTTTTGGGTGAGAAAAAATTCAAGAAAATAGGCTGAGCTGTGCTATATCCCTGGTCTTTTGAATTCTTGCACCTTGAATTCTGAAAAGCAGGTCTTAACTGCCTTAAAGCTCTTTTAGGATGAGGGTCATTTGAACAGGCCTAATTTTTTACGTCTCAGTCAGAAAAGACAATAGTTTGTGTTAATATCATATAGCTAATGAAATAAATTTCATCAGTTACTAGTGCTTCTGCTGTGGTCTTTGATATGGTTTCAGAATCAGTAACTTCATTTCAAGGCTAGTTTTAGCTTTTTCTATACTGCCATCTTGCTTTAGGACATGCCCACTCCATTGCTGTGGAGAGCACCAGCCCTAATAATGAGCCCATACATCTGGAGTTCAGTTATGCAACAAAAGTTATGATTACAGGAACCATTTATTTGAGAGTTGAAGAGAAAACCAGTTGTTTTCTCATACGGATGCTGTTTGGCATTACCTCATTAACAGTGTGAGGAAAGTATAACCTTGTTTCTTTAACTTGGTGTAACCTCAGAAAACTTCAC
This sequence comes from Coloeus monedula, assembly GCF_965178545.1. NCBI lineage: Eukaryota > Metazoa > Chordata > Aves > Passeriformes > Corvidae > Coloeus > Coloeus monedula. Next base: position 4,523,709 of record NC_138788.1, on the reverse strand, counting down.
AGCTCATGGAAGTCAAAAGTGCCCTTGCATTGGGTTACAGAAAGCAGGGTGGTCGAGGTGGGAGGTACAGGTACTGGCTCCAGCTAAACCAGATGACTGCTGTACTTTTTCATTCCTATCCTACTGCCTGCTCAAAGCAGGGTCAGCTGTGGGCTCAGACCAGGCTGCTCGGGGCTTTATTCAGTCACAGCTTGGGAACTGCCCAGGGCTGGAGACCGCACAAGCTCTCTGGGCATACTGTTCCACAGCTGTGCTGTCCTTAAAGGTGAAAAGGTTTTCATTACAGTAAATCAGAACCTATTCTGTACCAGCAGGCGCCTGTTGTGTTTCATTGTCTCACCACACACTCCTGTGCAGAGCCTGGCCCTATCTTCTCAAGGCACTGCTGTCAGGTCCCCCCAAAGCTATTTCTTCTCCAGGTTCTGTAAGAGCCATTCCCTCAGCTGTGGTTCCCAGGGCAGGTGTTCCAGGCCTGCCCATCTTGGTGTCTCTCTGCTGAATTTGCCTCCATCTCTTAGGTGCTTCACAGACTGCATAATTTACTTTCCCCCCTGAAATTGTTCTACATTTTCAACACCCCACAGGCGCACACACATCTCTGTAATTTCCTTTGGAGCCTTCACTTTGGTCTGTGGGATTCAACAACCCAGTATCTTCACTGCAAGGGTTCTGTTAAACTGGCTTTTGAAAAGACATTTACTGAGTCTTCTGTTATACAGTGGAGTTGCTTGGTTGTTGTCTTCTGTGACATCCTTTTGGCTGAAATTTGGATGAACTGAAACATGAAAAGGGTGTTTTATAGCACTAAAGCCATGGAGACAGGTTTGTGAACTGCAGACCAGAGTCCTCGAATTCAAATTAGTGCTGTTTAATCAGCAGTGTTCAAACAACTCCTCTGAGACCTCTTATGGTGGTAAAGATACTGCTTTTCTTTTCTAAACTGTTTTGGTTTGGTTTGTTTTTCCCTGTGGACCATAAATTCCTAATGAAAGGGTGCAGAAACTTATTTTCTAGCAAGGGGATATCTTTAAAGTTGGATATCCAGCTAGGGAGAGTGGAAGGAAAAATGGCTGTGCACATCCACAGCATCCCAGGCTTTCCAGGCAGGTGTGAAGTTGACCCCATACCATTAAAGTTTTGTTCTCAGATGAATGAAAAACATCCCTGCAGTGGGAGTTGTCCTAAAACAAGATCTGAGGCCTGCTTGGTTCCACTGCATTGTGTGATGGTGGCTCCTGTCCCAGCCAGAGGCTGGGAAGTCCAAGGGAAGCTACAACTGCACAAGCTCTCTGACAGCTTCTTCTGCATAGGGTGGGACACAGGCAGGCATTGCCTGGGCGTGAGCTGTCATGAGCTCTGTCCCTCTGATCCACGATTTGCTGGAAAACCTCTCCAGGGACCTGTATTCTCTTTGGAACAGCTCTGTGGGTGCTGCTCCTCTGAAGGCCTAGTACGTGACTTCCCTGGGCTGGGGTATATGTGAGCTGAAGCTGGGGAATGTGCAAAGGGGAGGGGAAATGTGACCACAGGTATATCTTACTTCCAAGCTCTATATCATAAACTTTTTGTGGCTGCCTTTTATGTGACAGCGCACTTCCAGGCAAAGGAGGCAGCAGGAATATTGCAGCAGTTGGAGCTGAGCTTTAGCTGTACAGGCACGGGAATGCACAACTTCATCCTGATGCTTTTATAATCAATCTTTCACTGTATATGTAAGTACTTAGTCAAACCCCAGTACTGCTTGCTGCTTAGAACAAAGGTTTGGACATTAAAGAGCTATTTGAATGTCTGAGATTTACTGCAGAAGAGAGGGCACGAGCTGGAAGCAAGGAAAAGGCAGAGCAGTTTTAGTGGAGAAATGCCAGGGTTGCGAAGGGGATTTTTTGGATGAGGCCAAGTGGAAAATCTGTGCTTGTGTCAAATTCCTGTAGCAGTGGCTGGCAGCACCTCAGGACAGTTAAAGGAATCAGAGACATTGCCAGTGGCTTCTTTATTCCTGCTTGGTTGTTTGGCTCCATGGTGCTTGTTTTGCAACTTGCTTGGGACTGTTTAATTTTGTGTTATTTTTTTATCTCCTTGCAATGAACATTTTGAATCACCCTGTCTTTTACGACCAAGCCTGACACTGAATGCTGAAGTGGTTAAAGATGACCTTCCTTGCTATCAGCTGTGCTCTGTATGTTCAATGCATATGTGAATTGGCTTAAAACCCATCAGCATGCTATATTATATGAAAAATAATTATCTGCAGTGGTGTTGCTCATAGCTGAATTTTTCTGTCAGTTATGCAGTTAATGCCCCAAAGGTAGATGTGCTTATATAGTTTTGCTTGTTGGCTGTTCTGCCAGCTGTGGGTGAAACAAAGATCTCTGGACACCTTGGGCTGTGTTCTCTTGAACAGTGGATTTGAAGCTGCATTCTTGCCCATGTGTTCAGGCAGTACCTCTGGAGCTTGAAACCTGCTGCTGAGATGCTCTTGGAGCATCCAAGTGGACATGTCAGTGGCCCTGCTAAGAGCTGAAGGGCTTCATCTCTGAAGGGCAGAGATACACATTTCAATGGCAAAAACTTACCCACTGCACTCAGTTTAAGGAAAATGGTACCACACTGAATGTATTGGTGTCTGCTGTGTGACTTGTTCCTATCCGGGGACTTGGGCAGAGGTTGCAGGAGAGAGTTTTTCCTATTCTTCCTGAATCTTGCTTTGTTTTCACAAAAACATAGCTGCCTGTGGGGCTTTTTAATAGCTGTTGAAAGAAATTATGACTGTGGGTTGCCATTAGGACTATGATTAGAGTAAGGATTTGATGATGGCTCTTGGCTAGAAACCTCAGAAAGCACTTAGAAGTCATATTTCCAAAAGTTCAGAACGCTTGCATTTGGGAATAGGCTTTTGCGTATTGTTGGGAAGGCAGAAAAAGTGGTTAGTTTTTTTTTGGGTTATTTCTTATCAAGTTGCATGGCATCATCCTTTGAACGTTTTAAAGAATAAAATGTTAATAAGAACTTAGTAAGGATAAGGATAAGTTAATCATAGAAAGTTGAGAACTGTAAAAACCAGAAATTCCAACCAAATGGAGGGCACTCTTTGCCTAAATGTCCTGATTTGGGAGCGTCTGTCCAGGCAGGAATCAGTAGGTACAGAAACCTGACATTTTCATGTGTTTGTAGCTTCTTTGATGTGAGCTGAAGAAGCGTTGGTGACCTTAAACTGACATTTAATCGTTTCTCTGAGAGTTGTACAAAATAATCAAACAACAGATATTGTTAGCTGCTCCTGAGAGCTGTTGTTTGTTTCAGTAACAGATTAAACACATTACAAGACTTGACAGTTTCATTTAATTGAACTATTTACTCTTTGCTTCACTAAAAGGATGTTTCTGAAAACAGGATCTAGTACAGAGTACTCATGCCAAAATAGTTTCTCTGTTATATACTTAAAATTGAAAATGTTTATCTTAACTGCCTTTATAATTTACACAGAATTTTTATTCTTTAATAAGAACACATCTTGTAAAAGCATTAATGTTCAAAAAGGAGTTTGCTAGAGTTCCCAACTTTCTATGATGTTCTTATTAGCATTTTATTCCTTAAAATTCTTTAACTATAAAATGTGATTTTTGCTATAAAATATGACCACGATACACTCTAGTCTATAGAAAAGCAGAAGCCTTGCAGTTGGTAGCAGTACTACTCTTGCTTATGATCTTCCTGGTACAATTCTGCAAAAAGTGAATTACATCAAATATGCCAAGGCTCTCATGCAGAGGCGCACAGTATCCGTGGCATCTTTTGTATAATCCATTCCATGACAGATCCTCCCAACTACAAAACAGAAACATTAATCTTCTATTTCCACATGATGTGTCTTCTCTGTATCAACAGCTGTTTCGGGGTTTTTTTCTGGAATGGATTTACTCCTAGCCCTTTATTGTTCTGTAAACAGTTTACCTGAACTTTTAAGAAGTAAATTGAGTGCTGTTGTAGTAAATGCCTCTCTGTTCACTCCCCCAGAATTCACCTGGATTTCACCCAGATAAAACTTGTCTTGTATGTAATTTTTCTGAAGAGCCTGAAGATGCAAAAACTCTGCAATTGTTAAAAAACTCAGTGAAAAATGATAATGCTGACATTACAGAGATGGAACAAAACCACTTTGTGCTAGTCAAGAATACCCAGAGGCTTTTCTGTGTCTGAGTTTTGTTATCCAATGCTCATATTACAGATGAGTTCCCACATTGCGATCGGTAAGTGCTACAAAAAGGGTATTCTTGGGTTTTAGGTGTCCAGGTAATGAGCAGTTTGAACAGACCTGTAAAGCAAACTGAAGGATAAGAATACCTGAGCCCTGGCCAGCTGCCGAGATTGGCTTTGGTTAACGTAGTTCTGCAGAACCTGCAGAGGGTGGAAGGGAATGGGGCTGTGTTTAAACTATCAAGGGAGAAGCTGAGTTCCTTGACTGCTGACAGGTTCCCTGTGCAAAGGTGTAAGCAAGGCCCTCCTAAGACTATGAAGAAAGGAAGGTGATTGTCATCAGATCTACATAGAGTTGGGAAGTGGGCAGGGGATTCTGCAGGGTTTTTGAGCTGTGAAAGGACAAATGCTGAGGAGCTTTAATGAGCATGGAGCTCTGGTGATTTTACATTAGGCCTATGAAACACAGCTTGCACAAACTGTTAAGTCTTCTCCATGTGCAAATCTAAGGGATGCAGCTTTTATGTATTTACAACAAACTTGGGAGAATATTTGAAGTGCAACAACAGTTATTTAGCTATGGAAAGTAAATCTACAAAGTTTTTAATAAAAACTAGATAGACGCTTGTAGGGTACTGCCTGGGGCTTTACCCACATTGCTTATCGATGTTGCCAATGATCTAATTCTTGCTTTCACAATTTTGGATTTTATTTCAAAGTCAGGTGAGAATGATATCTAATATTTATGTTGTTAGCAAGTGTGCACTATTGACTCTGCAACAATCACTTCAGACTTGTGTTCAAACATGATTTTAGATTTGTTAAAATTCCTTCAGTATCAAGCTGGCTTATGCTTAATGCTTTGTTTTAAATATTATTCTGAAACAGCCTTCCCTGAATGGAGATACTGGATTTGAGGCTGCAGAACAGATACAGACAACAGCAACAAGATAAAAACTATAAAGATAATTAATACATTTTAATGACACTTGGTATTTTACTCCTTAGCAGTCTGGTGCTCTGCAGGAACAAATGGCGAAATTGGCAGCAGCACGGTGTGCCCACAGCAGACACTTCAGCCAGCAAGCCATTCACAAGAGTTATTACTGAATGCTGATGGCCTTTCCCATAGAAAAAGAAAGCTTGCAATGGTTTCTGCACCTGCAAGGAGTTTCCTAGCAACACCACTGAGGAAACTGTATGCCAGGATTTTCTTTTCAGAGTTCTTTTTGTTGAATATAGCAGCAGTTGTAAAACAAAGGTCAGGAGCAACTTAAGCTCTTCAAAGCAATGTTGTGTATTTCATTTACTCAGAGAAGTGTTTGTGTTGTAGTTTTCTGCCTAGAGGATAAATATTGGGTTACAGTGTCATCCAATAGACAACTGTGGTTTAGTTAAACGTGAACATCGCTTAATATAAAATGTCACTTTTTACTTGCAGGAAAATTCCTGTTAGCATTTAACACTAGGTCATGCCTTGTGAGGGAACCAGAAGTCCCTGCTGCCTTCTGCCTGCTCTGGCAGCTGGGCACAGCCAGGGGCTTTCTGTGCAGCACGGAACAGGAGAGCACAGAATATCACCTGGTCGAGGGAACAGACCATTAGTCTAACTAAAAAAAAAAGAAGAAAGGTGAGGCTTTTTGGTTTTTTGTTTGTCTGAGAAGGTGTATGCGGTCATTGTCTCACTGCGTGCACAGACCTCAGGTGAGTCCCTGCTTCATGCCTTGCTATCAACAACTTCATGGAAAATACTTATTTCAGCTACATCATGCACAGGTATTGTGTCAGAAGTACTTGCTGGGCTTGTCCTTACTGGCTTTGCCATCTTGGGAAGAGGAGAGGACAGATTTTATCTGTGTTTTAAGGATGGGGGAATTAAGGTGAAGGACTAAGACCCTTTTCAGCCCTCTGGGCTGGGGTTGCAGTCACTGGGGAAGCTGGGCCACACTCTTGGCCCTTCCAAACTTTTGCTTTTGTCATGCAGAACAGGGACAATGTTTTTGTCTCCTACCAGGACAGGTAGTGAGGTAGCCTGAAAAATGCATGCAGCTGTAATAAACGTTTTTGGCCTCTACCCAGTATACTAAATAATCTCTAGGTCTAGAGCCTAGTCTAAAAGTGGCATTTTACCATTTCTATTCAATTTTATGTGCTAGACAAGGGACAAAGCCTATTACATGTCTTTTTTTTTCCTTGTGTTCTGACTTGGTGAAAACATTTTGTACTTATATTGTTGGAAGTTGACCTTTTCCCATTAGCTACTTGGAGAAATACAGGTTCTGCATGGTTTAACATGTAAGCAGTCCTCTAAAAAATCAGCAGTCATTAGAAATAATTCTCTCTCTCTGCTTCCTGTTTATTAATCTAAATTATGAGTTTGGCTGGAATTTTATACCAAACAAACTAACATGCTTAAGGCAACCTTCTGTTTCCTTCATTACGAAGGCTCTTGACAAGTGTTAGCACCACTTTCCTCCTCTCAGAAATATTTCCAAGTAATTTGCCAAAGAAAATTAGTTGAGGATAAGGGAAATTTTCAGTGGAAATCTTTCACAGCTAACAGAAGAAATGAAACACTATTCCATTCAGATAATTTTCTTTTCTTTTAGGTGATGTGACCCCTGCTCTCATGAATCCTCTCCTGCAGTCAGGCTCTGTTCCTTTGGCAGAAGGAATATGTTGGACCATATCAGACATGAATGCAGATCATGTGATGGTCACACAGGAAACTTTAATGGAGCAGTTAGTGAAAAATTATCCAGGTAACATGTTTGTTTCTCCCTCCTTTAAAAAGTGGCTGTATCATCAAGCTTGAGTTTTTAATAGAGGACAAAGGATCACTGAATGTTTACAAGCAAAGCTGGCAAAGTGAAGGAGGGTAAGTTAACAGGCACCTGATAGAATACATGAATGCGCATACTTCTCATCAATCTGTGAGTGTCACTACATTGACTTGGATGTAATCCTTTTCACAGATTGTAATAAATCTTTGAGAATAAGAGGGAACTGAGTGCAGTGGCATGTGGAGAGCATGCCCTTTCCAGAGAGTGGGAAAACACAGAAGTGGTACTTATGTGCCAGATATGGAACTGCATAAAATAGACTGTTAGATCACAGAGACTCTAAGTCCTTGTGTAAGAAACAGGAACACAGCTGACTTTGACTACAAAGGGACTGGGTAGGAGGCTACATCTGGTGTTTGCTATCAAAAAATATAACCAGCCTCAAATTCAGGTTTGTTGGTCATAGCCTAGCCATTTCCTTCCTGAAAGCAAATTACTTACACTAAGTTCATCACTTCTAGCTCAGTTGGTTGGAGCATGGTGCTAATAATGCCAAGGTGGTGCGTTTGATTCCAGTATGGGCCATTTAAGCTGGACTTGATGATCCTTGTGGTCCCTTCCAACTCAGAATATTGATACTGAGATTTTGATAGGGTGGCAGATACTTCCCTTAAATGTTTTCTGTAAATCTGAAAAATATCCCATTTCCCTTAGATCTGCAACATCAAAGTGTTAATGTGTTTGAGACTTTGTATAGTCTCATCTTGGCCCTCTCAGTAGGCTGCTTTTTTGATACTGAGCTGCTTCTTTTGAGTCCTCTTAACCTGACAGCTCTGTGAACGATATAGGCTGACATGGTAGGCATTTTAAGCAGTGGGAAAAATATTAATGCAACCCCACAAACTGGCACAGGACCGTGCCAGGAACGTGTTGTAGTCACTAAGTGCACTGAGATAACCACAAGGTAGAATTTGTAGGTCAGCCAGAAGTAGCACTCTCAAAGTTTGTAGGGTCTTGGAGATATTTCTTGCTGTGTTTTCACCCTGCTGGAAGTTTTTAATTTTGTGGACAGGAGATCAGCTGTGACTAGACTAAAGACTCTGAGACTGTGACACCTGATGGAAAACCAGTAGCTGAGACCAGTCTCAGTGAGATAATAAATTGACATCTGACCAAACTACACCAGAAACTTCAGAGAGAGTGATGAAAGTCACTGTTAAATAACATGCCAGGAGGGAAATGCTTTGAACAAGACATTGTTTAGTTTGTACCTGACAGAAGGTCTCTCTCATGAACCACATATCCTGACAGGGACAAAGACAACATCCTTGCTCCCTCACAGTGGTGCTGCAGTGAAAACCAGAGACACAGCTGGCCTTTACCTAAATGCTTTGGATATTTTATGCTTGGCTGATTTCAGGACTGTTGTATGAGAGAGATTTTTTGGCCAGCACCCATTTTATTTGAAAACTTATTTCTGGTTTGAAATATCTTGTCTCTTTGTTGTAGGCATTGCAGTGCCCTCCCACAATTTATTATATAATATCCTTGGCACTCTAATTAAGGAAAGAAAAATCTATCATACAGGAGAAGGATATTTCATTGTGACTCCCAACACATACTTTATCACAAATGAGGCCACAGAAGACAACAGAAGGGTCCTGTTAGAGGACAGCTGTTGCTGTTCATCGCCTTCCATCACTTACCTGGTAAACATTAAGCCCTGTGCAGACCTAGTGAAAGAAAACATTCCTACAGTAACTCATTACAGATCCTGCCATTGTTTCCCTGACCAAAATATGCTCTGTGAACAAAGACATCAGCAGGTAATGAGCCATGAATCTAATGGAGAGGGAAAGAGAGGCTGCAGTGAATTGAAGCCTTCAATTCAAACTCAAGGGATCTCTGCACCTGCTGAGAACCGTTCCTGGGACACCATCAAATCTCTGGCATCTGTGAAAGCAAAACTGAAAAGCAAAAGGTTTGGCATTGGTATTTTCTGGAGAAGTGGTTCTAAAAACGAAAAACACAAGAAGGAGTACTCCACTTTTTCAGCCCAGTTTCCTCCCCAGGAGTGGCCAGTCAGGGATGAAGATGACTTAGACAATATTCCACGTGATATTGAACATAAAATCATCAAGCATATTAACCCTACTCTTACAGTTGATAATTTGATTAAACACACAATATTAATGCAGAAGTTTGAGGAGCAGAAAAAATATATCAGTAAAGAGAAAAAATACATCAGTAGTGGTACCTCAGCTGAAGTGTCAATAGTCAGGCAAAACCATCATCTTTCAAAGGATTGTATTCAAAAGGCACCAAGTAAAATAGCAAAACACACCAGGAAAACCAAATCAAAGAAAGAAAAGCAGATTAGCAGGAGCAGTGGGAAATCTCACATACAGAAGCCAACATCTCAAAATGTGAAACTGGAAGAGAACATTTCACTGCCCATCAAAAACCAAGAGCCACCTGATGTAGCAGCGGAATCCCATGTGATATATAAGAAGCAGATTAAGAATCCTTTTCAGGGTCCGCCATGGAGACCTCACAGCTTTCATTCAAGAGGGTACCAAGGTGTTTTTAACAGTCAGCTGAAGTGCCGGACTCAAAAGCAAGGAAGGGCTTTCCAAAGGCCACAGTCCTTGGCCTCCTCAAGACCCTTCGGCTGTGAAACTGAACAGCTGGCTGTAGAAACTGAGGCTGACAAAGCTAAGCAAAACAACCTACTCCATGCTAATGGGTCTGGCCTTCAACTAAAGAAAGACAATTTAAGTGAAAATGGTAGTTATCTACAAGGCAGTAATCTGCAAATAGATAATAAAAGTAAATACTTTCTAGAGAGTAATATTTCTGAAGAAAATGTCTATAAAAGAACAGTAAAAAAAAAGTCCCCTTGCTCCTACATTGAAGATAGTGGTGTGTGCAAAGAAAATGCAGAATTTCCATTCTATCTGAAAGATGAGCACTGCAGACGCAAAGCTGACACTGTATGTGAGTTGTTAGATGGAACAGCCAATCAATTTCAAAATGTCCACCTTTCAAATTACACAGCCAGTGTTAATCTGGCCCAACAAAATTGTGTGAAATGCAGACCAAAGACTGATAAAAAGAGTGAACTTATATTTAACTGTGACTGTGCCAGCCATCCTGGATCAATGGAGCTGGAAAGTGAAGGATTTACTGATAACTTCCGTCTTCTGTACCAAAAGGGACGTGATGGTGACACCTGTAACTTGTCACATCTGGATGAGAATTCTGAAGGCCGTGCATCATGTCACCTGCCTCCTGGCCATGCCTTTTCAGATACAAGAGACTGGAGTACAGCTGTGCAAAAGCCGGGGGCAGCTGTGTCCTTAAAAGCCTGTAAGGTCAGTACTTGTGCTGCCCAGCACTACACAACTGTAAATGAATGCAACTCTGGAGAGCACGGATATAAGGGACGTGCTAGCTTTGCAGAATCAACAGACAGCTCAAAAGAGCATCCAAAACCAGACTCCGCAGAAGAAAGCTGGTTGTGCAGTCAGGTTCTTCTGAAAGGTCACAGAAAGGATGAAGAAACTGACCTTACTGAATGTGGGAATGGCTCAGCTGTGGCAGATTGCTGCCACGCTGACGAGGCTGACTCTGATGCTGACGCTTCGCAGAACTTCGCGCGTGAGGTAGGAGAAGGAGAAGCACTCTGTGCCTTGGGCTCGCAGATCAAAGAAGTGAGAAACCCTTTAGGAAAAAAAATATCTGTTTTTTAAGAATACATGTCCTGTGATCCCAGAACAGAAACACTCAGAAGGGACAGAAAACCACAGCATTACAGGAGACAGTGGAATTGACTCCCCAAGGTATGAAAACACATTAAACTAAGTAAGATATTTTATCTTCAAATTGACCATCAGATTTAGGCAGAAATGATGCAGTAAATCATAAACTCCCTCCTCAACAACAAAATTCTTATTATTTTTTAAAACTTCAGTGTTATTGATCCACAAATACTCAAACTGTATAGTTCTGCTAAGTCTTTTTACATGAACATTTTCTCACATCAGTTATACAAATGCTGCTGTTTGTCTTTTGCATTTGTTGTCATGAGGCAAGAAAACAGTATGAGATCTGTCCTGCAGGTAGAGATGGCCAAGCGCAGAAATGTTAAGAAACATGGTGTTTGATAAACTCAGTGTTAAACACAGTGTTTGATAAGCTCCTGTTAGCAGGCAGGTTCAGCTCACAAAGATCTCACCATATGACACTAGATATTGTCATAGTTTCTCCAGTTGTACATAAAGAATAGAGATCCAACAAAAATTTAAAGTAGAAAATACCATCTGACTTGCCCACAATAGACAGGAGAATGTGTACATCACCTGAGCTTTCATAGTGTATGTTTTGCCTGTAATTACACCTGAAAATCCCTTAATGGACAACAAATTGGCATGAAACAATCTTTTACACAGGTGTACATGGAGACCTCCAAAACTTAACCAAATTGGCAAGAACCTATGTTAAAAATCACACCCTTTTTTTTTTTTTTTTTTTTTTTTTTTTAACAGCGACACATTTTCTTAGTATCTTAAATGAGTAGTATTTAACTAATTAAACCTTTGGAGTTCTCATTAGTTTTGAACTGTCACCTTGAGAAGCTGGTATATGAAGGAACAAACCACAAACTACAGTTTCTAAGGAAATTCAGCTAATTGTTAATCTTTTCCTTAAGCAGCTCTTGGCTGTGCACTCTTCCAAGCACACTTTCTGTGTATTACTTGGACATGAACACTTGAAATCTTTAGCAAAATGTATTTCAGAGGATCATTTTTACAGTTTGTACTGATGCCATCTCTGGCACTAAAAGCTAAGCCAACTCAGTTTGGTTTTGGAATGTGAAGTCTGACTTCTAATAATTCTATTATTTTAGGTGGACTGAAAAGAAGATGAAGCTTCCTGCCAAATTCTAAAAGTATAACTATCAATGCAAAGAGGAGGGCAAGTGAAAGGACAATTGCAACAAAATTCCTTACTTCATCTAACTCTGGTCATGAATATTTGATTTTTTTTTTTAATGAGCTTTGTAAACTTTCCCCTTGTAACAAGGTACCCATACTGTCAATGCAGCCAGTCACATCAGTGAGGCTGTCTCTAAATCAAAGCTGTTAGTTAAAACTTTTGACAATGGTGTTTGGAGAGGTCATGTGTATTTTGTTTGCCCTCATCTTTAATTATTTTTTGTGTGTCTCTGTGATAATAAAAATGAGAACTGGCGTTCTTCATTCAGACCCACACCATTGACCTGGAAAGGGCTTGTGCTGCTCTAATAGGAACTGCAGTAGGCCAGGGCTGTTTAACACTGTAATTCTGGAGAGCGTTTCCTACTTGTGCCACAGAAATTAGAGCATGCTTCACCTTCCCTGCAGGAAAACAAAGCAAATGAACTAGACATGCACATGGTCACTACAAAAATCCCTTTAATACCAAGGTTCTCTGACTCTGTCCTGCAGCACTCTCAGCTATCCTCAGCCTACTTGGTGTGTTTGTATCTGACAAGCACGGTTTAGTCTTTGCAAATGAAAAGGTGCTGGTAGCATGAGCCAACAGGTAAGGCCAGTGGCACTGCTTTAAGAGAGGCCCTGCTTGTAGCCTGACCTTCCCATTCCACAAGGAATCGACATCCTGGCAGCTGTCAGGATCGCTTCATAGATTTTACTTCCTAAAACTAATTTTGACTTCTTTATCCTGATTGATCTCTGTAGCTACAAGCAGATTGTGCTGGGCTCATGCTGCAAATCGCCATAGGCTTGAGGTTTTTAAATCGTAGTCATTTGGTCACACTGCCCTTTCCTACTTTAGACTTTTCACAACTGAACGCTTCTCTGCCGTAGTTATAGAGGCTAAGTCATCAGCTTGTAAAACTACTGGAGATTTGTTCTGGGGAAGGCGCCCTGGCAACAGCCGTGGGCAGAGCCCTCATGGCGGACCCGTCATGGCGGCCACCCCCTCACAGCGCGCAACGCGCGCGGGGCGCGCCGGGGCTTGCAGTCCTCTCGTTGTCCCCTAGGGCACGCCGGGAGTTGTGGTTCCGCGCCGACGGCCGCAGGCGATTGGCTGTTGGATGGCGCGGCCCCGCCTCCGCACTGCCGGATCCGCCGTCCATTGGCTGCCGGGCGCCTCGGCCGCTCGGAGCGTGACGCGCGGCGGGCGCGCGGCTGCTGCGGAGCGCGGCGTGGCGGAGCGGCGGCGGCGAGCGGAGATGCCCGAGGCCACCCGGTGCAGCACCAGCAGCGGGGCCGAGTCGGGCTCCGACTGCTCGATGGACACCGAGGCGGTCCCGGAGAGCGGCCGCCGGCGGCACAAGGTACCAGGGAAGGGCTCCGGGTACGGCCTGGCCGCGCCCGCACGCTGGGGCTGGTGCCCGGTGGGTCTGGCCTCGGATCGCGGCCACCCCGCACCGCCAGTGGCGCGGGCCGGGCGAGGTGTGCGCGGCGTGGCCGCGGGGCGGCCCGGACCGGGCGGCCACGTGCGCGGGCGAGCCGGGCCGCGGCCTCGCCGCGTGTCGGGGCGGCCCCACCAGACGTGCTGGGCTTGCCAGAGCCCTCCGGGAGCTCGGAAGGCGCTTTCCCCGGCACCCGGAGCGGGGGAGAGCCCCGAAAACGAAGGCCCGGTTGTCTCGTGGTCGGTAACGTGTCTCCTGAGCGGCGGCGGCCGGCAGGGATCTGTTGCCTTGTGCCAGCCACCGCCCCCATCAGTAACTAGAACGTGCACTTCAAGCTTTAACTGTTCTGCACTCTCTTCTCTGTTCCGTGTCGCTTGGATCCACGAGCGTGTATTTTCATTTGCTCTGTGCCTTGCCAGAAGGAAAAAAAGGAGAAGAAATCTAAACACCGGGACAAGTTTCAGAGGGGAAGGACTCAGACAGATGAAAGCGAGGAATCGGATGAGGAGCGTTACACACCGAAACCCAAGAAATCAAAGAGTGTCAGTAAACAGAACGGTCATACGAAAGAGGAAAGCCTGGAGAAATCGAGATTGTCTTCCTTTAGCAGCAAATCCTCCCGCAGAAGCCGACAGAGTAGTTCTAGTGAAACGTCAAGTGAGAGCGAAAGTGAGAGCGAGCAGGATCAGGTAAAGCTAAGGACTGGCTTTAGTTATAGTGGTGTGTTATAATTTTTAACTCCTGCATTGTAACAAGGCCAAATTTAGAATGGGTTGTAGTCCCTTTTCCCCCTTCCTAATCAGTCGAAAGTGCTGTAAATTTTCAAGATTTAAAGTTCTTGAATTATTCAGTCTGCCAAGAATTTGGAAGAATTTTGAATTATGAAAGTCCTGAAGTGCTGGATCAGTGCATCATGGTTTCCTCACTTCAGCAGTCTGGTGCTGTGGTAGCTGTTGCTGAACAGACAAGTTGCACTGAGATGGAGCTTTAATATGATTCAGCATCATGAGGTATATGTGTTTTTTGGGGTTGTCCTGTTCAGAGGCAGGAGTTGGATTTGGTGATCCTTGTGGATCCCTTCCAACTCATGATATTCTACTATTCTAATGAAGAGTTTTCAGTTTTGGTTTGAGTGTTTTGGATTTACTATGCTGTTAGATACGAAACACTCTTAACCTACAGATGACTTCTGCTAACTTTGTCCAAGTTTCAAATATGATGGTAAAACAAAGAAGGCTCTTTAACTGCAGCTGTGACACTGTCACTGAAGAGTATGACACCAGTGGCTATGCTGAATTTACTTAAATTACTTCGAATTTACTGACAGTCATGTGATATTCACATGGAATCTTATCTGAGTTATTGTTTACCTAACAGGAGTTGACTGGAGAACAGAAAGAGGGTGCTTTCTCCAATTTTTCTATTTCCAAAGAAACTATCCAGCTTCTTCAAGGTAAGTTTCTTGGCAAGGTGTTGTAGAATGTCAGTGATCTCTGTCATATTTTTATGCTCAACACCCTCGATCAATAAGCTTTCGAGATGTGCTCTGCTTCTGCCTGTACAAGCACGGATGCTGTGCAGAAGACATCGATTGCCTGTTCTAAATACACCTTTGAGCACAGACTTTCCTGTTTGCAGTGTTGTCCAGTTTAGCCTTTGCAGTAAAATTCTAAATGACACAAGCCAAGGGGAAAAAAAAAAGATGTGTGAGAATTTTTCAATTAAAGGGTTTTTTGGTGTGAATAAAGGAAAACCAGTTATATTTAGTATCTGTGATGTTAGTTTGCACATGATTTAGTATGAATAAAAAGAAGAGTAGAAGGGATTTTGAGATATGTTGGCACAGTACTGAAAGTCTTCCATAAAGGCTATTAACTTTCTCTGTCCTAGCTAGCACTGTCTCTGGGGGTGTGAAGTGAGAATAAAATGGATAGTCCTGGGGCACTCTTTGCAGATGACTCATCTGATCAAATAAATCAGTGGAGGTGATGATACAGTCTTACTTTAGAGTTGATGGAAATTCTTGGAATAATTTCCACTGAAGAGTACGAAAGAACACTTGTAAAATGATCATATTAAGGAAATCTCTTGAAATTGTCACAGCTCGAGGAGTGACATACCTGTTCCCCGTGCAAGTGAAGACCTTCAACCCAGTGTATTCTGGCAAAGATGTCATTGCTCAAGCACGAACTGGAACAGGGAAAACATTCTCTTTTGCTATTCCCTTAATTGAAAAGCTTCAGGGAGAGTCACAGGAAAGAAGAAGAGGCCGTCCACCAAAGGTAACTGTGCCTGGCTAAAATGGTGATTTTGCTTTGTCTTACATCTAAATGATTCAGGGTTTTCAGCTGCTAGAAAAATTCTTCAGGTCTGTGCAGGGGTAAGCTGACCCACATTAAAGGTGATTTGAAAGCTGAGTTTGCTGGGCTTTGCCTGCGTCCTGTGCTGCCTCCCAGCCTCTGATGAAGAGTGAAGAGCACAACAGATCTATGCACTTGTCAGTTCCTTTTTCTGCCACAGGGACACCAAAACTACAGGTGTTCAATATGTTCCTATTTAATTTTGCTCAGTCACGTTCCCTGTTCAGGGCCAGTGGCTACTGGATGCTTGTTTTTCCTCCAAATTGCTAACAGATGAGTTACTAATTGTAACTTGACAGCTTGATAAAAGCTGTCTACTTAAACATGTTTCTTTCTAAAACATGTAAACAGTGGGAGGTTTTAAAAATAGACTTAGTTTTCACTAGGAGCACCACCAAATGTTGAAGCTTCTGCTCCAGAGAATGCAGATTCATTATAAGCTGTGTTCATTCTGCTAAGGAATACCATGTGTGGTTTTTCACTGAATTCTTACGATGCCTCCAAAAAAACTAGATAGGCCAAAGCTCAGCGTGTCCTCATTAATAATTTTTGTCAGTTTGTTTAATCTTGCCAGCCATCTCATAGATTACCTGAAGTGCATTCCAAAACTAGTACTAGCAGTTTTATATGCATCTGCCCATCACATTGCTTGGCTGACTGAGAACGCTGTCTCTAGATTTGGTACAGTCTTTTGGAGAAGGAAAAGCTTTCTTCAAGGGAGTTGTAAGCCTTATAAAAGATTCCAGGCCTCACTCTACCATAATACACTACTGTTTGCTTTTTGGTAATGGGTTTTAGTGTTGAAAGAGGTAAATAGGATAAGAGGATAAGGATTTTAAGGTTCCTTTTGTGAAGCGACTGATGCCAGGTTGGAGAGCAGTGCTTCAATCACATTTTAAATGGAATTGGTTAACCTGCCTGCAGGGAAGCTGTGTGTTGGAAGAGAGGATGGTTCCTTGGTTGCCTCTGCAGGGATATAGATTAGCACAGCAGCACTGCAGACTGAACATATGTTTCCCTGAGCCACAGGGAAGCTGAGAGACAGCTGATAGCTCTTCCTTACACCTTCTCATAGGACTGTGAAGCATTACTGAGCAGGTGCAAAAACCTTTTGTTACCCACATCCTTCAGTCTTGTATTCATTCAAACAGCATATGCACATGCAGAAGAAAACTTGTAGCTGATCTATTCAGGAGCTAAAATTAAATAAAATTTAAGTCTCTCCTATCCTGTTTAAAAAGAAGTTAGCCTGTCCTAAGTGAGTATACGCTGAAGGAGTTTAATGATGTTACAAGAGACTTAAGCAGTGTGTTTCTCCAGCCTTTGCTTAGATAATTATTTAAAACAGCTGTGTTTTTTTTTTAATTTTACAAAGGGTCAGATCTAAATTAATTATCAGAAGTTTAGTGGCTTCTCAGAAGCCATGCTGAGAAGATACCTGTTTTGTCTTTTCTATGCAGGTTCTAGTTCTTTGTCCAACAAGAGAGCTGGCAAATCAGGTTGCGAAAGATTTCAAGGACATCACAAGGAAGCTGACAGTAGCTTGTTTTTATGGAGGAACTCCCTATAATGGACAAAGTAGGTGACTCTTAGGACTAATAATTGAAATATTGATTGACTCCCATATTTAAGAAATGCAGTTGGGTCTTTCCAAACACACACTTACAGCTCAAGAGCTGGATACTATTCATGGGAAATTCAGCAGCTCAAAATGTATCTTCTTATGGAGATAAATGGCTGTGGCTGTCAGTTGTATTCCTGGTGTTGCTTATCTGCTCCTGTACCTTTAAATTAAAGTGAAACAGAGTATACTGTGTGTATCACCTGTATTTGGGTTTAGGTTTTCGTAAACCCATTTTCTTTAAAAAAGTTTAATCTTAAAGCTGTGGGTGGGTATGTGTTTTTTCATGTGATAAGAGATACATAGAGGATCTGTAAAGTGGAGAAGAAATTGTTGTGACAGCGTAATTTACTGTCTGGGTGGTTGTAAACAAGGAATGAGAATGAGCTCTTTCATTATGATACATCATGAGGCATTAGGGATGATTGTTTTTCCACTGCAGAACCTCAGGAAGGAGTTGATTTCTGCAATTTGAATAGTTAAATAGGTAAATTTTAAAAAATTTCCAGTTAAAGTAGATAATTTGGGAAGAGCTAACTATTTCTAAAGAATATTAAAAGAAGCTTACCCTTGCTACTTTAAATCATGGGGACAGGGAAGGGAAGTAAATTTTTTTTTCCTTCATGAAGAGAGGTAGATATTCTACCTTACTTTTTTTGTTCCAGATTTTTTCTTCCTGTTCATCATTAGTTCTCACTTTTGTAAGGAGTGTACTTATGAATGGTTTAAGAAGCTGTTTCATTACTACCACGTGTTATTGCTCCCTAGTTCACTGCTAACTCTACTCTTCCCTGTTCACCAGCTGATCTCATGAGAAGTGGCATTGACATTTTGGTTGGGACACCTGGTCGAATCAAAGACCACCTCCAGAATGGCAAGCTGGACCTTACCAAGGTGAAACATGTTGTACTTGATGAAGTTGACCAGATGCTGGACATGGGATTTGCTGAGCAAGTGGAAGACATTTTACGAGTTGCATACAAGAAGGGTAATCCCAATATTTAAACAAATAGTAGGAAATATTAGTGATAATTTAGTTAGCTAAAATTCAGGTATAAAGGGACTTTGTTTAGAAATGACTGAATATTCTATATTGTGATCTTGAGACTCATTCACAGAACCTTTGCAAACTGGAAATTCAGTACCTAGGGGTCTGTAAATAACTGTCTTTGACACCTATCTTCAAGTTGTGCTTGGGTTTCTTCAAATTAAAACGAATTAGCTTTTTACTTCTATCAGTGCTTGAAAACAGATTGGATTTTTTGGCCTTAGTAATTTTTTCATAATCTTGAAATTATTTAGACTTTCTAGAACATTTTTTACTCCAGGTGTCAGTAATGCATAAATTTAAAAACCTCAATTGCCTTCTTTATATTATGTACTGATATTTAACCTCATTTTTAATCACCCATGTAATGAACTTGTGTACCTCTGTTAGATGAAATGTATGAAGTTTGTGAAGCATTGTTCTGGTTTTTTTTAAGATTCTGAAGACAATCCCCAGACACTGTTGTTTTCTGCAACTTGCCCACACTGGGTGTATGATGTGGCTAAGAAATACATGAAGTCCAGATATGAACAGATTGACCTTATTGGGAAAAGAACTCAGAAGGCTGCTACAACAGTAGAAGTGAGTAATCTCATGCGAAACGTTTTCAGGCTTTTTCCCTTTTCTTTTATGCTATGAAAGCTCATCTCTTCCTAAGGTGCATTACCACAGTGATGTTGGAAGTTGTTGTCAGAATTTTTTTCTAACCATAAGGCACATTACAGCTAGTGAAGCTGTTTCTGGGTTTAGGATCTCTCTTCTCACATCACAGGTAGAGAGAGGCTTTTCTTGTCCGTTTTGTGGGTTTTCAGAGAAAAGCAGTATCTAAATTTATCCAAGTTGGAAGCAAAAGGCACACATGAACATCAGCCTGCTGCTTTTAAATCGTCATGGACATCACAGTCAACTTCTGCTATTCTGTATACAAGATACTTTTTTTCAAACTTCCTGTAGTATCTCACCTCAGTAGGCCTTCACTTGCTGTGCAGTAAATACCATAGCAAGGAATATAATACATGTGTGCTAGACACCTGACTTTCTCTTACTGTAATTATTTTGCTGAACATAAGACTAATCGTGGTGAGCATAAGAGCTTTATGGATTTTGTATGTTCCAGGATTGTGAGTTAGCACATTTTCCCCATCAGGGAGCTGTCTTTACTATTTCTGTATTTAACAGTTCCAAAAGTATTTTAAAAGAATCTTAACTTTACACAAGCTAATCACTGGAATTCTTTTCCGCAGCATTTGGCAATAGAGTGTCACTGGTCTCAGAGAGCTGCAGTTATTGGAGATGTCATTCAGGTCTACAGTGGCAGCCACGGGAGGACCATTGTCTTCTGCGAGACCAAAAAGGAGGCAAATGAGCTGGCTCTGAATGCTTCAATCAAACAGGTATTTTATCATGTGTATTAAGTAACAAAACCTGTCAGAGATGTATCAACCCTATCTTGATACCAGACCTATGCTGAGTAAGTTTTAAGGAGAGTTTCAAAATGCATAGGGCAGGCTTTTGTGTGTGGTCAGATAGGATTTTACTCTCTCTCATGGACATGAAACAAAAGTTGTAGATTTCTATTTTGAAACAGCCATAGATGGTGTGGATGGCAAATTAGGGCAAAGTTTTCATATGTCACAGTAATTAGATGTAGAGCTAAGACACACATTGCAGTTCTGTTTTCCTACTGCTGTTAAAGGCCTTTTAGGTATATTAGTAAGAATTACTGAGTACATATTGTAAGACACTTAAAATATAAATTTGAGTAATTCAGTTCATCTTCTGTATCTTGCCATACGGTACCTATCAAATACCAAGATGTTATACCCAAAACTGACCATAAAATGGAGCACTGTATGGGATTTTGGTACAGTTCTAAAATAATACTGTTTTTCAGGATTGCCAGTCGTTGCATGGTGACATTCCTCAGAAGCAAAGAGAGATCACACTGAAGGGTTTTAGAAATGGTTCATTTAAAGTTCTGGTTGCAACCAATGTGGCTGCCCGTGGTTTAGATATCCCAGAAGTTGACCTGGTTGTACAAAGCTCACCACCAAAGGTAGGAGACTGTTATGTTGGATGTCTTGTAATAATCTGTAGTCTTGTTTTCAAGTAGTGTACGCTATCAGGTGATGGTATTGACCACAGAGAGTTCATCAGCATTGTGTTTCAGGGGGAGGAACGTCCAGATATGTAGAAGTAGTTTCTTAGGGAATTTTTTGAAAGTGTGTCAGCCCCTGGTATGTTTAAAGATTATTTCTTTAAAATGTCTTCTTATGAGGCTGTTCCAAGCCTCTCCCTTTGAAGCTAGGTGTGTGCAAGACTGGAAGCAGTGAGAAGAATGGTTCTCTTAAGTGGGTGTGAATGTGAGCTATGGACCAGAACAGTGAGAACAGTGGCTGAAATTAAGAGCGTTTAAAAGAAACAATGTAATGTTTCAGTGAACACCCTATTAATACCACAGTAACCACACTCAAGTGGATGTGCAGGAGGGTGAGTGGGACTGTTGTAGAGAAATACACACTCCAAATGTGTGGTGATGCATAAAGTTGATCTATGCTTATGGCTCTGGCTTTCAAACCACGATTTTTAGAGGATTATGGAAAAGCATATTTGCTTGATATTAGTGAAATAATGTTTTCTAATTTAATTCTCTGATGCAGTTACTGTGCACTGTTCAGGCTTAATGGTAATGGCTTCTACAAGTTATGTGGATGCAATGAATTGATCAAATTACAATGAATTAGGTAACTCATAAGGCTCTCTTTTTCCGAAGGATGTGGAGTCTTATATTCATCGTTCTGGACGCACAGGTCGAGCTGGGCGGACTGGGATCTGTATCTGTTTTTATCAGCGAAAGGAAGAATATCAGTTAAGACACGTGGAACAAAAAGCGGTAAAGTACCGTTTTCTTCTCGTTGCAAGACTCTAATTTGTTCAAGTACAGAATGTTGTTTATAAAGCACCTAGAGGAGGTTCGGGTGTCTTGAGGAGGGTGGTTGGTTACTGTCGGTTACTGTGGAGCAGCGAGAGCACTGAAGATTCTCATGCCCACACCTCTTCAGCAAATGCCAGTAAGGTTGTCCTTGTGGAAATGAGAAAAAACTCGCAGTATTTCAGTGTAGTGTTCACCCTGGTTATCATCTGACCAGTGATGTGCATATGTGCAGCTTTACTGAGAACTGTTACTTGCATTTTTGCACTTTGTGCAGTGTTCCATATGGTAGTTTCCTTGACAATTAAGTATGTGATTGGGATGAGATGGTTTATTCCTGGCACATGAAACAGTTACATTTAGACTAAGGGTCTGTAATTTGTATTTAGATTCAAATCTATCAGACTAAAAGTAGTAATTTAGAATTTGTAGGACTCTGTTTTCCCCAGGAATCTGCCAAAATGGTTTCTGTTTTCAGTTTAAGGTCACTGAACCGTTTAAACTGATCTGGTACATAAAAGCCTTTTAAGTGTTACCCATTTTCCTGTAAGGTTAACCTTGCAATTTTCTCTAGAAAAAATTGGAAATTAGAAGGTGAAAATAAGAAGAAAAATTACAGACTTTAATGCTTGTTCTGTTGGAGTTCAATACTGCCTCTTTAGAACTGAATTATTTATGGTCTGCAATTTTTATTTGTCTTTTGCCTTTTAAATTTCAGGGCATTACATTCAAGCGTGTTGGTGTTCCTACTGCAACAGACATAATAAAGGCTTCCAGCAAAGATGCCATGAGGTGTGTTCGGGGACTCAAGCCCTGCTGTATCTTCCTGCCTTCCTCATTCAGAAGGACTGTTTGAATTATTCTTTGCTGTCTCTTTGAACTTTCTGAACACTGTTGAAATCTTGGATTACTGTGGTTTTTTTCCTATTCCAGAGCCTAGTAAATACTGGTGTATAAATTGTTAAATTTTTTTGCTTTAATTGCTTAGGTGCCTGGATTCTGTTCCTCAGACTGCTATTGAGTATTTCAGAGAATCTGCTCAGTTGCTAATAAAAGAAAAGGGACCAGTTAATGCTCTGGCTGCAGCTCTGGCCCATATTTCGGGTGCTACTTCCATCGAACAGCGCTCACTGCTGAACTCAGATGTGGTAAGGAAGGGTGTATGGCTTAATGCCTGTCTTGAAACTGGAAAAAGAGCCACACCTCTGTGTTGTCTAAATAGAGAATTATTTGTCTCCTGACCATTTTGTTTGAGAACTATACTTAAGCCACTAGGAAGTACTGATTTTGTTAAAAGCAACAATAGAGTGGCTGTAAAGATACTCGATGCCCTGTAACAGTACCGACTCAAAGATTTAGTTAATAAACTGTAAATTGGCAGGTTTCTCCTGTCCAGTGTATGTGCTGAAGCTTATTCCTCTGACTGAGTGGAACGTGCCCCGTTTCTTTTTAGGGATTTGTTACAATGATACTACGCTGCTCTGAAGAAATAAACAATATGAGCTATGCCTGGCGAAGACTGCGAGAAGTTTTGGGTGATGATGTCGATCGGAAGGTGAACAGAATGTGTTTCCTCAAGGGAAAAATGGTAAGTTTTTGTTTTGTGTCTTTGATACTGGGCTCTTCTGATTGCAGCCTTTTCTTAGCAATTGTCAGGGGAGCTATTTGGTCTTTTTCTCTATTCCAGGCACTGTTGATGATGGGCCTCAATCTGTTATTTTAGTGCTTAGGGCTCTGCTGACATGCTCAGGAGGTAGGATAATGCATGGCTATGGGGATAGCAGAACAGGTAAAAGGTAGGAAGCATGTTAATTGTGCCTTAATGTCAAAACAGAAAAGCATTTTTTAGGACAGTCAGTCCTGATAGTACCTGTCTGTCAGGTGTAGATTTGTGGGCTCTGTTGTTTTTAGTTGCAATCATTTAAAACGCTTGACTTGTATGCATTAAAATTACTCTTTCTTTTCAGGGTGTGTGCTTTGATGTTCCTGCGGCAGACCGAAAAGAAATAGAGGTATGTTCATTGCAAATACTAGGTACAGCATACTGGAGATGAAACTGGCTGGACTGGGTTAGACTGAAAAGATGATGTAGCCTTTATCCTGCCTTTCCTAGTGGCAAAAGGGATGGCTTAGAAGGAAGTGAAGAGCAGAATAACCACAGTGTTTCTTTTCTAAGCCATTCCCCTGTGACCAAAAGTCTATAACTTGAAACTTTTGCACTCAGAAAAGTGGTGCTGGATTCATCTTTGTAGGCAGCAAGCTTTATTCCTCTTTTCTGTATTCTGTTTTCACCCAGAATTCTCTCCACAGAAAAGTGAATTCAGGCTTTTGCTTGGTAGCATTAGTATTACTATGCCAAAAATTATTGATCCCTCCAGTTAGAAGCTTGAATCCCATATATCAGCTCACGATTTTACCTTTCAGTTGAGCAAATTTAATAATTATTACATACCCTATATTTGTATTCCTAGAATTTAACTTGCTATGTCTGACTTCATTCTGATAGGCAAGATGGGAAGATTCAAAACACTGGCGTTTGTGTGTGGCGACTGAATTACCAGAGTTGGTAGAATCCATACGAGGAGGAGGCGGAGGTGGTGGAGGAAATGGCCGAAGCTTCTCAAGCTCCAGGAATGGTCGGCGTGGTGGCTCTGGTAGAAACAGATTCAGGAGCAGGGGCCAGAAACGAAGTTTCAGCAGAGCGTTTGAACATTAACTTCAACAATCCAGAAGTCAGAAAAAAATGGGACTGAAATGTTTTATATTACATTACACTAGGCTGTTTCTGTGTGTTTGTACCATTGGGGAAAATACTTCATTAAGGTATTTTTTTTGGTCAGTACTACTTTGCTCATAAACAAGGTTCTGTTCATTTTAAAAAAATGTGCAAAGGAAGAAAAACCCCAAAAAATCCACAGGGAAAAATGAATTGTTTATTTTGTTTCTCATATTGCTCTTTGAATCTTTCCATAATATGTCTGTTGCGTTCAAGTGTAGCCTGGTTCACTGTATAATATATAGAGATCTGAATTGCTGCTCAAACCTGTACATTTTCTGATAAAATTAAATATTATTTTACAACTTCATATTTTGTTGTCACATATTTGAAGCAGTATTTTGGTGGCGATGTTGGAAGGTGCTGGATTGGGGAGCGTGGCAGCAGGAGCCAGTGAAGGAAAAATAAATCCTATTGGTTTTTTTATTTTGTGGAATTGGAATTAAACTCTTCTTTCCCTAAAACTTACTGGTTTTTAGTTTCTGTCCCAAATTGTGACTCCTTATACAACAGGCGTAGGAAAGACAGTTTCCAAAGCTTGAGGGGAAGCTCCTGAAGAGGAACCCTGATGAGGGACAACTGTGAAGGAGATTCATAACCCCATTAGGGTGTTGCAAAAGGTGGAATATGGCAAGATTATTATAGGTAAGGATGTTCTTCAGTGTAACATCTTTGTATATTTTCAAGCCTAATCAATGCAACAAACAGCAGCCCTTAATCAAGGACGTCCTGGAACTAACCAGCTTTAAGGATGAAGTAAATCAGTATGTTGATGTATGTGTAGGTATACATTGCTGAGTTGGCAAAATGCTCATGGACCACGTATCCTATGGGTGAATTATGTTTTAGTATTGTAACTAAAAATCACGGCTACAGGTCAGAAAGACGCCTACCTAAGGGGGTCCATACCCTTTTCCTGAGCATATGGAGAAGTTAGCTGGGATTACCGAATTTGTGTGGAAAATACTAAGCAATCCCTGTAGAGTGCTGGGCCCTTTCTAACTCCGAATTTCTGTGTTTGAATAAGCCCGATAGTGGTGCTATACTTGTGCCACCGAACACCCGAGCTTGTGCAGCTCTGAAATCAATAAGGTCTCTCGAATGTTGGCTTGTTGCACACCGCGGAACGAGCCCGGATTTGTGGGCAACAAGGGGAGCCCCATGAGGGGAAGTCCGCGAAAGGAGGTCTGCTAAGCGGACCACGAGGCGAGGGCCGTGAGGGAGCTCACGGTGGCGGAGGAGCTGGCGGAAGGGGCCGGCGGGCGTTGCGACGGAAGGGGCGGGCCGAGGGCGCAGAGGCTGCATGGGGACCGTGTGGGGCCGGTCAGCGCGTCTGGGGCTCCCTGCGGTGCGGGCGGCGGTGGCCCCGGCGAGCGGCGGCGGGCGGCGGCTGGGCTGGCTGTGCGGCGCCGGGGCGGGCCCGTCGGTGCTGCTGTCGGCAGCGCTGCCCTGCGGACCGGCCCGCCCGCCTCACTTCCTGCGCGCCGGGGCGGGGCGCGCGTCCTGGGGCCGCCGCGCCGAGACGGGCCCCGACGCCGGCAGCAGCGCCGCGGCCGCGTACCTTCCAGGGGAGCATCCGGTAGCCATGCCCGCCGCGGAGCCCGAGAACAGCCCCGCCGAGCCCCAGGCGCCGGCCGCCGCAGAGTCGGTGCGTCGCGGACGCCGCAGAAAGGTCAAGGTGGGCGCGCCACGTGCGGCCGCGGGTGCGGCCATTTTGTACGGGCTTGGGGGGCTTAAAGTCGACTGGGGGCGGGCAGGGGGGAAGAAGGGGCTTCTTCGGTGTGACGGCGGCTTTCCCGCAGCAGGAGGAGACGCCGGAGAAGAAGGTGAAGCGGCAGGTGAAAGCGAAGCGGCGCGGTAAGGCCGAGGCCGAGCAGGCGCAGCCCGAGGAGAGCGGGTTGGGGGACGGCGATTTCGAGCCCCCCGTGCCCAAGAAGACGAAAAAGATCAAGGAGAAGAGCAACGGTTTGGTAGGAAAGAGCGACGCGTCCCAGCACGCGGTGGAATCTTCCTCCGTTGTGAGCGACAGCGTGACATCCCCAGCTGCCGGAGAGCAGGACAGCGACGCCGAGGTAGGGATCCTCTGCCAGCACAGCCCATGTCTTGATTAATTAACGTTCTGCTGGTAATTAGTGGGTTTAATAACACGTAGTGCGCGCTGTGTGGAGACTTGAGCTGCGAGACAGTGGGAGCACGAGGCATCTGTCATAAGCACATTTTGCCACTGTCCGCCTTGGATGTGCGGCACTTGCTCCTGGGCATCGGGAGTGCCCGGGCATCCCGCCTCTCATCCTGCCCGGCGTCCTGCTCGTTCCCGCCTGGGCTGCGGGCAGTGAGGGAGGCTCGGCACCACGTGCACCAACGCGTGGGAGCTGTTCTCCACGTGCTTTCCCCCTCCCGCTAAATGCCGACCGTTTGGAGCGGCGATGGCGGCTGGTTAGGAGAGCAGTTTCCATGTGCTGCTCGTCTTCGTGTCACAGGTTGTTTGTGTCCTATAGCACAAAGGTTTTTCCCTGCTGCATAGGCAGCCACCATTCCAGAAACATGACTTACTTTGTGCTGTGATGGTACTCTCTCTGATGGCAGGACCTTTGAAGAAGTATTGGTAAAGTGTTCTGTAATAGAAAGCCACAGTTGTCCTCATTAATTCCCACTTCTGGAGTTCTGCTTCTCGCACAAATGTCCAACGGGGCCCTGTGTAGGGCCTCCTGTGAGTAGTTTTGTGTCTAGGGTGGGAACATGTGTCAAGAGAGTGTTTTTTGTATGTAGGGTGTAATGATGCAACCTCTTGGATCTTTGAAGTAAAATCTAAATTTTGTGTTTTAAGTATTAACTCACATGTAAAGTTCAAAGCTCTTTGCACGGTGTACTACATAGGTGTCTTCTAGAGGGAAATTCATGTTTCACACAGTGAGTGAATTGTTACAGCAAGTATGTTTTGTTGTGAAAAAGGGTTTTCTCATGGTTTCAGTGGACTCTAGTTAAAATTTTTAACAAATAGTTTCCGTTTCCTGATTTGCCAAGCATGCCTATATCCAAAGGGTTTTCTTTTTCCTTTGAGCAGAAAGGAAGTATCTGGTTAAACTGTGGTAGTACAGCAAATGCACAGGTTTTCTTGGGTGCCTGTGTAGAGTATGTTTTATGCTCATCTTGCAGGACTACTAAGTCTTTTTTCTTTTTTATATCCTGTTAGGAGTTGACAGAAGAAGCAAAAGAAGGCGCCTTCTCTAATTTTCTGCTCTCACAAAACACTGTCAACCTTCTCACAGGTTAGTTTGTGTGATAAAAGACATTTCTGTAAATGTTTGTTCAGAATTGCACTGTTACCTGCATAAGCCAAAGTTAAATAGTCCTAAACTGTGTTACATTTATTGTATGGTAAGAATAATATGAGCAGTCGCTGTGGATTTAGAGAATCTGCTGTTAGTAGAAAAAAGTGTTCTGGTTTGTTCAGTTTCAGGTGCCTTAAGATGAAATTATTCTTCCATGGAGTGGTTATTCCTAGATACACATTCTAGAGACACATTCCTCATCAGCATCATTCTCTATATCTTTATTTCTGTTTCTATGTCTGCTGTCTACAATGTTGCTTCTTAGACAACCTTAATGGAGTTTTGTATATGAAGACTATTTGCCTTGTGTGAACAGATTGTCTAGGGTTATTCTCATAGTTTTGGGCATTTTCATGTCTTTGTGATAGTTTTGATGAGGAAGTAATCGCTGTAGGGTTCTTGTCCTCTGTGTTGGGAAGATGTGCAAGTCTTGTTCCTTGGAAAAAATTCTCCTTGTTGCTTTATGTTGTCCTAGCTCTGAAGTTCCTGTTGGATGGGTTGTTTCACTTCTACTGTGCAAAATCTCTTTGATGTTTTAGAATGTTTTGAAACAAACACCATCATCTTCTCACCTTCAAAACCAAGCTACCCCAAAATCTTAAACTGTATCAGAAAAAACATGCTGGGGTTCTTCCTCCTTCTCCTGTTCTCTTAAACTATCCGTCACAAAGAAGACTGTATTTCATCATGGATACTCAACTCTCACCATGGGGGTGGAATATCTTTTGATCTAGAGTACGAATAAAACGTAAAGATATATGGTTTTCTTCTAAGCTGCAATTTCTGTGTGCAGGATTTGAGGTGGTGTGCCCTATGTATTTGGGCTATTTACGTATGTGGGCTTCTAATTGTTAGTTCACCTTTTAGTGAAATGTCTTTCAATTATCTTACAGCTCGAGGTGTAAAATACCTGTTCCCTGTGCAAGTGAAGACTTTCCAACCCATATATGACGGCAAAGATGTAATTGCTCAAGCTCGAACAGGAACTGGGAAAACCCTTTCTTTTGCTCTTCCACTGATTGAAAAACTTCAGAGTGTCTCGCAGGATGGGAGAAGAGGCCGTGCACCAAAAGTAACTTGCACTTAAGGGTTTACACCAAAACCTTAGAGCATGGCAGGTTTTGAAAGTGATTTTACTGTTGCTTTCAGGTTTTTTGTTTGGGACTTCTTTGTCCTATACTGTTTTTTGTAATACTGACTGCTTTGCTCAGATCAGGGGATAGAGTGTAACAGAGTTTTGCAGCATCACAGCAATGACAAATTTGGTGTTTGAGGTCCCTTATGACTGTGTTTGGGAGAACAGTCAGGGCACTGCAGCAGTGTCTAGGGAACTTCCAGGCTGCTGTCGTCGGGCACTTAGTGTGCAGCTTTGCGGCTCAGTCCCCTGCCTCTTCTTAAGTGATGTTTGAGTCACCTGGACTTGGCTCTGTTTGCTGAGGTTCTTTTTCACTATAAATTCCATGGCGATAAGTGAAGGATTTTGTTGGTGGTTGTTTTGTTTTGTTTTGTTTCCCTCATGTCTGGACACTCAAGAGATGCAAGTGGTGTTTACTAGAGATGGAATTGGTAACCAGATGCCAGTGATCAGATACCTATTCCTATACATTGGAGTGTATATATTTATCATTAGACTGCAGAACTATATATAGTCTGCAGATTTGTTGCCTGCTTTATCCTTCTGTTTTATTAACAATGTATATTTTAAATTTAAATTTAAATTAAATTTAAATAAACAATGTAAATTTTAAAATCCTATTGTCTGAAAGCTTTAAGAGATGAATTCAGCTCTTTGTTTTATTGGTTCACTCTTTAAATAAAATGTTGGTGGGAAGGGTAGATATTGGAGGAAGGCAGGTTGGTGGAGAAAAGGAAGGATGTATGGCTAGAGTGCTTCATGCTATCTATCTTTTAAAATCTTACTACACCAGATTTAGTGACTGTTCCTACCCTTTAATGCTGAGCTGCACCTTCCTTGCCCTTGGTAATGTTACTGAAGTGTCTTTTATCTGGCTTTAATATTAATATTGCTGGGATGGTGGGGAGCTGTGGGCTCTGCAACAAATGTAGAATAAAGATGGGAGTACAAGGTGTTTGATGGGTAGTAAACTCTTATCTCCTACACCTTCTCCCAAGCACAGCTACATTTTTGCCTGTTTTATCTGTCCCTCCAGGTGCTGGTTCTTGTTCCAACCAGGGAACTGGCCACTCAGGTAGCCAAAGACTTCAAGAATCTCACAAGGAAACTGTCAATTGCTTGTTTTTATGGAGGAGCTCCATATAAAGAACAGCGTAAGTAACTGCTAAGGAATTACTAATGGATTGGAGCTGACTTTTCCCAAATGCATTCCATAAGTAAAAATGGGCTTTTTGCCCCCTCAGACCTCGAGTTTAGTCAGGAACTCAAATGACCTGGCTTTCAGAGGAATCACACGGCCTGGGTTGAATTATTTAGTTCAAATAAATCTTTATGGAAAAGAATGGTTGTAGATCTGTGACATGTCTAGTCCTTTTAGTTTGTTCTTTATTGTGTTTTTGTGTGGACATAGACTGGGACTAGGTGACAGTCCACAGAAAGACGAGAACTATGTATGTGCCTGTGGCTCTGTGTGTCTCCAGAGGTAGCTGTGACAAAGAGTTTAGCTGGAAAATGAAAGTGTTTCCATGTAGTAATGGAAATTTAGGGTTAGGGTCACTGATCACTCTGGGATTGAATTGATGGAACTGGACACAGAGAGTGATCTTGTAGAAGATATCCAGGTCTTTGTCTGGGTCCTGAGTGGAGCTCAGGACCAAGCCATAGTGCTCTGAAGGTTTCTAATGTCAGCTGATTGTTGCTTGGAAATTGGTGTATTTCCCTGTAACTTTGCATGAGGTTTGACTGGTACTCCTGACAGAGCAGCTAGGACTGCAGGTAGCTGTTACCTTTGGATGTAGTGCTTTATTCTGAGGTTAAAGGGCAGCAGCTTTTTGCTTCTAAAATGAGAGGTGTTGCTGTGTACTGCGAACTTTTTATCATGTTGTCTCTTAGCAGTCTGACACTGTCCTTGTTTCTCTGTCTTCCAGTTGATCTCCTTAAAAGTGGCATCGATATTCTAGTGGGAACTCCTGGACGGATCAAAGACCACATTCAGAATAGCAAGCTGGAACTTTCCAGTGTGAAGCATGTTGTTTTGGATGAAGTGGATCACATGTTAGACATGGGCTTTGCAGAACAAGTGGAAGAAATCTTGGGATCATCCTATAAGAAAGGTGAACTCAGGCATCAGGACATGAACAGGGGACAATGCAGAAAACACAGTTATACTACTTTAAAAACTTCTGGTGCACCCCTAACTTAAATTCTTTGTGTGATGCTAGAAAAGGGCAAGGTAGAATTGGAAAAAGTTCGAAGAGAGGTGACAGATGGCTGAAGGGCTGGAGTGGCATCTCTGGATGGACTGGAGTAAAAAAAAGCCAGGGAAAAAAGCAGCGAACCCAACTGCTTAAGCCCTAGTGTTCCTCATCCTGAGACGTGACTTGAGCAAAGGGTTTAGGGTTATGATCTGTCTGTACACTTGTCGTCACACAAAGCTGACAGCTAGGGAATATTTGCTCTTTTCTGATGTAGTGGGTGTTCAGCAGAGCTGTCAGGTACCAGGTACAGAGCAGAAGGAGGTAATATTAATGTGTGAAACTCCTTGCCACATTTCACTAATGCCAGAAGTTTTGAAAAGGCTTGAATTACTGGAAATAGAAATCTCAACAATTACTAAAAACAATGTTTACCACTTTGGCTCTAAAAGCCACAAAAAGCTGATTGCTGGCAGTGTTTCTTCACATCTTGTAGTGACTTAGTGCATGTAGAGACTTGTCAATTTGAGAGCAACTCTTGCTTTTTTATCAGTTCTCAAGTGTCATGGTTTGTTGTGATGTCTGAAGTTGATGGTCCTTCCTTCCAGGCTCCGAGAACAACCCACAGACACTGCTGTTTTCTGCAACTTGTCCACGATGGGTTTATGATGTAGCAAAAAAATACATGAGAGATGAGTACGAACAGATCGACCTGATTGGAAGGAAGACTCAAAGGACAGCCACAACTGTGGAAGTGAGTGATTCTGCTGCAGAGCAGTGCGGGTCCTGAAAGCAAGTGGCCTTGATAAAATGAGTTGTGCATTAACTTTACAAATGGGGGTATGGAATGACTTTTCACATGGTTGACAACACAGATTTTGTTTGCAAGCTTAAAAGAAATTAAAATGCCTTTTTTGTTCATTTTATCCTGTGCGTGGCTTAGGTTTAACACAGGTTTCTTGTTTCTTTCCCAAACAGCACTTGGCTATACAGTGTCGCTCATCTCAGAGAGCAGGAGTTCTTGGGGACATCATTCAGGTCTACAGTGGCAGCCGTGGGCGAACCATTGTCTTTTGTGAGACCAAAAGGGAAGCAAATGAGTTGGCAATGAATGCTTCACTCAAACAGGTACCGGGGGCTGAGCACAGAGCAGCGGTTCTGATAGTCGGGGGTTGAATGCCCTGAAATAAATAGGAGATTGCAACTGTCTGAAGAAAATTGTTTCTCTAGGTGGTTTTAAGACTTGTGAAAGCTGTTTCAAAAAATGGAAATTTGAAGTTAAAATTTCTGAGTTAAAATCTGACTGAGATTATGAATTTATTCCTTTGGCTTTAAAACTGTGCAGGACCCAGATCAATAGGAAATACACAGCTTATGCTGAATAACCAGGAGATAGTAATAACTGTAACAAACAGGAGCTAGTGTAGTGGACTTACATCCCATCTTACATTAATATGCTTTTTGGATTCCCATCTCTTAATGGCATTTGATCTTTGAACAGTCATTCAGGAAAATCCAAATATGGTAGAATGAAATGTCTTGTTGCCCTTGGAAGGTTTGCCAAGACCGTTTGGAACTCAGGTGATCTATTGAGCAGGTCTTGTGTGCTTGCTTGAATTACTGCCCTTTTTCTGAGTGTGAGGAAAAGTGCTGCATATTTTTTTGAGAAAATCCTGTTTGATACTGAGTGCTGATTTATGGGCAAAGAGCAGTGGTGGGAATGGTTTGCCTAGTGTTAGAGAAATCTCATATACCATCCACATAAAAAACTTGCAGCAATTTCTGCCAGTTGGCCATGCTGCTTTCACAGTAAATCCCAGAAAAGGATCAAACAAAGCAGGATGCTTTATATTCCTTTGGTATCAGCTATGTAATTATTTTCTGTTGCTCTGAACAGTATTTTGAGGTTTGCAGGTAAATATCTTTAGATGCTGCAGCCTAGACTCCCATTAACTGTCATGTTGATGGTTTGTTGCACTGACAGGATGCCCAGTCCTTGCATGGTGACATTCCACAGAAACAGAGGGAAATTACATTAAAAGGCTTCAGAAATGGTGTGTTTGAGGTTCTGATTGCAACAAATGTAGCTGCCCGTGGTTTGGATATTCCCGAGGTTGACCTTGTTATACAGTGCTCACCACCAAAAGTAAGTCATTAGGGGAAACTAAAATTCTATTTACCTTTTTTTTTTTGGTGCCAGAGTGGTGGGTTATTTCTCTTTCATCAGAAGTATGTTCTGTTCCAATTCACAAATTAGGTGAATTTTTTTTAAATGCCAGATCTAAAATTTTGTGGTTGAAAGTTTTACAGTTTGAGCTTTGATTAAAGTCTTGGGTTTTGTTTACTCTGGAAACTCCTAGGTTTTGATATTGTGCATCTTTTCTGAATTCCTTCTGAATGTTGCTGAGTTTCATAAAAACTCTAAAATATTTTTGCTGCCTTTTTCATCGCTCCACTCTAGTGGAGCTTTTTATATAAAAAAATAAAAATGCCTGTCAGCAGTGTTTGTTAAAGCTGAGTAGCATACTTTTGGGTGGGGGAGCACAGGCAAACCTAAGTGGTTTATGTGTAGTTATAAGTTTGGGTATAAACACATAATGTGTCACTCCTTAGGCTGCTAAATTTGAATTTAGCTTGTGTTTAATCTGAAATGTCAACGGTTTAAATAACATAAGGTTTTCTCATGTTGATCTCAATTTGTGAAGGATGTTGATTCCTACATCCACCGTTCCGGACGCACGGGCCGAGCTGGCCGAACTGGTATCTGCATTTGCTTGTTTCAGAGAAGAGAAGAAGATCTTCTGAAACAAGTCGAGCACAAAGCGGTGAGTTGTACCTCAGGTCTCTGCTTAAGGAAATTATTCATCTCTAAAAGCACCCTGCTACCCTTGGACTTTGTAATCATGGGCTGCTTGTAAGTCCAGAATGGGACTCTCCTGTCCCATAGACTAGTAGGCCTGAAGTGCTGATATTTGGTGTTTGTAGATGCTTTTGTATTGGCTTGTTCTTGTATTGCCTTAGTTTTCCCATGCTGGCAGTCCTCTGTGGATGTCAGCAGGCAGGCTGGGACAGGAATGCATGAGGCAGACCATGCCTTGTATCACAGTCTGCATGTACATTGGAGTAAAGTAGGTCCAAATTAACAAAGCTGGGAACTTAAAAGCTTTATTTTAGCTTTAGAAATAACTTAGTAAAGAGTATGTTGGTCTTGTAAACAGTAAGTAGAGGTCTCAGTAATGTGATGTAGGTACCGTTGAATTGTATAGTGCCGAAAATACCTTTAATGTGTTTTCTTGATTTCAGGGTATTACCTTTAAGCGTGTAGGCGTTCCTTCTGCTACAGATGTAATTAAAGCTTCAAGCAGTGATGCCAAAAAGTAAGTTTCTTTGCCTGTTCTTAAAAAAGGTTTAGAGATGATGTTGTTCTAGATGCTTAGAGCTTAATGCAAAGCTTTAAGGGATCGCACCTGTATGTGAGCATGGCTTTGCCTATGTGGTATAAGTCACTGCTTTCTGTATGGATAACATAAGGTGGTATCAGTAAATCTCTGTGGGCTGAACATAGACCTTTTCAAAGAATATAATGTTCTCTAATCTTTTGCAAAAATTTCCCTTTGTTTATAAAATCAGAAATCAGTGACAGATGAGGGAATTACTGTTGTGAGGGGAAACTGATTTTGTCTGTTCAGATGACATGGTGGAAGCAGTGTGCAAAAAGCAATACTTGGTATAATGAGGAGTTACTCTGCAGTAGTGAGGGTGTTTTAGCCCTGGCTTGTGTTTCTTTGTATTATTTCCAAGGGTTATGGCTTTTATTCCATGCAGCTCTGTTTACATTTGCTTCCCCAGTGGCGGAAATTGCCTTGAAGCAGATTATTATAATTAGCAAGGATTTGACCAGTGTAAAACAGATGATGGGCATGGTTTTGGGTTCACTGTATACTAAAAAATGATGGGGGGAGCTGTTGTACCAGAAATAGCATTACAGAAGTAGCTGTTCTTAGTTTCCTATCTCTTTTTTTTTCCCCCTGCCTTTTTCAGAAATAACCAATTTGGGCTATGCCTTAAACATGGCTGCGCTTCACAGTGGCCTTTTCTTACCTGTTTAAACCTGTGTTGTAACTGTGTAGGTTGCTGGAGGCTGTTCCTCCCTCTGCGGTAGACTACTTCAGAAAATCAGCTGAAGAGCTAATAGATGAAAAGGGGGCGGTGGCTGCCCTGGCTGCAGCCCTGGCGCACATTTCCGGGGCAGCTCACATCCAGCAGCGCTCCCTGCTCAACTCAACAGCTGTAAGTAATGATGCACCTGTGATAACAAGGATGGATGTATGAATTACTTGTGTCCAGGCCACTTGTGGCATCTCCTTCCCAGCCTTTTTCAGCTGGGTTTCTGAATAGCTGTTACCCCCAGGCTCCTGCTGTGTTGCTTGTTCCTTAGCTGAAATCAGCTCTTCCTGGGTGACACTTGAAATCAGTAAATTTTCTTGTGATGAGAGTTAAAAGAATTTCTCCAGAGACTGAAGCAACAGAAGACTTTGATGCTCTAAGAGAGTTTAGTGACATTTTACAAGCAAATAGATTGATTCATGCTATTGTAGTTTCCCCCTTATCAGAAATCTTTTATGTTTCTGTCATATTGCAAGTACAGCATGTGATTACCTGATCTCAAAGAGATCCTAACTGAAGAAAAGTACAGCACTTCCTTTTTCTGATGCATTTAGGGAGAACGTGGCCCAGCTCATTGTGTGGTAACACAATTTTGGACATACTGTGTGATTGGACTGCGGTTCTTGTATCAGTTTGGGGGTTTTCTTATCTTTTCTAGCAGTAGGTTTGACCAAGTTTAGCCTTGTTACACATTTTTCTCTGTTTCCTGCAGGGTTTTGTGACCATGGTGTTGAAGTGTTCAATAGAGATGCATACCATGGGCTATGCCTGGCGGGGGCTGAAGGAACAGCTTGGGGAGGAAGTCGACAACAAGGTGTCTGCAATGCGTTTCCTCAAGGGGAAGATGGTAAGGTGGCCAGCCTTGGGAATGAAGGGATTTGGGGCTTTGTGTGTGTTCACGTATAACCAGTTTGTGCAGTGATTGAGGCTGGAGTTCTGAAGTATTGGTACAAAATGTTGGTACCGCACTATCCCTACTCAATCTCTTTTCTCAGGAAATGGTAACCTATCACAAGTGTGCTGTTCATGCATACGCTAATGAAAAAAAAAAAGCATTGATGTTACTTGAGTGCTTTAAAGACTTTGAGAATTATTAGAGACATTACTCCTAAATGATAATGCAGGAATTGCCTCCTAAAAAAAAAAAGCATCAGAAATACATATGTAGTGGGATTGGTTGTCGAGGCCTTTATTCTTTTGTTGTAAATTTGTGCCTCTTTTGTTTTGTTCGGTAGGGTGTGTGCTTTGATATCCCTGTTGATGAACTGAGTAACATACAGGTATGTTTGTGTAGCCAGAGCTGGCTTTAAAACCTGGTGATTTGAAAATTAGCAGCTGCCATAAAGGATTGAGTATAGGGTGGTTTTGGAGGTTAAGGTTTGTGGTTTTAATAAGGATGTTGTGTTGGCAACAGAGTGACTAGAAGGAATACAGGAGAGTCATTAGAAAATACCCTGCCATGTCTCTTCTCATTTCTGTTCCCATATTACCCTATTTCATTAACGAAAATTCTGTGGTCTTTGGCTAGTCTGTTTTGGCCTCTCCAGTGTATTTGAGAGTTCACCAGTTTTCTGTCAACTTCGTTCCCTTTGTCCCTTGTGATTGTTTATCCTTTGTCACAGGACTGTGTTTCCCATGGGGGGATCTAATGGCCTATTTTGGCAGGGGTGGGATTTGTCTGGAAATGCCTTCGCATTCAGTGTTGCTTCTGATGCTACAGGTACCTTGGACACTCCTGCAGGGACATAAAGTCTGGTTACATTGGTGTTGTTTCAGGAGCAGTGGAAGGACACACGGCGCTGGCAGCTGTCGGTGGCAAGTGAGTTGCCTGAGCTGGAAGAATATCCCCAGGAGGCGGGACGAGGGTTCTCCAAGTTCGGAAACAGCAGGCAAGGAGACTTCAAGAGAAAAAGCTGGTTCAAGAGTGGAAATCGGGGACTTTAACAGGACGCTCAATTAACCTCTGCTACAGATACGGGACTGAGCTGAATTTTATCAGACAGTAAAAGCCTGTTAGATACTCCTCTTTGTCTTTATTCCTTGATAAACCAACCTGTCTTGGACGATGGCTAAAAATCATGTTTGCTGAAATGACCAGGTGTTTTGGGAGATTTTTCTTTCTGCCCAGCAAAGTAGCTGCTGCCTGTTAGGGCATCTGTGACCCTGTGGGTGTGCTGGAAACTGAGCACTGTGAGGGAACAAAATTCATCCAAACACGGACAGTAACCATGCCTCGCCTCTTCAGCAGCGTTAAAAAATCGGGTTCTAAAAGAAATTTTTTACAGAAAAACTGGACATTAAGCCCTCAGCACCCTTCCTCGAACGCTGCCCGCGGGTGCCAGCGCTATGGTGTCCTTTGGGGCGCTCCCGTTTGCCGGCTCCCTCAGGGTACCGCCTGAGGGGGCGCGGCCATGGCGGCGGGGCGGGGGCGGGGCCGGGCGCGGGCGCGTCAGGCGGCGCGGGGCGGGGCGGGCGCGCGGGAAGATGGCGGCGGCGGCGGGCGGAGGGTGGCCCGCGGTGTGCGGGAAGTTCCGCGCCGCCCGCACGCTCTCAGCCGTGGAGTCCCTCAAGGACCCCGAGACGGAGCCGTACCGCTCCAAGTACAGCGCCCGGGCGCTACTGCAGGAGGTGAAGCAGCTGCTGAGCGCCGCCGAGGAGGGCGGCGAGGCGGTGCTGGCCGTGCGGCGGGCCGTGCTGGAGTACGAGCTGGGCGTCAACCACACCGACACCGAGGAGCTGTCGGCCGGTGAGGAGCACCTGCAGCGCTGCACGCAGCTCCTGGAGCCGCACCGCCTCTCCCCGGACTGCGTGTCCCTCTACATACAGGCCCAGGTGGGCAGGGGAGGCCGCAAGGGGTGTCCGTGGAGCGGGAGGCTCAGGCGGAGCAGGGCCTTGTGTCTGCGGGCTGTGCCGGGTGGTCTCTGCAGCGGGCTGCGAAGAGATCCAGGGCAGTCCCGTGTCCTGACAGGTGCTGCTCGTTTAACCATAATCAACACAGCAGCCCTGGCGTTCAGTTCTTGTTGGAAGGAATCATTCACAGGTGGTGGCTGTTGGAGGGGTGTTCTTCTGTTTTAAGCCTCCTGCTGATGCCTCTGGGCGTGCAGAGCATCTAAAATGTGTTCTCCTAATTGAAACTGGGTGTTGACGGAACAGCGTGCTCTTCTGGACACACTGAGACAGAACTTGTAAGAACCGTGAAAGAATAAATTAGTAAAAGACCTCACTACATCCAGAATTTATTTGTGATTCCTTAACTCAGTGGTTGTTAAAGTGAAGTTGGGAGGTGCTTTTATTGATGTGTTATCCTGAAATGATAATTCATTTGCTTTTCAGCATTGTCTGTTATATTTTAAACTATTATATTTTGTCCCAGATGGGTAAATACAGTTTTGTTGGTGCTTGAAGTAATACTATTTTCTCTTTATTCAGAAGAATAGAATACTGTTATCAGTATTAGTTTTTGCTACACGAAGATTCACACAAGGGCCTTTACTTGATCACTCTGTCATGGTAGCTGGTGTATAGTTAGGTATCTTAGGTATCTGATGCTAGACTGTAAATGAAATTGAGCAGTTATTTAGATGTCTCTGTCAAAAATGGCTGCTCTAATTAGAAAAGGTTCCATAGTGCTTCCTCATCAAACTGTCAAGGAATTGTGGGCTGGTGTGGAAAGGTGCAAGTGAAAGGATGACTTGTCTTGCACTGGTTAAATTGGCTGAGTTGTCTGGAACAGTGAGGTTACATCTGCTCCTTGTCCTTCAGTGAGGGTATGGGTACACTGCTACAAATCTGTTACCCTTTGTAAGATAAGGAGGCTGCTCCAGCCGAAATAAGATAACATCTTTCCACATGTTCCTGAGGAGATGTGGCTCTTGTGGCTCAGCACCAGAGATTGCACTGCACTTCTGAATTGGTGTGCTGCAAAGCAGCTCTTCTCTCTATTAGACCAAAGTTTGCATGGACTTCACTGTTTCAGGGCCTTCAGGAAGCAGCAGGATGAAGTTTGTTATGCATATGAAGTGCTGTGGTCCAACACTGATGGGTCTGCTGTTGCCTGGCACTGTCCTAAGGTGTGCACAGTGCTGGGAAACGAGCCCTCAGCTCCCGGTCCCAAGGGCTGTAACAGGCTTCAGTAATTAATTTAAACAATTCCTGATTTTAAAGCAATGATTATCATCAGTGGCCATACTTCTCCACCTTCTGGGATGCCTGGGGTGTGTTGCCATGGCACTAACTGCTATTTTGAGGGAAGAGGCATTCCTTTTTCCTGCTGGGCCTCTTTCTTTAGCCCCACTTCTGATTTCTGAGCTTTTGCATAAGATTGTGTATCCCAGTCTGTCTGATGGAATCTGGTCTGTTCCACTGCTTGGCCTTGGGCAAAGTGTTTCAGTTCATAAACAACATGTGATGTGCTTTCTTAGAAAAACAGTAGAATGGAATTGAAAGGGACACAGGGCTGGCATACAGCTACACATTCTAATTATTTTGAAGGTTTTGGGGGGTTTTTTTTAGCCCTCTTGAATTTTGTAACAGCACTGCCTAGGATTTAAATTAGCACATCAGACATAGATTATTATTAACACCTTCATCTTATTAATAAAATTAGTGTCATTTTTGTAAGAGTTGGGTTCGCAGATGCAGTGAGTTACTATGTACATTGCTTTAACTTAAATTTGAAGGCAATAATCTATAACTTTTGCATCTCAGAGGTGCTTTTCATCTCTTTCCATTGCTGAAAATATGCAAGCATTCATTCCTAGCATATTTTTTCCCTGTTAATTTTTTCTGTGGAGTCATGTTAACAAATTTCTGATTTCTTGTCTCTTTTTATGATATTTGTATGTGATGTAAAAGCTGCATGAATTGGATGCAGAACATACTCTGTGGAAAAAGCTCATTATTTCAGCACACCGGTCCTTATCTAGCAGAGTAAACAGAGAAAGTCAGACTGTGAGGTGAATTTTTAATGTGAAATTTGCTGTGTGAGAACCCCCTCCTTTTGAGCAACCCACAATGAACTTTGTGGGGACAATTTCTGGTTTTTGAAATACTTTGTATTAGAAGACACACACACGCACACACACACACACACACATATATATATATATATGAATGAAGACTGATCAATTGTTTGGAAAAAAATGTGTGATGTGAATGGAACATGACTATTTTTTTTACCTTTTGCCTTTAGAACAATCTGGGTATCCTGTGGTCTCAAAGGGATGAAATTGAAACTGCACAAACTTACTTGGAATCTGCAGAAGCCTTGTATAATCAATACATGAAAGAGGTACTGTGTTAATATCATGGCAGGTTTTACTTTCACATGCCACTTGCAGGTTAAGTAATCTTTGAAATAAACATGCAATGGAATTTGAGTTTCTGTGATTTATACTGGCTGCTGTGATACTTTTGGCAAGTGATACGAGTTGCACTGCAGTATAGGACAAGGCAAACTAGAGTATTACTTGAGAATTTCAAAATAGAAAATTATTTTGCTCAAAAATAATGGTCCCTTTTGAAAGCTCTTTAATAATCCAGAGTTGATGCCAGGTAGAATTTGGGTTTTAATGATGACAGTTATTAAATCTTATCTTGGAAATGCAGTAAAAATGTCCTTTGCTTGCAGTAGGAAAAGGAAACAAAACTAATATTTGTTTGGTTTTTCTCTGACTGTGCAGTGTTTTGCAGGGGCAAGTAGTTTAGTTCCACATCCAAGAGGACAATCTCACAGACAGCTAACCCTCTCATGCATATTAAACAACCGTTTGAGCTGTGGATTCTGCTGTGTATCCTACAAAGACTCCCTTGTGCTATTTTTAAGCTCTTTGCAAAGCTATTTCTACACTGACTTGCCTCAGGGACTGTTCTGGAGTGAGCTAAAAACATTTGTGGTCTTCAAGAAGCAGTAGCTGTGTCTCAGGACAGCTGAATAGGTTGGACAGACCTTAGTTTCATGAAATTACAGGTTCGGTTCAGGTTTTACATGAAATTGGTTTAGAGTACCAATTATTCTTGCAGAGATTTTTAGAATGGGCAAGTATTTATTGGTTGGTTACTGCCATTGTTCCACCCATGCAGCCATGCTGGCCTACAGTGATAGAAGAGGTAATGGATCCAGAAGAGCTTGTCAGCTTATTTCCTGCTCTCTGGATCAGGTGGACTAACTAGAGATACTACACCTCTCTACAGATTCTCTCTCTAATTCCTGATGTTCAACTTTGATATTTATACCCAGCCCCAGCTATCACATGACCTCCAAAAGCTTCTGGCACTTGCTCCAGTGATTATGAAATTAAACTGGTACTATGGTATAGTGGATTAAAGTGCTGCCAAGTACTTCACATTTTCACTGTAGACTTTTCTGAAACTGTTAATTTTTGTTAGTAGTGGTTACTGAATATTTCTTCTGGGGCTTTGCTGCCTGACTGGGGTTATACATACGTGACGAGCCCATGTGAGATTGTTTACCACACCTTTTCCCCTAACAATATTTGCCACTTACAGTTCAAGGCATTATGCAGTC
Source organism: Coloeus monedula (assembly GCF_965178545.1). Lineage (NCBI taxonomy): Eukaryota > Metazoa > Chordata > Aves > Passeriformes > Corvidae > Coloeus > Coloeus monedula. The sequence goes on along the minus strand of NC_138788.1, from coordinate 4,482,219 downwards.
AAACAACAATGCTTTAAGTCCTTTTTTTTAGAAGAAACTACAGATTTATACAGCATTTCTCTTTCAGAAATTATTAATATGTGAATATGCTTTTCTTAAAATTCCCCATTTTTAGGGTATCAGGAAGCCTTCTTATTAGGGAGTCTTTGGTAAACTGCTGATGATGGAGACATTTTGCTGAGCAGGTGGATTTAGTTGTTTACTGACTGGGTCTAACTAACTTACAAATTGGATAGGGTGGTTTCCCTCGCCTAAAGCCAAAACCAATGCAAGGAGCTTGGGCTAATGAAGTTCGCTTAGAAAGGAGAGTTGGAGAGCTCTTTCTGAGGATAAGTAAAGACATAAGGATTGATATCAGAGAGAGATCTGTAGATACAGGAAGGAGGTGAGAGTTTTGCGTACTATGTCATTTCAGTTGCTTTCTTTGCAGGAATAGCTCTAGTCTTGCCAGAATATGCTCCAAATCTTGTTAGAAGGTTTATATCTAAATAAAACAAGAGGAAGGGTTATAAATTCACATCTAAAAATGAATGAGGTTTCAACAAAACTGTACAGATTAAAAGATCATGTACAAAAATCTACATGCCTCTGGTAGGTTAAACACGCTTTAATTTATTTGTCACTATCTGTTTCAGGTACATTTGTTCATTTTTTAAGATGAGTAAACCACTTCTATTAAAAAGCAAGTAAACAAGTCCATTCAGGGATTTTTAATGAGAAGCAGTACAAACATAGTGTGTTTTCTTCCCTGGAAAGTGAGTGTATTCTCTGCTCTTGTTCCTGTTCCTGCCTAAGTCTGTATTAACTTATGGAAAGTATTTATTGAAACTGATTTTTATTTGTTGCCTTACCTTTTCTTGGGCTAAGAAATAAATGGGGTTAGGAAAGGGCTAGACAAGCTGCGTACCAACCTGGGCTTTGTTGCTGGCAGACACATTGGACACCCTCCATGATGCACTGTGTAGTGGGAGAAAAGTTGTCTTAAAAAGATGGTTTCATATGAAGTGTTTTAGAATTGACATCTGAAGTTACTCACAATTGCAAAGGAAATGGGATAAGCACATAATAAAGCTCTGTCATGAGCGATGTTAATCTGTTGGGGTTGCTTGTGAGCTGTCTGATAATGTTATTGACAATTGTCTTAAGGCAGACTTGGATACAGCAATGCCAAAAGGTGTATAGTTGTCCATGTAAGGATTCTGACAGAACTCGTGGTTTAAAGAACAAAAAAGTGCTTCTAATGATGTGAGCTACCACATTTGTAGCTTGTAACTTGTAACTTGCATGTAGGTTATGCCTGATAGGAAGATTTAGCAGCTTCATCCTCCAAAGACATTGCATGTTGTCTCATTTGTCTGTCTGAGTAAAAGATCTCGCCAGCTCGCAGATACTTGGGAGTCCCTTCACAGCAGTTAGTCTTCACAAGCAGGTCTGCTGAGCACTCTGCACTTCATGTTCTCTGCAGTACTTCCTGCAGGATGTTTTCTTGCTACTGATCGGTGCAGCTGGGCAAACGAATATTTCACACTTGAAGGTGTGCTTGGTATTAAATTGATGCCTCAAAACCCAGTACGTTATTGTACAAAATAAAGGTGCCCAGTAGAGTCCTATAGAATCCAGGCTGAGTATCTCTGGTGCAGGCAGCATGCATTGCTTTAAAGTACATAAGCAGAAGTCTCCTGCAAGGTGTGAACCTTGTCATTCCTTGTGGAATTGTGACTTTCATTCTCTAAATCTCCTGAATGTTGTGGAATTGCTCTGGAGATGTGTCACTGGGATGGGTTACGCAGAGCTTTGTTAAATTTGGGGTTGGCAAATGGTAAATGATGTGCAGCCAGAAGAGGGAGCACTGTGCCACAGAGTAAGAAATGTACTTCGCTGAATGTATCATGTACCCTTGCAGGATGGAAATCCTCCCCTGGATCCCAGTGAACATTTCATGGCAGAAGAAGAAAAACTCACAGACCAAGAAAGATCCAAAAGGTGGGTGCTAAGCAGCATAGTTAATTTATTATTACTTTTTTTTTTTCCAAATTATGAGGGTGTATTTAGGGAGGAAAAAAAGAAAAAATTTTAAGAGACTGTTGGGTTTTTTTCCAGATTTGAAAAAGCCTACACTCATACTCTGTATTACCTGGCACAAGTCTACCAGCACCTGGACATGATTGAGAAGGCTGCTCAGTATTGCCATACTACTCTGAAACGACAGCTTGAGTACTGTGGCTACTACCCAGTAGAATGGGCACGCAATGCTGCCACTTTGTCACAGTACTATCTCTCCAAGGTAATATACCCAATGTTTTTCTGCTGTAGTGATACCATTAATGTTACTGTCAACTAAAACAGTTGTCTTTGAGACAGGGCTCCAAGCTGAATTTAAAATGGGCACCTGTAAAACCACAAGTTGTCTTCTGACATGAAACATCTGTCAGTTTTTTCTGAAGAGGACATGGTGGCTTTCCTGTGGTGTTGCGATGGCAGTGGGGAAGATGAACAGGGGTGTAAACAAGAGAAAAGCTCTATAGCTGATGAAATATTAGCAATAATGTGATGTCATGTTCATAAGTAAACTTTAACATTATAATAATTTAATTTAAAATTCTTTCGTATATTGTTCTCTTACAATAAAGTTTGAAAACAAAAAGCATCTGAGAGCAAGGTATGGCTTACTGTTTTCTCTAAATTATTGTTCTTTGTACCTTAGCATATGCTCAAGAGTTGTTTGAACCTACATGAACATTAAATTGGATATGTGAGTTGGTAGCTGTTTGCTGTGTGTTGACTCTAAACAATCTACTGTTAGGACGTGCTTCAGCTTTATTTAGGAATTTCTATATTCCAGGCTATTTGGATTATTTTTTCTGATGTTTAAAAAGATTCCTGCCCTACCTAAGCCAGTTAATGCTAATTTCAGTAGTAACTCCTAATTTCCTTATCTTTTTGGTGCATTGGTAGCGCTAATTATTTAACAGTGCACTGCCAAATATGGGTAAAGGAATCTAGATCTGACTCACAATGTTGACTTGTATGTCCGGCTCGTTCCCACTAACACCCTGTGATAGTGTTTGCCACAAGGCATCACTTCCTTCACCTCAAGGCAGCCAGAGTAGCAGAGAGCAGAACATTCAGAATGTTCAGTGTGCATAGTTAATATTAAAGTCAAGGCTTAGTGTTGTGGCTGTGGTACAGCAAAAACAATTGGTTAGAAAATATGTATTCAGTAATAGGTGTGGAAAAATTGTATATTTTCTTCCAGTGCCCAGGGAATATGCTCCAGAGTCTCTCAGTTTTGTCATTTCCCTTGTGGTCATGCATGTTCACTCTCTGAGGTGAAGGGTTTGGCCAAGCGAGAGCAGTGCTTGAGCTGCCTACACCAGTGCTAAATGCTGCTCTGTTCCTGTTTCTCTTAGGAATGCTTTATGGAGGCTCGACACTGCCTAGCAGCAGCCAGTGTCATCTTTAGCCAAGCTGGACAGGTGCCATCTGCTGAAGATGGTAAGTTTATAAAAAAGTTTTGAATAAAATTTTTGTGAATTAAGCATCATTATGTGTTAATGTTTAAAACTGAAGTTTAAACATTAATAAATGTACAAAACTTACCCAGTGTTAATTTTCTAGAATATTTTTCAATAAAGTCAAAGGTTTCTGAAAAGTGACTGCTACTACAGCTCAAGATTGGCTACGGGTAGACCCTGTGAGAAAAACTCAAGTGCTTGTTGCTGGTGTTTGAGAAAGCATACCAGAGTAAAAGGGAAATTTAAAACATTATCCACTTCAACAGTGGCAATGTCTCTGTTCATCCATTTGGCTTTTTACATGTGCTAAAAATGCTGTTTGCCTCAGTGATCAGAGGGCAGTGATTCAGTGAACCAAACCAGATGCTTCCTGGGAATAACTTTAAAAGAGGGAGCAAAATTGCAGCTTTTAAAACCCCAAATCCAGAAGGTACTTGTATTATCTTTTGTTGCTGGATGCTGCAGCCTCATCAATGGCTGGTTTTGGAGTTGAAGCTGCCCTCCTTGTTGTTTGGGCATTGATGCAAAGGAACAACTTGGCAGTCCAGTGTGACTACTAGTAGAAGAAACTTTCAGAGTCTGAGTCTGAGGTTGGCTTTTTATTTCACGAACAGAAGTGCTGCCGTCCTGTAGGAATGTCCTCTCATTGTTCAGCTAACTCACTGTGTTCTGCATAGAGACTGGGAAGTGAGTTTTCACTGAAGTGTGTTTGATTTATGAAAATGTTATCTTGAGACATCAGCAGTGCTGCTATTTATGATAGTGGAGAGATAGTGGAGAGAAAAACACAGAAGTTGTAGAGCTAATAAATCTTATGTTTGTACCAGGTAGCTTAACTAAAGGCAGTTTCCCCAATTTTGTTCCCTTTTTTGGTAGCAAGCCTGGGGCCCATTGCAATACCAATGCCCTTATCTTCAGAAACAACTACGGGCAGGCAGCTGAATCTCAGAAAATGAATTATCCTGATTTCTTTCTCTTACTACAAAGAGACCCGGAAACCTTTTCCAGTAAAACACCTTGAAGATGAAAGGTCTTTTAAAAGATACATTATGATCTATTTATTTTCAGAATTCATAGATGATAAATCCACGTTAGTCTATATGGGTTTCTACCAGAAATGACAGTTTACAGAACTATTACATAAACTAACATGGAGAACATGTTTCTGTCTAACCATGAGGAAAAATTAAATACAAGTATGATATTCTTTGCATGTAACATTTGAGGGTCTTGCTGGACTTTTTTTAAAGTTTTTATGTGTTTATGTCCATTCAGTAGATGAAACAGAGCCAGACCAACAGGACCTTCCAGAGAGGAAAGCTGAAATTGCAAGGTGTTGGATAAAGTATTGCCTGAATCTTCTGCAAAGCGCTCGAAAATTGCTTGAGGTAACAGAAAATCGGTTCTGTAGCTGTCATTGTCTAACAGCAAACTAAGCCTGCTTTGATGTTTGCAAGAGGAATCAATTTGCAGTGGGTAACAAGAAGTAAGCAATTGCCCAGTGAACAAAACAACAGATACTTGCAGTGTAGCAAGTATTTCATGGTATGCTTTGACTTAAATGCAGCACTTAAGAGTAAGCACGGATAGGAGATCAGCTCTGTAGAGTGATCAGTACATTGCTTTTACAGCAACCTCACAAATTTTTCTCCTCTCTGCTGCATTTTCTTGCAGCTTGATTTGACAGATACCTTCTTATTTAACTGCTAGTAAGAACACTGTCTTAATATGCAACAGTTTTGTGTGCTGATGTTCTCATTCATTCAAGCATTTGATTAATTCAGATTTGATTCAGTTCATTGAATTCATTTAAGTATTTCTACAGATGTTTAAAACAGCATTTGCTGAAGCGCTTTGTGGAGCAGAGGCTTTGGGCTTAACGTTTATTCCTTTGGCTGTTTTGTCACATAGGGTAGGGAGACTGAACCACCTTAATTTTGTCTTGTCAGAATTGACACTGTAATTTACATTATTCTTTTGTTAATATAAGGCCTAATATATCAATGATTTCTCTTTTGTCTTGTTGCTCACTAGTTCATATTTCAAAGGTGACTCAAAATGATTCAGTGTAAGTATCTCTTTGTAAGCCAGATTTGTTTTTAATTAGCATGGCTTTCTCATTTCAGGATAACATAGGAGAGCTGGATCCAGACAGGCAATTGGAACTTAAAGCCCAAAGGAAAAAAGAAGAGGATGAAAAAGAGAAGGGCAGGAAAAAAGCTGTTCTTTTTGGGACAAGTGATATATGTGACTCTGTCTTAGCCATGGAGGAGAAAGTAAGCAGCGTATATCCTTTAGATTTTCAAGAAGCCAGAGAAATCTTCCTGGTTGGCCAGAACTATGTTCAGGAAGCAAAAGAGTTCTTTCAGGTTGATGGTTATGTTACTGACCATATTGAAATTGTTCAGGATCACAGTGCTTTGTTTAAGGTACTTGCTTTCTTTGAAGAAGACTATGAGAGGCGCTGCAAAATGCACAAGCGTAGAATAGACATGCTGGAGCCAATCTATGCAGACCTGAACCCCCAGTACTACCTGTTGATTTGTAGGCAGCTTCAGTGTGAACTAGCTGACACCTATTATGAGATGATGGATTTAAAGGTAGCTATTGGTAACAGGTTAGAGAAACTAGACTCCCACACAGTTAAAAAAATTAATTCTCTGGCTCAGTTTGCAATCAAATATTATGAACTCTTCTTGGATTCTTTGAGGAACCCTGATAAGGTGTTTCCTGAAAAGCTCGAGGAAGATGTTCTTCGCCCTGCAATGGTGGCTAAATTTCATATTGCACGACTATATGGTAAGCTTATTACTTCAGATAGCAAAAAGCAACTGGAAAATATGCAGACATCATTGGAATATTACACATTTCTGGTAGACTATTGTGAGAAGTATCCAGATGCTGTCCCTGCCATTGAAACTGAACTAGAACTCAGTAAGGAGATGGTGAATCTTCTTCCAGCAAGCATGGAGAGGCTAAGAGCAAAGCTGTCTTCATTTGTATAAATACTTGCCTTGGAGGCAAATGGGCACTATCAGAACAGTTACCTGTCCAAGCCAGTGCTGTCGCACAGCTTCTGTACTGACTGATAGAACTAAGGTGTCTGCAGGGACATCCACCTAGAGCCTGCACTAGTGTAACCTTGTGAAAAACTCAGAGCTCTCCTGGTCCATAGCTCACCCACGCTAATGGTATAAACTCTAAATGTAAAGTATAAGTCCAGCTAATGCTTTGTACTGTGTGTCCTATATGTAAATATAAACCTTTTCTCCCTCACAGCTTTTTTTGGCGTATGATTCAGTTTTTAAGTGTAGTGCTGTATGAAAATAGTTTCTTTTAAGAGAATCTTCTTCTCTAAGAATTTTTTTTCTAATAAACCTGAGGCACATTCTTCCAACTAGAATACATTTTCTCTCTTCTAATGTTTGTCCCCAGAAAACTTTATGAATGTGAAGGGAATTTGTTTTTAGTATTTATTTTGTAAGTTGCTTGTTGTTCTTTTCCCTTGTTAATCAAAACCTGGTTGATAGAGACTCAATAAATTGACTAGCTTGGCTAAATGTTTCTTCAGAGTCCTTGGAATTCTGTTTCCTGTGAACTAAGATACAATGTATATTTCAACTTAGGCCAAAGTAGAGAGTTGAGAAAGTGTTTCCATATGAGTGTCTTCAGTAAAAACACATGAGCTATTGTAGTGCCAGTAGCCAGAGCAAGAAAACAGCCAACCTTCTTTGTGGTGGGAGGAGATACCCTGCTCTTAATACATGATAGAGAATTCACAGGTTACAGGTACCATGCTCTAGTCTTCCAAACATTTGCCTAATACAGCTTAAAGCCCTGGGATGCCATGGATGGCTTCTTACTTTGTGTTGCTCAGGGAGCCCAGGTGCTGTTTTAGCAGGAGCTGTAATTGGGACCTGTCTGAAGTGGTTTTAGATGAAATACAGGCAGAGCACATTGTCCAACTTTATAGTAAGAGATGATGGCCAGAGATGCCAGGGGACATGGGGCAAGTGAAGGGACAATGTGACTTTGTGCAGTAGTGCACTAGCAGTCTTATCACTGACATGGTGATTGGGTGGGAGGATGTTTACAACACTAGAGGGCATTGAAAGGGAACAGTCAAAACAACTGGATTCTTCTGGAAAATGGAGGGGGAGAAACATTACATTTGCTTAAAGGGTGTGAGGGGAAAGCATGTGCAAAGCAAGAAAGCATGTACATCTGAAATGTGTAGCAAAAATCTCTTCTGCAGAGAATTCTGCAAGCTAGACTGCTAACCACAAACAAATAGGCCAACAAATGGGTGCTGGAAATGAGCGGCAGCAAAACTCAAAACTAGGCCAGCTACTTGTGTGCCTGTAGGATCAGAGAGAGAGTGAGTGCACGTGCCTGTCTGTGTTCTTTCTGTTTTACTAAATAATTGTCTAGTCAGCCTCTAGGAGTTTCATTTCTGCAGTCAGATCTTTAATTCAGATTTTCCTGTGGCCTGAAGGTAGGACAGCCCTAGTTTCTCACTGAAACATTTCTCAGCAGGCTCTATTGCACATCATTTTTGTCTGATTTCAGTTAAAGCTAGTGTGCACTTTTGCCACAAACTCAAAAGTTAGAATTTTCTACTCACTTTCAGTTTCACATTCAAGTGGAAGGTGGCAATACATGTTTTGGGTAGTTCTTTGGGGTTTTTTTCCTTCCATACTTTTGCCTTTGATCAAATTTTGTAGACCATGGATTGCCTGCCTCATCAAACTTAGTTTTCTTGTAATTTGGAGGCGGATAGTTTGTGGGCTATCCTAGCATAAAAAAATCATCTTTTTTTTCCCCTTCAAATACTGGTCTGAAGTAAGAATGAAAAGTTACCTGCAGGTAACTGCAAAACTGAATGAAGTTCAGGGTCACGTATGCCTTTTAACTATCAGGTGTATCCCTTTTAATAATTAGATGTATCCCTTTTAACCAATTTAACCATCATGAGGTGTGCAGACAGACACCCTGAATCCACTGGAACCACAGTGAGAGCTCAGCAGACAGGTAAGAGTAGGTCCATAGTTAAGAAGGCCTGATATAAGAGGGATCAGAGCTTTTTCAGCACAATCAGTGTGATTGGCACTGTGGTTTGGAGAGCTCTCTTTTCTGAAGATACCCAGAACACTTCAGCTTTCCAGCTTTTCTTAGAATACATTTCATATAAATGTATATGGACTTACAGAAACCAATTATGCCAGTTCATCTCCTAGAGTAAATGTCCAAGGCTCCTGCCAGCTAATCATATTTTATTAGTGGAGACTACGTTGTGCCAGATGCTCAGCACAATGCACTGTGCTGTGTTTCTTTTAAGGCATGTCTTTTTAAGCAAACCCTTTGAATAATTTCTGTTTGTTCAATGATTTGAGAGAATGAACTTATGTAAGATTGTGTATTTAGTTTAAAAAAAAAGTAGGCGGGGAGCTTGTTGGATTAGGCAGCAAAGCTCCCTTCAGGAATGTTGAGTTTTAACTGTAAAGTATGTGTGAGGTCAGGCATTTATTTCAAAGATTAATTGAAGATTAGGTTCCTGTGAACTCTGTTTAACCTGCATTTCTATTCCTTTCTGTACAGCAAAAAAGTCTTACAACTGAAACCTCATTTTTGATGTTTTACTAGTTCTTTCTCCTTAGCCAGCATAAAGCATCAAGATTTACGAGAAGTCCATGTTTGTGCAGAATTCCTTTCAAGTGCGGCATCTGACCTCAGAGCTATAACCTCAGAGTACTTCTTCAAATAGCGTGCAGCACTCATGAGAAGTGACTTGGCTTGACTAAAACCAGTTTTGGTTTAATTGAAGCGCTCTTAATTCTCATGCTGGCTAGAGATATGGTAGGTGTTCTAAAATGGAGTGATGGGGATGGTTGTGCTGTGCTTCAGTATTTTGTGAAAGAAAGAAACCAGTGCCTTGTTCTGCCTCCCTACAAGGTTGTCAGAGCAGGCTCTTTTTTTTTTTTCTCGAGGGGCCCGGACTGGAGAAGCATGGCGGGAGGTGACTGCTGTGTCCTCTGTTGCTCTTAAGACAGCTGAAGCACCAGGGGCAGTGGGCAGAAGTGAGCCCTCACTTCCCCTTTGCAGCAGGAAAGCAGGTCCCCTGTGTTGCAAGGGGAGATGCTGGTGCTGGTTGCTGCCTCTGTGTGGCAAAAGCTCCCTGGGCTGGTTCTCTTCATTTGTGCTCCTGAAAGCTCCTGGGTGGGGTGTTTTGGTCCTGCCCTGGCACAGGCTCGGTGTGGATGGTTTCCTTCTCTGTGTGCACATGGAGACAAGTCAGTGTAATGGTGCAGTGCTTGCACTGGGTGTGATTACTGCTGCGCTTCCACGTCCAGAATTACTGTGGGAGCCTGATTAGCCTTGACACCAGACAATGAGAAACACAACTGATCTTGTTAACGTGGCTTCACCTATCTCACTTTTGCTTGGTGTTCTGTTTTTACTCAGCACTGAGAGAGCAAAGATGACCTTTACTTGTGTGTTTCTATTAAAAGACTGAGATAGTTGGTGTTACCTGGATGTTTTCTGTGGAACTTTTTGTTGTAAGATGCCCAGATGTAGTCCTGTGAAGGAGGACATAGCTGGTCTGGCAGCTCACGAGGCAGACCCTTCTGTAGTCTTGAAATTACAGAACTAAAGATTGTTACGTTAAAGCTAAGCGCATAAAGTTGTGGTGAGAAGCATTTGTCAACTTTCTTTCCTCTTGTTTTGCAACATCTATGGCTATTTTAGAGTTTGCTAGAAATGATTAATTTTTGGTTTGAAAAGTGCTTTTACGTACTTCTCAGGAACTCTGTCCAAAGTGCCTCCTAATGCTTTTGCAGTTTGGTGGTTTCTAGCTCTTCCTTGTCATGGGTAAGCGTAAAAACAGCCATTTCCCAATGAGAACTATTTGCCTGGCTGCCTTTTTCCCAAAACCATCGTTTGCTGTGTCTTTACAGCTGAAGAGCCAGGCAGACTGTTGGGATACTAAACACAGTACCTTTGGAAAATGTGTTGCTTCCATTCAGAACAGAAAATGTCTGTGATACTGACTACTTGTCTAGGGAGAGGTGAAGGATAATGTGGTGCCTTTAACACCAAAGGTTTTAATAATTTGGGTGTTTATAGCAATGTTTTAAATATCTAGTGCTTGAATTTTTGGCATTGGGTGTGCACAAAATACAGCAAAATCTTTTTACATGCTCATTGCTGTGAAAGAGACTTACTAGTTGGCATTGGACCAAGATGCAAGGATTTCTTTGTGTGAGCTTTTTAATGCAATTTTCTGCAGAAACAAAGAGGAATTGGATGAGTGATCAGTGAAAGACTGGAATAGGCATGTGGTGAGTGAGCTGGTGTTAGTCACTGAATACTGTAAGAGGAGTACAAAGTGCTTGTATCAGAGAGTTACCCTGAGATCCGTGGGTGAAATGCATGGGGTAAACAAAAACAAGGAATGAACAAGATGATTTTCTGCATACTTAAGTGTCTTGGAGTGGAGCAAGAGCAAGAAATTCCCAGGCAGGGTCTCAAACCACTCTGAGTGTTGGCTGTGAAGTTCCTGTTGGTTTCCTGGAGGCCATCTCTGGATAGGCAGTGGGTTCAGCTAACACCAGAGAAGTTTTCACAGCCCATGAGATAATGCAGTCAGGTGGGCCCAGAGCCTCCTTCCACCAGAATGCCAGGACCTTTTAAATAACAGTGATGCCCTAGAAGTGATTTCTAGTGCAGACAAGGAGACAGAAATGGTGATACTGCATCTGATTGCCAGCAGGTGGTCGGCAGACAAGGAGGGGACCATAAAGAACAGCCATAAAGAACAACATAACCCCCTGCTAGCAAAGTTTATTTTGAATTCAAATATTTGCCAATGGCCTGTGCATGACACCTGATAAGTGTCAGACACTGCTATCCATCTTGCCTGTCCACATCTGGAACTTTTGGCGAATAGGTGTCAAATACTTTTTAATGTCTCCATGTGCTTTGCCTTAATGTTCTCTTATGGTGATGAGCTGCCATGTTACATAGGGTTCATGGAAAGACGTATTTTGCTTCTCACTGCAAAGGCACAAGGTATTGCAAGTGCAAGGGTCTTGTGACTCTCACCTCCCTGGCCTCTCTGCTGCCCTCTTTGCGGAAATGTTGGATGAGGTGAATCTTGCCCCAGGCTTTGGCTTACCCTGCTGACTGACACGAGTCCTTGAAGTAAGAAAAGACAAAAAATCTTTTTTCCTAGTTAATACAAATTATGTTTTCAAAAGGGATGTGCTCGTCTTGAAAGGGGGCAGAGCAGCTTTGTCAGCACTACAGTTTCTGAGCCTGAGGGACAGCAGTTTGGAGCCTGTTGCTTCATGCAGCAGCAGCACCCAGCCAGAGAGCACAGAGCAGATCCTTCAGAAGGGCTTGGAGGCCTGGGAACTGCCAGTCCTGCTTGGGAGAGGCTCCTGTGGCAGATCTGATTTTCATACTTTTCCTCGTTTTTCTCTTCTGTCACATTTCAAAACAAAAGGATGCTTCTACTAAATCCAATGTGCTTAAAGCTAGCTAAGAAATGCCCAGCTCCTTTGCTTGATAGGAAACAAAAAAAACCCCCACCCTGTTCTCTTTTAATGTAAACATAAATTCACCTCTTTCCCCAACAGCTTGGTGAAGATCACAAAATTACAACTCCAGGCTGTTTAACTGGGGCCTGAACACCAGCTCTGCTCCACTTTACACACAGGATGAGAGAAGCAGGCCTGGTTCATGGGGACACCTCTGCAGGAGCATCCCTGCTTACTGTTCCTCTTCATCTTCCCAAATTTACTGATGTCCTTTCTCCCCACACATGGTGTGAAGTTTGTCTGTGTCACCAATGGTGCTCGTACACAGAAATAAGTTTGCATTCGTGCAGGCAATGGAGGCAAGGTGAGCTGCTTGGGGTGGATCTATGGGCAAGAGCCCAAGGCTGACAAAAAGCATCTAAAAGATCTGAGTAGCTCACTCATGTGAGGTTGTCCTGTGCTGGAGAAACCATCTGATGGAAAACTAGCTGTGTCTAATTCCTGGGTAGTTGAGCTTGAACCAGTAACATATGCAGCAATGCCAACTGGTTTGCAGTGAAAACACATTCCCCAAGAAGCAGTGGAGGAACAGGGCACCAGGCTTTGCTTTGAAAACATCTTTGTCCCACCAGCCTTCTCTCCCTTGTTAATTCCTTATGGGTTTAGGGGCATTTTCCCAAAAAGTGCTGCATGACCCCTTGCTCCACCATGCAGGTCCTGCTTGAATTGCGGGGCTGGTACTGCTCTGGGATGGAGTTTTAAAGGACAGTCAGCTGCTGAAATTGCCTCCCTAATCAGTAACCAGAGCTTGGCTGCTGTGTCATGTCTTAACAAGTTGTTGCTTTTAAACTGTTGTCCTGAATTTGCCAGCCAAAACCTCCTGCTGCACTGTGCTTCAGCAGGTACAAGCAGAAAGCATCAGCACTCCCAGCAGCAAGGAAATTGCTTTTTCCACCTGAAGGATAGGCCTGTTGCTTGGTTAACATTTCTGGGAGAGAGGGGAGATTGCTGATGGGGAAAGGTCGTTGGCAGCTTCCTGTCTGCCAGCAGCTGTGCTTGATCTTGATGCAGCTGTGGCTTTGCAGCAACGATTTCCCCCTGCACTTGTTGACCTTCACCATGGGAAGAAAGAAGGAGTTGCTCTTCTGTGAGATCTATATGGTAACAAGTGTCTGATTTCTACATGATAAATGTCAGTGCTTTCTTACAAGATCTGAATCTTATCTGCATGGACCAGGCCCTGATGCTGCCCTCAGAGGAGAGAGGTGGTGGCACAAGAGGCCGAGGATGCCATGGGCTGCCTGGGCCATGATGCTCTGGGTGCAGGGGTGAACACGGGTCAAATGCTGAGCTCAGATGTGACCCAGGTTAAGAATTACTCTTTACTCAGGGCTGGATTTAGAAATCCCCCCATCTGGACCCAAACCTCTCTCTCTGGCTTGCCAGCTCTTTGCTATTTTGAAGCAGGAGAGATTTTTGCTTTCAGTCACCAAAGGTTGGTTGACTGGTTGGTTGGTTGAACAGGAACTGTTGGCAAAAGGCATCCTTAAATTTAGCTGGAATGCCTGCCTGGAGGGGAGTTCACTTCTGAGGGCATCAGGGTGATTTTGGGCATTTAAGAGTGCAGCTCATGAGTACCCTTTGAGATGCACCAGTGCGCTCAGGACCCATTGGATGTCCAGGTCTCATGAATCTCATCCCAATTCAGCAGTGAGTGTCAGGGAAGAAAACTGTTCTGCCTTCCCAAAAGGCAAGATGGGCAAAACAAATGCTCCTTGTGTTGAACCCAGCTACCATTCAGACACTCTCCTCTGTGCTCTGTCTGTCCTCTATTTTTTTTTCTGTTGCCATCATTCTCTCTTTACTCTTGTTTCCAGCTCTGCTTGTAATAGATGTAGCCTTTTCTGTACCGGCTGCTCCCTGGTGTACAAAATATGTATTCCTACTTTCCCAGCAAAGTAAATAAAGAGCTGAGAATCACAGGCAGGCCCAGTGCTTCAGGATCCCCAGCTGCTCCAGCTGTCTGCTGGCTTTGCTGCTCCATGGGGATGAGTGTTTGAGGTGTGCAGGGGTTGGCCTGGATTCCCATGGAAGCCAGAGTTGAGCTCCCATCAGCTCGGGCAGGGGAAAACTTGCCCCTGAGAGCAGAGTGACCCCGCAGCAGTTAAGGTTTATCTGATTTCTGAGCAGTTGTCAGTGAGAAAACTCTTTATCAGGACCCTGCCTGGACAGATAGTGCCTTGCCTGCGAGCCTTGCTGATAAGCACCAGGACTGTGGGTGCCCCTGCACCCATGGGAGTCCATCTGTCCATCTGGCTGCTTGTCAGGAATACAGACTGCAAAGTAAACCTGTGCTGCCTGCTGAGGAAAAGCAACAGAGAGATTGGCCTGGCACTGCTATGCCAGACCACTCCTCTGGACCAATCTGCACCATCAGCATTTACCTGGCCTAGAGCAGAGAAGGGGTTGATGTCCAAAGAATTGGCTGAAACACCCCCGTGATGCCCCTGTGGGTTACTGCTGGGATTTTCTTTTGCCCGATATTCTGCCCTCATCAGCAGAGTGGATGTCCTTATGCCAGGCACTCCTGCAGTGTGGTCCACATTTAGTGATGTTACTAAATTAGTCATTACTCCTGAGGCCAGTAGGGAGATACAACAGCTCTGAAAGTTAAGACTAAGGAGCAGTTAAACACTTTAGATTTTGAAGTGTTTATTGTAGTTTAAGACTACTTCCAGATTGTTCAGGCACATAATGGAAAGTCCTGGGTGTCTGCTCAGGGGTCTGGGTGCATAGTGCCGAGGCAGCCTTCTCCCTCCACCTGTTCCCTTCTCCCCAAATTAATGCCTTACAAAAATGCAAAGCAAGAGCTTTGCAGATTAAGAAACCTGCTTTGCATGTGATTTGAAAATAATGGCAGCACTTCAGTGCAGTAGCTGTAAGCAAGGCTCCAGGAGCAAGCTGTGTTCTCAAATACCTCTTCCTCATTTATTTGCTTCTTTTTGTAGGCCTATTATGTTGGGCTATTTAATCTTTCAGTTTACATACACAGGGAAGAATATTATCCTACAAATCTTCCTTACAGTTTATGGAAGGTAAATTTGAGGTAGCTGACATTGGTATGGTGACTGTGCTCTCCTCTGCAGATTTAAAATATTTAACTTAAAATCCTGTTTCTCTTAAAGTCTGATAGTCATACCATGGCATGTTAGTGTTCCAATATAGGTTAGCTCTTTAAAAAAAGAAAAAATTTGTTAACTTTCAGCAGTTGTGTCCTCTAGCCCAAGATGAGATTTTTTTTAAATTAGAGCTGATTATTTTCACTGTATGTCTTGAGTGGTTTACAGATGGTGTTCCTTGGGCATCCCGTGACACTCCATAAAGGGCATGCTTTACTTTTAAGACCTGCATGTCCCAGTCTGCTTAAGATCCAGGTCTCCAGTGACTTCCATGTTTGTAGGAAGGTGGAAAATCCTTTACTTGCGAAGTGCAGTGGGGTGTGGGCACTGGCAGAGCACAGCAGGGCAGGAGATGGGCACAGGCTAACCCTACCTGCAGGCTTCAGGGCCCTGTTACACAGATGTACGTGAGATAGGGGTGAAACATTTGCTTTGGACTTCCCACAGCTACCGATTGTAAAGTGATCTCATTTCCTGAGGCATGCTGTGGACACAAAAAAAACCCCAACAAAACTGTGTAGCAAAACTGCCAGTGCTACAAGTTCCCCCATCAGCTGATGGTACAAGACAGATAACTTGGCTCTGTGAGATCCCCCTCCAGGTACAGGGAATTTGCAGCTCCCCTACGCACAGCAGCTCCCCCAGCTCCTGCAGAATCCCCAGTTCCCCATGACCGTGCCCACTGGTGGGTATTGCTCTGGCTGCATCTCACAGGGCTTCCAATGCCATAGTGGAAAATGCCCTGGGCTAGTGGGCAAAACTAGCCAGTGGAGTTTTTGCTCTCTCACACGGAGATTGTTTGTGCACAGTGGAGGGGTGAGGAACGGATCAGCGTGTACCCATGATCAGTGGAAAGTGAGAGGTGTTATTGCAGGGACGGTTTCCGCAGCCTTCAGCAAGTGGAGGCTGATTATCTCCCTCACGTGTTTGCCCAGCTTCCTATTGATGCTGAACACTGCCTTAAACAAAAAGAAAAAAAGAGTTGATGCTAAAAATACAATGTACAAATGAGGGTGGTAAGAATAACCATTGCACGAGTCCTTCCACACCTGCTCCTATTTTTCCTGTGCCAGAGAAAAACCCCATGTGCAGAGGCTCATAATAAACCACATCAAGGCTGAACATGCAACTTGATCCCTCAGTCTGGTGGTAAATCCCAGCATGGAGAGGGGAGGGAGCTGCTGGAATCTTTTCTGCTGCTTCATGGGGTTTTGGTGGAACACCGTGCCCTGGGGAAAGTCACCGCTCAGCCCAGATCCCCACTGGGGGCCTCTGTGGACTTTCCACCACATAAAAATATATTTACCACAGACAACTTGCACTGTCAGCCCCAGTACCGACGAGGTGCTGCAGCATGTCAGGCCCACATGTCGGTGCCCCAGTTAATCCAGCAGCTCTCAGTACGACTGAGAAAAACCTTCACTCCTTTGATAACCTTGTTGTTTGTAATTTATTCTTAAGTGAACTCAAGCCTGAGTTTAATCACAGCCAAAAGGCAAGTAAAATGTACGAGCCAGCTGAAAGGCAGCTTCTATTTATCTGTCTCTATAAGAGCTTTCATGGCTTCTCAGATGTGTTCCTTGTGGAGCCACATGTCATCCAAAGGGGCATTTGCACCACACAATGATGATCTGGCCAAGCAAATTGACTCTGCCCTTCCAGAAAGGAGCTGATGTGTTTCCACCAGAATATATTATTTAACTTAATACATTTTTTTTCACTTCTACTGTGAATATCTATGATTCTGCTTTCAAAAAAACCCCAAGCCTGGCATGAAATTACAGAGATAATTTACTTCTGTGGAAAAAGATGATTCCCCACACGGTGAAACATGTACCTACTGCGAGTAGCTGGCTTCTAACCATCTTGGCGGACTGGTGTGGGCTTGAGGCAGGGAAAGGCAGTGCCAGTGCCAATGCACAAATGCAGTTGACCGAAAATCAGGGAACATGAAGCACTGCTTTTTCACTCTGGAGGCCTCTCAGCATTGGGCAGACGCTGGGTGGGATGTGTGCCTTGACCACAAGCTGCTGGCAGCACCACCTTCAGTCCAGCTGGTGGGTCCTAGGTTTGCTTTTCTCCTCGGGCAAAACAGGAGATGAAGGCAGAGGAACTTTCAATTTGGATTGATGAAGGCAGGAAGGCCACAGTGCTGAGCTTTTCTGTTCATGTCTCACTCCTGTCAGTCAGGAAGTGGTGACGCAGGTTATGGGTTGGGTTTGAGGTTTTGGAACCTTTTCTAAAAGTTGATCTCGCTCCGTCTTATTTCTGAAGTGTGAAGCTGTGGTGAAGGCTGGTTGCGAGCAGAGGGATGCCAGCCAAAATGCAGCTCCTTATCAGATGTAACGGGAGGATTTTCCTGGCTATTTGTTTAATCCTCTTTGTGGGATACACAGCACAAGGTAAAACGGGGTTGTTGTTCTCTCGGTAATCCTCTTTCTGAGCTATGCAGTGTAGGCAGCCTCTGAATTTCACAAACTGGCCTTCTTCTGGGGGTAATGAGATCTACTCAGAAAGTCTGTTTTGCTAAAGTTTCCTTTTTTGGAGAGGGAACAGCAAGAAAATGTGCTTTTTGCAATTGGAGCATTTCAATTTTTGAAAAAAGCTTAATGAAAAGTTTGTTGTATGTGTGTATTTCTTTTCAGTCTACGTATTTCAATATGTATTTTTCTAAATGTCCCTTTCATAGTGGTCTGGTTACTGCTGTTACTCACTTACGGAGTTACAGACATAGTATGTAACAGTTCCCATGTCATAACTCCTACGGTCTGCTTTCTGGGGTGAGCAGGAAAGGAAACTAGCTGTAAGTATGAGGAAACTAAACGGTTTATTTGGTAAAATATTGCAACATACAGCACTAAAACAACGAAAAGGAAATATTGATTCATGATGCCATACCCCATGGATTTGCTTCTTGTGAGAGAAAAACTCCTCTTCAAGCATGTAGAGTGTAATTTGTCCACAAACCAAAGCTGTGATAGTGAAAGGCTCTCATTATGCATTACCACTCTGAGGCTGATCTTTGAGGGACGATGGCCTGCTTGCTCTATGTTGCTTATTTGCAAATTTTTCAGCTACAGCTGTTTATTTTGTTGTGACTGTTATTATTAAAAACCTCCTTAATAATAGGCGAGGAGAAGAAAATAAGTATGATAAAGGAATATACTGTAGAAGCAGCAGGAAATTACACCCATGAGATCTTTTTTCTTTTACAGAAGAGTGTAGGAGGTACCTGAAAGTCATCCAGTACATTATGGAAATATATAGGGCAATAGAGAAGTGTAATTACAGAGAGGTATTCCCAAGAAACTGAGAAAAAAAATAGATAAAGTGCCAACAGGTTGAGAATGCACCAGGAGGTTTCTGAACAAATTAATTATATGAGACCAAGAGGAAGGATGAAATGCCACTGCTTTTATCTTCACTATGTGATCCTTATTTTGTCATTTTGGTATTTTTTGAAGACCCACATTTTCAGTGACAGCCCCAATCAGGCACCTGGAGAGCACCAGAACTGAAAACATGGGTTTACAAAACCTTGTTGTGTCTAGGAGACACCTGAACTGCCTCTCCTCTGGCGAGTGCTCCGAGAGCCTACATAAACCCCAAACCTGCTCCCATGGCATACCCTGAGTTTATCACCTCCCCATCAAAACTCATCCCATTGAACTCGAAGGGGCAGAGCTGGAGCCAAGAGAGGAAGGAGAGCACAGGAGCCAGCTGTCTGCTGGATTCCTTGTCCCCAGAGATTTTCACATTATTTTCACATACCTCCACCTTCTCTCAAGGAGAGCTGCAGGGCACCCTCAGGGCCCCCACAGTTGCGCCATACTGTGAGCTGGGGATGAGCCTTGCTGTGACAGCAGTGGTTTCCCATGGACTTCCCGGTGCTGTGTGTGAAGGGGATTCCCAGGGATTTTTCATGGACTTCCTGGTGCCGTGTGGGAGATACGTCTGATGTCTCTGATGGCAAAGGAGTCACTTAGGATGTCAGTAGCCATTTTAAAAAAAGTTGTTAGGGTTACTTTAGTTTTCCAGAGGTTGAGCAATCAGGGCCCCACAAATTATTTCCATCTGCTCTTTTAAGCCTTATTGGGTGCTCATAAAGTTAATAGGACCTGGTGAGTAATGTCCTGGTCCTCATGGATAATGTGTGGCTGATTCCATCAGGTGCTCCGATGCAGAGGGCAAGGTACAAGAGAGTGAGGTGCCGGCCTGACGCCTGGTCTGCTAACTGCATTGAAGAGAAGGGGCCCTGGTTTTACATGCCCAGTGGTGGAGCCAACAGGATCCTTCCTCCCATGGCAGACCCGTCCTTGTAAGTTCATTTGCCACATGGTTGTCATTAATGCTAGCACCCCAGAATGTCTATTATTCCTTCCTTGACGGTCCTGTCACAGTGTGGCTCGCCCACGCTTAGATCTGTTCATCTAAGAGAGAAAAATGCCATTCTGCATTTCAGGATGAAGAGATACCAGGAGTTGGGTGATACATTCCCTCTCTCGGATGAGGATTCCGCCTCTGGGTCCAATACCATGGTGGAAGCAGAGCCAGCCTCTGGGTCGGGGCTTGGTGACAATGACAGCTTTTCTGAGGCGAAGCTGCCTGTCTTCCTGGAGAGCCTGCGAGGCACTGAGCTGAAGGAAAAGCTGTCGGAGGAGGATTTGCTCCTGTAGGGCTGGAGACGTTGTCCTCATGCGTCGCTCCCTCGCCTCTTCCCCAGAGCCTGACCCAACAGCCATGAAGCGGTTTCAAACCAGCATCAATAAAAATTTTGCCTTAAGATCCTTACTGCTTTCACTTACTAAAAAGGTTATTGTTCAGTCTGAACTGCCTTACATGTGTATGTGCGGCAGCCATCCCAATGGGGGGAACAACAGTGATGGGTGGGCAGCCAGCTCTGTGGGGAAGCCATAGTACTCTGAGGGGATAAATTCCAACCCTTTGTGCGCTGGGAGCCGCCTGCACTTTTACAGCAGTCAGCCAACAGCGTATCCCGAAAACCAGCCCGAAATCCTGCGAAAAGAAAACGTTTACTACCGCGGTTATTTCCTGAGGAGACCTCCCAAGCGCTGCCGCCTCCCGGCCGCCAGGCGGCGCCCTCCCGGGGTGGGCACTGGGCTGGAGGGGGCGGTCACGTGCAGCGGGGCGTGGTCCGCGCGCGGGGGTGGGCGTGGCCTGGGGCCCCGTAAGGTCACATGACCAGGGGCGCGCGGCCGGGGGCGGCTGGTGCTGGTGCGCGCGGGGCTGGCGTCGGGCCGCGGAGGGGGCGCGTACCATGGTGAGTGTGGCGGGGGGGGGGGGGGGGGGAAGTGGTTATGCGGGGTGGGCAGGAGGGGCGCCTACCATGGCGAGTGCGGGGCGGAGAGGGGGCAGCGCCGATCCGCCATCGCCTGAGGCGGCGGCCTGGGCAGGGCGGTGCCGCCTTTTCCCCTCCTTCCTTCGAAAAACAAGGGTTTGGGGGGGGTATTAATTTTATTTGCGGATTAAAAGTGCCCTCATGACCTCGGTAGGGCGGGGTTTGGTCGTGAAACTCGGGTTCCGTGTGCCCCGCACAGCTGCCGTCGGGGAAAGCTCGTGGACGGACCTGGGGTTATCGGTAGATCTTCCGGCAGTGCCGTGAGGCAGCGCTGGCAGCTGTGGGCTGTGTTCCTTAAGGATCACACCCTTCAGGAAACGGCGGCCGCTTTGTGCCTGGCAGGCTCAGCGAAGTGCTCGGTGTGCCCTGATGGAGAGGTTAAAAAAATACGTGTCGTAAAGAGTCATCTGGATCGATGGCTTTGTGGTTCTGGGGTGTTCGGGGTCCATAACACGTGTCTCTCTGTTGCGCGTGCAGAAGCTGCTCAGGGCTCCGTGTGAAGCTGAAGCTGGGCTTTCTGCACCCTCTGTCAGCCGCTGGCAGTCCCACAAGTCCTTCAGTGCAGCTGTTACACTTCAGGGCTGAACGCAGGTTGATTTGGGTCCTGATGTAGCAGAATCTCCAGCGTTTGTCTTTTGCACAAAACCAAGAGCGTAGCCTGGCATTTGGCCAGTTTCTGGAAACCCCAGTTCTCTGTCTGCATTCTTTTAAACTGTAACATAATAAGCTCTATTATAGCTTCTTAAAATAATTCTTGTTTTGCATAGTTTCCCCGCAGTAGTATCTTCGATAGCAACTGGAGGAGATACCAGCTGTTGACTTCTTTATTTCATATGTTCTCATTCTCTCTGGAGGACATCACAGCTAATCTCGAAGGGGTGCAGTTGAAATATTTACATGCAGTCTCCTGAGAAGTGATGTGTTACCAGTGTTTGGTCTGGTTGACCATTTAAATGGTCAGCTTCATAATTCAGAGAGTACTTTGCGAGCATCCGGTATAATTTGCCTAAAGGTAATGTGCTTCCTTGTTTAATTAGAGGGGAGTATAAGACTAATCTGGAAAACAAGTACAGTTTCAAGGGAAAAAATGTGCCCATGCTCAAAAGTATCTTGTATTTAAAATAGCCTACAATTTGAAATTCTTGTTGAAACTTTCTTCTTCTTCTGTTGCCCTTCCCCAGAAGCCAAGAATCAGTAATGGTTCTAGTGTGCACTGTTTAAAAAAAATGATATTTTTTCAGCAGTCAGTACAAATCTGTGTTTGGCAGAGATGTGGAAGACATTTTGGTCTTTTATCTGATGGGCTTGTTGGTCATGTGCTGCTGCTTTCCCCTCAGAATGTGTAGTAGATATAACAGGGTTTCAGTTAGAGTCATATATATCTTTGTGGATTGAACTAGGGCCAATTGCTGAATGTATACAAAGTCAGTTTAGTCTTGTGTGAATCACTGTTCTATAGCTCCAGCCTGGTCTATGTCCCCTCTTCACCAGGAGGGGTGAGCACGAAGTCACTCAGTGTTCCTATTGCTAAGCAGTAGCATTCAGATCAAATCTTCCCCTAGGCTCTTTGTTTTTTATGCTGCATTTCAAACTTCAGGTCCTCAGAATGTCTTGGAAAGTGTTCTTACTCCTTTTTTTTATGTTAAATTTGTGAAGTGAGAATGATTGTGTCGTTTAACCCCAGCTGGCAACAAAGCACCACCACAGACAGCTGTGCAGTCACCTCCCCACCATGGTGAGATGGAGAAGAGAAGCAAAAGTAAAACTTGCAGGTTGAGATAACAGTTTAATAATTAAAACAAAGTAAAATATATTAATAATGGTAAATAATAACAATAATAATAAAAAGAAAAATAAACAAGTAATGCACAATTTCTGACTAACGTCAGAACCCTGTCAGCCCCTTCTAGGTTACTCCCCCAGTTTATACACTGGGCAGGACAGTGTGGAATATCCCTTTGGCTAGTTTGGGTCACCTGTCCAGGCCATGCTCCCAGCTCTTTCGTATACCTCTTCACTGGCAGAGCATGCAGCACAAGAAAGTCCTTGACTTAGGATGAACCCAACATAGCGACAACTAAAACATCAGTGTGTTATCAATGTTATTCTCAGACTGAATCAAAAAACCAGCACTGTGTCAGCTACTGAGAAGAAATCAACTCTAGGAGAAATTATTTCTAGAAGAAGTTAACTTCATCTGAAACCAGGACAGACTGTTTAATGTGTACCAAATTCATCTGGTTGAAGCAGATATTCTCATGAAGAACATAAAAAACCCCACAAAAATCACACTGAATTAGTGAAGTGTCATCTGCTTTAGTACATCAAAGCAGATTAGTGCCTAAATCTTTGGAGGAAAATGTTGGCTTTTGTACTAATCTTGTTGAGTTTCCCATACAACTAACATGTTTTGCAGCTTCTTGTAAGAAGTGTTTGTGTAAGATCAAAGGATGATCTCTCAGGTTCTCATGTTTGGTGCTGGTCAAAATTTCGAGCACAGAGAATGCTGAGGAAAGGTGAGGACCGACATTGTGCCCAAAGCAGTGTTACAGGTAAACTTGTAACACCCACTCTCTCTGATGGCAGCGTTGTGCAGCTGAGGTGGGCTGTGTGAAGAACCACTGCCTCTCAAAGCTGCTAGTGCTGTTTGCTAAGACAACTGTGGTGAGGAGGCAGAGGCAGCAAATAAATAAAATCCCTATTCCCCTTCCCCAGCCAGGGGGATGCTTTGGGCTTTGCATTATATCCCCTGTTGTTTCTTTCCATTCTACTTTGCTCTAATGGGTTTTTTTGGGTTGTGGTGTTTTTGGTTTTTTTTTTTTTTTTTTTTTTTTTAGTAGTAGTAATGGTAATTACACGGTGTACTTTTTATAAGTGTTATATTTTTGTAAGAGCTTGTTACTGATCTGATTTCAGTTATTTCCTAGAGGAACAGTTGTCCTTTGTCATCACTGTTTCTTGGGTCTCTCATACATAATGGCTTTGTAACTTCGTGGAAGCACAAATGTTTTTTTCCCCAGTATATAGTGTACAGCTGC
Organism: Coloeus monedula; assembly: GCF_965178545.1. NCBI lineage: Eukaryota > Metazoa > Chordata > Aves > Passeriformes > Corvidae > Coloeus > Coloeus monedula. Next base: position 4,458,588 of record NC_138788.1, on the reverse strand, counting down.
AAGTAAACACCACATTTAAAATGGAGTATCCACTTATCCAATTCTTGTTATTCCAGAGTTTTCTTGGAAACCTTTTTGTTCCTGTTTGTGAGATTGATGTTGTACTTAATGATGCTGAAACACGAAAACCGGCAGAAATCAAAACAGAAGATGGTAAAGTAGAAAAGCATTTTCTCTTCTACGATGGAGAATCTGTTTCAGGAAAGGTAAATTTTTATTTAAAAGTGACTATTAATTACTCATTCTGGCATGCAAATGCATATAGGTAGGTAAATGACAAACTATTGTAAGAGCTGCATTTTCAGCTTGTGTTGTTATTCAGAGAGAAAACTGCTTTGCTATGTATGGTCTTTTTAACCATTAAGTCATTCAGGCAGCTGATAAAACTCAACATTTTTGAATAGTAGCTGTTTATTTATTTCCAGTCATCTCATATTTGTGAATAAGGTTTTTGTGCAATGATGTGCAATCCTACCATTACTTCTGATGAGAAAACTGTTCCGAACTGCATCCTCCTGCTTCCCCTTCCCTTTGAGCTCCAAAATCCACAATCCAACACATGTAACAGTAGTTTTTGGCTGGTGCAGTCAAAAATTTGCAAACCCTGAAGATAAGCCTTTCGTTCCATGCCCTGAAGTGGTTTCTGGATTGCATCAGAGAAGCAACATACCAAGTTCAGCTGACTGCTGGGTCCACAATAGTTTCTCTTACTGGAAAAAAAGACAGTGAAGTTGAGATAGCCAGAGGGATTTCTCTACATTCAGTATTGCACCTAGGAACTCCTTGCTATCACTCTGTTTTAGCGGAGCCATTCTCTGAATGTTTCTATTATGATTCACTTTTCCATCAAAAGACTTGAGTTATGAGATTGACTTCTAAATGCCTACTTTGATCTTGACTGATCTATTCCACTGGGCATCTTCCTGCTCTAGTGATACCTTTCTGTACAAAGGTCCTGCTTCTCCAGAAGGATCCTTCCAGGGATGTGAAGGGCCACAAGATGGGCCTCAAGTTCAGGAAGCTGAGGGAAAAGCTTAATGATCACAGGCTGGAGCACTGCTCTCTTGTATCGGCTACGTCTGAGAGGTGCCTCATGAGTTCTGGCTAACACAAACGCAGTGGCATGAGGAGGTCTGGGAGACCAGTAATTTTTGGACAGCTTCCCTCTACCCTGTCCTTCTTTTCACCACAAAGATGGATTATTTGAGTGGTTTACTTCCTACTCGGATATTGACAGTGTACTGGATTTTAAAGTACGAGAATTTCTCTGGTCATCACTGCTTTATGAGCAAACATTCTATATGCTTAATATTTACATATTTCAATACAAAGTAACTTTGTGGAATCCTTTCTTGTCTGTTTTTGAGAATCAGAGTCACAAATGAAACTCTTCATAGCAGGTTTCATTATCTGTTATTTTTCATTGACTTTGCCAATACCAATATTTAGCTATCTGCTAGGGAAGGGACTGAAGCTCACTTGACTTAAAAGGAATCAATCTCATGGCAGTTCATTTTTGAACTTCCAAATGTGACTGTCAGAAGATGCTTTGAAGCATCACGACTAGCTCTGCTTGAGCTCTGGCTTGGATACTTAATTTTGGGACTTGAAAGTTTCAATTTTAGTTATAAAATTCAGTGTTGTGGATGATTAGATTTTTCTTGAATGTTTTAGTGGTGCCTTGGAAATGCTTAATTTCATAATCAGCTGTTTGATTTGGCTGCCTTCAAGCTCAGGTAGGGCTGTTGAGAAGAGATGTTGGTTTTCATAGGCATGTACTAATATGTTTTCCTTTCGAGATTGTGTTAGAATGAAAATGGTGAAAAAATTTAACTTGTGTTTGTTTGTTTTTATTTTATCTTGGTAGGTGAATGTCTCCCTTAAGCATGGGAAGAGACTAGAGCACCAAGGAATTAGAATTGAATTTGTAGGACAAATTGGTGAGTTTAAGTTATAAAGGGGCTTTTAGGTGCTTGTGGTTTATGGAACTTGGCACTTGTGGCTGTCAGCAGTTCAGCTCAAACAATGCAACCTGTTCTGATCAGTAGATGATAAGTGCCAGGGGAAAGTTTTATCTTCCTTACTTAAAGCAAGTGATGTACTAATTTGTGCTACTTAGAAAGTCATTGGGAAAAAGATATGTACATGTGAGGGAGAACCAGGTTGGTGAGTGTTCAGTCCAAGACTAGCTAAAAGTTTGGTTAATAACCATTAGAGATTTAGGAAAAATAAACTTGTGGCCTTCTCTGAAAGAGAAGAGGCATAGAAAAGAGATTGAGGTAGCCTATAGCAAAATACATTCTATGGCAGTTGGTTTTATAAAACCTATTAGAAATGTCAATTTCTTATAACTACCCTAGTTGTCTTAGAGTTGAACTATGAGGAATCTTTATTGTATCTAACTTCTTACCAGTCCAGGTAATCTCTCTGCACCCTTAGGCTTATGCTAGAATTACTTCCCTCTCAGAGAGCTGTTTGCATTATTGTCCCTCTTGGAAGTAATTACTCAAGTTTCAGCCTCATACAATTGACTTTATATGGAATTTCACAAATTCCCTATTTCTGATCAGTCAGTAGGCTCCAGTAGTCTGTGTCTGAACTGTTGTCTAGCAGATATGGCTGAGACCCAGCACTTGCTGCTTTATGCTTTGAAGTTTTGATCAGTAAGGCTGTAAAATTAAACTTTCAGAATAAAGCAGCACTGTGGTGGGAGTGAGGCATATAGGCAACAGGGAAAAAAAGAGCTCATGTATGTCAGTTTCATTTAGTCTGTTGTCTTCTAATAGCTGTACAGTTTGTTTTTCATCTACTCTTGAATTACAAATTTTATTATTCAGATGAATTTAATTTGATGTAGTGTTTCTTGAAATTCATGCATTTCTGGGACTTTCTGTTACGCTACATTTAGAAGTCCACATAGTTATGCAGAAATGGTTTAAACTACTGCTCTTTGTACTTGTCAGTATTTTCTTGCATCCTTCCAAGTTTTAGTGTAGAAATGCTGGAAGTATTCCAGTAGTGTGATCTCCCTGCACTATTTGGAGACTAACTCCTTATCAAAGCTGTATTTTAAACCAACTCTTCAGAGTACAGCTTTTTTGACTGACTGGCACAAAAAGTATTTGATATGCAGCAGTAAATAAACTATGTATTAGATAAATGGTAGTCACAGCAAATTAAGTACATTTTTAGATAATTTGTGGTCATATCAGAAAATAGGAATTACTAGTTAAGTGTCAGTTTCTACGAAATTGGCAGTGATGAACTGTGAAGTTGGTGTGTTTAGTTCATTTATTCTTTTCTGAAAAACTTCAGTCCGTGTAAAACCAACTACCAACGCTGATGTTCAGTTTTGAATGGTGGCAAAGCTTATTTTTAGATACTGAAGTGTTCGGGTTTTGATGTTTAAGGTAATTTTAGGTGAGAATTGCAGGAGACAGATCTAGGCATGAATAACTGACGCTTCTCTGGGGACAGGAGATGCCGTTGCTGTGAAACTGCTTTTGTTTCCAAATGACTGACTTAAGCCAGGGTTATAATAAGCCATTTGATTGTAGACTAGTAGTAATAATAAATTATTTGATAGATGTTATTAATTTGCAGGAGACCATTTAGGATCACTGGCCTGTCCTAAATAAGCCCATCTTGACATTGCTTAGGTTTTGTCCCTGCAGCAATAAATGCTGGAAGCCAAAACCAGGCAATGCTAATTACCGAGCATGCAAAGCAAGAAGTACTTATTAAAGCTAGCTAAACTGTCATTAAAAAACAATGCCCTGCTAGTGAAGCTTTAAACATGTTCTCTTCATTCCAGTTAGTTCTTTAGGGATGCTAACTGTAGGCTGCTAGAACTGAAGGTAATTAAAAAGCCTGAGTAAAACATTTGGTCAAATATGTGTATTTTAAGTTAATTGCTTCTGTTATACTCTCCCACCTGCTCCTGCCAAATTAGAGACAATTTTGTTGAATTTTGCTAAAAACAAACACTGAAACATGTTTTCCTTTAACTTCCTAACTTTAGAACTCTTCAATGACAAAAGTAATACCCATGAATTTGTAAACTTAGTGAAAGAACTGGCCTTACCTGGAGAACTGACCCAAAGCAGAAACTATGATTTTGAATTCATGCAGGTTGAAAAGCCATATGAATCCTACATTGGTGCCAACGTCAGACTGAGGTTCGTAACTGCTAAATCTTTTATTTTTCCTCTCCTCCCCTGCAGAAAATTCATAATTTAACAATTATGCTGCCCCCTCTTCCTCCTTTTGGTTATTATATAGAACATGTAATAGCCAGTAGCTAGTGTGCCTTGATTGGAGTTGTTGAGACTGTAACACATCTTTTCTACTTAATTTGGAATCGCTCAATGCTGTTTGTATAAATAAAATTCTTCGGTTCAATGAAGTGAAGACAGTCCATGTCTCTCCTTTAAAAAAAACCAACATATCCACAACTGAAGAAAACATTCCCACATGTGAGTGTTTTGTCTTGTGCTTTGGTGTCTTACTCTTTTCTACTGAGTCTTATGAGATTGTATACTGATCTTTCAAAGAATATCTGTATTTAAGAACACAAGGGCTCTTAGTAAATTTGAATAATTCTGGCTAACTCAGTGTCTTTCTTCCTAGGTATTTTCTAAAAGTGACTATCGTGAGACGACTGTCAGACTTGGTGAAAGAATATGATCTGATTGTTCACCAGCTCGCTACATACCCAGATGTAAACAACTCCATCAAAATGGAAGTAGGCATTGAAGACTGTCTCCATATAGAGTTTGAATACAATAAGTCAAAGTAAGTGTCAGAGCAAAATGCATTCAAGTAAATAACTTGGTATAAAAGGGTACAGTATGTAATACATTATGACCAGCTGCGGGCTGAAAGTGTAAAGTACTATTTACACAATGGTGTTTTCGAGAAATAGTTGGCTGTTCTGTCTTCAGTACTAACAGGAAGGTCACTAGCAAATATTTAAGGCTTAGTTTTTGCTTTTATGCCTTTTCAGTATGACTAACAGCACTTCTTTTACTGGTACTGATGGAATGATGAAATACTGTAGTTGCTCTGGTCTGGCTGAGGTGCTTAGTTCAGTGGGGAAGTAAGCTCTAAGTAGTTACCAGGCAGATAAGATAACTGCCTGTGTGACTTGTATTCAAGAAGGTGTAAAACTTGTGTTTATTCTTTAACGAAACCCCCCATTTTGTTCTTTTAAAGGTATCACTTAAAGGATGTGATTGTTGGAAAAATTTATTTCCTCTTAGTGAGAATAAAAATTCAGCACATGGAGTTGCAGCTGATCAAAAAGGAGATTACTGGAATTGGTAAGAGAAACAAAGTCCAAAGGAAAGGGCAAATTGTGTGCCAGTTGAGCCTTATGCAGACCTGGAGAGTGAAGTCAGTAGTTTCAGCTCTCACTAAACTAGTGCTCCACCAGCTTCTTTCTCACTGGTGTTTGACTACCATTGGCATTTTTTGCCTTGGCAATAGTACTTTGTAGTCAACGTTGTCAGTCTGTTTAATTGTTCTGGTGTTGTGACTATTGTGACTCTTCACAAATGTGAACCCTTGTAAATGGAACTTGGGCATAAATATACAGTAGCTTAATCAACCTTAATAAGTAATGAACAAGGGAAGAGGTGTAAAATGCATCCTGAAGACCCCCTTGCCTCTACACGGATTAACTGGTTAAAGGGGCTTGGTAAACATAAGCATGAATCAGTAATGCTCTAGAAATGTGTTATTTTCTGTCATCCTAAAAAAATTGATGCGATGGAAATATCAAGCAGCTTCAAAGCAGAAACAGCTTGTTACTGCAGATCAGGCTTGTACACGCTCGAGCAAGGAAGGCTGTAAGAGGCTGTGGCTCTTGACTTCATTCCCCAGTGGCTGGGGTTCTTTGGAGTTTCTTGTATGAAGAATGAGAAAGCTTCTAGTAGAGTAAGGGCAGAAAGCACTACTTTATTTCACTACTTTATTATCAGCCGGCTCTTGAGCTGGCTGATAACCCTTCAGGTTTCTAGTCTGAGCATGGCCTAGCAGTATCAGTTGCTAGCACTGCTCACCAAACAGAGCAATTTCAAGATTCCAGACCCTCTTGCTTGTCCCTTATTTAAAGCTTGCATATCCAGGGCTCCTTTGAAGCTCTGGCTACTGCCTCTTCAGTGTCAGCATGGCGGGGGGAAGAGTAAGAAAGAGATATCCTGCCTGGGAGAGGGTTTTGCTTGCTTTAGCCATGTCTGACTTACATGCAAGATGAAGGCCAAAATACCGTGCTGTGTTAATTTAAGTGCTGCAGAATGGGAATTGTTGTGATAAAGCTTTGTAAATGTTTAAAACCGAAGCGTGTGTTCTCACAGTGAAAACTTGTTTCACCAGGACCCAGTACCACAACAGAGACTGAAACCATTGCAAAGTACGAAATAATGGATGGTGCACCAGTTAAAGGTAAATAACTGTGATTGTTTTCAAGGGTGAGCATTTAGTGTTAAAATGCTATTTAAAAGATCTGGGGCAGAAGAGATGACTTAGACAATTTTTTTTTACCAGAGAAACCATACTTCTCCTTAGGTTGCTGAAATGATGGTGCATTTTCTATTCAGAGAAGACATTTTTATGGACTTAGGGCATTTCACTTGGGATCCTAGTAACTTTTACCCTTATTTACTGTCGGAAATTCTATGACTGATTCTTTGATCAAACCTGACTCCATGCATGGTGTAGACCAGCTCTAGAAAGTTAAAAATACAGATCCTTCTGGCTTTCCTGGCTACCATGATTGCACTGAGAAAGGGTTCTCACTGTTCATTTCATACTTGCCTCTGTGCTCAGTGTTATGGTTCTGATTTTTTGGGTGGATGTTTTTTGTCTCATGTATGTTTGTTTTTGTTTTTTTTTTAACCAAGGAACAGGCACAGAGAGTGCTTGGGAAACTGCTTTCATTTTACATGTCTTCTGAAACTGTATTAATTATTCCAGTTTTAAGGAACTAATTTAAGCTTTCTTTTCTTTTTAAGGTGAATCAATTCCTATAAGACTGTTCTTAGCAGGCTACGACCCAACTCCAACAATGAGGGATGTAAACAAAAAATTCTCAGTGAGGTACTTCCTAAATCTGGTGCTTGTGGATGAAGAAGACAGACGATACTTCAAGCAGCAGGTATGGTCTGTAGCAGTCCTGTTGCAGAATTATCTGGGCTTCTGTATGTGCTGCTTTGAACCTTCAGCAAGTTAGAAGCCACCTGTGCTTCAAGCGTGGCATAAGCATTTCTGCTGGCAAGTGTGTTGACAGGTCTGTAGATAATGTTAGCTTGCACAAAAGGAGCCAAGGGGGATGTTGGATGCTATTCCAGCAAGGACAGGATGCTCAGTACCATAGAACTTGCATTGGGAATACCCAGACAAAACACTGGGTGGGTAAAATGAGCTACTGATGAGTTTGTTTGCTTTCTTACATTCCTGCAGAGAAATCTCCCCTCCTGCATTAGCCCGGGTTCTAAACTGCAAAGTCTTAATAAAGACTAAGACATTTGACTGAAAATGTTAGAAAAGATGAGGTGATGCTGAGGAAGGGTATAGCCAAAAGGGTCACTGGAAGAAGCCATGTGGATTAGATCAGAATCTTCCTACTGCAAAGTAGACAAGACAGTATAATTAAACATGGAAAACAAGAGGTAGCTGGAGCATACAGTGGCTATGGTAGGCTTTGGATTTGGAGAAAAGGAGGAAGAAAAATTTCTTGAGCTCTTCAATACTATTAAAATTGAGGGTAGGATAGTTGAGGAAGAGGTGACTGCTCAAGATTGCAAGTATTCAAGCAGTAACTGAATATGTAAACTTAATGGTGCTGTCTTTGTTACTTTCATATGAACTGCACTGGTAGGCAGGGGGGATACATTTTTTTGTGGGCTCTTGTGTTTGTTTATCTTTTTTATTTTCCCAAAAGTCTTTGTTTATCAGGAACTTAAGACACTTGATGCTGTTGCCTTAATGGTAAATACTGTTTTCAAGAGTGTTTTCTTCCTCAAACAGGAAATAATTTTATGGAGAAAAGCTCCTGAGAAGCTGAGGAAACAACGGACAAACTTCCACCAGCGATTTGAATCTCCAGAGTCACAAGCATCTGCTGAGCAACCTGAAATGTGAACTGGTCTAAGGTGAAAAACTTTGCAATGCTTCAGCAGGTTAAAGATGGCAGCAGCCTGTGGGAAAAGAAGGCCAGAATTCCCATTACAACTGTCTTCCTTCATCTTGCAGTGCTGCATTTACCATACTACTAAAGCGTTCTTCAGTTAAACATTCAAGTATGTATATACATTTAAAATAAAGTGCTTTCTCAAACACTGGAACTTTCTTAAGCTACTATTTTATACTGCACATTTACTTTTATTTGATAATGTTACATGCACTTGGGTATGCAAAAGCTTAAATCTAGTTATTTCCATGCATGGTAGGCTGGTATATTTGATTTTTGCTGCTCACCTCTACAATGTTGTTTATTGCATGTTTGTTTCCAATGTCGCTTATTTGCTTTGTTTTGTTTTGAAACTGCGTTAAGACACAATTGACTAAATCACACTAAAAATCAAGGTTTATGGTGCATCTGTCCTAAATCTCCTAATTACTACATTAGACAGGGTTTAACTGAAGCTGCATGTACGTGCACTATGACTGGTACCTGTGGAGCCTTCAGACACCTCACCAGCTGTTCTGGGAGGCTTTGCATCTGGCAGTAACAAAGAATATTGGGAAGCATCTTTGCCCTCTCTCCCCCAGTTCTCTGTCAAACTTCTCTAAGCCTTTCACATGAGTCGCTTCTAATTTTTGGGAGCTTGTTACCCAGTAATTAGTGACTGTAGAGATGTTGTCATGAGTCCACCTTCAGGTGGTGAGTGGGTAAAGTATTCAAACGTAGTTATCTTATTGATGAAGTAAATGCTGGTAACATTGATTATTTTGCAAATACGTGAAAACTGTGTTTCCTCCTGGCTTCATGATTCCACTGTCTTCACAGTTAGTCTCTGTAACTGTCCTGACAGGAGAGGTAAAATGTCCTCAAAGGACATCCTTCTGGGCCTGTTAGAGGGCAAACAAGATTTTTGTGGTCTTCTGCAAAGGTATTTGAAGCCAGGCAAGCCTTAAAACTTAGAAGCTTGTCTGGCATAGCAGACTGTTTGTCTTTATCATCATCTCATAGGCATTTAGTGTTTGAAGAAGTAGCTTAAAGGAGTTAGTGTTCATCTGTTCACCACAGAGCATGGAGTCTGTTATCAGACCTGTGGCTTGGGCACAAATTGAAGCCTGCTGTGAGGAAGGCAACTTGCACTTGTAGTTAACTTGGCCTTTAAACCAAGGCTTCTCAACTCTGGTGCAAGTGTCATTGGTAACCTTACTTTATGAGTAAGTAAATAATCAAATTACATTTCTGTAAGAACTGTTTTATTACTGTGGCACTTTGATAAAGCAAAGACTCTGTGTACTTTATGCTAGGATACTCCTAATGCGGATATCTTCGGCTGAGAGCAAATCCAACTCCCTCATGTAAGTGCCTGTTCAGAAACTTAAAAGAATAAAGTTAAAAAAAAAAAGCCAAATATTTTCATGGTCACTTGCATGTCGTAAACCTGGGAACGATGATTTTGAAAAACTTGATTGTACTTAACCAGCCTGATATTGTGCAACCGTGTATAACGAGCGGGGGGGAAACATCCTGAGCTGCTATTTGAATTATTAAACCAGCTGTATTCTCACTAAACCCGGGTTGTCTGTGTTTCATGGGCGCTGCCGGCCCTGAGGGCGCCCGGGGGGGGGGGAGGGGTGACGGGGGCGGTGCCGCGCGCGCGCAGGTGCGCGGGTCGGGCGCGGGACGATGACGCGTCCGCCGCGCGCCGCCGCCCTTGTCCGCGGATGAGTCGCTGCGCGTGGCCGCTGCTGTGGCGGCTCTCGGCGCGCGCGGGGCTCGCGCTCCGACATGGCGGCGGCCCTCCCCGCGCGCGCCTCGCCGCCTCCTCAGCATCGTCCTCATCATCGGCCTCCTCCGGCGACGGCGGCGCATCCCGCGCCCCCGACACCTCGCTCTTCGTGCCTGTGCCGCTGAAGCCCGGCCTCGGAGGCCCGGCCGAAGAAGATGTGGGCGCCGAACTCACGCGACCCCTCGACAAGGGTGAGTGCGGGCTGGACCGTGAGGGGTCGGGTGGAGGGGTCCTCGGGCACCGGCCCTGAGGCCTCGTGCGCCAGCACCGGAGGCGGCTGCTGAGGCTGCGCCTCGAGCGCTGTGTCCAGCTCTGGGCCGCTCTATTCAGGAAGGACGTTGAGGAGCTCGAGCGAGTCCAGAGAAGGGCGATGGAGCTGGGGAAGGAGCTGGAGCAAAAATCTGATGAGGAGCGGCTGGGGGGGCTCGGCCACACGGGACGCACGGGACACCTTCTCGCTTTCTCCTACTCCCTGACAGGCTGCAGCCAGATTGGGATCGGGCTCTGCTCCTGGGGAACAACAACGGGACAAGAGGAAACGGCCTCAGGCTGTGCCAGGGGAGGTTAAGGCTGGACATTGGGAGGAATTTCATCACAGGACGAGTGATTAAACGTTGGAAGGGGCTGCCCAGCGAGGTGGTGAAGTTACCATCTCTTGAGGTGTTTTAAGGACAGACTGCATGTAGCACAGAGTGCTCTGCTGTGGTGTACAAGGTGGTGTTCGGTCATAGGTTGGACTCGATGATCTTAGAGGTCTTTTCTAACTTAATTGATTCTGTGACCCTCCTGAGGGCTGAGGGAACTGGCCCCTGCTGCTCTTGGGTCCTTTCCTGGGGTCAGAAAGACCACCCACCCTTAAGAGCAGGGAGTCTTTCCCTGCAGGTTCTCTGACCGGTGTAGCTGCTGGTGCCCGTGAAGGTGAAGTGGAATAAAGGCTGTTGGGTGAGATGACACTGGCATGTAGTAGCACTCATGGGGCTGTGCTGTGCCGGGCCAGGAGTTGGACTTTGATGATCCGGGTGGGTGCCTTCCAGCTCAGAATATTCTGTGATTGACATGGGCCAGTAGGTGTGCCCTGTGTGGAGGAAACACTCTGCTGGCCTGGTTCCTCCATTCTCTGTTTTGGCGTGGTCAGGGTAAAGGTGCTTGGGTTGAGGCAGGTCCCACAGCCAAACTTCGATCTTGTGCATTCCAGAACCTTAACTGTATCTGATCTTAAAAGGCATAGTTTCCTCGAATATTGGTGTTACAGACAGAAGAGATTGTGTGTGAATGTGCCTAGATCAAAAGTGGGCAAAGTGATAGGACAAGGGGGAATGGCTTCAAATGGACAGAGGGTAGGTTTAGATTGGGTATTAGGAAGAAATTCTTCCCTGTGAGGGTGGTGAGGCAATGGCATGGGTTGCCCAGAGAAGCTGTGGCTGCACCACCCCTGGAAGTGTTCACGGCCGGGTTGGATGGGGTTTGGAGCAGCCTGGTCTAGCAAAAGGTGTCCCTGGCCATGGCAGGAGATTCGAGCGAAATGGTCTTTAAGGTCCCTTCCAACCCAAATAGTTCTGTGATCTTGTGACTCCATGGTCTTTAAAGATTTGGTAAATAAGAGAAGTTCTTGATTCTTCCTATGTTTGCTGATCCAAAAGCATTAAGTGTGCAAATGGAAATATTTTTCATATCTTCTCCTAATTAAGTGTTTTGATGGCATATTATTTATATTAACTCTGGAGAATAGGAAGCATGGGAAAATGATCTTAATTGTTCAGAACTGTGGAGAAAAGAATATTTGGTCTTGAAAGCTAAAAAAAACCTAGTTAGGGAGAAGAATCTTGAATAGCTGTAATGCAAAAATCTGTGTTGTCAGACTTGTCTTTTATATGACTAGTGCATTCCTCAGGTCCCAGTAAAGATGAATGATGGCTTATTTGTACATTACCTGTTGTCTCATTTCTTAGAGGAGCAGTTATGTTGGATTTCTTCAAAGGTACAGCTAAAATGCTCTGGGAAAATAAATATAGATTCTCTTTGCTAAGTTGTTGAGAGAGAACAGATTGGCTAAAATTAGGTGTGCTCCCACAGGTGAAAATTAACTACCTCCAACAGCCTGAAGTTCTTCCATGTGAGACTGGCAAGGAATAGCAGCCAGGTGACCTGTGTGGTGCTCCCCTGGCTTGTTGGCCTTTAGTGCTCTCTTCGTTGCTGTCAGCAATATTTTGAAAAAACAATAATGTATTTTAAAAGTACTGGTATTTTGAAACCAAATAATGTTACAGAAAACTGGACAAAGACCTTCCTTAACATGTAGCCATTTTTAAAAAGTGAAATAAATAGTCTTCCTCTGCTTCCCCCCTTCAGGTTCTGACCACACACAGTATTATGCGTCTGGTTTTTTTTATATTTTAAACGAAGATGCTTTTTCAGAGTCTGCTGCCAAGTACTGAACTAGATTCAAAAAAGAAAGATGCGTATTTATGAGCTTTCCGGTTACAGCTTGTAAAGAAACTTTGTTAGTGAGTGTAATTCCAGTGTGAATCATCTTGTTAGCTTGTTACTTGCTCAAGTGAGAGTGATGATAGTTTTCATACTAGGCACACACTGTTAGGAAGTCTAAAGGTATTTTTAGAAGCTTACTTTTGTAAAGCCAGTTTTGTAAAAACTTCATAAGAAACCTGGACTAAATTCACTGCTCTGTTTTCCACGACTTCATAGGAAGTATATCCCTGTGAGTGCTGATGAATACTTTAAATTTTGGTGTATGTATGTTCCGTATCAGTTGTAATTGAATGTTAGTTCTGTGGCTTCAGTTGTCAGACCATGGGGCTGTGCTTACCTGTGGGAAGTGCAAGTCAGGAAGGACCAGTATTGGCAGCAATTCATGTAGCAGAAACAGGAGATGCCTCAACAGGGTCAGTTAGATGCCCAAGGTTGCTTGGACTGGACAATGGTAGTCTAATGGTTGGGGAGGAATTCTCAAATAAAGCAGTTCAGCTGCCCCAGTGATAGCATCCAGCCTGACTGCAGTGGATTACTGTTATCAGAGATACAGGGAAATGACCCAACAGCCTTCCTGCAAACAGGGTGAAACATGTAAATGAATCTGATACATTGGAGACTAACTGCATAATTCCTGAACTTCACTGCATTTGGGCTGTCTTTTGACATCGAACCTTAAAAATGCTGCTGAGAAGTCAAAGTAATTGAGGAGTAAGAGCTAAAACACATCTCTAGAATGAGGAAATGGTAAACAAAGGGAAATCTCAAAATGAAAGTGAGTGGTAAAAAAGGTGGTGACTGAGACAGGACACAGATGTCCTCCTGAGTGTGTACCCCGATTGCTACCTGTATGTGTTGGATTAAGCTCACGTGGGCTGCAATGCCAGCTTCATTTTGTTTTGATTTACCTTACTGTTAAGGCAAGTGTTTATGCTTAGGAAGGATCGTGACCTTGGTTGTGGGGCTGCATGGTCCCAATGTCATGTTGCCTTGGATAGTAACATGTTTTGGCATTGACCTTTTATAGTAAGGCCAATGGGCTGTGAATTTAGCTGCGTGCTGATGTGTTAATTGCTAGAGCTTTCTTAGGGAAGCTCTGAAGAGTATTCAGCTCTGTGCTTTCTTATACTGCACTGTTTTCCAGTCTGTCTTTGATTTCGGGGCCCTTAATGATGGCTGTAGATGCCTTCCTAGGAAATGTAATCCTGCTGGCGGCCTTGCTTTGTTGCCTTTGGGAACATTTCAGGTTGTGCGTTAATCCATTAAGAGACTCCTGTAGCTGTTCCTGGGGCTTGGGATGTGTATTTAAATTTGGCATATTCTTGTCAGCTGGTGATTTTCATTGTGCCAAGTGGACTGTCTCTTATAGCTTTTTAGAGAGGCACTCTTTCAATAATTTAAGATTGATCTCATGGGGAGGTTTCCATGTCATCTCAGACAGTTATGGAGTTAGTTGCAGAGAGCAGAGCTTGACAGTGTTGTGTCCAGTGACTTGTGCTGGCACCAGGGGTGTGCTACATTTATCACTCCTAGCATTTTACAATGCAGGGTTCATAGACTTTTCATTGAGTTTTAAGAATAATGTAAGCTCATGAATAGGTGTTCATGAAATTTGCTAGATTTTTTGTGAGTTTCTGATCTGTAGATGGAAAGGGGACACATCCTTTTGCACTGTCATTTAACGAGCTAAAAATCAGCGTGTACTTGAGTAAATACAGTTTTGTTGCGACACTGAACTTGCCTTTTATGGGAGGGAAAGCATTTATTAATAAGTTTATAAGAGATTTTATTCAAACAAAGCTGAGTAACTTGTGATATATATGAAGAAACTCTGGTTTTTTCCTTCCCTCTTTTTATTTAACCTGAGAAAAGAAGGAATGCTGTGTCTGGTTTACCTGATCTTTCCGAAGAGCCTGTCTTGGAAGCAGGATGGATGGAAGAACATACCTCAGGATGTTTATTAAAAGCTGTCACCACATAGTTCAAGCAGATTTGCTTTTCATATTAAAACCTCCTGATGGGTGCTGATAAAAAACAAACAAAAACCCACCCCAAACCATTAATTAGTTTGTTCCATGACTTGTTAGCTGCATGTTCCAAACTTTATGCTTTCCTATCAAGTACCGGGGGAGATGGTTGGCATTGTCTCCATGGCAGTTCTTACTCTGCTGCAGTTGAAGGTTGTCCTTCTTTGCAATAGTCCAAATCTCACTCATTGATTGTATTTGATGTAGGGAGATTTCATTTGAGTCTGTTCAGCATGGAAAGATGCCCTCTCTCCAGAGTCTTCAGTAAGGAGACTGTAACCAGGATCTTTGGGCCAGGAGAATGTGATTTAATTTTGAGGAAGCTAAAAAAAAGGTTATTCTTTTTCTACAGGTGAAGTTCTAAAGAACTTAAACAAGTTCTACAAAAGAAAAGAAATTCAAAGACTAGGAGCAGAAAATGGACTAGATGGTAAGAAAATGTTTTAAGTATATATTATTTTAGAGTGAAATCTGTTTTAATTTAGATATGGTATTAGATCTTTTTGTATGGGATCTTGTCATCACAACACTGCTTTTTTACCTTGTCTCTGCTACTTGGTTCAAATAACCTTTATATTTACTTCTCATAGCCTTTATTAAGGTATAGGTTTTTAATGAACTGCATCAGTGTTTTATTGAGTGTTTACAAGTAGAGTTTTCTGATCCTGGCCACATTAATTTTGTTCCTTTTTTTTTTTTTTTCTTTACTGCAGCTCGCCTCTTTCACCAAGCATTTATAAGCTTTAGGAAGTATATAATGGAATCCAGTTCTGTGAGTGCTGATTTGCATATTATTCTCAATGATATATGCTGTGATGCAGGCAAGTATCTGGAGTGCTTGTAAAATAAAATGTGCATTTTTATTTGTTTTTGCCCTATATACTTACCTACATACATGTGGACCCCCTACTATGCTGTCAGAAAGATTAAAAATCCCTCCTTCCGTATCAGAAACATTTGCGCCCATTCTAGGAGGGAACGTTCTGTTCTTAAATCTTCTGAAGTGGAAATGAAAGATGTGGAGGTGTTAGCAAGAAGCAGCTTGTTGTTGTACAACATCTGTTCAGGGCTGAAATGAAAACAGTGCTGTTCTGTTTATTCCTCTCTTAAAAATCCAGTAGTCACTAGGGGGCACTTGGAGAGCTTTCTCCCGGCCAGGTGGCTTTAGGGACAGGTTTGTGACACTGCTCTGTTTCCCTGTGGCACTCACAGAGGTGTGTTTGCCTGCTTAGTGCATCCTGTGTTGTAATTAACAGCACTTAACTGAGAGGTGATGCCAGCTGGGAACAGCAGAATCAGCTTTCTTCCAGGGTTTGAGCTGCATAGTGTGTGTGTTTTAATGATGGGAATTTAAGGGTTACAGTGGCCATTAGTTTTGTCTTAAAATGTAAATGTGTAGATGTTGGCGATCTTAGGAAATTGTCTCATTATTTACATGTGCATAAAATGTTCTACAGGATTTTATTTCCACTCCTTATTTAGTTGTACGTGAGCATTATGCCTTAAAACTCATATACAGAAATACTGAAATTTTTTAATATGAGTCTTGCTTGTCTGAAGATGGTAATTAAATATATTACATTTTAAAAAAAAATTCCACAATAATTTTTATTCATTGAATAATTCTGAATTTAAGCTCCCCCCTGAAATAGAACATTCCCCCCCAAATAAAAAACTCCAACAAACCCCAAACTACTGCTTTTTCTTTTTGTGTGTGTATGTTTGATAATAGCTTTTTACATCAAGATAGTTCTTTGAAATTCTATGAGAGCTGAACAGTCAGAGTGTGACCTGAAATGAGACCTTTAAGGCCCACATGTCTACTCTGCAAACATTTAGAAGAATGAACCTGAATTTCTCTTCTGAGTTGATTTTAGTATTTTTATTTTCTCTCCTAGGGATTGGAAACTTAGAATTTGGAATCAGCATCCTAAGTCTCAGTATCTTAGAGAATCTGCAAATCTGTTTTTCTCTGTTTAGTCATAAAAGCTCTTTAAAAGCTTTATTTTATTTCAAGGCAATACATGAATTTAGAAAGAAAGGGCTAAAATCTTCTTAGGACAGAAAAGCTGGTTCTCATCCAGCTTTTCAACAGTTTCTCATTTTACTTAGAGGTTCTCTAGGCAAGTAGGCTGACAGAGTGAATATGCTGAAATGAGATGCATTTTTTCATATTATTGTGTTTGTATTCCACTGCTAAATGTGTCCATGCACTTGTGTTAGTTTCCTTTTCTGCCACTGAGATAAGTTATTGAACTTACTGAACTTTGAGTTCAATAATTCAAAGTTATTGAACTTTGTAGAGAGCCAGAAGTTGAAAGGATTACACAGGTGTGGGGTGGAAGTAGTAGAGAATTGTTTTTCAAAGTTTATCATGAAAGTATACACTCAAGCACACAAACTTTCTGAAAAGGATTTATTCTGCTAGGTCACGTGGATGATCTGTTTCCGTTTTTCCTGAGGCATGCAAAGCAGATCTTTCCAATGCTGGACTGCATGGATGATCTGCGCAAGATCAGCGATTTGAGGCTGCCGCCCAACTGGTCAGTGTGATGAAGTGGTTGCATTGTTTTCTTTTCTTAGTGTCATAGAACTTCATAGACTGTGGACTCAAGCGTAATTATGCTACATTTGCAGATCCATTTCTCTGTTTTTACAATAATATGTGTCAGGAACTCCTACATTTTTTACAAGATACATCACAGTGAATTAAAAAGAAAATAAGATTATATCAAGTATGAAAGTCACTGAGTTGGTGTGGCTTTTCCAGGAGGATGTTTTCTGACAATATGTTTGGGAAGTAGCACATCAAAATGTTGAAATGCTGATAAGCTCAAGGAGAGAGAATTGGACGAGTAGTGAGAATTATTTTGAAAGCAATATGTGAATTTCACTTGGAATCTTTGAAAGCATTGTATGACTTAGAAGATCAGTGTGTAAGACATAGTAACCTCTTTATACTGTCTCTAAGAACTTGGTATTTCTGCTTTCAACACACATTAAAATCTATTAATAAATAAATGCTTAAGCCAATTTCTAGTTTCTCCTGAATCAGTATCCAGATAGATGTTCAACAGATCTGCTTTTTTTTTTGCCTTTGCTTTAGGTATCCAGATGCCAGGGCTATTCAGAGAAAGATAATATTCCATGCTGGTCCTACAAACAGTGGAAAAACTTACCATGCTATCCAGAGATTTTTGTCAGCCAAATCTGGAATATACTGTGGTCCACTAAAACTTCTGGCTCATGAGATCTTCCAAAAGAGTAATGATGCTGTCAGTATGTCATATTACTTATCAACATCCTTAGTACTGGAACAGTCTCATGAATGTGTGTCTGTGAAGCCCCAGGTGGTCCCTGGAGCCCTGTGCTTGAACAGGTGCCTTTGCTTTGCAGTGGTGTCAGCTCACATGAAAACAGTTATGCATTTCTGCATTAGGAGCAGAATGGAACTTTGTTTCCCCCAGTGGAACAGTGCTGTCCCTAAAGCATGTGCTGTGCAATCATCCCTGTAACCTGCCTCTGTTCTGTAATTTGTTGTTCCCTGGGTTAGGTAGCTTCTGCTATTAGGGTTTTCAGCATAGGGACCGTGACTTCTTTTGCCTATTACCTTTACTATAGCTTACGCACAAAAAATTACCCTTACTTAATTCCCCTTAGCCTTCTGCTTCAATGTTTAAATATATTTCACTTCACCACCCTTGAAAAATTCTGCAGATTGAGATGTGTTGAGTTGAATAACAGTGCTATATATCAGGTCCTTAGAGGAAATTTTCATTAGTGTTTTATATTGTTTCTGGCATATTTTTTGGAGGCTCCTCACCAGTGTGTTTCCAGCTGCAGGGAACCAGACCAGTTCTGAAGCATTATAACCACGTGTCATATGTTAATACAGCACAGTTTAATACTGTGTGTGTGTACAGTAGTGATGTTGTGATTTCTCTTTTGTTCATGTAGAATGAGTAACTCCTATTATCCGTCTATCTGAGCAACACATAAGAAAGACTGGCTTGTCCTAGGAGATACCTGTGATGTACCACGTGTGTTCACATCGTGACAGTGGGTACAATGCAGTGGTGTTCCTTGGTAGTGGTTACTGAACTTTTCTCCCACATGTTTACTGTGTGTGAGAACTTTTCAGTTGGTGTCTCCTGGATCATGTTTAGGCCCTTGGGGCTTAAACAGGGCTTCCATGAGGGCTCTGCAGGTGGCTGTAGGTTTGGATGGAGCAGCCACCAGCACGAAGGAGTGTAGGGCTGGCAGGGTGGTGGCCTCAGCTGTCTCTCACAGCTGATCCTCATGGGCTCTTGCTCTGTGAGTATAAGGCAGCAGATGAGGCTGGCAGCAGGTCAATTGTCAAAGGAGCTGGAGCTTGTAAGGCTCCTTCACTGCTGAGCCTTGCTTTATGAGCCCCTTGTACTTTTCTAACAGTTCTTTTGTGGCAGGGGTGACAGCTCTGAAATGCTCAGGGGAATAGGTAACCTCCTGCAGGAGTAGGGGAAGGCATCTAATTACAGACACCACCTCTTCATTAAACCTCCATTCTGATAGGACTTAAATACAAGGCACAAGTCTCTCAAGGCTGAGTAGTTACTTCCTGAATAGCTTCTATTATACTGTCCTAGAAACTACTGTAAGAACTGATTTTGTCCCCTTTGGAATGGGATTCTTTTATATTAAAGAAACTTAACCTGAGATTTCTGAATGCCTTTAGAATGTGCCATGTGACCTGGTGACAGGAGAAGAACGTGTGTATGCCAATGAAGATGCCAGACAGGCTCCTCATGTTGCTTGTACCATTGAAATGTGCAGCACTAATACACCTTGTAAGTACACATAATTGTTTCAGTCCCGTCTGGGGGATCGTTATGTGTGTTATTGCTTGGAGTCAAAAGTCTTTTTTTTCACTCTTATTTGAACAATTTCTGAACTATGATAGAGCAGTTGAAGAAACCTGGATCATCTCAGAATAGCTCTTTGGTGATAGAGGATTAGCTTTGTCTGGGCAAGCTTTTTTAGGAAACCCGTGAGTTCCTTCGTGTCTTGTGCTGCTGTTCTAGATGCTCTTCCTTGGTGCATCATATATTTCTTTTTTGTTTTAAGATGAAGTTGCTGTGATTGATGAAATTCAGATGATCAGAGATCCTGCCAGAGGCTGGGCTTGGACGAGAGCCCTTCTAGGTAAGCTTGTTTGTGTTGGCAATGAATTAGCTTCATGGCACATGAAATTCAAGCTTAGCAGTCAGTATAGTCATCAGTGGTTATAATATGTGATGCAAAATAAAAGGTTTTTTTTTTTTTCATGTCTTCTCAGACCAAGTTAGAGAGATACCTGCCTCAAAGGATATGTCTGCATGACAGGCTACCTGTTGTGTTTTACTTAACAAATGGGGTTTTAAAATTTTATTCAGGCGCCTTTTATTTTTCCCTCCTTGGATGATACGGAGTCTTTTCTAAGTTGTGCTGTCCTTTGACGTTGACTATTTCCAAGAAGTATGCTTTTCTGTTCAATGAGAACAACACAAGTTTTCAAGAGACTGCCTTATGTAGAGATACTGCTTAAAAATGGCAATTTAAAATATTTTATAGTGTTAATTGCACATGGCTCATTTATAGAGCTGCATGAATCTGTTAACATTCGTAGAAGAATGCTTATTTTGATAATTTTAGAATTTTTTAAGAGGAATTTTGGAAGCATTTTTCCTCATATTTGGAACAGAAGTTTGGAATCTGATTCCTCCTCGCCCTTCCTTTCATTGCTTTTGATTCTAAGTTCAGCAGATTTGTCATACTTCCTTTACTTCCTGTTTTTCCCTTTTCTGTTCTGACTGAATTAGAGGCAAATTCATGCAGAAAACAAAACTCCTCAGTTCTGCTATAGTTTGGGAGTTAGTAAAACATGAGTAGTAAATGAAACATACTCAAAGCTTTGCTCCATTTGTTCAGTGGCTGAGGGCACCTCTTGTTTTGGCTGAGAGGGTGCAATGAGGTATTGGCTGCTCTGATTGTCACACTAATGAATTATCATCTGCTGGTAAGAGAACAAGAGCAGCTCTGAGGAAATACTGTATTGTGGGAGAGGCTTTAGGTGCTGGTTTGGGTCGTTGAAGGAGGTGAAATACTGTCCTCATTGTGTTTAGCAGTCAAAATACAATTTTTGGATACTTCAAGAGCTAGCTAAAGCTACTGTTGTATATAAACAAGTAACATTTTGCTTTTTATTTCACTGGACCTTGTTCAGGCCTCTGTGCAGAAGAAATCCATGTTTGTGGAGAACCTGCTGCTATTGACTTAGTGACAGAGCTCATGTACACTACAGGGGAGGAAGTTGAAGTGAGTAATTCTGGGAAAGAGCATCAGGTTCTGCTGTAAAACGGGGAAAAAATGTAGGGTCTTTTGAGTGTATCACTGCTCAAAGTTATCCTGCAGGAGGTCTTGTTACAATGTTTCTTAATTTCTGTAAAGCAAAGATGTTGCAAAATTCTTTCTTTCTCAAATAGTGGTACTGTTTTACAGAAAGAAAATAAGTGGTTTGATGAGTTCCCTTCAGGGGATGCTGCAGCTGCTACAGCTGTTTAGGGACTTTCTTTACAGTTCTGATCTTCCAGGAGGGCACGGTTCTCTCAAGTTTGCTGACTTTACAGGATGTATTGATAGTTATTCTCTATATGATGGAATTTGAGTTTAGAAAAATACAATCTTTGACAACTTTGATTCTAGGTCCGAAACTACAAGAGACTGACTCCTCTGACTGTGCTGGATTATGCCTTAGAGTCCTTGGATAACCTCCGTCCTGGGGACTGCATTGTCTGTTTCAGTAAGAATGACATTTACTCCGTCAGCCGACAGATTGAAGCCAGAGGATTAGAATGTGCCGTCATATATGGCAGTCTGCCACCAGGTAAAGCATTCCTGCTTTTATAGTTAAGAGTGTGTTCTGTTTCTTGCTGCTTTTCTTAGGAAAAAACCCATTGTATTGCTTGCTTTATTTTAAAATAAAGCAGTGCAAGTTTCCTAGTTTTGCTTCTCTGTATAGCTAGAGAAAGTAATCAGCTTTCATTGGTTGGTGTTTTAATCTTGGGATTAGACCTTTATTATGTACTTAATTTTGATCTTCAGATAGATATAATTAAATGAGATCTATCCACAGCTCTGGGAATGATTTAAATCCCTCCTGCCCTCTCCCCCCAACAGCACCCAAATACCAATAAAATATCAATTTATTTGTTTTTTTCCTCAGCCTATTATAATGACATTGGACTTAGTGGCACATTGTCTTTATTTTGTATGAAGTTTGCTATGCAAAGTGTTCTGTCGTTCTGTTTTAGGAACAAAGCTTGAACAGGCAAAGAAATTCAATGATCCTGATGATCCATGCAAAATTTTAGTTGCTACAGATGCAATTGGAATGGGTCTCAATTTGTAAGTACTTGCAGCAGGTTATGGTACTTTTATTTTCCTTTGGATGTGATGGCCACATTAATTTCCTTGCTTTTTATCTCCCCAGTCTGATTAACTCATATAAATATCTGCTGTGTCTTGATAACTCAGTACATACATTTCAATTTTGAAGTAGCGATCAATTTGGTTAGGCAGAACCAAGCTTTAATTTTAAAACTGATTCCAAGAACTAAATAACTCCCTTGGACTAATTCAGTGTGATAATTGGCAGTGGATGACAGGGCCTACTGGATCAACTGGAGTCAAATGTTGTCATTTGGTTGTCAGAGTTATCACTCTCTAGTATTTCTGAAATACAGAGCAAGTTCAGCCCAGTTGCAGATGTATTTCATTGGTGACGGACATGCAATCACATTGCTACAAACTACTGAGGCGGGTGTTGGTGAATGGATTGGAACCCTAATAGGACATGATTGATGTGTGCAGGAGTGATGATTCTTCTGCATCTACCCAGCAGCCTTATCCTGTCCTTTAGAATATGCTGTGTCCATAAGCAGTATCTATGATACTCTAATTTATAGAGGAGAAGAAAGCCTATAAAAAAGCAAAAGCTTTAATTCTTTGTATTGGAAGTAATTTGCAAAAAAATTTTTTGTTGAAATTCAGGTGTATAAGAAGAATAATTTTCAACTCCATAGTAAAGCCGACTGTCAACGAGAAGGGAGAGAAGGAAATAGACTCCATTACCACCTCCCAGGCTCTCCAGATCGCAGGCAGGGCTGGGCGTTTTGGCTCCTCCTTCAAGCAGGGAGAAGTCACTGCAATGCATCGTGATGACCTCGTGCAGCTGAAGGAAATTCTGAGTGAGGCTGTGCCCCCTGTGAAGGTGAGAGCTGCAGTATCCAGTTTGTACAGATGTGCTCTGGGGCTGGCTTATGATATTCTGATCCCAAATTATCTTTCCTTTTGTCTGTTTCCAATTTAGTGATAAAAGTGGGTTGTGTTGTGCCAGAGTGACTTTGGGTGTATGTCCCACTTGGAGACTTCAGTGTTGCTTTTATATTGAATCTGCTCTTTTAAGAATTAAAAGCTCAAGCACAAAAGTTCTTAAGTTTCAGCTAAGTGTGCTAAATAAACTGGACTCTGCAGGGTGCTTTGGATTCTTGCATTTTGTCTTTCAATATGTTGTTTCTGGTGCATTAACTTTAAAACAATATTGAGAATTAATGGAAGTTTTTTTCTTTATTTTCCATTTAGGCAGCTGGCCTACATCCTACTCCTGAGCAGATAGAAATGTTTGCTTATCATCTTCCTGATGCCACTTTATCCAACTTAATTGTAAGAATGATTAAAATATTAGCTTCTGCTTTAAAAATGGAGCATTACTAACAGTTGCTGCTTTTGTACAAACTTGCCCTTGGGAGACCTGACAGACAGCCGTGTGTGTATTTTTTTTATCAGTTGGATTCTTCTCTCTACTGCACAGTGACTGCAGATAGGTTTAGAATGTTTAACTTTTCTGTGTTGCAATAAACTTGAAAGCTGTTGAAACGTGTCAGTCATTTTTATACTTGTTTAAGACTGTGCAGCAGCTTTTTCATTCCAGCTTTTCTGAATTTTAGATGTAGACATTTTGGTCTGAGACTGAAGATATTAGAGATCAAAATTTAGATAAATTATTTGAAAGTCCCTGGGAAACTAGGCTGGTTGTGCCAGATTTCCACATATCTGAGAGCGACCTGATATATTTTTTTTCCTGCTTCTGTGGATTTTGTGGTAAAACAGTATGTTTGTAACTTTCAGAAAACAGATTTTGTGGGATCAGTTTGATCTCCTCTTTAGATAGATACTAGTTCTTTTGGATGTACCTAAACATTTTAAATAGACATTAAGGGTTCTAATACTGTATTTAAAGAATAGTATCACAGCTTTTAGTACATGGAGAAATTCTTGGCAGCTTTCATCGTTTTAAATGTGCATTTTTGTTCTCTGCTGATGTGCTGTTACCTAGCAAAATGTATATTTCTAACCTTGAACTAAAAGATTGTACCTGGAGATCTCCTGGAAGACTTAGGCTGGTAGGGTAACAGCACATGATTAAAATTTTAAAATTAGCAGTTTCTGGGCTAGCATAGAAGTATTAAGATACAAACCTTGTGTTGTTTTTGATCTTTTGAATACTAATTTTTAAAAATTAAATAGCTCAGCATTTCTTTAAAGATGTTTTTAAAAAATCCTTCAAAGATGTACACTAGAGAAATAATTTCGGGGGCCCATAAAATTCCCCCTGCAGGGTGCGCTGCATCTTCTGTTTCTTCAAACCTTGAGTATGTCTCATATTTTCTCTGAACTCCTCTGTTGGAATACTGTATTTAGCTGGTGTTTTCTTTCTTCCTAAAATAGATCTGATCCTGACATTGAGCTAAAAATAGCTCAATTATTGAATTTTTTGCTGTAAGGTTAGCTTTTTGGGTCATGCTAAGTGACAAAACTGGAGAAATTTCTAAACATAGTGGTAACTGGTTCCTGTGATGGTGTTCTTTGTAACTAAAATGTACCCTTCCAGAACTTTGTTATTTAGGAGACTAACTGAAAGTGTTTAAATAAAGTGTAGAGTGTTACGTCTTCTCCTCTGATCCTGTGTTGGAGAATTTAATGCAAATTCTGCTAAAAGAGCAGGGGGAACTCCCCTGGACAC
This sequence comes from Coloeus monedula, assembly GCF_965178545.1. Lineage (NCBI taxonomy): Eukaryota > Metazoa > Chordata > Aves > Passeriformes > Corvidae > Coloeus > Coloeus monedula. Next base: position 4,434,007 of record NC_138788.1, on the reverse strand, counting down.
TTTTTTATTACTGTGGTCAAATTTGATGGTTTTTAACTGTTCTTTCAGTATAACTAGCCTTTTAAACTCTTAAATAATTTTTTGGTTTGGTAATAAAAAGTTTAGCAACACTCTCCTGTAATAACATTGTTACATTTGGTTTTATTTTCACAGGATATTTTTGTGAGCCTCTCACAAGTCGATGGGATGTACTTTGTCTGCAATATTGACGACTTTAAATTTCTAGCAGATATGATTCAGCACATTCCACTAAATCTGCGATCACGATATGTCTTCTGCACTGCACCCTTGAACAGAAAAGAGCCTTTTGTGTGTACCACTTTGTTGAAGGTCAGCTATTTTTTTTCCCCTCAAAAAGCCATGGTGTTTATTTTGGACCAAGCGGGTCTTGGTGCACTGAGACTGTATCTAGTTGCTATATTTGTTGCGGGTTTTGCCATCAGATCATTTGAGAGCATTCTTAAAGTGCTCACAGGTAGTGTAAGATATATAAAATAGCTGGACATGTATTTTTTTCCTAATTGAATTCTTCACTATTTTTATTGACCAAAGCTTTTAACTTCTGAGAACTGGTTCTAATGATGTAAATTAAAGTTTGGATAGCTCCTCTGCTGTTTGCCTCAGGAAATCCTCCTGCTTGTCCTTGTATGTGAGCTCTGAACTGCTCGGAGAGATGAGAGTTGTGTTCCCTAGTCACTTGTGCACTGCTAAGCTTTGCAGTACAGTGTTCCGGAAAGCAGTTATTAAAAACCAAGTTACTGCTCCTTCGAGCTGTTAGCTTGTCAACAAAAGAAGAGAATGTGGGGATTAAGGGTGATTGCTGATGCTATAATACAGTTACATAGAATTTAAACCTCAGAAAACACAGAGTTGTAAGTTGCTCTCAGAATTATGTCACTTTACTTTTCAGGCCTGGATGCACTGTTTTTTGCCGTGCCCCCAGAGTGATTATTTTGAGGAATTTGTATTCACCTGATGTTTCAGTTTTTCAGGGTTAATAATAATGTCACTTGGGACTGTTACTTTGTTAGACAGTATTGCCATTGTTCCCTTTTTAAAGACTGCATTAAACTTTTTAAATGAAATAGTATAAAAATGAAACTGATGTGGTGTCCTCATGTCACAAATCTTAGAACCCTGCTTTTCAAAAATGGCTAATAATCTTTAAAAAATGAGTGATTGAAGAGTTGAAAAAAGTGCCTCATTAGGAAAATGCTGAGCATTTGGATTCCAAGTAGTGAAGATGCAGAGGGGCATTGTGTGGTGTTAGAGGGAAGTAGGCTGTTGTGAATGCTTGTGTGAATTTAAGCCCCATTCCTTGCCCAAAAAACCCCACTTTAGTATCAGCCAGTTAGGAGGCAGTTATTCCAAGTCAGCAGTACTCTTGAAAATTTTAGATTTAAATCTTATTTGATTTGTTTTTCTGTTAGTTAAGGAGCTGAGGTGTCTGGGTTTCAGAAGGGCGGATTTCTAGTGCAGATTAATCTGTTTGGGTTGTGGGTAGTGTGTTTCCTAAGCCAGGGAATACATTTAATATTTTAAACCCTGGCAACCCTGAAACAAGATAATTAACCAAATAGGAGGAGGAGGATTAAAAAAGGACACAAAGTCCATCTGCTTTGCTAAATGAAATCAAATGCCTTCAGTGTTAACTTTTCTGGATAGCTCTGTGCTTTTGTTGCTTAACTCTGTGCATGGTCCGTGGACAAATTGTGTTAATGAGGCCCTGGAAAGGAGAGGTGACTCCTGCATTGAGTAATTAAGTAAAAGAATGTGTGGCATTTGGGTTGTGTAAAACAAAGCAGGTATTTTCAGGAGTATTCTTTGTATGCAGACTCTGGGGAGTTTAACTCTTTGGGGATTTCTTCTTTCCTGACTAATTGACAGACTTGACTGAATTTGCTTGTTTTTCAGTTTGCACGACAGTTCAGTAGAAATGAGCCTCTGACGTTTGACTGGCTCTGCCGGCACACCAAGTGGCCCTTAGCTGCTCCAAAAAACATCAAAGAACTTGTACACCTTGAAGCTGTGCATGATGTTTTTGACCTCTATCTGTGGTTAAGGTATTGTCTTTGTGCTTGAAAGCTGTTTTTTGGTGTTTTCCTACTATTTATGACTTACAGTCCTTAGAAGCACAGTATCTTCAAGCCCGTGTGTATGTGGTGCAGGATGGGCTCCTTTGGCCCTTTAGAGGATCTTGACAAATGCAAGTATAGCAATGTTGAGGGAGTGAGTTCTGCAGAGAGCAGTTTGTGACTGACAGAAAGAGAAAGGTAGAAATAAGGTGATCCTGGATTGGAGCAGCTGAAATGCAAATTAAAATACAGTGACCTTCCCATGCAACATGTAATAAACGTTTTTGGTTTTTTTACTTAGTATGTATCCCATTTTTGACCCAGTGAGAAGGTTTAATTGTGTGTTCTTTTGCCTCTCTTCAGTTACCGCTTCATGGATATGTTCCCTGATGCTGTCCTTGTAAGGGATATTCAGAAAAAACTAGACGACATTATACAGATTGGTGTCTGCAACATCACAAAGCTGATCCGAGCATCCCAGTCTGCAGCTGCTCCTGGCACAGCTGAAGTTGTGTCAGAAGACTTTCCTCTCTCAAGGACTAAGAAGGATGCCAGGGTGGTTTCAGACCGTCACGATGCAGCCTCCACAGAGGCACTGTCCATTGCAGTGGAGGCTGCAGGACTGAGAAGAGCAAAGAACTTGAGACCCTCTCGGCTTGGTAGCAGGCAGGAGGATCTGAAAAGCTATGGACGTGGATCTCTTGCCAACAGATTGCTGCGGGAGGGACTTCTGACACAGGAAATGCTGAGACAGCTGGAGAGTGAGTGGCAGGATCAGCACAGGAATGGTAGATACAGCTTTGGTTCAAAAAGAGATGATCAGCATCGTTCAAAGGAAACAGGGAAAAAGAGAAAATAGAACCATATCCTAATTCTGTTTAGTTTTTATTCATAAAATAAAATCCTATTTTAATAACTTCTTTGGCATTTCATGTTTACACCGCTGCAGCTCCTTGATAATTTTACTTCTCCTGTGACCAGTAATGTGAAGCACTCAGAGAAATGGACTCTTAAAAGCTCAGAGGCCACAAGTTTGCTTTTACCGCTCAGCTGTACACTCTTTCAATCATGGTGCTCAGCATAAGTGTATAATCTACTGCTGTGTGAAAATTTGAATGTGGTGTCTTCTTGCAAGATATCCTCTCATCATCAATAAATGTCAGATATTTCACTAGCAATGAATTAGCTACTCATTCCACCCCTTCCCAAAGGGCAGAGTTTAACAAACCACAAACAAGTAATGAACAGCTTGGAACAAAATTGGCTCAGAATGGTGATAGGAATCATGTGCCTCTAACCTTTGTGTCCCGTGAAAATGTGGAAGGAGGTGAAAAGCATTAGTGGTAATATGTCGGGAATGATGGAATTCTGGCTACAAGAATTTTTGAGTAAATTTCAGTTCTGTAATCTAAGTGGTAATTACTGATGCTGTGTGATTTGGTTTTCATGTGAGCAGCTTTAAGGTGTGCTTTTGAGCTCCCAGTATGGATACTGGAGAGTAGAAGGAATCAGATGCTGAAACTGCCGTGTGTTTTCAGAAATGGATTTCAGCACTGGGACATGTTGCTGGGCTGCCTGATGAGAATAATGCTACACTGACCATATATCTGGGGTTGGCTGTGTACAAGAGCACAGATCCTGCTTGTGTTAATGTTGGGAAACATTTAAAATCCAGGTTGAGTTTCACTATCAAATACCTGACTTTCTGAAGTGATCGACTGTGTTTCTCTGCAGGCTGAAAGTTTGCTCTGAATCCCCTTTTCTTTCTCCTGGTATCAATCCTTTATGCTGCTGTTCAGAAACAAATCTGCAGCAGTTTGAAAAATGTTTTTACAGCTGTTTTCAGGTAGTTAATGTACTCTTTCCTCACTGTTTACTAAAAAGCAAGCAGTGTGTAAATGTTTCTAGTCCACATGATCTCCTGCTGGTTTCAGTACAGTACTGGTGGGAAGAGAAAGTTTTAGGCCCTTCCTCTGCAAAGCCACATCTTTTTTTCGTCCCCCAAGAAAAACCAAGCAGCTCTATGTGTGTGGCACTGGCCATGTGAGTGTTGTGGATTTTCTGCTTCATGGATGAGTAATTCAGCTTTGCTGTCCCAGAGTCCTGCTGAACAGCAGCACGACTTGCAGAGTGTGAGCTTGCATTAACCCTTACAAATGCGTTGCATTTGCTACTATTCACACAGCTTGTGTGATGTGGGTTGTGTGATGGAGTGGTATCAATTGCCTCCTTGTTCCTTGGTACTCACTGGAAGGGAAGTTGAAGTTGCTCAAGCCTGCAGGCACGTTTTGACCACATGTATTGGTCAAATTGTATCCCACTTACCCCTGGGACAACTTGAAACCACCTTGGCTGTCCACCATGGACAACTCTGTTTTCTCTGCCCAGTGTGTGTGAGGTTGGGTTGCAGGAGACCCACATTGCTATTGTGCTTTGTTTCTAGTCTGTTAGGTTGAATTTATCTTTTAATCGTACAGTAAGCTGAGTATTAGAGTATATTTTTGAGCAAGGAAAGAGTGTCTGGGACTTCAGGGTGTAAGCCAGCCTTGTGTTTCAGCACCAAGCCTTGCAATAAAGAAGCTAAATGACTATAAGCATTCTTTTTTGTATTTTGCTGAGATTAGCACTTTGCTTAACTCATTGCTTGTTTCCATAGTGACTCCATAGTAACTGTTGTAGAAGCTCTGAAGTTTATTCAGGCGTTTCCAGGCTGACTTTATGAAAGTTTTCTTTTCTTTGGAGCTAATGGTGTGGCTGTCATTGACTCCCATTAGAATGGCTGCCAAATTGGTCCCATGTGGTACAGTCTGGACTGGTGTGATGCAGTTACCCCAACTACCCACTTTTAGCCTTCCTTGTGGGGCTGTGCTGAAGCTTTATTTTTGAGCAACAACAACTTGATCTGGGAATCACATTTGCAAAACTATTTCAGGTGTTCAGATTTCCAGATTGATTTCAGGCATTGAAATTAAAGATGTTTGGAAGTTTTTCATTAATTGTTTATTTGCTGTCCTTTAAATGTAAAATGCTGATTGTAACAGCACTGCTTGGTAAAATCCTTCTGTCTGTGTTGTTTCCATCTCTTCTGATTTTTCCATTTAGTCCCTTCAGGTGTTCTGCCTTACTTTATATCCTGATGTTGCTCAAGGAGGGACATATGCAGGAAGAATACGGAGATCCTTTTCTCTTCTGAGCTTTGATGAACTTGTGGGAATATAATGGGGAATGAACCAGGTGCTACTGCAGGGAAGGGGGGAATGTGTTCTAAGGGTTGGTCTTGGAATCATAAGCTATAAGGAAGAAGGATTTTGCCTGATGACTTGCTAGTAGCCTTGTCCACTGTGTCCTTGTTAACCTGGGTACCAAATTCAGCAGCCAGTATTGCCACTGCCTTTGATACTTCACCGAAGATAGATGAGTTTTATCTTGCAATAAAATATTGATATGGTACCTCTTTCTGGAGGTAACCAGGGCACGTGTAGCTGATGTACTCAAGACATTTTTGTGCGCTTCCCCATTGTAGCTATGAGCTCCTTTTCTCTGCAGGCCTTTGACTGCAAGGCTGTGGGAGGCAGATGAACACCAGACTCTTCAGGATTCTCCATTGTGCCTTAAGATGGGGTTTGGAGGCAGAACTGCAGGAGAAGAAAGTAGAGAGAGGGGTGTTAGAATTTGGAAGTTTTGTTGGCCCTTGCAAAGTGGGGAGGGAAGGTTTGTGAATAACTTTTACTGGATGCAGCTCTAAAAAACGGGAAAACCAGCATCGCCTCAGGCTTCCAAACTGCATGCAGTTGGAGCTGATATGTTCTCTTGGGAGTGGATTAGTTCCCCTGTCCTGGCCAGGATATGTGCTAAATGGCTGTAACACTTCTGGGTGTTGGGCCCTTGGTACACTGAACTGTTGTCTGTGTGGAAATGAGATAATGTCTTGTCTTTTCTTGCACAACAGCCTGCCGGAAGCTGGGATGCACCAGGGATGAGCGAACAAGTTACGCAGTGATTCTGACATGTCAGGTATTTCACAGAGCCTGCTGCCAGTTTAGGAACATTTAGATCTTTGAGACCTTTTTCCAGTGGCATCCGTCAGAGAAAGAAAGGAGAGAATGAAAAATAAATCTACTGTATTACAGACACAATGAGCTCTGGATCAAAATGGGATGGAGCTTGAAAGGTGATGTTTTCAATTTTGCTGGCCAGAGGGGTTGTGACTCGGATGGCATGGGTAAACAATGAGGAGAGAGACAGTCCCTTTGGGAGTCAGTGTCTGACTTAACGAGACAGCAGTTATTAAAAGATGAATAGAGGAGAAGTGAACCGTGTTTGTGGCTGGTAGTGTGGCTTATTTTCTTCTTTCTTTTCTCCCTTTCTCTCGAAGATCATAAGCCTAATTTTAGAACAAGTCCTATTTATGGAGTGCTCAGCCACTCTGTCTGCTTTACTCTTGTTCTAGAATAATGAAGAATAAATAGACCTGGCAGGATCTCCCAGTGTCCAGAGCTCATCCCTGATGCAGGGCAGGAGGAGAGAAAAAGACCTTTCCTAGCAGAGGTTCTGTATAATTTGTCTTTGCAGAAGGAGTTCCCCTCCCTCAGCTCTTCCAATCTTTCCTCGTGATCAGAAGCTGAAAAAATGTGACCTGTGACTGCTCCTGATGTTCAGCAGAGCAAACTCCTTCTGATCCATGCCTTCTTGATGTGCGATAGCTGACAGGACTGGTCAGAGTCCTCTTTCTGAGACTGGTGCTGAGTATGGAATTGAGTGTTGGTTTGTGTGTCTGTGGATTATACTCCTGTATATACAGCCCACCATGATGAGTTGTACTTTTTTCTTTTTACAATAGCATAAGGTTGTTGGGTGCACTCTAGGCTATGAACTGATGTAGCCAGACATCCTTTCTACTGACAGGCTGCCTCTGCCTTTCTCTGGATCTCTAGACAATTTTCTACTGCTCAGTAGTTCTTTGTGTTTCCTCGCATTACTTGGCATTCCCCTCCCCCTTTCCTCTTCTCCCCCTGCTATTTTTCCAATCTATCAAAATAATTTTTAATTGTTATCTTGCTCTGCAAAATTTAGGGTGACAATTGTCTGCGGTAACTGTGCTCAGTTCAGGTGAACAGTAACTGGGGGCAAACACACTGTGTGTAGGTGTAGTTTGAGACTGAGCCTCTGATTACCCCAAGAGAATGCCTTTTATTTTTTTTCTCTCCTTTGTGTCAGCATTTCACTGTTTTCTTTGGATGATGTTTCCATAGTCCATATCATTTGATACAGTGACAAAATCCTGGAAACACTTGTGTATTCAGAATGAATTTGAGAGTAATGGTTAAAGGCTGTGTCAAAATCTGATGGTGTAAAGATGCTGCTCTTGCTGTAGGTGCTCTGTGCTGCCAGTTAAAGGCATCCTTCCAGTGGGGCAGTCTGATACCCACACTGCTGCCTGCCAGGTAAATCTGTCCTCTCCTTGCGTTTTGCAGTACTGAGGGTCTTCACTGGTCTGAAACTTTGGGTGAAGGGAGAAGAATCAGTCCAAAGCCTCTCTGCTGGGAATTGCGCAAGAGGTATTCCAGCTGGGGGCAGAGGTCTGTGTGTCTCTGCTCTTTTGCACAGCTGAAGCTTAATTGGTACAAAGCTGCAGATAAGGGTGCAATGTGCAGAACTAGAGTTGCAGAAGAGGTTGTCTCAAAAGTGGGAGCGCTGAGCAGAGGGAAGAAACCTCCTCAAACCCTCTAACTTTCCAGATTCCCGGCAGCACTCTGCTGCACGCAGCAGTGGTGGGAGCCTGTCAGCCCCCGGAATGAAGCGGGGCAGGCTGCGTAGCAACTGCATTGAGAAGTGGTAACAATTCCCAAGTGGGGCAGTAACAAAATCGATTTTTCTCCTCTTCAGCTTGGCAGCTCTCCAGGTGCCTGCTCTGGCACAATGAAGTGTGTAGCTGGGGAGGGAGGGACTTTGGGTTGTTGGGGGGGGGTGATACAAAGAGGCAGAAGTTTAATCACTGACCCGATCACACTGGATGGATTTATTTCTGGACTCAATTTCCCAGGAACTCCACTATTCCACACTGGGGAAAATGCCTCTGCTGAAGTTTCTCTAGCTCCAGCTCCGTGAATAAAGACCTGTCGCTTTGGAGTTATTCACAGCAGCTCTGTCACTACTGACTCATCCATCTGCTTCAAGAAAATGTTTGCTGTCCACTTGCTAGCTTTCCACTTCACAAAGCTAAAAGAGGATCAAATAAAAAAGGTAAGATGTAGCATTGACTGATTGCTATTTTGAGAACTGTGTTACTCAGATACGGAGGGGTCTGCAGTACGTAATGCAGACCATATAATGACATTATCCACTAAAACCATTCAGCCAAATGGGGTAAGAGGTATTTAAACCCTAAACCACCTGACGAGTATGAAAACAGGTCTGTTTTGTGGTTTTTCCTGCACTGTTAAAAGTGCTCTCCCAGTAGTGGAACAAATTCTCTTCATTAAGGGAAACTGCTTGAGCTTTATCTGGCATGGTGTAGTAGAGCCCAGAGGACAGAAAGGATGACTCTTGCTGAGTCACTTTGCAAGTGTAGTGTGAATGATGGGATTTCTCAATCTGAGTAGGAATCAGGAGTCAGTCACATAGCAGGGATAGGAGAAACCTCTGTGGTCTTTGGTCTGGGTCTGCTGAGATTCGGGAGAGATTTCCAGTTGGTGTTGGTGTGCCTGTGCCTCCTCTCTGGTTATCTAAAATTGGCTAATCACTCTGATCTTTATAGGTGTGACTTTAATTACAGTTGGAAAAGCTCAGGATGGCTCAGATAGTAAGCTATCAGTACTGGGAGTGAGCTGCCTAATGGTTGCTCCTCCCTAATCTACTTTCATGGCCATGCTGAAATGGGTTTTTGGGCATATGTCTGTCATAAGACCATGTGAGACCTGTAAGCTTCATGGGTCAGAGGTCCTCTGGTTTGTCGGCATGTCCCCTGCAGCTCCTCTGTATTCCTGATGTCTTCATTGAGTGCAGTCTGGTGGCCATTGCTGTCAGGCTCTGTCCTCTGGTTTTCCAACCAGTGGGAGGTGGGGCTGTCTGTGGATGCATGGTGGGAGATCCAGGGTCGTGGTGCATAGATCCACTTGCATCACTGAGCTCATCAGCAAACTGAGCAATTCTGGGTTCTCTTTTCTGTGCCCAAAACATGGCGTGGCTTGTTCCAAGGAGGGTTTCTTCCACTAATTCTATTTTGGAGAGAGGCATTCCAGGAGAGGTACTGGTATCTCAACAATCAGATGTCTCTGACTCAGTCATAGCCCTTTTACCCATAGGATTTAATGTGATCAGAAAAAGGCCTCGATGCCCCTCCCCTGTGTGAGGAGCTGATCTCACATCTAGACAGTACTATTTCTTCTTTCTTTTTACTAAGAAAGAGAGAGACCTTGTGGAGCAGTGCTCGGGTGTATTGGGCTTTTCAGAGAAACATCCAGCTTGTAGTTGAGTGAGGACAATGGACACAAGGGGGCAGAGGAATTCTGACAAAGCCATTAAAAATATCGAAGTCTTTCTGCTAGGTGCAAACTAGCCCTTCCTGAAGGCAAGAAACCACATGCTTCTCAGACTTCTCTTTTAAGGAGCCTAGGGTAGGCTGTACAGAACAGAACTGATTTGTCCCTAATTAGAAAGAAGGAATGTCTTCCCACCTCTACCTCCCCAGGCTTATTTACTCTGTGGTGGCAAAACCAAGAGCCTGGCTGCCAGGAAAGCAGTGCTATTTCCATAAATGAGGCAAGGCACTGTTCTGGTGCCATGGTAGGGAGGCAGCAAGTTTGGTTTAGCACAGCCTGGCCATTCCTGTGTTGACAAGTAAATGGCTATGTGAGCAGGGCCTTGCTCTGGTTGTAAGTCAGGCTGGAGAGCCAGCAGGCTTTCCTGGGCTCTGCCGTATCTAATTCCTTGGAGAGGACTGTCTGCTCCTGTGGTTGTCAGTAAACAGGGTGGGGAATGCAATGTCTGTGGGCAGCAGGGAGCTAGTGCATGTTCTCTGCAAACAGTCAGAGTAATTTTTATTATTCTTGAGGGTTTTTTTCCCCACAGGGTTTTCTGTCACAAGGCTATTTGGGTCTGTGTCAGAGTGCATGAGTGCTGTATGTCTCCCATCATTGTATTTTCTCCAAAAAAGCAGTACTGGTGCATAGATCTGCACCACGGGTGTGTGCGCTGAGATGATGGATCCTATGCAGTGGTGGGGCCTCAAAAACCCTTGGAGAAAATCAAGTACCTGTGTAAATGAGGGCTACGAAGACAAATCTGAATAATGGCCTTTTCAAGGCACAGCTGTATCCAAAGGCAGCTGCTGCTCTAGGACAATTGTATCTTCTAGTTTAACACTTGCTCCTCTGTGTGTGTTATGTAAGTGCTGGAGTGACTTTCAGGGTCCTGGCTCTTTCAGGTGGGTCATTGCTGACCATCAGTTTAAAATGGGACTGTGAATAGGTAACTAACTTTGTGCCTCATTGAAATAGGTGGCCAGTCCAAACTGTGGCAGAGACCAATTTATCTACAACCTGCATTGCCCTCTGTTTAGACAATGCCGCCTTTTAAATCCTGCCTTAGTGCTGGTGGGACTTGGTTTGTGTCCTTCCAACCTTCCAGACCTCCCTATGTAAATTGGACTGATGAAATGCTCTCAACAGATAAAGCACCATAACAACATATCCTGTGGTGCAAGAGCTGAGTGTCTGTAGTAACAAAGCATTGGAAGCTGTCTCACCTCTCTCCCCTGCCCACCTCCTCTGGCCCAGAGTCTCATGTGGTGGGGAGTGGGATGTGAACACGAATTACCCTTCAGGGGACATCCAGCTATTTGGAGCACACAATTATTATGCCTGCATCATGTTCATACAGCACCAAAATCTGGCTCCCCAGTGGAAAAGCTTCTGGATGTTGACAGATTCTTATTTTCCTGTGTTAATCCTTTGTTGTACCCAGCTATGTAGTTTCTAGGCCACCCTAGTTATAGCCCTGCAGGTACGTGTCGGTCCAGCAGCGCGTGGTCCTCAAGGAAAAAACCTATCACTTTGCCCTGATGAAGCTGTATATAAAACACTGATTAGCTTCTCTGCCAGTTTATCTAAATGAGCTGCTTCATAGATACTTTTGAATTCCTTTATATTCGACTGGCTTCTATTTTGATGTATTCCGTGAGTTACAGACCTTTAACAAAGGGTATTGATTGCACCCAAAAATGTGTTTTAGGTGTAATCCTAGAATCACAAGAGAATGGAGAGCAGAGCTGGAGTGAGAAAAAGGCTTTGCGTTGTAGCCTGGCATGCCAACAAAGTTAATTGTCCACGGAGTGAAGCAGTAGCTGAATGGATGTTTTCAGGCTGTGGCTGACATGCTTGGGTACTGATGGCATTTTCTGGATCTGCCTCAGAGAGGTCAACTTCTCATCAGATTGAGATACTTTGTAGTTCTAGTTCGTTACATCTGTAGGAGGAGTGGATGGTGTGAAAACAGCTTGTCAGGCTCTCAAGCAATCTCATGGGCTTACGTAGATTGTCAAGTTACTGAGCCATCAGAAAAGATGGCCAACTTTTGGGCAGTAATTCACCAGGGCTACATTAAACATTTTCAAAACAAAGTTTTTAGAAGAGTGACTGTCCTGATGATGACCTGGAGCTTGCTTGCGCTGGCAGTCATGAAAACTTAGGTGCTGAGGTCAAAAATAAAATGAACAATCAGTAGCTGCTGAGCACTAAGGGGCCTGCATGCCTCTGAGTAACACCTTCCATCTTTGCAGGTCGACAGGTACCTGTACCACATGCGCCTCTCCGACGATGTCTTGCTGGATGTGATGGCTCGATTCCAGGCTGAGATGGTGAAGGGCCTGGGCAGAGACACGAACCCCACGGCAACAGTGAAAATGCTGCCGTCGTTCGTGCGCTCGCTGCCCGACGGCTCAGGTGAGTCGCCCTGCTCCAGCACAGCACAGCTGCTGTAGCAAGATGAATTGCTGCCAATACTCCAGGATAGCACAGCAGAGACACAGGGCACCCAGTGACTCTGGGTTACTGCCTATCTCATTGAGAAAGCAGGTGTGTATATTGAGCCTGGGAAAATGCTGGCAGAGAGTTTTTTTCCTTGCACTGGGTGGATTTTGACCTAGTGCTGCTTGTTTGGGGAAAGGACCTAGTAAGTGCTCAGGAACAGCCTCTCCCACCTGTTCCTAGTGCAGGCCTTGCTGTTGGAGCTGTGGCTGGACACGACAAGGGCAGCCTCTACAGCTCAGAGCCTGCACTACAGTGTACTGAGGCTGTGGGATGTGTGGCCTGGCCTTCTTGGAGCTACAGGGAGGGCAGGATGCTGCAGTGAAACCCCTCAAATTGCCAAGTGACAGCAACGTGGCATCCTCAGAGCTGTGATCCCCAAACTCTGCACTGCTTTTTCTAATTTCTCAAAAAGCGATCCCTTCTGCCCTTCCTTGCCTTCTGCATTGGGCAGATCTGCTTCTGGGTGGGATCTGCCAGGAAACTCTCCGCTCTCCTTCACCTGAGACTTGAACAGAGAGGGAGAAAGTGCAGTAGTGTCGTCTGGGAGGATGTGATGTGAGATAGGAAGTAAAAGCCCATCTTGTTTGGAGAAGTATGCACATCCAAAATAACACCTCAGCTGGCTCCTGGCAGTGCAGACTGACAGAAAATTACATTTTTCCCAGGTTTAATCAAGTAAATTTTTGCAGGATTCTGTGTGTGGCCTAGGTCAGGACTCCGTGTAAACTAGCTGTGCAGAAAAATGTAATGTTAGCTTTGTACCTTATTTCCATGTGACTTTATTCCTTCTGAAGGTAATTTCCCTGCAGTTAAATGAGGAATAACAGCTTTAATGGCATAAAGAAGGTATTTGAAGGTAAGTCTCTTGAAATGAGGCATGTCTGAGAGAAATTATACACAAGCTGCCTGGATGGAAGGGGGCACTCTTCCTTTGCTGCTACCTTTGTCATAGAGAAAGAAGTACTTTCTTAACCCTTGCAATCTCCGTGACAGTCACTGGTCCTGAGGTCTCACATGTCTCTGATGCTGTCCTGAAACAGCAGGGGGCCCCTGAGGCCAGCAGACTTGGAAAATTTCATGTAATGTCATCACTGTTGCAAGAGTTCCTGTTCCTCAAGGCCAAGGTTGGACAGTGCTCTCCTGGCCTGCGTGGCCATTCCAATGTGTCAAGGACATGCTGCAGCATCAAGCTGGGCTGTATCTTATTGACACGCTGCCTACTCTAAGTATCACATTGATTTTTCTATTTTTGGTCTCTTGAAAAATCCTTGTTGGTTTTTTTGCTTCTAGACAAAACTTCCAGCAGGTTTAAACAGCTCAGACTTGGATGGTTATTCCCCATTTGCAAGAGCATTCAACTTTAAGATTTTTTTGGTGCCCTCAGTGTTGCTGCCTGAAATGTCTCACATGGAGCATTATCAGGTTTTCGTTGTTTAGGGATTAATAGTCTCACTAAGGTCACAGTTTACTGAGTAACCCAATCTGCCTCCTCACCTTTAATAGCTGACCATGATATTACAGGTAGAATTTCCTTCTTCCTTCCCTTTCAGGACCAGATTTGATAAAATTTAATCAGGTGTTTGGACTGTGGAACAAAGATCATGCAAGGCTGGGCACATACCATTGTGTTTTCCTTTTGGGAAGGGCCTTTTCCTGTGTGTGGGATAAACAGTTGTTTTATTGTAGCAGTAAGGCCAAACTGTCCTTCCATCTGAGGCTGCTGCTGGAGAAGTATGTGTTTGAGCAAGCCTGTGAAACAAAATGGTACTTTTACAGAAACACCAAAAGGCATTTGAAAAGGATTGTGTTGGTTGACTTTAGGTAGCAAATTAGTTTTGCCCCACTTGGAAGTTGACTTCTGCACTAGAGCTGAGTCTTACATATGCCTGCAAATCCTGCGTCCTTTACCGGCTACAGGTAACATTCTGATTCTCCCACATTTCAGGTGACAGTTTTGCAGCCCCTGTGTGCTCTGGTTGGCTTTGCAGTTGCTTTGGGCCTTTATTGCTGAAAAGCTCATCCTTTTGCAGCTTGAAAATATGCTGCTGTGGAAGGAGCAGGGTTGGACAAACCCAAACTGCCAAATAAAAATTAAATTAGCTATTACATACCAAGCTAACAGGAGAGACCTGACAGCCTTGCTTAGGGTTTCCAACTCTCAGTCTTTCTGATGCACCCAGGCCCACAGGATAAGGATCTGCCATGATGGGGCAGGAGAGTCTGTGGCTGTGGCCTTCAGCATGGCATCTGAGCCACACTTCGTGGCCATCCCCAGTGATGGTTGCCCACTTGTGTTGCAGAGAAGGGTGACTTCCTTGCTGTTGACCTGGGTGGCTCCCAGTTTCGTGCCCACCAGGTGAAGGTGTTTGATGATGGGAAGCAGAGCAGCCAGCTGGAGAGCAAGTTTTACCCCACACCCAAGGAGGTCATACAGGGGAACGGAGCCGAGGTAGGGCACTGCTGTGGTGGTGCTGTGGTGGAGCGCCTGCCTGCAGGACACAGCCCAACTGTCCTCTCCTTTTGTGCAGCTCTTTGATTATGTTGCTGACTGTCTGTTAGACTTCATGGAAACCAAAAACCTGAAGCATAAGAAGTTACCTCTTGGCTTTACATTTTCTTTTCCATGCAAACAGACCAAATTGGAAGAGGTAAGATGCATAAAGAAATACTCTTGTCAAGCTGAGCTCCTTGCAGAATCTGGAGAAGCTGTTGAATGGGGGTGTTACCCTGTGGCTTTTATGTGGGGTCATGTTTACGTAGCTCTCTGAAGAAGGCATAGATGACCATTAGCATCTAACTAGACTTGACTACCATTTAACCATTCATTGCTCATCTCAAGGCACCGTGATATTTAAGCTAAAGCTATTACATTGCTTAATCAGTACCCAATTCCATAGGAACCACGTGCCCCTGTATTAACACTGTTAAAAATAGATATGTACTTTTGTGTCTTGAAGCGTCTTTACTTTTTTAATCACTCTCAATTTTTTTTATTTACAGTTGATTCTGAATAGGAAATACCTGTAGCACAGCTGTTTGAGACACCTCTTGGGGAAACAAAGGGCTGGTTGCAATTATTTTGTGTTCTCTCATTCTAGCCTCTCTTATTTCTAAGAGTTTGTGCTCTGGGTCCCAGTCCTGTGAATGCTTTTTGCTTAATGCTATTAGATTGTGAGGAGCATCAGGAAAGCCACATGTGCTTTAAATGAAGCACAGGGAGAAGCATTTGCAGGATTGTGGCTTTGACTGTACCTGTTTGGTTGTGTTGGTACTTACAGGTGCCCCAAGGTAAGATGTTCTGCTCTGACTGATTTTTGGCTCAGTTTTAATGTGTGGAGAGACATAGTGGACTTCTCCACACACTTTAGTCTTGGCGGGCTTTGTGGTTTGTATGCTAAAGTTTGTGTGCTTTTGGGCCACTGCACTGTTACTTTTCAGGGGGTTCTTCTTGCGTGGACAAAACACTTCAAGGTCCGAGGAGTTCAGGACACAGATGTGGTCAGCTCTCTGCGCAAGGCCCTCCAGAAGCGTAAGGCAAGTTTCATACCTGCAGGAGCTGAACCTGAGTGGCCTCAGAATATCTTCCTGGGAAATCAGCTCTTCTTGTGTGGGTTCTTTTGAGAGCTGTCAGACATCCTTAAGGGATGGTCAGTAGCAAGTGTTCAGCATGGCTGTACATCTGGTGCATCTGAATCTCTCTCGCAGCTGTAACTCAGGCTTCCCCAGTAACAGCAAGGGCATCTGCACACTGGTAACCCAGGCTGGCTGTGACAGCATACCAGTATGGCCCCACTGTCTCAGCCCAAGGGAATCTCTTGTGAACCTACTGAGTGAGACATGAAACACTCAATAGTTTCACATACTGTGTTTCACAGCCTGGCTTGTGGGATGAAGTTTGGTAGGGGGCAACTGTCATCTCAAATTGGCACACCTGACTCTAGCAGGGTTTGCCTGTCCAGTCTGTGGAATAGAGTGATTGTAATTTTTAAGGTCAGCAGTAAGACATGATTAAATCTGCCCTTGAACTAGCATATAGCCTTTGAATAACACTGCGTTTTAATATTTTGGAAAGCCTTGCTTTTCATGTTTGGTGCTATTGGTAACAACAGCTAAGAAATACAAGGCATCTTTCCATATCTTGATGAATTCATAGTAAAGAGGAAATTCTTCTGTTTTCTCACGTGGTAAAAATCCAGCCTTGATTTTGGTTCACTTCTTTATCTGCATCAGTCTTGTAGTTATTGGTAACGAAAGATCTGGGGCTTCATGGGTAAAGTGTGGCCTCCTCCTGGCATTGGCATCTGAGTTACAACAATCCTTTGAGAAATGTGAAGGGACAGCCTTGATGGAAGGACTTTCTGCTTGAGTGTGGTGTTGCTGCACAGCCATAGCTGCATTTATGTTCTGTCCTATTTGGTGGGATCTGCTCAGGTGGTAGGATGTTATCCTTTCACACAGTCTGTAAGCACAGTATCACAACATTCACACCAGTATCACGCCATTTTTCTGGCAAATTAGGTGGTATTGGGGAAAAACAAATCCTTCAAGCAAAGAGGCTGGTGAAACACTTGAGAATTCAGAGATACTTGTAACTTTACAGGGTTGTGGGAAGAGTGTTGTAAAAAGAAGTAGTGTGTTTCAATCAAAGAGTTTTCCTGAATGAGGCCTTCAAAATGCAACCTGGGGAGTATGTCTGCATGCCAGTGCTTTATCACATAGGAGGCTTTCTAAGCTTTTGTCCCTGTTAATCACTCATCTTTATGCTATTAGGATGTAGATGTTGATGTTTTGGCACTGGTCAATGACACCGTGGGAACCATGATGACTTGTGGATATGATGACCAGCGCTGTGAAGTTGGGCTCATAATTGGTAATTTTTTCTGTTCACCATGAAGGGTTTTTTTCCCTCTCATTTGTTAAATTACTACCAATCTGGAGTAGGAGAGAGTTTCACAATACAGGAAAGAGCAGAAAGAAAATGGAAAAAACAATGATTGGATTTTCAAGCCTGGCTGCCTTCTCTAAAGCAGCTGTTTTTATGCTGATCACATTGCCATCAAATACCACAGTCCCCATTTTGTCTGGGCTCAGTTGTGACCAGCATACTAAACTTTTCTGCTGACCGTATAGAAAATTACTGTGTCTGTCCAGAGAAGGCTGAATTCCCCTCATGTCTGGTAGTTAGTACCAGCTATGCTTTCCACAGTTTGTCCATTTCATGCACCATGGTGGCTTTTATTAGGCACATAGAAGTACATTTGAAAAAGGAAAAACTATTTTTAAACAAGACAAGCCTTAGAATAATTTCAGGGTCTTTTCATTCATTGTGAAATGATGATTTCACAGGTGCAGGTGGCCTATATTAGCATCCTATACCACAGGGTTATGTGTTTGTATTTTCTTCCAAAGTCAATATACTGACTTATTCCCAAACATGTGGGCTTAAACAAAGAGCACACCTAGAACAAACAGTAGTTTATCCAATACCCACAGGGACTGGCACCAACGCATGCTACATGGAGGAGATGAGGCACATTGACCTGGTGGAAGGGGATGAAGGGAGGATGTGCATTAACACAGAGTGGGGGGCCTTTGGAGATGATGGTGCTTTGGATGACCTCCGCACAGAGTTTGATCGGGAGCTGGATCTGGGATCTCTCAATCCTGGAAAACAACTGTAAGTGATTCCCTGACTGACTTGCAGTCCGAGTTCCCAGAGTGCTTTTCCAGTGTATGCCAAGAGCCCCTTTGAAACAGGAATTGGCTTAAGTGAACCTGAGATGGCATGATCCTGGTTCTGTCTTAGCCAGATCTTTTCCTTCTAGGAAGGGTGGGTACCTTTCACACCTCCCTGCTTCAGGCCAGGGGATTGCTGCTACAGTTGCTCATGTGTTGTTAAAAATAGGTGAACAACCTGTAATCCTTCCTGTGCTCCATTCCAGGTTTGAGAAGATGATCAGCAGCCTGTATTTGGGGGAACTTGTAAGACTCATTCTCCTAAAAATGACAAAGGAAGGTCTGCTCTTCAATGGGAAAGTGTCAACAGCTCTGCTTACTAAGGGCAAGATTGAAATGAAACACGTGTCTGCAATGGAAAAGTAAGAACCTGTAATACTGTGTTTGAGAGTAGCCACTCTCAAAGTCAGTCTGTCACAAGCACAGCACTGATAATGAATGTGTAGGTATAATCTGTGGGTGCTGGGAACAATCCTGAACGGTACAGCTTGATTTTGCTTTTGGCTAGGAGAAAAGTTGACCTTTCTGTAAGTAGGAATTGGTGTAAGATAGTTTTAGCAAAGTACCACAGTAGCAAATATATTGCTAAACATCACAGATGCAGGTTGTTTAAATAACCTCTCTGGAGACCTGTGTGTGGGATGATTGCTGCAGTTTTCAGCCTCTCTGATGTGGGAATACTGGGGCTGTGGAGATGTAGTACAGATTCTAGATTAGCTAATGGATGACTGCATGGAAAACTTGGATTCTGGTGTTTTGAGAGGAAACCTGATCCTCACTGTCAGTCCAGGAATTATTTTCTTTGTTGTATTGAGTGAAGCTGTACATCCATTCATGTGCTCTCCTTGTATGGACTATTTTATCCCGTTCTCTTCTTGAACAGCCGATTGGTCTCACCAAGTGCTGAATCCCAGGAAGCAGACTCTCTTCCCTGGGTACTTTTGGGAATACTGTGGAAAAGACATTACTGGTTTATGGGAACCAATCATGATACTGCCTGATAGGTTGTGTCCTGGTCTCCTCTCATTTCTCTTTAAGCCAAGGTATTGATTTATGTGTTGCCTTTGCATTTGGTGATGTATTCTTTTGTTTTGGGGTTAGGTACAAGGAAGGTCTGAGCAACACAAAAGAGATCCTTACAGAGCTGAACCTGTTTCCCTCTGAGGAGGACTGTGTTGCTGTTCAGCATGTCTGCACTATCGTTTCCTTCCGCTCAGCCAACCTCTGTGCTGCTGCCTTGGCAGCTATCCTGACCCGGCTCAGGGAGAATAAAAAGCTGCTGAGGATGCGAACCACTGTTGGGATTGATGGGGGACTCTATAAAACCCACCCCCAGTAAGTAACTAGAGAGGATTTGATAATTGCTGGCTGCATATTGATGTTGCTAAGAGTCTCCATTTGCATGTGTGTGTGGCTTTTCAGAGAACTGCCAGTTTTGCTTCAGCTTTGGGGTGACATCTAACTGGATTAGTTATTGCAAAGCTGTCCCAGGAGCTTTAGAATTTGGGGTGGGGTGGGAAGAACATGATACCTGGGATAACGGTGTCTGGGGAAATGCATTTGATTTCTCAACTGACTCCTGGGTCTCCAGGACATTTGCAGTTCACTGCGCATTTTTTCTTTTCTTTCTTTCTTTCTCCTTTCCTCCACTACCTCCCTGTTTTTGAACACGTGCTTTGCCAAACCGGGAACTTTCTCCAGCTATTCTCCCAAACTGGTTGAAGGTCTGATTCCAGGCAGAGATGAAGTAAACCATGCCCAAAAGGCCTGTGAGAGCCTAAAGCAAATCTCTGTCCCTGCTAGATATGCCAAACGTCTGCACAAGGTGGTGAGAAGGCTGGTGCCCACCTGTGACGTGCGGTTCCTGCTGTCGGTGAGCGGCAGCGGCAGGGGGGCTGCCATGGTCACGGCGGTGGCACACAGACTGGCCGCCCAGCGCCAGTGCATTGATGCCACGCTTGCACCCTTCCTGCTGCCCCTGGGCGTCCTCAGAGAAGTTATGGACAAAATGAGGGCTGAGCTGGAGTACGGGCTGAAGAGAGAGACACAAGCCAATGCCACAGTGAAGATGCTGCCGACGTACGTCTGTGGGACACCAGATGGAACAGGTGAAATTAGTTCCTGATCACCTGAAGGTGGTTCAGGAAAGCTGTTTGTCTGTTTTCTGGGGAGAGGGAATATGCTGATTAACCTGGCAAATGCCAGGGGGATTTATGTTGTCAAACCGGTGCTTCCTGCTATGTTATCTGTTATCTTCAGCCCCATGCTAAAAGACTTGATGGGGTAAATGCCGTAGGGAGCAGTGTGCTATCATTGGTATGTCATTCTAACTCATAGCAAATGTGCTATGAGAAGCACCAAAATGAAATATCTTTCTTTTCCTTCAGAGAAAGGAAAGTTCCTTGCCCTTGATCTTGGTGGCACAAATTTCAGGGTTCTGCTAGTCAAAATCAAAAGTGGGAGAAGAAGATCAGTGCAAATGTATAACAAAATTTTTGCCATTCCTTTGGAGATCATGCAAGGGACAGGAGAAGAGGTAATCTTAAGTGACTGTTTAACCGATCCAGCCAAGGCCCATTGTATGGGATTAGTTGTGAGATTTATATACTTTTCCTTTCCCTCCAGCTCTTTGACCATATTGTCCAGTGCATAGCAGACTTTCTGGAGTATATGGGGATTAAAGGTGCTCGGCTTCCTCTGGGCTTCACCTTCTCTTTCCCCTGCAGGCAAGCCAGCATTGACAAGGTAAGAACTGCAGCACAAAATGGGTCAAATGGCAGCTCTGCATCTGCTTGGTAAATCATATCATTTTGGGCAAGGGTGACTTGTTGGTTTGGAGAATGTTATTACTTTATTTTGCAAATTAGTTGTGTTTCACGAGAAAATTATCATCCTATGTTATCCATCTGCCTATGGGAATCTGAATTTTCACTTCTTGTCTGTGGTAAGTGGTGGACATGACTTGCTTTTGTTTTATAAAGCTAAGCCCTCATGACAGCAAAATGAACTGCATATTTTTAATAACCCAGGAATCTTACGCTGCCTTAACTCTTCAGTGGTAAGGGATAATAAATGGCTCCTTCTGCTTGCACAGCTACAGTCCCAGGTTGTTTTCCAAGCTGTGCTGCACAGCTCTTACTGTTTTAACTTCCGCACTACATTAGCTTCTTTTTGTTGAGTGTCAGTGGATAGACCTGAGTTTTCTTGTTCAGCTTGGAAGAGTTGGATTTTTGACAGATACCTTATCTTTTATCTTTTCAGATCTTATGTAAGAAAAGATTATTTTTATTGATTTCCGAGAGGGGCAGGGGATGTTGTACTGCTTAGTTCCAGTCAAATGTGTAGGATATTGGGGAAATAAGAGACTGCTATTTTATTGCATGTTTTTATGTCCTGGTGGGTTTTACAATAGCTTCTAAGCCTGGAAGCTAGTCTGCCTTGTCTCAGTTTTCAGCTCACAGCTGAGAGAGTAGCAATAGGACTTAGCCTTTTGTGGAGACATTAATTCATATGCCTTCTCAACCTACAGCATAGCATTTAGGTCTTGACAAATGATTAGGAAGCAAATTCCACAGTATTGGAGGCAAACTGAGACAGACACATATGTCAGGGTCATAATATGTTGCTCTGTGTGTTTGGTCTTCTATTGTTGTTAGAACTTGAGAGTATTTCTCAGTAGCAGCTTTTTCTCCCAGTTGCCATCTATTTTTTTTTTCTTTTTTTCTTATTTGGACACACAGTCTAGAGCCACTTAGGAAGTGTAAGGCTAATTACTTCAGGTAACCTGGAAATCAACTTCTGTCAGGCCAGGTTGTTGTCTGAAAAGAAACAAATTAGTGTTGCCTGAAGTTGTGAAATGTCCTTCGGTAAACGACCGAAAAATTAACAGTAGATGTTCATTAATGTTTGATGGGTGTTTAATAATTTATGGCAAAAGTATTTTTTGCAGTCTTTCCCTCACAGGTAATACAATGGCTGTGTGCACAAGAGATGAGATGGGATGAGGTTTTCCAAATGAGATTTAGAAGGCACTGAGTGCAGTGCCTTGATAAATAGCTGAGTAAACCTGGAGTCACTACCATCAGCAGCTGGGTAACAAAGATACATGTGCACAGCCTGCATTAGTCACTCTCAGTAACCTGTCCAGGGAAATACATCATTTGGAAAAAAAAAAAACAAAACATGGGGGTGGGAGGCAAGAAAAAGCTGATGCTTGCAATGTACAGTCTGCTCTTTTTCTTCACTTATGACTTTCTTTCTCTTCTGTTTCAGGGAACACTTGTGGGATGGACAAAAGGATTCAAGGCAACAGACTGTGAGGGGGAAGATGTTGTTGATATGCTGAGAGAGGCCATCAAAAGAAGAAATGTGAGCTATTTTTTTCTGCTCATTTTGGTGTACTTAATGCACCCTCACTCTTCCTCTGGCATTCCACTACTGATTGTGACTTGTGTTTTAGGAGTTTGACTTGGACATTGTAGCAGTGGTGAATGACACTGTTGGGACCATGATGACTTGCGGATATGAGGATCCAAACTGTGAGATTGGCCTTATTGCAGGTACAGTGGTGGCCAGGTGACCACTGTGAGAAGAAAGCACCTATGTAATGCTGGGCTTTGGAATCTGTAAACCAGCATCTTTTATTTGAGTTTGATATATGGTGTTACTAGTTGCTTGGGGTTCTTGGCAGATTTGTGTGGTATTCAGCAGGAAACTTAACAACATCTGTAGCAGATAAGTTCCTGGACCTGTTGGACTTTTTATCATATCTCTGATGGTGCCTAGCAAGTGTATGCAGGGTAAAAGTATATAAGCAGATAAGAGCATGAATTCTTGTTTCGGAAAGTGTATTCATATTTACTGTGTGGCCAGGTTACAGACCATGGAACAAGCAAATATTTTTAAAAATCTGAATGAATTCTTGTTGGGCTTCTTAGATGGTTCCCCCAATAGGTTCCTCCAAGTTTTGATCCAGAAATATATCTAAGCATAGAATCATAGAATGGCCTGTGTTGGAAGTGACCTTGAAATTTGAGCTATGGCAAAGAGAACTTAAAGATGAACACTGCAGTCATCTTCTATGAGTTCCTGGTGCTGTTCACTTTTCCAGCTGAAGTCTTGTTATTTCTTTCCTTCTAGGAACAGGCAGCAATGTTTGCTACATGGAGGACATGAAAAACATAGAAATAGTGGAAGGGAATGAAGGAAAAATGTGTATTAATACAGAATGGGGAGCATTTGGTGACAATGGCTGTATTGACAACATCAGGACAAAATATGATAAAGAAGTAGATGAAGGCTCACTAAACCCAGGGAAACAGAGGTAAATGTGATGGTCCTGATGCCAAGAGCCTGATGAAGTCAGTCTTTGAGAGACACTGGCTGCTTTTTATAACGTGCTTAATGAATGAATAATCAGGAAGGAAATTTTAATATTGCATTTTTTTTGTTGTTGCTTGGTAAGTAACCTAGATACCAAAAAAAAAAAAAAAAAAACCCCAAAGGAAAAAACGAAGATGTACATTGTTACCACAGCACTGTTTTCATCTTGAAGCAGTTACCAAACAGCGCAGCTTTTAAGATTTCCCTGCAAAGTCTAGGCTGTGCTTTGTTCCTCCTCTTAGGGTGATTTTTCAAAGGTAGAATACAACTCAAGCGAGAGGATAAACTGAACGTGACTGTTCTTTGTTGGGTAAAGACAGTATTGGTTAGGTGTGACTCACTGGTGAATGCATGGGGGACAGGGAAGAGTTTCACTTCAGTGTGGACTTTGGCTTTAACACTATATTCTGCTTAATATTGCAAGAGTTTTTTCTACTTCTGTTACCATTTGGCACAGGTAAATATATCATAATTAATGTTTGCACTTGAAGTCACTGCAGCAGATTTTTGGTGATTGAAAGATGGAGTTCAATGACTATTGCTCTGCAAGCTTGGGCTGCTTTTTTGGAGTTCACAGGGCATGTACATACCACTCAAGCTAAACAGAGCCATCTCTTTAAATGAACATTTTTATTCCTCTTTCGACCCAACAGGTATGAAAAAATGACCAGTGGAATGTACCTAGGTGAAATAGTAAGGCAAATTTTGATTGACTTAACGAAACAAGGGCTGCTGTTCAGAGGACACATTTCGGAATCACTCAGGAAAAGAGGCATATTTGAAACAAAATTCCTGTCTCAGATTGAGAGGTAAAGTTGTTAGATTTACATGGTTTAAATCCTTAAAGTCTTCTGGGACACCTAGAAAACAGTCTTTTGCTAGTGTGTGGAGCCCTTTCCTTCAAGAAGTCAATTAAGTCAGTTACAGTTTTCTTCTTTGTGCACCCCCCCCCTCCAGAATAAAAGTTAAAAATGAGAAACTGGGGGAGTTACAGAATTATTCTGTAATTATATGAAATATTATTTCCTGTCCACACAACTGGGTTATCTTGGATGCCTTAGCCATCAAGCTAAATGTTTCTTGTGAGACTTAGAATAGTACTTATTTAAGAAAGTAGGAAGTCAGTGATACATGAATATGTGCTTACCTATAAATCTGTGCGTGATTGCAATGGTTTCCAGGCTATTTGAAACTCTTTCTGCTGTGGAAAGCCTTGAAAGGAGTGTCTCAGCCTTGAGATCTAAAGTAACAGTCAGGTGGCTGATCTGGCTCTGCTCCCTCATGACTTTGGGAGTTAGATGAATGACTACAGTTTGTGCTTTCTGGAGATACAGCTTAACATGGCAAAGGGCATGGCAGGAGCAAGTTTTCAATCTGAATTCAGACAGAAATCTGCCTTAAAAGAGCTGGAGAGTGTTAGAGTTGAAGTGGTCCCGTTTCATTTGAATCACATCTGTCTCAGCTGCTGGAGCTTTCCCTAATGCCTTGCTGCTCTGTGTGCTTCCCTGTGCACAGTGACCGGCTCGCTCTCCTCCAAGTGCGGCGCATCCTGCAGCAGCTCGGCCTGGACAGCACGTGTGACGACAGCATCATTGTGAAGGAGGTGTGTGGTGTTGTGTCAAGAAGAGCTGCCCGGCTCTGTGGGGCAGGGCTGGCTGCTGTTGTGGAGAAGAAGAGGGAGAACCAAGGTGTGGGGCGCTTGCAAATCACTGTTGGAGTAGATGGGACTCTGTACAAGCTCCATCCACAGTGAGTACCTTGGCACCACTTCCCTTTGCTGTTTGCTTGTTTTCACTGTGAGAACATACCAAGCTGTACCAGCTTTCTGCTGAGGTAATTAAAATCCTGAGAGGGGGTAAGAATCTAACACATTTCCCTGCATTTTGTCATTTCCCTTGCCTAGCCAAAGGATCAAAAATTGCAAAGGCAAGTCCAGTTGCCACTGGGAGGCTCTTTTCTGTGGAATGTTGAATGAACCTAATGCTTATTTTGCAGTGTTTCGGTATATTTCTGCAATATCTGAATCTCCCAGATGGAAAGCTGTCTTGAGTTTTTGGAGTTGGGTCAATATTTTGTGAGCAAGGCCTACAAATAGATGCATTAGCTTTTGAGCTGGGCTAAGAGAACCTCCTTCATGATCTCTGAAGACGCGGGCAGTGTGTGGCATCATGCTGAACAAAATTCAAATGGAGAAATAAAAATTAGAGTCTGATTGTGTACAGAAATTTGTATCTTTGATGATTAGGAGGAAAAGCAAAAGAAAGCAATGCTGTGGAAGATGTTGGCTGAGGTTATGGCTCCTTGCTTATAGGTGAATACAAAGATATCAGATCAGAAAGCAGCTGCTAAAATGTTCTGTTCTTCTCTCCCTTCCCTTTCAGTTTTTCTAGGGTCTTGCAGGAAACAGTGAAGGAACTGGCACCTCAGTGTGATGTGACTTTCATGCTTTCTGAAGATGGAAGTGGGAAGGGAGCTGCCCTCATTACTGCAGTTGCAAAAAGATTGCATAATGTTGGACAGAAGTAGAAATGAGTGGTCAAGTAATTTCAGCACTGCCAAGCGTGTGCAGTAGGGATTTGCTGAGTGGTGATTCAAGATAGCTTTGCCAAACAGCAGTACACAGGTACCTGTTTTTGGAGAGCAGCTGGTTTTGACCAACCAGGATTGTGGATTTTTGTCCTTTGATAACTTGGATTAGGTGTTTCTGCTCCCCACTGGCATTATGTCTTGGCAAACCACAGTCTACTCAGCTCTGTACTTCCTGCAATGCATCTATAATGCACATGGGAGAGTGAAAACAAAACAAACAAACAAAATCAACCCAAATGTGTCTTTTTACAACATCCTAATTAAGCTACTGCACCACAACTGAGTTTATCACGTTTCTTAGGATTTCTGAGCTTCGTTTTCTCTTGGCCTGGCTCAAGGAATATTGAGATTCTGATGTTGCATCTTCTCTAGTGGACATATCTTTTCTCAATGCTTCACAGGTTTTACAATAAATTTGCAGGTGAAATAAATTAATGGACTTTGGTCAATGATGCTCCCCCCACTGCTGCACTGGTTGCAAGTGTAATGTAATACTTCCCTGAGTACAGGAGGCATGTTTAATAGATGAATGTAAAGGAAAAAAACGTGATTCCACAGAATATGAGTTTGTGTCAAAATACATCAGTGCATCTGAGTCACATAAAGCTAAACCAATGCTGGATGAATTCTGACTGTGACTGATTCCTTTGATACTGAAGGAAAGAGAGAATGTAGAAGGAGCTCCAGAGTCTGAGCTATGTCTGTGTCAGGGCTACATAGAGGGTATCAAAGAGGCCACCAAAACAGCTGTGTAGAGAGAAAAAAAAAATCACCTGAGTATCTGAAAGCCTCCTCTTTGTTTTCCCTTTGTTATCTTCTTGCCTGTTCCTGAGAGAATTCTTTCCATTTGTGCAGAGGAGCTTATCCTTGGTTTTCATTTTCTGTTGCCTGCTGCTCTGCCTATTTGTAGTCTGTTTGTAAATAAACCTGTGGTGCTGTGAGCCTTTGCTTCTCTGTCTAGTGCATCTTCTGCGTTGTGGGAAGAACATGCAGGAAAGTGGGAGCTTTCTTAAAACATCAATCTTTAAACCTAAAGCCTTCTTTAAATCTAAATCTAAACTCAGCAGCACTTCAGTGATTGTGAAGGCCATTTGTGGATAGAGCTCATGGCCTTGTGTGACCAAATGTCCCTCACCTGATTTACCCAGAACAAACCAAAACAATAATATGGTACAGAGAAGCAGCAAATCTGTATCCTGCCTATTCTCTGTTCTCAAGTATTCCTGTATCTCCTTTAAGCCTCTCTTTGTGGGTATTTGCTTCCTTGCAGGCTGACAGCAGAAAGTGGGGCCAAGAAATGTGCTTTAAGCCTAGTTAGGTCAAAAGTAACTATGGTGCAGGGGAATAAGCAGTTTGGTTTATGTAATAATCAGTAACAAGGCCACCTCTGGGTTTAAATTTAGCAATCACAAATACCAGATTGGAAGCTACAGACTTTTCCTGTTTTGTAGTTTTTAAAAAAACCAAAATGTGTCAACAGCTCTGTGTCAGAGTTACTGGATGGGTAAAAGATACTTGCAAATGATTTTCACTTCTGAAGGAATTCCTCATAGTGCTGAGCTCACTGTACTGAGCAGTTGGGAAAAGACAAGTTGTGAAGTCATATTACGTTTAATATTTTTCTCCTTTTGTCAATGAAACTTAGTATTTTACTTTTTCTTTGTATTTCAGAGTCCACAGAGCTGCTGAAACCAAAGCTTCCTGTGTAGTAAGGGCAGTTATCTGGAATGGAAGTTTGTTGTTGGTGATGAACAGGTTTAGTTTGGAGGGGCTGGGTGTAGAAGAAAAAACCAAACAAGTATTGAGGCTATGTGGGGCCTAGGCTGTTCTAGGGACCAGAGGCAAAACCAGGGACTGTTTCTTCCTTTGGCACCTGAAATCTTGTACTATCTGTGTGGTTTTGGGCCTTTTTGGGGGAATGGATTCTGCTAATTTGCAAAAGTGCACCTGTGAATGAAGTATGTCCCTGTACGTCTGGAATGAGGTGATGCAGATGCCCCAGGATGGCCAGGTGGGTACGGGGCAGAATACCTTTTGTACTTTTATTCTAAAACCTGTTCTGCACAATTGGAATGCAAATCAGTAAGAAAACAAGGTAAACTCCTCACATTTAGAAAGAAATCGTATCTTGCTTTGATTTTTCCTTCAAGTCCTTTTGGGAAATGAAATACACAAAGTCAGTTTACACCTCAGCTGCAGTTATTCCTTTTCTGCTGTAGATTAGGCCCACACAATAATATTTTTT
The DNA here is from genome assembly GCF_965178545.1 of Coloeus monedula. Classification (NCBI taxonomy): domain Eukaryota; kingdom Metazoa; phylum Chordata; class Aves; order Passeriformes; family Corvidae; genus Coloeus; species Coloeus monedula. The sequence continues at coordinate 4,405,952 of NC_138788.1, read as the reverse complement.
CGCATGTGCAGGTTTTTTTTTCTAGTGAGTCTGTGGGTGTTGTGGAATCCGATCACATGGACCTGAAACTGCTCACAAAGTGTTCAGTGGCTCTTGCTGAGGTCCCTGAGGCCCAGGACACACTGCTCTTGCTTTTCCTGCAGGCAGCTGCCTTGCTCTGGAGCCGGGCAGCTCCCATACGGCTCCGATACACATCTGCTGCGCTGGGAGGGCGGCTGCTGTCTGAAAGGGAGTGAGCAGAGGTTTGCTGGGCAGCCCTGGAGAAGGGCAGGATTGGCCACTGTGGGGTTTTACCAGGGATACAAACTTCACTTGTGGTTTTGCAGGCATCCTATAACCACGCGATGCTTCGCCTTTCTCTAAACCAGAACATTCTCCCTCTGGATAATGATGCAGCATCAAGTTCCTGATTATGTCGACATGTGGAAACTCAATGACTGGTGCAAACTTGCATTCTCCCTTGTATAGATATTAAACTGCTGAAGCAAAACATTTCTCTGCCATCTCTACCATCATATTTGGTGATTCAGTTTAAAGCCCTAGATTACAATAAAAGTAGAGGCCTTCTATTAAATGTAACACAGCATGTGCTGCAGTTCATCACATGACATTGTTAGGCAATATAAAATAAAATGGGATTGTTCCAGTTTCACATATTAGATTTTTATTTTCCTACTTTTACTTTTCTACTGCTTCTTGGGTAGTTTTGTGATGCTTCATTTCTGCCTGCTTTCCCTGCAGTTAATACATTTAGGGCTTGAATTTATCAATTTTTTTGATGCTTCTTGAAGACATGAACATTTTTTTAACATCTAGGTCACACATATGATTTGGAAAGTTGAAAGATCTTTAAATCACAGGTGTGATAGAAGTATTACTGGGTGGAGGAAATAAGGTTTGTGCCTTTCAGAAATTCCCAGTAGATGGTTGCAGTTACCCTTTCATCCATGGGGGAAAAATAATCCTAAATATGTTGTTTTGCCTGCTAGAGACACATTTTAGTAGCTGTAGATTTGGACAGCGCTGGCCCTTGACTTGTAACCCAGAGAAAATGCAGTAGCAACTTGGTGGTGACATATTCCCTTTGTCACTCTGACAACGTTCAAAATTAAATATAGGATCATGTGGAAATCCTTCAGAAATCCTGATTAGCAGGATCTCCCTTTTTGAGAAGTCAATATTATACAGGATTAGCAGATTAGTGTAAAGGAGTTTGAGGCCGAAATGTAGGTTAATACCAAAATGAAAGTATTGTTTCTTCGATCTTTCTTGATTTGTTTCTTTGTGTTTGGTGAAATGAGCTGGCTTTGGTTTGAGGTCACCATAGGAATTAGATGGAGGGGGAGCGAGGCAGGGGGAGCAGGAGACAGTGAATTTTGTCCTGTTCTAGGTAAACTTACAGTTTCTCTAGAAAGGACCACCACTGCCTTGAACTGTCATCGGGGGCTTATCCAAAGCATTTCTCACTCGGACTTGTCAAGTCAGTAACTTGTCAAGTGGTAAATACATATATAGATATAAAATAATAATGTAAGGGACCTATTCCTGTACACAGGTGGCCTGTTGAGGTGAGAGGAGGAAGGGGAATAAGGTAGATATCTTCTTTGTCCCAGCACTGAATCCACTCTGTAAAGCTAATGAGGAAAGCAAGATATAAAACCGCCAAAACTTTAAGTAATGTTTTCCTTTCTCTCATTGATACTATCGCCTTGCAGGTGCACACTGAATGTGCTATAAATGTGATGGGTCATGTCTGTCTGAGAGGGGAATGACAAAATAATTTTGATCTTGTTATGTGCTTTTTTAACATCCTCCAGATGCCAGCCCCTTTCCTACTCAGCATTACACTTCATCAGCACTCTGTGTCCAGGGGCCTCCCACAGCCTCCAGACCTCTAGAGTCAGTAAAAGCTGTGTTCTGTGAAGACAGAACAGATTTGGTAAGAAACCTGGTAAACATGGGTTCCTCCAGAACGCCCTTCCCCCTGGCAGAAGGAATTGGCTGCAGGAAAGTTGACAAAGGGCTCCAGGTGGAGGTTTCTTGTGCAGGAGTTGAAGAACCAAAGGTGGGGGGGGAATCTTGGCAAGCAAGAGCTTGCTGGGAGGAGTGGAAGAAGGTCCTTTCAGCCTTTATCTTTCCTGACTGCTTAATAAAAAATATCCCAAACTCAAAACAACCCAACCCTCCCAAAACAACCCAAATTCTTATTTTTATCTAGAAAATTCTAAGTTAAGACCAGACAAAAACCAAACCAAAGCTATATTAAAAAAAACCAAGAAAACCCGAAAGAGATGAGGGGAGACTGAGTCTGTTTCACTGCCACTGTGTTTTATTTTCTTCTTTTGCTGGAAAGGAGAAAGGCTGTTTGTAGAAGAGGGGAGAGATGTGTGAAGAGTATGGCACATCGACAATCAAAGCTTCCCCATAAATTCGTTATTGCACATCAGAACAAGTTTAAGTCTGAATAGTGGAGCAAAGGGATGACAGCAATGCAAGGTGTTAAGAGCTGTTAATTACAAGGACTATTCAAGGGAGTTAACTGAGTTAAGCGGTTAATGTGTTTACTGTTTTGTGGGCAGGATAGAAGGGGGGGAGGCAGTGGGGTTGTTACTTTACTGGCATCCATTTTGTTTGGACTTGGAGGTGAGATGTAGCTCCCAGCCTCAAGCATTTCAGAACAGGGTTCTGTTCTCAGACCCACCGGTGTTACTGATTCAAATTGCTTTTCCGAGGGCTTTTTCTGTTGTTCTCAATTTGCTGCTTGGATGTTCAGCTTGCCAAAGGCTTCTGTGCACCTGGAAAGCCCCCCTTCTTATAGGGCTGGCTTGGCTGGGGATGCTGGGCCATCTGTGTAGTTGTGGGACTGGGACTGCTGGCCGCCAGGCCATTGTGGAGGACTGTCCTCATCGTGTCAGGCTTTGTCCCCTATTGGGAGCTAAAAAAAGGCTGTTCTGTGTTGCCACAAGAGTTGGAGAGCAGGGAGATGTGGAGGGGATGAGACCCGTGGGGCTTAGCTTAGCCCAGGAATTCCGTTCAGTGCTCAGCTGTGGGGGTGAGCTGAGATCCTGGGGCAGCAGGCACCTCTGGCCGTGGCTGCACGAAAGCATAAATAAAGCATGACTAGGATTGGGATGTAAGTGGTTAATGGAGCAGGCCAGCAGTGATGGACAACTTGGTCGAAGAGGGGAGCTCTCAGCAGGAGGAGAAAATGGGTGGCGGAAGGGCATGGAGGGAAAGTCCGTGAGGGTCTGAGGAGGGAAATAAGGAAGGTGCTTTCCCAGCAGGCATGTCCTGAATACTTCAAAGGGGAAAGTTATGGACGCTGATTTGGGAGCAGCAGCTGATTCTGGAAGCAAATGGGATAAATACTGGCATGAGGGAAAAAAAAAAGTTGAAATGCCTGAAGGGCACATCTGCTGTGGCCAGCGATTCTGCAGGAAATGCACTGAAGCCAGAGAGAGTCGAGGAAACTGGACATAACCACAGCTCCCAGTGAAGCCAAATGAAAGCCAAGGGCCTGGGAAGTGCCTGTGATAGCGTGCAGAGAATTTGGCTTTCTTTCCCTGGCTCTCCAATGAAGTAGCTGTGTTTAACGTGGGCCCAAGTCCGGCTGTACTGAAGGAATTGTAAAGGTGTTTTTTGTTCTGAACTCAGAAACTCTGCTCTAGAGCCTTTTTTGTTGCTTTCAAGTGTGTGTTTTCAGAGCAAGGTCTAAAGGGTTTTCAGAGCTGTAGGTCTAAAGCCCAGTCTGTTAGTCTGAAATTTGAATAATTGCATGGTCATTAAATTTTGCACAAAAAGGAATTGACTCTAAAAGCAGCTGATATGTTATCACGATTAGAGCAATAGCAATGCCTTCTTTCATCACAATGAAGTTACATTGTTAGAGAGCATAATTGACATTTTTTATTGAAAGATAAGAAGAATTTGTTTACAGCTTGCAAACAAAGAGGTTTTAATTCAACAAACTGCAGCAGGAATAAGCAGTAAGTGGCATTTTCATCTGCTGGCCGGCTAGAGCTTTAGCTGCAGAATGCTGTGGATAGAGAAGTATGAAGGAATTTGCAGCTCAATATCTGCCCAGTAAAGCGTGCACCACGCTGACAAATGCCAGAAAGCTGACAGGGAGAAACCTTGAGTGCAAAGAAACAAAGGGCTATAGTTAATATTAGCACCTTTTGGGAAGACACTACGGCTTTTGGAGACCAGTTTCATGCCACCCATTGTGCAAAGGTCAAGGTATGGCATTTCTGAGGATGCTTTTGCCACGGAACCCTCGGGATAACACCTGTCTACTCAACTGGCTGCTAAAGTAGGTATCTGGGTTATTTTTGTTTCTCTGGGTTTATTGCTTCATGGTCTAATAGGCTCAGGAGCTAAGTGGTACTGGCATTTCAAAGTGGCATGTTGTGATTGGAAGGGGGTGCTGTGGAAGTGTTTGGAAAGCAGATCCAAATGAAGCATCATCATCATTCGACTGCAGAAAGGCTCTTTTGCTTTTCAAATATATTTGGGATCCTGTTTGTGCTGGTGGTTGTGTCTTACTGTCCAGACTGCTCTCCAGATAAAGCCAAGGGTATGTGAAAAATTTGGGTTTTCTTTAAAGCAAATTCCTCTTGTGCAGTTGGAAGTCGTTTGGATTTACTGTCCCAGCTCTGGTCAAAGTTTAAGAGTCCAAGTCAAATGCTGCTGTTCCAAATATGCAGTGCTGCAGAGTGAGGAAAAGTCCCCTTGGGGTGCTGACAAATCTCTGCAAGGAGGGTGCTCATCCCACCAGCCGGGGGAGCATCTGTTAAACCACGTGCAATGACACTGCTGTGAGGGGAGGGAAGGGGCTGACCAGGCTGGTCCTGTAAAGCATGAGAGTTCCTCACCTGTGCCACACCTGTATCCTGGCAGTTTCGTGCTGGCAACCTGAATCCGCAGCATCTGATGCTGAAGGCAGGAGATAAAATGGCTGAGGGTATATTCTGGGTCTAAATGTTGACTGATAGCCCCAGGGTGTTGTTGCTGTTATCTGTCCAAAACAAGGTTATAGAAAAAACTTGTGATTAAAACATTTGTTTGTATTGATGTCAAATGTCAGAGTAGAAATATCCTACTGGAAGACAGGGACGCCCATGGGTCTGGCGATGCTGGGTCAGGTCCCAGACTGGACTGGTGAACTCAGCAGCTGTCAAAAGAGCCAGCAGGGATGAGTTGTAGTGGACTAAGATATAGGCGCTCCAGTGAGGCAACTTCTGCTTTCCTAAAAATTGTATCATCTTCAAGAAAGAAGGGAAGGACAAGCAGGATGGGGTTAACTCTTGCTGCAGCAAGTACTGGGACGGCAGCTGAAATGTGGGGGCAGAGCTGTTGACCGGGAAGTCAGTAGAGGTGGGTTTCCCATTTAAAGCACTGAGATGACAAGAAAAGCTTAATTTTTGATACTAAAAAAAAAGTCGCTATCACCCATCCTTTGTAGCTATGTTGTGTGAAGCCATACTCTAAGGTTTCCTACCAGGAATGGGTCAGAGGGATGGAGAAACCTATTCAATTAAAACAAGAACTTGCTTTCTGACACATACATGAGGTTTTATTTATTGAAAATGGTTTATTCCATCTCTACTTTTCTTTTTGTGTCTGAAAATCTGAGAACAAAGATAGGGGTTCAGAATCTCTTCTGGATTTGTATTTGACCTGGTGTGGCAGGTTGACTGGATCTGGCTGCCTGACACCCACCCAGCCTGTCTGCGGTCTCTTCCTGAGCAAGACGGGGGACAAAATAGGAGGAAGAATCTCTTGGCTGGATATAAGGGTGGGAGAAGGGTCACCAATTTTCACCACAGGCAAAACTGACTCCACTTGGGGAATATTAATTAAAATGGATTTGGATGGCAAGAAACAAAGACAAAATTAATGCAACACCTTTCCCACTGCAGAAGTGTTACTAGTGTGCACCAGTATCCACCAGTATGGATACCTGTGCCACTGCAGTCTTCCCATGGAACTCCAGCAGCAGGAGAGTCCAGCTTGGGGCAGTTCCCACTTTTCCTCACAGAGAGCCTTCAGTCCCACTGCCACCCCAAAAAACCTGAGAGAGCCAGAGTGGTTTGAGGGAAGAAATGGTGTGGGGAGAGAGGAAAACCCCAAATAGGCCACATAGATGCCCAAGGACCTGGCTGGGACTGACTCCACTGGGTTTCTGATTCCACTCTAAAATGTTTTGTGACAGCAGCCTGTAAAGTTGAAGAAGACAAAATTTTGCTCAGAGGTGCTGTTTGCATCTGCCTCCAGCCTCTGTTGAGACAGCTTTGGACCTTAGCAAAACAACAAAAAGAAAGTATCACAAGTTTATCACAAAGCAGCTCAAAGTCTGTGGTTGCTCCTGAATGATTCTTAGGTGCAAGCCCATCTGTGACAGTCTTCTTGTACTGATTTTTAATGTGAATATTTTGTTTTTTTCAAGGCTTTGTGGGTTCTTTTAATTAGAATAACAAACTGTTAACAGGACTCAGGTGTTTTATTGCACATTTGCTTGCTAAGTCCTCCTTCTCTGTGTGCAGCAGGAATCTCAGGGCACCACTGTATCTTGGGGCTATGTGAAGCCCAGTCCTTAGCCAACACGTTCTCCATTTCCACCATTCTTCTGTGGTCCATAGCCCAAATGCCCCCAGTTTCCTGTCTCCCTTAGGGTGATGCTAACAGTGAGTGTGCGTCTGCTGTATCCCAGCCACTGGATGGGTCTTTAAGAGAGCACCTGTCTGTGGGGGTGTATGGCTTTCACAGACATCTCCAGGCTGTGGAAGGAGATGTGAAAACCTACAATCCTGCCTCTTTTCTTGTTGACAGTCCCCTGTGATGACCATGTGACATAGCAAGTGGTGCTCCTGCTATGGCCACACGGAAGGAGCCAAATGCTGTGGATGTACCTGGCTCCTGCTGCTCCCCATTGTGTCAAGTAAGTACCTGCTTTACACCCCTTCTGGGCTAAAGGGTGGAGGTCCTTGACTTACTGGGGAGAGCCCCATGTTGTGAGAGTATTAACTGGCCTTGGAGGAGAGTCCCTTACACTAGGTCTTGCTGGAAAAGGAGCACAAACCTGAAGTCTTGGCAATTAAGGTTGGCACATCTGTGAGTCTGGGACTTGTGATACAAACTGATTTTTGCTAGCATCAATTGCTGGATCAAGGAGAAATGTGTATCCTTCACGAAAACTGGCCTCCTAGCCTGGGTTGAGAGGTGTCACCTTGCTTGGTGTTAGTGGAAACCCAGAAAAGAGGGGCAGTTTGTGCTCCCTACACTGGAAGTACAAGCTCTTGGTTATGGATTTACTGCTCACATAGCAAAGGTGCACTGTCGTTAAAGGACACTGGTTTGGACTCTGCCATTCAAGCCTTCTTGGGATAGTGCACAGCAGTGCACAGCAACCAGCTGTCTGCTGAGGTTAACTGCTTTTTGCAGGGCTGAAGGACTGGCTTTGTTTTTGCAAGTCTTCCCACACAGTGGGTGTGTTAGAGCTAAACTTTGACAAATGAGCTCAATGATCTGTGAGGAGCTGAAAGCAGATTTAGGAAAGCTGTCTCCATATAGTACAATAAATTAGGTTATATTTTCTTTCTTTGTTTAAATCTTTGTAACTGCCTTATTGCTTATTTGAGTTGCTGGTTATGCAGCCATCCTTTAATTGGTGTTGAACTGCCTCTTCTGAAGATAATAGATTTGAATTGAACAACTGAAAATACTTCAGACTTATCCCCTTCTGAAATTTCAAACCTGTTTGCACTCTGTATTCTGCCCTTTCTTCAGCATCATTCCTTTTAACATTGTTTACTAGCACTGGACATTTAGTAGATGTAAGAAATCTGCACTTGTCCTCATTTCAGTTTGCTGGAGTCAAGAAGTGTTTTATGAAATGAAGCAAACGTTTCACCTTTTGGTCAGGAAAGGCAGTTCATTGACATTGGGTTCATCCCCCTAACACCAATGCCCTTGCATTGCCTTACAAGCTGAGTTTGTTGATATGCTTCTGTGTGCATATAAATGTGTGTGTGTATGGTCTGCTTTATAGGCATATGAGCTGCAATAATGACTTACTACCAATGCACTATAAAAAATACTTGCTTGATGCAGCAGTTCTCACCTCAATGGAAAAAATGTTTAACTAGTGCAGGGTCCAAGCCGAGTCAGAAAACTGGAATAGTTATTGCTTTCCTTTGCAGAGATGTAAAATCAGTTGTATTTCTGACACTGGAGAGAGAGAAGGTGCAGTGGTGAATATCTGGGACAGGAGGGGAAAAAAAAAAGAGATGAGTTTGGATGGTTTGCACTTGTGTTTCACTTTTGGTGTGTAAGGGAATAGCAAAGTGAGGGGACTTGCACGCACAGTTCCAAGGGATGCCAGCAGGCTGGACCTGTGTTGGAAAACCTCAGTGAGTTGGAAAGCAGCATAGAATAGCTCAGCTGTGCAACACAGGAGCTAGAGGTCAAGTTTTGTGGTGGTGTTACTCCAGGGAGCAATTTCCTCTTTTCCCCACATACATGCAGACGTGGGAAGTCCTTTGCAGGATTGCTCATGCAGCCCATAGCTTTTGGAAGTAGCAGTTAACTAAAGATGGAATAGTTGGGTTTGTCCCCAGCTTGATGAACCTTGCAATCACTAAGAGGCTGAGAAAGAAGTCATCATCCAGGCCTTCCAAATAATGGGGCTTAATTGTAAGCCATGAGTTTGGGGCTTGTGTTTATCTGCTTTCTGGTTTTCTTGGTTTTGTGGGGGTTATGTTCTTTGCATCCCTCTGATGCTGAAGAACAGTACCTGGTTTAAAGAAATAAAGGCCAACACAGCTGACTGAGGCACAGGTATGGGGAGTTGAGGCACAGAGCATTTCCATCTGCCCCAGGAGTGTCTGTTCCCATGTGAACCAGTAGACAATACCCCTCCTTTGCTGGATATGCTTCCTCCTCCACTGTGCTCTCGTCACGGCCGCAGTCTAGAGTCTAGACATGGCTGTTTGTGATCCTTAATTGCTTAGTACACACCTTACAGAAATACTGCCTTGTCTTTGGAGGGATTTAATTCTCGAAACCCACAGCCCTGTGTAGTGTCTTCAGCCCTCAAATGCTCAGCGTGGTGAGTAGTTCTAAAACCTTTCCAAACGGACTTCATTAAAAAGTAGCTCACCCTTCCCCTGGAGCATCTGCAGAAGAATGGGCCAAACCCAGGCCAGAACCCCTTGTTAGTCTTTGTGCCCAAAACATCTTTTGGAAACATACTCCTGCAATGCTGTACCAGGAGCATAAAAACCACTTTCTAAGTGTGCGCTGCTCTGTCCGCACATGGACTGGCCTTTCCTGTGCATGGAATGAGCTCCCCTCAAGGCATTCCTAGCTAACTTGGTTTCTTCATAGGCAAAACATGAGAGAGAGCATCCTGACTGACTGTGTGGTAGTGCCTGCTCGCCGTGCCTCCTGGCAAGGTGAAATTGCATAATGTGGGTTCGACTGAATTGCTCATCAAACTGATATATCTGCTGCTTTTAGATTTTCTTAGCAGCTTCTGCACTGAGTTCAGCACAAAAGAATGGTGATTTCTTCTGTGCAAGCACTTGGTTTCCTACCCTGGAATGGGAGCTTTCCTTCGTTACTCAGAGCTGCTGTCATGAACTGGGAACTTACTGTTTATTAGAGAGATGCTGCTTTCTTTCACTTTGCTTTGAGAACTGTGAATGGAAAATGCAATTTGGGAGAAAAGGGGATCAAGCATTTTCCAGACACCTAAAAAACACCCCAGCAAACACAACTACAACTTTATTTTTTTCTTACAAAAGTAGGAAGCATCTATCAGCTATGTACATCAAAACTATGTGATAAGATTTAAACAAAAAAATCTCCTCGTATAGTTCAATTGGAATGTAGACTTGTATAGGGGCAGTGTATGTTTAATGAAGAAATAGGCAAAGGGGGGAAAAATCTTACCCACATCCAGGAGAGCTGATTCACAGAATTACTTCAGTCAGTTGAAACACCTGGATAGCGTTAAACATGACCAATAAGATTAGAGTGCAATCAAAATAGCTGCAAGTCATCAGGTGCCACGTTCAGCCTCCAGTAATTTGTCTTAAAGGACACTGGCTTTCAAAGCAGCCTGCTGGATGCTTGGCAGAGTATGTGAGGTGCCGGTAATTAATTGGCTGCTGAGCTGATCCCTTCCAGTAATGCGGAAGGGAAAACCGAGGGCTCGATGTACGGCAGCACGAGACTCAGGGAGGCAGAGGTGAAGAGCTGGTTGCTCCTGCCTGGCAGCCCGTGCACAGCTCCTCCCAGGCCCCCCCAAAAATAACACCTGTGCCTCACTGCTGGCCTGGCAGTGCAAGGAGGGCTTGCCAAGGGTTGGGGTGTCCATAGGGACATTTCCTTCCGGCTCTCTGGCAGGAGGAAAGCTCATTCACCCCAGTGCTGGTTACAGCATCAAAGCTGGTCATGTGCTCTTATCCTTGTACAGAGCAGTTTAAAAATACCACACATTTAAATATTGCAGCTGTTTTGCCTTGGATGGACTGTTACATTTTCTCTAGTGGCTTTCACTCTGTCAAGTTCATTGTTCCTGAATGCCATGCTCAACAACTGAAGACAAACCCAATTATTTGCAATACTTGTTTAACCATCCCCTAATTGCTTTAGACTTTGTCACATGAACCCCCTCCTGCTTCAGTGTATACTTAATTGTTTAATTTATCTGGGGGGTTGTGATGTGTGCAGGTTTTATTTTCATTGCACAGAACCAAGAGGGCTTGTCTAGTGATGTTTTGAACTTCCTTTTTGCTTCTTAAAGGAAACCTGAGACTGTTGTTTCTGAGTTTGGAAATATGTTATAATACAAATGATCGGGGAGCCAAAGGCCACTTTTGTGATCTATGACTTTCTCAATTCACTTCCAAGTCACAATTTTGGAAGACAAAGAAAACAAATGTCCTCCTCTTGCCTGTTTTTACAACAGGTGTCATGTTAAAGAGAGGACCACTTGTGAATATTTTAGTTGTCTGATTCAAATTCCTTCCTTGAGAGCCAGAGGGGATGCTTTGAATTCCTTTCATTTGGTCAAAGATTAGTTGAAAACAACTTGGTCTTGTGTCCAAGTGTTTTAAATGAATAAGCATTCCTGCAGCAAGGTAACTGAGGGGAGTGTTGTATATGTAGGTGGTGTTTAGGGTGTCTGAGCTGGAGGGGGAAGATAGTAGCACTTGTAAACCTCACGCAGAGGCAGCTCCACTAACATAAAACCTGTGGGAATTGAGCAGGATCAGGCAGCATTCAGACCAAAAAGAGCTAAGACTGTCTTACCTAGTGAAGCAAAAGCTGAGAATGTGTAGGGTTACTTTCAGTGTATTTATAGAAAGTGAACACCCGAGAGTGAGGAGAGTGATTTCAGATGAAAGACAAGGCTTAGCAGATGGCAGATGGATTGAAAACAGGCGCAAGCCTGGCTGGGAATTAAAGATAGTTTCTGACGAGCAGAAGAGGAGGAGCGTGACTGAGCAGTGAATTATATCTGAGGGAGAGTTTGGTCAGTCTGTGTAAGGGATTGGGTGACGTTGCTGGACACTGGGATGATTCAGCTCAGCGCCATGTCCCTGTGCCACCCGTGAGCTCCAGCTGTGCTGGTGGCAGGGTGCTGCCGCTGTTCTGCAGCGAGGCAGCCTGGCTACACCGGGGACCACGGGAGGGTTTGCTCCTTAGTTTGCCAAGAAAATGAGCAGGAGTGACACGTGCAGAGCAGTGAAACACTTGATGAAAATCTCTCTGAGCTTGGAGCCTGAGAAGGAAATCCTGCCCACCCCGCCTGCAGTGACTAGGGCAGTCTGAAGGAGGACGTGTCTGCCAAAGCAGCTCTTGATTTTGGCCAGTGAAACCATTTAATTAAAGCAGCACTGAAAAGGAAGCCGGAAACTCAAGAAACAGATTTTTAATCACTTAGACTGTGGTAGACAATCTGTATGCAAATCACGCCTCCAGCATCACCACTCTGCATGGGTGTGTGTTCCTGTCCCTGTGGATGGACAGGGTGCAGCCAGGAGCCCCATGGGCTGCTGATATGTGCTCCAACATGGCAAAACTGTGAGCAGCACACGTGGGGAGGAGAGGCCCTCTCTGTCAGTGTATTATCACAGAATCATAGGATATCCTTAGTTGGAAGGGACCCACAAGGATCATTGAGTCTGATTCCTGGCTCTGCTCAGGATTGCTGCAAGAATCACACCGTGTGCCTGAGACCACCTAGGCCTAACACTACCATGTCAACCAAACCATGGTATGAAGTGTCAGGTCCAGTCTTTCCTTAGATGCCTCCAGGGAAGGTGACTCCACCACCTCCCTGGGCAGCCCATTCCAATGTCTGACCACCCTTTCCATGAAGAAATTCCTCCTAAAGTTCAATCTAAACCTCCGCTGGCACAGTTTAAAGCTATGTCCTCTCGTCCTGTCGCCTGACCCCCAACGTGGCCACACCCTCCTGTCAGGGAGTTGTAGAGTGAGAAGGTATCCCAGAGCCTCCTCTTCTCCAGGCTTAACACCGCAACTCCCCCAGCTGTTCATCATCAGATTTGTGCTTCAGACCCTTCCTCAGCTCCTTTGTCCTTCTCTGGACATGCTCCAGTACCTCAGTGACCTTTCTTGAATTCAGGGTCCCAGAACTGGACATTGCACTCGAGGTGCAGCCTCACCAGTGCTGCATACCGGGGAAGAATCACTTCCGTGGTCCTGCTGCCCACACTATTCCTGGCACAGGCCAGGATGCCATTGGCCTTGGCCACCAAGAAGGTTTTTTGTTTGTTTTTTTCCTTTTCTTTTTTTTTTTTTTCCCCAGGGAACCTTCATCAGCCCGTCTCCATGGCTGCTGTAGAGCCCCTCTGGGGTACGGCAGGGCACTGCCCTCCTGCTCCTCCGGGCCGGGAACAGCGCCGAGCCGCTCCGCTCCGCGCCGCGCCGCGCAGCCGGCACGTCCCGCCGGGTGGGGCCGCGGCCGGCCCGGAGGAGGAGGAGGAAGGGGCGGCGCTCGGCTCGGCTCGGCTCGGCGCGGCCATCCCCGGGCCCCGCATCGCTGCGTGCGAGGAGCCGCCGCTGCAGCCGGCAGGATGATCGCCGCCCAGCTCCTGGCCTACTACTTCACGGAGCTGAAGGAGGACCAGGTCAAAAAGGTTAGATGGACATCCCCCGGCCGAGGGCCGCCGCCCGCCCACACTCTTTATTTATTTATTTTTTGAATTGTTTAAAAAAATATTTTAAATTCTTTTTTTTTCTCCGTGCGTTGGTTTTGTTGCTTTGTCCCCAGAGCCACCCAGCTGCGGGAGAAGGGAGGGATAACCCCGGGTTTAAGCGCTCCAGAGCATCGCCGGTGGAGCTGGGAGTGGGGTGTGGGTGATGGATGCACAGCGGCCGGTCAGGCAGGACCTGGGGGGGGTTTGGCAGTGAGGGGTGGAGGTGCTGGCTTTTCCTGGTTTTCGTAGGCACCAGCATCTCTGGAGAGGGGATTTCCCCTTCTTTCCAAGGGTACCTGTGAGCATTGCTACTTCAGCAGGCGAGGAGCAGGTAGTTTTTGAATTATGTGCCGCTGCAGGATCACAATTTACAGGGAATGGTTGTCAGTTGTGCTTAAAAAGAAGCATTTCCATAGGCTTCTTTTCCTTCAGCATTAGGTGGTTCCTGCTGTGTGGTTGGTACAGCCCTGGGATCGAGCACTGCCACAAGGAAAAGGGTGCGGAGCACAGGATAAATAAAAACATGGCAGTTAGGTCCTGGCTGAGCATACTGCAGAGCTGTAGGGAGCGGGGAGCCTGGGGCTAGGATGTGGGGACACAAATTGGGAAAATAATTGCAAATGTCAATGAGCCGGGCTGACGTCAGGAAGCAGAGGCTTCCCCTCTGCTACCTCCGGCGGTGCCGTGTGTCCCACCTGGGCGTGTGGCTGAAGGCATCCCTAAAATATTTTGGGAAAGCCTCAATGACAGTATTAGTAGTGCTGATTTGTAGTGCTCTTGGGACTTGAGAATCTCCCCAGCAGGAGGAGAGCACCTCATTCCTTTGGGCTTCTGACTGTTCCTGGGGAGACCTCAGCTCCAGTGTGTGGGTGACCCGTCCTGCCCTACTGGACACACACTCACCCATGCCCACTCTTCCCTCGGAGAAAACCTGAGCCGGCTCCCCATGGTTTCCGCATCTCCTTCCGTGCTTTAAGTCTTGTGCTTTTCCGCCCAGCGGCTCTCGCGAGGAGCAGGAGGCTGCGCTCAGCCTGCAGCATTCTGTACCTCCTGGCCACACGTACGTGGCTCTCCCTGCTCCCCAGACCCACTGTGTTCCTTTTCCTGGAGGATCTGTGAGTGCTGCTGCTGGTGCCAGGCGTGCATGCCTGGGTAAGGCCTTCTCTGCCTCGCTGTGTGTGTTATATTTAGAAAGCCAAGATAAGCACAAGTGTGTGTGGTGGCCAAGGAGCGGCAGAAAGGCTGTGGGGAAGGCACAGGAGGAGCATGCAGGCACAGGGAAACTCTGCGGTGTTCTGGAGGTTATTTATTGCAGGCTGGTTTGGCACTGTGGGGCTGCTATTGTCTGACAGCACAGGAAACCGTTTGGCCAGGGAGCTGTAAAGCGTTCTTATGGATCAATCTGGTTTTGTCTGGAAAAGTAAAGAAAAAAAAAATACCCATTTGACAAGTCAAGAAAGCAGGCTACTGTTTTTAGAGGATGTAAGACATCTTTTCCTGTTTGTATCCTTTTGGAACGGATATTGACTCCGTCCTCCTCACTTTTGGCTGTCCCGTAGGGGAGGGTGTCTGTGGCAGCCAGAGGCTCCGCTGCCTGCAGCTGCGGGGAGCTGGTGGGCTCCACTCCCTGGTTCCCTGTGGGGCAAAAGTGCTCTTGCTCCATCTCTGTGTGCTGCTTGTGAGGTTTGTGCTCCATCAGTGTGCTGCTCCTAGGATACATGTCTGCATGGCTTCATTTCAGGTCCCTCCCTCTCCTCCCCGTTTCCGGAAGAGCAGCACTTTCTGCTGGTACGTGCTGTGGCTGAGGGCTGCCAACCAAGGCGTTGTCCCTGCTCTCCATGCTGCCCCGTGGGGCTCCTGAATGCCGTGGTTGCTCCTCTGCCTTGCTGGTCCATCACGGCTGTCGGCTTAGTGTTTGGTGGCACAGGTGGCAGGTCACCTTCAGGATGCTGCTGTGGGTCACAGAAGGGGTGTGAAAAGTACTGATGAGCCAAGGCCAAGGCTGAACATTCTTCTTCTCTTGTGACCTTCTTTTCTCTTGTTTTTGATTCCCGTCTCTGTGTAGCACTAATGCTCTGCAGCTGCCTTTCTACAGTGAGAAGCCTGGTGAGGTCCATGAATGGGACTGGTGGTTTCAGGCCCTGCATCTAGGAACTAGTGCTTCTGTACTGGTTCTGTTGGATTTGTATGTACTCCCTTAAGTTTCAGTGTGATTTTTCTCAAATTTGTCATTTTTGGAATGTTTCTCAAGATGAGTCGTGGCAAGCAGGAGGAGTAGGCAGGGTGGATATGTAGCACTGAAGGAAGGGGTTGTTCATTGCACAAACCCTGTGGCCCCTGCAAGGGAGCATTTTCCAGTGAAACCACTCATAATGGCACTTCCATGTCACCTTAGTGTGCAGCAGCAAGCTGGCCATGTGTGATGCCCTGTACTGCATAAATACACATATGGTCCAAGCAGCTTAAATTATCCAGCTGTTTTTGCAAACATCTGTTCCCTGAATGTTTGTGACATTCTGGGGACAGCAGTAGGAGCTCAGTATCCTTGCTCAGACAGGGGACTTGGCCTAAACTGAACTGAGGCCCCAATTTCTCTGAAGAGCTGACTCCCATCTTGAGGGATAAGAGTCATGGAGCGTCTCTGGCATCTGTGCCACTGGCTTGTATGCAGGAGAGCTTTGTAAAACTGTCTTTTGTTTCCAACAGGTTTGTACCTGCAGTAGCTGGCCCCAGCAAAGGGAGCCTCTAGGTGTTGCCTGGTTTCTGTCTGTTAGGGGAACAATATGTTTTTGTTGTCTTACCTGAGTGAAGAAAAAGATCTTGCAGTCCAGGAGTGACATTCAGATGTTGTTTAACCTTGAAAAAAACGTGATGGAATGGAGTATAAAATGTACCAAATATTACCAAAAAGAGCCCTGTGTTGGTGACCTGCCCCTATGGAGGTTTTTTAGGAACCAATCTGATAAATCTCAAGTAAGCGCGAACAATTTCAAAATGTCTAAACTACTTGTTTTAACATGCTTTGCCTCCTGATGAATCTTCCTTATGTTGAAAGGAGTATGATTAGCTCTGCAGAAGAATGTTTTCATGGTGAAGGGTTTTGGTATGAAGGCTGTGTCAGTAAAATAGGTGCTAGTGATTTCTGAAATTGTGGGAGTTCTCTCTTCTTGGATACCACTGACCGGGGAATGAGGCATGTGTTTAAGGGATGGCCAGTAGGTTTAAGCCTTTCGTGCTGCCTGTTTCATTATAATTATTTATAACTGCTGCAGTGGCTGGATTTTCAGAAACTTCTTTTCCCCAAGTACAAACTCTGTCTTTCCAATGTGATTGTGGTTCAGATTTTTAAAAAATTGCTCACAGATTCTGTCTCTGGTTTGTTTTGTTTTTTTTTGTTTTTTTGTGGTTTTTTTTTTTTGGTTTTTTTTTTTTTTTTTTTGGTTTTTTTTTAAGAAAAAGAGGGAAAAAAAGTGATTGAGCTCTTGGAGGACTCCCATAGTGGCACTCTGGGAAGATGCCCTTCCTCGGGGGATGACTCTGAGGTGGCAGCTAAATAAAGGAGTGTTTTCTGCTCCTTGCCCACACAACTGCTTGCCTGAAATTGTTCCTGCCCTCTGCCATCCCCTGGGAAGGGCTGGCACCAGTCTCCCATGGGAGCCTCAGCGGGGCTTTGGGTCTGCCTGGGTGGTGCCGGCAGCTCCTGTCTGTCCTGGCCACTCTTTCCACAGCTTCCCTGTGCATACGGCTGAGATTTGCTTTGTGATCGGCTTTTATTGCAGGCAGAGCAGAGAGTTATTAAACCTCCATCCCATAATCCAGCCTCCGGCTCCCCCTGCCTCAAGTTATTTATGGCTATTTGCTGGGAGTTTTCCCTTGGAGGGCTGCGCTTACTCCCTCGCTGCCACACCGCTGGAATGACTAACCCTCTTCGCACCTGGGAGAAAAAAACCGGGCCTTTATTTCCCACCCCCCCGGCTCCCCCCCCCGCACTCCCCCCCCCCCCCCCCCCCCCCCCATTTTTCCTGGTTTTGGAAGCTGTAACACATAGGAGTGATTTTTTTTCAAGCAGGGGTTCAGTGTCCCCGCCCCGGGAATCTCGGCGGTGGAGATGGATGGCCTCGGTGCCATGAAACGCGATGCTCCCTGCGTGCAGGAGGGTCCAGCCCAATTATGTAAGGGCGCTGACAGCGCTCATTGGTCTTTCACGGGAGCAGAAAGAGCCCTCCCTCCCGTTTTCCCTCGCTGCTGAGGGCAGCACAGGGGCAGAGGTGGGGAGAATGGGCTCGTCAGTCCTGACTGTGCAAACGCCACAGCCTGCGTTCACAACAGGGCTTTCGGTGAGCGGGAATCCTTCCGCCCTGGTTTTGGGAGGAGGATGCAGCAGTGGGGCTTTGTAGAGGGGTGTATTAATTGCACGGTGAGGTCTGACTGTGAGTGATGTTTACTGTAGCTTTCTCTGGGAGATCTGGGGAATCATCCCTCTGAGCGACAGCGTGGGCTGCTGAAAGCTCAGCCTGAAAAAGAGGTTGGTTCCCTCCCTCCTTTAAAAGGGAATATCCTCATGCTCTGACATCATGGCTTTACACACTCTGCTAAAAAAAACCATAGCAGGGTTTGCCACGAAGGAGAGACCTTTTTGCTTAGCCAGACACCAGCTTCTGCATCTATCCCCACAGCGTTTGGGGCTGCAGGGAGGGCACATCCCATCCAGGTTTTTATTCTTGGAGGGAAATGATGTCAGTGGCTGGCTGTGGTTGTTGCTCTGAAGGGGCTGTCGGTCCATGAGGGTGGCACAGGACACAGCTGGGATGTGGGGATGCTGCCCTGGGTCTTGCATTTGGCCTCTGTTGCAGAGAACCTGAGCTCAGCTCTTCTGCCCTTCAGCTGTACGCCTGCACCGTCACGTCACCGGTTTGTGGGGAAAATGCATGGTCTCATTTCATCGTGGTATTATCAATCATGGTATTGTTCCTCTGCAAGCAATGACATTGAAAAGTTCACAGCTTGTGCAGCCTCCGGCTGTGTCCCCTGTGGTGCAGGGGGACCCCCAGCCCTGTGGTTCAGGATCGAGCTGGATAGCTGTGCCCAGCAGCACAATCCATGCCTTCCTCCTTGTCTGTATAAATAAGTGCTGGGTCATGGCCGAGGGTGTCTGGCTCGGGGAGATGCTGTCTTTGGTGAGACCTTGAGTAGGTGGGCAGGAGTACTTTCTGTACGAGCAATTAAATTGGTGCCGGTTTTATGGTCAGTTTAGGGTTTAATGACCTTTTGATTGCATTTCCTTTGTGAAGGGCGTTATTCATCGCTTCCGTCTCAAAGTCCCTGGTATATGGAGCACTTGTGTATGTATGTTTCACATAAAGTGTTTTATTGTGGCCTTGGTCTTGTAAGACGTGATGGCAGCTTGGAGATGAGCTGCTCTCAAGGCTTCCAGAGCAGCCAAGGAGACACACAGAGCCTTGGCACAGAGCTGGCCTGGATTTTAAAATGAGGTGGCTTTTCCAGTTTTGCTGAGGACAGAAAACATGGGCAGGGCTTTATTTTTTCAGTCTTGCTAAGCTGCAGGCAAAAGTGATCCCAAAGGTGTGGTTTTGATCTGAGCCATTTGCAGAACCAAATTTCCAAGGCAGGTAAAGAAACAAGGCAAGAATAGACCAGCTACTGAGGTTAAAACGGTGGGAGGTGTGTTTGGCAAGAACCCCTCAAGGCTATGTTGTATTTTTCAGGCATCAAAGCATCTCTCAGTCTTCCTGACAGTGAAGGTGATTGTAATAACTATGGAAAGCAATATTGTTGGAAAACTAGAGCTGCCTCCTTTTTCCATGGAGGTAAAGAAAGCTCCTGTCATTGGAAGCCACAGGGGAGAAGTCAACAACTTTTAATTTGATATTTTGTCTTGAGAAGGAAGGTGCCACCTGCCCACAGTCAAGTTCTGTCTTTCCAGACCCTCTGGTTGTTGCAGCTTTGGAGTGGGATCGGGAAAATGGTCTGCTACATAAAAATAATTTCTCAGCCTGGGATGTAGCCCCAAAACTACTGTGGCAAGTCCTTCCCAATGTAAGGCTTTAAACACTAAGCACCTCTGATACCCACATCACCCCAGCTGGGACAAGGTGCCAAAAGAGGGGATTTTAGCTCCAGCTGTTTAGCTCATGGACAGTCAGGAAAGCTGAGAAGTGGGGCAAGGGCTGGAGGTAGTAGTCTGAGGCTGTGAGCAGATGGTTTTGCGTGGAAAAGAGGAGGCAAAGTGATGTGGGACTGGATGGTGCCTTGGGAAAACAGTAGGATGGAGCTCTCCTCAGTAGATCCTAGACTTGTACATTTTCCATGATTTCAGTGAGAAGATAAGGCATGAAGTGTGTGGCTGTGTTGTCAGCTTGGCCAGAGCCCTGGGGCCATGCTGGGGCTATACACTATCCTTGCAATTAAGGAGAGGTATAGCCCTGCTTGGGCACCTCAGGGCAGCCTTTCACTCCGTGGTGGTGTGTGTCTTTCCCAGATTGATAAGTACCTCTATGCCATGAGGCTCTCTGATGAAACGCTGTTGGACGTTATGGCTCGCTTCAGGAGAGAGATGAAGAACGGCCTCTCCAGGGATTTTAACCCAACAGCCGTAGTGAAGATGCTTCCCACGTTTGTGAGGTCCATTCCTGATGGTTCAGGTAAGGAGCTGAGTGTTTTCCATATTAAACATGGTATGCTTTGTGGAAACCTGTTAGAAATACACAATGTGCCACCAAGAACAAGAGGGATTTACTTCCTGGCAAGCCCAGACAGCATTTCGAAGGCAGTCTCCCCTTTGCGTGCAGGTCTGCTCCCGCAGATGCTGGAAGATTTTGTGATTCCTTTGTCAAAGCTGTTTTGATGCCAATGGAAGGGCCCTTCTAGCAGTCAGTTCACTAGCAGTCAGTACATTTACTCTGGGGCCTGTCTGCCAACAATCAATACTTCGCATAGAATGATTTTTGATTCATGTGTCACTCATGTGACCTAGAGTCTTAAAGTCATTTAGTCATTTGCTGTTTTCTTCAACATCTCTTCTCCTTACTTTTTCCCCAGTGGAAGTGTGAACCATTACAGGCTGAATTTGAGTTTCCTGGCATTCATTTTGCATTTTGTAGCTTCCTCTTCCAGATTGTCTTGGGGGAAAGCTCACAGACCTTGAGGAGGCTGTAGCATGTGGCTCCAGAGCTGCTGCTCTGGTGTGCTAAGCTTTTTCCATCTAAATGCAGGACTTGTTTTTTCCATGCCCACTGTACCAGATAAAAGCGGCACAAACTGCTACCAGACACCAAAAAGGTGTTGTGTTGGTAATTGAGGCCAGGATTGCCTCTTACTTATTGTTATTACTTATAAAATACTAGATGTTTGTAAAAAATACCATATATCGTGTATCTAAATATATTTATAAACATTATATGATAGTGTTTATTATTTAGTAGTAACACTGGATTTCCCTCTCATGTATCTGTTTAACTACTGTGGTGCCTACCACAAACTAACTAGTTTGGTGCCTACCTGTGTGCAGAAATTGCAAGAACTGCATAACAGAGTTATTACCTATTTTGAGGCTTTCTTTTTTTGAGTTAAAAATGAGAATTTACTGGTGAAAGAACATGAGGCCAGATGCTTTGTATAACTTTGTGCTGCCGTCTGGCAGGTGGAATTCTTTGATAGCTCTGCTTTGCTGTTGCTTTCTGCCATCTTAAGCTATTTCATTGAGATGTGATTCGCTGTCTGAAAAAAACCCAAAGGGACAATGTATTTGAATCCTGTGTTTCCCTTAATTTAGCACTGGTGGCTGTTATGTTGAAATGTTGTGTTGAAATTTGCAGCCTATTGAGAAAGCCAGAAGCTGCCACGCACAGCTGGGTCACCAGCAGAGGTTGCACTAAGGGTTTGCACGTGAGGTGACTTGAGGGCTTTTGAGTGGAATCCCAGCATTTCTACTGGCTCCAAAATCCCTTTTTTTTCATTCATGTTTGTTTTGGGTTCAGTTGAGTAGCGACTTGTCCCCAGTTCCCTGCTTCGTCAGGCTCTGCAGGGTATCAAATCTGAGCTGCTTGCAGTGAGTCAAATAATTTTGAAAATTGTTACATCGTACGAACTGGGAAGACTTAGAGATGGCACAGGAGAACGGGGATCTGCACATGGTCAGGAGAGATGTGAGAGATTGCTGAACACTGCTGGGACCGAGGATGAGCCAGAGCAGTGAGTAGCCCTGGTTGAGCATAGGCATGTCTGTATGTCAAGACATTAATTTCAGATCATGCGTTACGCACCTACTTAAAAAAGAACCTCATGTATTGTGTACAGAGCTCTCAGTTCTTGATCCTGTGCCCGCCTGGCTCCTGCCAGCCTGTCCAGGTTGGGCACCCTGCTGGCAGTGCTCTGCAGTATGGATTAGAGCAAGGCAGTGCTTTGCCCCGGACAATTTCTGTAGAACTCAGTGGTGATCTGTATGTGTAGGTGGCGAGAGCCTCTTTGGATAGGTGTTAGAAAAGCAGGCAGAGCCGTTCCATTCTTTCTCTGAAAGGTCATGTTCTGACCCCAGGTAAGAGCAATATTTGCTGTGAGGGGGTGTCGTGGCATTTCTTTCCCTGACTCACCCGTGTGTGCCTGTCATGTCTGGCCTGGCCGTCACACAGATGCAGCCAGGACAGACGCAGAGCCCCCTTACCTCTTCCTGCAAAGGGTTCCGGGGGCCCCTCACGGATGCGGCTGTGTTGATGTGTCCAAAGATGGCAATTTCTGCCTTCAGCTGTCCCTCCGTAAAAGCCAGAGGCTGAAAGCCTGCCCTTTTCTCTGGCCTGTCTCTAATTACTGCCTTGTAAGCTCTTTCCTCTGAGTTCAATTATTATTATGGGAGCTGACTGTTCAGAAAAATACTGTTGTTTAGATTCAGATCTGTGCTTGTGTACTTTTTCAACAAGAAATTTGTGAGCAGTAATTCTGGAGACTCTGGAGGCGTTGATGTTAACATGTTTTTTTCCCCCCTTCATTCAGAGTTGTTTAATTTACAAAAGCCATGAGAATTTTCTGTCCACAGTGCCCAGAATGGTACCTCAAGCTAACTCAAAATGCTTTCAAATGCTAAATAAATTCACAGCAGGTTTGACTGCACCTTGGTGTTACAAAGCACAGGTTAAATGCTGCTACTTTGGGTTTAATTCCTCAAGTACTCTAAAAGAAAACTCTAGTTGTATGCAGAAAGCTTTACACTAGTTCAGAGAGCTTTTAAAGTGTGAAGGATGATTCTTAATAATTTTTTACCTTGCGATGAGCTTGATGGTGCTGGAAATCAAACACCCTAACCTGTTAATTTATTTACAGGGAAGATATTTCTGAAGTGTAGTGTTTGTTTGAGGTATGCACTTAGGCTTGAAAAAGGGCCATCTGGTCCAATGTTGATTTTCCCATTAGTGATTGGAGGTAATGACTTGCACTCAACAGATGATACCCATAAGATAAAGCTTATTTGGGTATTTGGCTTAATGAGAAACTTGTGGTCAGTGTTTGACTTCTGGACTTGCAGCAGTGAAGGGGGTTATGAATTTTTTATGCTGAGCCAAATAAAAGGAACTGCATCTCCAGCTTGTCTATGTTCATGCTTTAAATGACATTTGTACTGGTGCAAAACAGTGTTTAATGCCACACTGCTCAGAAACAGGTAGGGAAGCACTGCAGGATCTGTGTTTTGGCAAACTGGGTTTGTCCATGTCTTGAGCAGCAAGGAGAAGAAGTTGCATTGCAGTGCAGTAAAATTAGAGGTGTATTGTGGGCTCCCACTGTCATTTTGCTATGTTTTTGTGTATGGAGTTTATTGTTTGTGGTTTCTCACATGACAGTGTTTTGCTTCTCTATTACACTGTAACCTTGGAAAACCATAAGGACATTTGCAGTGTGTTTTTGCCTCTCTTGATCTGTTTCTGTTAAAGATCCTGTCCTGAGGGATACCTTGTCCAGTTCATCAGCTTTTCTGAGTGGGATGAGGCTCCCAGAGGTGCGTGGGGTGATGAAGAGGAACAGATCATTAGGTCAGGCTTTAGGAGTTTTGATATGAGATTGGACAGAGTAATCTCAGAGGCAAGTCTGGCTCTGGAGATCCTCATAGATAAATTGCATACCTGGTATTTTGGTGACAGACTGGGGTCAAAAGGCTCTGGGAGCTGAGTGTGTTTTAGGTAACATGTCAAAACAATCTTCCCAGCTGCTAGAGGTTTTTCCCGTTTGAATTTAGGTAGGAGTGGAAAAATGGAGATGTTAGGAATGGCCTTCTGAAAGTCACAGCTGATGAGGAAGCAGGATGAGAGAACACCATGTGCCTCTGCTTTGCTGCCCTCTGAGCAGCCTCGGTGAGCCCAGGGGTGCTGTGCACAGACACAAATACTTGCAAAGAGCCCTGGTGATTAACTGCAGCCTGGACACACACTCCTGTGTGAGAAAGTTGTGCACACTGCTTCCCTAAATACTATCCTTTCGCAGACTTTGACAATCGCTGTCTTTGCTCCCTCATTGATAAGGTGAGATAGCATGAGCAGGTCAGTCAAATATGTCTCCAGGGGTGCTGAAGGTGTCATTCCTCTGATAGCCAGGCCACGTGCCTCTGTTGCCTGAGCTGTGCTCTGGAGTCTGTGGAGATTGGAGGGTACTGCTTTGACTTCATGTCTCTCCACCACAGAGGGAGATGGAGGTACCCCCACTCTTTCTCTGGCACCTGGGCAGATATTAGGAGCTCTGTGCAAGGCATCACAACTTCTGAGTAACTCCTGCAGCAGTACAGGGCTGGTTTCTTAGGCTGTTGTTTCTCTGACTTCTCTTACCTGTCTGCAGTTTGTAGTGACTCTCAGCTTTTCTGGACATGAGATAAGGGGTGGTTCCTACTTTAATTGTATCTGTGTTTAATTTGTTGATTTTAGAGCAGCCACCACTCAATGCTATTTGCCAAAATGACACAGGTTTATTTACAGCAAAAGGCTGCTTGTCAGTGGTCTGGCATCCCTTCATTTTACTGTCTCTATTTTCAGCATCTCTTTTGGCTTTCTCCTGAGATCTTTGCTCTGCCAGCTTCATCATGAGATCTGGATACAGACTGTCCACTGTTTTGGATTCTTTTTGGGTAAACCCTCATTGCAGTTGCCTGTCTATCAATGGTGGTTGGCATTGCCATTGCAACAAGTTCATGTTAAGTTGTGGGGAATCAGATCAATGGAATCAGATCCATGTGGATGTCCTGCAGCTGGAACTTCCTTGCTGTAGGGAC
This sequence comes from Coloeus monedula, assembly GCF_965178545.1. Taxonomy (NCBI): domain Eukaryota; kingdom Metazoa; phylum Chordata; class Aves; order Passeriformes; family Corvidae; genus Coloeus; species Coloeus monedula. The sequence goes on along the minus strand of NC_138788.1, from coordinate 4,381,457 downwards.
TGGACATTTGCTTTGGTGGTGCACTTAACCGAGCTTGATGTTTCCCAGATTTATGTTGCATACAATTTTTGATCACTTGTGTCTTGTTTTCCACATAGAGAAAGGAGATTTCATTGCACTGGACCTTGGTGGTTCTTACTTCCGAATTCTTCGGGTAAAGGTATCGCATGAAAAAAAGCAGACGGTGCAGATGGAAAGTGAAATTTATAATACCCCAGAAGACATCATGCATGGGAGTGGAACACGGGTAAGCATCTCTTCCTTGGTGTCTCTCTGAAGATTAGCTGCTTAGATTTTAGAAACCTCCCACAAGAATAAGCTTAACATCTTAACAGTTGTACCTGCAGCATGCAAACTGAACTTCAGTGGTTAATACTGAAAATGAATAAGCAGTACTTAGTTTAACAGAGTATGCATGGGTGCTGCAGACCTGCTGCATCATGTGGGAGACTTCTGGGTAAGTTAGGGAAAGGATGGCTTAGAAATAAAAATTCTGACTTTTATAGTGAACTTACTTTCCATGAGTACAAATGGAGAGCAGGAAAACAACTTAGTCTTTGTAAGCAACAAACATGACCAAACCCTGCAATTGTAGTGTTAGATGAGGGATAGAAATCCCCATGACAGCCACATATCTGTGCTGGCAGTCTGAGCAACTCAGCATTCATGAAAAGTACAAGTACATTAGAAAAATAACGGGAAGCTGATAGAATGTTTTGGCACAGCTTCAACGTAAGTTTTGCTGAATAATTGGAAGGCTTTTTTTTTTTCAGTCTTCCCTGTTCCAAGAATAGAAAATATTTCCAGCTATTCACTTGGACTTCAAATTGAGTTCTTTAGAAGAATTTTTTTTTTTTTTTATGATCAGGAAGTGGATTACACTGGCAGATTTGTCTTGGTGTCAGCATAAGGCAAAACAAGTAATTTTCATTGTTGGAAACAGCAAGGTTTTCACACTTTTAAGTAGAATGAGGTGCTGTTTAGGAGTATGAGACCTGCAGGAAACTTAAAGTTTGTTTCAGAAGAATAAACAAAAGAGGAGAAAAAGAAAAATTATGGGAACAGCATTTCTACCTTTAATATATTTTCTGTAGTTACCTTGATACCTTTATTGTCTGTATGTAATAAGTGCTGCTGCATTCTCATGCAGCCATGAGTGTAAGATGGCAATTAGTGCTTGTCAATAGAACTGATAAAAGCATTGCTTTTATCATTCCAGTGATATCTGGACCACAGCAGTAAAATAACCTTCCTGGAAGGACTTTTCCTAACCTTATTGCTTTGTATTTGGGCCAAAAGGTCACGCAGTGGCTTTCCCACAGGGTGTTTTTGGAGGGGAGCTGAGCTGAGCTGCCTGTGGCTGGTGAGGGCAGAGGTGCTCAGAGGCAGGTTGGGAGCAGAGGGTTGCTTGTCCATGAATGGGTATCAGAAGCTGGAGACTGACAGGCAGCAGGGCTGTCTGCACACCCAAGTGTCTGTGCTGGGGAGGCAAGGCAAGCTGGCTTAAGGGGGTTCTTGATGGAGACATGATAAGGGTGGTAAGGAGAAGCCAGGAAGGGAGACATCAGGTCTGCTTTCCTTCCATGTCTTTGTCATATCTGTGTTTTCATTTTTCAATATCCAAAGGCCATTTGGCTGTTGGGAAGCAGCAGTGTGGAGCTCAGGCTGATAGTCTTTGTCATGGCTTTTAAGCTGAAAGAAAGGAGAACAAGGCTTCCCCTGACCCCATGGGCACAGTATTTAAGTACCAGGAAAATAAGAGGAGAACTTGGAAGTGTCATCAGAATAGCATCCGGATTTGAGGTTGTTCCATGACAATATCCAGTGCTTGCTGTGTGACTTCACAGGGAAGCATGGGGGATGCCCAGGAGGCAGACAGGCAGCTGATGATTGGGTGCTAATGACTGATGTATATGCTTGAGGTTTTCTGAAATGTCTGAGCCAGATTTGTGGAATACTTGGACTGAACTGCCTGTGTGGGGTAGGCTACTAATGATTTCCAGCAAGCTGTGCCATTAACTTTGCTGAGTTACACTCCTAAAGCTTAGTGCATAATCAGCTTATTGAAGGACTGTGATTTATGGCTTCACGTCTCACTAGCATGGCTCATTTCGATATTTTCTACTTCATGGCATTCAAACTTCCATTTTTGTTCATCTGTCAGGCATGGGCTGACAGCTTTGCCAGTTAGGGACAGTTCCCTATCAAAGTCAAGGGCAAAACTCTTGATTTCAGCAGTGTCATAGCAGGTCTAAAATTTGTAAGAAGCCTGTCTCCTGTGTCAGCTCAGTGAATGGGAATGTGCCTGAGACTTGATTTTGGTGCTGCTCTTTGTGTTCTGCCACCACTGGAGGTAGCTTATGGATTTGGCTGTTCTCTTGATCTGAAACTGTGGTTTCCTTGCTCCTTAAATCATCCCCATTGAGGGACTTGAGCCTGAGCTTGGATCTTCAGTTGCTTGTCAAAGTCTTCTGTCTGCTGGCCAAATGCATCCTTGTGGAGACCTCTTGGAGCCCAGCTTGAGCAGGCAACTTCATGGTCAGGGGCATTAAGCCTAGTCTGTTGCTCAATAAATCAGACAGGTCCTTTCCTCTGGGCTGTGGCATTCACTCTGTCCATCTCTCTGACATATGATAAAATATTTGGCTCACACTGTTCCCTACTGCAAATCTGTGGGTAAAAGAAGATTTGGAGTTTTCCTCAGTGCACCGTCCCTACTTCAATGAAATTCTACTGGAACTTTATATGTTGCCTCTACTATCCAGTCAGAGTCATTTGGCACTGGTAAGGTTTGGATGTTAATATGGGCATGGGCACACACAGGCGCTTCCTTGAGTCTCTTTAGGAAAAATCTTACCAGTGTCAGTGGTAGCAAAACTAATAAATGCCTGTCTTTTTTCTGCTTTTGAGCCATGCCTTCCCTCTGTGGTTTATGAACAACAGTAGCACAGCCAGACCGTGCATCACTGACTAGACACAGCTCCTGTAGTGTCCAAATTGTGGCTAATAGTTAACTGCATTTGTCTGCCCTTACAGTGTAGTGCTAACTCACATAGGTGGGCTTCAGCAGGTCCTGCCAGGACTGTGTGGGCAAACGCAGCAGGTGCACGGACTTTTTGGAGTCTATTGGGAATGCCCAGGAATTTTTTGCATTTAGACTTACAAAGCAGATCCCGTCTTTTCTCTATGCATTCATAGTTTGTTGCATGAGAGGGATTTTTGTAACAACATACACAGTCAACATTTCTGCTTCCTGCTTTCTGAACTCCCGAGGGGTTTGAGGTTGGCCCCTGTTTTTTTGTTTGTAATCCTGGAAGCAGCTGAAAGTTTGGTAGGATTGAGTATTCAGCAAGATACTTTCAGATGGAAAACATGATCAGAACACACTCCTGCTATTTCTGTATTCCTCCTGGAGAAGTTGCCATATTTTATTACTTAACTGTAGTTCTTTTCGTAATTCCTCTTCCTCCATCCCTCATCTGGACAGTTGAAAATTGTCTTCCAGAAGTGCAGCAGTGTACATTGCCATTCCCATGTTGTTTCTCTGTGTGGGTTCAGAAAAATGTCCTTGATTTGCCCAGGACAATGAATGGCAACATCCTCCCTGGGAAACCACTGTACTTTTTCTTAATCAAATCTGACCTCATTTAAGGCATGAGTTTAAGGTGTTCACTTTAATTGTAATATTACACACACTGCTTCTTGACCTGCTTTGAAGGACAAAATATTCTTATTCATCATCTGTAATTGCTGCAGTCTGTCTGTAGTACATTCCTGTCTCTCCAAGACTCTTAATTGTTCTTAATAAAGCTGTGTGGGCTAATTGGAACCAACAGATGTCTTTTTGTACTCCCTCCCAGTTATCCCCAGTCTTCTGGGCAGATTATGTTCTCTCATCCCAACAATGCTGCAGATAGGATTGGATTTATTTTGTTTGGGCCTTTGTTTTTCAGGGAGTTAAAATGTGAAGCACTGTTATCTCCTGGGGCAGGCAGTGACTTGTTAATAGTTTGCCATCCATTTGTGGTATGGGTCAGTTGAAGGCATGTCTGTCTTTCTGGTGCTGGTAAATACAAATGTGTATTTTTGTTGCTTCAGTTGCTCAGGCTTGATTTCAGCTTTGAGCGTTGCACTCTACCTGAGGGACTTTCCAAATGGCTCAGTGTGAGAGGCCTTTGCGCCTCCCTGGTTCCTGGTCTGGCTGGCAGGGACACATAGTGCCATGGTCACAGGTGCCATCGAGGCAGCTGGGTGGGAGTTGGTACCCACAAGCCTGGTGCAGGCTGCCTGCATAGCTCGACCTTTCAGAAAACGCAGAAAATGTCCCTGTTTTGGGTTGTTTCTCATAGCATGGAAAATATTTAGATGAATCCCTTGGGTTTCCTTTTGTTTGTTTGTTGTGTGCTTTAGGAATAGATTTGAGAGATGATGTTCTTTTGGGTGACTCCTGCAAAGTGCTGGGTTCTCTGGTCTCAGCAATGCTTGAGTGAAGCAGATGTTATCTTCTCTACATCACTGTAAAAGTGCTCAACCTCCTGTGGGACTGGATCCCAGATGTTCTTTTGACTTGCTCCTTCCTGTTATTGAAAGGTTAAAAGAACATTTTTGTTCTCATCAAATGTTAAGTGGAAGGGTTACAGCAGACTCAAGAGCCTTGAGCCTCTTGTTTCAGGAAGTGTTTTTTATGGGTGTAAAATATGCCTGCAGAATTAGGTGTGTAAAAGGACAGTGTATTTCATAATGTATTAGTTATTAAGGTGTTAATATACCCTGCTTCAGAGTATTTTCATAGCTATGCCATTTATACATCCTTTAAAATATGGAGAGCTATTTTCTCCTTTCTTCTCACTCAGAGCAGTTTTCATATGGAGTTTGAAACATTTTCTCCCTCAAGCTGTATCTATATTCATGGTGGTTTTATACTTTTCTTACAGCTTTTTGATCATGTTGCTGAATGCCTGGGAGACTTTATGGAGAAACAACAAATCAAAGACAAGAAACTGCCAGTTGGGTTTACATTTTCCTTCCCTTGTCGACAATCTAAGTTAGATGAGGTAAGAAGATTTCACAATTTTCTTAATATGCAAAAGAGCTGCCATGTTATTAAAACATTGCCATGAAAGCAGTGTCCCAGACAGGTCTCATTTTGGGGGTAAATGAATATTATATTTCACTGTCAGACTGTGTTTATGTTTATGTTTCTGCCTGAAAGAGCTGGGTAACAAATGAGGAGGAGGCACCTGATGTTTTGTGCTGCCTCTGTGTGAGCTCCTTGCTGTTATGGTTTACCCTCTAAACATGGCAGTGGTTTTCCATGCCTCCTGTGCAGCCTTTTTCACCTCTGCAGGGGGTGGGGTTGGGAAGGACCCGGCCCAGCAGGGTTTGCTCAGGTTTTGCTGACCCTCGCAAGTGCACACAGATCCGGATCCAGGTGTGCCTGCCAAGCAACAGTCCTGAGCCGTGCCACTGGCTGGGCACTGAGGGTAGTCGGACAGGTCCCCTGGAACCAGCCTGCTTTACAAAGGGATGGGGATAACCAGCCTTGGAGAGATTCCCATGCCAAGGATGCTGTGGTATTTTCCTCCTTTTGCTAGTTGTACCACAAATGACTCAGCAGCCTCCCGGTACAGCATTGCCATGGCAACAGTGTAGCAAATGAATGCAGGAAAGTTAAATCTGCACAAAACATGCAGAGGTTGCCCTGTTAAAGCACGACCTGCTTCTCCAGCTTGCAGGTCTCTAGGTTTGCCTGGTGCAACAGCCCCTCAGATGCTGGTGCTGAGGAGGGCCAGGTGAGGCATGATTTTTATTACATTTCATACTTCTTGAGCAGTGCTGAGAGCTGAACCCAGGGGTGCTGACTAACTCAGGGTCTGAAAGCGGTTCAGAGCAGAGAGCTGCCTTTAACTGCATCACATGAGAAGAGATGAGTTGATCTTGGGGCAGGTCTTCCATCTGGCCATCGTGCATGGTAAGGCTCAGGCTCCTGACCACAGCAGAGCCGTGCTGGGGATGTGGTTGTGAAGTTGAGTTGCCCTTGGGAAGGTTTGTTTAGCTGCATGATGAAAGGTGCTTGTTTGTGGGCTGGTTTGCTCCAACCAGCTGGGATGGAATTGTGCTTGTGTGGGGCAGGCAGCATGTGGGGTGCCTTGGGGACACCTGAGCAGTGGCAGAGTGGAATGGGATAGTAAAGAGACAAGGGAGGCTGTCTCTTAAAAAAAAAAGCCAACAACAACAAAAAAATATTGACAGTTTTGGTGATGTGTTTTGAGTGTTTTAAAAATACATTTTTTCTGGATTCTATGGGCCAGGTTTGTTCCTGGATTGCTGCTTCTGTGAGGCTGTGCTTGCCTGGGTGCTGTTTTCTTGTGCTTGGTGAGCAGAAGGAGGCAGGGTAGTCCCTGTTTTCTCCAAGGGTGATAAGATGGGCACCACATGGTTGGGCCCCACTCAACCCTGCTGCATTCCAAGGGCTCCTTCCTGCTGCCAAGGCCTTGCTGGTGAAGGAAAAATTCCTTCCAGCACAGTGGCCAGTCATGCTGAGAGGAGCTGCTCTTTGCCACTGTGGTTTGACCAGTTTCTTATAAAAGTTTTGTGAAGCACGGCGCCCTTTTGCCCATGAAAGCTGTGCCAGCAGAGCAGGCTTTGCCCACAGTTTCCCTGCATAGCAGCATGGGGCTTTGATGGGCTTCTGAATGATGCCCATGAGGGCAGCACATTGGCAAAACTTACACAAACTGTGTTTGTGGTCTAGGGGTAGGAGAGTATCTCCTGGTCTGGAAAGAGCTGCCCTGACCTTCTGTTCCCTGTGGCTATCTCAGTTTGGAGGGCAAATTTGATTTTTAAGCTGAGATATGGGCAAACACACACCTGGGCAATGGCTGCTTGTGCCTACAGGCTTCAGCTTTTCTGGTTTTTAGCTTCTTGGACTCCTGTTGTGACAGATGTGAATATTGTGGTGGGTATGGAAAGCTGAGCTGGTCTGAGTTGTCTTTCTGTCAGTTGATTACTGTCAATGCTCTTTTCTTTCTTTTGTTATTATTTACCTGTACACTGAATGCTCTGATTCAGCCAGGCATTATGTAAATAGCAAATAAATAAGTGTAGTCATTACCCTGGGGTATTTGCAGGCTCTTTATGAAAGTTTGCAGACAAGGAATTCAATACCAGGATTTTCTTTCTGATCTGTGCTGTAAAATAGGGACATGCATTGTTACATCTCCAGTATTTTCATTTGCCTCGACCCATAAACACGATCCCACAGTTAAACAAGCCCAGACAGATGGGACTCCAGGCAGTAAAAGTGCAGCAGCCTGATCCCCACTGCAGCCAAATGCTGGACCTACCAATAGCATATCCCTGCTCTGTAGTCAGTCCTGTAGAGTCAGCTTTTTCTGAAAGCAGTTTATTTCCATGCCCAAAACGATTAAATGGTTTTCCAAGAAAAACTGTCGAGGAGTAGCAGGGAGAAGAGTAGGCTGAAAATACAAAATGCAAACACACCATTTTCTAGCAAGGGAGGAGAAAAGAATTTTCTATCTTTCAGCTCACTGTAATTAGACTCTTAAGACCACCAATTGTCTCAGGTTGGGCTGTTAGAGGTCATGTAAGAACAGAGGTCTGAAGATTCATTTGAAGTATAAAATCTTGTTTTTAAGGAAAAGAAATGATCAGTGTGTATCTTATGGTTGCATCCTGTTGAATGTTGCTGTCTTGTTTTATCAGGGTATTCTGATAACCTGGACAAAGCGCTTCAAAGCGAGCGGAGTGGAGGGAGCAGATGTCGTGAGGCTGCTTAACAAGGCCATCAAGAAACGTGGGGTAAATTGCACTTCTTTTTCTTTTTTAGCTGTATCTCAGCTTTGCCAGGGACCACTCTTCATGTCACTCACTTGAGCAGATGGTCTGAGTGGTGGTGGAACTCTGCTTTCTTGCATGAAATGTGTGGGTTTGCTGGAAAAATGAAGCAGTGTCAGAGTTGTTGTGTGGAAGCTGTGATTTTCCTCACAGCAGAGAACTGAGTTGCTGTGTTGTGGCTTTTCACTGGCAACCTTCAGTGATTTTTATCATTCTCCAAAAACTGAAAAAGTGCTATGTGGCAGTGCTGGGGCCTTTCAGTGACGCCGACATGTCCCATTCCTGAGAAAGTTTGTCTCATGGACTGGGCTCAGCTCACTTGTGCACCTGCTGTGCTTGGGAGCAGGAGAGGAGCAGAGTAGAAGAGAAGGGGATTTCAGGCTCAGTGAGCTGTTGCTCCCTGAGTTTCTCACTGTTGACTTTATAGAGAATTAAGGTGACCAGGTGGCTGATTTAAACAAATAAAAAGGCACTGAGCATGAGAGGGTTTGCATAATGCTTGCAGCCTGGTGATATGTTGATTACTCAGCCTCCAAAAATTCATTGGAAACTGGGCAGTATTTGCTTTCTTTGGGCAGTTGTGGACTCTTAAGGAAACCTGAATTTTGCTGTCACCAAACAACATTACTAGAGTCAGTTACTATCATTAGACTTGGTAGAACCACACAGTGAATTTCCACCCAGAAAGGAATGTCTGCATGTTATTTATTTAATCGCATTATTTTTGTATTAAAATCTTCACTTCATATAAAACACATAAATTGTTTAAGTGAATTCTGTAAGAAGTATTTTCTAGATTGACTCCTCAAGCAACTGCTCTAAATCGTTCCATGATGTTTCAGTGCAAAGTTCCTTCTCCCTCATGTATAGCCCTTTTCTTTCCTGCCTAAGTGCGCTTATGTGAGAGCAGGCCTGTGCTCTCTAGAGTGATCCTAGTGCTGTTTCATTGCTTGCATTAGTCTGCTCTCACTGCCTTCTTGGGCGCGTGGGATGGGGAACTGGCAGACAGAACACGGAATATTTAAAAAGATGAGCTGTGGTATTCAGACAGATTATTTATCTCCTGTTCCTTGTGAAACTATTTGCTAAAAGCAAGCTGGTGATGAACAGGAGCAGCGTTTTCCAGAGGTCCAAGTAATGCTTTGTTCCTCCCCAGGACTATGATGCGGATATCATGGCTGTTGTGAACGACACTGTCGGGACCATGATGACCTGTGGCTTCGATGACCAGCGCTGTGAAGTTGGCTTGATCATTGGTAACGCTCGTTGCGGCTGTGGCGGGCGCGGGGCTTGTCTGCCTTTGCCTGGCCAGCTTGGTCAGTACCTTCTGCTGTCCTTTTTCCCAAGGCACTGGCACCAATGCCTGTTACATGGAAGAGATGCGGCACATCGACCTGGTGGAAGGGGATGAGGGCAGGATGTGCATTAACACGGAGTGGGGGGCCTTTGGAGATGACGGCTCACTGGAAGACATCAGGACCGAGTTTGATCGAGAGATCGACCGTGGATCCCTTAATCCTGGGAAGCAGCTGTGAGTGAGGCAGTTATTTGTGAACTGTTCTGTTGTTTTCTGCTCTGTGCTCCATTTCCCACTTGTGTTAGGGATTCTGCAGTTCAATAAAGCTTTGCCTGTGGTGAAGCAAATCTCTGGCTGGGCCAGGCTTTATGGTGGCACAGCTGGGCCCTGCTTCCCAGTGTTGTCCATGGATTCATGGGTGACTGCTGTCCTCTCCTGCAGGTTTGAGAAGATGGTCAGTGGGCTATACATGGGGGAGCTGGTAAGGCTCATCCTGGTGAAGATGGCCAAGGAGGGGCTGCTCTTTGAGGGGAGAATCACCCCTGAGCTTCTCACCAAAGGGAAGTTTGAGACGAAGCATGTTTCTGCCATTGAAAAGTGAGTAATCTATCCGTTTTCACTCCTTGGACTTCATAGCAACTCTGAATGTTAATTTTCCTGCTCTCTTTGCATTGTGGGAAGGCATGCTGCATTGGAGGTGTCTGCCATCCTCTACTGCCCATGCAGAGCTGGCATGTGGGGACCCTCAGCAGACAGTCTGTGCCCTCCACCCCAAGATTTCTCCCTTCTTCTGTGTTGGGAGGAGCTATAAAGTCTGCCAGTCCATGCAGCTTTCAGGGTATGAGCTGTAGTACCTCTCTCGCTGCTCACAAAATGAATTGGCTTAGTGCCTCCTGGCAAATACTTGTGTTGCTCCTTGCTGTTTCCCTGGGATTGCTGGGCAGAAAGAAAACAAGCATGACAAGGCAGAGCATTCAGTCCCATAGGCAGTGCTGGGTGCTGCACGGTGACCTCTGAGCTATGTGCCAGTTGGTTTCTTGGAGTGTCATCACCTCTTTGGTCAGTACTTACAGGCTCTTCCCCCCGTGTTTTTAAAATTCACATCACTGGGATAGTTTGTACCATAGTCATTGGGCTGCATTTTCTTTTTGAAATGGCAAGTACAACACTAGGGGAACAGCCAGTAACTTCTGTAATGCCTGTTCCTCCTGCCAGATTTTACTCCTGTCCCTGCAGACCATGTTATCTGAACAACTTTCCATTAAATGTGTGTGTTCATTTGTCTTAACCACAGAGGTCTGTGTTGTGGACCAAGATAATGTTGAACAGCAGTGAGAAAAATGCAATTGTTGAGAAATTCAGTTATTAAGAGGAAAAATTTGCCCTGAAATCCCACCTTGCTTCCTGAACCTAACTTTGGTTATAAGTAGGGGGAACATGCCTGTGCAGCCTCAAATTTCTGGCTAGTGCTAGCAAGATGCAAGAGTCCTTAAAAAGATGTATGGAGTATAGTTAGGGATGACAAGATACACTCCTTGTGTTTTTGTCTGGGAAATGACTGAGCTGGACAAGGAGAAGTTTTGCCAGAAGCTTTGCTCTCAGTCTGGGTGCTAATGAGGAAAAAAGCAATGCAAGAGGCAGGGATTCAATGGGGTTGTAAAAGCCTGAAAAGAGACCCGTTAGCATGAAATTGCTTAGGCAACCTTAGCTCAGGGTTTTGTTTTTTGCACTGGGCTTAATTTATGGAGACATGCGAGGGAATGAGTGTGGGATTAGGTGTGTGCTCAGGCCCGTGCTGAATTGTGGGGCTGATGCTTCATGCTCAAGAGAAGCTGTTTGCAATTTAAAGCGTCACTGTAATGAAAAAGCATTTTAAGTTCTCCAGTTCCTCCTTGTAGTGCGGCTGCTGTAGTACCTGGAATTGCATTGTTTGTAGGTGGCATGTTTGCACCAGGCTTTAATGGAAAGCTTTTCCATCTGTGAATGAATGCATGTTTAGAGCATTTTATTTCAAGCCTCATGAAGCTTTCTAGTCCAGATCTCTAAGAAATTTTCTTTCTAACCTTCTCAAACCCCAGGCAGGGACACCTATGTTTGGATGCACCTCAGTCCTTCAGTCCAGTACATCCCCACTAAGGAGTCCCCTTTACTTTGCAGGAGCAAAGAAGGATTGAACAAAGCCAAAGAAATCCTGACCCGGCTGGGGGTGGAGCCGTCCCACGAGGACTGCATCGCTGTCCAGCACGTCTGCACCATCGTGTCCTTCCGCTCAGCCAACCTGGTGGCCTCCACCCTGGGTGCCATCCTCAACCAGCTGCGGGATAACAAGGGGGTCGGCCGCCTCCGGACCACCGTGGGGGTGGATGGGTCCCTCTACAAGATGCATCCACAGTGAGTCCCTCTGCTTCTGCCACTAACACTTCACCTGCCACGGGCTCTGGTTTGCAAAGGGGTGAGCATGGTGAGCATGTCATCCCAAGACGTCACCCAGGCAGGCTGTGAGATGATGAACCCAAAGCATGGGCATGGGGGTTTAGGTCTGAGCTGGGGAGCTTAGGGGGGAAAGGAAACGTCTTTTAAGTGAAAAATTTGTGTCAGATTCTGAAAACCCGACAAAACCTCACAGAAAAGAACCAAACCTCTGAGTAACTGGATACTGCAATGTCAGGGAAAACTATGGTGGTCTGAATAGATAACTTAAGGGATCCTCAAGAGACCTCTTGGAAGGAGAGTTTCTTTGTACAAAACATTGCTTTGTGCCCATTGATTGGGCTGTGAGGAGACCTGAGGAAATTAATTCACCTTCATCTCCATTTCCAGTTTAATGCCCATGCTGAACCCTATTTTTGCCAGTCTTTTCTGAAGATACGCTTGAAAACTGGGGTGAGGGGAAGAAATGGTGCTTAGATTTCCATGGCCTGTAACAAACTGACTTTGTCTTGTTTTCCCCCATCTTGAAAGTTACATTTTTAGTGAAACAGCTGTATAGATTTTTGTAGAAATCAGAAAATTATATTTGTGGGGGAACTTCTGAAAGGAGAAATATGCCTAATGTTTCTTTTCCAGTTTCTCATTATTTATTGAAAAAGATATTTTCCTTCATTTAAAAACCCATAAAATTTCAGCAAACAAAAAAATTTCCGAGAATGCTGTTTTGACTCGCTCTTCCAGACGGGGCAAGGTCTGGCGATTGTTAAGATAATAAACACTGGGCACTGTTGGTTTCTTAACTGCTACCCACACCATCTAAACCAGTAAGTTCAGGAGAGGACCCCAGGAGAAGGAGTTGGAGCAGCATTGCAGCCAGGGAGTTTCTCCCATCCAGGATCAGGTTCAGGGGATGAGACTGATGCTCTCCCCTGCATTTTTCTGGCTTTGCTTAGAAGTTCAGGAGGAAGGAGGCTGTAGGGAAGAACTGCTCTTCGCTGTTAGTTTTTCTGCTTGGGAGGCTGTAGCTAGTTTGGGCATGGTGAGTCTCCCCATTCCCCTTGCAGTGGGTCGGTGTGGGCAGGGCAGATTTTGGGGGGATGCAGTGCAGATTTTGGGGCGTGGACAGTGCAGAGGCCGGGCTTGCAGCCTCTCCTCCCCACAGGTACGCCCGGCGCTTGCACAAAACCACGCGGCGCCTGGTGCCTGACTCGGAGGTGCGGTTCCTGCTGTCGGAGAGCGGCAGCGGGAAGGGAGCGGCCATGGTGACGGCCGTGGCGTACCGGCTGTCGGAGCAGCACCGCCTCATCGACGAGACCCTGGCTGAGTTCAAGCTCACCCACGAGCAGCTGCTGCAGGTGAAGAAGAGAATGAGGGCGGAGATGGAAGCGGGGCTGAAGAAGAAGACTCACGAGACCGCCAAAGTGAAGATGCTGCCCACCTTCGTCCGCAGCACGCCGGATGGGACAGGTAGAGCGTGCCTTTGCTGGAGTGGGGACACTGGCTCAGCTACAGGGCGCTGAAACGGGCTCCCAGTGTGGGGTTTGGTGGAGGGTGAGCAGATCTGGTGTGACCAAAGAAGAACCTGAACTGTGCAAAGGAGGAGAGCTGAGCACTGGCCCTGCTGGCCTGTGCTGGTTGCTGGCAGCCTGGCCCCCTGTCCTTGCCTCAGGGTGCTAGCAAAGTCACAGCTTGAGGGGAGAAAAGCACAGCTGGGATCATAAAACCACAACTGGGATCATAAACCCAAGCCCACATGAACCCTGTTCACACTACTTGGGTACTTTACATTTCAGGGTGGCTGGCCAAATTTCAGCTTTCTCTTGGAACAGTTGTGTGGGTCCTTTTTTGCTTGTTGGCTTAAAGGAAGACAAAACAAAAAATAAAACAAAAAAAAAAAAGAAAGCTGGAATAATCAGAGTCGCATCTAAAGTCCTCTTTTGATGAAGATCTTCCCAACTGAGATTTTAGGAGATTTTCTATCAAAATACTTCGAGAGAAGCATTTATTCAGATTTTACTTGTGGTTCTTCAAATTACACACATATTTTTTTACAGAGAATGGAGACTTTCTGGCACTTGACCTTGGAGGGACAAACTTCAGAGTTTTGCTGGTGAAAATCCGCAGCGGTAAAAGGAGAACAGTTGAGATGCACAACAAGATCTATGCCATTCCCATAGAGGTGATGCAGGGAACAGGAGAAGAGGTATTTGTGTTTCTCTTTGGCTGCACTGCTGCTTTTTAAATAACTCCTTAAGAGCACATAACATGTACAACTTCAAATATTATGACTTTTCTCTTTAAAGCTGTTTGATCACATCGTTACCTGCATTTCTGACTTCCTGGATTATATGGGGATAAAAGGCGCACGTCTTCCTCTTGGCTTCACCTTTTCCTTCCCTTGCAAGCAGACCAGTCTGGATGCTGTAAGTTCCTTAGTACCTTTTGAATCTGCTTTTGTGCTTATGCCAGGCCTGATTTCTCTGCCTTCATGTCATCCACGTGACACTTACAGGAAGGTCATACAAGGGGAAGGTTCATGCTCTGTCCCTGACCAGTGCAGCTGCTCCTATAAATAGTTCCTTTAAGGGTAGTAATGCAAATGCTGCTCAGCCCATGACTGTGACAGATAAGAGCAGCATTTAAATTTTCCATGGTGGTCATATCCCTTTTTTAAGACATTGTGTTTTTTCCAGCTGTATAAACCTGCTGGTGTGTGACACTTCCCTGGTTTTGCAAGCAGTAAGCAAAAGTCCAACCCTGCTGCCAGCGCCTATTCCCAGCTGATCTTGTCTCACTGGATGGAGTGGTTGCACCAGAATCTGTGGGCTGTGTCACCCTAAGGGTGACAGTGTGGCCTGAAGCACATCCCTGACAAATAGACTTGTGTTCTTTTCACTTACATGTTTAACTTCACTGTCACATATTTACACCAGCCCAACTTCTGCAGCTGTTAATAGTTTCCTATTAGCTGGGATTTTTTTAATGAAAGGCATAATTTCTGTAACACTTTTGGGTTTTTGAGTTCCTGTCACACTTTTTTTATTTCTTTTAGTTTGTTGCATTGCTGTGGAAATTTAGAGCCCGATCACAATTAGTTGTTTTAGATGACAATTCCACATACTAAAGAGATATTCCTTTTCACAGGGACTCTTCCATAAAACATCGCACTAAAGCATTTGAAATGTTAAGTGTACAGAATAACATCTGAGTCCTAGCAACTTGATGACCTATTTTCTTGCTTTTTAGGGTATCCTTCTCAATTGGACAAAAGGCTTCAAAGCTACAGACTGTGAGGGAGAAGATGTGGTATATTTGCTTAGAGAAGGGATTAAAAGAAGAGAGGTGATTTTTCTTTTCTTTTTTTTTTTCCTCATTCTGCTCCTCTCCAGAACGGCTTGTGGGTCAAGCTGGCTCCCTCTCACAGGATTTGTGTGCCTTGTAGACATGGGCTGTCTCCTGTCTTGCACAGATGGTTGTTTTTTCCCCCAGAGGCTTCTAGCTTTTCACATTTGCTTGAACTTTCAAGACTTCTTTCAAACTCTGTGGCAATTGTGACACACATGGAGAAAGCAGGAGTTTTCAAAATGGTGATTGTAGGAATGCACCTCAGTGCACCCTAAAGGACAATTTTCTCCTCCTCTTCTTGACCTTGAAAAAGCCTCAACCAGTCTAGCCAAAACTTTCTAGGAAGGGAAGAAAAATAGCTTGAGGAGGATGTTACTTTTGCACAGTTTTTACCAGCCAGTGAAAAGGAAGTCTTAAAACCTTTGTTACTGGAATTGCTACATAATTGCTGTGATATTGAATGTTTATACCATGTGCCTGTGTAAAAGATGTGTGCTTAAACACACCTAAGCCAAGGAGAACAGCCAGGAATATACTTCATTCTGAAGACAGTCTGTCATAGGTAGAGCATGTACCTTAGCTGCCTGCTGGTAGACAAGGTTCCTATTTTTGCATGTGTGAAATCAGGCTGGTTAATTTCAGTTGTTTGTTTCCAGAGTGTTCTGGCAGCCTCCCCTTTGGTGTGCTCCTTTCGTGTCCCCTTTGGTGTGATGGACTGCCCCTAGCCCAGAGTTCTCACTACTATTTTCTCTCTCCCAAAGGAATTCGACTTGGATGTGGTGGCTGTGGTGAATGATACAGTGGGCACAATGATGACTTGTGCTTATGAAGATCCAAACTGTGAGATTGGACTCATTGTGGGTATGTGTTAGAGCTGCATTTTATTAAACAGCACATCCACACATCTGCCTCTATTCTCATGGAGGCATCCCTGTGGCTAACTGAAAATAAACCTAGGATATCCAGGAGGAAAAGAGAGCAGAATTCAACAGCCAACTTGGTTCTGTCCACAATCAGTTGAGATAAGCAGAGGCTGTGATGCTCAATAAATTCTGCCTGTTTTATTTGGTAAAGTCATGGTGCTGCTTGGGAGGAGAGCAGATGTGGGCTCCTGGAGCTGCTGTTAGTTTAGCCTGTAAGAGTTTCCCTGCTGGGGTGTTCTGGTGGTCCACAGCTTCCCTCAAGCATGTGGTCTCTCAGAGTAAACGTGCAAAGTGCAGCCACAATTCCCAAATGGCATGTGGTGCAGAGCTCTGATAGACTGAGTGCAGTGACGCAGAGCTCCCTTCCCGGCAGTGAGACAGCTGAAGTAATTCCACAGGCGACTGCCAATGCCCTTGCAAATGCCATGCTTGGGGAGCCTGAGTCACGGGGCAGTGTGAATTCCCAGAGCTCTCCAGAGAAATGAGTTTTCCATGGGAGAGAAGGGGACAAGGAACCTGCAAGCTTTAAGAATGCTTTCAGTTGTGAGGTGGCTTATAGGAAAATAAAACGCCACCAATTTCTCCTCCAGACAGTTGGAAAACGTCCAGGATGAGTCAGCACAGTGCAGTGTGGGTAGGAAGCCGTGTCTGCGCAGCTCCATCGGTGGCATTTTCAGGAATCAGAGTTCCCTACAGGAAGGACAACGTGTCCTTGGGGTGCTGAGAACATCCCCTGGGGACCGTCTGCTGCAGCCCTGCCAGATATGCTGTGCAGCCAGCATGTCTGTGTGCAGAGCAGGGGGTCAGAGGTGGCCTGGGTACATCTAGGATAATGGGAATGAAAGCTCCGGGGCTCTGACAGCTCCCTCTGCCCTGCCTGGATTGCCTGGCTGATGGCACCTGAGGGAGGTTGGATGCTGGTGGCAATCCGCAATTGAATTTGATCAGGTTTGTTCCTGCAAACCTGGCTCTCAGTCTGCAAACCCAGACATTCCCCCCGCCAAACCCTGTGCTGTGGCTCAGCTCTCCTGCAGCAGGGGCATACTGTGGGAGGATCTATTTTAGCTCAGACTGTATTGATATAATTCCCTAAAAAATGGCAGAAGAAAACAGACTTGCTGTAGCAACTGGTACAGAATATGGGATGCAGGATTAAATGAGTTCAAGTAACTCCAAGAGAACTTTTGCCCTGATTAGCAGCTAAAGCTGCCTCTCTTTGCTAATAAAGCTTTGCTCCACAAGACCTCTGTGTACATGGAGCATTTAGCCACGTTCCTTAGGATCCCCTGTAAGAAGTATCAGATATTGCCTCATCTCAACATGGGAGTAACCTTTCTGCCAGAGAAAATAAGCAGTTAAAATCAGAAAACCCCCCCAAGCAATCAGCTGGTAAAACCCCTGCTGCCTCAGAACTTGCTGAGGTTTTCAGTTCAGCACATTTTCCCCTGAATTCTGTGGGTCCATGGGCTTTGTGGAAGGTGGTTCCGAGCTGCAAAACCCAGCTGTCTGCTTCCTGCAGTTTTGGGGTCAGAAGCGTGTGATGTTTTGTGTGGGACCCTCAGCCAGCTGGCCTGGGTGAGCTTCCTCTCTGAGCCACCCTGAGCAATGCACCACAGCAGTAATGTTCTCCTTCAGTTTAGGATTATTGAAGAGTGGGGGTTTGGGTTTTTTTCTGATGTTTCAAATGATGATTCAGCTACTTCTTTCAGAAAAAAACCACATTTGAGATCTCCCAGAAGGTTTATCAGGGCTGTGGTGCTGGCTCTAGTGTTGTTTTGTTGCAACCAAAGAATAATTTCAGTGTGTGTTTCTTTCAGGAACGGGCAGCAATGCTTGTTACATGGAAGAGATGAGAAACATAGAGATGGTGGATGGTGAGCAAGGGCGGATGTGTGTGAACACGGAGTGGGGAGCGTTCGGGGATAACGGGTGCCTGGACGACATCAGGACAATATATGACAAAGCAGTTGATGACTTCTCACTGAATGCTGGAAAGCAAAGGTACTGCAGGATAAATGGTGTGCTATGCATATAAGCCAGGCTGCCTTAAGTGCTTTTAAGAGAGAACTGGATTTCTCCCAGTTGAGAAAGGAGAGGTTAAGAGTAGAAAATTACTGCAGTCCTGCTATCCTGTGGGATCTCCTCTTTCTGTGGTTTTCCTGGTCGCTGCTTTTTTGTGAGTTATTTGCTGCCATGGCACTCCACAGCAGGGCTTTTGGTGAGGGCTTCAAAAGTCTTGAAATTATGAAGAGACCCTTTTTCTCATCCTGTGCTGTACTGAGGGGGGATAAGATGGCTGGTCATTCTTTTGCTCAGGGTCTCAGGTTAATCTCTTTTAGCTGAATGCTCTTTTTAGAGGACTGTGCCTGTAGAAATCCTGAACATACACCAGCTGGTTAAAGCTTGGAACTGCTCACTGTAAAGCAGTCAGGAGCTCTCTAGAAGTTGCTGCCAGCTCTTGTTTCAGACAATTTTCTGAATGGACTAGGTCATGTTAGAGGACCTGCCTTTCTTGCTCCTGGAGTTTGGTCCCCTTTTTTGGGCTCAGCGTTTGGGCAAGTGCTTCCCTATCCCCTTCAAGAAAAGGCTGACAGGGAGGTGTGTACCCAGCACTGATAAAACTGGGCTGAGACTGTTGCTTGCTAGGACTAGAGTTTTTCACCATTTCTTTGCAGCAGTGCTTTGATGCCAGGAGCCTTTAAAAAGATTTTGTGACTAGAGTAAATCTGTCCACAAAAACCTGAGGAATACAGACAAGTTGGCAAGTCCCACGGGAAGCTCTATAGAAGCTGAGGCTCAAACAGACCCAGAGAGGCAGACGCGGAGCAAACCTGATGCAGCAGCAGGGCTGGCATGGAGTAAGCAGCCAAAGGCAGTAGTGAAGACTGCCAGGGGGAATAATTTGTTCCAGAGATAGTTAGGTACTCAAGAGGGAGGACACTTGCTGGGTACAAGCCTGAGAGAGTTCATGGTATTAAATGGACTGCGTGGCCTGCTTCCAGCGGGATGGCGCGCTGGGCTCTGCTCAACCCAGGGCACAAACCCTGCTGTAGAGCTTCGGGAGGTGAAATAAAGGATTCATCACTGAATGTCCTTCTCAAGAAATCGAACTGTTCAGTTCTTGTTGGTAAGGACACAACTCACAGACCCCAAAATGCTCCATTCAAACCAGAGTGATGCTGGAAGGGAGGGAGTGCAAAACACAACTGAGATCTTGAAACAGAAGAAGCTCAGTGGCTCCATGCAGCAAAATTCCAGGGAAGCCATAAGGTACAGTCACTGCAAATGCAGTGTTTTTAAGGGAGTCCTGTGCTGCAAAAGCAGCCCTGTGCAAGATAAAGGATGGAAAAAGGCATGCCCAGCCTGTTCACAGGACCACTGACCTGCAAGTTGGCAAGCTGGTGGTCCAGGGTTGGTTTATGCTCTTCATTTAATTCGAGCACCTGGTTTCCAGTAGGAAACCAGTAGTCCCAAAACCACAGGGAGGAACCAAGCTGTCTTGAAGCCCTCTCAGCCCCCAACTCTGCACACAGGACCCAAGTTTCCCACTTGCTGTCTTGCATCAAGCTAGAGAGAAGAAATATCTTTCACTGGCAGACCTTTCTAGCACAGGATAAGGAGTGTCTCAGGAACAATGCTCAGCACTGCTACCTGCAGCCTTCTGTGGGTAGGACACCTGGCTGATAGCACATCTGTGATGCTGCCTTTTCGAACACGGGCAGGTTCCCTCTGAGCTGGACTGCTGTCTTTCCTTGCAGGTATGAGAAAATGATCAGTGGGATGTACCTGGGGGAAATAGTCCGCAACATTTTGATTGACTTCACCAAACGGGGTTTCCTGTTCCGAGGCCAGATTTCAGAGACACTGAAGACCAGACATATCTTTGAAACCAAGTTCCTTTCTCAGATTGAGAGGTAAGAGCACCGCAGGGGAGGCAGCTTGGAGTGAAATAGTGTGGTAGTGTTCGTCTGGTGACACTGCTGGAGGGGACAGCTGGAGAGCATTGCTTGCTTCTCTAGAGATAATTTTGGTTTCAGTCTGTGTGTGCAGGAGGATTCTTTACAACATCAACTGAATTTCTAGCAATGCTCACTTCTAAACCCTGGGAAGGGCGGTCAAGGATTCCCTCACTCTATCATTTTATTTCCTTGTTTGGAAATCAAGCCATTTTCCTGGGCCCCTTGTGTGTGTTTAGCTGCAATTGTGGAATTGAATGAACACTAGCTGAGTGAGCACTGCTTACTGGGTGTTTTTGCGCTTTTATTGCTTGGACTCTGTATTTTAAAGCAATCTCTGAGGCTTCACGGGGGAAAAACCCCCCAAGGTTGTAATTAAAAAGAGAAGGGGAGACAGTGCGGAGCTGGACTTGGAGCTTCTGTTGCTGCTTGCAGCACAGTGCAGGGGTGACTGAATTTGTATTCTCTGAGGTCACTTGTGCTGTCAGTAGAGGCTGCTGCCTGCTGTGGGTGCATGGATCCATGCATGCCATCAGTGCAGTGGGGTTTATGGCTTCACTGAGCGAAACCTGTAACACCGTGTTTTCCTCCTACAGTGACAGGTTAGCCTTGCTGCAGGTGCGAACCATCCTCCAGCAGCTGGGGCTCAACAGCACCTGTGATGACAGTATCATTGTCAAGACAGTCTGCGGAGCAGTGTCAAGGCGAGCAGCTCAGCTGTGTGGTGCTGGAATGGCTGCCATCGTAGATAAAATCAGGGAGAACAGAGGGTTAGAGCACCTGGAGATAACGGTTGGTGTGGATGGCACTCTATACAAACTACATCCACAGTGAGTATTTGCCTTCTCAGCATTTGTTTGCCTGTAGCGTGTTGCGTGTACGTCCTTCCTCTTGACGCACCAAACTGGACTCTCTCACTTGCTGGGATAAGAGCCAGGAAAAAAAAAGTCTTAATCAGGGGGCTTAGAGCTTTCTGAAGGGCAATGAGAGTATCAAGAATGACTTGTGGAAGATTCTTGGGGTGGTGACAAACTGAAGGGGACACAGCTTGCTGAGTGAATTGGAAGCTGTATAGCAAGGGAAAGATCTCTTGGCTCTGGACAGGCAATGACAGAGCAGTGCTGAAATGCCTGGTACCTCTTTAGAGGATGTTTCTGTTCAGTGTCCAGCAGAGAAGAGCTGCTGCAGAGCAATGCAGGTGAGGGCAGGAGTCTAAAAGAGCTGGGGGCAGGAGGAGAAGAGAACTAGTGCCCACCTCTGGTGTGCATGGAGGCAGATGGGTGGGAAGAAGGTGGCTTATGTGGTCTGTTCTTTTCCGTTTCCTGTGATATCAGTGATCCCAGTTAACCTCACACAGGCAGGGCTGGGATGCAAGTGCTTTTTTCCTTTAGCTCCTACTGCTCCCAGGCTTCAAATCCACCCTAGTTTCCAGTATTTTAGTTCTTACCCTAGTGAAAGGGGATGCAGTGCAAATGCCCGTGGCAGTGCTCCACTCCACAGGTGCTGCAGGACCTTCCTCACCCACTGCCCTTGTTTCCTTTCACAGCTTTTCGAGGATCATGCACCAAACAGTCAAAGACCTGGCACCCAACTGCGACGTGACCTTCCTGCTGTCGGAGGACGGCAGCGGGAAAGGGGCAGCGCTCATCACAGCAGTGGGATGCAGGCTTCGTGAGGCTGAGCAGAACTGAATTCCACAATCCTGGCCCCAATTCTGTCTTGTGTTTCTCATAAAGCAGCGACTGCATAGTCAGAACTGGTAAAAACCCAGAACTCACTGCTTTATCAGGGGAAAAGAAAATTACAACTAATGACATAAAAAAATAGGATACAAGATAGAATGTGTGCTGTTAATAATATCTCCTGTTTCTGGACCCCAATCTGCATGTTTCTTACTCACCTTGTTGGTACCTTCCCCATCTGTAGGTCATGGAAAAAAGAGTCTATAATTTCTGCAGTTGTCAAAAATCAGTTGTTGTCTGAGACGAAATTGCCCCCAAGTGATGTGCGTTGAGAGCTACCGTTGCATCGTACCAAACGTGCTCTTTGCAGCATCCCTGTTAAGCGCACTGCCAGCACGCTGACCACCAGACCTGGGTGTTGATGCTTTTAAGTGAAGGGGAAGCAACAGTTCCCTCCTGCATTTCTACCTGCTGTTGTTTCGTCTAAAGCGGTTGTGAACACATTATGGTGTGTCAGCACTGTGCACGCACGTAACTCTATAGTGGGACTTGACACCGCGACTTACTCGCTTCCTTCTTGCCTCTTTTGTCATGGTGAAAGTAAACGCCCTTGTCCCACAGATCTGGTTCCACTGGTATTCCCCATTGCTTATGTGAGTAGTGTTGTATTACTGGGCGAAATCTGTCACGTTTCGGCGAGAAATCCCTAAAGAGTAAAGCCAAGTGGTTGGTGACTGGGGTAATCCAAATCTCCAGACCTGTGAAATCGGTAGATCTATGGTCCCTACATGGCTGTGCTGTATTCTTCTCTTTAGGTTCTTACAAAAAGTATTTCCTCTCTCTTCTTGTTAGTCTGGGTCAGGGCACTGCAGCTGCCCTTCCATCGAACCTGGAGCTCGACTGTGTCCCTCAGATGCGCCTGCTCCCGTCTCTCGCCTTAAATGGGTATTTGCTTCCACACAGAGCTTTAATCTTTAATACTGTCCAGCAGTCACTCAGAACACAAACACTCAGCTAGAGTTAGTGCGCAGAAAGGAAGAGGAGGGTTGCGTTTTGATCTTGCCTTTGAGGACCCGGGTGCATAAAAAGCCCACAAAGCCAAAATTGGATGCAACTTATTCCAAGGACGAAAGCAACAGCAAGGATCATTTACACATGGTGTACCCTGTCCTCTGTCCAGTCGATGCCATTATTATATCTGCATACCAGTTGTATCACTTAAATTGAGAAGCGGTTAGGAAGGTACATGTCGAGTAACATTTGCAAGTCACACCGCTTTCTGCAAAGAGGGAGACCACACAATAGTCCTTAATTCCCACTTTTCTACCAAAAATGAATTTGAGATGTCCGCATGGTTTTCCCTGCTGCCTTGTCCTGCAGAAAGTAGATGGAAATTTGCAGGCTACTCTTCTTTGTTCTCGTTCCACTCCCCTAAGATTTGGATTGCCCTACCTATCGATAACATTTCAATATGCATTATGGTGCACTGTGAGTGAATGTTGTAAAGTAACCTGTGAGTCACAGTCATTGCAGCTTTAAGTGTGTGTCTACCTGAAAAATTGCATGCCTAACTGGTTTTGCAAAGGTAGAGGGTCTTTTTACTTTGCACACTAGTAGCTCCGGTACTAGTGTTACGTGATACTTGTGAAAATATTAAACTTTTTTGATGTGCGTTAACTGGTGTTTAGTGGTTCTTTCTGGAAGAGGTGCTGTTGGCTGGTGGCTTAGTGCTTTGGGAAGAGCTATTGTGTAGGGAGAGCTGCAACCTAATCCCAGTGGTGCCTGTGTTTTGTGTGTGTGTTTTTATTCCCGGGCATTCGGGGTCAGATTCACACAGGTCCCCATGCCTCGTGTTTCCTAATGTAGTTCAGCAGAGGCACAGCGCTGACAGTGCCCAAATCTTAGGGGCTGTGTAGCTTGTCTGGGTGCACCTCCTGCCCTGTCTTGTGCAGGGGGATCTGCAGTGCAGGAAAACCTCGGGGCGCTGCACCAAGGGTGGTGTGGTTACATTAGGCTTGTGATGGATACAACATGTCTGTGAGCTCCCAGTGTGCATAGGGTTGATGTCTGCAGAGTCCTGGTGTCAGGTGCTCATATACCACTGGTTGGCACAGCCTGTGTTGGAGTTGTAGATGAAAGCCCCTTTTTCATACACTGAAGCTGTGCTTCTCCATTAACCCATTTTATGTTACAGCTTGAATAATCTCTGACAGCCTTGATGTGCAGCTATGACCCCAAACAGAAGACAGAAGAAGGTGAGAAACTTTTTGGGCACAGGGGACACGTTGCATTTGAATTGCTTGAAGGTTTGCAAATCTTGTGCCTGCCGTCGGCAGTGCTGTAGGGGTGGTGTGAGCCGTGCCTGGGGACCTGGGTTTGGAGCTCTTTGGCATCTGAGGGCCAGGCTCAGTGCAGGATAGAGGGTGAACAAGAAGTGGAAGTTAAACTTGGTCTCAGGGTGACTGTGAATTTTGGAGATGCTGGCATAGGTCGTTTTGTTTATTGGATCCAGCTCATAACAAATAGGGAGTGAGTTTGTGTTTCTAACTTTTCCTACCGTGGACCATAGTTGATGTACTTGATAAGACATGGCAGTTCTTTTCCAAAGGGAGACCTGGTGGGATTTTCATTTCCAGACTACTTCTTACCCCTAGGAAACTGTTCCAAGTGAATCACAAGCTATAACTGTCTGAAGAAATGTCTCCAATGTTATCCAAGCAATGACTGAGATGTCTTTCTTTAAGCTTTTAGGCTTGGTGAATAAAATCACAGTCCTCTTAACTGTTAAGCTGTAATTACTGCAATATGAACACAAAAATCTTATATTTCCTGGGGAAAAGACTATTTGCATACCACTGTTGTAATGTCATCTGCTCCTTACTCCTCTGGGGTTCTCTCAGAAGCCTTTTGAATGGGTTTTAAAATAAGCAGACCTTGTTTTGTTTTGTTTTCTTAAGAAAATAGCAGAAGGCAAAATAAAGTGTTTCTGAACTTCTGAACCCCGTTCTGTGCTTTTTGTTCATTTCATTGCCATAAAAATGAGATTCTTCAAGTGTTTTTCTTTACTGACTGCAGGGACTGCTTTGCTGCATAGAGCACGAGTAAGCATGCAGAGGAGGGATTTATTGCTGACCTGGATGTCTTTACTGCTGCATGGTATTTAGTCCTGTCTATATTTATATGAAGAATTGCATGTACTTACTATGGAGCATGGTGTTCCTGTTGCCTCATGTATCACAGGAATAAGGTAGCCTGCCTTGAGCTGCCTTTTCTTCCACATAGCAAGGGCTCAGAGCATCTCTGCTTCCTTAGCTATTACTGTTTCTATGGGATGAAACCTCAGGATCTGCACTGTGAGTCCACCAGGACACAGAGAATTCCTTTTGCAACATGAAGAAATCATCCTCTGCTTTCTGCTCCAAACAAGAGAAAGAGATGCCTTGAGCTGTCAGAGAACATCAGTGCCAGTCAGGGACTGCACAGGGGATGCACTGGCAGCACATGTGTGACACCAGGGCATCTGGAATAGGCTCTGGGTGGCTGTTCAGGTGTGATGGAAGAGGGAGGGGAAGGTGGGATGCTCAAGATAGGCCTGTTTGGTCTAAAAAGCTCTGCATTAGAAAGCTGCAGAGTTTAAAGGCCTTAGAATCACACCGGCTGGGCAGGGGGAGGTACAGCTCATGTATATCAAATACTGAACTCTGTGAGAAGGTCATTCAGTTCCTCAGAGCAGGAGTCTTTGCCCTGTCTAGCCTGGTCCCAGCAATGTGTGCCTGGCAGAATATCCCTCCCAAACAGTTCTCAATCCCTTTGGCAGAATGGCTTGGTGGTGGCTGTCTGTAAATGCCTCTTGCTGCTCTCCCTCTGCCCTGCGCACACACCAGCAGTGCAGCTGTGGGAAGAGCAGGCTGGCCAGGGGAGAAGGCTGGCTGGGTAACATCTGGACTAGGAACTACCTGCTGGAATGATTTAAAATGATGAACCTTTTCAGAGGGGCCTGTGCTCTCTTGTCCATTAGTGGGACAAGTTTGTTGCATAACAGAATTGTCTCCACAGAGCCAGGGAGGTGGAGAAGTGGTGAAGGAACATATATCTGGTTCCTGTATTGGAACAGGCTTGGGAAAATCACATCCTTGAGTACTGTTTTGGTTCAAGCCATGAACCTTTTCTCTGGATTTACTGCAGAATTTAAGCCTGGCAGCACTTTGTAGTTTGGTTTTCACAGAGCAAAGGAGAATATTTCAAATAATTGGATCTTGTCAACATTACAGGAGCTTTTTAATGGCTCTGTGATACTGTTTACAACCCTGTCATGAGAGGTGAAGGTGATTGTGAGGTGCTAACTTACCACACCACTATCAAATGCTGTATTACTCTCATATAATGTTTATATTTCAGCTTCTCCTGTTTTTCATGCCTGCACATAATGCCTCAGGCTGGGAAGATGACAGATTTCAGCCTTTTATTTTCGTATCTGGGAAGAGCAGTGAGGGTAAATATGGGGTAAGTCTGGGAAGATGAAGGGACTATCTGGAAAAAGACAGCAATGGGCCACTGCTGTTAATACTAAAAGGAGGTAAAGGAGGTGGATTCTGATTGGATCCATGAGTCCTGACCAAGCCAGTGGGCATCCCTGGCTACTGACTCTTCTGAGAGCCTTGCTCTCCAAATTAGGCACCACAATTAATGTGAAGGAGGAGTCACTTGAACACAGTTTAATAGGACAACGACATATTTTGGGGCAAGGTTGTAGAAATCCATGTAATGACAACATCTTAAGGAATTGTTTCTCTCTGCTGGTGAAATTGCAGGCATGAAAATCCCAGAATTGAGAAAATTTTGAGGGCAAGCTGGGTTTTTCAGTCTGGATGTGTTAGTATTTGCCTTTGTTGTAAACAGGCTTTGGTCCACAATGTTATCTGCCTTGGGGCTGCTGAGCCATGGGACTTAGCTGCCCACATAACCCCAGTGGTCCATCCCAGCTGGGCCGTGTGAGCCCCAGCCTTTCTACTTCATCGCCTCTTTTCTGAATTTAAGTGTCTTGGTGGAACAGAAATCAGGAGATCCCAATGTAGAAGAGAATAATTTATATTCTACTGATTGGTCCTGCCTCAGATCTGCTCCACTGATTTTTTGGCCTCCTGGGCATGATGTCTTTTCTGTATTGCAGTTGTTGATGTAAGGGAGGGCTAAACTTACGGGTTTATAGCTGGGTGATATTTGGACCTACATGGATGTAAGTATTATCAACACACTGCCTTTCATGCTGATGGCATCTAAAGAGGTCCTGTAGGAAACAGTTGCTCCAGAGAAAAAGAGGCTCAGGCCTCTGCAGATTTTCTGCCTTGGCATGGTGTTTGGGGATAGAGCCAGAACCAGGAGCAGGAAATCAAAGTGTTAATTGGGTGAGGGTGAATGATGTCTTCTCTTTCTCATTCAGCTGAGTTTCTGTGTTGAAACTTGTTGTTCTTGACTTCCTGTGAGTTGTCTGATAGAGAGATGGGGACATAAGTTTAAGTTTGTCTTTTTCTGTTGCTTTTATGCACGGACACCACCGGAAGGCTAGCTTGAAGCCAGACCGAAACCTGTAGAAGTAAGAAAAGAAATTAAATGGTGAAATGATCTTTCTAATTGCACAGAGAATGAACAAACTCATTATTTGGTTCTACCTATGAATGACTATGGAAATAAATATTTCTACTGAAATCAAAGGAATGAAGTGAAAAGCTAAATGCATAAAACAGTGGAGGGAGGTGCAATAGGAGTTTATGATCAGATTTCCATGTATTTTAAGTAAACATATAAGATCAGTGAAATGGCAGGATCTTTGATGTGCTCAGTAGATGGTGCTGACCATGCTGGTAACAACATTTGTGAGATACAGAGCATCTGAGGAAAATACATGTGTTTACCCACTGGGAGCTTTTTAAAAAACCATGAATAATTAAATGAGGAAGCTGTCTGCTTTCTGAGAGAGGAGGGGGAAGACACGTTTGTGTGTTTCTTGTTAAGTGCAGTTTGGGTGAATAGGCTGCAAAACTGTCTTCTTTTGCAAGCTCACAGGCAAGGATGCTGTTTGAAACACTCAAAGGAGTGAGCCTTGCAGCACCGCTCTGGAGTTAAACTTGGCTGGTGCAATCCCAGTGAAACTGTGCAGGAAATGTGCTGATAAGCATTTATTACCTTTGGAGCTCACTGCATGCAGCGAGGCTGAAGAGAGATGGGAGTTATGGATGCAGGATTTGGCACGGAGATCCGGGGGGCAGCCAGAGCAGCTCCCTGCGCTCTGCACCCTGCAGCCCTCTCAGCGCAGAGCAAGAGGGACATCTCTTGGCACGCTGGGGTTGTGCTCCCCTAGCTGCTCCCTCATGGTGACACGGCCCGATGGGACCTTCATAGGTCACCCGTGGGCTGCTCCTGCTTCCCATGGGGGTGAGCCCAGGACTGCATGGGGGGCTCACGGCTGTGCTGGTGGGGTGACCCGGGAGGAGCAGGTGGCTGAGCCAGCCCAGCATTAGCTCAGCAGGTGCATTGCAGGGATTAAAGATTCCTCCCTTGCAAGTAGGATGGTCTGCATGTGGAAATGGGTGAAAATGTGGCTGTGCTGATCCTATGCCTACTGTCTGTGCTTTTTTTTGGAGACAGAAAATCTTAAGGGCTGAGTCAAAACCTCACTCAGAGGGTATCCCACCTCATGTTATTAGCAGAGGATATATTGTCTACTCGGCCTATGAACTGTAGTTGAAATTCACAGCTGTTCTCACCTCCAGAGATTCACATTTTTTCAGGCTGTGCATATGTGTGCACACTACTCACCTCTGGTTCAAGCAGCAGTATATGATGGGGTTGTACATTGTCGAGCTCATGGCAAGGAGGAAGACTGCAAGATACACCTGCTGAATGTACTTCTGCTGGTAGATGTCTGCCTTGAAGCTCCCCAGGATGAAGTATATGTGATAGGGCAGCCAGCAGACAGCAAAAATGATCACCACTACCACCATCGTCTTCACAAACTAGGAAAACAAAAGCAAGGGGTTATTCCTGGGCTCTGGGTGATTGGGCTTGCTGGGGCAATGGGAAGTGCTGGTTTCACTTTGAGTCTGGTTTGCCCTCCCAAAATGCAGTGTATGGAATGTAGACCCGGACTGTTGTGGCAAAGAAACCAGCCCTGGTGATGAAAACTGGGAACAGGGACGGAGTGCCCTGGTGATGGGAATAGGGAGGGGTTAAAGCAAATGTTTCCTGGTGCACTGAGTGGACTTTGTAGAGGAACTGCTTGTAGCTACATCAGAGAGATGTGCAGGGAAATGAGATATCAGCTGTTATACTGAGACTGCTCCACCCTATCCAGAGTTTTATCCTGGTTTATCCTGCAACCTGTGGATTCACTGGACACCAGACTTTACTCTCTAAGGGCTGCTGGCAGCCAGCCTGTTGCTGTGAGTCTTTCTTCTTGAAGGCTGGCTGGTGCATGCAATGACCATTTTTTTCAAACTTGCAGGGTGATGCCCTTTACCCTGGACCCAAAATATTTTGTTAACCTTTCATGCCCAATCCCACAAGATTTCATATCAAACACAAACTCCATTTTGGAACTGGAACTAGCAGGGCTGGTGTGCTGGGGTTAATTATATTTAAGCTTCACTTCTGACCTTTTTTTTGGCATTAATTTGGTGTTCATAGCAGACTCTGTTCAGGTGGTTGCCTGGAGCCGTGCTGCTCCACAGAGTAATTCCTATAATGCTGTATGCAACAAACATCACCATTAAAGGCAGTAAATATATCAAGACAATCACGGCAATGTGATACCTGAAAGAGAAGAACAAGCAGTTTTTCACAGTCAGTATGGCTCTTGGAGGGCTCTTTCAGGAATTGTCTTTTGGATATATATGCTGGCTTCTAGTAACAAAACCACAAAGAAATTTTGCCTATAATTATTGCTACACAGACTTCTGTAAGCAGCAAAAGCTCATCTCTCTCTTTTGGTGTGATGAGGAGTCCTTGGGCTGGATTCACTGCTCTTTCAAGACAGGGTAACATCACCTATCTTTTAGCAGAGGGTTGCAGTCCATGGCCACCTGCACTGAGCTTTGCTATCCCACTGCAGTCGGGAGAGAGAGACAGCTGTAAAAGTACCAGCCCTTAAGTCACAGGTATGGAAAAGGAATAGTCCAAAAACTACAGAGTAACTTGATGAATGCGGTAGTGGCAAGAGTGGAAAAAAGCTGGATCAGGGACTGCAGAAGGTATCTAGCTGCTAACAGGGTGCACAAAGATGCAGACAGTGAGGAAGGGATGTTGCCTGTATTTGTGTAGCTGGCTGTTTTTATTTGTGTGAGCACACATGGTTAATGTATCACCAACAGGCTACGCAGTTAGTGCTCCAGTTGAAAGCACTGGCATCCCCTTCAGCTGTATTTTACCTCAGCCCTTTCCAGTTTTCCATGTCACCCCACAAACTTCTGCTGGTTCCCTCATGCTGGGGGCTGATTAGTTTAAGCAACCACCATTTATGGGAAGGGAGCAACCTGCTCACTCCATTACAGCAACTGTCAAATTAACATAAACAGTGTGAAAAGCAGGATTAGGCGGGAGGGCTGTGGCATACACTGCTGGCAGTGACCCCAAAAGGCTGGGTGGGTGCAAGTGGTCTTTCTCAGTCTGACAAGGCTCTGGGGTTACTCCTGACATTAGTGAGGGGGGTCAGCTGCTTTGCAGAGCACTGTTGGAATGAGTGTTTGGGCCCACAGGGGTATCTGCTCTTTGGGGTGGCTGCAAATACCAGACTGGTGGCTACGTAAGGAAAAATACTGTATTTGTGAAATGTGGTGAGTTTGTCCCTGCCTGTCTTCCACTTTTTCTTGTTGTCCGCAGGGTGGTGCCTCTTCTGAAGGTCTAATACTGTGTGTGGAGTGCAGCAAAGCCCTTTTAGGGTTCCCATCCTGGGAGGAGGAAGGGAGGATGGGAGCCTAAGCTTGAGCACACGTAAAAAGAAACTTTTAGTCTTGTAGCTTTATTACTTTGCTGCAAAGTTAACCTGTTACCAGAAAAAAAAAATCTTGTGTTGTTAAGGTTCTTTACTCAGGTTAAACTTCTATATCCTTTATATCAAATATTTTTCAGGCACTGGCAGTCAGTAGTGCATTCTTTGGGTTTTTAAATTTTTTTTTTTTACTTGTTTCTGTCATAATTAAACACATTTTTCCTGCAGAAAAAGATCTTCCTTTGTTCTGAAGTCTAGAAATTTTGAAAGCTGGTTTTAGTTGACTGCAAAGGATTCAGAGGACCCACAGTCAACATAGGAACCCAGTTCTCAATTTTTTTTTGTTTTTCTTTGAGTTTCTTAATACTTCTTTTCCTTGTTATTTGGACTAGTATATGAATGGCTGCGCATGGATTTTTATCCATGGTCTGTATTGCAGGCATCTGTCCCAACAAATCTGTCACTCAGTATGATTTCTGGGGAGCGATGTTTCCAACTTCCTTTCTTAGAAAGATATGAAAACCTGTGGGTCTGAGGCTGTTCAGAGAGAGAGAGCTAGTGAGTGATGTATTCTGGTCAGGAGCTGCTGCTCTTCAGCTGGACATCCCAGAAAGAATCTGCCCTGCTATTTGCCATGTTCAGGACCAGCCTTTCCAGCCCACAGGGATTTTGTCAGCATGCTGGGGAACTCATTTGAGTCCTTTCCATGCCATGGATGTGGGAGAAATAAACCTCACACCTTTCATCTGAATGAAATAGTCATCAGTGACTCACATATTAGTGTTTATCTATTCTCCCTCCTCCTCAATTGACAGGAGCCTGGCACACTCTGTTCCCCAGCTTGTGCCAAGGGGTACCAACAAGGACACCCAGGAGGAGCATCACCCAACATGAGAGGTTCGAGCCTGATTTTACTCTTTGTTCAACTGGGAACAACTGACAACCACTGGCTGAATACGCTGCAGCTTGGCCAAAATTATACAAAGCTCATGGAACTGGCATATATTAGTGTGAAAACCAGTTAGTTTGGTAATAGCTAAGTTTAGGAGGCATCCAGCTGTCTGCCAGAGATGAAGACTGAGTGTGGGAAAATGTCCCACGTGCATGGAGCAGGGCAAAGGCCTTCACAGCGGGTTTTGAAAAATTGTTTCCACTTTGTTAATCGATTTGTTGCTGTTCTTCAGTTCTTCCATTGCTACTTTGTATAAATATATTTTGCTTGATAAAGCAGTCAAACTGCTCCGTGCATCGCGTGCTTTGAATAACGAGTAATCACAGCAGATCCCCTAAATGCAGGGCATGGCTTGTTTCATCTGTTTGAACAATCTTGCTTTCAAGCAGGAGGAAATCGCTGTGAGGCTTAGGAGCTTTCGGGAGCGCAGATGTGTACCCAGATAAATCTGTCTATAAAACCTTAGGATGTTTGAAACATGCGGCTCTCGGGTTTTATTTTCCTTTTACCCCCACAAAGAACAGCATAATTTTTAACTAATATGTGGCTTTTCAGCATTAAAGATACCCAGTTTCCTCCTGCTTGATGGAGGAAGAAAATCCAGAATCTCTGAAACCAGGATTTATTGCTTGTTTAGAGACTTTTTGCCCTGGTTTCTTTTCAATTCCCTGAGCCCTGTATGTAGGGGTTCTAGATAATATAACCAGTTTTCAAAGCAGGGGAGGATGGCAGGTTCAGGATTACCCTGACCCATGATCACCTGGCAGCTTTTTCCACAGCTGGCTTAAATTGAGCTTAGATGGGCTGCCCCAGCCCCACATCCCCCTGCTCTCTCTCCCAGCACTCCTCATAACCAACAGTTTGGAGATGAAATTATTTTCCTGGTTAACTTTTGCCTGAATTGGGAGTTTTATCACTTCTCTTACGTCAGCTGGTGCTTGGATCCAACGTCATCAGGCCAGACCACGATGCATTTCATGGTTCCATTGTCCATCATGATCTCGGCATAGAAGCACTGCGGGAAGGCGAGCCCGAATGCCACCAGCCAGATTATCCCAATGATGACTCTGGTGCTTCCAGCAGAGAGCCTGGGCTTGAAGGGGTGAATTATGGCCATGTACCTGCAAGAAACACGTAGTGCTTTTACAGTGAAATTGGCAATCTTTACAACAAATGCAGCGTGTAAAAACTCACAGGACAGCATAGTGGGCTTTATCAATATAGACATTTTGATAGGCTCCCGGCCATAAATAATAAGGAGCTAAATTCTTTCTGAAGAGAATGATAGCAAGTCTTAGGGCAGGATACATCAAACCCACATGGATGGATGCTTCTGGTGTGAGGAGGAAGCAGTCGTTTACGTCTTCTGCATATAGTCTTTGCAAGCATTCCCTTTATGGAATTCTTCACAGAATACCAGAATGGTTTGGATTGGAAGGGACATTAAAGATCACCTAGTTCCAATCCCCTTGCCGTGGGCAGGGACACCTTCCACTAGACCAGATTGCTCATAGTCCCATCCAGCCTGGCCTTGGACATTTCCAGGGACGGGACAGCCACAGCTTTTCTGGGCATCCTGTTCCAGGGCCTCCCCACCCCCACAGGGAAGAATTTCTTCCCAGTATCCTATCTAATCCCACATTCTATCAGCATGAAGCCATTCCGCCTTGTCCTGTCACTTCAGGCCCTTGTAAAAAGTATTCTCGCTCTTTTTGTTAATTACTTTTTAAAGTGCCTTACCAAAAATTGCCCACCCAAGAGTGCTCTTTCCTCCTAATTATGTCAATCTCTGATGCTTCATATTATCACAAGAGCAGACTGGGGTCTCGAGTATCCTTTACCTCGACTTTTTCCCCTGCTGATTTTTGTGGAAAACTTGTGCTGTCTACCTCTGTCTGTGACTGCCTGAGCACTTGTGCTTGCAGCAGAGGAAAGGGCTGTCTTTCCATCCCACACCTGCTCCGAGCCCTCACGGCACATCTGACTATTGGATTACTCATGAGCCCAGGGCACTTTCTGGTTTTAAGTTCCCTGTGTGGAAATGCACAGTGTTGTAATGAGTACATAATCAATTATGCATTTCTTGTCATGCTTTCCCTATTCTTTGTCATGGATGTTACAAAGGCAAAATAGAGTGGAAAATGCCCATTGCCTCCTGGTTTTCATAGCAAAAATCTGACAAACTGTGCTGTCTCTTGGCCAGGCTGTTGGTAGGGAGCTCTGGCCCAGTCACTGCTGCAGGACAGGCAGCACAGTAAGCAGTCCAGGGCTGCACAGCAGCAGGGCCTTATTTAGCTATAAAATTTTCATGTCACCTCACTTTTCTTTAGCTTGCCACAGGCAGTGTTACACAGTGCTCGAGTCTGGTCAGGGAGGAATCCACTGGTGGATATTCTCCCAAGTATTTGCCCACAGAAGTGCCTGAAACTATGATCTGTGGCCCTCAATGGATGGCAAGTCCCAGGAATAAATGATGCAAGCCACTGTGCTGTCACTGCAGCCCATGTTGCAGACATCAAAGGTGTTTCAGGGCTGCGTGGAGGCTTTCCCACTCTGCCAGGGATGCACCCCCAAGGCAAGCTCCTGCAAGTTGGGAGATTTACCAAACCTGCTGAGATCTCCTGGCCCCTCATGCTGTGTGGCAGCACTGCCTTTGCCCCCCTGCTGCTTGTGCTCCTTGTGCCCTCTCTCAGTGTGACATCCCAGGATGCTGGGACCACAATCTTAGCATGCTTTCTCTGGTCCTCATCCATGTAGACGAAACAAGCTGAATTTTGGACACTCCTGTGCACTTTCCAAACAGGTCATAGGGGACTTTGTTAACTGGAATGTGAAACTTGATCTGATTGAGAAGACTCCATTTCTGCCTTGAGTGCTGCAGTGGAAACAGCTGCTTTGGTAATGGGGAAACTCCAATGGTGAGCAATATCACCAGGGTCTTCTCCATGGCAGACAAAAATCACTTGGAGCTGTCACTTTTAGCCTCCTTCCTTACAATAAACCACTTCAAAAGATGTTGTTTTATCAAAGTTAAACATTGAAGCTGGAATGAACACAGGTCTCATAACAATAAATGGAAGCGTTGAGTTTCCAGGAGACTGTCAGGATCTATTTTAAGGCTAAGCAAAGAATAGCTAAATATGGTTTGCTGTGAGGTGCCAAGTTTTCTTTCTGATCCGTGACATGTGACTAAAGAGATTTTGCCTATATAGGTGCTTTCACCAAAAATCCCCAAGGAACAAGAGTAGGAAGCTATGAGGACAGGCTTTTTAAATGTATTCTTTGGCAGACAACATGTATAAAATAGCAGTTATCAACAACCCTTGGTTTACAGCCAGGAACAGCAAAAGAGTATTTGAGTCTAAAAGTGAGCTGCCATTGATTCTAAATAGGGATTTGCTTTCATCTGGACAACTGCAGGCTGATAAACACGTCCCTCAGCCCTGTCCTCATGAGCTGTCCTGTACTGTGCCGTGCCCCCAGCTCCTGCACAGGTGTCAGCGGGCATTACATGTGCGGAAAAGCCCTTTTCCCTCTCCTAGCCTGTTTATCTGGTGTGATCGGTCCGTGATTGCTTCCTGAGGCTGGGTGTGCCGGGGTGATCTGAGCAGCGAGCTGGAGGGGGGAGTTGGGGAAGTGACCCTGATGGTTCAGGGAGCAATGCTTTTCAGTTTTCGGATGGCTCCAGAGGGACGCTGGCTCCCCTCCCAAGGGAGCTGGGAAGACCCTTGTGGATATGGGCGCTTGATAAGGATCACAGGAAACCTGAAGGAAACTGCAAAGTCAAGAGCAGGGCTTTGATAAAGGACTGCCGGTATTCCTGGGTGCCGGGTCAGGCTGCCCCAGGGAAGTCCTTCACCGTGAGGCTGCAGCAAGGAGAGCGGAAGTAATGGAGGGATGGAAGGAAGGAGAGTAGAGAGCCTAAAGGGAAATAACCTTCTCTGCTTCTTGCACGCACTATCGCTTTTAAGAGAGGAAATTTCCATAGACTTTTGGTCACTTTCTAGTAAAAAGCAAAACAGCTTCATGCTATTTAACAATGAGCTGTAAACACAGACTCCAGAAATGAAAGCTCAAGTAAAAGTGACTTGGCAGATGGAAGTGAATTTTATGAAAATACCAAATTACCCCAGAAGTCAAACAGGATCACTGTAATTACTTCCCTCCCTCTTGGAATAAGTCATTCTAGTGAACCAGGAGAGCAGATTCTGCCATTTCTGAACTAACTCCCATTATTTCTAGTGGTTTGCTGGACTCAAAGCAGAATTGGGGATGCTGATAGTTTCAGCAGCCTGCAGCATATTCTCCTTTTTCCGGATATATCTGTCTCACAGTTTAAAAAAACTCAACAAACCCACAAAAGAGTGTTCAGGATGACTGGAAAAAAAATTATGGTCAATAATGTGGGAACAACAAAATATCAGCCACTTCCCCTCTTTACAGATTTAGGTGTGATTTCAGACCAGGGATAAAACAGAAGATCATGCCATAATAGGCATCAAACCCCACAGTCTGGCCCTCCTCCCACTTTGCTGATAAGGCATCTGACAGAGTGGGGGCCAATTGCACAAACTATTGCAATGATTTTTTTATGACTTGCAGGGGATCTTTTCGGACCTTTTCTTCTTCATTCGCCTCTTACCTCTCTGCAGCCACGGCTGTCATGGAGTAAATGCTCACAAACACTGCAGTGATGGGGAACCAATTCTGAAACCTGCAGAATTCCTCACCAAAATACCAGACATTGTGACTGGCATAGATAAAATTGAAGATGGTGTTGAAAGTGGACATCAGCAGGTCTGAAAGAGCCAAGTTAACGATGAAGTAATTGGTAGCTGTCCTCATTCTTCTGTGTGCCAGAATAATCCAGATGATGGTGGCATTGCCAATGATGGATGTGATAACAATGAAGGAGTAGGTGATGGCCCACAGAGCAATCCTCCATCCTGGCTGGGTGAACTGGGTTGCTGCCGTCCAGTTGCCGCTGTACTCAAGGGAGTCAGCCTGCGAAATGTTGCTGGTGTTAAAAACAGAAAACACACCCATGGCTTTTCATTCCTTGTAACAGAAAATCTTCTGGCATCTGCTCATTTTCTTGCAGTAGGTGCTGGTGGTGTGAATTTCCATGCCTTTAACCAAGAGCTGTTAAAAAGACATCGGGATGAGCTGTCTCATGTCCTCTCGTCCTGTTTTCCGAGTGATGCAATGCAGTTCCAGGAGGAGATGAGCGATGCCAAGGGCCTCCTCCTTCTTGCCTGGCATTTTAACCTACACTTGAAGAGCAGAAACTAAAGAACAACTGTCTTCTTCAGGTTTCTTTTCCCTCTAAAAAAGGAAGAAAAAAAAGGGAAAGGAAGGTGTTTTCCAGGCCAGCGACAAGCGATGCCTTCCTTTAGATTATTTTTAGAGTCAAGAAAACATAAATGGAAGCCAAAAAACACTTCAATGCAAGTAGAAATTCTTTGTCAGGGCAGCAGTTTTCTAAAGCACCAGGTGTCTGAATCCTCTGCAGTGGGACTAAGGACATTTGCTGCTCTTTCCCTGTGTAACTATTAAGCACGAAGCAGGAGCTGCACCGGGATAAAATCTCTGCAGGTTTTAAGGGGACTTTGAAAGGAGGCGGAGTCTCTTGCAGGGGAAACTAAACAATCAATTTGACATCAAAAGAAATGTGGCAAAGTGGTACATGAAGCTTCCCCCCACATCCCCACTCTCAGTTAGTTTTGAATAATCTCTGAAATGGCCATGCTGCTTTATCAGGGCTTTACAGGTTTACCAGTCCTGCAATCCTCGTGTTTCCAGGACCCTGCCTGACTTCTTGTGAGCTCCCATTGCAAGAGAGAAATTATATTCAGTGCAATTCAGCAAGACCCTTCCTTTTGGATGGCTGCATCCCCTTTCCCAGTGTCTGCTGTAGGAACCCATACATGCAGAAATTTCAGGTTCTTGTAGGAAAGAGGAACCGCTGACTCTGCTCAGAGCACAGCACTCTTGCTTGCTGTCAGCTTTGAAGCTAAGGACATAAACATAAGGGACACACTGAGGCTGAGATTTCCAAGAGTACTTGGCACTGACTCATGCCTGCTCTATGGGAAGCTGAAGGTGTTTCAGGTATGAAGACCTGCCTTCAGGATTCAGAAGTGCCTGCCGTGCTGGGATGGCAGTAGTTTTCCAGCTCCTGTAGCTGCTGGAGCTGCAGCTTGTGCCAGGCTGTCCTGTAACAGGGCAGTGTTTATCAGTTCAGGATCCTTTGCACCAGCTCAGCCTGGAATCTTTCCTTGCTTCATTAATTTCTGGAGGCAGCCTTGAGTTAACCCATCACCTAACCAACTCTTTCAAACAGGTTTTCTCTGATACAATATTGCCCAAGTGGTGTTTTTAAAGAAATTAGTACCTGTAGTCCTGCATGTAATGTCTCCTTCTCTTCATGAGAGACTTCCCTGCAGGTAATCCCTCTCACTTCCCTACCCAGAAACTGAGAAGGTGCACTTGTACCTATCTTCTGATGTGCATTGCACTGTTCTGGGTGCTTCTTCAAAGTCTTACACTGACACCTCACTAAACAGCTTTGGACCTTTCACTTTCCCCGCACAGTTCAGGAGGGCAAATGTGACTTTATGACTTGCAATACGAATTCAACAGCTAATAGTGTTCTTCAGATTTTTTTTTTATCTTCTCTCTCAAATCTCTGCAAATTTGAAGGAGAATAGGAGCAAAACCTCCATACATTCAGCTGGGAGTGCACTAAAGTGCTTTATCAGTTACGGAAAGTAGAACACAAGCAATCACTTAGAAAAAGGGCTGCACTTATTTACCCTTCACTGGTGACGCTGCAGCCTTTCTCGGCTGACTTTGAAGATGGTCAAGGTGCTCAGGTTTCTTAGGAACCTTCTTCTGAACCATCTGCCCCGGTCCCTGATCTGTTACTCAGGTGATAATCGAAGAGCAGCCACCCTTTGGTCAACATTTCATCATATGAGTCAGGAGGGATTTGCTTTCCTGTATCCACACCCACACCTTTTATTCGTTTGCTGGTTGTGCATTGACAAGGTTATCATCCTGGAGCCCAGCCAGCGATTTAGTGTGTGCTATCAGACTTTTGACTTTAAAACTGGAGCAATTTTTGACACCGGCTGGCTCCAGATTCCTCAGGGAAGTTGCATTTGCCTGAGACAGTGGGGAAACCTGCCTCACCAGTGGTTTTGGAGTTATACCAGAGAAAGGGACTGTCTGAGAGCAGGGGGTTTGGGTTTGGCTGGTTTCACTGTTGCTTTTATTACGGGCAGGATTGTCAAGGCCAAAAGTTACCGTGCTGAGTCACCAATCCCAGGTTTGAGCAAAGGGTGAGAGATGCAAACAAAAGATGCGGGTCTGCAAGGTCAGGAAGGGTGATTAAGGGGTGTTTTGGAAACATAATACCAGGTAATGTAGGCAGTAGAGGCTTTAATTGTTTTGCAAGTTGGACTCTGCTTTTGGAGGAAGAACCTTTTTCAGGGAACAGCTCTGAGAGCAGGATGTGAGGACCATGAGCATCCACCTTGGGTGGGACAAAGTGCAGCTGGCCTGCAACTTCATCAGTCAGATGTGGGATGGAAGGAAGCAGCAAAAATGCCTCTGGTAGCACTGAAAGGCTTTGGGTCTTTCTGACATGGTTTGGTGCACGGCTAGCTGTGGTTCACTTCCTTTCTGCAGAGCCCCTAAAGCCCTGGGTCAAATGCTCTGAGGTCCATAGCTTTAGGTGACTGTCTTTAGGACAACCCCTGGAGATGAGTGAGGAAATGTGAGGGTTACTGATCTTTAATATCACAAATATTAACAAAACAAAACCACCGCTAGTTGAGCTGTTGGATGGTCCCAGGAGCAGACACTGTAATGCACAATCTGCCAGGCTCTTGGTTCGAAAACTGCAGCCCTGTGCTGCACTGGGCTGAGGGGGAGAGAACACAGCCATGATGGACCCTCAGGCAGTTCATAACATCTTAGTTTAACTAGCATTTGCTGCTAAACTATAATTGTGTCCAGAAATCTTGCCGTTTGTGTAGACGAAGTCTGGGATTCAGGAAAAGAAAGGGATTACTCAATTTTTTTCATGCAGTTTCATAACAGGAACCTGTTTTGATACATTGGCTCAGTTCAGAGGGAAAACAACATGAAAACAGGCACAGCTTTACTCAGCTTCCCCATCCAGTAGGACATGTCCTGAAATTTCATGTGCAGGAATCAGCACAAATGACAAGGTAAGGTATTAAAAAAGTCAAACCAGAACAATGAATTTAGTTAAATACTCAAACGAGGAAGATGCCTGACAGGAACATGCTTGGATATGAATGATGCCCATGAGACATGAAGACCATGTGACAGACTCTAATTCCCAGCAACTATATGTGATGAGATTTCCAGCCTGCCATTGCTAAGTGTCAGGGATATTTGCAAATCTCTTTGAAAATGGAAGTTGTTGATATTTTAGAGTATTTTAGATATTACAATAGTACATTGTATTACTGTCAGAGACATTAGCGGTGAAGAGCTATTCTGTTGCTGGGAGTGTCCTGGGCTGGATTGTTTTCCAGAAGCAGAATGTAGTAGCACTGCATGCAATAGCAATGGTACTTTTAATAATAGAATTATCCAGGGATTGTTTTTAGCCTTTATAAACGGGGTTTTGGTGTATTGTATGACCTAAAGAAATGATGTGTGACTGAACATTTACACAGTTCTCATACACAGCTCAGAGGTTTTCCAGTCTGTTTGCTAGGTAACTTAAGGATAAATGCTGCCCCACTTCATCTCCTCTGACACCAGACACTGATTTTCAATGCCATCTGTCTCTGCTCCGGGCCAGGATGAAACAACCAACTCTGTGACAGTTGTCTGCCACTTTGAATGAGACTTTTTTCCCCGGGGGAAAATAGCCCTTTGTGGGACAGGAGTGCAGTACTGCGGGCTTGAAAGGGCTTATTTCATCTCGGAGGCATGAATGGCGTTTGCAGTTCATGATCGCTGTGTCAGATCCAACACCGACCCACTGTCACAGCAGCGGGACGTGGATGAACGTCGGTGTAGGCACAAAACGTGGCCGGTGCAATATGCCCAGTAGCTGTTGTTATTGGCAGGACGTGACCCTCTTTGCATGTGCAATCGCGTGGGTGACATAAAGAGAGGTAAATGCCCTGGTAATGCCTCCTCGTGCTGGTGTAGGGTGTAGGGATTCTGCTTTGCAATGGTTTTGGATGCTCGACCAAAAATCTGAGCGTCCATACAGCAGCTTCCCATGGCTGTATTTTTGTCCCGGCTGTTTTAATGGCGATGGCAGAGGTCTGGGGATGCGTGCAGGGCTCTGGCAGCACTGCGACATTCCTGTTGGAGCAGCCAGATCTATTTCTCCTGACGCCTCAGCTGCGGGGCTAATCCCGACCGAGTGGCCGGGATGTTGCCGAGGAAATTGAAAAGAAGAGAAAAAGCGAAGAGGAGAAAAAGACGAAAGGAGAAGCCGCAGCCAGAGCTCGTCAGTCGCTCCCGACGTTTCCCCCGCGCTGTCCGTGCGTGCCGCTCCCCGGCCCCGCTGCCGGAAGCGGCGGCGCCCCCGGGCCCGCCCGTCGGGGCGGCCGCTCCCGGGCGGCCGGGAAGGGGCGGAGGGCCCGGAGGGGCGGCGGCAGCGGCAGGTGCCGCGGGAGGATGGCGGCGGGGGACCCCGAGCAGGCGCGGTACTGCGGGCGGCTCTCCTACCTCTGCCTCAAGCTCACCCTCATCACCTACTCCACCACCTTCTGGGTGAGCGGCGCTCCGGGGGTGCGGGGGGCGCGGCTCGGAGCGGGGAGTCCCGCACCCCGGTGCCGCGGGGAGCGCGGTCCGCCTGCGCAAGGCTCCGGGGTGTAGCAATAGATGGATGTTTCCGCGGCTGAGGTGGCGGCTGTCACGCCCGTGGCCGCGGGTGTCACACCCGTGGCTGTGGGTGCAGCGCCCCGTCCTTCCCGAGGGACTGATAAACTGGTTTTGGCGGATGGGGACTTGCAGAGGTTGGAAGTTTGGCAGGTAAAAATCATTCATGTGCGTATTGAAATGCAGCTCTCTCCTGCAGGGGAGGTGGGAAAATAGAGCCTTTGCCCTACAACGTCACTCCTCGGTGTGTTGGGTATGTCCTCTCCTGAGCCTTCGCAGGGTGAGGCTGCCATGCTTCAGAGTTTACAGATGTGTGGCACTTGCTGCCCTCATCCAGATGTTTGGTAAAGCCAGAAAGTCCCAGATGATGGGTCCAGACTGTGACCACCGACTTCTGACATGTGGTAAATCCACACCAGGCACCCCCTGGGCTGGATGGAGCCCCTGGGGCTCTTTGCATGTACTCTCTGTAAGCACCGTGATTTTAAAAGCTGCTTTTTTTCAGTCTCTAGGGTATTGGGAGCATGCTGGCTTCAGGTGGTGCTGATGTCAGAGGTGCTCAGGCAGGGTTTTTTCTTTCTGGCGTTTTCACTTTAAACGTTGCTTAAGTTCTAGTTCGGCTGGTCTGTTTCTGTCTGACATGGTATTTACCAGCTGGGAGCATAAGGCTTTTGCTTTGCTGCGTGGGAGAAGAGGCTTAGATCCTGCAAGTTTGATAGTGAGTGTCAGATTCAACCTATGATTTTATGAACAAAGATTGAAATGCAAAGTGTTCAGGTGTAATTCAGGCTTTTCAGGATCTTGGCTATCTTTTGTCTGTCTTAGCAGACAAACCAACCCTTAGGTTTAGGCTTCTGGCGCTCCCCGTGCTCCTCCACAGCTATTTCGCAGTTGTGAGTTTTAGAAAAGAGAAATTCAAATTTGTTATTTTTCAAACCCCTTTTTCGCAGCATGTCCTTCTTGAAGGACTGTGTGCATTGTCTGCTCTGCATTTTCTGCCGACAGCAAGGGCCCTTGGTGGTGGGATGTAAACATTCATCTGGTGGCAGAGAAAGGGCCCTTCTGAAACCATTCTCAGAGTGTCCTCGGAGGACAAAGCCTCTTTCAGGCAGCCTGAGGATTTTATTTACTCTTTGTAGTTGCTTGCTCTGGATTTTCAATGCTCTGCCTTCGTTTACAAGCAAGAGCTTCCATTTGTTGGCTGTGCCAGGGAGATGGTTTGCTCTGGGAGGGGGGAGGATGGGGGCTGTGAGAGGGGGAAGGAAGGATGGGGAATGACGGGGAATTTCCCTGGGAAGGCTGGCGCTGGGCAGCATCCTGCTGGCGCTGGGGCCGAGCACACGCTGGATTGTGTGAGGCATGTGGGCTTCGCTCTCAGAATTTTCTTTTATTCCAGCTTAGCGAAGCAGATCTCATCAGCTGTAAATGTCAGTCGCCTCGTTCTCTTTTCAGCACTGTTATTCTTGCTGAGTTTGTTGTTTTTTGTTTCTTTTTCTTTGATTAGTGTAAATAGAAATAAAGCTTGGCTGTGGGAGTATTGGCTTGCTTGAATATTGGGTGGTTTGTGATGTTCTGCTGCTGTTTGGGGCTTTGACCTGCTGGATGCTGAGTTCATTCAATTCCCTCCCTGCTGTTGCTGTGCCTCTGGTACGTTATGAGTGATGAATGCCCAG
Organism: Coloeus monedula; assembly: GCF_965178545.1. Classification (NCBI taxonomy): domain Eukaryota; kingdom Metazoa; phylum Chordata; class Aves; order Passeriformes; family Corvidae; genus Coloeus; species Coloeus monedula. The sequence goes on along the minus strand of NC_138788.1, from coordinate 4,338,480 downwards.
ATTTGAGGCCCCAGGATGGCTTTAAACCACCAGGAACTAAAGATCAACCTTATCCAAAGCAGAAAGAAAATTAAAGGATTGCTGGGAGTGTTGGAGGGGATGTTTGCTACAGGCCTTGTGGTCTTCCCCTGTCACCCAGGGCTTTTTAAAAAACTAGTTGTCACTGTAACTTTTCCAGACAACTCTTGCTGGTGAATGGGGCTGTAATGTAATTTACTTGCCCAGCTGAAACAAAATCCAGCGTTTTAAACAGAAGGTGCTGTTGTTGAGCTTTATTTAAGAAAAAGAACTGTAAATACAGGGTTAATGCCTCTGCTTATAAATAAATAAATGCTTCTCTTTTCTCTTGGGAAAGCAGCTTCTGTGCATGCAAAAGCCCCTGAGAAATCCCCTGGTATTTGCTGGTGGATGCTCATTTAACGTGAGTCAAGGGCGGTTGATGTTTCCGGTGTACGCAGCTGGAATTGCCAAGCTGGGAGCTGTTGTGAAGGATGCAGGATGTAAACAGTCTGTGTGTCAGTGGGTTCCCGATGTAAGAGTTGCGTTCCCACCTCCAGGCACAGGAAGGGAGAGCACAGATCGGAGAAGAGACTTTGAGGGATGACTGCTGGGTTAGCACATCTGCTTGCCATAAATAATTGCTGCTGCTGGTTTGACCATATTAAAGGTTTAAAAGATTTTTATTAAATGCTTAAAAAAATAGAAAGTAATGAAAGCCTAAATCTTGGAGGGTGTGGGGGCAAAAATGGAAGTGAAAAGCGGTGAAGATATGTGTACATAAAGATGCATTTATGTATCTTAAGCTCTTAAAGTAGGAAGTATCTTGTATTTTTTTTACAGGCACCTTTCAGTCAAAAACCCCTTGAAATTTAGTGCTTTGATGAGAACACTAAGGTTAAGAAAAAGACATTTCAGTAAAAAGTTCTCATCTTGAAACAACAAGAATTTCTCCTGAAATTCTGACCATCCCTATCAAGCTTTAATACTTGAGGTTTATGTCCAGTGTTTGGGTTTTTTACTTTTTAAGCAAGGGATCTACCAGGCAAGAGTTACTGTTGTTAGTGGCACTTTAGTGTTTGCAGGAGAATCTGGTTTTGGGGTTCCTCTCAATTTGGTCAAATTTTCAGTTGCTTTTAAAATAGCTTCAGTATATTTACTTTTAATGGATGAACCCTTCTGAGAATTTTCTCTCTTTAAATGACAAGCTGGTGGCATTCCCTCCATATTGTCCTTTGGTGTTATTTTTCATTCCCATAGAAAATCAAAAACTTCCGGTAAGTTGTTATTTATTTTAACATATCTCATAATTAAAAAAGTATTTCACCTGTTTGGCTCATGAACTTGTAACTCACATTATGGGTCCCTCTAGCCCTTTGTCTGGGTTATAGTGTGTCATACCCAAAACTAAGAAGTGAAATTAAAAATTAAGAAGTATAATTAAGAAGCATTGGTGTGCAGAGAGCAGACTCGTGTTTCCTGTGGAAATGTTAGGTCAGGAAAGGGGAATGTTGTTTATCAGGTTGCCAAAATGATTGATTTTTGTCTGGTCTCTTCCCTGAGGATGTGTCTGGCTGTTGGAGTCGGCAGGAAAGTTTTTCCACTGCAATTTTTGTGATTAAGTGTTGTGGGCTATTTTTTATTTTAATTAACTCAGCATAATTCAAAGTGATTTGCAGCACACCGTAGTTTTAATACCAAATGATTTTAACTTAATTAATTATTTTGATTGAAATAGCTTTACCTTGTTAAATGAAATATGTTTCTTCCTATTTCACTTGTCAGCTTTATCTGGTAGTTGCTCAAGAAAGTGACATAATTTCAAACCTGGATTGTTTTTTTTTTTTAGTTTTTTATCTGGTGCCTTTCCCCTGATGGCAGGAGGAGTGGAGGTATAGGAAATACCTGACTGTATTTACTGAGCCTAAATACAATAGGAGGTAATACGAAGGGACATATAGGCTGCTTGCAGACCAGCTTAGAAAGTGTGTCATTTTAGAGACACATATATATTTCTATATGTTTATACACACACACAGAGAAAGACAGACAGACACGCAGAGGAGGGTCATTAATGCCATGGCAGTTGCTCATATATGTAATATATGCGATCTCAGGTGGCAATAAATTACATTTCAGCCAGTGATGTACATTTTGATTTGTTTAACTTCCAGAATGTTAAAACATGATGAAATATGTTTTTGAAATGAGCAAGTTTCATTTTTTTCCCAACTCATCTCTTTTTCTGCTTTAGTCTTTGAGGTTTTTAAAATTTTTTTGATCCAAACTTCTGCTTTGGGAGTTTCATTGTTTATAATGAATCCTGAAGTGAGCAGTGACAGGTTCCTGTGTACTCACAACCTGTCACCTCTGTGTTTACTGTGAGAAAGAGTAACATCCGTGCTCTCCTCTGTTTCTCTTCCAGGTGATCGGAGCCCTCGTCCTTGCTGTTGGGATTTATGCAGAAATTGAAAGACAGAAGTACAAAACTCTAGAAAGTGCCTTTCTAGCCCCAGCAATTATTTTAATACTTTTGGGCATTATAATGTTCCTGGTATCCTTTGTGGGTGTACTGGCTTCTCTAAGAGACAATTTATGCCTTCTGCAAGCAGTAAGTGTTGGGATTTTTGTTCCTACTTTCTGAGGCTTGTTGCTTTTGCTTTTCACTGTCCTCTGAATTCACATCCACAACTGTGTCTGCATTGCAAAATATTTTACTGAAGTTGCTTTTTAAAACATTTTAATTAAATCTGAATTTAGTGGCCGTGGTCCCTCCATCAGGGAGCAGCAACATTCAGTCTTGCCAGCAACAGAACCAGCCAGAGTCTGAGCCCAGTGCTGAGAAAAGCAGCTTCCCAGTAGTTAAGGTTTTATGGAAAATAATCAGGAATGTGAATTATCAGTTGGTGTGTATCTTGTGCAAACTCAGCTGTTGACATACCAGTTGATGCTGGCTTCTTGTTTCAACCCAGAGGAAGTAGCTCAAGAGAGAAAGCCTGGCTCAGGCTGACGTCTGGCAGGCCGGTGTAGCTGGAGTCTGTCTGTCCTCCCCTGGGAAGTGGAATGAGTGGGGAGATGGAGAAATGTGTGTTCAAAGTTAGATGTGCAGCTCGGGCCTTTGCAAGAAGAGCCCTGAGGGTGAAATGAAAGGGACATGGTTTTTCTCCCCAGTGCCTCTGAAAAGGTGAATTTCAGGGAAATTCTTGGGTAACGCTGTGGTTGCAGATGGAAGCTGCATGTGTGACTAATTAAAATTAAAGTGTGCAAACTTCGTTTTCACCTGCATAGAATCACAGAGAGTTTGGGTTGGAAGGGATGGACCTTTTAAAGGCCACCTAGTCCAACCCCCTTGCAATGAGCAGGGACATCTTCCACTAGATCAGGTTGCTCAAGACACAGCCCAGCCTGGCCTTGTCATGTCAGTTCAGTCTAACAAAGTGCTAAATACATGGTTTGTTATGGAGGGCAAAGCCAGAAGTAACCATGGATTTTGAAGTTATACTGGAATTTTACTGAGAGCCCCTCCTTAGGCTCCTTTCCCACTGAGCGTGGTGGTGTGTCAGATGCCGGGAACATTATCTGTTCCCATTCTGGTAGCAAACCCAGCTGGGTATTCAACAAAGCAAGTCCCTGGTGCCAGCTTCCCAGGCTGATTCCAGATTTAGCAGGAGAAAAGATACCTGTCTGGTGAATTCCTGACACTGACACTGAGCACGCGGAAGTTAAAGCAGCTTTCAGAGGGGAGAATTAGGGATTATTTTCAGATGAGGGATCATAAAACTTCACACCTGATGCAGTTCACTGTTACACAGCAGACCTGAATTCACATAATGCCCAACTTTTATGCCTGAAGGGTTGGAAAAACGTTTAAAGTACTGGCATGTTGCAGCTCTCTCACGGTGCTGTGGATTTCTTAATATTTTTCACATTTTACACATGCTTTGGTGGGCACTCATGGATGCACACATGGTTGTGTGTGAGTGCATTTGTGAGCACGTATATATACACAGGCAAATAAATTTGGGAAGCACTAAAAGGTACAAAGCCTGGAATTTTGCTTTGATTTAGCTCTGGCAATGTGGTAGGTTTGGATTATCCTAAGGTGCTGCTTAATCCACTAATTGGAAGCTAACAGGTAAGTACTGGTTTTGTAGGGGACATAAAATCATGAAGTTTGTTGTGGTTTGTAGCAGTCCATCAATGTGTTTCTCTGGGATGCTGTTGTGGAAAGGAGTATCTCGGCAGGGTAATTAGATCTAATGGTTTTGAGTCTGTTCAAAGCAGAAGAATAATGTGCTTGCCAATTGGGCAAAGCCCAGAACAGTTTAAGTGAGGAAAAAAGGCTTTCTTGTGACACTGACAGTTTTATAAAAACAACCCCATAATTTTATATTTTCCTTTAAAATGCCATGCTGAAAGCCAAGTCTGTTGGCAATTGAATGCTTGATGTAAGAGCACTAATTGAAAGAGTAATTGGAGTTGTTCTGTCTAATGACTCACTTGCACTTGTTTTCCTGCAGTTCATGTACATCCTTGGTATCTGCTTGCTGATCGAGCTGACAGGCGGAGTGGTGGCCCTGATCTTCAGGAACCAGGTGAGCTGCTTGCTTTAGGTTTTGATGTGATTCAGCTATGCTAAATAACAGCTGTTCAAGTTGTCACCTGAGCACTAATTGATAGAGGTCTGAAGACAGGTCCAGACTTTCCAGACAGAGTCTTCAGGGTTCAGCAATGGTGGGGTTTGCCACCATTCTGGAGATGAATTCTGGATTAAAGAACTTGGAGAAAATCTGGTAACTACAAATGTGTAATACAGGCAAAATGAGTTTCCAGCTCTTCGTGTATGACAAAATGCTTTCTTCTGCTTTGCCGTCTGGGTCTGACTGCTGATTTGGGAAGTTTCCAGATGGACTTGGATGGATGTTTGTTAGTGGCCAAAATGTTTTGCCTCAGTTAAAGGACAGCTCTTCCCTGCCCACATCCATAAGCAACATAACTAACTTATATAGGAGACTCCATCACTGACAAGCACGCTATAACTGTGTTAAATCCTTGATTTTTCTGCACAGAAAGCAGCAAACTATTTTTTAAGTTAGAAATGCTTTAAAACATATGGCAAGTACTAGATTGCTGTGCTCTGATTTATAGCTGGACAGCTGTGCTTAGGGACAGGTTTCTCTCCTTGTTTTTCAAGATTAATGGAGAAGTTTAGGTCAGTGCAGGGAGGGCAAGGAAGCATTTATGGATGCTAGGGTAGTAGCCTCTATTTAAGTTCTATTTGTTTTGCATGTCTCATCCATTTTTCCCATTCCTTTCTCTACTTCCTTTTCAAATCTGTAGAGACTAAATGAGGTTCTTCACCAGTTAGGAGGGTCCTGTGTTATTTCTTGTCACTGATGCAATAATCCTTTTTGTTCTGGTTAGTTTGTAAGTGTTGCAGTTTGTAATACTGAGAAGATGAGTGGGTGTATTTCAGGTTTTCTGTAAGGCTTTAACTTTGTCCATTTCAGCAGCTGGATTGAAAGAAAAGTTGTTACATTCTGGTTATGATTAGTCCCTGGTTTTGCTGTGCTGGATCTTGAAAACTAAATGCTCTTTTTTTTCTTTTCACTCATCTTCTGAACTTTAAAAACTCTTTGTTCATTTAATTTCTAATATGTCATGCTGAGGAGATACCATTTTATATCTGCCATCGCCCCACTGCCATATTTCTCAAAACAACCACTGTAAAACATACAGATACACCTTTTTTTCCACTTAATGTGGAATAAAGCTCTCCATCTGGGAATTATGGACTCTTTGGAAAATCAAATTAATGGAAAATTCATGGAAAATAAAATTCATGGTGGTGACACAGTCAAGCCTTGTCGCTCAGGGCATGGTGCAGACCACAGTGCCAAGATCCAGCACCCAAACCCACTGCTCTGTCACCCAAAAGATGGTGAGGGTCCCCAGTGCCCAGTGGGAGGGATCATGCCTGGGGATAATGGGACCATCTCTGGGAGATGCTTGGAGAGTCTCAGCAATGAGAGGAGTCGCACTGCTGGCACTTCCCAGCCCAAACCCAGCAGGGAGGCTGCTTCTATAAAAGAGAACAGATGGTTGGTCTCTGCAGGGTTGTGCTAAGGTTTGTTTTTAACTAGTGTTTTGTTTTTTCCTCTAAAAAAAAGGACAAAAAAGCATCTTTTCTTTTGTGATCATCAGTTACACTTGTGACTTTACCATGCTCTTCTAATTTTGTTCCAGCCCATGTGCCCATTGTGCAACGCATAAATCTTGTTTTCCTTTTGCATTTTAGACAATCAGATTTTTGAACGATAACATTAGAAGAGGAATTGAGAATTACTATGATGATTTAGACTTCAAGAACATCATGGATTCTGTTCAAAAGCAGGTTTGCTGTTTTTTTTTTTCCTTGGACTAACTCAGCCACAGCTTTGAGTTTTTCCAGTGATGTGACAATCAAGTTGTTACTGATGAGGGGGATGAGATCTCGTGTGTCATCTCTTATGGTGTTGCTGCTGAGGTCAGGGCTCATCCAGCATTCCAGCTGGATTAAAAACCCTCTTACCTCACTGCAAAAAGAGAGGGCCAAAATGCAGCTTTTGCCTTGGCAGGTGCAATTCAGATGCTCAAGGTCAGATCCTACAAACCTCTAGGTTTATAGGGGCCCCACAGCTGGATTCAGACAAATTCAGTCTAAAGTCCACCCACGGCCTTGCACTAAGCATTTCTGGCTGGTCCAAGACATTGAGAAGCCTCTTGTTAACAGGAGGCATTGGATAAAGAGAGGTGAGGTGGCATTTAGGCTGTTACAGCCTGGGCCATTGTGTGGCTGCTTGAGGGCATGCAGAGAGGTCTTCGACAAGGTGGTTATTGGGAGGAAATACCAGTGGAAGAGTATCTACCTGTAATTAAAATTCAGGAATTGTGGTGAGCCCAGCTGAGCATTATGTAATGGCACGTGGCATTGGCTCACAGCCTTTTTTTTTTTAATAAGGCTAGTCTGTTGAAATGTTTATTGGGTTATTAAAGAGATCTGCCATGCAGTTCAGAGACCATAGAAGAAGCAAAACGTGTTCAGAAATGTGATGTCAGGGCCCATGTGATGTCTGTGACCATGCCAAGTAGTGATTATTAAAAAAAATTGACTTAGGAAGTGATACATATACTCTAGGACATCGTTATGGAGATGGCAGCCTGCTTTGAAAAACAAAGTTAGCATGGAAAGTCTGTCAAAAGCAGACCATCCTGAGGAAATTTTGTCATTAGACTTCATAACGCTTTAAAGTTTCCATGCACTGCCCAAAATTATGGATACATACAGCGAATGTACATGTTAGTGATTAAATGAATTCCTCCTTTTCCCTTCGTTTAAAGAGAATATTTATATTAAGTCAGTGTAATTTTACAGTATTTGTTTGCTGGATTTCAGTTCTTCTAAATTATACCCACAGTGTTTTGGTGAGATTAATTTGTGCCTTATAGCAACGCTTTTGTCTTTTAGGCCCAGTTGGAAATGTAGTCATAATCCTGAAAACAACTGCAGAGGTAGATTACAGGTCAAGATGGAGTCAATGTAAAAACATTGCTTAATGATGTCCAGACCTGGAAAGATAATTTTTCAACTCAGAAAATATGGAAGGTGGAACTTAGCACCAAGTACTTTGCTCTGGCACTCTGGGTTATAGTTCAATGACTGACAGAGGAATATTACCTATATCTTTAATTCTTTTAAATTGTATTTATGATATACATTCATACATGCATTGCTGATAAAACAAAAGAAGTTTTTGGTAGCTCAGGGTTTTTAAAATTGTTTTATTCTTACTTTGTTTTCTACTTATTCAAAGAGTTTAAGATAAAAGGTTTTTATCCTTTTCCTTTTGGAACCATAGAACCATTTATGTTGGAGAAGACCTTTAAGATCATTGAGTTTTGTATCTTTTTTTTTTTTTTTTAAATCCAGTTTAAGTGCTGTGGTGGGGAAGATTATAGAGATTGGTCCCAAAACGTGTACCACAACTGTGCAGCTCCAGGACCACTGGCCTGTGGGGTGCCCTACACTTGCTGCATCAGAAATAAGGTAAATCCCAGCATCTCAGCATCGCTGGTGTTCACTTAAGAAGGTACCTGACTTAGGAAGTCTGGGGTAAGAAGTGAAGGAAAATGGGTCCTTCCCTCCCCTAGTGGATCTGTGAGTCTTGACAGCTTGCAAAGGAGAAAATAATGGATTAGATGTGTTGGCTGTGGTCCATTTTAGTGACCCACTTCCCAGCCCCAGAAGGGATATTGGGTGCTCCTCTAATCTCATGGCTTGCCTGAACCCGAGCTGCTTAAAATTCAGTTTTGCTGGTGTTTTCCCCAGGGTTTGCTGCTCCAGCTTTGCCAGGAAGCCTGGGACCTGATTGCTGCTGTGGGTGCGGGTCAGAGTGATGTGCTCCAGCTACTGTGTGAATTAAAAACCAAACAGAATGACCTTGTCATCTCCAGAATAATCAAAAAATGTGGGCAACTGACCTCAGGGTCAGGGCATGCTTGTGGGCACAGGTCTGCCCCAACCCATCCTTGAGAACTACCTGCCTCTAAAATCCTGGAAGGACTGGAGTCTGGACCAGTTTCTCAGTCTGTGATGAACTGGTACTAACTGGTGCTGACAGCACCTAGGAGCAGGCATTGATCTTAATGTAAATGTGTTTTAATTAAATTTTGTAATTCACTGCTCTTCATTTGAGGGGTGCATATAATGCTGAATTTGATAAACAACTGTTCCTCAACTACTCCAGTACGGGCAGTCCCTGTCTCACTGGGTTTTGGGCTTTGGTCTGAACACGAGTCAGAGAGATTGGGTGTGTGTAAGAGTAGAGCTCTGCTCTACTGCTGCTGCCTGGTTTGGGCTGCCCTTTCAACATCTGCCTTGAGCATGGCTGTTTAATTTTAAAAAAGGAAAAATAAATGCGATGGTTGTGTCAGTAATCCTGCTAGGTGTTGCTGAGAAATGTGTATCATAGGAGGGTGTTTATTACGTATGCTTACACATTCTTGGCGTGTGAGAATGGGTCTGTTTAAATCTGCAATGAGCTTTGATTTATTCTCAGAAACCAAAGCTAAACAGTTATGCTTTGAGTCTTAGGTGTTTGAGAGGAAGAAGTGTGTGTATGTGAAAGTAGTACCTGCTGATCTGCAGCTGCATGGAGCAGAACAACTCAGGATTTTGCCTTCAGAAAAAGGAAAGCACTGAAATAAAAACTTCTCCAAGGAAAAAGGGGGAGTATATTCTCCATATGCTTCATTGACAGCTGGGGATGGGGGGATTAGGCTGCTTGTAGCCCATGAAGTGTTAAGCTCACAGAAGTTAATTGAAAGGCAAGTGTAGTTCCAAACTGAAGTGTAGTTCCTCCAGATGCTGCAGTGTGTGAGGGCCAGTGGCTCTGCAGCAGGGGGATGCTGTTGCTGTGCCATGTGGAGTCCGGGCAGTGCAGCACGGTGACACCAGCACCAGGGCTGTGTGCATGGCTGCCTTGGGGGAAAAACAACCAGAAGATGCATCAGTCTTATATGTTTGACAAATCTGTCCAAATACAGGCTGGTTTCTGTCCTGCAAAGCTACAGATATGGTTTGTGATTACTCATTGGCTTTGTAGTCATGGAAAACTCCCGCTAATGTTGGTGGCTGGATTCTGATCCTCTGTAAAAGCCTTTTGCTAACATGAGCCAGCTCATACTGGGGGGACTCTAAAGGAACTGTTTAAGTCAAATTATTTATTAAAGACTTACACTAGTGTAGCAGATAGAAGTTAGTCCCAAATGCCTATAATCCTCTGTTCTCAATGCATTTATCTCCTCTGCATACAGTTGCTTATGCCACAATGTCCTGTTAGCAAATTCTGTGTTTCAAATTAAATGGTGGGACTGCATTCCTTGTGGTCACATATTTTCAGAGTGACCATGTGTCAGTCAGTCAGGCTTCAGCAGTTTTGGGAACATGAAATCACTCACAGCCAACGCAGCATGCTGGTGCCTAATACTGATACTGACTTCCAAGTGTATTTATTACCTGTGGTTGGCAGATAGGTACCCCACACAGTTTCCCAACAGCCCCCCCGTGGAACAGTCTGAGCTTTTTCTTCTAGAAATGTGCTGAACCTTGTTTGTCAGACAGTTGCATGTTCAAGGTGAGAGCTCAGCTTTTTTCGGGGTCTTTCAAACTTTGCCCCTGACTGATACTTCTGCCATTTTGTACCATCTATCTTCCATCTTTGGAAAACATTCCTCTTCCTTCTTGGGAAGGTGACCTGGGACCCCCAGGCTACTGCTCAGAGGCTACCAGCATTTAGAAATCTTCATTCTTACATTTTGTTTTAATTTTGAAGGACTGTTTTTGGTTGTCCAGAGAAGCTGTGGCTGCCCCATCCCTGGCAGTGTCCAAGGTCAGGCTGGACGGGGCTTGGAGCAACCTGGTCTACTGGAAGGTGTCCCTGCCCATGGCAGGAGGGTGGGAACTAGATGGTCTTTAAGGTCCCTTCTAACCTAAACCATTCTAGGATTCTAGGAATGTATATCAATAATGCAGGGTTCGTTCTGCTTTATTTTCCTCATTTACATATTCTCATTTTCCTGCATGTCTTTGGCTTTGTTCACTGCTTCGTTTTATGCTGGTGGGTTTTATGTTGGGTGATTTGTAAGTGGACAGTATTTTCAGGTTCATTTTTCCAGGCTTTCAAGGTAGAACCCATGGAAGACATTACATGGATACAGAAAATGCATTAGTAATATGTGGTGAATGCAAGCACTCAGTCTCTTTTAAATATATGAGTTTTATATTCATATATATATAATGGCATATAAAATTATATTGTAATGAATTTAGTCTTGTAAAAAGCATTCATAATATTGGAAATTATTTGAAACTGAAGATATTTCCGAGCTTAAATTTGTCATTGTGTTGGCATGAAGGCCGTGTTAACCCCTGATTTTAGTAATAAGATATATTTAGCTATTAAGGCTTTAAAATGAAATCCAGCTGTTCATTCGGTGGAAACAGCTGTGTCACAGCTCTGTCATAGCTCGTGTTGGTTGCTGGTGCCACCCTGGGTTTGTTGGCTAGAAATGGTTCAAATGTCTTGTGTTGTGACACGCTGACAATACTCATTCCTCTAAAATTGTGTAGAGCTCTAACTAAATCTGACACTGGGGCTGCTGGGATAAACTGGTATCAGACTGGGAAATAACCCTGCCATTGCTGTTACATGAGCTGGGTGAACAGAGGAGTAAAAATAATATTTTTGTGGTTTTAGTTTTCTGCTGCAGTTAATATTTGTTGTTTTCTTTTCAGACAGACATTATCAACACTATGTGCGGATACAAAACCATCGACCAAGAGGTAACATAGCCAGTGCCCACTCCGTCATGGCAGAGAGGGCTGCTTCTCTGCATTTTTTTTGGTCTGTTATAAAGTTGTCTTCTGTGTGCTTAAATCTGCCATGCAGTTAAATCAGCAATTAAAATGTTTTTTTTTTTTCCCCAGAATAATTTCTATCTATGAGAAAAAACTAATCTTGTTTGATTTTTGTATCTTCCCTTTTTTGCATTTTCAACAATTCCTTGTTTGTTGACAACTTCTCCAAGTTAATTGCATAATTAATGCACAAAAAGCTGCTTTCATAATTTTAAGCAGTGACTTGAGTTGGGGAAAGCTCTTAGTATTAAAAGCTAAAGTTTCTCAGTAAAATTGGCATTGATAAAGCAAATTTAGCTGTGTCTTAAGTATTTTATATCCCAGTAGTGGGTGTTTTATTTTTAAGCCTATAATAGTTATTCCTGGAAGAGAAGTGGGACTTCCCTGGTTGTGTTGGGTTGTGCCTTCTCCTCCCTCCAGGAGTGGGGTGGGGCCTCCTCCTTCAGCCTTCCCTTTTGGGAATAGCCCCAGTGACTCCAGAGGAGAGACTGCCAGCTCAAGGCAATAATTGCGGAGTGATTAAGAAGGGAAATCAGTAATTGGATCTGCCCTGAGTTCTCCACTCCTGGCTTTGGAGTGCTGGGGCGGGGCGGGCCGGGGCGGGGCAGGGCAGGGCGGGGGGGGGGTGGGGGGGGTGGGGGGTGCTGGTCTGAAAAAGCTCCTCTCCCCCCGCTTATTTGAGGCACTTGGAGCACAATGCCAGCCTTGGTTGTTGGTTTTTGGGATTACCGGTTATCTTTAAATACAATTTATCTTCATTTAGATTCATTGATTTATGGCTTAATCATCTGAACACTCCAGCCGGTCTCTAACACGGAGCACTTAAGCATATGCTTAACTTTACTCCATTCATCTGCTTAGGATCCTCTGCAGCCTCAAGTGCTTTCTATATTATGGGTTGGGGTCACAGAGCAACACAGCTTGCAGGACTGAATCCGAGATCCTCTTGTTCCTGCCCTTTTTAGGGTCTTTTTGCAGAGCACTTGGTCCACAATTTATATTTTTCCTCTGCTGTACTTTCAACTTGGAAACAGAGATGAAAGCTAAAGAGAGACTTTCCTGCTTTCCAAGTGGTCTTAAATGAGAATTGGGCACATTTCTTGTTGAAAAATAGCTGCAACAAACAGGTTTAAGACAATGAAATAACTTATTCAAGTGTAGAATAACTTAAAAAAAAATAGAGTAATTTGTTGAGGTGGGGAACAGCTTAACAACAGATGGAAGAATCAGTGATGAGGTCTTTGTTAAACTCAGTGGGTTTAGAGGTGGGAAGGCAAATCTGCCTCCCTGAACTTTGAGTTGCCACATGTATCACATACCAGTGGAACTGCCTGTTGAACCCTTACTCTGATATTTTGCAGCGCTTGAGTGTTCAGCATGTTATCTATGTCCGAGGGTGCACGAATGCTGTGCTCATTTGGTTTTTGGACAACTACAGCATCATGGCTGGCGTGCTGCTCGGCATATTGCTGCCCCAGGTAAGAGAGGGCCACTGCGTTAACTGTGAGAGGGAACATCTGATTTGTTGCTACAGTATGTGAAATCTCATTTGACTGTAATTGTCATTTTCTTTTAGAATTTAATGTAACTGATAAGCTGAGGTGGCATGCTGGTAATTTAGTAGCATCACTGTGATATTTTGCAGGATTTGGTGAGGTAATTTGCTTTTGCTTGGGGTTTTTTTTTGAGTCCTCCCCTAGCTGTGACAACTGGGACTTTCTAATGCTCTGATGGAATAAGCTGTATGTGATGTCTGACTGGGGCTGCCCCTTCCTTTCGCAGTTCCTGGGAGTGCTGCTGTCCTTGCTGTACATCACTCGGGTGGAGGACATCATTACGGAGCACAAGCTGAGCGAGAGCCTGTTCGAAGATGTGCGGCACAGATCTGCCCCCGAGTTAGCTGGAGCTGGCTGCTGCATGTGTTACCCGGGGTGACTTGGGGAACCCAAAACGCAGCTAAACCCAGGCAAACCCACCAGCTTTGGTTCGTGCTGCCTGTTGCAGACTGTGGGGAGGTGAACCAGCCAGCAGCCGGCGGTGGGTGCGACCCAGGACACACCGGAAGGGCCCTGCGCTGCCGACGGGATCGCGGCGCTGCCGGAGGGTGGGTCTGTGGATCATTAAATCTCCTCTTGAGTGATTGCTGAGTGATAACACAGCCAGAAAATCTGTTCTGGGAAGATATGAACGTCGATTTCTAGGAAGTGTCTTTGCATCTTGGGATGTCGTATTTAAGTGTTTGTCCTTTTCCAACTTTATTTTCTTACTCCTTTGAAGAGAGATTTCTTACCGATCTACATGGTGAATATTAAGTGTGTTTAATAATGGAGTTTTATGCTAATCATGATGAATTTACTGACAATAATGGATGTGATGCTGATCGCTTTCATTGCTCAGTCCTCTGTGCCTTTTAAAATTGGGGCAAATGCCAATGTCAAATCGGTCAGGTAATGCTTGATATATTTTTTAATGCAGTTTATTACTGTCTGGCTTTTGTATAAACTTACAGGATGTTTGAGTCTTGGATGTACTGTATTTTTCCCCATTAGTAAATTAACTAGATGATTTATGACCTTCTATTTTTTTGGAGTTCTGTATGTCAGATGTTTCTAAAATTTACTGTCAAAATAAAAACAATGAGTTGTTTTTCTTAAAAAAAAAAAAGCACATAGGTTTTGTTTAAAATGCTTTTTATTCTTTTCGATAAGTTAAGCCTGTTCCTCAAACACTGAATCAAAAGGTAGAAATAGCAGGAGCTGTGATTCTGGCCTGGGTGCTGCCTGCCTGGGGTTTTGGAGAGTCACTGAACATCTGTGCCTCCCTTGCTTCTCTAAGTCTACCAAGAGCTCTGGGGTTTTTGTTGGTGTTCTTTTGTCCTGAGCATTTCTCTGCAGCCTCTCCAGCCCCAGCCAGGCCTGCAGGCAAAATGCAAAACTTAATTATCATAATATTTCAATTAAACCAAAGCCAGGATGAGAATAAAGCAGATTTATATGCTGAATCTAAATCTCTACTTTTCTGAACACTCCACTAAGAAAAACAGGGCAATATCTGATACTGTTCTCTCCTTGCTGCTTTTTGTTGTTGTTGTTTTTAAAAATGTTCTTGTCCTGGACATTTTTTTTTTTCTTTTTTCAAAACTCAGCGTTTGCTGCTTAACTCACTGCCTTCACCAAGAATTTCTGAGCAAACTTCATGGGCTTCCAGGAACCAAAAAAGGACTCATCCAGTTCTTTGGTGTTCCTGGTGGTTCCTAGGGAGAGAGATCCCAGTCTAGCACGGGCAGTGCGAGGTCGTTTCCTACACAGCACACTCTAGCGTTGAGCCCTGCACATGGCTACTACTTACTTAATTGCTCCATGTCCTTGTCACCCAAATTTTCCTGGTCTCAGTCTTGGATAATGTGTTCCAGTAAGTTAAGAAGCGAGATATGTTTTAAGGGTGGATTTGTGTACAAAGAGAGGAAGGAGAAAAGGAGGAGCATCTTGGGAGGACGGAGCTGACTGCTGGGAAAGGGTGGGAAAATTGAAGCTGAAGTTGGTTTGTTGGGGAGAGTGGGCTGGGAAGGTGGGAATGACAAATATCAAAAGTATTTTTTTACCTAATAGTGTCTTGTAAATGTGGTGGTGGTGTGAAATATGAGATATCCAGGTAAGCAGGAGGTGACAGAAGCATAGTTAAATTTTAGGTGGTTTAAATGTAATGGGGAGAGTATTTGGGGATACAAGGGAGCAACTTGCTTTATTTATGGGCTGTGCTGAATTTTCAGCCATCCCCAGTGCTCACTGTCATTCACAGTATTTGGGTGGGAGTGATGTCACCCTGACAATCACAAAGTAAGCCCTGTGTGATTTTGTTTAATAATGGATTGATTCAAAAACTATTTACCCTTCCCATTCCCTCGGATCTGAGGAAATTAACTCTTGGCTTTACATGCCCATGGTGACTGGAGGGAGGGATGATGCCTCTTGGGAGGTGGCTGGAGGACAGAGATGCAGCAGTTCTCTGCTCAGCTGCCTTCTCCAGAGAGCTGATGAGAAAATTGACTTCAGATGGGTGAAGAATGCTGATCTAATTCAATCCCTGTCCTCCTGGCAGGAGCAGCCACAGCTGGGCTGCTCCTCACAGATGCATCCTTAACCTGATTTAAGAAAATGGTCCTTGGCTGCTGTTTAAAAGACTGAGATGACTCCACAAAATCCCAGAACTGTGGATTATTCTGTGAGTATAATTTTAAAGCGCTCTGACAACTGTGAGCTGCCAGTGGTTCATGCTCCATGTGTTCTTGCTTTCCATCACCATTCAGCTAGAAAAAGAGATTTACCTCTCTATTTCAAGTAACTAGAGGCCACAGAGGCACAGACTTGGCACAGCACCTGGGCGATGCACGCTGGTGAGCTGCGTGCCCGGCTGGAGCATCGTGCGCAGTGTCTGCTGCATATGCTGCTGCCGCTACTTGATAAAAACTTTTAACTAGCACAGATCCGGAGGAGACAGGCCAAGTAGATCTCCCTCTGGTGGTGTTGATATGCCATACCGCAAGGCACTAATTAAATCTCTGCTCGCCGGGAATTAAATCTCTACATCCATACGGCACCAGGGTTTCTTCAGTGGCCCTTTCCCCTGCTCTGCTTCCAGAGCCCCTTTGTGCAGGCACAGCTTCCAAGGACATCCCTCGATAGGGCCAAACCTCTGCAGTGATTATCATCTGTTTGTGAGGCAGAGAGGGACACTCGGGATACAGCTGCTGGTTACAACTTCACCCGGGAAACATGCCTCGGAGGTGGGTTGAGCTAATTTCCCTCAATGGGTAAAAATATCAGTGTTTAAGATCTAAAGCCCATTTAGCTAAAAGTTGTTTTGTGGATTTGTGTTCCTAAAGCTCTTTTTTTCAATAGGACTTCCCAGTGTTCACAACTTTTCTGCACCAGCTGATTATTCAAAGGTTCCTGTGTGGGCTCAGGAATTGCTTTTCGGTAAGAAATAATGTGGTGGGTGTTCAACTGCAGAGGGCAGGTGCTCTCACTTGCTGGGACCCTGTGGGTTGTGCTGGGCCAGGGAGATCACCTCGACCACAAGGACAAGAGTGGTTTGGGTTTACATCCTCATTTAATGTCTGTGCCTTTTGGGGAAGAGGGGGCGAGAAAGCGGCGTCTTCATCTGTGGTGGGAGAGCCACGCTGCTGTTTGTTTTGTCAAAATTACATTCAGTCCATCGTGCTGCTTAAAACTGACACAGCTCCATCTGTTTTTGCACTCGGATGAAAGTACTGCTTGGGTTTGGATTCAGCTCCTGGCCTGAAGTCTGTCTCTGCAGCTCTACGGGATAACATTTTGCCCCACAGCAGTGTTAAGAGCCCTCGGCAAAGGTAGCTGTTAAATCCCCTCAGGAAAGTGGGAGTCCTCTGCGTTTCCAGTGTGCTTATTTGAAGGAGGTACTTTTTTCCTGTAGAAAGTTTTGTCCTTGATGAAGAGCTAAAAGCTGCCATCCTGGAAAGGGGGAGAGAGGAGCCGACCTGCTTGGGATGTGCACGCCAGGACAAACCTGCCTCATCCTTCCGGGCATTGGGTACTGGTTACTGATCCCACCCCCACCACAGTGCTCAGCCCTGCTTGGAAATTCCTTGTGGGTCAGCACTGCGGGTGCTGGGATGGGAGGTTTTGCCTGGGCAAGCACAAGGATCTCCTGGCAGCAGCTGAGCATCGCTTTGCTGCAGTGTTCCCAGGATGCTCAGGGACTCTGCAGTGGAATCTGTTCAGGGCAGAACCCTCGGCTGGAGCAAAGCAGGAGCAGCACCATTTCCCCCAGCTTGAGGCTATATCTTCCTGGGTTAAAATAAATGTAACACCCTGAGGGGTTTGGAGGGTACTGGGGAAAACCTGCTGGCTGAATGGCAAGAGCTGGGGGAAATGGACTAGGCTGCCAGGTGAGGAAGGGAGCCCTCTGAGGTCCCTGGAGCTACATGCAGGCACTGGCAAAGTTGCTGAGCTGCTGTGGAATATTGGTTCTGGGAGAAGTCTGTGTGCAGGTTCTGAAGTTTCTGGGTTTTTCAAACATAACTGGATTTTGCAGACTGGGACAGCTGCCTCTCCCCCTCTTTGCCAGCTGGGGTGTTGTGCTCTCTCCGGTCCCATGCAGCACACTCCTTTGCTGGGATAGAGAAGTGCAAATTCAAAGGGCCTCATGCTGGTTGCTGGGAAAGGTGGCTGTGCCAGAGCAGAGGTACAAACCATGCCTAGAGCTTGGCTGGATGGGTCAGGGAACATGATCCTCTGGAGGAATGGCCAAATCCATGGCAGAAGGGGAGAAAATGCAGGTAAGGAACTGCTGTGTGAGTTCTGAAAGCCGTGTCCTTCCTGATCACAAGAGTACAGAGCCTGCAGGAAGTGCCCCTCAACCAAATGCTGCTGGTGCTCATGGTGAGTTTGGCAGCCCTCACATTGGAATTGGGCCTGTGTAATGCTGCGGTTGGGATGTGCCTTTGCCCCTGCTGGGTCTTCTCCTTGCCCCACTTTGGTGGTGAGCTGCCATGAAGCTGCAAGTCCTCCTGGCTCATCCAAGGAGCACTCCCAGGGTCCCTCTCCCTGCACGTGGGGCTGGGAGGTGCATGGGCACAACCCTGGGAAGGTTCCTGTGTTGTGCCCGTGCTCCACTAAGCTGAGGCAGAAGTGGTCCATCTCTTGATGGTCCCCAGCTTCCCATCATTTGGCGTTTCCTAAAATAGTGTTAGTTCTCCAGGAAAGGGAGGTGAAATATCCAAGCCCCCCAAACAGCTCCATCTCTGGGCTTAGCTCAGTTCCCAGCCAGCTGTTAGCTTATTTCCATATGAAATGTATTTGTGCTGCTGAAAGCATCCAATGCACCTGAGGGAATGAGCTGTCTAAGAAATACTGCCTGTCTTAGCCCAGTACACGTGTGTGTCACGGGGTCACTCCACAGCCCCCACCCCAGGCACAGGGACAGCACCAGGCTGGGTGGGATGTGCTGTTTGAGCCTCCCATGACAAGCAGTCCCCTTGCCCAGCAGTGGAAGGAGAGGTTGTCAGCACCCACGGGGCACCTGCAGAACCCCTGTTACCCCTCATCCTGCTATCCCAACCCTGGCACCCTGTGAACAGGGCAGGATGTGGCCCTGCCACCCCCAGCCTGGTGACAGCAGCAGCGGCACGCCAGCCCCCCACCCCAATTATTGGGTGTCGCAAAAGACATTGAAAAGCAAGGAGAGCTGTGAAGAGGGTCATTTTAGTGGCTCTTTCTCTCTTCTTTTTTTTTTTCCCCCCCGAGAAGGAAGTTAGAAAAGCAGAGCCCTCAAAGCCGCATTGAAAGGGTGACAGAGACGGGATAATGCGTAAGACTGAGGGAAGGAATCTCAGAGCACTCGCCACGGTGTTTTAATGATCTGTTAACAATTGCCCCTTTCAGGGGAGAACATATGGTAGATGGTTTGCTTAAAAAAAAAAAAAAAAAAAGGACAAAAAAGGAAAAAAGAAATTACTTCAGAAACTTAAATGATGGTGGAAAATGGTGGGGATTGCGGTGAAGAGCTGGGGGAGGGAGGTGTAGCCCCCGGAGAGAGGGGATGTCAGATGATGAGGGGATGTCAGATAATGTGTCCCTGAGCACGGGGGCTTTGCTGGAGCCAGAGACCCCGAGAAACACCGGTACCCGGGAGCTGCGGGGGGTAGCTGGGGCTGGGCGCCTGACAATGAAGGAAAATTATGAGGCTGCTGATAAAACCCAGGAAGCTGCTGGGACCCTTGAGGACAAGGCCTGGAGCATCCCCCCCAGCTCGTGCTCAAGCCCAGCTGCGCGGGAAGGGCTGGTCCTGCGCTCCCCTCCCTGCAGCTGGGGCAGATGGTGATAGTGCTCTGGCCGCACGCAGGTGGCGAGTGCTTCGAGGTTTCCCTGCTGTTACCTGCCTTGAGATCATTGCCTTTCTCCTGCTGCAACCTATTGGCATGAGTTTAGATTGTGGCTCGCCAAAATCACACACACTGGCTGGTGGTAACTTGTCTTGCAGAGCTGGGCTGCAGCTAAAATACTGGTTTACAACTGCAGTGTTTTGTGTGAAAATACACGGATCTTTTCTTTTTAATTTTTGTTGCAAATACATAATTTCTTACTGAGATCCAGGAGTCAGGCTGGGTGCTCACCTTTGCAGAGGTCCTGGCATGAGCTAGCAGGAGGGGTTCTGCTACTTATGGGCTCCCCAGGTTCATTTATACACCTGGACTTGGGAAGGAAATGGTCCCATCTGGATCTAAAATTGTCTTCTCAGCACTGCAGAAGCGCAGGGCATGAGAAGGCTCCAATTCAAAGGATAGGGATTTGGTAGAGGCAGCCCAGTGCTGGATGAAGGGTTGGGAGAGGGGTACCAGCACAGGGTGTGTGCAGATGGGCAGGCATGTCTGGGGAAAGCTGCGATGGAGCACCATGGCTCCCTGACAGGGACACCAGGGCAAGATGTACCAGAAGAGGGGAGTAAAGATGTGGGGAAGGGAGCAAAGCTGGAGCAGAGGAAGGGATGATGCTTCCTGAGACTGAAAGAAGGGAGCAGATGGGAAAAGACCAGGCTGGCACAGGGCTGGTCAGGGAGAGGATGGGGTCATGCACCGGGAGCGTGGGTGTTGCTGGGATTGGTGTGGGGGCTGCAAGGACATTCAGCCCTGTGGGCCAGTCATCACAGCACTGTAGGCTACAAGATGTGGCTGGCACAGCTGAGAATGGCGATGGGGTTACCAGTAAGTACGTGAGGCCAGTGGAAAAATATCCACACCACAACTTTGAGTCACATCCCTCCTGGCAGCAGGGGTTTGGCTTAAGCAGTGACCCCTGCACCACACTGGGCACATCTCTCTGGTGGCAGCAGCCTGGCACCAAATTCAGTTGGCAAAGAAAGGGTTAAAGCCCCCCCATCTTGCTCTGCCTCATGTTGAGGGCTTCGATGAAGCTCTGTAGAGGGGTGAGTGATGTGTGAGTCCATCAGGGCACCTCTGCCCTTTTTTCCAGATTGGACAGAGTATTTCCTTCCAAACTCCTGGCTTTTAGCAACTTGTTTGCTTCTCTAAAGCCAGCTCTGGTGCATTCTGCTATGTTCAAAGTCTGACAGGTGGAGCCTCTAAATCAAGAGAGGAAAGCACATCTTTATTTATTTTTGGAGGTCAGGAAGCACCATCTGTCTGTTTGATGGGCAGCTGCAGAGTGAGGAGTTTCAGAGAGCCCATATGACCAGTCTGCTGTGCTTATAACCCCACCATGCATCAAAATGCTAGAAGTTATGTTTTTATCCTTATGGGAATGAAGGGCTGGTCAGGAAGGTGGCAGTTTGAGCTCAACATATCCATGGTCTGTAATTATTCACTGATGGCCAAAGGAGAGTTGATGAAAGCATATACTGAAGCCTCAAGCCTGTGTTGTCCAACTGGTAGCTGGTAAATGGACCACTGCCAGCTGGTGAAGTCTGAGTGCTGCTGCTGCTGGTGTTGGATTCTGCCAGATCTCACCACAAACTTGGTGTGAAGTTTAAAGAACTTGGAACACCTAAGTGAGGGAGATGTGTAACCCACCCTGCCTGCTCAGGCTATCATCAGGGTGGAGGAGAAACCCTTTTTTCTGGCAGGTGAGACAGGCTTGGGCAAGGAGCCACTTGCCCACAATGGGGAGGTGAGCAAGCCTGGCAGAGACTGGCTCCCAGAGAAGTGAGGAGCATCCTTCTCTACCTGGGTAGATGCTTGGATGGTTGAGTAAATATTTTAAGATAACAGGTTTCACGGGAGTCACCTGTAGGCATCACAGACCAGAACCTAACTGACCCTTTTGTACTTGGCATTGGTTCCCTGCCTTTTCTCTCCACGGTATTTCTTTTCCTTTCCTCTCTCCTATCCAGAGATAATTCAGGTTTTTTCTATGCTAAAGATTGTTGCATTCTGACCTAGAATGTCTCAGAACAGCTGTCTGCTCTTGCAGCCTTATGAAGGCATCTCCTTTCAGGCTGTTTTAAGGGCACGTAAGTATGGAGAGAGGTTTATTGTAGAGTGGGATGGCACACTGAAAACTCTTGGGCTTTCTATCAGGGCTTCTCTTCTGGTGTAGTGACAGCATTCCTTATCCCAGGGCTTATTTTTCCTTGCACAGAATTATAGAATGGTTTTGATGGAAGGAATATTAAAGATCATCTAGTTCCACTCCCCACTGCCATGGGCAGGGATGCCATCCAGTAGACCAGGTTGCTCCAAGCCCTGTCCAACTTGGCCCTGCATGATTGCAGGGATGGGACAGCCACAACTTCTCTGGGCAACCTGTGCCTGGGCCTCTACAGCTTTCTTGGAGCCCCTTTAGGCATTAGAATGGGCTCTTAACATATTGTCTCCGTAGAGCCTTCCCTTCTCCAGGCTGAACACCCCCAGGTCTCTCAGATTGTCTCACAGCAGAGGTTCTCCAGCTCTTGGGGCATTTTCGTGGCCCCAAGGGGCATTTTGATGCATGATAATGTAACAAGTGCTGAGGACTGGTCACATTGGCTCGCTCTGGAACTTCCACCCCTCAGCTGCCCATTAAACGGACAGACCGTGCTCTGTTGTGCCCAGCTCAGGGCTCACCAGGTAATGAAGGACTTCCCGAGGCGGCTCCTTCCATCCCGGCGAGCATTCCTGGTCCCTGCCCGTGGCCGACTCCCTCCCCGGGGCCGCGCCGCTACGTCCGCCCGTGCGCTCCGTCGGGCGGCTCCGGGGACGCGCTCCGGCCGCCTCTTGCCGGGGCTCGCCTTTCCTCTCCAGTTTGTTTTTTATAGATATATTTCTTTTTGCGCCTCTTCTTCTCTCACTCTTGTAGGAAAAGGAGGAAGGGGGGGAGGAAGGGAGAAATATTGTTTGAATTCACAAAGGGGGGCATCTGGTGCACCTTGCGCCTGGCATCTGTGCTCCTTGTGTCCCGAGCAGCGCTCTCGCACCGGGGCGAGGGGCAGGAGGGGCCGGCGTGCATCTGTTGGACGCCACAATAAAGTCACAAAACAGCGGCGCGAGCCCGGCCCCGCCGCGCTGCTCTCTCAAAGGGGGACGCGGGGCTGCGGCTCCCAGGTATTATGCGCCGGGTAGGTAGGGCCGGGGCAGCAGCTGCTCCGCCGACCCGCCCGACATATGGCACCGCAAATCACGGTACCTCCTGAGCAGCCCGGCCGGGGGGAGAGGGGGGAGGACGGGGAGGCCGCCGGGGCAGGTGCCTCCGCCGTGCGCCCGCCGCTGCCACCGCCTCATCACCGGCCCCGCCAGCGCGCACCGGTGGCCCCGGGCTGGGTGGAGGGCACGGAGCGGCCGGCTGCCCCGGACCCTGAGATCACCCCCAGGACGGAGAGCGGGCCCAGCCTTATCTGCCCTCCTCTCTCCCGAGCAAACAGCCCCCGGCGGGCAGGCGGACTGCGGCCGAGCCCCGGCTCGCCAAACGTTCCCGACGCCTGGCAGGCGAGGGATGCGCCGGGGCCGCTCTGGTTACCATATGTTTTCAATAAAATAAGACAAATAGGGCCGGGAGATAGGGATTGCAGTAAACCTGTTATAAAGCAGCATAAACCAGGCCAATGTAAACGGCAGCAGGGCCCCTCCAGGAAGGGCCGTTGGGTGCCAGCTCCGCACCGGGCGGCCCGGCCAGGTGTGAGCGGGAGCCCGCAGCAGTGCCCCCGCAGGTTTTTATCACGTTCGTGGTAATATGGTGCTTGTTATGCTAACTATGAGTAAACATCCCCGGCCGGGCTTTGTGGCGACGGGAGAGAGTTATCGGAAAGTGGCAGTGGGAAGGTGATTTAACAATAAAGTTGTCTTGTTTGCCAGCAGGTGATGTCTGCCCCTAGCCCCATGATTAATGCTTCCCAAAGCCCTCCACTTTACAATCTCTTGTAATTATTTATTAAACGAAATCTATTTATTATTATTTTAGCAAACAGCGGTACCAGGTGGGGCTTTCTTTTCCTCTTCAGCTTTTGTTTGAAGGACGTTTGAAGTGGGCAGTCTGAGGCTTGGAAACTCGCTCGCCAGATTTTTTTGTCATCCAATTGCAGAGGCACAAAAAAAACCCCCCAACCCCGCCGGGCCCTTCCTATTCATCCTCCGCTGCCCTCCAAGCCGCCCCTCGAGAAGGGGCTCCCGAGCCGCCGCGGTGGACGGCCCTCCTCGGCACCCTCCCCCGCCCTCCCCACGGGGCTGTCCGCCCGCCGTACCGCGCTCGTGGAGAGGCAGAGCGCACAGCCCCACACCGCCGCGCATCGCGCCGGCCAAGGCCACCCCGCGGGGCCAGGGACCAGGCCGGGCAGGGGGGGCTGCCCCCCGCCTCGCCGCGGCCCAACGGGGCCGCTCCGGCTGCTCCCGGCGCAGGCATCCCGGACCGGGATCCGCCGCGCTGCTTTGGTGAAGGAGAGGGGGGACTCCCGCCCCGCAGGGGCTGCGCCGTCCCGGAGGCCCTGCCCGCACCCCCGGGGGCGTCGTGTCGTGCAGGGGGACCCCGGCCCCATTGCCCTCGATCCCTCGTCCTCCGCCGGGGAAAGGTGCCCCGGGCCCGGGCCGCTCCCCGCCGCCCGCCGAAGCCGGTGCGCAAAAGTCCCCGGCACGTTTTGCGCACTGAGTTCCGGCAGCAGCGCGGCTGTCCCCGGGCCCAGAGCCGGGCCGACGGGGCTGGGGTGGCCTCGGGCCTTGGGAGGGCCCTTCCCCCGCGGGATCCAGCCCCTATTTCCCTTGTGGGAGGAAAGTCACGACGCGGGTGAGGGCTGGAGAATGGCGTCCCGTCCCCTCCGGTGCTGGCGCTCGCCGCCCGCAGCGCAGCGCCCACAGCTCCGCCGGTCGATGCGCGAGGATGTTCCCGGCGCTTCAGGGGAGAGGAGAAGGGTGACGAGAGGCGGCGGGGTTCCCCTCCGGGATCGGAGGGGATGTCCCGAGAGTGCCCTGCAGCGCCAGAGCAGCGGGAAGTGGTTGTAGCTGTGCCGAGGGGAACGGAGCTGGAATGGTGCCATCTGGACCTTCACGTCTGGCACCGGGGGAGACACCGCCTGGTGCGGCGGTGCGTGCCCGGCTATTCCGGGGCCCGGCGCTTCCCTGCGCTACGCAGCCGAGTGCTGGGGAGCCTCCTGTCATCGCTGGGGCTCTGTACCCCGCTCCGACCCCCACTGCACCCCCACGGAGTCCCGGAAAGTGCGGCCGCCCCGGCCGTGGTGCAGCCCCCCCGCCCGGGGTCGGCGGCTCGGCCCCGGGGTCCCGTCCAGGGAAGGGCTGGCGGGCGGGGCCGGGCCGGGGGAGAGGGGCGGGCGGGGGCGGGGGGTCCCGGCGCGGCACGACGCTGCGTGGAAGCCAGCGGGGTCTCGCGTGGCGGGGCCGGGGCAGCGGGCGGTGCCGGGCCCGGCACGCTCCCGTCGGGCTGATAAGATAAAAGCGTGCCAAGGGGTGGGTGCGTGCGGGGGGGCGCACACGCCACCCGGCCGGGAAATCCCCATTGTCTGCCGGCCCTATATATAGGGGCTTAACGGCAGTCGTGTGCCGGCGGCACAACTTCTCCTGCCCGCACTCGAGAGACTGCGGGGAGGGGGGAGCTGCGCGGGGCGCGCAGCCAGAGCCGCTCTTCTGCCCTGCAGCCTCGGCTGGGCTCAGCAGACACAGCCACGGGGGAGAGGGCTCTCCCGGGCCGGCCAACGCGGATTTGGCTTCTCAGGATGGCCCCGCAGAGCGACCGCTCGCCGGACCAAGGGCAGCCGTATTTCGGTGGCGCCGAGGACCCCTCCTCGGCGGCCGGCGGGGGCTCCGCGGGCAGCCGGGGCGCTTCGCCGGCTCGCACCGCCCTGGCCCCGCGGGAGACGGCGGCCCGCAGGAAGGGGAAGACGCGGCGGGGCCGCGGCAAGGCGCGCAACGAGGGCTTGCTCAGCAAGCAGAAGAGGAGCCGACGCATGAAGGCAAACGACCGGGAGAGAAACCGCATGCATCACCTCAACTCCGCCCTGGACGCGCTCCGCAGCGTCCTGCCCACCTTTCCCGACGACGCCAAGCTCACCAAGATCGAGACGCTCCGCTTCGCCCACAACTACATTTGGGCGCTTACACAGAGCCTCCGCCTGGCCGAGCAGAACCTGCCCGAGCCCCCCGCGCCGCCGCCACCCCCTGCCACCGCCTCCCCGGGGCCCTGGGACTCGCCCTGCCCTGCGGCCACGCCACCCGCCGCTCTGCGCCGCGGCCCCGCCGCCTTCCCCGCCTTCCTCTGAGCCCGCCGCCCGGCCAATGTCCCCCCGCTTGCGGCCTTCAAAGAGGCGGCGGGGCGGAGCGGGGACTCCCCGCGCTGCGCCCCGGGGGGCGGTGGGAGCCCCGCTCCCCCCCGCCCCGTCCCGTCCCGCTCGGCTGGAAAGCGCAGCGGGAGCGGGCGGACAAAAACAAATCACGGTTTTGTACTCGTTAACGGTAAATTATATTAATTTGTCGCTATCGGTATTTATTGATTATATTTTGTAACAAATATGTATTTTGTATATAAGAGTATTTTTAGCAGCGGTGGTCCAGCTGTCTGTACCCGCAGCTATATTTTGGGTTTTCTGAAGAAGAAGAGGAAAATAAAGCGTGTCGCGGCCAGACCTGTGCAACGCCGTGTTTTTATCAACGAGCGCTCTCCGGGAGTTTCAAAATCGCGCGCACCAATGCCGGGGAGGGCAGCGCCCGCCCCGCGGGGGCTTCCTCGGGATCCCGGGCGGTGTGCCCGGTGCGGGGTCGCTCCCTTGCGGGAGACGAGCGGCGCAGCGGGATCCCGCGCCTGTGCGCACGCCGGCGTGTGCCCGTCGAAGCCCACGTTCGGATTTAAAACCGGCCTCTCTCTGCAGGTGCCTTTTCCCGCAGAGCTGCGGCCGATCCCGTTCCACCGTCTCCAGGTGAGGTGTGCCCGGCTGCGGGGCTGTTTTGAAGACGTCACTGGGGCACAGCGCTTCAGCATCTGGAGCGGTGCGGATGCCCGGGGCAGCGTCGCCTCAGGCCGACCCCATCATCCCCAGGGGTGAATTTAGCCGGGGCAGGCGCGGGACCGGGAGTATCAGTCGGAACCTGAAGCCGTGAGCGGGGGCTGGAGCGGGGAGGCGGGGGAGAGTCAGGCCAGCTAAAAGCGCAGGAGATGGGAAGGGCATTACCTCCCCTGACACGGTGAGAAGAGAACCCGCATGAATTCCGTAAGCCCTTCCCGGCCCTCTCCTGCCGGGACTCAATTTGTAGCTGGTAGATTTACGGCGGGGCCGCCTCCCCGCTCCGCGCTGCCCCGGCGGGGCGGCCGCCGCTAGACAAAGCGGCCCGCGAGGCCAAAAGCCCATTGTGATGCTAATTGTTCTCAGCTGAGCCCGTTTGCCCGCGGCAAAGAGACGCTATTGAGGCAATTTGTAGAACAAAAGAAATTTGGTTACTGGAAACAAAGATGCACAAACACACTTCCCCCCCCCCCTCCCAACAACCTCCTCCTCCCGCACCGCAACAAAAGAGGCGAGAGTGGAACCTGACCGGGTACGGCATCCCGGCGGTCTTGTCTCGCCGCTTCGCCACCCCCCGTCCCGATGGGGGGGCAACCGCGGGGAGCTCCTTCCTCCCCCCCTTGCCCTTCCTGCGCGCTGCTCCCGCTCCCCAAGGGCCATGGGGCACGCTGGCGTGGGGCAGACCCAGCGGCGTGGGGAGGGCTGGGTGGTGGTGGCGGGTGCGCGGAGCAGCCCCGGCGCCCCGTCCCGCACCGGCGCCGCGGGCTCTGGCCATGGTGCTGAAGGCGGGCCGGGGGCACGGCGCGGATGTCCCCTCGACGGGGCTCAGCCTTTGGGGTCTTCCCGAGCCGACACAGGGTGATACAGAGCCGCTCCCCGTGCGTCTCTCCCGGGAGCTGCTGGGGTGCTGTCAGGTGGGCTGTTTGGGGACATCACCCAGTCCTGCGGTGAAGGGAAAGGCCGGCATGGCCCTGGTGTTAACCAGACAGACATTTTGCAGATCAGAAAACACATGGGGCTTGGTGCATTTTGGAGAAGCAGGGACCTCTGCCTGTGCACTTGATCCAGCCTCGGTCAATAAACTCCCACGGAGAGGAGCTGCAGGTGTCCCACACACCCGTGAGAAGGGAGCAAGGGCACCACTGTGCTAGTGTTGACAGGCAAGGTGAACAGATCTCACTTACTACTTGAGCTTTTTTGGAGATCTGCACTTTCTGCTGCCTTCTGGGACCTGCCCATCTATGCAGAGTCCCCCTCCTTTGCCTATTCACTGCTTTGAGAAGAAATACCCACATTGCTGGAGAAACACAGGCCACGGGGCAAGGCTGAGGACTAGGAAAAGGCCGTGTGTGCCTATCTCTGTGTGTACTCTTATAGTCCCGAACGTGATCTATCTGTGTCGTAGATCAGATAGGCAGAATGAAAGACCTAATAGTATTCCTGCCCCTTCCCCCCCTTTCTGGCTGAATTGTGTATTGTTTTCGTACTCTAACAGTCTGCAAAGTGCTCCAAGGCCTCTGTGTGTGGCCACAGGCGAAACACCGTCATTATTTGGGTGATAAAATCATTTAATGTTTTTTCCCTGCTAGGTCAGCTCCACTCTGATATCTCCCTACAGGAGGTATCATATTGTCCTTGCTATCTGCATGTACTGTGGGACTGAGGAGGATCGCAACACACTCACTTATCTGCAAAAGTATAATTTTTGCAAAAAATGGCAAAAGAGAGCTCAGGGTGGACATGGGCAAGAAAAGGAGCAAGAAGAGCACGACAGTCCTCCAGTGAAGAGCAGATATTACAAAAGTTCACAAAGATGTCTATACTGCTATATTTTCTGAGAGTGGACACTTTAGTGGGTTTTACTGCGCTGCTGATTCTTTTTTTCTGGAGACTTAGGATGTGTCTGGTCTTCCAGCCGTGGGGCTGTAGGTTGGGGGTGGATGGGGGGAGTGGTGGTGGACGAATTTACTACCTCTGGAGAACTAGTGACTTCTTCTTTAGGGGCTTGAATGAGGTTTTTTTCTTTGCCTCCACATTATTAGGTTAATCATTGCTTGAACTGGTTGCTATGGTTTTGGCAAACCCATGGAAACTTGATAATGAAGACTGAAAGACTGCTTTTCCATTTATCTTTTCTCTATGTTTAGTGCATGATGGTCTCATTTCTCTTGATGGGGCAGTCCCAGCGCCAGTGCCCGGCTTTTATAACCATGGCTGCTGTAATGGCCTCCGGACTTTTTGATGTGGGAGAAACAGGTGGCTGCTGGGACCACGACCATTTCAGAGGCACAGGCTTGTGCCCTCACATACTTACAGGCGACAGGATGAAAACCAACTTAACCTGGGCCCTGCCAGGTTTGGTTGCCAGGTGAACTCAACTTCTATTTTTGCAGCCAGGGGAGAATGCTTTGCTACAACCTGATACTTTCATGCCCTCAATATTCAGTTTTAGGTCCCGTTTTGTTTAGACAAGAAAGTCTAAATATCAGTTGGACTTGATGATTTTAAAGGTCTTTTCCAACCTTAACAATTCTACAATTCTAGGAGCTTTTGAATACACGGTATTATCATTTATTACAGAAATAAGGAGACTTTATACCTGTCTCCCTCTGAATCTTCTCTCTCCTCTGTGGCTGCTGAACTCTGGCTTTGCAGGTATTCAGCAAATTCTGGCTGTGAAGCCTCCTGCAACTGTCTCATCAATGCTCTGTTCTAGTCAAGGTTAAAATGGGGGATTGAGGATAACAAACAGCTGAAAACGCAGGCTGTAAATTATTTGCATGGTTCAGAGAGGCCAGGCTCATTGTCAGGGCCAGGGAAGGGGAAACACCCAGGTCCTTCCCTCAGCAACAGACTCATCCCCCTCCTCCTTGCTCCTGGTCGGCTCCCTCGTGTCTGAAGGCTGGCAAGAAAATGAAGGTGATTCCCATAATCCCGGGGCAATTCCTTTGACCTTAGGCCTCCACTCTGTGCTCTAAATACGGCTTTAAGTGAGTTGCTTCCTGCCCTCTCACATTGTTTGCCGCTGACACTGCAGTCAGGTTTCTTGGAGGAGGAGGTTGCAAACCACTGCCTGTCCTCTCCAGGACACTGGGAACCAGCGGGGGCTCCTGCAAGCAAAGCAGACCCTCTCACCTCTTCCAAAGTGCATGGAGGCACACCAGTGTCCCCCAGAAGTGCTTCTGTGCTGGGCTATGGCAGGATGCTTGGCTGCGGCTGCACTATCCTCACGTTTCGGTGTAGCCGTGCTTGCCGGCAGAGAAAAAGGCGAAGAATTGGGATTCTTTCACATGATCAGCCTTCAAAAGTCTGCCTTTCCCTCCCTCCTCCCAGCCATAATGACAATCCAAAGAGTTCCTGATAGGGTTTTAAAAGATGCTTATTCATTCACCGTCCACCAAGCATGAAAATCCAGCTCATTTGTTCATTTGTAGCCATTCTTCGCCCAAACGACCCCACAGGGGCTGAAGCCTGTTGCCGAAAACTTGTCACTCACACTTTTAACTTCTTTTTGTTGTACTTCTCTTTATTTCATTCTTCTGGGTCCCCACCTCCGCCACCACCCCACCCTCTCCTCCGGTCACAAAGGCAAGTCTGGGAAGCTCTTTAAAGCTGCAGTGCCTCCTTTTAAAAATCAATACAAAAAAAGAGCAATGGCTGAAAAGAGATCCCAAGTTTGTGTAAGGAAGGGGGAAACTCCATCTCGTCTGCATGGCATAGACAGGGAGGGCACGAGGGGGTATAGTACTGGGTGTCAGTACCCTTAAGCCACCTTAAGCCTTGCCTGGCCTTCATGTGGTGCCCTCACCAAAAGAGCTGGGCCTTCCTGTGTCAAAGGAAACACAGCCTGAGGGTTTAAGGGGCTTTTAAAGAGAGGACAAAAGCATTGACCAAGCAGTGAGCTCCCTGAGGAGCAGCCACTGACACGGCCTCTCTGCCACAGTGTCCTCTGCTCTGCTCAAAGGCTTTGCAGCGCTGATGCGATGGCATTGCTTTCTAACAAGACTGCTCTGCATTGCCCTTTGGGAGCTGTGGGCTTCAGAGTGCACAGGAGAAGGGTAGATAAATGTGCACTTGTAATTTGAACTGGGCTAGACTGTGCTAACTAACCTCTGAGCAGGTCCTGTCTGCCTGTGAATCCAAGTTCCTGGCTGGCTAGTTGGACCCTTCCCAGCTTAGACCATTTAGTGGTGCTCTTCCTTCCCAGAGGAGGCAGTGAGGAGGTGTGTGGTAACACCCCCCAGCATCTTTCTCCATTGCTGGACACACAATATCCTTTGGTGGGTTTTATGGCAAAAGCTCAGTGTTGCCTTTCCTTGGGTCACCCTGCCTCCCTGGTTATTCTTGCACCTGGAATGTCCTTAGAAAACCCATGTGGGGACAAGCAGGAGTATGAGTTTTCCCACTAGGAAATTTCTGGCTCCTCTAAGCTCCATACACCCCCATAGCAGTGTTTCCTGGGGCACAGGCGAGAGCAGAATGCTGGGGATGAGACCTCAGCCCCCCCATCATCGCTGGGGATTCTGCCTGGTCAAAGCATGGGGCTTCTCTCCCTGAGGGACACACAGAAGTTTTGTGCTTAATGGTCCTCACTGATACTTCTGAGTGCATTTAACCCTTGAAGCCAGTGGTTCTGCAGCTGCAGCCATGAAGAATCACTGCCTTTTGTTTTCATTTCAGCCAGAGCTGTGAGGCTTTACCTCATTTTTCTGGGGCCTCAGATGTGATTTTGCCTGGACTTTGTGCAGCTCTGGCACATCTTCACCTTAAGCCTAAAGGCTGTGGGTGAAATGTGGGCTGCTTGCCCAGCTTCAGCTTGTTATTTCAGATCGAAACTGCAGGGGAATTATCTCTCCCCTCCTTCCCACCCTGTGTTCACAAGTGGAGCTCATTTTCTCTCTTCCACAAGGCACCACATCCCCAGTCTTCAGTACACACATTTCACTGGAAAAAGTTGCCACCAATATGCCTTGGTATAAAGGGTGATCCCCTCTCTAGGGCAGGCACAATAGCATGAGCTGAAGAGGAAAAGAGAAACTCTCTCCCTGTCATCTCCCAGGTACCAATCCATCATCCCCAGGTGCCGGGCACCAGGGCCCAAGCCTGGCCGCTCCCCCCTGGGCAGGTTGTTTCAGGCACCAAGACCTCACGCCTGCGGGACAGGGGGAAGATTAATGGGGCAGGTGCTGGTGCCCAGAGCTGGCTCTTGCCCTGATAAGGTGGGAGCTGAGATAGCACTGGGTCAATACTCAGCGGTAGCCACCTGGAGCTGTGGCTGGAGCCACCTGAGGGGCTCCAGGGAGGAGAGGGCACAGGAGTCCTTCCCCCAGTGCAGCCCAGCTGTGTCCTGGGGTAGATGCAGCTCCCGTACCTCACCACAGCTCCTTGCACTGTGCTGGTGGAGAGCCCTCGCTCCCGGCTGGACCCCCAGGCCTCCCCCAGCCATCTGTTCCCCCTGCCCACTCCCACCCATTGGCTTTCTCCACACAGCCCGACTCCTGGGGCAAAGCCAAGGTTTCAGCCTCCCCCACCGTTAATAATTCCCAAGGGATTGCGGCGTTCCCATTTATCACCCTTCCTCCAAACCCCAGCTGTTATTTATGCGTGTGCCCCCCTTGCCTTTCCCAGTGCTCTGCTATGCCCTTGCTGCATCCCGTGATGCCCCAATGCCCCCACATTTTGGCAGGAGGGGGCTTTGCATGTGTGGGGGTCCCACCATCAATCCTCCCCACTTGAGGCACCAGAGCTTGCAGATAAATGGTACTGCTGGCTGCATGCATTCAAACTGTCAAAAGGCACCTGTTGATGGAAAAACTGCAATCCAGGCTATCCAAAACCTTTTGTGGTTTGAAAAACCTGCTGTGGTAATAAACCCAGATGTGGTTCGTCCTTGCCTGCTCCTGGAACTTGGTTTTGTTCAACATTTGGTGGCGGGTGGGTGCCATGGGAGGAGTCTGCCAAATTTTATTAATATTTTCTTTGAGGAGCAGCGTGCTTCTGGCTGCAGGTTACTTACCCCTGCCCTTGGAATCTCTAGCTGAGAGATGTCCCTGCCTTGCCGAGCTCACTTTGGGGCACTTTATCTCAGTGACCTGGGAGGCTTACAGCTGGGACCCTGGGGGTGCAAATAGCAACGCTATAAACGCATTTTTTGAGTGCACTTGCCATCCTGCACTATGGCCTCTGCACTATCGCAAGAGGGATCTTTTGGAGTGTTTTGTTGTTTTCCCATGGTCTGTCCCTGCTCACTTGTGGGATGCTGTGCTGTCCTGGCTGCCCCACGCCGGGCTGCACGGCCGATTAGGGACCGTCTTTGTCACCTAATTGGATTTTTCAACCCTTGTTAGCCCGCAATGAAAATGTCACGGGCTGCAGGGAGGTGCCCATTCATCTCAAATTAAATTCGGTCCCCTCTCGGGCGAGCCGCGCCGCTATTCACCCCACAGCAGGCAGCTGCCGCTCACCGGGGGATGCAACCGGCGGTCCTGCGCCCGCAGCCACCCGGGGCCGGACGTGGTCCTAGGGAAAGGGGAAGATGCCCATTCTTGGCCAGACACGCGGAAGACTGGGGTCTGCGCAGCTCCGGGTTATCTCTCCAGGTGGTCCCCAGGCTTGCTGGGGGATTTGCGGGCCGTGCATGGCTGTGCCTTACCAGGAGGTGGTGCTGGGATCCCGCGCCCTTGGCCTTGGCCGGACACGGGCTTTGGGCACGCTGCCTTTTTCAGGGAGCCATCGGGCTGCGAGGGGACGGGGGAGGTCATGGCAGGAGAGGAAGGAGCCCTCCACAAGGTCCTGATGGAAAAGCAGGGAGCTGTGGTTCAGATCGGGAAGGACCTTTCCCCAGGAGCAACATGCCGGGGAGGCCTCAGAGAAGGACAGACCACAACTTCTGCCTGAAGAGCAGTATTTTGGGGAGGTTTTTGGTCCCCTGCGGCTCTGACATTGCCTAAGCTCGCTCATGAACCCCCAAAACCCACTGCAGTCTGGGGAAGGGACTCCAGGCAAACGATGCTGCAGCCAGCATGTGTTAGAGACGGTTTCTTAGCTGAGCACTGAGAAGTTCCTTGCACTCGGGGTTGTGCAAGGGTGTTTCATAAAAGGCAATTACAGAGCTGTCAGCCCCCTAAATGCAGCCGCAGAGGGGCAGCTCGTCATAAAACCGGATCTCAGGTCAGGTCGTCTCGGCCACCAGGCGCTGGGGAGCAAGAAAGCAATGTAGAGGTGATGGGAAACGGGCTCTGCCGTGGGGTGGGCTCGAGCTGAGCCCTCAGGGCTGGCCGAGGTGAGCCCAGCTACGTAAGGGCTACGTAATTGCCCCCAGTATGAGATGTTAAATAAGAAACAGCAGGGCTTTTTTTGAATGCACTGTATGACTAGAGAAGGTGAAATTATTTGTGGCAAACAATGGTGTTGATAACTTTTTCCGTTCCTCGCTTTCCTGCGAGTAAACATCTATTCTTACTTTTGTAAACGCCTCCAGCAGCCAGGATTGTTTCTGTCCTGACTGGATGCCTCCCAGCCGGGGAAAGAGCTTTCCTGTTGCCTGCCCAAATTCTTCCTCAGTGATCTGCTAAAGCCCAAAGTGCCTTTGCCTTTCCCTGAACCACACATGCACCCAAAAACCTCTGTGACCTAAACTTAGCAAAAAGCAGATGAAAGAGCTCTGGGACTCCCCAGGGAGAATTAATGATCTGCAAACAGACGGATACTCACAAAATGCTTTTTTTCTTGCTCTCCTCCCCTCTCTGCAGCTGACATATATATTTGGAGAGACACTTGGAAAAATGTGCCCCGGGTGTATGGTCCCCAAGAGAGCTATGGGATTTTGCAGGGGTTCACCAGTGCTCCAAGCAGGTGATGGACAGGGAGGAGGAGAAGGGGTCCGTGGGAGCATTAGGAAGGGAAGACCATTAATTTCCTTACTCAAATGACTTCTGCCAATGCTGCCTGGGAACTGGGATCCTCAAAATCCACCTTATGGAAAAGCAAAGCCAAGCAATGTAGGTGAGCTCCCTGCTGCCTTGGCTCACAGCACAATTGCGTCACTGGCCAAGCTGTGAAGCCACGGCTCCTGCTCCAAGACATATTTATTGTCTGGGAACCACGCTGAGGAAAGGTGTGGCTTGTTTTTATTTTTTTTTCCTTCCCTATTTGACCAAATCCAGGAAAACTCAGGGGATGGCTTTCATTTTGGAGCAGCGCAATGGGCCCTGCTTTTCAGATAGCTCCAGACAATTCACAGGGCCACAGAGATGCTGCTCATAGTCCTCGTTCCCTCAAATTGCCATTTTTCACAGCCCTCGATGGTGTTAAAAATGAATGCATCAGGTTCCCTGGACCAGAGGGTGGGGGAACCCTGGGGAACCCTGGCTTCCCAGCTCCTGCAGGAAGGAGCGGCTGCTGGCTGCCTAAAACAGGCTGATGCGTCACAGCCAGAGGCTTCTTGGCACACACTGGGAGCCCCCAAATACATCAAGAGGGTGAAGAACAACAACAATATCTCAGGAAGCAGCCCAGGATACTGCAGGGAAGAAGCCTGATTTAGACCATTTCCCGTCCTGAAGGTCTGTGCCATGGCATGGCTATGGCTGTCCTGTCCAGACTCTTGCTGGAGTGGCTGAGATGGTTTGCAGCTCCCCACATATTTCTTCATCTACTTATTTGTCAGTTATTTACTATTTCATCAAACTGCTCAATTTTTGCATTTGCACTATTCCCAAGCAGGCTGGCCCAGGCAGAAATAAGATCTGCTAATGGTGCGTGGAGAAATGTTGGGGAGGTGTCTGAGGGGGGAAAACATGCATTTCTTATAGCGCTGGCCAGCTTTGGTTTCTGTGGCCTGAGTTTGTGCCCTGACAATGCTTGCCACCTCTCATTCCCCCACGCCTGCCTTTGGCGTGGGGATTCCTGTGGGAAGGCAGCGTGTCTGTCCCCTCTGCCACTGGCACTGCTCCTGTTCTCTGCTCTTCTCCATCCCATCTCCCGCTGTCACATCTGCAGTGCTGGCCCTGGTAAGGCCACAGCAATGAATTGGCTTTGCTGCAGAAGTGGGGATTTGCAGAAAGTGAATTAAAAATCCAAGCAGCTGGGAGTGGAAGGGGCTGCGCTGCCTTTCCCACTGCTCCCCCTGTACTTTTCACCCTGGCAAGGTCAGCCCTGTAAAACACAGATGGGGGAACCCTGTGGCTTCTTGATTACTGTTGGTGTAACCCCTCCCAGGATAATCTCACCCATGGAAACAGAGTTGGCAGAAGTGGGGCTGGGGAGCTGCATTTTTGCTACAGGGCATTTTGGATTAAAGCCCTGCTTTCAGCCTCGGAACCCTGTGCTCCTCCAAGACACCTCTGCCCTGTAGGACACCTTGGAAGGGCATCAGCCAGGTATGGACTGGCCCAGCATTTTCATATTCCTAGAAGCCAGATCGTTTTCCCAGTTCTTTTTATATCTTTATATATACCTACAAGATTTTTAAAGAATTCCATTTCAATAAAAAACCTTGGCCATGGGGCTTATCTCTCCAGAGACAAACTGCATGACCTCTGTCAGAACAACCTGATGGGTGTACTCCAACCACTAAGGCACAGCAACATACTTTTGGTTTAATATTTGTATCAAAATAGAAGTTAAAGAGCCCTTTCTCAACACTTATTACTGTTTATATGGTTTTAATGACAATATTAACTCCAGTCAGCATTCCTAAGTTTCTTTTTCTTTCTTTTCAGCTGAAAAACTTTTTTCACCTGGACTAAATGGCCGTGCTCCTCCTCTGTGTGAGTCTGGGGGCTTGTAAAAGCTGGATTTTGGGAGCAAGCAGCCCATGGCAGGCAGCCCCAAGCCTCTGCTAAGGGCTCCCTACCACACCTCTGCCTTGGGTCTGTTCAGAGGAGCTTCTCTGTGTCCTTCAAATGAGCTGAGAAATGCTTATTGGACAGTCAGAGCTCCTCCTGCCACAGTGAGATGGGATGGAAGCTCCTTTCCCGTGGCAGGGATGCGTCTGGAGAGGCCTTGTGCATACCAGTAATTTCTCCCAATTACTTTAATTTCCCTCCCCTCCCCTCTTCTATAACTCTGCTCTGCTGTGCGTGATGATGAAAGATATTTTAACTCCCAATGAAAAAACAGACCATGGAAATCAAAGTCTCTTTTTAGAGCTTCTCGGAATCGGAGAGGCCAGGGGCTAATAAAATCCCGAGTTAGGAAGTGCTGCGGAGGCTGAAACCTTCCCGCTTGTCCCACAGTAAGGGCGGAACAGGGACCCATTCATCGCGGAGCCATGTCCCATGGAAAAGCCGAGGGGCAGCCTGGTGATATACGCGGCACCGGTGGAAAGGCGAGGAACAGACTGGGCTTTGTCAGAGGTGCCGCAGCCCGCTCTGGCAGGAGAGGTGGCTTTGGTGATGCTGGGACGTGCCGGATGTGGCTGGCACCTGGGTTGCCAGTGGCTGGGGGAAGAGCCAATGGCCCCGCAGAGGTGCCGGGGCTTCCTGCCGTGGGAAGTGCAGCCAGAGCTTTCCCTGTGCTTCAGGGCTCGGCTCATGCCCGAGCTGAGCTTTATCGGCCTGGCAGGGCAAATAAAGAGGCTTTTTGCCCTGAGTCCTTGCCCTACAGACCACAGCAGGCTCAGCCAGTGAATGCTCTGCAGAGCAAGGCTGGCTTTGGACTAAGCTTTGCAGATGGGAATATTTGTGTGCACTAACCTGCACTGGATCCAACAGTGCCGAGGGGTTGGATGTAGGATTAACCAGGGCATGGTGATAGGGGCACAGCATAGGGGCAGACAGCTCTGTGAGGCCCCCAAAGATGAACCCCAGCAGGGACAGGACTCCTGGGATAGTTATTTGCACGCTCCTGTGGGTCTTGCCTGATGGGTGAAGAGTTCTGCTTTGGAGGCAGAACGTAGAGGTAAGCTAAGGTAACATCACGTCAGCTGGGTCAACATGATGATTCCTAAGTTGCCAAATTACCACGGGTTATGATATCCCACTTAATGCGGGAGATTTACAGCACATTGGTTCTTACGACTGCCTTTCCAGAGCCTTCCCCATCCAACTCTGCTTCCCAAGCAAATTCATTCCCATACATGCACTGCCCAGACAGTGCATATATGGGAATGGACTTGCTTGGGAAAAATGTTTTGTGCAATTGAGAGCCCCATGGGGTATTTATTTTACTTCATTTTTTAATTTTAGGATGTGATATTTTTCTATATTCTGTTTTTGGTTTTTTGGAAATTTGGCATCAGCCAAGGAACATTGCCTGGCCATGCTTTGCAAGGCTGAGTGTATCTCTCCTGGCACAGGGCTGCTTTCTACAGTGATGCTGGAAAAATCTGTTGAGCAGAAGGTGTTAGAGGAAGAATTAACTTTTAAAACATACAGACAACGCACACGCAAAATATTCCTCTCTAATGCAGCACCTGGGATTTGAGCAAATGACAATAACAGAGTGGTGGGGTTGTGTGGGATGCATGATTGGCCTGGGCTGAAGGCAACAAGGGTCCAGCCAAACACAGGCAGGGCTAAGGAGCTCCTGGCAGCCACTGAGGAAATGCTGACAGCTTTTAAACATTGTTATTTTTGCCACTGTGTCTCTGTTTTCCTGATGGTTCTCCCTGTCTGTACCCTGGGTCTGTGTTCCCCTATGGCTGAGCTGGATGTAAGGATTTCATGAGCAAAATGTTTGATTTATGGATTTAAAAAATTTTTTCTCTCTATGTGTTGAATTATAAAAAAGAATATTTTTGTTAGCAAGTGGGGAACTTTGCCTGGCTGAGCAGGGCTCTACGATGTGTCCACTATCAGCAAAGCTCATCTGGTTAAGAGAGTTGGGGCAAAATTACCTGTTAACACATGGATGTGCAAACCCCCACCCTGCAGGTGGCTCAGCCGCTGCCAGACCCGCAGCACCCACTGGGAACGGTAACTCGAATGGCATTTGGGTCCAGTGACAAGGACTGGAATCCAGGAGCTGCTCTAGTGAGGGGCAGGTGCAGGGAAGAAGCACCATATGTTAAATAGCCCAGAGGAAGCTTTCAAGCCTCTGTTGTAAAAATCCCCCATCTTTCTCCCTGTATTTAATGCATCTTTGTATGGACACTAATTCCTCAAGTATCCACGCCAGGGTTGACTTTTAGTATGTTTGTCCAGGCAGGCTGCCAGCGAGCGGTTCCTACAAGGCTCCTGAGCTCTGACATTTGTTAACGCAGCAGTAAATCACAGTGGCTCTTTGGGCAAGGTTTTTCCTGACAAAACGGCGGAGACGAGCGAAAGAGAGAAAAGACCACAACAAAATGCAAAGGGCTTATTTACGCCGGAGAAGAGTAGCTGTCCTGAATGAAGCAGATGGGGGACAATGAGGGAAAACTCCATCTCCGATCCCTCCGCTACCCCCATCTCCCCTATTCATTGTTGGGCAATAACTGAAAGGGGAAACAGTCTGAGGTTGATACTGTCGGCTGAGGAAGGTGATGAGGAAAGCCCAGCTGGCCAGGTCAGTCAGGGAGAAACTTACTGAGATCCCAAGGTCTTGGAAGCCTTAGAGTGAGTTGGAGCTTTGGTAATAGTGGGATTATAACCCTAAAATCCCTTGTCCCAAGCCCCTTTGGCTACTTTTGTCCCCCTGCACTATATTTTGGGGGGAGGACATGTGACACCCTCCCTCCCCACACTTGGCAGCTGGCTGTGGTTTTGAGTGAAAAGATGGTTTGGGGAGGAAACAACTCAGTGTTATTGAATGGCGAGATCTCACTCCAAAACAGCCATTTCTGTGGCAGCATCTCCATCCCAGTGTGGGCTGCATCCGATTCTGGTGCTGTAGCCCTTCTTCCCATGCCTACCCCCAGCCCTGCTGCAGCATGGGTATTTATTTATCCCTGCCAGCTTTCTGTCTTCCCTCTTTTTCCCAGCTTATTTATGGCTATTGCCTTTCAGCTCCTGGCCACTGCAGCCTGAACTTGGCCATTATGTGTGGCTCGTTGCAGAGGCCATCAATCTGTGGGGCCAGCACGCAGCCTGATGGACTTCCCTCATCATCATCAATTTTCCCCATCGTGCTGGTGCATCCCTTTGGATCTTGGGCAGCTGCACATGTGCCCCTGGCAGCCTCTACACTCCCACCCCTGGACACCCGCTTCATCCTCACAGAAGCCTTTTGTCCTGGGATGCTCACAGGCATCAGGTGGGCCTGCTGAGTTCAGACATTCAAGCAAGGCTTGAGGTGGCTTCAAAGAGGTGACAGGAGTGCATTGCATAGAAAAAAGTACATTATTTTGCTCTAAATAAGCACTGCGGAGTCCTGCCTAGCCAGCCTGACATTTCAGCTCTGCAAGTTAAAACCCTTAAATTATCTATATTAATTGGGCAGGAAAGTTTTGCCTATTCTATATCCTGGGTGCAGGCAGAGGTGTGCTCTGCTGCCTTTCCAGATGACCCCCTCAAAGAGGCTGCTGAGCTGAAGCTGTTGCCTTTCTTGCCCCTGGGTTCTCCCAAGGTGTTTCGTCCATCTTGCTGTGTGTGGGTGCTCTTGAAGGACTGCACTGTGATCTTTGAGGAGCCGGGGTGAGAGGGTGGCACTGCTTCAACAGCAAATGGCAAAGCTCCCCCTCATTTTAGAGCAATGTCAGGGAGAATTATGTGGGTACCTCCAGCTGCAGGGATCTGTTTTGGAGGGGAGGCAAGAGGCACTGCTGAGCTCTCCCTGCCCAGTGCCAGCAATGCGATAGCCCTGGATTGTGCCAGTTTTTGAGAGGTGCAAATCTCCCAGAGGAGTGGCTCAGGCTGCAGGGAGATGACACACAGCTCGGCCCTTCCATGTGCCCCTCCAGGGCTGTGGGGTGTCTAATGCCTCCCTGAAAGGTCCCAACCATCTCTTCCTGTTAGGGGCAGGAAAGCAGCTGAAAACAAGAAGGTAACTCTTAGTGAGTTGCATGGTTTCATCTTGATCTATTTAGAATAAGTCAGAACTGGAAATAAAGCACTATTCAGTTAAAAAAAAATAAAAATCAGGAGAGCTGCTCCAGCCAGGCTGTGGTCTACTGGGTGCACTTGTCTGGGGCTGAGAAATGCTTTTTGTGGCTGGATGTTGATGCAAACAGAGCAGCTTTGCTCTGTGTGGATGCCACTGCCCCATCTCTACTGAGGAGTGGAGGCTGTGGTTTTTGGGGAAGCCAGCAAGGTGCCTGGGGTCTTTTGCCAGAGAGATCAACATTTTTTGGGCTAAAGCAATGCAGGGCTGGCCACTGGTCAGACAGGAGCATTTCAGGAGCTTAATTTAATTAGAAGCACAGGTCAAAGTCCCTGGGGTGCCCCGTGGATGCCGAGAACAGCTTCTGGGATGTTGACTCCTGCCAGTTTGAATGTGTTACCGTGGCTCTGCTGCTGCCTTGTGGCGGGTAATGCTGGGCTGTCACCGTCTGACCCGTGTGGGGAGGAGCAAAAGTCCAGGCTGGGTCTCGCTCAGCTAACCTCGTCTTGCTGCCTCATTTGAAAATACCCGTGTGGCTGCAGTGGGTGAGCGGCCGGTTACATGTCTCCCCTTCCCGTGGGTATTTTTAGGGGTGGCACTTAGACTTGGCACAGGTACAAGCAGCTGGAAAATGCCTGGCATTTCCTCTTCCTGACAGGCAACCCAGGGAGGCTGGATGATGCTTGCAGTCCTGCTGTGCTGGCTGCCTGCAGGTGATGGGTATGAAGAGCAGGGGCACTGAAATAATGTCACCCCTGGCCCTGCTGCCCAAGGGGTTTGGTGAGGCTGGTGCTTGCAGGTCTGGCTGAAATAGAGGTAGAGTGTTGCACAGTGCAGTGCCTCTGTGCAACTCAAACACCACTTATTCCCAGTGTGGGCTATTGCTTCAAATCACCAAAATATTGCTGTGTGCACAAGGAGCTTTTCCAGGGGGCAAGTCCAGCTGCTGGCTGCTGTCATGGGGATTTCTGCTGTTGGTCTAGTATGAGCTGAGAGGGCAGAGCCTGGGCTGGCTTTGTGCACACTGTTGAGCCTGACATCTGCTGCCACCACAGCTTGAGAGGGAATAGCAGCCTGGCTGCTTACTGGTCCTTCTGCCTGATGTGCTTGCTGTGAGAAGAAAAGTGTGACCTGTGGTCTTGTCCTTACCCATCTCCCCACCTCTCCTTCCTTCCTCCTCTCTCCCTTCACCTGGAAAAAAAATCCACCACTGGAGAGCCATCTGGAGAAATCTTTTAGGAGGGGAAGCCCATAAATTTCCCTCTGGCTCCCCCGACCTTTGGTTTCCCAGGGGAGGTGTGTGGAGGGAGAGGAAGCATTTTCCCCATGGCAGTGACACAGAGGACTGGGGTCTCCCCTTGCTGAGCCAGATGTTATATAGATCTGCAAACCCAGGCCGTTGGGGTGGAAAGGTGCCCTGAGCTTTGCCTTGAAGTCCAGGAGAAGGATGCTGGTAAGTGGGCTATGAAAGCTTTGCTCTGTCTTGCTGGGGATGGTGCTGGGGGAAATGAAACCCCCCAGCTTTGTCCAGCAAGAGATACCCCCATCACATGTGCAGGAGGGGAATGGTGGAGGTGAACTTGATCTTAGTATTTCCATTTCATACATTACAAAGTGCATCGTTATTCTTGTGTGATGCAAGAATCGGAAGCACAATTCTCTGGAGCCTGGTGGGGAGGAAACCTGCAGTCCTTTGTCAGCCCTGGCTGTCGCAGCAGCCTGGCCCACAGCACACACGCTTGGGCTTCGGCACAGACATTCCCTGTGGTGCACCTAGGCCTGGGCTGAACAATACCCGCTTTCTTCCCTGGGAGCAGAGTGGAGCTGCCCTGCTTTCCAGAGGGGAGATTTATGAGGTGCTTGGCTCTGCAGGGGACTCTGACATTGATCTCCCCTGCTCCTCCCCTGCTTGGGAAGAAAGGGAAGGAAAAGGGCTCATTTTCAGTATAGTAGTTGTCACAGTGGCACCTGGATTTATCCTGCTCTGGGGTAATACAGTATGGTGCAGCACTGGGTAATGTCTCTATCCATAAAAGCTGAGTTTCAAAGCTAAACTCAGCTTTTATTTCTGGCAGTGAAGTATTAATGCTCGATCAATTAGTCCAAGGCTTCCTGTGTCGTTCTGGTGAAAACCAGGCAAGTTGAATCCATGTGCTTCTACTGAATTCTGCTGCCCAGCTTGCTACTGCCCCAGGCCAGGCAGACTCCAGGCACTGGGCTATTACATTGCTAATCCTAATACCACCCTTCACCTGTGTTAAGGAAAGGTGAGTGTTGGCCAGCCAGCTGTGAACCTGAAGACATTACCTGGTGCTCCCTCTCAATGTGCTTTTGGCTGGAAAGGGCTGGGACGTGTCCCCAGATACAACTCAAATTGTGGCACGGCTGATTTGCTCAGTGAGGGCACTTGACTCTTGTTCCAGCTGACTTCAGGCTAAAAAGCTACTGGTATCTTCCAGTTGTCCCTTAATTTTGCCTTGGGAAGGTCTGGGTCAGGTTTAGTTCAGGTTAGATGGTGACATCCTGCCTGGGGTGAGGGCGATAACCTACCCATCCTGGGCCACGCTTCTGTTCTGGTTCCCTGGAGGATGCTGTGGCTCCACTCTGGTTTGTAAAAGGGTATTTCCTTGAAGATTCCTCGAGGAAATGTGCCAACCAACCTCCTTCTAAGGTAGAAGATGGGTAGCTTTCAGAGGATCTCAAATGGGCAGAGCCTGGTCTGTGTCCAGAAGAGTTTTATCCTGAAGGAGACATCCCTACCTCTCCGCAGAGGAATGACATATTCACCCCAGCAACCCTCCACAGGACTGCTGGCTGAGAAACATGGTAAGAGGTACAGCCCAAGCCCTATGTACACCATGAATGGCCTTTCCATCCTGTTCTGGGCATCTTTGAGAGAGCAGGTCCCCCTAAGACTGCACTCCTGGAGTGGCAGTGGAAGGGCAGCAGTGATTTATTTGCTGAAGAAGCCAGAAAAGATTCCCTTAGGCACTTGGGGGTATCTCCAGCTGACTGTGACCCCTCTGAACCACTGCATGGGCTGAAGCAGGGTGTCCTTGTCAGATTAATTGTGTTTGATCTATCCATCAGATCTTTACTGTGAGTTGGTGTGTGTCCTCCTCCTGGGCTAATTTCATCCATTACTTTGGCACTCAATAGGGATTTAAAAGGTCCAGCTCTGCCCTCCCTCATGCGTGTATCTGTGCTGGTGTATACAACAGCTCAAGGCTTGAGGGGGGGGTAGTTGCTGGCCACTCTTTCACAGACAGCTCTGCACCTGTTTCTCCCCAGTGGTTTAAAGTGTAATAAAAGGATAAAAATAC
Organism: Coloeus monedula; assembly: GCF_965178545.1. NCBI lineage: Eukaryota > Metazoa > Chordata > Aves > Passeriformes > Corvidae > Coloeus > Coloeus monedula. The sequence goes on along the minus strand of NC_138788.1, from coordinate 4,294,773 downwards.
GGCACTGACGTTCACTCGGGCCAGCTCAGGGCTCCTGGGCACAAGCAGCCTGCTGTGGGGCCATCAGCTGTGCCTTGGCAGGCGCCACTCTTCAGGAAAGGCAATTTGAACTCCTCAGTCTAGCAGCATCAGGAAGACAAGGCTTAGCTTTTTTTTATTTTAAGGGGAAAAAAATGGCCATCCCAGCACTGTTTGCCAGATGTGTTTATGAAAATGCTTATCAGTACCAGAGAGAGGCTTCTGGGACTGCCAGTTATCTCTGTGTGGAGCTGTGGAAGTGGCAGGTTATATTTTGGGCAGCTATGCATAGCCTACAGGGTGCTGCAGAGGAAAGAAGACCCAGGCAGCACAATGATTTCCCCCTCAGCCTTCTGGCAGTGATGGGGTTCCTGTTGGGGGGGGAATCATCTTGCACTGTTTCCTTTCCTCAAAAGCTCTGATTTTGCACTTGGGAGGGGGAGAAGGAAGTCCTTGTGCCTTCAGTCTTGGTTGTGCTGGTTAAAGGTTACTGGAAGGAGCGTGTTCCTGAAGTCTGTGCTGACATCAAGGGTGGCCCCAGCCCTTGTCCCCACGGACTGCACCTGTTCTCTCTGAGGTACAAGCCTGTAATCCTGTTCTCTGACATCACGCTCGGTCATCAGGCTGAGAGGTGTGACATTGTGTGGGAGGATCAGGCCATCCCTGGAGCAGCAGGTGCTGGTGGCTGCAGGTTGACTCTGGCATGCGTCCTGGCGGTCCCAGAACGCTGTCGCCACTCTCCAGGGAAGAAGGCTCTTTCCAGGAGATGGCAGCAGATTTTCGGAGCTGGGACCGCATTTCCAGCCTGTTTCTGAGGATAGGCAGCTGGGAGGCCGGATGAATGAATAGTGGGGAGAGAAGACCAGGCTGGGTGAAAGGAAGAGGGAGCTGCAATAGTGACTGTTGTGACAGCGGGGGCTCCTGGGTTGATGGGCAAGCCTGTCCCCAGTGGTGTTCAGTGCTGCCTTTCAGTACTTAAAGGGGGCTTACAAAAAGAAGGAGAATGACTTTTTGCATGAGCAAATAGTGGTAGAACAAGGAGGAACATATTTAAACCAAGAAAGGAGAGATTTAGATTAGATATGAGGAAGAAATTCTTCCCTGTGGGAGTGGTGAGGCGCTGGCACACGTTGCTCAGACAAACCGAGAATGCCCCATCCCAGAAGTGTTCAAGGTCAGGCTGGACAGGGCTATGAACTGGTCTAGTGGAAGGTGTCCCTGGCTGTGGCTGGGGAGTGGAACCAGATGATATTTAAGGTCTCTGCCAACCCTGATCATGATGTGATGATTCTCTCTTCCTGGGGGATAATCACTCTTCCTGTGCATGTTCCTGCTGCTGTGGTGAGATCATTCATCTCTGGCACCCCATTGCCTTCCTTTCACCTGGGCCACAGACCTGAATTTTGCTTTGCTCCTACTCACTCCCTGTTTTGGCTGTTTTGCTCTTCTGTGACAAGCAGGTACCAACAGCCCTGTTGCTTCCTATGGGGCTGCCCTCCTCATCCTCCTCTCTCCCCACCGGTTGACTGTGCAACAAGACCTGGGGAGGGAGGGCTCCCCCAGCCCCAGCTGACACTTTCTGGCCTTGTGGCTTTGCAAGCAGGTCAAGAGACAGCTGGAGGCTCCCTGGGGTGCAGAGACACGGGCTATTCATAAAATCCCCTGTCAGTCCTGGTGCCTGGATGCCTGTCTGCTGCCTGAACTGGGGAAAAAGGGGGATTAACCAGAGGGCTGGGGGCTGGTTCCCAGCAGGGTGCACCATGGTCCTTCCCTGGGACTCATCCCCATGTGGTGCTGGGCTCCAGTGCCGCTGTGGGCCTCCTGTGTGAGGGAGATTGTGTCATCAGCCACTGCTGGTGAGATGGTTAATGGGAAATTTATCTGGGCTGAGTCAAATACTGTTTCATGGTTGCTGAACGTGGTTTGGCTTCTTTGGAAGTCCCTGTAGATGTGATCAGAATAGGCCTCAAACGGTGACAGTGAGGGACATGAAGGGAGGTGGGTGCTATATGAAACCATGGGTCAGTCACTGCTGACCTGGTGCTCTTACAAGCTCAAAGGCTTTGGGATCATGGCTTTTGAGTGCATATGTGCAGTCATTTGATTCTGTTGTGACTCTGTTTTGCCTTTTATAAAACGAGAATAATGATACTGAAATTCTTTTAAAAGGGTTCTAAGGCTATGCAAGCAGGGACTGCTGGAGTTCATTGTGATTAATTTTATTCAGTGCCCTGCCTTAGGTATCCACTACTGCAGCAGGAGGCACCAACTTCTGCATGCAAGAATGAAATGAAGGCAAGGGCTTGGATCTTGGGATCATTGGCAAACCCTTATGCCTTTGACAAAGAAGAATAAAGCCCTGGATTTTTGCCTTTTAACCAAACAGTGCCTTGTGATGTTTTTCGGGTTTTTTTTCCTTTTTAACAAAAATCCAGTGAGTTGGAAGGGAGCAGCCTCCCAGGCGGTGGCAGGGGTGCTATGGGCTGCCAAGAGACGGTTTGCAAAGTGAGGGGAGATAAGACACCAAGTGACAGCCGCTAGTGAGCTGCTTCCAGAGGGCAGGGTATAAATAGACAACAAAGAGATTTAGTGTCAGAGCAGCTCCTGCACCTTTCTGCTGCCCAGCCTGGCAGGCGCAAGTGGGGAAATGCAGCTGGGGAGCCAGTGAAATCTGCTCTGGGATTTAAGTGCATGTGGATAACGTAATGACAAGATAAGGCATTTATCAGCCTGTTATGGACCTCTGTCCATCTGTGGTGGGCTTGCTCTGCGGTGCTGACTGGCCATAGCAGGTGGCACTTAGATGGACCCCCCAGCCAGAGCCTGGAGCTGCTGGCTCCTGCCTTGACTGCTCAGACAGCTCCTACACAAGGCTGTTGCTGTCCTAAAAAGGTGCCCTGCTAGTCTCAGCTCCATCCCTTGTAATTTATGGTGATACCTGCCATGTGCTGCCCCAAGTCGAGGCTTATCCAGCCTTATCCACTGCTTTTGCAGAGTGCCTGGGCTCTTTGTGTGGTCCTGGCTTCTCCTCCTGACCACTGGTCGTTCTGGACAGCCTCACCTAGGCTTTTCCTCCCCTGTTTCCCTCTCTGGCTGGGCTGTGCTTCCCCCTCAGGTCTCCAGATGTTCCATTTCCTACCTGCTCTCAGAGTAGGAACAAAACCACCAACCTAACAATGCTAAGACTATGACGAGGTGTTGCAATGTTTTGCCATAGCAGCACTAGCAGTACAAGGATATTTCAAGTACTAAGAGTGGTGCACCTAGCAGGCAGCAAGTCCTTTCCAAGCTTGCTGGCTATTTTCAAAACTACCGTACCTTTTCATAACATTGCCCGTGGCACCACTTTGCTGCCTTTCAGGCAGCTTTGTGCCGTTTGGGGTCTGGGTTTGTCTCCTAACTTGCTGTTGGACTCGGCAGGCTTTGGCTCCTATGATGAACATGCCCTGCCCTGAGTAGTTTGCATGGATGCTGTAAAGCACCATCATAAGGACTACAATGACTTGGTGAAAAGAACAGTTTTAGCTGAGGAAGGAAAAGGAGTGGAAAGACCTCTTCTATGGAAAATCAGCCTGGCCTGTGAGAATAAGAAAAGCACAGGTTTTTATGTGCTGGTGTAAATCCATGCTGGCTTTTTCGGCAGCAGGGCATGGGGAGAGGCATCTGCGGGGGCGTGTGGGGCTGCTGGGGCTTGCAGCGAGCTCAGCTGTGGGGATGCTGCAGTGCTAGGCAGGGACAGACAGGCTGACAGCGGTATTCGGGGCGCAAAGCAGGGCTGCTCCCCTGCCTGTCAGCCATGTGGAATTCCTGGGATATGGAGGGCCCTTTGTGTGGGGATCAGCTGTCAGACGGCTGCCTATTTTTAGGGTGGCAGATCCTGTGCTATACGAGGAGAAGGCTGATGGTGAGAGAGGTGTGTGCTCCTGCACCCCAGGTAGTGTTTTCTACTGTGACTCATATCCCTCTGCATCTGGATGTAGGTGCAGAATTGAGCAGGGACTCGGTATTTACACACAGTTGTGTCTGGTGATGGGTTTGGTCAGCTTCTTGCAGAAATGAAATGAGCTACGACAGCAGCACTTCTGTGCACAGGCATCTGATGTGTCTTCCCCGCTGGCTGGCTTCAGCCTGAGCTAAGGGCAGGGAGGGAGAAAACCCCAAGACTTTTCACTTCTCTCAGGGTTTGGAAAAAATGAGTGACCTTATAAAAGGGTTAAAATAAAAGCACAATCGAGGGGAACACTGTGTGAGTACAACTTGTATCAGATACCAGAGAGGCTAAGCCAGATGTCTGAGGACGTAGTAAATGGGGTTTGATAAACTCCACTGCTCCACAGCTGTGTACAACAGCGTGTATCTTCCTGTGCCAGTGGCTCTGTTCTGTGTAGATGGGCTTGTTCTTTTATCACCAGGTGTATGAAAGTGCATCCATGTGTACAAATACAGCTTTTGGGGGTTTGTTCACTGATCTCCCGACATGACCTGAAAGCTTTGCGTAAGTGTATCCGAAGACAAGTCATTCATTGAGCAAAACCAGTCTTTGCATATTTTTTTTTAGCTAATGTATAGCATAATGAAGATTTTTCCACTGACCCAGCTCATGGATTCATCATCCACACTGGTGACGCTAAGGGAGAGGAAAAGAGCCCATAGCTACTCTCTTTAATAAGAAATCCTTGCAACTGCTCTGACAGAGAAAAAACTTTGCCAACAGCCTGCACACTTTCTTTACATGTGCTAAACTGCTCGAGATGCAGCTGAATTTCTTTTAAACAAAAGGCATTTGTTTAAAAACATTCTGACAAAAGTGTTACAAATGTTTTATGTTTGGCTTTTTTTTTTTTCTTCCATGGGAATGAACTTATGGAAGTATCTTTACCTGAAGTAGGGTTTTCAGTTACATGAAATTTACATGTACATGTTTCTTTCTTTGCTATTTTTCTTACAAAAATGTTTGGGCTTGTTTTGTCATTTTAGAGAAATTAATATTTTCTCTGTTTTTCTTGTCTGCTTTCTAGTAGATAAGAAGAGAAAATGAGTACAAAGGAAAACCTTGTAGCAATTCTCTGGACAAGGGGGAATAGTTTTGAGCTGAAGGAAAGTAGATTTAGGTTAGATATTAGAAAGAAGTTCTTTACTGTGAGGCACTTCTGCAAGTTTCTGAGAGAAGCTATGGATGCCACATTCCTGGAAGTGCTCGAGACCAGGTGGAGCAATGTGGTCTAGTAGAAGGTGTCCCTGCCTGTGGCAGGGGTTTGGAACACAATGATCTTTAAGGTACCTTCCAACCCATATCATTTGAGGATTCTACGAACAATTCACCTTCCTCCCAAACTTGCTGCTGAACATTTTGGAAGCCTTTTTGAAGGCCCTTTCCTCTGGAAGGATCCTTTCTTCTGCACCCAGACCTGATTAGAATTTAGTATTCTTGAAAAGGACTTCCTAAAGAGTAAGGCAATTGCCATATCTTCTAAAGCTTCTCTAAAAATACACAATCCAAGTCTGGGCTGATCAGGGTATAAGTGTACAGCAATGTGCTATTGGAGTTGTGGTTTGGAGAGCTGCTCAGTGCCACTCAGAGTAAATACAAAGAACTCTGTGATTGCTTTAATTTGCTGATTGCATCCATTGCCTATCAAGGCTGGAAAAATAAAGAAATCAGAAATCCTCTGCTTTCAGGCTGCAGTAACACCTGCAGCAAGTGAGCCCTTGGTTTTTACCTGGTGTAAGAAAGGGTTGTTTATAAAAGGAATGACAAATGCCTGTACTGCTGGGATGCAGCAGTGTTTTCCTGATTGCCAAAGCTGGGTGGGATACAGCTCTCTGCTCTCCTGCTCTGGGTGGCAGTGCTTGCTGTTAGTGCTCTGCTGTATTATGGCTCTTTGTGGAAATCCTCTGGATTTGTGGAATGGGGAGAGGGGGTGTGCTCTCCAAAAGCTGCACTGTGACGTTAATGTGTCTGTACGTGTTCCCAGCTTCTGCGAGAGCAGCAGCAATGGTGCAGTATTTTGGAGGCTCTGAAGCCTCAACCTCCTGTCAATTTTATTTTCTTGCTGATTTCTGCCCCCATCCTGGAATAAACATTTGTATACGTACAAGCCTTGGAAGAGGAAGCAGAGGATGTACCTAAACCCTCCCCTGCACTGAGCCAGGAGCTCCTGGCTCACACAATTTTGGGGCACCTTCTGCAAGAAACAAGACTGTCTGGGTGTCCCTTCCAAGCAGACCTAAGTTTTAGCAGTAAAGCACAGAGCACTTTGTCAGCCTGCTGCTGAAAACTTGACATGTGGGGATGTGATGGTCTTCAATCTCAGATCCCCTCTGAATAATGTCAGCACTCAGAAACAATAATGGGGGAATGAGAAATTCAGGACAGCAACTGTTCGTCTTTGGAAAAAAAACCCAAACAAAAAAACCAAAAAACCAAGCAAGCAATAAAAAAAAAATCCCCCAAATCTCAGCCTTGGTCTGGGCAAAGAAACAGCGAGGGGTTGCTAGCACCAGTGGCTTGCAGCAAAGTCTTGGTGTTTGCAGAGCAGTGGCCAAGGGTCTTGGTGTTTGCAGAGTGGTGGCCAAGGTGTTATGTTTTTGACTCTAAATGAGGTTAATGAAAGTTGCACATGCTCAAATCCCTGAGTGCCATTTTGAAAATGCAGGAGCTAACAGTGGCTATTTATTGATTTCATTTTGTCCCCCTGGCCCATGTGGGAGGTTGGAAATGAGAGAGCAGACGCCTGTACATGTATGAGAAGATGGGGGAGAAAGCATGTATGGATACAGGGAATGTGGGGCTGGCACTTGAAGTTTGCAATCCCCTGATTTGGGGATTTTTTTTTCCCCAAGCACCAGTTCAGATGGCCCATGGGAGGGCCCTGCTTTTGTGCCTGTGCCTTCATCCTCAGCTAGGCAGCCTTCCTGGCCAGCTCATTCTACCTCGCCTGCAAGCTGCCCAGGGTTGCAAAAACTGGCAAGGCAAGGAGGAGCAGAGACCCACTGGGTAAGCTTCACTCCACAGGGACACCAGGTCAAAAATCTGGGGAAAAAGTAAACATGAATCATATTAAAAGGTCAATCTTAAAAAATATTTTTTCCCTTCCCTTCCCTCTCTTTCTTGTTTTTCCGAATTTCAGCCCATAAAACTTGGCGGTTCCTCAGGGTGGAGGAGGGTGACTCTTGGTTTACATGCAGCCGTCGGTACCCAAGCATGCCCAAAACATCTGTCATCGGTGGAAATGAGCATTGCTCTGGCAAGGCTCTTCTTTCTTTGCAGTAAAGAACAAGCAAATTTGCTTATTTGTGGTTAATGCTTGTTCCAGATGGACAGAAATAATACATGACCCACGGCCCCACTGTTGCCCAAACTACTGAAGCGCTGTGGAACATGTTTGCAGCACAAAGACAAGCCGGGGAGATTGTTTAACTTACTGGTCTCCAGTTTGGAGCAGTCCTTCAGCCACAATATAAATGCAACCTCCCAGCAAGACTAAACTTTCTCATAGAAATGAGCAAAATTCTCAGAGGAGAAGAGCTGTTCTCCTCTGCCCTCCTCCACTGAGATGGCAACCTCCATGACACCATCTTGGTAGCCACTTTCAGGCCAGTGTTTGCTGTGAAAGCAGCCACAGACCCCTTGTTAGCCAGTGCAGACAACAGTTTGTCTCTCGTGCTGATGCCGTGAAGAGGCGGCTTGAATGTACTTCGTTTGTCACACCAATATGCCACAAGCATATGGAAATTTTTGCATGGAACTGATGTTCTTGGTGAAGCTTGACCAATTTTTCCAACTGTGCTGTTGCTAAAATGTATGAGAGTGGGGGTGTCCCACCTTAGTGCCCTGATACTGGCTTAATTTACTATTCCTTTTGTTAATTTAAGGTGGTTTGGGTTTTTATGGTGCCAAATCTTTCTCTGAATTTTATAGGACTGGAATAGAGGTTTCAAGAGGAGAAAGTCACACTTTTTCTCTTCAGTTCACCTGGCAGATCTGCTATGAGGTGAGAGACCTTTTCCTGCATTATGAACTGCCTTTTTGGCATCAGTGATGTGGTGCAAGTAGTCTCAGTCATAGTGTGGGGAGCAGAGGGGCTCAGGATGTGCAGCCCTCCCCTTGCTGTGGAAATGAGTCAGTGGCTTTTCTGGCCCTTGTGCAGTGCAAGTCTTCTCTGTCCCACCCTGCAAAAGTTACTTTTCATGTTTCAAAAGGGAGTGGGAGGAGAGAAAAAGGGGCAAAGCTAAGTATCATCAGTGTCTTATGCCTGCAGTGTAACAAACATACATGATAACCTCTCTGATACCCCAGTGCCTGTAAAATGCAACTAGTCGCTGGGCTACCCTTAAATAAAAAAGCATTTTCCTGCTTGATCTTTACCTTCCAAGCCCCAGCCCTGCACCGTGCTAACTGGGGGTGACACCCAGCCCCACTGCCTCTACAGCTTTCAGAAGCCTATTTCTGACTTCACCTTACGTGCAGCGCCCTTGCAGGCAAAGGGTTACTCGTTAAGGCGCAGCTCTGCCTAATTAAGAGGAACAGCATCTTTCCCTGCAGTGAGGTTTGGGGTTTTTTGAAAATTCATCACTCTGGAGCATGACCCTGAAATAACTGCCTGGGCTGGACTTCGGCCCCTGTGCATTAACCCTTTGCTCCAGCCTGGCCTCTGAGACCTGCTGCCTTTAGCTCCCAGCTGAGTCCTGTGATCCAGATCACTGCTGGCCGAGAGCTGCAGCCAGGATGTCACAGATATGCTCGCAGGTTGGAGCAGAAATGAGGCAAGGCCTCCATGTGTCTTATGGTTTTGACCCCAAACAATACGCTGACAGCATAAATTAGGAGTTGGCTCAGGCTCACTTGAAGCTCAGCCCAGGTTTGCTTGAAACTCAGCCTAATTTCTCCTGAAAGCAAAGCTGAGTGGGAGAGGAGTTCTGGGTCAGGGAAGGGGTGCTTGGCAGGTCACAGCAGCCTGAAGAGCTGCTGTTTATCAGCTCACAGCAATTATCAGCCCACAGAAGCAGGGCTGCTTGTATTTCTAATTTCTTGCCTTTACAGAACCATGCAGGTGATGGGCAAAAATGCCTTTGGCATCCTGAAGCAAGCTGGGGATTGCTTCTGGCTGCTTGTGGATCCTTAACACAGTTAGGCACCTAAAAATCCACCCTGATAAACCCCCCTGGGAAAAAGCTTTATTTCCCCTCTTGCTGCCTTTCCATGCAGGTGCTATGTGTCCTGGCTGATGACTGTACCAGCTCCTGGAGGCAATTCATATCCTCAGCAGTGCTGCACTGGGAGAGAGGCAGGGAGCTGTGTGGACCCTAATTCCCAGAAATGGAGAAGACAAATGATGGAAAAAGTTTTGAGAGGGGCTTGCTGCTCTTGTGGTTAGCAGCTGGGCCCTAAAACAGGCTGTAATTTGGAGGGTTGGTCTATACTTCCATGACAAGAGCAAGCAGGCAAGCTGGGGAAAAGTTTGCAAGCTGAAAAACCAAGTAGAGCTGGTAAGCTTCCTGTGTTGGTGGGGTCAGCCTCCAAGTTCCTGTCGGGCTGGGGCTTTCAAGCGGAGGTAGAAGGAAATGCATGGACAGGAAGGCACTCGTGGAAATGGGGGAGCTCAGCTTGCGCTGCTCCAGTGCTGTGTGAAGGGTGCTACTGGGATCAGGGCTCCTGGGTACTTGGGGCAGAGGCATCCAACAGTGTTTTTGGCAGCTTTCGCCTCAGTGAAGCCCCTTTGGATTCCAAGCAAGCAGTTTCTACATTCTGCTTTCTGCAGTAATTTTGGTTTTATTGCCTAGGGGTGAGGGTTCCTGCAAACAAGTGAAACGCAGGCGGGGGTGATAAAAGGTGCAAATTGAACTGGCCTCATGCAGTCCCTGGGAAGTAGCAGCGGATGAAGAGACTTCCAACTCTTTTACAGCTCTCTCTTCTTTGTAGTAAATTGAGCTTGAGGCGTTACTGTAAGGAAAACAATATTTTTTTGATGGCTCCATTACAGTTGTGACCGTCCCCTGTGGAGAGCCCTATGGACTGGTGTTTTCTGTTCATTACACCTCACTTTGCCAAGACCTGGTTTCCTGCTGGCAGTTTCATATCCTCCATCTTTGTTTTCCTTTTTTTCCCTAAAAAAATAGGAAGGTAATTATATTTTTCGTGCACCCTGCTTATCTCTCCTTACCCAGGGAGATGTGCAAAAGTGGTGTGGGCAGCAAGGAACCCTTGAGCTCTCACCCTTTCACCTATGGGCCCCCTAGATTTAGCCTTTCCCTTTTTTGTTCCTGGAGGAAGATTTTGGAAAAAAAAGTAGGGAAGGAAGGAGAGGATCTTCTACCTACCCCTACCCAGGAGACCTAGGGTCTGATGCTGCACCACATCTCTGGGAGAAACTATAATCCTAACAGGACATCTATCCCTGCTTGCCTTTGGCTTATCTTCAGCTTTGGGCCCTAGCAGATGCTTTGCAGCCTTTCCACAAATGTTTGGGAAGAGAAGCCAAAGTTAGGCTTTTTTGGCAGGGTTTCCACAACAAATCCCTAGCTCCCAGGGAAGATGGATGTCATTAACCCAAGCTGGGTCCATGGAGGGGTCCTCAGGCTGGTGGCAGGGGCTGCTGCTGGGGGCTCGCCTCCAGCTGGTGGTGTAAACTGAGGAGGAAATAAAGGCTCTCCCCCATCCTTGCCAGCTCTTGTCCTCCACAAAGAGCTGCAATCCTGCCTGTTCCGACAACCAGACAGAGTAGCAGGAGACCCCTTTCCTTCAGTGCTATTTGCTTTGCATTTGGTGGGATTTAAGGTCCACTGTCTGTCCCTGTTCGCTGTTTGTTTGGCCTTCCCTGTTTTGGCAGGGCTCCTTGCTACTTGTTTCTTCTCTTTGAAGGTCTGGGCTCAGCCACAATGAGGGGCTCCTGAATTTGGAGTCAAGAATGACCTTACTGAGCCGTGCAAGGCTAACATGAGACAACAGGGAGGTGACTCAGTCCTTTCAGTACATGTTTCCATGTTCCCAGCTGCTGTAGGAAATAAACAGTAAGTGGTTAACATCAATAGTAAGACACATATAGAAGAAAATGTTGTCCTAACAACATTAAATCTATGGTTTAAAATGGGCAATGGCAGGAAATTTGGAATTAAGGACGGATGCTTGTCTCACGCTTCTCCATTTGCCTTGGGAAATAAAAATAATTCAGGCACAAAGTGAATGAAATGGCACTGGAAATGCCATATTACTGCATTTCCTGGCTTTTATGGCAGGGAACGAAGAAGTAAGAATAAATGAGGTCTTTTGTGTCCTCCAGTTCAAAGTGGTGGCAACAAAATCCATCCAGGTCTCAGGAGTCAACAGAGACCAAGACAAATTTTGCTCAGTTTTATCACTGTGTTGTGCAGCCATGACACTGGAGAGGTTCTTCCTTTGGGGGCAATTATTTTTGTTCTTTGAGCAGTTTATTGAGGGTTTTTTTGGTTCAGCTCCACTGGGACTACTTGGATGCCAGAGGACAAGTTCAGTGAAAAAAAAAAAAACCCTCACATTTACTAAGGTAGAGAGACTTCTGAAGAATAGAAATATTTCCAGGCCAAAAATCAAAGTGAAGCTGTTGCAATCTGTTTGTGAGCACTGTCTGGGCAGAAGGTCTGAAAGTCTTGCACTATCCCAATAAGTCTGTAAGTCCTGTGTGTTCCTACAAAGTCACCTTCTGATGCTCTTGTTGACAGCAAGGAGCGTTTGTTCAATGACCCACGAGGGTCATTGGGACTGTTGCAGAACATGAACTGCAGGATAAGGGCCAAGAAAGTCAACTGAACGACTGGAAGATTTACCAGCCTTAATGATTGAGTTGTGTGGGTATTTCTGGAAGAAGGTGCTGGTCCAGAGGTGTTAAGAAATCCTGTTGACAAAAAGCAGGATTCATTTCTGTAGACTGGAAATGCCTTATGTATCTTCTGTTCGACAACTAACTTAAGAGATCTCTACAAACAGCCAATTTCAGTGTGTCTTAGGGCGGTTCCCAAAACCTAAGAGAGGGAAAAATCAAGTTTGAAAAGTAGGTTGGCTGGGCCCTGGATCAGAGATACATAGGGGAAAAAACACCATCTCAGTATGGAGTGGTTTGGAACACAGATAAACACAAGTACCAGGAAGACCATTGACTGGAAATGTATTGTGCATGTTACATGCTTTGCTCTTTATCCTCCTTTTTCTGAAGAACTGTCTGTGGACATTTGGAGATTATGCTGTTAGCTGAACAAACAAAAGGGATTAAAGCTGGGCTGGTTAATTTTTCCACTCTCCACCCATCTTGGAATTCATTACCATTCATTGCCACTAACTGAAATAACAAGGGGACCAGCCGCTTACAGCACTGCTTCCTCTATCCTGATTTCCATGTAGTGGCAGATTTGTCCATGAAGACCACCAGGCAGGCATAGCCATAGGAAAGGAGCCAAGCTTCCACAAAATGGCTTGGTCATGCCAGGATCCCAGCACAAGGCTAGCTTGCATGCTAATTCCTTTTCACTAGAATCAATAAGGGCTGAGGGATGTTAATTTTATGTTTGCCTGTATGTATTTATATGTGTGCATGTCCTCACATTTAAATGCACATATGTCTGTGGGAAAGGTCTGAGCTTCGCCGCGTCTGACTTTTGGGCACGAAGTCAGTTGAGTCGTTACCAGAGTCTGCCACAGTCCTGAAAACAGCCTTTCTGTGACCTGTTCTTCCTGCCAGGGTCAACTGGAAGACCCACCCTTGAGGTCCTTTTTGCTGCCTCCACACATTGAAGGTACCAGCCTGAATGGGAGCAAATGATCAAAGAGCAGCTGTTACATTTCCAGATGCCAGGAAGGATGAAAGCACACCTCCTTCCACTCTGCCTTTGTGGGGGGGTAGCTGATGGGATGTGACATCTGAGCCTGTGGATGTCTGGTGAAATAACTCTAGGCAGCACATGGAGATACTCATCTCTCTCTGTAACCAGCGGGAGAGCAAGGGAGCTGCTCCTACACGAGGTGAATCACTCACGAGCCCACCAAGAACCTCAGGGAGATCCTCAGTGTGAGGATAATGCATGTTATTAATGCGTAACACCAACTTTTGTCCATGCTGACCCTACCTGCAGCTGAGCTGGGTTGCGACCAAAAGGTGTGGGGAGGTCCTGGAGAGCAAAACCAGCATCTGGCTCCCATGCTGGCATTCCATGGGGATATGTCACAGCCCCTCCAGTGCCGAGGCCTGAGTATGCTTACTGCACCACTCACCAGTGCGAAGATTTTGGCATGCAACCTGAGGTGGGCTGGGAATTTAGCTGCCTCTTGGCCGTGGTGTCTGAAGCAGGGGCCCAAAAAAATTGGTGTGCATGTGCTCTGGGACCGCTCAGAAAACGTTGCCAATGAAGCCAAATTCCTTCCTCCAACTCGCATGCAAACAAGCCACTAATTTCACTGGCAGTTGTGCATATCTGAGGGCAAAATTTGGCCAAAAGCCTTTGAGCAGAAGTTTTAGCATAATCACCCAGGAAAAATAAAAGGGTGGGAATTGCAAGTGGCATTTTGCAGAGAAAGAAGGATAAAAAAGTAGAAATCAAAGTGTTGAAAAGCTTTCCAGTAACAAAACTCTTCTAAGTTCTTCAAACAGCACAATAGCTATTGATGGGTAAAAAATAAAAAAGGACAGCATATCCTCTTGAATTTATTCTGATCCCAACAGGCTGTCCTTGGCATTTTTTTCAGAAGAAACCCTTCAGTAAACATGTTGTCCAATGTGGAAAGACACTGAGCATGTCATAGAAGCAATTTGTAAAACATTCTGGGAGACACACCAATGCTGTCAGGGCCAGGGAGCTGCTTAACTTCACTCTGATTTACAGATAAATACAGTGTGTCTGGGGCTTCCAGTTGCCGACTGTGCAGGCCAGCCCCCAATTACGTGCTGTATTCTGACTCCATGGGATTAATTGGGACCACCAGGAAGTGTGGCAGCAAGAGTAACCTTCCTGCTTGCATGCTGTTGTAAGGACTAAGGAGAAGAGCTTGTGTAGCAAGGTGGGGCTCAGCTTCTCCCATCGTGGAACTGGGGGCCTAGTGTAAGATGAAAGGTAAAGAGGACATTGTAAAATTAGGATTTTCTGGACGTTCCCATGCAGGTAGAGCTCTGAGTGTTGAACATGGCTGGCTGTGCCTGCCTGTTTTTTTAACTGTGATGCACATTTTAGTGTATTTGGGGGTTTCTGCAGGATATTGAAGTGAAATAGGTGCCCAGTTGAGATATTTTGGTTTTTATGGCATAATGAAACCTGCATAGGACATTTGCCCTCCAAGCCTGTGGTGCAGAAAAATGCTGGAGTGGCCTGGAAAGGGCTGGATGGGACCTGGCTTTTATGGATGAGGGGATCAATAGAAGAGGGATGCGGCTGTCTGAAAATGCAAGTACAAATGTAACTCATGCAGAGTGATTAACCAGCGTTCTGATGGTTGTTAATTACTGGACTTTTCCCCTGGAAATGGCTACTTCAACACAGAGGCTGGGACACAACAAGAGTGTGTTTCAAGTGTAAATAAATGTCAGGTTTTGGTACAAGGTCCCAGAAAAGCTGGAATTATAGAAAGGAGAAGGGAAGCCAGGAAGTTATGCCATGGAAAACAGCTTTGTGCTGAGTTGTTTATTTATTTATTTTTAATATGTCTCAGCAAGGTTATGAAAAAAAGCACAAGTGGATCTGCTGGAAGTGTTGTAATATTGAAGAGAACCTTGTGTCCTGCAGACGGAAAGAGAGGAAAATAAGATCTATGCGTGCATGGGGAAAATAGAGGGGAGGTGAAATTGCCTGCTTACAGGCAATAACATTCACCATATTGCTCTCATAGTGCAGGACAGTTCTGCACAGGAATGTGATGGCATGAGCCCTCGTCCCCGAAGAGGAGCTGTCAAGGTTTTGTCCAGCTCCCAGTGCTCCTCAACATGCAGCAGGTTTGGATCCTGATCCTCCACCTTGTAGTCCCTGATTTTTCTTGTCCTGATCTTCCGCTGGCAATGCCTGCCTCCTGTGAATAAAGTCAAGACAGCATGACCTTCTATCTCTTGCTCCCAGCAGGTTCTACACACCTCATACAGGAGAGTGCTAGTTGGGAAAAGGCATTTCAGGGGCACTTCAGGTTTCCAAGGCTTGAGAAGCAGTGCGTGAAAGCACCTCCTCACCCCTAAGACAGCAAACCATCTTACCATTGTACAATTGCTTGCAGTTGGAGGGATTTGTCAGTGGGTTGCTATTCCAGACAGGTTTCTGAAAAGTTTCCATACCTCTTATGAAGATCCTCTGACCCACGGGGACTCCCGTTGGTGCAGCTGCAGCAGGAGCTGTCATGTGCAGGGTACACTGGGTGCACAGGCTTTGCCATCAGAACCTGAGATAATGGGGCTGGTATTAACTGCCTGCCTTCCCCATAGCAGTCCTTAGCATTCCTGACATCAAAAACTGAGCCACAACACCTTTTCTTCCCCCTTTCCCCTTTTCTTTCCTTCTGAAGAGGCTCAAAGAGCATGTCCCTTCCACAGGTCTCCTCTCCACCAGCTCACTTCCCTCCCTGCCCTCAATTGAAGACAGCTGCCAGGAAACATTTTTGGTGTTTAGCTGAAGTGAAAACACATGGAGGTGGGGGGGAAGGCAGGGCAGTGTTCATAATGTAATTACTGTCATTTTGGGAAACTTGGGCTGAGGTGGGGAGAGGGGTGTGTTGAGCATGGGGGTGCATGTGCGCGCAGGGTGAGACTCCCAGAGATGGTGGCTGAAGCACTACAGCCCTCAGTGGTCCCTGTGAAGAACAGGCTGCTCCTTGAGCACAGGCACCAGGTTATCCCAGGTATCCAGACCACCAACGTTGAGCAGATGCCCTCTGCCCGGGGATGGCAGTGGGGCTGAGGGGTCTCTGAGGGGAGGCAGGAACTACCTGGGGATGGCAGTGGGGCTGAGGCATGTCTGAGGGGAGGCAGAAACTGCCCGGGGATGGCAGTGGGGCTGAGGGGTGTCTGTGAGGGGAGGCAGGAACTGCCTCAGGTACAGCCAGTTCCAGCCGGTTCTGGTGGCTCAGCCCAGCCCCTCAGACCTGCTGGTGTGACACCTGGGGAAAATTGATGTAAGGAAGGGGGGAAATGCTGGAGGATAGAGCGGAATGAGGGAGAAAAAAAGTGATGAACAGCCCGGTGAGCACCAGGAGGGTTGAGGAGGAGGTGGGGTCCTCCGCTGCCACCTGCGGAGACACCATGACAGGGCAGGTACGTGCTCCCCGATTTTCTCCTTGTCCTGCTGAGGCAAGGAGTGTGAGTGACTGTGTGGACAGCTGGGCACCTCCAAGCCAACACAATCTGCATTTGGGTCATGTCATTTATGTGAGGAAAAGATGGAAAACGAGCCCAGAAACATGAGTTTCATCTGTATGGCTGTGGGTTCAAGTGACAGACCCTGTGAGGTCAGCTGAAGCCCTGCCGACCCCACTGCTGGGTCCACACAAGGCTCTTTAGTTCAGTTTTCTCACTTCAGGGGAAGTATTTGGGTGGGTTTTTAGTTTCAGAGTACTAGATGCTCTGGTGACAACACAGGTTTCTCTTATGACATAAGAAATGCCATAATGTGTTCATTTTCTGGGGCCAGAAGATGTTTTGTCTAAGAAAGGAGGAAGAAAAGTTGCTTTGGCACTTGCAACTGAGAATGTGTACTTTGTGAGAAAACAGGTTTTGACTATAGGATAGATTTGATAGATTTGTGCAAAGTTAAATGAAGATAACATGATTTTATTGCAATTGTGATGTAAACTGAGACACAGCTCTGCCAAGAAAGGTATTCCACCCTCCGGTATATTGTAGAATTGCATATAGTTTATGACTGTGCAGATTAGTTGGCTTAGGGCTAAAAGTGGATATTGAAGACTACTTCTTTGGATCATTCATTGTGGTTTTGTCCGCATGAGGCAGCTTGATGGACTGATTTGCTGTTAGCACAGCTCTGTTTTTTCACCTGAAACAATATTTAACTACTTAGTGGCTTCAAATTGAAAGAGGAGAGATTAGGAAGAAATTCTTAGAGGGAGGTGAGGCACTAGCACAGGTTCCAGAGAATCTGTGGCTGCCCCATCCCTGGAAGTGTTCAAAGCCAAGCTGGACAGGGCTTGAAGGAACCTGATCTAGTGCAAGGTGTCCCTGTTCATGGGAGGGGGCTGGAATGAGATGATCTTTAAGGCCCCTTCCAGTCCAAATCATTCTAGGATTCGTTCTGTGGTTCTATGCACTTTCCAACACCACTCCCCACAACAACCCTTGCAGGGTTCTTTGGAAGCCCTAAGAAATCTGCCAGATGAGAGTACTTCGGAAATGGATTCCTTGATAGAAGGAGGCTTTGATCCCCAACAGGTACTACTTGGCACGGTAGGGTGGGAGTGGAGGAACTTGCAACCTGGGCTCTGTCTAGATGTAGGCAGAGCAAGAAGAGGGAGCTGGTGACCCTGGCGTGTGGCAGGCAACAGCTTGGCATTAAGAGATTGATAAATATGCCCGCTGTTGGTACCATACCATTCCTAGGAACTGCACACAATTTATATAAATAGTGGGGTGTGAGCTCCAGGCCAGTGGGGGATTTTTAGTGGCTCATGCCAGCAATGGTTGTGAGGACTCTTGTTGATTCTGAGCTACATCTGACATAGACACAGCAGTGTGGCCAGGCAATATGCTTTTGTCAAAAAACGTATTTAATTTTTCATTATTTCTTTCTGCATTTGGGCTTTTCATCAAAGCCATCACTTGCTTTCCTTCATTTTTCCAAAAGCATCAAACTAACAAACCTTCAAAGTGAAACAAGCCTGAGTTTTCTTTTCCCTCAGGAAACTTGTTTTCCCTGTTTTCAGAAATCAGTTCTCACTAGTCCCTGCTGCTGGGCCTCCCAGTCCCATGCAAGGGAAGCATCAAAGGGGACAGGGCCTGGTGGGAGCTGTTTACAACCTGAGAGTGTTTGGCACTGTAGTCTCCATACTTTCCAAAATGCCAGTTTTTAGGGAAAATTGCCTGAATTTGATTTGGATCCTACCCTCTAGCTGCCTGGTCTTCCAGACTTTTTCTTTTTTTAAATCCAGTGGAGCAATGAGCATCAGCCCTGGAGCTCTCTTGCACACCTGCAGTTACTGCTTATAGTTTAACATGTCAGTTCTTCTGCATATGTTATTTTTTTCACATCTGCTTTTGCATACATTATTTGATTTACTTTACAGAGGAATCTGAGGACTTGGTCACAGCAGCATAGGAGTCAAAGGCAGAGCACAGTGTCCCTTGTGAAGTCAGCCAGGAAAACACTGCATACCTGCAAATATCCCAGACAAACAGAGGGCGGTTTCGGAGAGGTGTGGGCAGGGAAGTGAAACCAAAACAAACTATTCCTTTCAAGTAATATACCGGCTTGCTCTTTGCTAGTGTGGACTCCGTGTAATTGTTTGGGCCTGAGCTGAAGTACCTGTGAAGTGCAACCACTCAGATTTGATGGTGGTTTACACTTTGCTAAATGTGTAACCCTACAAGAGGTATTGGGAAATGGAGACTTGGGAGATGCATGGGTGCTGTTAGGTTGTGTACTGGAGACCTGGCAGCAGATCTGCCTGTCTCTGCTGAGTATTGCTCAACACCTTGGCTCTCCCACACAAGAAACGTGCCTGGCTGAGCCTCTCTTTCCAGGCCAGCCACTGTGGTCATGTTCTTGTGTAATGCAGCGCTTGTTACAAGGCCCATCAGGGCTGAGTCCACCCACTCAGCTGCAGTGTGGGCTTCACTAAAGCTTTTCAGGAGTGATCTTGCCCATCCACAGCATGACTGACAATCTTCTGACCTTCTTTGGAAGCTCTGGCTGCCCAGAGACGATGCCCCCAAGAAAGCTTGTTCTTAACCTTTTTCCAAAGAGTTAACTTCAGTCCCATGCATGCTGCTAGACTGACACAGCCCGTGAAAACATGGAGGAACTTGGGAAGGGCACAGAGTCATTGCAATGGCATGATTGCTCTTCTATCATCTTCAAAGCATTAAGAGTGAGGGAGGCTTGCTCACTGGTGTCCCTAAGGCCTTCTCAGGTCACCCTCAGCACCACTCACTGCCTTTCCCTGGATGACACACGGCACATGTGTCTTGGAGGTGTGAGCTGAACATAAACAGGCTTTTAAGTGATGTCCTGGTTGACAGGAGCCTTTCCAGACCCGGGGGAGGATGCCTTCACGGGTACCACGAGATTCAGGACTTTCAAAGTAAGGGTTTGATAACTTTGCCTTGTCACTCCTTGTGACTGACTGTTTATTCACCTCTTTCTTTCTTTAATCCTTGACAGCAGTTTATCTTAAAGCACCTGGTTTATTCTTTCTTAAAGTAGCCTGGTTTCTCTGAGGAGGAAAACTCCAAGAATGAAAAGCATTCATTGATCACCAAAGGCCACCAAGCAATAGAGTGGCAGAGGTGGGAAAAACACCAAGTTGTCTATTCATCAGGCCACAGAGCCCTAGAATTATACATGCCTTGCAACAGAAAGGCTTATAGGACAAAAAATGTCACAGGGACTGTGACACAAGCCACAGACTATCTGAGGCCACTCTCTTATGCAGATTATATCTGTCTCTGCTGCAGATGATGGGCATCTTCCAGTGCTGATTCCCTGCAAGTGGTCAGCCCCTGGCATTGTGCCGGCCTGTGAGATACAGTTTCTGTGTCAGTCTGAGCTGCTATTCCCACCAGCTCCCCAAGCTGGACATGTGGAACAGCGCAACTTGGAGACCTGCTCCCAGCCACATTTGGGGGCTCCCTCAGGGCACTTGCCACCTTGCCTCACTAGTGCCTAACAAAGCAAGTGACTGCTCAGGCTTTTTGCTGACAATGGCAGCATTTTAACACCCCGTGGCTGTCAGCAATGTTAGCGTCCCATGCATAGCGTTCCACTGGCCATACTCTGGCTGTAACCTAAACCAGCCTTGAATGTATCCTTGATTCTGTCCTGGCAGGAGACTAGAGAATCCAAATCCAAAAGCAGCATGGCATTTGCTTTCTTTAAATTGTTTTTGATTTGGGGTAGTGTTAAATAGGTTGACCAAGCCTAGCAGAGAGAGTCACCCTTGGAAAAGACAACCTGAAAGGACTTTCCCAGGAAGACCAATTCCAAATCTGGCAGTTATAAAGCTGCTGCAGCTGTTGGATAGGCTTCTAGGAAAAACAACAGGACAGCAGGGCAGAGCTGACAGCTGAACTGGTACAGGTGACAAAAAGTGATGCTGCCTCACCAGGGACTGAAGCGACCATTAGCCTCTCATAGGGTGTAAAAAATCAAATTGCATGCCAGAGCATGCTTTGCACAAAGGTGATTGGGACCTGAATGCACTGGGATATCTGCTGGTGAGTGCAACTGGATTTTCCATCTGGAAGGCATGACTGTCTGGCCTAGAAGCCAATTTAAAGTACAAATTGGATCTGGCTGTTTGTCAGAGTCTCCTCCTCAAAATGCAATAAGGACAGGGTGGTTATATAATGTAAACCATTCTTGGTAATTTAGTGGTCCTGAAACAACAAACAAGCCAAGGAGGGAAAAACTGTTTTGTAGAATTCAAAGCCAAAGGAGTTCGGCTGAGGAATTCAGTCCACATGATCCGGCAGAGATGTGTGCTGCTATTCCTGTACGTCTTGAAAGGAAGCTGCCACCAGATCCTCTGCTATTTTCTGTCCACGGGGCCCTACTGATAGGCGTGATATTTCAGCCTCTGCGCTAAACCCCCGTGCTCCAAATATGCAGGGACAGTTGTGTGCAGAGCCAAGCAGTGTTCCCCACTGCTGGGGCACCAGTGGGAGGCAGCTCCTTCCTCACCAACACGTAGCAGAGCCCTCAGGGAGGGCAAACCTCTGTGGATAAACATGGGTTGTGGTGGCTTTGCCCTGACCCATTGCAACATCCACGGACACAGGCAGGATGGCCAGTTCAGAAATAATTTCTTCACCTAAAGGGTTTCCAAGCATTGGAACGAGCTGCCCAAGGAGTGGTGGAGTCACCATTCCTGGAGGTTTTCAAGGAATGACTGAATGTGTCATTTAGTGTTATGGTTTTGTCAACAAAGAGGTGATTGGACAAAGGTTAGACTCCATAATCTTGGAGATCTTTTCCAACCTGAATGATTCCAGGATTAGCAAAGTGCATGGTGGGCAGCAGTCCCCACAAACAAAGGGTTCCATGCTGTCTCCCTGCTGACCCCTCTTAAAGCAGAGTAGTTTATTTTAATCACTTACTGGTAGCAGCATACAGCCAAATTAAAGACAAATGTATTTTGAGCCTGAAGGAAGTGAACCACCATTTCAGGCTGATGTCCTTCAAGGGCTATTGCAAGGGTCTGTTTACTACTTAATATTGATCTAGTAATTATATATGCTTTACTTCCCGCTGTTTGTAATCAGCAACAGGCCTCTCAAACTTGAAGCAGGTACGGAGCATGCACACGAAGTGGACAGTACTGACTTCCTGAGAAGAAAGAGGAAGAATGTTACAATGCATCAAGATGCGATTTCAGATGCCTGAGGTAAAAAAGGAGTGCTTTGCTTAGCCATGTGGATAGTGAGTTTTGTGGTCAGAGGACCCAGCTCTCCCCTGTTCTCAATGGGACCTGTCACAATGGATTCCCTTCTTCTGGACTGGCATAAATCTAGAGTGACTACACTGACGTCAAGCTGGCATGAGACCTAAGAGGCAAAGGAACCTAAAAAGAGCTTTTTTTTCCATTGACCTTAATGAGTCCCAAATGAGAAGGATTGGACCCTTTCTCTTCAAACAAGTTTGTTTATTGGCACTCAGCTTCAGACAGGCCCCTTGGGTGCCCAGCCTGATGGAGATGCTACATCCTGGAATGCTGCAGCCATTGTGTGAACTGGTCTTGCCATGTGTGTCTTTGGGATAGAAAAGCATCTTTCCATAGTTCCCCTGTGATGCTGCTAAAAGGAGGTAAGCCCCCGGTGGCAGTTAAAAACCCAACAAGCTGGAAGAGACTCCGTAAATGGCTGAAGGTTTACTGATAGAGCTGCTTTTAATAAAGCAGGTTAACTACCCTGCCAGTGAGGATTTACATCAGGTGCTATGAAGGCAATGGTGGTGGGAGGGAAAACCCTGACATGGAGCCATGCTGCTCTCTGAAACCATTGATCTGCTCCCAGGCTCACATCCTTCCTGCTTCACTTTGCTTTCCTCTCCCTCACACTGGAGTGTGGGGGTGACTCCTGGGGAGCTGTGGTGTGGGAAGCAGAGGGCATGAGTGAGGGCTTTGCCCTGTGCAGGGGAAACAGTGTCATTGCTGGACATTAGCAGTGCTCCTTGTCTCCTGGCTTTCCTCTGTGAGTAGTTTCCAGGGAAATTGAACCGACTCCGCTCCATTAGCCACTAGCCTCTCATCCGCTGGGCCTGTCTTTTGCATTACGATGGAGCAGAGCAGCTCTGCGCACTGCTGTCAGGGTCTGAATCAGCTTTGATAAAAGACCAAGTGTTGGAAGGAGAGGAAGTATTTACGTAAAGTTGTTTTCAATTTCCTGAGCTTGCTGTATCCATTCTCCTTCACTTCTGGATTCCAAAACAATCAGTCTTCTGGGGGAGCCTTGCTTCATTATTTTTGCTTCCCCCAGTGCAGTTGACACTTAGTCTGGGTTTCCCAATCCTCCCAGCTCTGGTTCATTAACTTCAAAGTTCATACAAAGCTGCTGTGGGTTTCCCGGCTGCTTGTGCAGGGATACGTGCCTGCCCCGGCACTGCAGGGTTTGGTTTTCTTAGACAGAGCTGTGACACAGCTCTGCCTCCCTCCCCTATGCACGCAGCATCTTGTCGGCCCCGGGCTGGACCCAAGATTTTGGTCCTTCTGGCTCACCCTATAGGGTCTTCAGCCTACAGATGTTGACTGGTTGTCCCAGGCTGGTGGCAGCTTGAGCCTGATCTGCATCTGCCAAAGCTGAAGAGATAGGGTTTTCTTAGTGATGGGTGTAGAAATAGGTAGTGGAGGATTAATGGGAACCCTGTGCGTGGCAGAGGTGAGGGGGAGGCAGGAGGAGGGTGGGCTTTGGGGTGGATGGAATAGCCCAGCTGTGCAGCAAGGCTGAAGGCATTCAGCAGTAGCTTCTCACTGAACTGTTTAATGGTAAATCTAAATGCAAATCAGTGCTCTGGCTTATCAATCCCACACGTGCCAATGCACCGAGGCGAGAGCCCAGGCATACAAGTAACTAACTGAGCATACAATGACTGAGCTTGGTTTTAATAGAGGGAGGTTTTCTGCTCAGCAAGGGGCCGAGGGAGTTGCTGTTGGGAACAGAGGAGCTTTTCCTCAGAGCCCCAGCCCTGTGATGGAGAATGTTGTGCCCTGATGATTTAATGCATGAAAATCTCACCCTTATTTTCCCACCTGGATGAGAAGATTTTGAGTGTTGAGTCTCTTTGCTACAGCTAAGGCTTTGTACTGCTCTAGCTGTGCTGAGAGCCTGTAGTAATGCTCTGCACCTGGGATTTCCCAGGTTCACCAAAACAGTGAGTTTCCAAAGCAGCTCTCCCGGTGTAGGCACATCTCTGTTCTGCGCAAAACCCATCTCCCACAGGCTGCTGTGGGAATTCTGAGGCTTGCAAGATACTGGGGAATAGTGTGGCAGGGGTGGAGGCTTTTTCTTGTCTTATTTGTAGCAATGTTGTTCGTTAATTTAACTTCTCTTTCCCACCCAGGCTCTGCAAGAACCAAGATAACAGCAAAAAACAAGCTAGCAGAGATGACCATCTCTGCAGACTCCAATGGCACTGAAAACTAAAAATCAGCTCCAAACAAGGAAGAAAAAGCCCAGCAACAAAAAACCCCCAAACAACTGCTGAAAAGAAGTAAAACTTCTTCCTGTGAAATGCCTCTTGTCCATGAAGTTCTTCTGCTGTGAGATGAAAGTTCCTCCATGAAGAAGGGTGCAGAGCCTGGTTTGCTCAGAGCCATTTCCCTCGTCATCTGAACAAAAGGTGAGAGGTTAGTTGAAAACAAAAGGACAAGCGTGGGCAGCTTAAGTGTGTGTCCACCACTTGCTGTCTTGCACTCTCCTCTGGCAGAGCCTTCCCTCTGCAGGGTGTGTGGGAGAAGGAGTGGCCCCAAACTGTGCAAAACCTGTGTTTGCTCCATCCTTCCTTGGAAGCTCTGACCCAACCTCTGCAGGAGCTGCTGGTGGCCAGGCTCCCACCCTGGACACAGCTCAGCTCTGTTTGATTGTTCTCACACAGCTCTGGGGACAGGTTCCCACCACTGCAGCTGCACGAAGCAAGTTTGGCTTTGATGGGAGGGAGGCAACAATGAGCTTAGGCATTTTAGGGTTATGAAAATATAAAGCCCTAACCAGATACTGCTAACTTTGCTTCTTTCTTACTTCCCTTGCTGCTACCAGTGCTAGGAGTTCATATTGTGCAGTGAGCCCCTTTGTTTTGTAGGAGACCAAGTGATTGAAAACAGCCATGATATTACTATGCACGGACAGTACATTTTTTCCATGTATTTTCATAACCCTTCTCCCAAAGGACCAAATGTGTCTTTATTCTATAACTCCACAATGAGTTAGAGCAGCTCCTCAGGCGGGAATTGTTCTGCTCCATAGGCTACTTAATACTTCCTATAAACAAATACCAAATTAGGTAGGTAATACTCAGTATTCCTGACCTTACTTGCAAAGTATGTGTAACTGCATCTCAGAGAGACAAGGGCGGAGATACCTGTTGTGAACCTGAGGTTAAAGATGACAAAATACTTGTTGTGGGTTTTGGTTTTTTTTTTCTGTTTTAGTTTTTGGAGTTGTTTGTTGGCTTTAGTTTTATTTTAATAAAAAGCAAGGGTATTTGTATGTGTAAAACTGCATGTACCGTGAAAGAAATGCAGGGAAGCTTTGGTCTCAGACATCTCTTCTAGGTTAGGCATCTCTTGTACCTAAGGCAAAGTTTATCTAGTTGAGAATGGAGTTTCATGGTAACGCCATGGGTTATATTTTTAAGTATGCATGTGCATGCTTGCTTTTTGTTCCCTAGTTAACACTGTGTAATTTTCTATATATTGTCTAAATTTAAGTCATGACATCAAGAATCCACATCAGAGCAGGACCCCTTGGTCCTTCAGAGTCCCTGGCATGGGAGGTTTCCACTCTGCTTGCTGTTTGAGAGCCAGCTGCTTGGAGCAGACAGGACACTGTGGGAACCCCAGACCTTGCCTACTCTGTGGGGCCAGTGGTAGTTGCTGCCAAACTGTTGTGGAGGTGACATTGTCCCACTACAAGCCTGGCAGCCTCTGTGATATAGAGCAGCTGAGGACATGGGAAGGTCCATGACCAGGAAAGAAAACAAAACCCCAAATCTCTCTGCCCCAGTATCCCATTTGTGTGAGTGTTCTGACCTTTTGTCACAAGGACTCTGAAAGCTGATGTGAGTTTTTCTATTCCCCCATTGCTGTTCCCCCCCCTAAGACATTCTACTCTCACTGCCTTGCCTTGGAGGGATGTGGCTGCGCTTGCCTCAGCCCCTTGCAGTGCTCCATATGAGCAGCATTTTGCAAAGGGATGGTCTGCAGACCATATACTTCCACTTGCAAGAATTTTCCCCCCTTTGTTTTGTTACCCTTCTTCCTCCTCTCTTCTCCGCTCAGAAAACATCTGTTTCCAGATGTTGTTCTTGAGTCTAATAAATGCAGCGAAAGGCCTTGAGTTAATATATTTACAATAGCTGGAGATGTCGGCTGCTAGTTAATGGCTTGTTTGAGCACACCAAGACCCCCGTGTTTCCCTTTAGAGGGAAAGGAGGAGAACAGAAAGAAAAAGAGAGCTGGGGTGGAGTGTTTCTTGCTAGTAAATGGTCTGGAAAGGGGAGGATTATTGGTGGGATCGAGCACATGGCCATCTCCAGGCAGTTGGCTTCAATTTCCAGTTAGTGACAGGAAGGACACATTATTTTTTTTAATGGAAGGTTGTGTTTAAAGTGAAGGAAGGTGAAGAAAGCCTTGCTGCTGTTATCGGTCCCTTTTCAGGTGGAAGACCTGTTGCAGATACCTCGCTGGCTTGAACTGTGCTCATGGAAGCAAGAACCTCATCCATGCCCAGCTCTATCCATTTCTGGCCTGTGGCATGGAGTGGTTCATGCCCACAGTACCTACCTCGGGTCACGGGGGGGTTTATGGTCTATTGCAATGAGACCACATTGTGTCCTGTGAGGAACCCCCACGTATTGCACTCCTTTGTGAGCACTGTGTGTCTGTCACAGAGCAGCACCAGGCAAACTCTATGAGGTGCTTTGCCCATGTACAAATGTCCCTGAGAAGGACGGAGTGCCAGTGCCACCTCGAGACCGACCAAGCTGGAGTCTTGCCACACCTGCTTGTAACTAATCAACTGACCTAGTGCCATGTGCTAGATGTGAAACTTTTTTCATTGTCCAGAGGAGTTTCAGCTGCTTTGGGAGGTTATGTATGAGTTCTATTTGCTCCAGTTCATTGTATGTTTGTGCTGAGGTCCTTAACTTCCCTGGAGGACCTGTTAGAAGCAGCAGAAGTGTGTGGTTATTGTCCTTGTAAGGAATTTCACCAATCTCCCTGAGGAAAGAGGGATACGGACTCAAGCGCAGTGTATGGAGGGTGTTCTAAGAGTCACCTGTCAGTGAAATCACTCCTGATTGCAAGTGAATATTTGTTTCTACTCGACCAACTTTGAGAGTCGCAAACTTGAAGGAGGACTGGTTTCAGGCCAGCACTCACCTCCTCTGAGGCTGTTGAGAGAGCTGAAGTCTGGGCTCAGCTCAAGGAGTGCTGAGATGATTCCACGTGCCAGGCCTCTCTCTGGAGGCAGCTTTTTTGTTGAGCAGTGTTGCAGACTCGACATGCACAGTTGGCTTAGGTTTGTGGCTAAATTACTCCATCTCTATTGGCATGGGATGATAGGGCTCCTTAATGCCTCATGGACAGAAAAATTACCCTCCAGCACATCTGCAGCTAAGGCTTCTGCATGAAACCCGTCTGAGTGCAGCTCCCTAGCCTGCAGTGACTATGACATACCCTCTAAATGAGCTGATCAGCTGGAGAGGGGCTGGCGGGGAAGCAGGAAAAGGCACTTATAGAGTCATTCAGGTGATGCTCATGTCTGGACAGCAGGATCTGTATCAAAAATCAGTGCAAAAGAGCAGAGAGCTCTTCCCAGCCAGTGTGGCGAAATGAGATGTAGACACCCAGCAGATTTCCATTTTTAGCTTAGAGGGTGTGTTTTTGTGATTTCAGTGCTTAAGTTGGTATAAAGGGGGGAAAGAGAGACAGCCTTAGGTGAAACTTTGTGTAATGCAGACAGGTAGCTGCAGTCATCAGTAGCTCAACCCCAGTCTTTAGGTAGTGTGCTGCAGCACTCTCTAGGACACTCAGCACCAGTTGCTAACTGGTATTTTCCCGAGTAGATCTCTGTTTCTCAAACACTGTATCATCAGCCTCTAAGCATCTCCCTTTCATTTCTTGCTGTCCACTTATTTGCTGTGATTGCAGGTGGTATCTTGGGTAACTCCCATGGACTGTGGTTTACCTCTGGCAGAGCCACAGCCTCAAAGACTTACTTTCCTTTTGTAAAGAAATAGGCTGCTAACACAGGGAGAGACTGGGCAGGGGGTAGGAGACCGGGTGGCTACACCTCTTAAATGAATAGACACCCTTTCTGTGCCGGGTCTGTGGGTTACACATCTCATATGAAAAACTGTTGAAAGGCTGCAGCCATCAGAGAGGTGTTTTCCATGCGTGCCAGAACAGCAATGCAAATTTGAGCAGTGAGATGACAAGAAACCCACTAAAAGAAATAAAGAAAGGATTTCCTGCCTTGCAGACGCTAAAACCCCATTTTGGGAAGTGAGTGGCTGTGAAAGGCAAGAGGCCATTCAAAGAATTGGGGCTGTGTGCTACCGGGCCCTCCGAGGGTTTGTCTGGTGGAGGGGAAACAGCTCGTGCTCGTGTTAACCTGCTCCCAGAAGGTCTATTTCTTCCAGCCCTCTGAAACAGAGACCAGGCCAGAGATGAATATGCATTTTCTCTGCAGTTAATTTCCAGCACAGACTGCACGCAAAATCTTCATTTAAAACGTGTAAATGACAGCGAAAGAGCCACAAGGGAGCCAGATTTTAAGAGACCAATTTGCCGCCTGGCTCTTAATGACTGTGCACCATGGTGAGCCCTGTGCTGCTTCACTGCTGAGTGTGCTCAAGGAGAGGATGAAAGAACGGACAGACAGACAGGCAGGGGCTCAGCAGAGCCTACATGTCACCCTGGAGGATAAAATATTGTATGTTATGCTCAGAAAAACTGGGAGAGGTGGCCCTCCCTTGCTCCTGAAGAACAGAAGGAGGCTTTGTTTCCCAGACGCATGGCTTGGAGCTGCCCTACGGCACGTTTTGGGGAGACTGCTCCCTGCCCAAGGGGGTTGTCTGTCTGGTGCCCTGTGCCTGGTGGGACACGGATATGATGGGAAGTTCTGCTTCAATAGAGGGCCTCAGCAGATTAGTTCCTCTGAACACCCTGGGCAGGCTGTACCCCCAAACCAAGCCCCAAATGTTCCCCTCTTGCACTGCAGCTTGCCCGCCTGGGGTGTTTCTCCCTGCTGCCCTCTGCTTGCAGAGCCCTCAGCTGCCAGCTCTTGTTTCCAGATGTTTCCATCTACTTCTTGCCCTGCCTGACTGCTCTCCTCAAAATATTGGGGTCCAAATACCCCACTGCTGGTGCCTGAGGGCTGCCCCAGGATCTGCGTGGGGGACGCGACAGCCCATTTGTACCACCCCATAAAGTGCTCTCGGCTGCCTGGAGGAAAGGAGGACGCAGGCTGTTGTGAGCCCAGCCTCTGCTTTACAATCTCTTTCCTGCCTCTATAAATAACCTCGGCGAGAGTCACTTCAAAGGGAAGAGCTGGCGGCGGAGAGGTGGTTTGGGGACCGAGCAGGACAGGGGCGTCCCACTGCCCGATCCCACCCCGGCGCTTTGCATAAATAAATAAATCATGCAGCAAGGGAGAGGTGGAGAGAGAGGGCGAGCAGAGGAGGTTACTTTGGGAAGCCGCGCAGCTCGCTCATCCCAGCCCCGTAGTTCGGAGGGAGTGTGTCATGTTACAGGGGAGCCACGATCAGCCAGAGCACAACGTCGCCGGAGCAGCTGAGAATTACCTCTCTCTAATGGGGACTTTCATGTGCGAGCTCCTGGCCAGTCTGCGAAGGAACTGAAACTGACAGCTTAGAAAGAATCAAAAACCTATCAGCGAACCAAAAGACTGAAATACAGGAGGAAAAAAAAAAAAAATCTTGATCAGATTATTTTTTTCCCCTCGCACTCTTTGCTGCAGTTGGATCCTTTTTTTCTGCACCCCTTTTGTGTGTGTGGTTTGTTTTTGTTTTTTAAAGACACCCCCCCCCCCCCATCCACTTTTGTCATTATTGCTGTCACTTGTGATTTGCTGGCACTGGGATCCCCTTGGACGTTCTTTTCTATGCCTTCTGGATTGTGCTTCTTGGAGTAGGAGTGAAGCTTTATTTATTCTATTTATTTATTTATTGTTTCTCAGGACAGGGAGGGAATGTTGGAGGAGAAGAACTGGAAAGGCGTCGACGAAGCAGCTTTTGACAGGGGGTGTGTGGCTCCCCCCAGGACCGGCGATGGGGAGAGATGCTGCCGCCTCCCTCTCCTGCTGGGCTCGGGGCTGCCCGGCGTCTCCCTCCTTTCTCTGGTGCTGAGCCTCCTGCTGTACTTTCGGACCTCCGATCTACAGTCCCGGGTGTCCCACTTGGAAGCGGACAGACCCACACAGCTCCCTGCCTGGCTCTCAGCAGACCAAATGGAGACAGCTATTTTGGGAAGAGTTGACCAACTGCTCAATGAGGTCGGTGTTCTTTCATTTGCACGTATAGTGTGCAGTATTACAGATTTTAGGCATATGCATGCTTGCCTAGTCACGTTATCCATTATTTTTCCCTTCCTTAAAAATGTATCTCTGCACAAGTGATGCTGCAGCTAGGCTGAATTCCCTGTTCCTTTAGGTCCCTCCCACCTCTCAAACTTGCTTGGTATTTACTTCTGTCTTCTCAGCCCACGCTGTAGCTGAAACCTGCACTTTGCAAAGAGGAAAGCCTCATCCCTGGTCCTGGCAGGGAGGCAAAAACCTCCAGCCCTTCTGTTCAGGAGTCTTGCATACTGAAGGAGTTAGAATTAGAGCTAGAGGTTAAACCTGGGGATTCAACGTGGGTTTGAGCCCCAGGAGAGGGACAGGCATGGCATGTCGCAGCTGGCATGGCTATGGGAGGAGGTAATTGCCAACACACTGGTGTTGTGATGGGTTGGCATTGCTGCTGTACCAGTCCTGACCCCTCCTACAGCTCCTGCCTCAGGAAAATGAGACACACTGGCATTGCCAGGATGGTTTCTGGTACTGCCAGAGCATCAGTGCAGAGCATATGGCTGTGTTTTACTCACTTGAATCCCATCCAAACTCCACTGGACCCTGTGGGCTCTCTTCTGAGAATGGGGGAGTGTTGCTACTGGCTTCAGCAGATTAAAGAGTGTCCAAAAGTGCAGATTATTGTTGTTGACACCTTTTACTTTGCTGTGTTGATGCTGCTGCAGGCTGTCTGGGTTCCTCTGCTCTGGCTGCAATGAATATTCCTTGCCTTGTTGGGCTTTGAAGTGGTGTTGACATGTGTCCGGGAGCAGATGGTGGCTCATGTCTCTGAACTCTCCAGACAGGTCCCCACTGACCTGTTCCCACAGCTGTAGGAGAGGCTTGGGGGTGAGATTCAGGGCTGGAACCATTTCCACCCACCTCTCCTTTTCTCTGTTTACTCCAGCTTTGGCTTGAGTCATGCTGGAGAGATCCCTAGGGCTAGCCCAAAAACTGTTTGTATCTGAAAAAAATCCCTCATGTGCTGCTATTGCCAAATGAGGCGAGAAATGGGATGATCAGAGTGGTGAGTACTGGGACCTGCCTTGGGCAGTGTTGCCTGGCACCTGGAGTGACCTGGACCCCCTCCTGCTTTCTAGGAGCAGTGAAAGTCTGTGGTGAGGAGTTTAAACCTACAGCTGACAGGCTCCGCTTCTGTTTATGGGTCTTGTGAGAGCAGTCCCTGGATCTGCTGGGGTATGCAGCCAAAAGCCATGAACCTTGAGTTAGCAAACACTGCAGGAGCTGAAGGAGATGGTTTTGAGTTGCCTCTTTGGATGAGGAATAAGGGAAAGACAGGGTCCATGGGGCAAACCCACTTTAAAAAGGGGTTTGGGAGGGCAGAAGCATTGCAAGTGATTGGATCTGTGCCCTGTGGTTGCACTCTCATGCAGGGACTCCTTCCCTGCCACTAGGCAGGGCCTAACGTGCAGCAATCTCTCTGTTGCTGCTGGCATGAATCTGCTGGGAAGTCGAAGTTTATCTCTATCGAGATTTGAGAAGTGCCACAGGATGCCTCCTGGGAGTGGTGCCTGGGGCCGGATGGCCTCGTATCCTGCTGGCTCTGCTGGCAGCGGCACCTTTACACCTTTTTATAGCTCGGCTTAGCGAGGAAATGGGGGTCTCATGATGCCCGTGTGCCCAGTAACACCCCTGTTTTCTGAGCAGCCCCCTCCTGTGCTCTGTGGGGTGGCCACAGTCCCCATTGTAGCCAGTGTGGGGAGCAGCTGTAGGACAGGAACGACTGCTTGAGGGGCCAGCACTTGCTCCTGAGTACCACCAGGGTTACCAGCTCCATCCTGGGCCGCAGCTTCAAAAAGAGCTTGGAGAAAAGTGCTGGAGACTGTGGAGGAGTAGGGATGCCTGGCCCACATCTCCTGTGCCTTTATACTTGTGAAGGTCTGATGCCCATGGGAGAGGAGGGCTCTGTCCCTCGGGGAGGAGACCCTTGCCAACTATGCTGTCCACTTCTGCTAAGCATCTAAACCTCAGACCTCCACACTCAGCCAGAGGCACTGGCGTGGACCAAGCAGCTCGAGGTCCAGGGCAGGGGGCTGCTGGTGGACAGATGGTGGGGTGCCATATGAGGCTTTTGATTAGGAAAGAAAAATCCTTCCGGTCTTCCTTTTCATTAGGTCTGAAGTGGGGCCCTGGACTGACTGGTGAGGGGCAAGGATGGGGAAAAGCAGGGAAGATAAAGGGAACAGGGAGAGGGTGGGAGAAAAAAAAATAAAGAAAGCAAAATAAGTCGTGCTGACCATGACTGGGGGAGAGGGCCTGCAGGTGGGCTTGCTGTGGTGGACGTGAAAGTGGGATATTCATCTCCCCCTGCTCAGACCCTCACTGCCTCTCATTGCCACATCCTCACAGTTTCCTGGTGTTTCAACCTTAATGGGTTTCACAGCTGCCAGCTCAGTGTTATCCATCACAAAATAAAACAGCAAAGCTTTAAAGGAACCCCAGCTTTAGAAGAAGCTGGTTAGGGATGGGTAGGGAGGTGGGAGGGGAGGGGAGTCACAGCACAGGAGCACATTTCTAGCTCTGGTGGCTGTGAAAATCAGCTGGAGGGACATGAAGGAGTGAAGTCTGTGAGGGCTGATAGGTAATGCTCAAAACCTGTACTGCTCTGAGCTGGAGTGTGTAATGCCTTCCAGTCTGGGCCATGACTGTGCCCAGGCATGGCCTGGGTGTTTCCAAGGGTCTGCGAGGGATACCATACAGATTGCACTGAGAAGTGCAAATTGCCAAAGTCCTTTTAGAGGCCTTTCTTCTAGACATGCAAAAATAAAGCAAAGTGGCAGGGAGAGGAGCTGGGTTGATTTGCTTAAGACGTTAATTTCAAGGCAGCTGGTGGGGATGTTTTCTTGATCTTGGAGCGTGGTTTTCAAGCACCCGTGGCTGGCTGTGGCAGTGTTACCATCTCGTCTCAGGAGCAAGGAGAGGGCAGCAGATGCTTTCCTAGAAGCAGCCTGACCAGTGCTTCACTCGCTACTGTGTAAACCTCTGCTTGGTGTAGGTGAGTACCACAGGGGAATTTCTACCAGACTTAAACTGACTAGGTTTGCTTGTAAAAATATCTGTGCAGAATGGGCCAGAAACAGGTAGTACAGGGAGAACTTTAACTCCATGTAGGAATTCGAATTCCTCTGCATTTATGAGGCATCATAAAATCATACAAGGAGCACAAATAAACTCACTACTGGCATTTGCAAGAGAGTCAAAGCTTTCCAAAGAAGAAAACAAGGTCCTTTCCCATGCTGGGTAACATTTGGTGCTGTTTCATTTGCCAGAAACTCATCAGGGTAGAGAACAGGATGGATTCAGTGCTGCTGCAAGGAAAAAAAATCCCAGAATTTGTGAGCTTGTAGAGATAGAAATGTGTATGTGTGATGCAGCAACAGGTAATCCTGTGCACCCTGGGGGAAGATCAGCTGCCCCTCAGCCTTCTCAGGGGTTTGTGTTGAACGTATTTGTTGTGGCTCTAGTGAATCTGAAGGGATTCTGGAATGTGCATGTGAATGGGGAGGGAGCATTGATCCTCACTGCTTTCCCAATAGTCTCATTTCCCTGGAACTCTTTCCTTACTTATGCAAGCAAAGGAGGGACACCACAAAACTCCCTTTCCCTCCTGACTTGAAGCTTTTCCCCCCCCTTCCTATTATTTCATGTCTCAAAGCACACTGCACAATTGTTTCCTAGGGTCTGCAGGCTTGCTCTAAGCATCCCCTGCCTACATCTTTAGCTTAGTGGGTTTTGCCCCACAATCAGATAATTTTTTCCTTTCAACTTCTCTGGTAGCTAAGTCCCATTTCCCTTCAGCTGCTTGCAATCCCTGTACCTAGGTGGTGTTATTTCCAAGCTTTTCGCTCCATCTGGGAGGACTGCTGCTTGCTTTTGCTCTGTGCCACATGGTCCCATGATCCCAGGAACTGGGCCTTTAAGAAAAAACAGGGAAATTGGAGGTAAAACAATAAGAGTTAACCACCCACCCTTGAAACCCTCCTGATGCTTGTAATAGATTATCTATTTAAGATGTGTTTCTCTTAGCTGTTGGAGATAGTGGTGGGAAATGATTTCACCTCCCCCGGTGACTGCAAACAACTGGGAATGCTAAAGAGCTATTAATCTGCCCCCTTTGAAGAAATGCCCTCCTTCTCACCTAATTTCAAGTGCCCATCCAAAATAGACAGACACTTGCAAGGTTTAGGAGACCACAGCCACGGTCTTTTAATGTCAAAAGTGGTCTTGTTGTTGCTGCTCAGTCCACCCATGTCAGCCCTGTCCTGTCACGATTGTGGTGAGTTAACAAAACCCATGGGAAAAGCCCGTGATGACTTTACTGTCCATTCCCAGCACGTGTTTCAGCACGACCCTCTTGGAGACAGGGGATTTTCCCTTTCCTGGCACTCAGCAATGGCTCCCTAAATACACAGAGGTGCAGGCGGAGGTGGTCAGCTGTGGCTCCAGTGCTGGCAACGGCTTTTTTCAGCCACTTTCCGTGGTTTAGAGGGAAGATGTGGCTTTTATGTCACTGGATAATGTGACAGATGAGAGCAAGCCGGCTCTGCTGACAAAGCAGTCCCCTCCATAGGAAGTGTTTTCAGCCTTTCTGGAAGGCAAGAGGTAGCCTATTGCTGCTCTTGATGTTACATGCTCCAGGTAATACCGAAGGTGACAAAGCAAACCCCAGATCCCAGGAAGGCGATTGCAAGCACTAGATTCCCAGAGCCTACCTCCTTTTTAAATTTGCTTACAGAAGCCAACCTTGTCCTAAAATGGAATGGTTTTCTGTTGCCTGGGAATGAAAGTTTTCTCTTGGAAACATTTTTAAAGGGAAGTACATTTGGTTGGCTCTCCCAAGCAAAGCCAACTTCTTGTGTTGGACCAGGCAATATTTTGCACAGTGGTAATGAGAGAAGCAGAAAAGGCTGGGGGTTTTTGTTTCACCATTTCCACCCAAAGTTGAGCTGAGGTCTCCAAAAGCCAAGGATTCTTTTTTGTAGCAGTGTTTGTTTAATAGACTGTGCAGGAAACTGAACACCAGGCGCTCCTAAATTCCTGGTATGTTTTGCCTCCCACTAAAGGGATGCAATGCCATGGCACCATTGCCCTTTGCACTCTCCAGGGATGTGCAGAGCTCTTGGGCTTGAGGGATGCACAAGGGATGGGGGAGAATGCGCAAATGCTGGTAAGTGTCTGATGGCTGCATGGTTGTGGTGCACAGGGCTGTGCTCCCAGCCTGCCCAGCAGCACTCGCACCTCCCTCCTGAGGGGCCCCCATCCTTGAGAAGGCTATTTCAGTTGTCCCAGGTCTTTCCACTACCTTGACCCTGCAGATAAAGCCTCAGGGAAACGTTATCGGTCCTGTTCCGTTCTTGGTCATGCTGAAGTCCTGCTGGGTCATCACTTCCCTGTCCAGTTATGCTGCTCCTCTCTTTATATGCCTGCACAGCCACCCAGCCAAGGCTTCTTGGCAGCACACCCTAACTCGGCCATTCCCCCTTAGCCCCTCCTGTGCCTCTTGGTCACTTGGTGGGGCGGGGATCTGTTCCCTGTTTCCTTGCAGATTTGTGTCCTATAAAGGCCCCTGTTGCAGCCAGGGTCTTTGGACCCTTGTTGGCTAGGAAATGACTTTTTGCTCCTGCCTTTGCAAACCATCACCCTTTCCTCATCTGAGCCTCATTTCCAAACATGGGAACTCCACCCAAATGTGGCAGTCTTGTGTTGAGACATTTTGGTTGGCACATGTGTAGATGGGAATGGGGCCGTGTATATCCACATACCAGTGTGCATATCCAAATAAAGGGTCTGCTGTCCTACTTGTGCCTGTGTTTGACCACTAGCACAGTGAGAAGCCAGGCAGTGCTGCAGAGCAGAGCTGTGCCATCTGGGGGTGGCAGCTAGATGGGAATGTGTCCAAATGCAGAGATTCACATATCTCTGCTTTTAACTGAGAAGGTAAACACTGATGAAACACTCTATGGGAACTGGCAATTTTCCTTGCCTAAAACCCTCTCCTCATCCTGATACCAAATCAACTTGCTATCAGAACATTTCAGTCTACCATGCAAAATAAAGTTCTGAAAATATTAAATTTCTAGTCAGTCACAACAAGCGTTACTCTTTTGACTTGCAATGAGGAAGTCCTTTCAAAGTGAAAAAATGGAAACGTTCCAGCCAATTCTGCCTTCCTTCATCCCAGACGGAAACAAGTTGATTTACTTTTATCCTCTCTAAAATAATTTTTCCCAAAACGGATGCCTTCTTTCAGGAAGATGCTCAATTACTTGTGAAAATAAAGCAATTTCTATATGATCTTGGGCATGGTCCTCTGTTGTGCCCTACATAAGGCTATTTCTTTTAAAATGTTGGCCCACTTGTGAAGCAGTTCAAAATATAGGAAGGCGTAACTGGGATGGGAAGTTGAGCTTGGAGGTTAGGAGAGAAGAGGGAGTGACTCCGTAGCTCAGGAACCCCAGCAGCTCAGCCTTCTCAAATCATTAACCAAGTGTGGTTTGCAGGCATTAATGAATAACTTATTTGGGTTGATTTGCATTTTCTTCACTAAATTACAGTTGTTTCATAGAGTCTATGAGGGGTGGTGAGGATGCTACCCCTGAAGTACATTTTGCTCAGGACATGAGTTAATTTTATTGATGTTTTCAGCGAGGGAAGATGCAGTGGCCTCAGGTGGACTTTATTTGCCCTTCAAGAAATACACAGATGGGCCCAGAGAGCAGGAGACTGACATGCTGGCACCATTAGAAATCCAATTCATACAAAATGAACATTCTGAGAGAATTCCACCTTGTGGAAGCTCTTGATAGGTTTTGTTGTGTTCTGCCCTTGGGGAAAAATTAAGTGTCACAGCATCTGAAGATTTCAGGGGATGTTGTTGCTGTTTTCAGTTCATCTTCAGCCACAATCTTGCGGTGGGACCCTTCTGTCCATCCAGGTGTCTGCAAGAACATAAGGAGTCTGCTGCAGGGTGGAAGAGGACCTGCTTCAGATCCTTATTTTCTGTCCGCTGAGTGGGTCTTCTGAGAAATGCGGCTTTGTCACGAGGACACAGTCACCAATTTATTTGCCGCTGCTGGCTCTTGGTTTTGTAATGCCTGTCAGGAGGACCACATTTGGAGGCCATTATGAAATTCTCTCAGCCTGCTTTCAATCAAACCCTGCATTTCTAGTTAAAGGCTATGAACTTTATTGCAGTTCTTCGTTCCCAAACTGTTCTGCCCTGTGTCGCTCATCTCTACTTGGGCAGCATCCCCTCCCAGTTCCACTTTTTCAAGAATTTGAGGCTTTGGTTTCAATGGTATAAATTAATCCTTTTTCTGTTTTTCTTCTCCTGGCAGAAATTAAAGTTCCACTTGCCAAGACATCGAGAAGTTCGAGACACACACCAGCGATGCAACTGCCCGGCAGGTAGGGATGTGGGGCAGCTGGCGCTTTGGAAGGATCTTTTTTGTCTGCATCTCATTGAAGGAGGTTTTTAATATGGTCCCTGTGTGAATGCAGAGTTCTGTGTACTTGCATAACAGTGTGCTTGAGGTATAGGAAATTGATACAGAGATGTGTGCAACAAGTCTGGTATGTATGTAGATGTCAACATGTGACAGGAACAAGAGGAAGAGTGATAGACATCCAGGTAGATCTCTAGGTAGCCAGTAAAAAGAGAAGGATTGGTCTAGAGGGCGCCAGTGTTCCCTCTGATTCTAGATATCAGTTTTGAAGTGGGCAGAGAAGCTCTTCGGAAGTGCATCTTTCTTGGCTGGTTTTGGAAGGGTTGAGACATGTAGGTGAGATCCAGCACCAAAGCTGAATCTTGATGAGCCAAAATGCCTCTAGGGTGAGAAGATTTGAATTCCTTGGTGTTCTACAACTATCCGAGGCATCTTGCAGAATAACAGCCTTCTGCTAGAAGCAGCCATTTATGAGGGGCTTGAATGAAGTGGTCACTTGAGGTCCCACTCATATAACATACAGAAATATTACAGGATTGCATAATTACATTATGGTTTTAATCATGTTAGTGTCAAAAGGCTCTTTGAGACACATCTTCTGAAGTGGTTTCAATACAATAAGTGACAAATTGCTATGGAAAAAACACTTGTGAATGGCATTTCATTCCACAAGTATGAATCATTCGGCCTTCCTCATTGTCTTTTGATGCATTTGACTAGAAAAAAACATAGAAGTGCCAGCTACAACTCACATCCAAAGTTGAAGTTTTGGGAGAATATGAATTTGTATATTCAAACTGGGTGACTGAAACTGATTTTGCAAAGAAGGTGTCAGGGAAACTTATGTCTGGATGAGCGCATGAAAGTAGCATTTCTATTTTCAGTGGTTTCTCCTTTGGTTCTCTCTGCTGTCCAGTGTGAGATGTTTGACAGTTATCTGGTGATGTGTTTAACAAAGGGTATTTAAACATGGACAGCAGTTGGGATAATGATGGATAAAATTACAAAGGGGTTGTCTTTGCTGTAGGTCTCAAAATCATTGTATTTAGGCCTGTACAGACATAGGAGGTACAGTCTCTTGCCAGACTAAAATGGATTTGCCACGTAGTAGCTTGTAAAAGCAAGAGTTAAAGCTGTACAGGTTTGTGGTGGAAAAGAACTAAAATCCAGGATCCAGAACTGTAGAACATTGGAAAAAGCCTGATTTGACTAGTCCAGATCAGGACTGTTGGACTTTCTTTTTAGTCTCAGAAAGAAACAACAGGAGCAATTTTGGTTTAAATTTAAAAGATGGTACAAGTGAAATGTTTTCTAAGTATAATTTCTCAAAAGAACAGATAAAAACTGAGTTCAACTGGTTTTAAATATCAACATTTTCCCTTCAATGGAAACACAAATCACAGCCCTCCTCCATTTTTAACTTCTTGAGTGAACTTGACATATAAATGCCATAAAACCACAGGAGTGAATGTCCTCCTGGTGTTTCTGAGCCAGCTTGAAGAAGGAAACTTAGAACTCGAATGCAGAGCAGAGGAAAAAAGAGATTCACTCATTTTTGAGGCCATCTCAATGTCACGTCCTACACCAACATTTGTGTGATAGATGAATCGCCCAGTTATTTCAGCATTGAGATCATAATACTTGGTTACAGATACCCACATCCCTTGGGAAGCTTTGGCAGCAGTTTGTGATGAGTTTCTCATAACTCTTAGGTGCCTATTCACTCAATTAAGCTCACAGTACTGCTGAATAACAGCTTTGATTTAGGAGGACAATAACAATAAATGTCTCATAATTGTCTCATAAGGGTTGAGGCTTCCTTTTTACAAACTGTCAAACTTGCTTGTCTTCATCAAATATTCTATGGATACAGAAACTATATATAAAATTCTCCCCCACTCTGTCTACTAATCCATTGAGGGAAATGAAACCATACCAGTCTAAAGCTGATGTTGTGGCAGGTGAGGTTTTGATTCGCTTGGAGCAGTACGGAAACAAAGGTACCTTCAGCCAGCTGTTGTCTTGTCTTAGACCCTTTGCTCCAGGGTATTTCCCTTTGGTCTCCAGGCTGATGCAACTCTGGCCACCTGACCATGGTTCAACATGATCTCTCTTCCAGCTCAAGACCTTGGGAATCCTTTTCCTCTATGCATTTTTTCCCATGTGTTTAAAATGCCCCAAGGACCAGACAACATGACTTTTGCGGGAGACCAAGGTATTCAGAAGCGTCAAGATGTTGCAAGACTTGGCGCATGCCTGTTGCTTCTCACTGGCCCACTTCACTGCCTATAAACACATCGTGCTCCTCAGCAAAATAAATGTTTATCAGAAGTGACATTTGACTTCATCTCTGTGAGTCAGGTCCCTGCATGGCAGAGAATGGGAAAAGGAAGACAAGTTCACTTGCTGACCTGTTCAGTGCGGATGTGGAGGTCCAGGGCAGTGTCACCCACTGCCATAGAAGAGCTTCAGAACAGATGGGGTTGTGAACATAAATGGTTTGGAAAGGCTGGGGATAGGAGAAAAAGAAGATTGTGAAGTATGTGGCTGTGCTGTGACTATCTGAGAGCGTGTGATAAGGATTCTAGGAATAACATGGTCAGGAAGACAGCATAGCTGTATTTATAGCAGACGATAAGGAAATATAAGTTTCATTTAACTGGGAAGCGGCTACTTCAGATCACTTGGGCTGGGTGTGACTACCTGTGAGATGTTGCTCCTTGGCATTGTGTTTTTTGAGCTTAGAGGTCACAGTGGGCTTCTCCAGCAGTGTCTTGATGAGGACGACACAGCCCTCAAGTTTAACATAACCCATATCTGGGTTATCAATGACTTTGTTCCCTTCAATAGGTAACCTCTGTCATTCCTTCCATCCCCATTTACTGCTACATGCATCTGGGACAACTTTGTGCAGGTTGGAGAAGAGACCTGGGGAAGAGGTTGGGGAAAACTCAATGGCAGCAATGACTGTACCCAGCTATTCTCCAGCCCCAGCCCCTGTGCTGACATGGGGCCAAGTGTGGGCAGGGAGCTCAGCACAGGTTTTGGTCTGAGGTTGTTGCATGTGTGGATGTGACTTGGGGAATTTTTCTGGGACTGAGCAGATGCTTTTCCATATGGTGTGTGGATGTGGTCAGGAGCTACCTGAAGCTGGAGGATCCTCTTACAGCCAGCTGACCTCCCTTGATTTCCTCCACGTAGTAGAAAAACGCTGCAAGGGAAAAGCATTGTGTTTCAGGTTGACAGGGCAAAAAATGCTAAGCTTTCCTGGTCTAATCTTGATCCAGTTGCAGATCCAGACTGTGTCTGCCTGGGGAGCCTCAAACAGCCAGGGATTACACCACAATCCCTTCCCACACCTTTCCTGGCGGAGGTGGGCGCTTGTGTATTTTGTATATTGTGACTCTCTTTATTAGACCTTTCCCATCTTCCTCTCCTCAGCTCTGATTTTCACAGTCCCCACGTGGTTGTTTTTCACTCTGCTGGCTCTCTGCTCTGGTCTTCAATATCCCTTTAAAAAAAAAAAAGGCTGGCTGCTTTCCCTCTGCCTCCACAATGCTTGTTTTGGTCTGGTTTCTCCTTGGTCAGGTTGGGAGTCTGCAGTGCTGGAGGCGGTCAGCTGTGCTAGCAGGAAAGCAGCTCAGAGGGATGCTGAATGACTTTTGCATCCCTCGCTGTGGCAGCACTTGGGGGTAGGGGAGGGACCTGGGGTGCAGGAGGGGCAGCTCCCAGGGAGTGGTACTGGCAGTCAGAGGAAAGTTGCACAGCCCTGCCACAAACCAGTCTACCTTCTGCTGTTACAGGGGCTTGGAGGGTGGTGTGGTGCAGCTGCAATGATTTTGGCAGTGGCCAGGAACTTGGGTTTTCTCTGGAATGTCTTTGAGGCTTTGCAAAGGAATGTCCCCATGGCATTTCTTCTCATACAAAATTTCACCCACGTTTCCTATCTGCCCCACCATGGAGCACAAAGAAAGCTGCTTGGCCACCCTTCAGCTGCGATTGACTTTGCAGAAATACCAGCAGGCGATACTGCAACTCAAAATTGTTGCTGCTGTTCACCTTCTTGCAGGGAGGCCTGCGGGAGCCAAGGAGCAGCAGTGGCCCCAGTTGCGCCCAGGGGATGTGTGCCACATGGTACACACAACTCGGTCCAGACATTCTGCTTTCCCCCTTGGCTACACCTGTCCAGACCCCTTGGCATACTGGCTGCTGCTGGAGGAGGCAATGTAGGGCTGCAGTGGGGCGTTGGCTCCCACCCAGAATGTGTCACCCAGAGCCAGTGGGGCCAGCTGATGGGAAGTGGCAGGATTTCCCACACACTGACCTGTGCCCATCCCCACAGACAGTTGCAGAGGAAGGAAAATATGCTGGGAAAGGCAGGACCTGGCTTAGCAGATGAGGGGTTGATGGGGATGGCTGGAGCAAGGGGAGACTCCTGGGCAGTGTGGGCTGAGCCTTGGCCCTGCAGCAGACAGGCAGGTTGTTGTATCCAAGAGGATGCATCCGTTTCTAACTTGGGATTTGTATCTTCTCCCCAAACATCTATGTGGAGATGAGCCAAAAGGAGGAACAGTGCCCAAGTCCTGCCTTCTCCCCACATCCCAGCTGGGGTGCTCTATCTCTTGCCAGGTTGTTTTCATGGCTTTTATATTTTCTTGCTGTCGTGTTAAACGTGATCCTTTTTCAGCTTGCTGGGGCTTCTTGGACACATCATAGAATCATAGATTGGTTTGGGCTGGAAGGGACCTTAAAAGGTTATCTAGTTCCATGCCCCTGCCGTAGACAGGGACATCTTCCACTGTCCCAGATTGCTCCAAGCCCTGTCCAACCTGACCTTGAACACTTCCAGGGATGGGGCAGCCCCAGCTTCTCTGGGCAACCTGTGCCAGTGTCTTAATGCTGCTCAGGGGCTCCCATGAGATTAAAAACATGAACACACTGGTGAGCCCCGAGGGGTGAAGGAGGTGTTTGGGATCCCTGGTGTGGGGTGAGGGTGCGG
Organism: Coloeus monedula; assembly: GCF_965178545.1. Classification (NCBI taxonomy): domain Eukaryota; kingdom Metazoa; phylum Chordata; class Aves; order Passeriformes; family Corvidae; genus Coloeus; species Coloeus monedula. Next base: position 4,252,342 of record NC_138788.1, on the reverse strand, counting down.
AAAGGTCAGCTCCAGCTATTTAAACACCAGCAGTCACAAGCTGTGTCAGTGGCCCTGGCTCAGAGCCATGAGGAGGATGAGGTGGGAGGGTGCAATGGAACACCCTTGGCCCCTTGCATTGAACTGGTTGAAATGCTATGGTTTTGTATTTCACCTCTTTTGAGGACATTAAGTCAGCGTGGCTTTCTATGCTGACTGTGCAAAAGGTGTTTTCCACTTTGAAAGTGGCTCAACACAGCTTTTTGACAAGTGCTAGCAAAAATATTGGAAAAGAGGACTTCTGTCTCAAGCAGCTGCTCCTTGCCAAAAGTTTTGAGCTCTCTGAATTGTGTTTTCCCTTGGAAGGCTAAGCCCTTATGGCAGGGCTGGCCAGAGAGCTGGGATCTGGAGGGAGCAGTGCCTGGGCTGCTGTGGATGGGCGTCCGGCACCACTGCAGCCACAGCAGCACATTGCCGTGTCAGAAAATGGGATTCTCTGGCACGCCATCCCCATAGCACATCTGGAAGAAAAATTGCAGCATAATCATTGCTTAAATACTACCCTCCTTTTTTTCCCCTGCTTCGTAAGACATCTTCCTGGGAATTCTGTTATTCCCTGAAATTTAGATGTATTCCCCCATCCACATTTTTGGGCCCTCCAGAGTATATACACACTTCAGCCTGGAAAGTTGCTCATGCGCCCTGGGCTGCTGGCTGTATTTTGGGTTGGGGTTTGTTTGGTTTAGACATACTGTTGTTTCATTTGTTTTGAAGATGCAAACCACACAATGAATTCCATGGATTCTGTGAGCAGTTATGAATAAATGGGGATGAACAATTCAGGAAAAAACCAAACAAATAGTTTGTTTGGTCACTTAACTCTCTTTCTCTGAACATGTAGGCAGCTGTACTCTTAACTGCCTGGAGCAGCTTGAGGAGTCACCTCAGCCTTGGGTTTTGTCACCTGTACATTGCCACATGCATGGCTGAGGGACAGGAAGAGGGAGAAAGGATGTTCCTTATACCTCTAAGCATCAACTCATCCAGCTTAGTCTTCTAGGGAGTATTTAAGGAGTATTTAATTGATTTTAATTAACCTGCTGTTGTTGCCTCTGTGCAGATTAAGAGGGCTTGCATAAGCCATTAATACAGTTGTGAGCATGGCCTGCGCTGCAAAATGGTTGGAGGGCTTAGAGCATCCCTGTGATGCTACCATCCAACAGAGTTAGGATGGCAAATGCCTCGGCCTTTCCCTCTTTATCCAAAATATGCTTAGAAACAGCCAAAGCACTGAAAAAGGAAGGCACTCTGGTACAGTGATGGATGCAAGTGCTCTGAAGGAGGGTGGCCTGTTTATTTACAACCGTCTGCTTGTTCGTATGATTCTCCTTTGTGATGCTCAGGCCTTCCTCCTGTACACCTCAGGGCTCCCCACTTTGTCTTTCATATGCCTTCTTATTTTAAACGTTTTATTATTGGCTTTTTTATTTTAAACTGGCTGAAAGGTAGGAGGAATTTCCTCCAAAGACATGGAATTGCTACGGGACTTTTTCTCTGGAGGCTGAACTCTGCCCAAAGGTGCAAACAGGTGAACATTTATATTCAGGTGTGCATGAGTCCTGGTGACACAAGCATTAACTTTAATGGTGCTTGTATATTATGGCCCAAATGTTATATCCCAGCCCTGGATAAACCTTGGTTGTTTGATACAGCCATTCCCCATGCAAAACCAGGAATAAACTAACCTATTCCTTAGTATGGTGCAGAGAAAGACATTGAGGATTAAATGCATGGGAAAGAGATTTTGGAGCAGATACCCGCTGTGAAGTGCTCCAGCCAAAGCACAGACTGAGGCAGGAGAAGAGCATTGTGGCTGTGCTGATTTTTATCAGGCAATGGTCCCGATATGACCTTTACTGTCCATGTTGGAATAACAAATCCAGTGGCACATGGCACCCCACATGCAAACTAGGCCCCAACATGTTGCCTGTGGGGCAGCTGGGGGCGCATGTTGAGGGCTGCAGCGGGGAGCTTCTGCATATTTGACGGGTTTGTGTACAGATGTTTGGTAGAAGTGTTTACACCATTGCGTGCCTGTGCTTACAATGTATATGGTACATATGGGCATAAATCAGCGCCTTGACAAAGCAAGGCAAAAACATCCCAGCTGGCTGAGGAAACCCGAAGAGCACATTGCTCTGCTACTGTACGGCGACGGCTTTGATTCAGCACGAGCGTGCTACCGGGGTGGAGGATTTTTCCCAGGCCTGGGCTGTGTGCACATGGCCAGGCTGGTTTGCGTCAGCCGCTGACGCACGTCCGGGCCCCGCGACATGGGTCTCGTGTGTGCTGCCCATCCTGGCAGCTCTGCGGCGGCCGGAGGAATGAGGGTGAGTCGTACCGGCCGCCAGGCTCCATGGCAGGGCACGGCGCCCGGTGGCGGCCGAGCCCCTTGCGCAAAGCGTGGGTGCCCGCCAGCTGCCGAAGAGCACTGAAAATACCCGGGATGGGCCAAAGGGGATGTTGCAGGCGCCAAGTGGTTCACTCCGAAGCTGTTTGCAAGGGGACTTTGCTTCGGTGTCACTGTTAGATGCTGCCACGTGCTTAAGGACAATGGGGAGGTAAAAAGTGGGTTGCTGGCCTGGCCAATATCAGGATGGCTCTGTTTGGTGTCCCTGTGGTGGGGCAGAGAGGGTTTTTACAGTGGGATGTAGAGGCCCATGAGGAGCTGTCCTCTCCAAGGTTTCTGCTTTCGGTGTGGTAATACCCGATTCCCTCTTGGCTTTTCCGGGCATCTGCCCACACCTTTACCCTGTGGGGACCAAGGACCGGGCTGATCTGCCGGTGCACGAGGGTGTCCCAGGACACAGATCAACAGGAAGAGGGGAGGGGCGGCTTTCCTTCCCCCGATCGCCTTTCAGCCCCTGTGCCAGGCTGGGGCCTCAGGTACGCTGATGGTGCAGGGGCAGAGGCAGCCTTTAAAAGGGGAGAGGTTGCATCATGCAGGGTTGGGCGGGCCTCGGGAGGCAGAAACCTCATCTGTTAAACACATACCGCCCCCCCCTCCGCCGGGGAACATTCAATCCTCTCTTTGATGGACGTCCAAGAAAATACTTCTTCCACATCCTAAACTTGTTAGCACCAGTTAATCATCTTAACCTTCTTCCCCTCCAAACACACACTCCAATGAGTTTCCCATCGGTGGCAGCTGTTAAAGACGCAGCCATGCTTTTTGTGCCAGCCTTTGCAGGCGAGTCTATGGCCGTTAATTATTAAACCTCCTGGCTGTCCCCCAGGTGGGAGAGCAGCTACCCACATCTTGTGCTGAAGCCCCTTCCAAGTGACTGTCCGATGAGTCACTTTTAGGGTGGATGCACTTGATGCAGCTCTCCCCTTCCAGGAGCTGTACCAGGTCTGCATCCCTCTGTGCACTGCTTCTTTGACATTATGAATGCATTATGAAGCAGAAGCCCTGGAAAATACTTATTTGCATTAGAGTGATGCTCAAACATCCCAGATGAATGCTGCAGAATGCCAGCAGCATGACAGTCAGAGGGGCTGGAGAGATGTGCTCATGTGTGGGGTCTGTGCCATGCACCTGGTGAGAGCAGTGGGCTGTGACATGACACCTGGTAACTGGGCATCTGCCCTTCATTGCGTCTGGCTATGTCTCCCCTTTCCAATCTGGAAACCCCCACGTTGCCCATTGTGTGTCTTCAGTTTTCCCCTCAAAATAAGATTGTGTTTCAGATAGAAGAAAGGTGACTCCCTGATGCGTCTGTCCCCTCTGCAGTGCCCAAGGCTCTGGTGGGGTAGTGATGTGCCCTTTGATGCTATCCACCTCTTGCACATAAGGGATTGGGTGGCAGCCCGCTTGCATGGGCTCCCTGGACCAATTCAATCCCTCACTCCCCAAACCAGGGCTGGGATGATTCCTGTTCTGCTTGCCCATCCTGTTCTAGCCTGGCTGCTGAGACTCTGTCTGTTTTTTCCTCATGCGATGTCTTGGGTGAGCAGCATCGCAGACGGGCTGTGCAAGCAGGCGGTAATTAAACCAGCATATTTGCTGGGGGGGGCAGCTGATTAACAGCACATGGGGGGCTGAGACACACACGGGCAGTATCAATCCATTGCTTGCCTCACGCCTCTCCCTTAGGATGTCTGGTTTTTTCTTTTTGCTTTTCTTTTTTTCCCTTTCTTTCAAAGGGAAAATGAAGATTATATCAGCTGAACTGGAATCTGAACTGACAGAATTTTGTGCGAGGGACTTGTTTATTATGATTTGGTGTTGCTCCGGGCAGTGTGTGTGCCTCGCTGGGGACCACCCAGCTATCCCATCCACACCAGGCTACTCTTGCTGGGCAGCTCAACCAGCAGCAGGTAGAGGACCTTTTGGAAGGGGTCTTCCAGAGGCTGAACCTGGTACAGGAATGTGGCACTGGGTGGATGCAGCCAGATCCTGGTGGCTGCTCTTTTCTTGTCCTTCTCCTCTGTCATCTGCCGCTGCTGTCCAAGGGAGGAGATGTTGCTGGAGGCAACAGCAGCTGCTGGGAGTTGTGTGTTGGCCTCGTCCCTAACGGAGTTGAAGAACACAATGGGCTAGGATTTTTTTAATCTTTTTTTTGTTTAGTTTTAAAATATTAGCTCCTTATTAGAGCAATTTTGGCAGCAAAGAGGGAGTAGTTATGTCTCCCAAAACGGCAGTCCTTGCCTACAGATTAACTTCCCCTTAGACCCTACTATATACAAGTGCCACACGCGTGAAAGAGGGGTTGAAACCCCAAAAGCACTCACAGAGTTTATGGGTCTGTGGCACTGCCCTGGCCACACCGAGGGAGCCACATGTCAGCTCTCTGCTCAACAGGGAGTGGTGTACCTGGCTCTGACCCCTGTGAAACCCAGGGAGAAGCTGTGGTATTGTGGGGCTCTTTGCCATCCCCTGTGCAATGTGATTTAAAGTGGGCTTAAAGACAGAAGGAGAGGAGAGGGGTCAAGACAAGTGGTTTTTTTCTGAAAGGTGTAGCCTTGTGTTTTGTGTGGTGATCTCTTGCTTATGGATGACCTGAATGCTTATAGAAAATGTTTATTTTCTGGGGAAGCAGGTGGAGATGGGTGTTATCAGGTGTGGCTGTGAATATTTCTGTCTCTGAATTCCAAAGCCATCCTGGATAGATCTCCATGATCTGCTATTGCAGTAAACTGTATCTTAATAGGCAGGGTCCTGGAGTTTCTTGGGACAGTGATGGGAAGTGGCTCTCAGGCCCTTTAGGAAGGGAGGCTACAGATGTGACTCTTGGCTCGAGGGCTGGTGCGGGGCATGTGCTATCCCCAGCCCCACATGGTTTGGCATGCATTCAGCCATTCCCTCCTCCTCCACATGAGTTTTTCTATGTGCCTTTCCCATGCAGCAGACTGTTGCAGACCTTGGTTCTCATTCCTACTCTTTGCTCTCTTCTTTTCTAGGACAGTGAGGGTTTTCTGTTTTGCTAGAACTTGCCATTTTAGCAGTGGCTGAGGAGCCTCAACCTTTTTTTACCAGGTGTACCACATGCCTCATGTACTTTTGAGAAACTTCTCTCTAAATATAATGCCTTTTCCTCTCATGCCCTCAGGGCTTTTCCTTTTGTCTAGGAGGAAGAGCTTCAGAGTAACTGATGTCTAAGCTTGCTTGATTTTCCTCTAAGTTATTTTTTCTCTGCTCTGGGGAGAAGGGAAAGTATTTATTTTCTGTTTTCCTTGTGCTCTCTTTTGATTTTGAGATTATAATGGGATCTCTCACTACCTTAAAAAATAAGCACCTGTATGCCTAAATAAGAAAAATCTTGCCCTCTCAAACAAGATGGAGGTCCTGACAGAATTCAGAAGAATTCAAACTTATGAAATCAAATTTGTCATGTTGAGAAGATGAGAGAATACAGGTGCCTTTGAGACCATGCTCAGTGGGAGGCAGCAATTGGTTGGGGTTACTTCTTTGCCTTTCCAGTTCGATGGCTCTCTTCATAGTGTGTGCTGTGCATCTGGTGTTGGCACTGGGGGCAGCGGGGAAGGGATCTGCATGTTCAGTTCATTCTAGGTAAGGGAAGCCGTGAGTCCTTTATCCCTGTAAGCCAGCACAGGTTGTCTCCATATGTGCGTCCTGCCCCGGCCTGGCTCTGACCAGGCACGGGGGTAGCCAAGCTAAACCATCCTCTCCAGCTTGAGATGTGCTAAAAAGCATCAGCTAGAGTTGGCTGAATGAATACTCTCCTCTTCTGCTCCATAAAACACACTGAGCAAACCCACTTAGGCTCATAAACTCCATCGCATTTTTCCTTTTGAAAGGACTAGCATCAGCCCAACTCTCCTCCACATGCTCTGTTTGGAAACAAGGCGACGCATCAGGAAGAGCCTGAAGGAAGAATTTATGATGTCTCTAATTAGTCAGTTTGTTCCATCCTTGAAGGAGAGGATAACGAGTGACAGGGATGCATTGCCGGCCTCTGGAGGAAGAACACTGTGGCTAGGCTCATGTCCAACTGCTGATAGGGTAATTAGTGGTAACTGGGAGCTATCAATCATCTGGCGTGGAAAAATGTCTGGGCTAAAGGAAAGACCCTCCCAAACATTTTCATAATTCAGAAGGGTGTGAGACAGGGTCTGGAAGACAGTACTGGCAGTCCGTGAGATATTTGAGGAAGGAGTCTATTAAAAGATAAATTGAACACAATGGTCTTTTGTTCGTCCCTGGGTAGGTGACAGAATTTGCTGTTATAAAAGTTGCAAAGTATTTTGGAAGGAGGAAGGAAGAAGAAAAGAGTTAGCAGATGGAAAAGAGAGAAGAATAAAAAGAATTAGGGGGGAGAAAAAAGTAACAGTACACTAGTTATTAAAATCAGCTGCTAATTGCAAAAATTATATAGGACTAAAATTAATTATGCAATTTGCCAAGTGAATAAAGTGTGCTGTTTGCATTTGAAGTGCATGATCAGAGAATTTATTCAAATAATTTTTAGCTATAGTAAGGTCCAACTTTCTACTTTTCCTGGACAACCATATTATGAGAGGGATTGTAATTTTCAGCAGGAAGTAAAAATGCCTTGGATTTTGATTTTTACTTTACCCAGCCATGATTTACTTTGGCCATTTCCCCCCTCTGGTTCCTTCCTAATTCTGCAGCTCTCTGAGGAATAGGACTTGTGCAGGGCCTGGCCAAGTACTGAGGAAGTGGCCAGCTCCTCAGTGCAGGAATGAGAGACTCCTGTTGAACAACCAGCTGCAATTTTCAAACCGATTTGGGTCTCTCCAGAGCTTTCAGATGCCACCTTCTTATTCCTGGCACGGAAAAAGATGTGTTAGGGGATGTAGGGTGGGAGTTCCAGAGAGATTACCAAACATCTGCCAAAAGATAGGGTTTGTTAGCATGGTAGCTTATTGAATTGGCATGCACGTCTTCGGACTAAGAGTTGTGAGGTGCTTCTGGAAATGTCCAGGTGTTTAGGTGGATTTCAAAAACAGAAAGAGCTGAAGAATTGGTGGGGTTATGCCTCTGGAGAGTAGGAACTGGGGAAGAAGTTGAGATAACTCAGGAGTCTGACAGGGAAACTGTTGAAGGCACGAGTTGAAGTTGTTCCAGTGCATAGGAGCTACAGGAAGAGATCAGCTAAATAAAATCATGAAGCAAGCTGAAATTTAAGACAGGAGGAAAGTAAAACTGGAAGGATTTAAAATGAATGGGTATGCAAGATGAAAATCTGAGAGTCTACAGTGAGGTGGGACTGTCAAGGACACCAAGAAAAGGCTGAATTTGTTCTTGTGGGTGAGGAGACCTTCCTTCTCACTGGAACGTGGGTGCCAGTCACACCAGGCAGCAAGGACATCAGCTTCTTAAAGAAATCTCTGAGCCTTTGAGGGCTCATAAAGAACAAGTGTCATGTCAGAACATAAGAGCAAGGCAGACGTGGTGACAGGGAGGAACTCATTTTCCCTCTGTGAGTAAGACCCTGCAGATAAGATAAATAGACACCATATCTTCTGCCTTCACCAAGTTGTCTGCCATTGACTCATGCAGTGAGCTGGAGAGGAGGTTGCTGTTTGAGAGTTACGTCTGAAGAGGCAAAAAGGCCACTGAGGGGCAGCAACAAGAACAACCAGAGGTCCAGAAAACATGGCCTGTGCAGAGAGACTGGAAGAATTAGGTTTTGTTTAGTCTAAAGACAAGAGAAGACTGAGGAACAGGACAGCAGACATCAAATACATGAGGTAACCGCAAAAAGGAGAGAAATAAAAAAATCTCGTCTTTGAATTTGCTGTGCATTAGAGGTCATTGACTGACTTAAACAACAACACTGGAAATTTTGGGTAGTCTCTAAGAAAGATAATAAATATGGCCTTATGAATCAGGGCTAGGGTATTGCCTGGACTGGATCACTAGGGAAGCATGTGGTGTCACTATCCCCAGAGGACAGCAACAGGTTAGAGAAATATTTGCCCATATGGGCTAGGTACAGACTTTATTCCTTTGGTTGCTTTGAAGATGTTCCCTCCTCAGTTTCGTGTCACTCATTCCACAGGAATCCTTTAATCTCTCTTTGGTTTGCTCAGGGGAGGCAGAAGGGGAAGAGAAAGGGGGATAGTCAAGAACAGCGGTTTTGGGCTGCTGGTTTGCTGGAGCCTGGGGGCACGCTTGCTCTTTGGCAGAAGGTGGTGGAGTGCAATGAGCCTGCCACCATAAGGTTTCGATTTATCATCCAGGGGTCCACACCACTACTGGAAAACCTTGGGGGGGCCTTCAAGCATGAAAATTCACTGGGTGAGCTGACCCTGGGAGTCCTTCCCAGCCTGGGTTTCTCTGCTTTCTGTGGTGCTAAGTGCTTCAGCATGGCAGGGACAAATGTGATTGTTTGCTGCTTGGGAAAAGCTTGCTGACCCGTGGATGCCTGCCCAAAATGAGCATTGTGCTGCCCAGCATTGGCCGTCCCACCATCTCTCCCCTGGCAGTGCCGGAGGTGCTCTGTTTGTCCTGGGTGCAGCCAGCACTGGGTGGGCCATCTGCTCTTCACCCTTTCCTGTCCTTTGTTTTTGCAAGGGGCTCTCCCAGATGTTTGTCAGAATACTACTGCTTGCCTATGGTTGAGCCCTTGTCTTTGAGCACTTTAATTTGCCTAATGGGACTGGCTGTGGTTATGCCAAAGGCCCCACTTACCCTTATCAGATTCTTCTGGCTCTGGAGGCTGACTGGCTTCTGTTGTCCTTACAGACTTTTTTTGAAACAAGCAGTGATGTTTGGAGATGCACTTGGGATCTGTGATTAAACTCCGTTATCAGACCCCCTCTTTTATTTTTGAGACTAATGCTTAATCATGTTGATTTTTCTATGAGGCTTCTCCTTGGTGTCTACTTTGATCATAGCATCCTTTGGACTTTGTTCAGTGCTGTGCTTGTGGCTTTCTGCTTGGCTTGGGCTGGTGGTGGTGGTGCGCTGGGGCACTCAGAGTGCCTGAGCAATGACTTTTATCCTCAACAGCTGCTGATATTAACTGCCGAGTCTCTGTGATGTCATGGGTTTGATTTTGGGGGCGAGCTTGAATGACTGGCATAACCCGGTGCCTCAGCTTAGCGTTTGTCAGATTTTTTGGCAGTGAAATCCTGATGGTCCTTTTGCTGTCCAGCATTTCTGCAATCCTTTGAAGAACCTCTTGCCACTCTGAAAGGGTGTAGCCAAGAGAAGAATGTTTTAGGGATGGAGGGGCCTGGCCTTTTTGCAAGGCCTTCTGCTCTCTGGAGTGAGTTATCCACTCAGATTTTCTGACACTGCTGACAAAACCTGAAGCAAAATTTCTAGAGCCTGTGCTTTGGGTAGTCAGTGTTTGAAGTCTTTCTCATTATTTTCAAGACTTCGTTGTCTTTAATTCCACCTACAGCTAATAATACTGAATTATGGCAAGGCACATGGCATTTTTGCCTTTTCATTTGAAGTTCTCAGAGTTAATGTTCACTCTGCCTCCTCTTGTATCATTTGTCCCCTGATGGAGGTAGGGAAGATGGCTCTAGAAGAGTACAAGTACTCTGGATCTGTTGTGTGAAAACTGCAGCAGGGCCAGTGTTTAAAATAGGCCAAACCCATCGTTTGTACTCCATGCACCCAGCTGGGGCCTGCCTGCTCCGAAATGGGATCAGTCTGCACTCAGTGCCCATGGAGCCCTGAATTAGGGGTTCCATGCCACCCTGGGTAAGGTCATGCTCAGGCTGCTGACATTTTAATCAGAATTTCATAACTAATTGCCTGGCCACAACTATCTTGTTATCAATTAACATAGCCCTGAATGGCAGGAAGTAACTGTATCTCTCTAACTCCCTGAGGCTGGCTTCTGGGTCTGTGAAATGGCTGGATTTCCTCACAGGGATGGATTACATGTTTACATCTTCCCTGCTGCCAGAGTGTGTAGTGAGGATGACCCAAGTAAGCAACAATAATGTCTTCGTGTTCCCTCTCTGTCCTCCTCATCTTGTATATGCTATACAAGAGGGAAAAAAACCCCTTGTATGTGAGCTTTTGGAGCAGGCTGGAAGGTACCCACATTACAGACACTGCACTGTACTGCCTGAATCCAAGAAATTAGAGGGAAAAAAATAAGCCACAGCATTTGGGAACCTTTTGAGAATGGACACTTTTCCAGACTTCAGGAAATGCCTGTAAGTGGATGGGATCATTTCAATGATCCTCTCAGTCCAGAGAGCACTGCCATCTCAAGCTGGAGATACCTCTGTCATCAGCAGAAGGCCTCTCAGCAAACCTGCTCCTCTATGTCTAGCTTTTAAGATCTGATGGTATGGAACATGGGGCTTTCCAGATTAGGATAAATTTGACCCACTCGCAAAACTAAGCCTCTCCTTTTCTGAGGCCAAAGAGGCTACAGCGTGGAGGGTCGTATTTTATCTCTCTGCGTGGGTCAGAGAAAAGGAATCACTGCAGTTCTGTTGTAGTCAGTCACTGGTTGAACAGGCCATGAGGAAGGTCAGGTGAACAGAGGGCTCTGTGGCATGGCCTTGCTCTTCACCACAGGTGTGCTCTTTCTGTATGTGCAATAAGGTGGACCTACCCTTAGGTGGCGGCTCATTTGCTCGCTTGGGCTACGGAAAGGCACAGCTTCTTTAAGGAAATTTTCTGTCTGCATAAAAACCAGAGCAGCTGAGAAGGGACAGTGCAGATGGTGCTAATTTCCAGAGGCCATATGTTTGGAGGGACCTTGGGTACCCCTACAAGAATTCTTTGTTTTCTCAATGTTCAGTTTCAAAGGTAGTCTGGAGGTCTCCTCTTTGCAGGAGACCACTGCTTCCTCCCACTCTTCCACTCCTGACACGTTTTCTCCATCCCCTCCTCCGTCCCCTGCTGCTCCACAAGCTCGCAGCTGGATAAACAGTGTTTGCAGTCACTTACAGCCCTCCAGTGCCTTCCAGCGAGGCACCAGCACGGAGAGATGCTTCCTGAGCAGCCTGTCGTGGGCGGACGGTCGTGCTGCAGCCCACATGCCAGCACCGGCATCGCTCTGGTCCCAGCAAGATCAGGTTCAAAACACACAGGATCTGGAGGTGCTAATTACAAGTGTGGGTTCTCTGTCTGTGAAGGCTGAGGAATTTGGTGATCTGGAAGCTCTGGGTTTGTCTGCTGGCTGAGCTTAGCTATGGAATGGGTTTGGAAACATTCACGGTAGCTTTTATTGCTGCTCTGTTGACTCGTCCTTTCTCTGTTGACTGTTTACATGGAAAGGGGATCTAGCTCATCTCCTATGCAGCACCACCTCTGTCTCACCCCAAAAGAGCCTACTGTAAGAAGAGGAGGAACCCACAATAGGTCGGATTTGTACTTGTGGCTGTCAAGATTGTTGGCTCCTGGTTGTTTGTGGAGCTCTTTGGAGTTCACCACCAAGACCTGGCTCATGTTGGTGCAAGCAGTCCTGTTTCCACATGGTTGCCCCAAACTGGCTGGAACTGCAAGAGACAGGTGACATGGGGACTACATGCAGTGGTGGTGTGTTGATTCTGTTGCAGTTCAGGTGGCTTTTGTTAAGGGTCCCATGCAGCCTGGTCAACTTGTGAGTTTGTTCTCTTGGCTTACAGGGTTGTCAACATCCCTGTCTGGGCCAGAGCAGCTCTGCCAGAGCTTTGGCCACGACCAAGCTCACTGCACTGCCGATGGCTGGAGTAGTTGAGAGTAGAGGTGCAAGTATCTCTGTCCTCCTTTACCCACTCTTTCCTCTAATGTGCATTAATTTACTACTTGTGTTAAGGAACGAGCCACTTTAGAACCTCTGCTCACTTTACCACTGTGACAGCATATGACCAAAGCATTTTGCTGAAGCTTTATTTTGCTTTGTAAAATCCCTTATGCTTTGCAACAGCTTATCCAGCAGCACCTCCTCCCTCCCTGCTGTCTTTAGAACATCTTTCCTCTGCCTCCTCCTCCTTTTCCTCTTCCAGCCCATGCAAGATGATGTTGCTTTTCGAAGTGACTCTGTCTGAGGGCTTCGCTTTCTCCTGGGTCACACAGACTGTCCTGGCATTTGAAGCCCAGTCTCTGGATGGTCTCTCCCGATTGACTGATTGCAGCCAAGACTGTGTCCCTGCAGCTCACTGATGAGTGTTTACACAAGACTGCGCAGTCCCCTTCAAATAGCCATTAATTTTATAGGGGGCACATAAAAGAGATGGGCCTCCACTATTCCTCCCTCCTTTGATCTGTGTGGGGTGCTTGGCCCAGAGCTGCTGGCATTGCTGATTTACTCCGCTCTGTGGACAGAGCTTCTGGAGCAAACAAGAGCTTATATTTGCTCTCAGTGGTATGGCAATACCATTACAGGCTGTGCTGCTGGCTGGTTGTGTTTGGGCTGGAAGGGCAGGGGTGGCTCAGGGTTTGCATGTCCTTACATTTTTCTTTTAATATTAGCTCAACAGTTCAGTTCATGCAATCCATGAGTGCCCCAAGTCCATGCAGACAGGTAGGCGGGTTATTAAGGGTCTGTAGTGTTGCTAATGGAAATAAAGTCCATGTATTGGCAAGCTATAAGCATTGACCTTGTGACAGGGCACTCAGTCTGAAACAAAATCTCTCCAAAACAGTGCTCTCACAGAACTTTATTGTCATCCAAGCCAGACTCAGAAAACTCTCTCTCTTTTTGTTTCTTTTTTTTTCTTTTCTTCCAGTCTGGCATAAATTAGGATTCCTGCCTGAGTCTGACCTTGCCCTCCTAAATGAATTCTCTGATCAGAAGCCCTTTTGTTGTTTCTACTTGGTGTACCAAGTAGGACAATGACCTCAGCATCAACACCGGTTGTGGGCGATTGCCAGGCCAACCAAATCTGAATCACCCCTGAGCTCCTGTCCTAAGTTTGATTTGAATTGAGTTGTTGAGCCTTCCAGCTGCAAGTGTTGACTTTAGCTCTGTCTGTCGGCTATCATGGAGGTGGTTACTATTTTTTGTATTTTAACCAAAAGTTGCTCTCTAGAGGTAACCTCTTCTGATCAACTACAATGAAAGCTGTGTCCAACAGTGGCATTTGACAGGGAAACTTTAGGTCACCAAACCTGGTATAAGAGTCATGCTAAGTGAGAGATTTCCAGTGTGGAAAACATTTGTTCATCCAAAGTCTCCAGTTTCTTTTGTGGACTTTCAGCCAGGTCCATTTTCAGGATGACGACGTATTTCACAGGTGCTCACTGTGACATCCGCCTCCCATGCAAAGAGGAGGTTGCTGCCTGTTATCTGTCAGCTCGCCTGTTATACTGCTTAGCTTTACTTCTTGGCACTTGGTGTGAAGAAAAAAAAAGCAAATAGAGTGTCTATAAAGTATGGAAAATGTAGAAACCCCTGACAGTTGTATGGTGTGTCTTGCTTCTCCCACAGAGAGGAAACCACAAAATAGTGAGTTCAGGGGTTTCTTTCCACACACACAATATCTGTCAGGATTTTGAGGAATTTTCTGGGAACTGATGAAAGAAATGTGCTGTTTAAGCCCTGATGTATATTGTACAACCATGCTGTATGAAAGAAATGCAGTGCTCCACACTGGCAGGTTCCAGAAAAGATTTCCAAAATAAAAGAAACCCAAAGGATCTGAGGGAATTTCTTCCAAGAGGGCAGATGGGCTTCTATGGGATCAGAGGCAGAAGAAAAGGGGGAAATTTCATTGTATTAAAGAGAAAAGGTACCTGACGTCTTTAATAACTGTAGTTTCCTTGTTAACCGTTTCACACCTTTGCAAGATCGCCGATGCTAGTGTGAAATGGCTAAGAATTTTAGCAGCAAAGGGGCTCTTGCCTCCTCAAATCCAACCTTCTCAGCCCCAGGCATGGGCAAGGATATGAAGGAGAGTCATATAAATAACAAATCCCTCACTCCCGTGTGTGCCAAAGGACCAAAACTCAGTGTGACAGTGCCAAGAGGCTGACTTGCATGGCCTTTCCGGCACAGGGCTCTGACAGGGCTGTCAGAGGCTGCCCTGCACTCAGGGTGGTTACTAGCAGCTGCTAATTGTGGGGATACCTTAATTAACAAGCAGGGAGCTGGTTAAAGTACATTAGCAAATGCGAGCAGTCTGAGGATTAAGCCCTGATGGTGCAGTGTCTTTTACTAGCTCTTCTTGTTAGGATTTATTGCATTAAAAAATTAATTATTGTTTATTTTTCTTCTCTCTTTCAGGTCCGCCTGTAAGTACCAAACCCTCTATGGTTTTAGAAGCTCTTGACACAGAGTCTGTGGGGCATGAACTCCACAGCCTCCTGTCTGTGGTGTCTGGTGTGGTAGCCACCTTTGCAGTCCTGGCAGCCTGGGATATCCCGAACAGCAAGTACTGTGGGAGCTCAGGACTAGATTGGGGTGGGATTGCTCTTGGCTGCAACTCATCCTCTGAGGGGGAGATGGAGGGAGCGCAGGGAGGGGGCATGGCAAATTCATGTGGTACAGAGATCTGTGTGTTACCAGTTGGCCCCACAGCCTCTGGGGGAACTAGCTGTATGCGCTTCACATGCATGGGATACCATGTGCTGAATGAGATGTGTTTGCAGAAAAGGGAAAGATAGATCACAAACACATGGCAGGAGCTGAGCTGGAGGGACTTGTTCCCTGCTACTCACTCGGGCTGGCTGAACTGCTGGGCCTTCAAGTATAGCTGTGCAACTATCAATTTCAGAGGAAAAATTGTGTTGACAGCTTCCTTTTCAAATGTTAGCTAATGTAAAACCTCAGCACAGACAATTTAGGCTTCAGGAAAATAGCTAGGTTATTGCAGAAATTTTCTTGCAGCTATTACAAGACCCACAGTGAACCAGAAGAAGCAATGCAAGGACTGAAGCCATGTATTGATAACTCTCAGGATTATACAGAAACACTGTATTGTCTCTAGCACAGTCCTTCCAGAGGAAATGGTTTATATTTGTGTACAATAGAGCGACTATTCAGGGTTTCTGTGAAGGAACATGAGAAGTTAAACATACGGTAGTCATCTTTTGTCTGTTCATGCAAAAGTGTCTTAAACAGTTTGCAGATGACGTTCTGAGTAGTAGTTGCTGCACAACCTATTTTCTTTCCCCTTTCATCAGGCTGAAATGCTGTAGACTGAACTCCCACGGATATACGAGCACAGACCTATTTAATGACAACAATCTCCCAAAAAGTTGCTCCTTCTAGGCCAAAAGGTCTGAAAGCATTTCACAGCTGGAAGCCCTGATCCACGCAAAACTTCAGCGATAGCTTATCCCAGGGGCTTTCAGGACTGGCTGCTAAAGTGGATGTATTTCAGCATTAGCTGTGGCTTTTTGGGAGGAGAGCACTTCTCTGCAGGCCGCTGCAAGTGGGTCTATCCATGGCTGTCCCTGCCACTTCAGCCTGGGTAGCCCGTATATTGGCACTAAAGGGATGAGGTGGACACAAAATTGGTAGTGGTGTTGGCATTTCTATTATTGCTGTGAGAAATTAGAGAGAAATCCATAGATCAACAGAGACGTCTTCTAGAGAGCAGTGCCTTTGTGGGGAGAGGAAGACACACACTCCAGGCTTCCTCTGCAGCAATAAGGGTTAGAAACCTAATATTGTAATGAGAAATTGAAGCCTGGCAGAAGCACATGGGACCACCAGAGAAGTGCTGACATTATATGCTACCGTATCCTGGCTTATTGCGACCTCTGAACCTGTCTCTGCAAGCAGACTTCTAGGACAGGCTGTGAGGAATGCTACAGCCAATGGAAATAACAAGAGGAAGTTGGGCAGACTGAGTGTTGTTAGCCTAGGTGGAATTTGTCTTGGGCTAGTAGGACCTTCATCTCATTCAGGACCTCCTGGGTTTCTGATCAGCTGGTGAGCAAAATCGGCTCAGTCACTTCGAGCAAAAGTTCACCTCTGAAGAGCCAAGTGAGTCCTACATGTCACTGTAGGAAATATTCCCCCACCCCTCCATATTTCTCATGATTGAAATGGAAATGGTTTTATGAGCAACAACCTGGGCTCCAGCCTGGCTGATTGTCATACATGTTGTTCTGAATAGCAGCCCCAAAGTGATGACCACACCACATCTCTCTCCTATTTTTGTTTCCCAGCTTGCAAAAGACAGCACACTGTGTGGCAGGGCTTAGCTCCCAGTGCTGGTGTTGGCTTGAGCGTGGAGATGGGCAGAAATACCCATTAGAAATGCACTGAGCCCTGCTTGCATTTTAGGACAAGGACAAAAGCCAGGGACATGAATGAGCAACACCACAACAGCAAAAGGGATCTTCATGCTCTTCTCTTGCCCAACCAATACTCCCACCCTTATTCCCGAAGTCAGTCAAGGCTTTGGTGAAGGCAGGGGCAACCCGCAGTCATGTAAGATATTTGATGAGATTGGGACTAAAAGGGGCAAAGGAAGAAAGGAAATGATGAAATCATGCAATAGTCCTTCTGCCGTCTGGACCACATCCGAAGCAAAAGATCTTCTCACAGACATTTTCTCTCCCATTTCTGATCATGCAACATTTCTGTGGCAACTGCAGCAATTCCATACATGAAAAAATAATATTTAGCAGATGGAAACTAAGGAAGAAAGTCAAAGACCTGTAATTAGCTTGCTCTCCGTGGACTTGCAGATACCTTCAGAGCCCGTGTGGAGAGCTGTGGGTAGAGTCGTGCCAAAAGGAGAGAAAACTTCACAAGCAGGAGATTAGGAAACCAAAGCAATCAGAGCTGATGGTCAAGGAGCTGTGGAGAGATTTTTAACCATTCTGTTTCCTAAACCCTTCCATTTGATTCCATCTCTTTATCAAGCCCTCCTTTCAGAGTTTGAAGCTAGTTTTTGCTGTTTCAGTGTATTTTGTTTCAGGGTCTCACAGAAAGACCACAGCTCCTGGTAAATACTTCATCCTTACTCTTTCATCCCCTCATTCTTTCTGTCTGGCAGGACTTTCATCCGGTAGCCTTGAGCATTCGTAAGGTGGTAGAAGGTAGACTTGCATAAAAAATGTGATGTGGAATAGAATATTGCAAACAGGACATGGGTCATACAGAGTAGGGACCACAGGAGCTTTGTAGGTCTAAACTTAAAGGGTAACATAACCCTCATGATCCCTCCTATGTGTGGGAAACACTGCTTTTGAAGATGTCTTTGAGGGTCTGGTTGAAAGAGGCATGATGTGCAGTATTCTTGCTGGTGGGACTTGCTAGGAGCAGCAGGATTTATAAGGCTTAAGTCACCTTGGGACAAATGCAAAAATCCATAATAACAGTATCTGCATCTGAGTTAGTCGTGACTGAGGAAGGAGCATGGGTTTTGGAATTACAGCAGCATGATTTCCTGGTGATGGTTCCCTGTTCCCCAGGCTGCGGCTCACCTGGAGACTGCACGAGCCATAACAGGCAGTTTCCCAATGAAGGAAATGTAAACTGTGCAGCTGGCTCTCCCCTGGCTCAGGACAGGGGCTGCTGGTTGCCTTTCATGCTCTTTTAACTCTGATATGGGAACTTCAGGCAGCTTTTCATGACTTCATAACCAGCCTTCATGGTATCATCCACCCATGAGTGCTCTCTGCTGGCTCCCTGTCGCAGACAACCTTTCCTTATAAACATCTGGCATTTATTTGCTGTGCTACCGGGAGCTCCCCCTTTGCTGCTGTTGCTTGGAGGGCTGTAACTCTGCACAGTCACATACCAGACACGGTGCCATCATATACCATTCCAGGTACTCATGGGAGACCTGACACAGCTCAGCCTCGACCTTGGGCTCTTCCTGTTTGGGCACCAGCCACAGCAGAGACAGAAAAAGTAAATTCAGCTTTTACCTCAAAAACCATGAGAGAAATCAGCCTGGGCTCAGCTCTGGAGGAAAACAGCATTTAAGGGACTAAAAGCAGAGGAAAGCTCAGCGTTATGTCTTCCAGCAGCCACAAAGTAATCCCCAGGGCCAGATGCCGATACCGGGAGTTTCGCTCACTGCCGGCACACAGAGATAGGCAAATATTAGCATGACTGAGAACGCACCTAAAATCCTAGAAGAAAGGAGTTTCCCATAATATATCATCAATAAAACTTAAAATCAAGCAACTGTTTAGGGTTTCATCCATCTGCAAGGAGTGCTTTTACAAAGTGTATATGGCTCTTCAATTTATCACAACACATGCTGCATGGAAAGGAATGCTCCTCATACCAAACAGCCCCCCCAGCTCTGCAGAGGGAAGTGGCTGAACTTCCACCAGGGAATGGTTTGATCCCAAGCAATAACATCTGAGTTTGGGATGGACAGTCTTTGTGTACACCCAGAAGAACAAACAGAGCTAAGTGCCTTCCACTTCCAGAGATTTCAGATTATGTTCACACGCACTGGGACTGAACGTGAGGGAAGGCACAAAGAGGTGGCACCAATGGGGCTGGTGTCTCCAGCTGCAGAAACCAGAAAACCAGGTTTATGTCTACAGACACAGTCAGCCAGGGGCAGGAACACTCTGTTTTACATAAGGAAACCCCAAACATCGCTGGAAACAGAACTGAGGGATTATTATCACATCATATTTGCAAAATATAGAGCAAAAGCTACATGACTGTTAAAGCCATAATCATCAAGATCCCTTAGGAATGAGCTGCTATCTTCCAGATCTGCACAGCCTTCAGTTTTGGTGACCAGGAATGTAGAGGGGGTAATTTTTTTTTTAATTGCATAGTACAATTTAGCTGTAAGAGGCAACCAACTGCCTTGTAGGTAAGTGAGTGAACAAAATTGTCACTGGTCCTATGTTCATGTGTTTACGAGGCTCTGTCCGGTGTCACCTGACCCAAAATCATTCCCAAAACCACTGTTAGGATCACTCACATGCTGACAACACACTGGGAAGTATCTCAAAGGGATAGAGGACACTGAAAACAGCTGCTCATATGTCTTCTTCCAGACGTGCTTTTTCCTGTGTCAGCTTGTGTTCTCACATTTTTCTCTTGCTTCTGGACAAGACAGTATTTTCAAGTTTAAGAGAATTGTGTTTTAAAGTTATAACTCTATAAATAAATAGCTAACGCCCAGATGACTTTGGTCAAGAAAGAGAAAAACATGACAGTTGGCTACTGGAGGAAGCCAGTTCCCAGGACCTGGATTTTATGAAGTGTTGGAAATTGGGATTGTATTTTGTTTGACTGGAGACTCCTGTCCTCCTTTTGCTGCCTAAATTGCTGTATGTAAGTTCTGTTGTGAGATGTGCAGGTTTGTCATATGTGGAAATGAGCTGGTGGCTCACACATTCTAAAGACAGGTTCGGGCACACTCATACACACTTTCCTCTTTAACTTTCTCTCTCTCCTTCTCAAAATCCTTGGACACTTGCACCACAGTGTGAAGCTGCTGCTGTGGCTTAGTTCAGTTGTGCTGTTTTATGACCTTGCTTTTGGCCAGTTACCAATTCTCTCTGATTTCTGCCTTAATTGCCAGGGAGACAAAGGTGCGATGGGAATTCCTGGGCGGCCGGTAAGTCAAACCCTCTTTTGTGTGCCTTATCTTCTCCATTCTGTTCCAACCCCTAGAATGTGGGGGGGTTGGGGGGGGAGGGTGGCAGAGGGAGGCTTTCAGGATAATCCTTATCAGGTGTCAGTGCAAGTCAGGGAGTACTCTCTCTGAGCCCTGCACCTGAGGAGCTCCCTTGGTCTCAGCAGAGTGACCAGCCCTGCAAGCCATATACATGCTGGGGAGGTGTTTCCATTTCACCTGCTGTGCTATCCAGGGCCTCCTCTGGTTTAGCATCCCCCTGTTTGGGTGTCTCCCGACTGCCACCTCGTGCGCCAGCTGGGCTTGCTAACCCTGAGTTTGCTAACACACACCCCTGCCTGCCACCGGCAGTTGCCCCTTCCAAATAACTCTGTCCTGAGCAAACGGGGCCATCCCCTGCCTGGCTGAGTGCTGTATTTTGGAGCTCTCCTTGCTCGGGCGTCCCATGGTGAGGACAGGGAAGAGGAGTGGGGCAGGAGCTGAGGCCACCCTGCTCATCCCAGCCGCATAGCTGGGGCTGTGGGGCAGGAGAGCGTGCCTTTGCCTTTGCCGCTGATGCCTGTGTTTGTCTCTCTCTCCCTCTCTCTCTCTCTCTCTTCCCTGCACCCTCTTGCATGTGGCTGTGACGGGTGCCACTGACCCAGGGACTAAAAGGGCAGTCTGGAGAGAAGGTGAGTCAGCTCCTTGTAGCCTGTAGCACCCCCAAACTGTCTTCTTCTAGGGCCAGCCCAAGCTTGCCCATCACAGTCATGGCCACTGCAGCCAGCTTTGGGCTTCCACACCCCTGGGCTGCCTCATCTTCCATGTCAGTGCAAGTATATTTCCCAAATTCCTTCCAGGCCAGTCAGCCTCCAAAGATTGCTGTGTTTCTTGTTTATGACAATTTACTAACATTATAAGAGCCAGTGGGCACATGCAGGGCTTCCCCCAAGGCTTCCTGGATTTTAACCATTGACTTTCCCCTCCTCTGGCAGCTCTGCTTGCCCTAACCAACCTGCAGCTCCTGTCTACTTCTCAGGTTAGCCTGATCCCTGGTGCAGATGGGAGCAAGGAATGAAGTGGCATGGCACGCTCCTATTTCTGACACAGTGGGACCTCCTCCTCCTGAGGAACGCTGATGGTATAGTTTAAGTCTGTGGAACACCATCTCACAGACTCTTTGCTGTGCAGTGAGTTGGGATTTGTATCCACAAAGAAGTGCTGGTTTACAAAGCAATCCTGCTGCTGGCCCCTGTTTTGAAGCATTTGGCATTTCAGTGTTAGTATGTTTTCCCCAGAGCTGTGAGTACCTCCCGCCTGTGAGAGCAGGGAAATGGAGGTGTTTGGCATTCGTGAATAACTGAGTAACAATGTGTAGAAATTAGGAAAGGGATGGATATTTACCTGACAAGGAGGGTCATCCATGCAGTACCATACCAGGCCCATTTGTTCCTCTTCATAGCAGATCGGGAGAAAAACACAACAAGGAAGGGTAAAGTAGGATAGAGATTCTTCATCCTTGTGTTCACTGTTTGCTTATTGGAACCAATCAACATTATCCAACAGACCAGAATTTCCCACCTGAAGCCATTCTGCTTTTTCTCTGCGTGTCCTTGCATTTGTTTCTGGCCGAAGTTTCCATGAAGGGACAGCAGATAGATACAAACAGTGGGAAAAAATCATTCCTAATTGCCCCTGCTTCCCCAAAGCCTTCCATGAGAAGTCTTTGGCAGGCCACAGGTTTGTTTTGCAGAGTGCTTTGCTTTCTTGTAGGCTGCTTGGTTTATGGGATGCTCCATCCCAATGCTGTCCAGCCCTGGACACTTCTGGAGCTGCCTTTTAGGAATACACCATGTTTTCCAAAGAGAGTGACATGTCCTGCCCATCACACGCTGTGGGTGGCTAGGAGCTGGAGAGGCAGATGCTTTCTTTTCCAGCACACACTTTGCTTTGTTTTCATCCACATCTCAACTGAGTTTGAGAAGTATGCAAGTGAGGCATTTCTGGAGGTAACCAAATAAGCTGCCCACAGCTCCCATTTCCCTGGAGCCCAGCACATCCCTCTTCCTTTTCTTTCTTCTGCAGGATGCAATCCTCCTGGAACTTGCAGGAAGGAAACAGAAAGGGTTTCAGGCCATCTTTCACACTTTCAATGGGGCAGAACCTGTGTTTTGCCAGAAAGTGTTTTATGTGTTTATACATCTCCTTGCTGTGCAGCTTCCATTTTCTGGCACATCTGAGCAGCTCTAAAGGACATATTTTCTCCGAAAGTGTGAGACAGGAGCTGGGGGAGGCCAGAACAGCAGCTGCCCCATAAGCCCTGAAGGTCTCGCACCTGAGGCATCCTCATCTAACCCCAGTCTTGACAGGAATATAGTTGTCTTTGTGTTTTCTTCTCCTATTCTCACCCCTTTTCCTCTGCTTTGTCTCTCTGCAGGGTGCTCCAGGAGAAGCTGGCATGTCTATCATTGGGCCCCGCGGTCCACCCGTAAGTGGCTTTTCTCTCTATTTTTGTCTGATGCAGGATGTGGGCAGGAAGTTACCGGGAAAGACTTAGGAGGGGCATTAAGACTCAGCATCAGCCAGAAAGAGCAAAAGCCGTGTATAATGTGGTTCCCATGCTGAGGCAGCCTTGGTTTTATACTGCTATTACATCCTATATATAATGAAATGATAGCTCATATTCCAGAACAGATGAGGAAGCCTTCCCTTGGCAAGGAAACCAAACTCCTGCATTTAAAAGGAAGAAGCATATTTCCTTTTTGCAAAAGGGGTGCTATCACTTCTGGAGAAAATTTGCACTTTGCCTGGCTGATTTCAGCCTTTGATTTAATCAGCAGGGAACAAACCCCCTGATTTTACTGAAGAGCAGGACCAGAGCTAAGCTGGTGACTGGGGAGCTCACAAAGATGGGTAGTTCAGAGGTCTTTGTCAAGTACCCAAAATCTTGGAAGTTCTTTGTTAGCATGGTTACCACTATCTGGAGAGTCCCTTACCTGGCTGAGAAAAGGCAGGATTTTGCACCCTCTTCCAGCAAAAGTGTCTCTACAAGGTGCAATGCGTCAGCCAGACAAAACTTTTTGCAAGGACAGGGTCATAAAAAAAGACCAAGATGAAGGGTTGGCGTGTTTACATACCCTAAATGCTGGATGCTTCTTGCACTGCGGTTCAGCCATCAAGCCTCTGCTTTTGTGTGGGTGTAGCCAGACCTCTCCACTCCATCCCTGCACAGCCTCCACCAGAGATTTCCATGAAAAAAGACCTGGAGGTTCAATTCTCTCCCTCCCAGTGGGCACTTCCGATTTTGTTTCACCTGTGAAGAGCACTATCCTTGACCTGCAGAGAGAATGGGCTGCTGGCAACCTTTGTTTCACAGCTGAGGCAGTACGAACACTTGGTTACATCTGGCTTTCCAATTAACTTTCCAAAAGCCCCATGACAAATGTTTCTAATAAAAACCAGCTTTGCTGGTCCCCAGGCCCACCTGCCCAGGATGCTGGAGTTTGAGAAGTGACAGAATCAAAGCCCAGGACCCAAATGGGTCTCCCCAAGCGCTTTATGCCTAGCAGATGGTCCCTGGCCACGTGTTCAAGCAAGGAAGAAGGGCTGGCAAGTCCCTCAAGCCAAGGTCTGAGCAAGACCACCCTGCTCCACAAACAGCAGATTTTGGAGGGTAAGTGCCCCATTGCTTTTGCTGTTTCTCACAAGCTCTGGCTCTCAGCCTTCTGAACAGTGTAATTGTAGTAATCAGAGAGAAAAGCCATCAGTTCCTGTCCATGTAGGTCCTGCAAAGGAGACAGGCACCACTGTTTTCTTGAAGGACACATGCCTGGGATGGCAGGACAATTTTTGTCTGCTTTGGTGCTGCTGCCTTCGCTGCTATTTGGGAAAGTGCAGAACACATATCTTTAAAGCAGCAGAAAACTTAGATGGCAAATAGTATCTAAAATGGGGTTTTGCTACACCAATCAAAGCCGTGAGGTGCCAGGAGTGGCCCAACTCCACACTTTCCCCCTGCAAAGCCTGCCATGAAGATGATCCAGTTTCCTGGGGAGCTGGTGATAGGTCAAAAGGATGGCTGAGCACTGAAGACAAGCACGGAAACCCTGGCCAAGGGGCCACTCGGAAAGATGTGGGATGACAAATAGTTTCCAGATTTTTGTTTGGAGGTTAAAGTTTTCGCTTGAGCTCAGAGCTGCTTAACTCCCGGCCAGAGAGGGACAGTGTGCCGATAGTGGCAGAAACAGACGGTCTCCATGATTTGGCAGCTCCCAGGATTGAATACTTCATACAATCAACATTTAAAAAAGGAGACAAGGAAAACCAGCCACCCAACAAAAACAGTCTCTTGGAATCGCTCGCTGCTGAACTGTTGTCTTGGCGTGGTACTGTGCAAATCACTCTGCTGTCCTCTGAGGAGAAAGAGGCAACAGTCTGTAGTCTACAGAGGAAGCCAAATTGTACCATTTCCAGGTTTTCTCCCTAATTCTTTTTTTAGCACTTCTTGTCAGGGAGGTGTCCAATAGGGAACCAAAATTAATTAATTGTGGCTCGGCTCTTCTTGCCTTTTCAGAAGCCAGCGGTGGACAGATCCTTTAATTTACAGCCTGTCTTCCCTTCTGGTCACTGGCCAGCAGGACCAGGTGGTTTTGTGTGTATCTTGCAAAGCAAAGCTGACCAAGTTCAACTTTGCAGAACTAAAGAAACAGTGCAAATGCGATTAGGTCCTGCTAGCATTGCATACAAAACCAGAGCTCTTCAGTGCAACATGAGGCATTTTGTGGTGGGGGCATCCTCAAACCCTGCAAAGAGGCTGTTTGGGCCCATCCTCTGCAGGGGTAAACTTTTACTGAGTCTCTCTGATGACAGAGGGTGGCTGGAGACGTTGCCTGAAGGTGAAGGTTTTCCCTGTCAGCGTAGCTCTGAGGTCTCTCCCAAAAAGGATTGTCATTGCATCACTGTGGCAAACCTCACCCTCACAGCTCAGGAGGCCCATTCCCTCCTTCCCCTTCCCTTCCCTCAGCACCACATGGGATCACTCTGGTTAAGGCAGAGATGCACCCTGGTCATGCCCAGCTTATCCCTAGGGAATCCCTGCGGGACTCCAACAGTCTAGTCATGGTAGCTCATATTGCTGAAGAAAGCATTTTCTTCCCCAAAATGAGAGAACACATATGGAAGCTGGGCATTTTGGCATCAGAGCACAGCTTTCAGGGTAGGCAAGATGCCACAGTAGTCACCTGATGAGCGTGGCACAGGATTTACCTCATCCAGCTGTTCCTATCTACGTGAGTGTGCTTCAAGATCTGCTGAAGTCTGGGCCACAGGGACCTAATGCTTCCTGACCTGGCTTATGCTTTTTTTGGGAAACAGTTTGAAAAATCCTTAAGTGAAGTGGTGTCTTTCCTGGATACCAACAAAGCTGTGGTAACTGTGACCTGGGATGTCACAGGTCCCAAAAACTGAAGAACTGTGAAAAATTAACAGCCAGGACATTTTCTCTTTTTTGGTGTTTTTAAGTAGAGGATGAAGAAGCTACCAAGCATATCCCAAGCCA
Source organism: Coloeus monedula (assembly GCF_965178545.1). NCBI lineage: Eukaryota > Metazoa > Chordata > Aves > Passeriformes > Corvidae > Coloeus > Coloeus monedula. Next base: position 4,226,862 of record NC_138788.1, on the reverse strand, counting down.
GTGTTTGCTGTACCTGATCCCAAACTGGTAGCCATAGCTAGCTGGCCAGGAAGAGGTAGGAGGAAAAGTCTTGGTGCTCATGTTCCTCTCATCACACAGCCTAACTCACCTTTTTCTCTTAGCTCTCAGAGGAAAAAAAAACTAAAAACAAAAAACAGAAGAGAAAAATAAAATCATCTCCAGAATTATTTGTGAGGAAAACGAATGAGCTGGGACATCAGATGAGGGGAGGAGGAGGAGAGGGATGGCTGTATTTAGACACCAGTGACCTGCAAGGCTTGTCTTGCACAGAGCAGCACCCTGCATTAAACATCGCAGGTTTATGGCAGCAAGAATTGCCATAAAATGAGCTCAGCCTCTGGAATATACTCCAAAAGCCTAACATATGGGCTAGGGACACCCATTTAATTAATGTAGAAACTTCAAGGAAACTGCTTGCAGTCCAAACTGGAGCTGCTCCAGCATTTTCTTGGCCCTATACAAATTGCAGTGAGGATGAGAGATTTTCCCTCCTTCCCAAGACACTTTCCCCTTGGAGGGGAATTGGGTATCTCTTCAGAGAGCTGTAGGGTAGTTGGTCAGAGGCTGGAGGAAAGGCTCTGTAGAGAGGACTTAGGGTCCATCAAAATTCATTTCAGTTCCTCTAAACTGCTATCTCTGTTTCATCCTTCCCAGGGACAGCCTGGAACAAGAGGTTTTCCTGGATTCCCGGTAAGCATAACTCTTAATTTATGAGGTACGGATGTGTGATATTACTAGGAAGCTTCATAAGTGCTTGCTGTATCTCATCATTTCTTCCTGAAATCAATGACCTGATCTGATAGCACTGGAAAAAGTAATTTTTTCTTCATTCCTTTTTCTACTTCTTTTTTTTTTTTCTTTCTTTTAAATGATATTAGGGCAAAAAAAAAAAAAAAAAAACAACAAAACCCCAAACCACACAACTCTGAAAGGAAATTAATTTTTAAAAAGCCCCAAGTGTTAAAATAACATAGTTAAAGCCAGATCTGTTCAGTAAAAGAAAACCATCCTAAGAAATACCATCACAAACAAAACAACCCCTAGGTAGGTGAAATTCCAATTTTAATTGAGTTTTTAGGTGGTATTCCAATGGCAGCAAGTGCCTGGAATCCAAAAAGGGGGCCCTGCCTGTTGAGCCTCAGCTGGGGACGGTGCTAGGCTGATCACCCTGGTCATGCCAAAGGGAAAGGACATAAGACATGAGGGGGAATTCTCCAGCACAGTTGTAAGGGAGCAGAGAATATGCCCAGGAGAGGACAAAGCAAATTTCATTTCAATCCTACAGTTGCTGGCAGCACTCTCTGAAGCACTGAGGCTGCTGAAGAACAGTTGCTATTTATTCATATGCATTTATCCTGGACAACTAGGAACCCTAAAGCAAACACAAACACCCCCCACATCCCTGCTCCCACCAGGCAGCTCAGCTGCTGCTCCAGGACACTGGATGTGTCAGAGCAGGTCTGCAGGGGAGACTCTCACACCTGGAAAATGGGAGGAATTGGCAGCCTCCGAGCTGCCTGACTGGGCTCCACTGTTCTGCCCATTGTGAAAAGGGGGTCTGTGAGCTGCCCCTGGGCTGAGGAGAAGCAGATCTCTCCAGGCCCTTGTGGTCTTTAGCTTTTGGAGGAGCAGAAAACAAATTGGCCCAGCTCCTGAGAAAGTGCTGGATTGGACAGCTCTGTGGAGCCTGTTTCTCATCAAACAGTACCTTCAGCATGTGCTGAATGTCACCTCTTCCCTGGGACACTTTTATTATTCTATCATTTGCAAAAATTTCTCTTCCCGCAAAGGTGGGTGCCCTTTTAAATCAAAGTCTTGAGAAAACTGTTGATACTCAACTATTTTACCAAACACTGTAAAATTTTAAATTCGGAGGTTTTTTTGCAAATTTCCTGTAAATCCCTCCTTGCTTCAATTCTTGTCTCCAGCATTGCTGCTGAAATGTGCTGACAGTGAGCAGGTCCCTGCTGAAGCAGTTTGAAATCTGGGCTGGTACTCAGTGGGCCAGGAGCCTGCAGGACTGGACAGGAGGGCAGGGAGTCACCTCACATCACCCCAGTTTGTGCAGTCTTGTGGCACGTAGTGCTTCCTGGGGCAGATGGACAGACACCCCGGGGAAAGCATTTCTCATCATTTTTCCTATTTTATTTCAGGGCCCTATTGGCTTGGATGGCAAACCGGTAAGGAAACAACTTCTTGGCAGGCTTTCTGCCCTGCCTCCTGCTAGGTCCCGCCGTGGTGCCGGCCTGCGTGTTACACCATATGTTCTTAAGGGGTTTATTTTGCAATGTCATGCACACGCATGGATTAAAAGAAAATTAGGAGGCAAATCTATAAAATAGCAGTTCACAAGTGCAGCAGCCTGGCTGCTGCAGGGAAAGCCTTAGCAGGCACTCCCACCCTGAATCAGGCAGAGCAGATCCCCGAGGTAGCTGCCCTCTGCCTTAGCCAACAGCTTCCTTCTTTTGCTGCTGTGCCAAAAAGAGCTGCAGTAGAGCAGGGAAGGATCCTAAAGGCCTCTGTGAGACCTCCATGCTGTCCTTAGAGCTTTTTAGTAGAAACCTAAGTTCTTCCCACCCTTTGGAGAGTAAGGCACAAATGAGATACTTCTCCATGAACCCAGTGGACATGAAACCCATATCTCCATGTAGCAGCCACGTAACCAAGTTCCCCACCACACTCCTCCAGTGCTGTAATGGAGGAGCTGGTAGCACATACCACTGGCTTCTAATTTCCTGCAGCAGGACCCTGTTTTTGCCAATGAGGAACATTACCCCCAAGAGAGACGCAGCAGCACCTCTCTTGTACTGCTCTGGGGGCACACAGTTCACTCAGCAGAAGCTGCTCTGCCAGCCCCAGGGGGGCTTAGCCATGACCTAGCCATGCCCTGCAGAGCCTTGACACCCTGTATTCTTCCCCGAGAGCTTTGTTCTGAGCATTTTGGGGAGCTCAGAACCTACAGGAGTGTTGTCCTGTTAGGTGGTGAACAAAGCTCCACATGCTCAGTGTTGTGTCCCCCATTGGAAGTGTAGTAACTGTGGGCACCTACCAAGGTAAGGGGGAAGTAGGTTAAATCAACATCATCTAGAGTCTGCAGTGGCCAAAGCTGATGTGTGTTTCCTTTCTTTTGAAGGGCCATCCTGGACAGAAGGGAGAGATGGTAAAAATACATATGTTTGTCTGCGGGTGATGGGTTGGTTTGAAATGATGTGCCTCAGCTGGAAACAAGCTCATGGGCAGGGTAGCAATTTTACTTCAGCTCATGCACTAGCTGCATCCCTAATTCTGTAACTTCATGATAATAGCTCTGGGATGCATGTAATTTTTGCATTATGGCTATCAGATTCATCATGTCACAACAGCAACTCTCTAGTTACGCATGGGATGTGTTTTCCTTGCAGTTAGCAATTATGTTCTTTAAATATATTCTGGGAGCTGACATTTTCGTGGTTGGCCTCATAGCACAAGTAAAAGTTGATGGAAAGATTTCTGAAAATGCATCTGGCAACTTTCAACTTATCTAACAACAACCAAAAAAACCATACTTTTTGTATTAAATGTGGTTTCCCCCCTCCCCCCCCTCCCCCCCCCCGAAGCTCTGTTTCATATGTGCATCATACTAAAATGCTTTTGGTTGAAAACTATAAACTTAGACTGCACTTTGTGGAAGCCCAAATGCTGTCTTGTTCCTCTTGACATCTCTGATGATGAAATCCCAAATATGAGTATGTCAGGAGAGCAGCTCTGTAGTCACCTTCGCTTACTAACGTGTTGAGTGTTTTCTTCTGCTAATTCTGTAATTCTGTTTTTTGAGCCTGAGTGTCAGTATAGCCCTCTGGCAAGCACATGTTGAAGATCCCCCTCCCCACTCCCCTATTGCTCAATCTTAGCTCAGGCTTCAGTCCTGGCTGCTTCTGGTTCCACCCCAGTGCGTCGGCTGAGGAGACGCGCTGTGAGCTGAGGTCCTGGGAACAATAAGGGTGTGTTTTCCTGATGATTTTCCCCCCTCTTCTTTTAATATTTCCCCCCTGTGGTGCAGCCAGAGCATGTGTGCATTTTCACTCCTCCAGAGTAACAAAGGGAACCTGGATCTCTCTTGGGAATTTTCTTCACAATTATTTTTAAAAGCTCAGTTTTTCACCTACTCCATACGCTGTCTTCTTGTCACTGTGAATAGAAAGCCATCCCATGTTAATTTCTGTGTTTCCTTAAAGGGTGCTGCAGGTCCCAGGGGACAGCCCGTAAGTATCTCATCCCTATCCCCTGTCTCCCCCTAATCCCTTTCCCCTTGCATTCACTGAACTCCTTCATTTACTGAGTCCTTTTTTGATCACTTTTCTTTTATAGGGGCCCCCAGGACAAAAAGGAGAAAAGGTAATTTCGATGGAAACCTTGTTAAAAAGTAAACTGAAAGAGAGGAAGGGGCTTGGTGGACTTGGTGCCGCTCGATGGGACTGTGAGTGAGGAATACAGCAAGAGCAGAGGGCTCAGGGGATCGGGGACAGGAGGCAGGGTGCTTATCGGGTGCAAACTGGCGTAACTGCACTGAGTTTGATATAGTCACAATGATTTACACCTTCTGGATCTGACCCTGCATGCCTATTTTGGTCTCCTCTGTTTGTGGTTTAAACTCTTTCCTTTTTAATCCCTTCTTTCACAGGGTCAGTGTGCAGAGTACCCGCACAGGGTAAGTCATTAGCGTTATTATCCTCTGTCCCGTGCCTTCCTGCATGTTAATCCTCCTTCGTTTGAATGGCTTTTTGTTGGAAGTGGAGATCCTTTCATTAACTAGATGCGTCATCTGGACCCCCAGGGCAGTGCTTGGCTGATTGATGTGTTTCAAAGAAAAGCAGCAGATAAGGTTTTCCGGGAGGGATGTTGGTTCTCCAGTCTGTTCCTGCCCACCGGAGCTGACCCCTAGATAGCTGCTGTCAATTCTACTTCCTGGACACCCTCCTGTGCTTTGTGCTGGACAGGGGAAGGTCCACGTCCTCACCCTAAAACCCAGTGAAACCAGGGGTTTCTGGAGGAGTGGAGGTCACCCACTCACGCCTTGTGCTGCTGCACTGGTTCCGTGCTGCTTCCACGGCCTCTGCTCTGGTTGTGTGGCCAGCAGCAGTGTGGAGTTTGAAGACCTGGGGAGAACTCTATCATCATTCCTCCCTTTTTCTTCTCCCTCATGCTGGTGTCATCCCTGCATAGAGACAAGGAGAAGGGTTGTGCTCCCTGCTTGAGGGTAACCCTTCATCCCCTGGCCATGGTGCTCTGTAAGGTCCCTGACAAGCTGGTCCCCATGCTGGTCCCCAAGCCTGGTGGACTTTCTGCCTGCAAGGAAGAGGCTGAGAGGGACGTTGATGCCAGCAACTGTTTAATGAAAGCCAGGATGTTGCCCCACCTGCTCCTTCATCTTGGCCTGGCCAGCATGTGCTGCAGCCAAGAGTGGAGAGAGAACATCATGGGGTTTGAGGGGATTTAACCAGTTCTAAAAACAACCAGAGTGCTGAAAATCCACTGGAAATGCATTGGAACAACATCATATGAAGTGGCTGGAATTTGTAATCTGGGTGTACAGGGAGACAAGCTTAAGAGCTTTCTGTTTATTTTTGATGGGCCTCTGGATAATCAGCTGGGCTCTGGTCCCTGGCCCAGAAGGGAGCAGGGTTGGAGCAGCAGAGCCACTGGAGAGAGAGCTCGGCTGGCAGCAAGGGAGAAAGGGCAGTGGGTATGTGCCAGTCCCCCCGTGCAATAGCAGCCGGTCAGCTGTGTTTATTCAGTGAGCTGGCTCACTAGATTGTTATGTTAAAAAGGAGCCAACAACACTGGTCACCTGAGCAGTGTCCTGAGTTCCTGTTACAGCCCTTGGCTCTGACTGTCCCCAGTGCTCAAGGTGAAAAGCAGTGGCAGGACCCAAAGCAACACTGGGAAGGGAGCTGGTGCATCCCTGGAAATTGCCTGGGCTCAGGCCTGAGGGCAAAGGCATACTGGTTTGGTGAGTCAGGGTTGTAGGGTGACTGATGAGCTGCAGGGCTGTGACAGCGGGAGAAGGGTGGGTGCAAAGCCTCACATCCTGGCAATGTTTCCTTGGCTCTCATGGAGATACTTTTGGTCTCATGAGGCACCAAGTTCAACATTATAAAAAGCCCATGAGTTGTTCAAGGCTGAGACATGCTCACGGGAAGGGTGACTGTCCTCAGATCAACTCAAGGACAGACTGTCCTGAACTGCAGATCTGGACAGACCAGCCAGCAGAGATGCAGCTCTCTTTCTTTCTTCCTGAATGAAAATTAGGATGGGCCTTGTTGCAAAAATGTGACGCTGCTGACCAAATTGCAATTTATTCTTGCATTTTCTGTTTGATAAGGTTTTTTGTCAGATGTTTTGGGTGAAGAAATGAAAACCAGCATCCTGAAAAACGAGGGATGTTGTTTCAATTTTGTTTCATATTTGTTTTCTTAGGAAGGAAATACAAGGTTAGGATATGTGCCTTGGCTCTTGTTGTAGTTTCCTATTTTTCTGTCTGTATGAGTCTGTGTGGCCTGTGCTGCTGTGAGGGACAAGCCCATGCATTGGGGCTGCCCATTCAGGGTAAGAGGGCCACTCAGGCTGCTCCCAAGTGCCGCTCAGGGAAATGGGGGGACCAGCCATGCTCTGTTTGCTCTCAGAAATACTGTTTGTCTAACTGACCCCATTTGTCTCATGTGTCTTCACTGTTCCCCAGGAATACCTAAGTACCACACTTGCAGCCCTGCGCTCTAACCAGATCCTTACGCTGAAGGTTTGTGGGTAGCGGTCTGATGGGACCCAGTTCTGATGGAAAGGCTCGAGGGTGCAGATCCAATATTGCATGCTGCCTTCTGAAAAAACTTCCCATGGGAACACAGAGAGGGCAGGGCAGGAGATGGGTGGAAGTGCCTTCAGATTTCTTCTCTAAACTCTCCCACTTGCACCTGAATCCATTGCAGGGTCTTGTCTTGACTGTTTTCAGGACTGCTTCTCTACATTTTCCTCCTTATCCATTCCAGCATCCTCCCTCAGCTTCCCTGTAAGCTGTATAGTATTTCAGATACCATTCAGCACTTGAGCAGCCAGGCAAAGCCTGGAGAGAGAGCTTAACTGGCTCTCCTGAGCTATGGGGCCTCCTACACTTTCTTTTAGAAAGGGGAGGTTTGCCTTTGGATAAAATCAGCCCAGCTGAATTTCCAGCAGCACTGCTTTTGGAGCGATAGCTTGTGGCTGTTTGGGTCAGTGCATTTGAACACAACCACCTGATCATGACACCGCAATATTGGGTTACCACTTCTCTTTGCAACAGGACTGGATCCTTGCTTTCCCTGCACACGTGAAGGACAATGTTTAAAGGGAATAAAATGTGCTGCTTGGAAGTGTATGGTTTCTGTGGTGGGAGGCCTGTGGGCAGACCTCTGGGATCTGAGTGCACAGCTCATAGGGGGAAATGTCACACGTGGGCACATTTTTGTGCCCAAGCACAGAAAGTCTCTCTTGCTTCTCCCAATGTAAATCAAGAGCAGCTTCAAGGGAAACCTGATAGGAACAGGAAAGTGGATCAGGCCAGAGCAGCATTCCTGGGCCTGGAGCCGGCATGGTGGGTGCCAGGGTGACAGCAGCATGCATGCAAGTGGAAACTGGATACAGCAAAAGGATGAACAAATGCTCCTGAGCTTTAGTGCATTTGATTTCTGTGTGTCCGGGTCAGCTTTGTGCCCTGAGGCAGCATTCCTGGCTATAAGCAGTCAGAGGGTGATGATGCTGTTGAGCAAGGAAAAACAAAGTGCAGGCTGCCAAGGCAATGCCCTGCTTAGGCGTCCAGCTCCAAGGCCTGGTCTTCTCCCTTGGCCAGGGTGGTTGTGTCTGGCCAGCTCAGTGAACCATGCTGGGACCTCTGTGCTGACCCAGCTAGCCTCTCTCCCCTCCCTTCCATACCTGGAGGAAGGGTGAGTCCTGGAGATACACTGGGTTTCTTGTGAGAGAGCTAGAAAACTGCACTTGGAAAACTTGGAGAAAATTGTAATTTTGATAGTTGCCCCAAATATGATGATAATGATAAGTTAAGAGAAACAATCCCATTGCTGGACACCCTAGCAGAACCACTGAGTGGATATCTTGCAATGAACACTTCCTAAGGAGATCAGCAGAGCTGAGTCAAAAATCCCCTGGGTAATTCTATTTCCAAGCAGAGGAAGCTGTGAAAGCTCTGTGTGGAGGGAGCATTGGGATGGCAAGTGGCCACCCCACACCTGCCAGGCTGGCACCTGCTGAATGCCCCTGTGAGTGGCATGGAGGAGCTCAGAGGTCTGCCAGCAGGTACCTGTGCTGCGCCCGCCCTGTGCTGCTCTCATGCTGGGCTTTATTTTCATGGCAATCTCTCTGTTCCCCTCTTCTCTGTTCTCTCCCCTGGCTGCTCTCTGACTCTCGGTGCCCTAATGGCCTCCTTTGCCCTGCGATCTTCTGGTTTTATCTTCTTCAGCTGTTGCCTCTCCTCAATTCAGTGCGGCTGGCTCCACCTCCGGTTATAAAGAGACGCACTTTCCAGGTAGACTTCTCCTCCTTATTGCCTGTTTCTGAGCTTATCCTGATGCTTGCAATTAATCAGCTTGCTACCTGTCTTTCATCCCCTACAGAGGGGTTTCCAAGAGTTTCAGGCAGAGCTGAGGGACTTTCTTTAAAGTGAAGGAAATCTTTGATGTGATAATGTTGCTAAAAAGAAATGCAGTGAAGCCAGTTTTTTAAACTAAAAGAAATGGGCCATGAAGCTGTTCTTGGGGCTGTCGACAAGCAGCCTCCTCCCTTAAGGAGTCAGTTCCTGCATATTCAATCTCTAGAAGAGGTTAGAAGCCTCTTGCTGAAATACATCTAATGTCTGTGAAATTTAACTGAGAAGAATGAATAGGCAAACGCTTCTTTTAAGGGCTAGTCTAGTCTGAGGCACTTGGGGAAATGTGTTTAAATAAGCTCTTAGAATGGTTTCATTAAATTGCATTAAATCTTTGTGTAAACACATTTATTTTGGTTTCCAGGGCCATAATTCATGTTTAGTTTATTTTGGGAATGAATTCAAAAAGTGAATTCGGACATACGAATAGTGAATAAGAGTGTCCGTAGTCAGAGTTCATGTGGCTTTTAATGAACCCACTTTATGGTCTCTCATTCCATCAGCTGGGATTAGCTTTCCTGTGTGGACAAACCGCTGCAATTACCCCGATGAAGTGTGCTGGGCACTCTCTATTAAGTGGCTGGGTTTTGTCACCCTGCTGCCTGTCTAGGCAGTCGGATGCTAGCAGGGGACTGCAGGATGCAAGAGACCTTTACCATGAGGTGTTTGGTCCTTGCCCAGCACTGGACAAATCCTGACCTTACCACCTGAGGCCGTGGTTTCAGTTCAGTTTCTATCAATTCAGCATTCGCACCACACAGAGCCCCATGGATTGCGCTGTTTGCCCTTCAAAGTGACAGTCTGGAGAGCCAGGCCAAGGACTGACCTCTTGGGAAGGCTTTGAAAGCTGAAGTTCCTCTCCAGGATGAAGTGGGAAACTTGAATAGCTGCCCTACATCCTGTCGTCAGCCAGGGCTGCAGATTGCCTCTGTCTGCAGAGGAAAACTTCACCGGAGAGTTTTGCCATGATCCGTTTTGCTTTTGGTGTATTCATTCTCTAAATGCAACAGGGTGTAATCTGCTCCTACAGATCTGCCAGCACCAGGCAATTCCAGGAGCCCAGTGTATGAATACTAAGAAAAAAAGTGAGTCTGCAAAATGGATGTTAGCACCAGCGCCTGGAAGAGAGGAAAATCCTGCTGCTAACTTTGAGCACATCAGCAGGAGTGCTTTGCCCAAGGGCTGGGGCTTAGCTGAGGCATGGGCTGAGGGGGGTCCTCTGTGAGGAGGCTGAGCAAGCACTGCATTGCTGGGGCACAGTCAGGGTGGCTGGCTGATGTGTAAAAGAACTGAAAAATAGCTCCAGTCGACAGCTAAAAATATAGAATGACAACTGAGGAAAATGACACCTGATCTCCCACTTACTGTATCGACTTACTGTCCATTTAGCTCTGTGGAGGTCCTTTTGTGCTGAACACATTAATGAGACTGTAATGATGTGGTAATAACACTTTTGTGTGTTTAGGGATCTGCAAGGATGGGCACTTGCTTAGACAAAGCCTGCTGTGCCCAAGACAGCAAAGTGAGGGTGATGCAAACAGGACTTTTGGGGGATCTCCTTCCAGCCACTCCCTGTGCTGGGGCAGGACTCCTGCTCTTCCCAGCTCCCTGTCCCCTACCAGCACCCCTTTCCAGCACCATGCTGCATTTTAGTGCCCTAAATCTGGATCATGGACTGGGCTGGCAGAGAGCAGCTGAGGTGGGAGTAGAAGAGGGAGAGCCAAAGTGAGATGGGCAAAGCCCCCTTTGGCTTCCCGTGGTGCACCCATGCTGGGGGTATTGTAAGATGCAGTGGAAGGAAAGTCTTTGAAGCTGGAATGTGAGCGGTCAAGGCAAGAGGAAATCTAGAAATATATTCCAGTGTCCTCCCAATATCTTCATTAGATCCAAATTACCTTCCATATTTAAAAGCTATGAGACCATTTAGAGGATGGTTGAATAGCCCTGAGTATGGAAAATAAGGAAGCTTAGAAAAGAACTTGCATTCCCTTGCAAGGGCCACAGGATGAATGAAGATCCACTTTAAAAATGGGGTGAAGCAAGGGCACCCCTCCTGCCTGGCCCAGCAGGCTTCCCAGCATGGGCTCCAGGTTGGGTGGTGAGGCACAGGAAAAGGGCTGTTGCTCCACACGTGACTGAGCTTCTCGTGAGCCTGGCCCATGTGTTGGAAATTTTCTTTTAAACAGAGCTCATGGCAGAAAGGATGAAATTTGCAGCTTGTTATTTTCATTTATCATTCTAAATAAAGCAAACATCCCTGTATCTGCATGTTTTACTAGAGGCAGCCAGGATAAACAGTGTGCTTGGTAGGAACACAGGCAGGGGACAGATTTCATGCATTTTCCTCCAGTGTATAAGGCTGTAGAGAGGATAAATGCAGCAGAGACCCAATTGCACACCCATTGGCTTTTAATTGAGAAACAGCCATATTTGGTTTCTAGCTTCCCATGGATCCACCAAGGAAAGTTTTTCAAATTGAAATTGGATCACTAGCAGTAGGCTGTCGTGGTACTTTATCTAGGGAGGTGAGCCTAATAAGCAATTAGCGCGGGTGCCACAGTGCCCTAGGAGCTCGCTGGATTAATCAATTATAGCTCAGCAGTCTGGTATTCAAACGTGATGCTTCCAACCCACTGTCTCCTCAGCGCCACTTGATGCCACATCCAGGTCCTTTGGGCCAGATGACATTGCTGAGGCATGAGCCACAGCCATCGAATGGCTACTGAGGGGCCTGGGGAGGAACTGGCTCAAACGGCTCTGTTTCAGAGAGCTGAAAATGGCAGGTGGCTCAGCATGCACTGCCTTGTTAAATCTTAGAAAAACAGGCTCTGCCTAGTGTACATGGGCCTGCCTTGGGTGGGCTCCAGGAATGCCATGATGATCGTGTTACTTTCTTTTGGGTTTGTGGGATTTCTACTTTTGGTCCTTAGCAAAACAGAGGGAGTGTTGTCCAACAAATATAGTATGGGGGAAAAACAGGCTGAGGTAAGACACTGTGGCTCTGCCTGGAAGTGCCAGCGTTGTCATGGGAGGCTTTGCTTCACATGTGACTGTCAAATGCTTTGGAAAGCCTCCTTAGAGACTCAAAAGATGTTGGTCTTTGACACATAAATTTTACTTGACTGGCTCAATGAAGAAAAAGGTCTCTTTGGACTGCTCTGTCATCTCTAGATCCCTTTAGAAGAGAGCTCTGACCAGGTGATCTCAGATGTCTTTGCAAACCATTGGGTGCTGGCTCCTGCTTCCCAGGGAGCCCAGCTGTCCTCAGCAGGGCTCTCCATCACTCTTGGAAACTTTTCCTGGCAGTAACCTGGGACTTGCTTCTATTTCCCCTGCTTCAGTCAGACTGGCCTGCCTTGGGCCCTTAGGGTGGTGGTGTGAAGGGTTTGCTCTGCCAGCTGATAACTCTTGTTTTACAAACTGCAGGGTGAGCAAGGACAAGCGGGGATCCAAGGTCCCCCAGGGCCCCCTGGTCCACCAGGGCCCACTGGACCAGCTGGACCCGAAGGAACCCCAGGACGTCCTGGGCCAATTGGACCCCCTGTAAGTCCTTACCAAAACCTAAATCCTTCTGTTCCCCCATCCCCTAGGGCACAGGCTGTTTCCTCTGGCCCCTGTTGCTTCTGGTGAAGCTGAGATAGCCATGGACAGGAGGCTTGCAGAGCATGTGGATGTGTGGAGAGGAAGAAGTTTCAGGGAAGGAGGGGAGTGAGAGGGAAGGCGGAGATGTGCACTGGGCACTGCTGCTATCTGGACACACAGTGGGTGACACCAGGCTTATTTCCTCCTCCTCAGCCCTTGCAGATGGCCCCAGGGAGGAAGTAACACCTGGGGTGTAATTGTCATGCTGCCTGCCACCCTTTTGAAGTCCTGTCGCTGTCCTATCAAGCAGCCAAGGAGGGTGGGAACAGAAGCACCGTTTATAAAATAATACCATTGCTAAATGGCAGGGCACAGGACAGAAAATCCTGCTCATGTATCTCTCTCTCGCGACAGGGCAGAGCGGGAGAGCCTGGAAAGCCTGGCAGAGATGGAAAGGTGGGTACCAGAAACCAGCTCCATTCCTGGGAGCTGCAGGGGAAAACATGGCATGCTGGCTCCGTAGCCACTGCAGAATGAAAGGAACTTCCATTTCAAAGAGTTTTCAAGGCCTGCTAACAGGACAAGCAAGTCTCATCCCTGAAGGCAAATGCACCTCTCCACACACATTACAGGGGTCAGGGATGCTGTAAACATCCTCATTTCTCTCTGAGAGATCTTCATCTCTCTCTGAGGAGCCAAGGACAGGATGACTAAACACTTGAATTGCCAAAGCAGGCAACATCAAGGGTGGTATAGGCATCAGAGCATATCTAGAGTAGTTTTCCCTTCCTGCCTGCTCACATGCAGCTCCTGCATAGATATTTTGTTTATTTATATTTACACACACATATATCTGGTATGCTTCATGGTTCATATCAGGTAAATTGTTTGGTTTTTTCTCATTTAAAGACACAAGTGGTTTGTTTGTTAATATATTCTCTCTGTTTAGCTTGCCAGAGGAAGCTGCAAATGCCTGATTTACTCCAGAGCTGCACAGTGGGCTGGGAACAAGTTCCCCAAGCAAACCAGAGAAACAGAAAAGATTCTGGAGCATAAGACATAAGGCAAAGCAGCTTTTTAGTCTTCAGATTCAGCAAGAGCAAACCTGGAGAGATGGAGCACTATGGGCATGAATTGATTTGGGTGTGCGGACTAAGATAGTATTCATCTACATGAAGACTAGATTAGAGATGTTTGAGCTCACCAGTGCTAATCTTTAAGGGGTGTTTCAAATCAAACCATCCAGCATCCCCCCATCACCCTGCTGTCCATGTGATGTCTGTATTTTCCAGCCCCAGTGTCTCTTTTGATTTTATCCACAGGGCTTACCTGGGCCTCCTGGACCAAAGGTGAGACATCTCTCCTCACTTAGAGGTGTAGAAAGATGGTGAACAGAGATGGACTCTCCTGATGAGGACAGATGAGTACATTTTGATGGATGGAGGAGGGCTAAAAGAGGTTACATCAAATAGCTGAGAAAGATTTCTAAGCCAGCTCAGCATTGCCTCTGGGGCCTGGCCCGTGTGCTGACTCAAGGGTTTTGTCCAGGCGACACGTCTGAGTAGCATCTTGACTGAGCCAGGCACGCCTCATCAGCCCATCTTGCAAAATTGTTTGCCACACACAGCTTTATTGGCTTCTTCCATTCTCAAAGCATTTCCCAGTGCTTCAGGAATGGATTTTGCAATGCTATTGTTAACTCTGCCATGGTTTCCCATTTATTCACTTGCCAAAGTGTGAGGGAGGGGGTGGTTGTTGTTGTTTTTCAGCCGCAGCCACCCACTCTAATTTGTTTTTATCTGATATGTGTAGCCAGGGTGAGGAAATAGGAACCATGGAGGTTGGGGCACAGAGCTGACATGCATTACCTGTCTGCTAGGGCTTTCCTGCCAGGGCTCAGCCCAGTGCAGGTAATGCTGAGCTGTGGGTCTGAAGGGATGGGAGCTCAGTGGAATCACTCTGAGCAAAAGACGAATTTTCCCCATGGAACGCTCTCCCATCCCAGCAATACCCCAGGGAAGAGGGCAGAGATTCATCCTTCTCAGGCCAAGCCTCGTTTTCTTTTGTCTTTTTGCCTTTTGCAGGGAGACACTGGGATTCAGGGATACCCTGGCAGAAAGGTAAGAAGGGAAGCTTCAATGTTGTTAAATTAATTAGTGCACTGATGCTTCATGGAATCATGGCTGAAAATCTATGGACTGTGCTGAAGCCTCCTGTGGAGCCTTTTTCCTGTTGGACTTGGATTTGCAACAGGCCCACAGATTCCCTGCTGTCACCCATGTAAGGAGAGCCTGGGCCCAGAGATACCTTTAACTCTCCAGCAGCTACGGAACAGATGTCTCTGTGTGTGTGTGCCTCTCTACACCCACTTTCAGGCTGAAATGCACTTCTTGTGCATCCAGACCCAAACAGGAGGCTGGAAAGGGCCAAATCCCTGGCTATTGCTCTCTGGGATACAGGAAAGAGTCAATTCTGCTCTGGGTTAAAAGGCAGAAACTGGCAATGCCCGAATGCCTTCAGCAGCAGCTGGTTAACAGCAGGGTTGTCAAGCCTGGAGGGTGTAATGAAGAGACAGAAAGACAGGGGAAAGACAGAAAGGAAGATCAAAGGGGAGAGAGGGAATGAAGAGACACTGCTAAAGAGATGTCAGCTGGAGAAGGGGAAGGTGGATGTTCCCAGCAGGAAGGAATCCTGTGTCCCCTGTTATCTCCATGTTTCTTTATGGGTGCTCTGCAGGCAAAATGGCAAGACCTGAGAGCTTTTTAATTAGCTCTGTATAAACTGAGAAGTTTTTGTTATGTCAGGAAGTGGAAATTATAGCCCCTGCAGACTGCAGCCCACTCCTGCAGACAGACACAATTTATTGCCCCTTCTCTCAGTGAACCATCAGATTTTCCATTAGGAGCCCATCTTGTTCTGTGTGCGCAGGGCGGGCGGCTCTCGGCAGCGACCTCACAGCAAGGGCCTCTCCTACCAGCCTCTCCTACCAGCTCCTCTTACATGAAACAACTTGTCTGGCTAATTCACTTTCAAGCAAAGAGCCTGCACTTATCTTGGAAGGATGAGCCCAAGGTCATGACCTTTCTCTGGGAAAGCTGGAAGGAATGGATGAATGTAGGGGACCAAGTCCTAATGGGAAGGGAAAAGAAGGCTAAATATTGAGAAAAGTTGTTTACTCAGATATGATGTAGGATATGGGATCACTGCCTTCACTCCATACATTTCATACACTGAATATCTTTCTTGATGCAGAGTGGTGCTCCTCTCCCAGAGAGACCCAGGGGTAGGTTGGTGTGTGTAGGACACCTTGGTGTGTCTCACTCCTCTGCTGACCTTTCTGGTGACCAACAGCTCCTTTTCTTGCTGCTGTGTTTGCTTCTTCCACTGTTTTCTTTCTTCTCTTCCTCAGGGTGAGGTGGGCGAGTCAGGCCTGCCCGGTGCCCACGGCCTCCCTGGAGCCTCTGGCCCCAAGGTAACCCTTAAAAAGTCGAGTCAGTGGGGGCACCTCTCAGGGGCAGATAAGTGGCACAAGCCTATCCTAAGGGGATATCAAAGGCCATGGGCTGGAGACAGTTCTCTAGAACCTGGAATGAACTTTGTAGACAGGAACACTTGCTCTTATGTGAAGAGTCTGGGCGATTGTTGGCCAAGGTGATTCCACACTGTCCTGAACCAGGACCTACACAGTCCCCCATTAAAGAATAAAACTGGCTCAGCCTTTAGAGGCTTATGCACCAGGGCTGTGAAAATGAGGCTACTCTGGACCATGAAATATTTTGATGGTTTCTACACCCTTATCATGTAGAAAAACATTAGTATGGGCAACCTCCAGCATCCACTCCAGGGACCTAAACTGCCTTTGCATACCCTAGGAGGGCTGGGTTACAGCCAGTGCTTGACTGGTACCATGTTGCTGTGAGGAGGACCAGAGTGCTGGGGTTGCATTTATCACAACCCTCTTTTGGCTACTTTCCCTTTGTCGCTTGCTGTTACAACTGAACTGCTTGCTTGGTTTCCCTTTATGTTCACTGTCCTTCTCTGTTTCCCCCCTTTCTCTCCTCTTTGCTGGGCAGGGTGAAAAAGGGGATGCTGGTGTAAAGGTAGGCATGACAAATATGTTTTTCTAATGCACAGTAGATCACCTGGGAGATACTGCTCCTTGGGCTAATGGATTGTAAGGGGAAATTGGGTCCAAGGCAGCTCTGTGGGGTATTTGATGGAGTACACATCTGTGCTCTGATTAACCACAGACAGGCACTCCGAGCTCAGGCAATAAACGCAGCCTTTATCCGTTCGGTGGAATTCGATTCTTACCAAAGGCATTTCTCTGACTATGAAGTTTGCTGGTGATTTGTTACATCTCTCTATTTGATGGGCTAGGTTGGGGTTTCCTCATAAACTCTGGTTAGCTGACGCATCAAATCCACTCAAACTCCACGATTCAGGCTGAGGTTTGGCACCAGCTTTTCTGTCTGTTTCTGGACACTTTTTACAGGCTCATATGGTCTCTGCCCAGATGTTATCTATTTGACTGAAATTTACTGTACCCATATATTTAAAGTATATTACTCAATGTAGACTGTTCTTAAAACATTACAGCATTGGCAAGTGTTCATGGCAGTCAGAGCACGCTGTGTCATGCCATACATCTTAAACATCGTGAGGAAAGACTGGTCCTGTAATATTTGGACAGGCATTAACAGTGACATGTACATTTCCAGTATTTAGTGTGTGGCATACAGCTCATTTATCGTGCAGCACATACACTTTCTATATCTTTACCATCTGGGTGGATTACTGTTCGAAGAGAGAGAAGGCCCCTTCAGAGCTTACCAGGGATATATCACTTGGAGTTTAAAGAGATGTTCTTTGGGAATGCAGGCTCTGGGTTCATAGTTTAATAGAGCAGCAGTGGTTGTGTTCCTACAAAAAACCAGTACCTCCTCAGAAATATTACCGTGCATGCAGAGTCCAAAGGTTTCCTGTGTCCTTCTCCAGTGTAATTCCATCAAGGACAAAGGTATTGCTCCTGTTTGTGCCAGTGTGAATGAAGGTGGAATTGCACCCAGAACAGATGTGTTTTGAGGGCTTGGAGTTTGCTGCTCTCTCAACAGTGGGTCTCCTATTAAGCTGAACTGAAGGACTGAAGTCAGAGTGTGGCCTGGGAGGGAGAAAAGGCTGAAAGGAGAAGCTGTGTTTCATCCCTGCTTAAAGTCCCTTGTTTCACTGCTAGCATTGGAACACCTGCTTTATTTGTGCCCGTGTACAAGGACTAACCAGCCCTTCACTGGCAAAGGGGAAGTCTTCAGGTATTGCAGTGATGTCTCAGGGTCATCCAGAGGATGAGAGCCTTCCCTGACTCGGGGCCACAGTCTTTCTACTTGGTCCTTTATTTATCCCTTATTCATCCCGCGTCAGGAAGAGCAGAGATGAAACCCATTACGGTTTTTGTGATACTAAATTGCAGCTCCAAAGGGGCACCTCCCCGGTCCCAAAGCAGCAGCTTCTTTCACACACAGACTTTCATTTGTTATTGTCAAGGTCTCTTTTCTCTCAACTTCCTTTCTTTTTGCTCAGAGGAATTGAAGGGGAAGTGCAGACACACTCTTAAATCAGCAGCCAGACCTCACCCAGTAGCAGCTCCTGAGCATCCAACAGAACATGCATTTGTTGTCTTTGGAAATTGCTTCTTTCTGTTGTCCTCCCACCTAGGAGGATTGATTGGGACTCTGGAAGACTTTTAAATCTTCCAACTTTGGATCCAATTACCTGGACTTTGCCTTGAGGAGCCCTGGACAAACACTATGATTCGTAGTTTAGCTGAGTGGCCAATCTTGCATGGAATATCACTGCTGCCAGTGAAGAATATCTCTGGCCTGAAGAGGTTTGCTAGCATCATACAGACCCCTTGTTCATTTAACCACTTGTCCCCACCCAGTGACAGGTGCAGCACAACCTAGATTGTCTCTCAGCTGTTTTCTTCTGTGGCCACCGCTTGTGCTTTGATCATGTAAGGACCTAAATCTGTGTCTCATGAAGGTCATTAGGCAGTCATTGTGATCACCTGGCCCGCTTGAATGAGCATTTGATTCTGCCCCCAGCCTGTCACATTCAGCTTCACTGATGTTTTCTTACTTTTTTCCTGAAAGATCCATAGGATGAGGCTTTTTCTCATGCTCTGAGGAAGGAGCCATAATGTGCCCACAGCCTTTCTCAATAACCCCCTGATAATTTGCCTCTCACGGCAAAGAGCAAAAAGGAAGGGTTGTCTGCTTTAATTGGCAGCTAATGAGCTGATCAGCGTGAGGCACCATTGGCACGCCGTGGGGATAAAGCTGCTCACACCAGGTAAAAGGGGAGGAGAGTGTGAGGTCACGGTGTGGAAGGGAGAGGTGCTTCCTAAATCAGCATGAAGTTCAGGAGAGCTGGGAGATGTTACTGGTTGCCTTTCTAAAGCCCCCTGGGGAGCTGTGCTGGATGTTTTGCGTTCTGTACCCATCTCTGGTGATGTTTCCCAGTTCCTGACTTGGCTGCACCATTCTAGTGCTGCTTTTGGTGGGCAGCTGCTGCTGCCTGGCTACGGCACCCTGTGCAGCTCCTAGGGTAGCAGGGGATCGCAAAGGGAGCAGCTCAGCGGGTATTCGCTGTACTACAATGGCTTTCAAACACATAAGGGTTTAAAGATGTTCTGGAAAGTTGTTTTTCCTGCTTTTTCTCTGACGCTGGGTTTCTTTCTGCTCTTCAGCGGCGCAGTGTCACGTTTGTTGCTCTAGTGCCTAGTGGGATTAGCTCTCTAATTAGCTCTAGTGCCTGTGGGATCTCGCCGGTGCCGGGGGCTGTGCCAGCGTCGTCAGGAAATATGGCATAGGGTGGTTGCTCTGAGTTGCCCCTGTGGGGGGTTACCGTACTCCCTCTCACTGAGGGGGCTTTGCTGTTGCAGGGCTAAATAATTCAACAGCTCTTCAGGTGGACAGTTCTTCCAGAAAAGTTTCTGGGAAGGGGAATTACTGTCACAGGCTGGGCTGCCCTGTGGGGATGGTCTCTGCAAGCGGGGTGGGTGTGTTCCACCAGAAAGCATCGGTCTTCCCTGCTTGGTCTTGCTTAAAAAAAACGAGAGAGCACAATTGGGAAGGAGAGGGAGAGAGAGCGATCCACGTTTTTCCAGTACAAAGTATTCCTAAATACTGCTTTACTTTTCTAACTGCTGAAAATAGGGTAGCTAAGTAGGCTGTGTAGGGCAGGAGGTGCCCACATTAGGCCATGTATATGATGGTATTAGAAGCTGTTTTATAAAATACAGTTCACAGGATGCTGTAATTACAAAAAGTTAATTTAAAAAAAAAGCATATATGTATATCCTTCCAAGCAAGGACTAAACACCCAGAACAAAATGACAGCAGTATGCAGATTGCCTGAAGATGTTTTATTTTCCAGTTATCACGAGACAAAATTCAGGCTAACAGCACTTGTTAGCACCCTTGGGTTCTCTGTTTCTCCAAATAGGTTTGTTCATTCTATGGTCACTGTGGGCTGAATGCCTCCCTGTGCCCTACATCATGCTGTGACCTGGAATGTGGTAGCAGGATACAGAGGCTGTGGCACTCCAGTGGGGTCCGTCCTGTAAGGCTTGAGAGGTGCCGCTGAGGGGAAATGGCCCCAGCTAGAGCAGTCAACTTGATGATAGTCGTGTGGGGAAAACAGTGCCTCACCTCGCTTGGGAGGGTTTCTCATCACCTGTGCCCTGGGCACTCCTCACAGTGCCCTGGGAGGACTCATCTTCTGTCTCTTGCTGTCTTTCTCTGTGTCTTGCTCTGCTTCCAGGGGGAGAGAGGCATGCCAGGGATGCCAGGAAGACATGGCTCTAAGGTACCTTGTAACCAGAGGAGTGACGCTTGTCTGCCTGATCTCACCCATAGCACTCGACTGCCCCTGATGCACAGGCATTTGTGTGTGTGTCTCTTAGTTGGTGGCTGTCCTCAGCTGAATTGTTTATGCTTCTAAATTGCAAAATACAGGGCCTAATTTGTGAAGGCGATGGTGGGGAAGAAGTGTTTACAGAGCAAATGGCATGTCCAGTCTGATGCTGACTTGAAACATCAGGATCTTCATGCTTTATGCCAGTGAGAGCAGCCAGTTGCTGATGTTTGTAAAGGGAATTGGCATTTTGTAAATTGGGTTCCCAGGTGACTGCTGCAGATGTGTGTTAGCCCAGCTGGGATAAGCAGGGCTGCCCAAGTGTGAACCTGGACTAATGCAGCGATGAATCAGGGTCAGTGTGTGAGCAACCCTGCATGTCTGTGGATTGCATTTTAAGGGTAAATACTAAAAAATAACATGATCTGTGTTCACTGCTGTTTGAAGGCTGAAAAATGAGGAACAGGCATCCCAAGGCACCACGAAGGCCTAACCAAAGCCACTTACTGCATGTTATCCCTTTCATGACTCTAGCCTGTATTCACTAAAACCTACTGATCCTGAGACAATCTGGAATGCTTTTTCCCCCCCATTTATTGCATAGAATCCCTGATCTCCATCTTCTGTCCTTGTGTTTTTTAGCTTTTGTCCCCGATTTCTGTTTCAGAAAGCTGAGAGGTATGATCCTGCTGCTCTCTGACTCCCCACTCCTTCTTGTTTGAACTTTTCCAAACTCTTTTCACTTTGAACTTGGCTCCCAGTCCTCCTCACTGCCTCATGTACTACATCCCAACCCTTCACATTTCCCAACTTCTAATACCACTTCACTCCCTCCCCTCTCCTTAGTTTATCCCCCATATTTGCTTTTTCAACGGAACCTTTTCTAACTAGGGCCTAACTAATACTAACACAGGGTATACAGAGATTTCAGAGGATGGTTGACAGGGACAACCTGCATTTTGCATCAGCAAAAACTGTCAAGGGAAATGTGACAGTCCCTGTGGGAGCAGCTGTCTCCTGAGGCTCTGAGGCACCTGTCTCGGATGACAGGGCAGCCTGGACTCCGCAGTCCCATGGTGGTGGCTTGCTCTGCACTGCAGAATGACACCTGAATTGCAGTGCTCAGAGGTCTGTTTTCTCCCCTAAGGTGTCTGGCTTCAGAGCTCTCCTGAAAGCATGTTATTGCAGGGTTTGTCTTCTGTGATAAAAACAGAATGAGGGGGAATACCCCAAGGCTCTGGGATACAAGCTGGCTTTTCTTGGGATGCTTGAGCTGAGGTATCTGGGCTCTAGCCTTGAAGTGGGGGTTTGGTCCTTGGTCTGTCTTTGCATTCCTCAGTTATTTGACCCTGTTCTGCTTGTTGGCCTTTGCTTCACTTGCGGGACTAAAACCAGGGGCGGTGGGGGTGGAAATCCAGCTGTCTCGAGTGGGTTGTGCTCATGATGCCTGCCATTGGAAGAGCTTTCTGGAACCCAGAGCCACTGCCACAGGTGAACAACTGCTCAGGGAATGAAAACGTGTGCTGTGTGGTGTTACAGCATTACTTCTGAGTGGTGGAAAGGAAAAGATTTTCGCATTTTCAGTTTCACCTGACTGATACTGTTTTGTTTTTTAAAAATGTATGTCCGATTAATTTCAAACAAGGTGTTCCTGTCTTTCCTCTCTCTGCCAGGGCGCTCCTGGGATGGCCACCGCAGGGATGAAGGTCAGTTTTACGCTGCAATGCCTTGAGTTGGCCTCGGGCTGGAGCTGGGAGAGCGCAAGGCGCTAGAAAATGGTCGGACAGCTCCCACTAAAGGGGAATATCAGAACTGCCGTGGCTTTGGCGGAGTTGCTACACCTGTCTCCAGCCTCACTCCTGCTACCTGGCAGCGAGTCTGGTGAACTAGTACCGTCACAGCCTCCCCCAGCTGCACCTGCAGCCTTGCTCTTCTCCTGTGAAAACAGAGCAAGGAGCGGCAAATTCCTTTGTGCCAGCAGATGAGTCTTGTCTTCCTATGCTCCTCTGTGTCTGGTAAACATCCTGACATACTGCAAGGTCGTTACTCTGTTCTATAGAAGCCACGAGTCTGAGGTCTGCTGGTCTCTTAGAGCAGTCTGGGAGCTGGCTAGTGAAGATAAAAGAAGTTTCAGGCACAAAAATATGCAACTGAAACACTGTGATGCCCTTACTTACCAGGTCAAGGCCCCCACAGATCAATGTTGTTTTCCCCACTCTGATAGCCCTAGGAGGATTTGTACTCTCTCCTCCTGGTTTTTCACCTTATTTTCCTGTCTCTTTCTCACTAGGGCGAGCCTGGGACTCCAGGAGAAAAGGTACTCTCACAGGGCTTTGCTCTGAGCCTGCACTTCTGGTTGGTTTGTGTATTTTTTCCTCCCTGATCAGCTGAGGGAGCTGAGGAATGTCTGTGTACTTGCCAGTGCCTGAATCCAGGCCCTAGTGGCACCTGCCACTCTAAGCAAAGTGGTAGTAGGATACAGTGATACCAAGTGAGAGAGGGATCATACGGCAAGTATTTCCATCCTCCTGCTTGTGTCTGTGTCAATGGGAACCTTCCAGCTGCCTTCCTCCTTTCCTCCCTACTCCGAGATACGCACAGCACACTGTGCTTAGCAAGTAGGTTCCCTCTGCCCCTTCCCTTGTCCCCTTTCTGCCTCCCATACTTCTGTGCCCCCAGAAGCCTTCCCATGTCCCTGCAGAGGGCTCTTCCACCGTGCAGTGTATGAACTGCTCTGCACAGTGTCCCCACCTCAGTGTAGCGTGACCTGGTTTGAGTTCCTGAGGCAGGCATGGTGTGTGAGTGCCCCATGCCTCTCCATCCCGGAGCAGCCGGCTTGGTTTCAGAGCAGCTGGCTGCTCTTGTTTGAGGCTCGCTGGGTTATGTTACAGCATGTGACAGCCATATAACAGACATGTTCTCTGTCTCTTTTTTTCCCCACGAAGGGAGATCCTGGAGTCCCAGGGAGGATGGGCCCCCCAGGTTTGCCAGGGAAGAGGGGGCAGCGGGTAGGACATTGTGTGTTTGGGCTGGGTGTCCTGGTAGCGCTGTGCTGTGTTCCCTGCGAGCGGGAGCTGCCGGGAGCTTCCGTGTGTTGCATTATCATGCTTGCGGGGGATTACGTGTCCTTTGCTGGCTCTTGCCCCCTTGGTGAAGTGTGTTTGCATGTTCCTGCTTGCAGGAGGTGGGGGGCTGGTGGCAGGCAGGGCAGCATGAGATGCCTGGGATGTAGCCTTGTCCTGGGAACGATTAAGGACAGTGCTGCATCTCTTGACTCCAGAAATAACACCCTAAACAGGGATTCAGTAATCTGACCTCCTTCCTCAAGAAATCCACTGCTTTGCACTGTAGTTATGGCATCACAGGATGTTTTCAGTAGCTCTTATGGATGTGTATTCAAAAGAGTCCTTGAATGAAAAGTGGGCTACCAAGGCGGAATCAGGGATTCACAGAGGCCTGGGACAGGATTATTCCTTATTATAGGAATTACACCTTTACAAAAACCCCCAATGCCAAACCTTTTCATTGGGTATGAGGTCCTGAAAATGTTTTCCCTCTTTCCAGGGAGAGAAGCATTAATTTAATAATGTGCATGCTTTGGCAGGGAAAGAAGGCTCAGACAGGGGGGTCTTACAGGTGGCTGGAAGCCAAATTACTTTGGAGAAGGGGGGCACTGCACTCTAGAATTGCCTGACAAAAAGATTGCTGCTAGTTAATTATTTTCCAGGGAGCCACCAGTGCATGTCTGTTCCTGGAACATTGATGCAAGTCCCTTGCATGTCAGATGCGTGCCCTTGAGCTCTGATGAGCAGCACCAGCCTCTGCAGCCCAGTAGCTTGGCTCCAGGAGCCTTTGTGGAGAGAGCTGGGCACCTGTGGGGGGAAAGAGGATTTGAATTGTTCCCTGTAATCTGTACAAGTTGCTGAGTCTTGGAGCTGTGGGGATAGCGGCTAAGAACACCCCTTCCCCTGGTGATGCGTTTGAAACATTTCTTCAGGGTAGCAGAAACCTCCAATATTTCACACTGTCCTGGCAAAATGCAGACTCCCAAACAGGACACTGTACCTGGAAACCATGGGTTTAGCAGCTGTATGGAATGGTCTGAAGAGAACTTAACTTCAACATAAAGACCAGTAATTGAGTTCCAATATTCAAAATATGGCCCCGGTGTCATGGTGAGCTGAGCAAAGCCACTTCACCAAAGGAATGCCAGATGCTCTCCATTGCTCGCTGCCTGTGGCATCCTCCATGCTCCATGGTGCCTCACACAGCTCAGCCTGCAGCTCACCAGGCATCATCTTGTATCATCAGCTGCTGTCTTTGCCATTTTTGCCACTCCTGTTGTCACTGCTTTTCATGACCAGTGTGTGTCACAGAGCTTGGCTGCCAGCTGAGACACTGCACTGCTTGCGTTTTTTTAAGAGCATAATGAGTCTGGGATTTGGAGCTAGGGAAGAGGAGCAGGGCATGGAGAAAGTCCTGCACTCCAACTAAAATTCGCCCTTGGCAACAGCTTCTGTGGGTATATGGGTCAGGGAAAGCCTGTGCAGAAGAAGTGACAGGGAAAAGAGTTTAGCAGACCAGAGGGATAAGGAAGATGCACAGGGGTGTCCCTGGATCCCTTGCCCACTCACCTTGCTTTGGAGAGAACTGGCAGTGATGTGCAGAGATAGTCAAAAGGATGGGCAAAAACGTGTAATGTCTTGAGCTGGTACTGCTCACGGAGGATGCGTTGTCTGTGCCCAAAATAAAATCCCTAGGAAAGGAGAGAGAGTGTGAAACCAGGAGCAGCTCACCCTTTTGCTACTCCTCCAGGATGGAGAGCCTGCAGAGTCAGCCTTGACCATGTCTGTTTTGCCAACAGGGTGAGAAGGGACAAGCTGGTGACCCTGGCCTTCCTGGACTTCCTGGCCCAAAGGTTTGTTTGTTTCCTGATTTTATTTTTTTTCTTTTTTTGGGTGGGGCCACTCTCACCCCTTTTCCTCCCTCCCTCCTGTGCACAGCTCACACACTGCTAGCTGTGGCAGTATGTTCTGCTCAGCTGAATGTCATCCCCAGACAGGGATGTGAGGGAGGCACACAAAAAGATGTCTCTTTGTGAGGAATTGTGTGCCCTCATGTAGTGAGGGGGAGATTGACCACGGAATCATGTTCCAGTAGTTCCCCTTTAAAAGCATGGCCTCAGATGTAACATGGCATTTCAGCCTCCTTCCTGTTCCAAGATCCATGGGTGATGAGAAGAGGGGCTTTTGGGGAGCTGCACTACTGTGCTGTGAATTGGAGGAGTAGCTTTGTGCTCAGAGAGACCCAAGGCAGGTCACATAAAGATAAGCCCTAAAACTGGCTTTTTCCCTGATTTATCTGAGATTTTCAGATAGAAATCACACCTTTCAAATCAGACTTGCTTTTTCTTTGGGAAAAGGGACAGTGCAGTGAATGCCAGTGGCCATTTCAGGAAGGGATGAGGGTTCAGTGACAAGGCTTTCCTGTTACTGCCTTATTATGTGCTCTTGGTGTGCATGGTGTGCAGGGCTGAGTGGCTGATGATTACAGCTCCAGAGGGAGACATCCCAAAAGAAGCCGTCATCAGGTGGTTTAATTCAACAATAGAAGAACACAGTGTTCAAAGGGAGGCTGGGGGATGAGGTTTGTCCACAGGCAGCCTTGTGTTGCCCTGGGGAGTAAGTGCCGTGCTGCAGCTGAAGGGATGAGCGTGGCTGTGGCTGCTGGCAGGGCTCCACAAGGACCCTCAGGCATTGTCCTGTTCCTGGCCAGCTGCTGCCCCTGGAGCAGTGCCTCTCTGGGCTATCAAGAGTCCAGCTGATGGACCTTGTTTTGGGCCATGTCTCTCTAAGCCAGTATTTTGGCAAATGAAATTACAGAGATGCAGAGTCTGAGCTGAGACATATGGCTTACCCTTCTTTGCAAACAGGGAGAGAAGGGAATTGCTGAGAATGCCTTGGTGGGAGCTAAAGGAGAACCTGGCCCTCCAGGTCTGCCTGGACCCCCTGGACCAAAGGTGAGTGGTTTTTCCTTCACAGAGTTGTGTGTTTTGAGGGACTGTGCCCAGCACAAGGTGTATAGGAAGGAGCAAAGGTTGTATTCATCTGTGCCCACCTGTGATTACCTGCTGGAGGGATATCAGGTTCTACAGAGTGTTTTAGTACTGTTGTTCTATATGCTGCAGGTGAGAGAATTTGTGAACTGTTTTTGGAAGGAAAATGCCCTTCTTGTTCTCAAATAACTCCCCTCTAGGCTCTGTGAGAAACCAGTCTGAACACTCCCTCTGCCCTGGGTGGAACAGAAGGGTGAGTGGTGGGCAGTTGTGGCAGGAGATTTGGGCTACCTGAGGAGAAGGTGGCACAGGAGGGGGTGCTTGGATGGTGCAGTTCTGTAGCTCTTCCTGGAAGTGAGAAGCCAGCAGTGGAGTTGCATCCTCTCAACACAATACAGACCCATCCCTTTCCCTTTCTCTTCCTGTCAGGGAGAAGCTGGTGACATTGGTCAGCCTGGTGCTGCAGGATCACAGGGAGAAAAGGTATGGGGTGCTTCTGCACAACCCACCTCTAGGTTCTGAGGTTCAGTAGCTGCAGATTTGTTCCTATGTGTACAGAACTTAGCTGAAAAGGAGAATTTTAAATCAAGCTGTCTAGCCCAGACTGTTTCAGAGAACCAGCAGAGGATGATTCCTGGAGTTCATGCAAGTGTGGGGACAGGCTTTGCTAAAATTGTGATCTTCCTGTTTCAGGGGGAACGTGGTTCACCGGGAGACCAGGGACCCATGGGCCCAAGGGTAGGTGTTCCTCCACTAATGAAGAGTTTTGGCCCGTCAGAGGGGTCTAAGGATAGTGGGACCGCACTGACAGTCCAGATTGGGTCTTGCTGTCACTGTGCTCGTAGCTGGGCAGTGGCTAAGTTTGCGACAGGCTATTTCTCCACTCCAAACCCTCACCCCCACATTAGAGGAACAAAGTCTCCCAAGCCATCTCAGAGTGGCTCATTCATAGGAGGAGGTGGGTTTGGACATCCCAGTCTGGACTCAGGCCCTTGACCTACGAGAAAAGAGAAACAAGAGGGTTGGTGCATGTTCATGGGTTGGTCAAACAATCCAGTTCCTGGCTTCTGGCCTCAACTTCACCTCTTTCCAGACTGCCAGCTTTGATGGTCATGACATGGTGATCTGAGCTGGGCTGGCTACAATTCTGTAGAATTTCCTGCATTGCAGAGGCTTTCTTTAATAAATGAAAAACTGGACACTTATGAAATGGACCCTTCTGAGTCCCTTTTTTCAGAGTGAGCCACAGCTCCGAGCACCCCAAGGGAAGGGCAATCCCAGCCCCTGGCTAAAAACCTGGTATTTTTCAGGGCCCCAAAGGAGAGCCTGGGAAGGATGAAATTATGGACTATGATGGGAACATCAGTGAAGCTCTCCAGGTGAGCAGCTGCCCTCCTGTCCTGTGAGGTGACTGCTGGGTGCTTTACTGTTTCCCAGGGGCACAGACAGCTGTGAACAATGTAGATCTGCTTCCTCTGCGCCAGCCGCAAAGGGAAGCACTTGGTTGTGCCATAGTCCCCTTCATCCCACAGCTCCCTTCCTGTAGTGTTTTGGTAAATACCTGTGCACCTGGCTGGGCTGATGTATCCATACTGGTTGACAGAGAGGTCACATGAACCCCCTTGGGAGTGGCCCATGGCGTGGGGTGGGTGGTGAATAAAGTCACCAAAGCTTCCTTGCAAGCATGTGCAGTTGAAGTGCAGTGAACGGGGGGCTGTGCCCAGCTCTGGGCTGGCCTGGGTTCCACTGGGAAAAAGGAGAAATTGTAGAATAACAGCTCTGTGGGACTCAGAGTGTGGTTATTGTTTGTTTGTTTGTTTTTCTCTTACTAGTTTTGTAGGCTCCGTGCTCATTTGGGCCAGTGTACATTAGTGGAGAATGAGCCGTCTCCAGGAAAAAGCTTAGTTTTCCAGAGGCTGTTTTCTTTTTTTTATTTTAATTTAATTTTTTTTCACTTTTTTTCCCTAGGAAATACGAACTTTGGCCTTGATGGTGAGTTCCTGTCTTTGCTATGGGGTTTTACACAAGTAGCCATGTGTCCATCCTAAGCAGATGGCCTGACAATTTAGGTGCAGCTAAAACACTTTGCCTTTGCCATTGGGAGCTAAAGCTGGGGCAGTTGACAGCTGAAAGAAGAGCTCATCTTGCCTTCTGATCTTGGGCACTTGAATTCTAATCAGGACTTTCATCGCTCTGCTTTAAGAGGTAGTACATGCTGCTTAGAACAGGGAGTGCTCAGAAGGAGCAGGGATGAGCAACTCTCAGGGCTCTCCATTGTTCATCTTCCCAACAAAATATGATTTTAGGAATCCCTTGAAATATTCCTTAGTGATTGCCCCTTAAACTCAGGAGAGGTGTTTGGTTTCAAAACACAAACGGTGTTGAAAATATGAAAATAATTTTTTTCTTTATCTAGGGACCCCCAGGACGTCCAGGGGTGGCTGGACCTCCAGGGCCACCAGGACAGAAGGTACTGTCTCAGTTCAGCACTTGCAGACCTCAGCAAAATTTCCACCCACGACTCTTCCCAGATCTCCCATACTTCCTGTCCAGTACTATCAGACTGTCCTGCTGGCCTCTGCCACTCCTCCTCACACACAATATCCTGAAAATCTCTTTTCCCACAATGATAATGCCTAATCTTAGAGATGAAGGTTCCTTTCTACTTGCCCTCCCCTTCAGGAAGCAGCTTGTGGGAACCAAACTGAGGGGTTGTGTTGGTTGGGGACTATATTTCAGCACTGGGGCTGTGAGCTGGCAGTCAGGATCAACAAGACTGGGAAAATTCTCAGGCAGTCATATAATGTAATGTTTCAACAGGGGTTTCCATGTTGGTCTTTCTGTTTTGTTTTTTTTTTTTTTAATTCTATGAATACAGAAAAAACCAGGGGTTTCCATGCTTTATTTTTTTTTGATTACAGAAAAAACCCTGGATTTTTCATGCTTTTTTTTCCCTGTGAGTGGTCCATGCAGGCTGTTTCTGCAATGCCTGCCCTTCTTCATCACAGTGCCCCACAGGAGGAGTCAGAATAGCTGCTTTCAAACTGAAAAAGTAATGATTCTGTGTTTCAGGGTGAAATTGGGTTGCCAGGTCCTCCAGGCCACGATGGAGAAAAGGTAAGGCACGATGCTCCTCCCTTCAGAGGTCTTATCTGGAGTCATTTCTGTCACTGACATTGCACGGTTGCTTTTCCCACAGGGAAAAAAGTGTTTTGCTTCACAAAAAGGAGCATTAATGGTTTATCAATGTCCTAACATTTGTCATGGCAACGCTACTTTGTCCTGTCTCCAAAGGGCATAACCATGAGGGAAAGGATGAGCAGTGCAAGAGGCTCTGGGCCAGGCAGGAGTAGCCTTACTCTGATCTGTAAATGTTTCACTTTATGTTGTGCAAATTTCATTTAGGGACCACGTGGCAAGCCTGGAGAAATGGGCCCCCCTGGCCCTCACGGACTGCCAGGAAAGGATGGACCTCCTGGAATGAAGGGAGAGCCAGGCCATATCGGGGTCAGAGGAGAAAAGGGCGATAAGGGAGAGCCAGGACAAGCGGGCTCACCGGTGAGTAAATCAAAGCCTCTCTGAGTACTGGTGGCCACCCAGGTTTTGGGGCAAGGCCCCAGGACTCCTTGGATGCCTGAGCGCCCCTGCAAGGTAGGTGTTGCTGCGTGAAGTGTCCCAATATGGGAGATCCTGGCTTCCTGGCACATGATGTCCTCTTGCTGGAGTGGCTGTCCCCAGGTGCCTGCCCTGCTCTGTGGGCACCATGTCCGTTCCTCAGCTTGCTGCCTGGTGTCTTGCTGGCACTGAAACGCTGCTGGAAGTGAGCAGGCCTGACCGTGAGCCGGGAGGCTGAGGCACCACCACACCCCCTCCTGGGAGGGCAGCTGCATGGGGTAACCCCTCACAACCTGGCCACTAACTGGGGCAGAGTGCCCAGCCTCCCAGCTTCAGTCTGTCACTGCTTCTGTGTCCCCAGCACTGCTCAAGGGGGTTTTATGCAACAGCTTCCTGCCTCTCTATGAGATTACCAGGATGAAACTCCTGCTGTCTCAACAGCTGGCTGTGGGGAGTGGTTCCTAGCATGGACTCCAGCAAACTACATAACCCTGAGCAGAACTTGGAGGCAGGAAAGCAGTACCCCATCCCCACTCTGGGAACTGGTACATCTGTAGTGACAGGAGGATGTTCAGCCATTTGTACCTCCACTTTCAATACTAGTGATGCCCTGCATTTCCCTGGATACCTGGTGGATGCCCAGGGTTTTCAGAGTACTCTTGGGATGACCAGAGCTAGTCTTGGCTCTTGCAGTGATGTCTTGTATGTCTACCTGACTTAGTCATGCAAAAACTCCACAAATCTTTCTTGATCTATAGGGTCTAGATGGCCCCACTGGAGAGAAAGGCGAACGAGGTGACCAAGGGATACCAGGACCATCAGGATTGCCAGGTCCTATTGGACTTCCAGGATTGACAGTAAGAATGGAAAAGACAGGCTGCTCTTTCCTGCTCGGTAAAGAGAAAATAGCATAGAGCAGCATACGAGGGCTCGTTTTCCAAAATGCTGAGTACCCTGAAGCCTCAGAGCCCTACCCCTTTGTAAGGTGTCACAATGTCCGTCAGGCCTCCAGCAGTAGGCAGGGAATATGAACCACATGGTCTGTTCCCACTTCTCCTGGGGGAGCTGCTGCTTGCCAGCAATGGGTGGTTCACAGGCAGCTTCAATGGAGGGAGACTCCAGAGCACAGCCGGTGGTGACAGACTCTGCTGTTGTGTGCAGGGAGAGAAGGGTGAGCCTGGGGAACATGGAGACAAAGGAAATCCAGGAGAATTGGTAGGTCACCTTTCTTGTGTTCCTTCGTGATCTCAGCAGTAGGGGAGGGACAATCTGGCATCAGTGCCGCTGGAAACAGGCACCCTCCACCCTCTGGTGACACCCCTTCACCGAGGACAGCAAGCCTTGTGCTGTGGGACTGGATCGCCAGCTACCTCTGACTCCTGATGCCCTCCTTTTCCTGACACAAGAACAACCTATCTTACAACCACTAGTCAATAAGGAATGCCTAGGGAAGAAGAGAAGAGCTTGGAAAGCATAACAAATATTTTCCCTAGTATTTGCAGTAAATGGATTTCCTAGCAATTATTTGCATGTGTATATATACTATGTATTTTCTTTTTTTTTTTTCAATAGATTTTAGAGTTCTTGAATTTGCCCATTCTCCCCTCAAAGCTCACCCCTAGCTTTGGAATGGCTTGCAGCAAGGAGTCCCACAGGCTATTGACACATGTGGAACCAGATGCCTTCTTTCCTCTCTTCTATTCCTTGACCCTATAGGTCCTTGTAGGAATGGTGGTAGAGTAGTGGAAGTGGACCTTTCTTTGGGAAAAAACCTCACTGCTTTCCCTCCTCTTAGATATTGGCAACTGCTGCATAACCTTCCGCAGAGTCCTGCTGCTGCTTCCCAGCTACTCTGTCTGGGATTGCTGCTGCTTCCTAATGCAGTCCTTAGGGGGAGTCTAGGTTTCCCAGCCTGGTAGAAGAGCTCTGCTGCACCCTGTGTCCTGTCTCCCCTCTGAGCAGCCCCACTTTGCCCCTGAGGGCAGCACATTGATGGTGACTCCTCTTGCATTGCTTTCTAGATATCTGGGCCCCCTGGACCCCAAGGCCCTCCAGGACCTCCAGTAAGTTTGAGTGATACACCTGAGGAGCAAGGCACTGGGAATGGGATTAGAGCAGGCTGTGGCTGGGGAGGATTCTGTGTGGAGGAGACAGAACCACTGCAGTGTTGAAAGGGGAACATGCTTAGTATCACTTCCAAGCCCACCCCCAGAGTAGGTCAGAGCTACAGTGGGCTGGGAGGGCAAAGAAAGAAGGTTATGTTAGTCTGAGCTGAAAGGAAGACAGTAGCAGGATGGGATTAAAGGGATCAACTGCAGAAATTGTCTTAATAGCACACCTGGCCCCCTGCCAGGGTGTGCTTGGCAAGAGGCTCCTCTTTAGAGATGAAAACAGTACATGAAGTGCCCATTACACAAATAAAGAGGCTTTTGGGCTGAGTGTTTCTGCTCCAGAAAGCAAAACCTTTGTACTGCAGGCTTAACTGGGATACCTGGAGCTTAAAGCCCATCCTGAAACATTACTTATATCTTGTTTCTCATCCCAAATACAGGGTCTTCAGGGTGTTCCAGGACCCAAGGTAAGGGTACAAAACATTACGTACTGAAATGTGACTGAAATTGTCCAAGGTGCTAGAATTCCCTTTAGTAACAACTTCCTCGTGTTCAGGTGGTACTTTTCTTCCATGTTGGTAAGAGGATAAATCCTTCTGGATATTTTCTTGAAGAAAATGGATTAGCAGCTCTCATTTTGGGACAAAAAACAGTTGAGTGGAAATGTGCAAGGAGAGTTGCATCTTTCTAGTGACATTCTGGGCAAAGATTGGAAAATGTGCAAAGTGTTTTAGTTCTTCTGATTATCCTTAATATTTGGCCACCAGCACTGTTTGGGTGCTAAAAATGATGGGTATGTTTTAAAAGGCCTTATGAACAGGAATGGGGGGGGAAAAAAGCTTTGGGTTACATTTTGAATTTAAGAAAAAGGAGTATTTTGTTTAATATTGCTTCATTGTTTATAATACAGAATTTAAAAAATACAGTTGGTAAAGGAAAGCTGAAATTATTTTTTTCTGAAGTGTTGAAACTGATGCCTTAGCATTTACAAAAGTCTTTCCAAACATTATTTCTGTATGATATTTCTTCAAAGCTTGTAGATACCTGTCATTCACTTCCAGTGGATCCACATCTTAAAGTGTAATCCCACTGCATCAGATAACTTCTGGTTATTTATATTTATATACAGAAACAAGAGCAGGGAGAGCAGCACTATAGTGAGCTCTGAACATCTTTACCCACAGGGCCTGAGTCTCCTCTTATTGCCACTGAGTTAAAACAGGTGCTCACACAGGGGTAATTTGACAGTGGTTTTCTTCAGCTTAGGCTGAGAATTGGGCTAAAGCATTACTCTGCTGCCTCTTCCGAAGGGAGAAATGTTTGTTATGTAAGTGCTGTTATGGTGGGTTTATTTTCTGCTTCATCCTTCCTTTAGGGGGAAGCAGGGATTGATGGAGTGAAAGGAGAGAAGGGTGCCCAGGGTGAAAAAGGAGACAGAGGGCCACTGGGATTACCCGTAAGTATCCAGGAAGCAAGCAGCACTTTGTGAGCCAAACTTAATATCAGCTGTAAAAAGATCCCTCAATAGGAGACGCATGTGGGGATTTGGTATGTAAAGTCAGAGAAAGAGATGGTCTATAAATAACTGTGCCTTTGCTTTTTAAACCCAAAGTCTCAATTTCTGTACACAGCCTTCAACTTCTAGATCTGTTGAATAGATCAGTGATCGCTTTATTTCCTCCTGCTTCTGGCAGGACTGGGAAAAACAAGCAGTAGCTTTCCTGGATGTTCTCTGCACTTCAGGACAAG
Source organism: Coloeus monedula (assembly GCF_965178545.1). Lineage (NCBI taxonomy): Eukaryota > Metazoa > Chordata > Aves > Passeriformes > Corvidae > Coloeus > Coloeus monedula. Next base: position 4,193,144 of record NC_138788.1, on the reverse strand, counting down.
ACCAGAAACAGAAGCTGGAGATGCCTTCCCCAGCCATTTGTCTCCTGGGCTAAGCTTTGTACAAAGTGTAGTTGTTGTTAATGCAACCAGCTTCTTGGATAGCTGGAACATTCTTGTCACTTCTGCCATGGCATCAGTGCTCCTCCTGACCCAGCGTGTCCCTGCTGTGTGAGAACTCGGTCCCGTTAACCTGGTGTTAGTGCACTGCTTGGCTTAGTGAGAGGAATTGGGGTACAATGTATTACAGAGAAGTTGCAGGAGCTTTAGATACAAACCTGATGATGAGTTGGTGGTAACTTAGTCCCACCCAGTTGTTCCACAGCCCCCAACTTCTCTCATATCATAAAAAGCACTGGTGGCACAGCAGACCTTCTCCCTTTGCCAAATGTTCTGCCTGGAACGAACACTGCAGAGTGCATCTTATGTACTGTGTGGCTTTCTTGTCCTGTGTTTGACCACCCAGATCCCTTGTCCCTGACTTTGGCTGAAATGTGCGTGTCTTTGTAAAATGTTTTCCTCCTTTACTTGTGCTGAACAGTAGTTCCCTTCTAGAGCTTGGATGAATCCCCTCTAACTCTAGGCGCTTAAGTGAGCCCAGCATGAGTACATTCCCTGGGGCTCCAGGCAGAGCCGGGGGGAGAAAGTGGTGCTTTTGGAAGGCTCAAAGGGTGAGGGATTGTGCCTCAGTGAAGCAGTGAGAAGTCAGAACCCAGTCCCCTGAGAAATGCAAATGGAAGTTTTCTGTGTAAGTGGTTATTCCCTATTGTGGAGTATCTGGACAGGGGAGGGATGTCCTTGTGACAGTCTGAGCAGAAGATGCCTCAACAGTTATCCCAACAACTCATCTTTGGGGCAGGGAATGTGCTAGTTGCTTCTCCTACACTAGTGAGCCCCATGGGGGTCCAAAGGTCCCTTGGCTTTTCCCATCACTCTTCCTGAGCTGTGGAGGTGGGAAGACTGGCCCAGAAGTGTCCTCTTAGACATGGTTTATATTTGGATCAGCAATATTGGCTGGCCAACCAGGAAGCACAGCCAGTAAGATCAGATATTGTGGAACTTATATCCTTTCTCAGAGCGACTGAACTCTCTTCATAAGATTTCCGAGCCTGATCCAATGTGTCTTCAGCCTGTCAAACTGAATGCAGTGTCATGCAGGTTCTGAAATATTTCAGACTGTAAAATGCTGAAGCTGGATCTGCTGCCTTTTTCTGTGACTTGGGGCTTGACATCATGCTGGAATTCCAGTCCTGATTGTCTGCAGTAGCATTGGAGTTTGTAATGCTCAAGTGGAGGAAAACTCAGTATTTGGTACTTACATCCTACCACATCTTTCCCTCCCAGCTACTGTCATACAAGCCACTGGGCTTGATGGGCCTTGGGGAGAACCACTGTTAGGTCTTATGGATGAGGAAATTCAGGGCAAGAGCCAAGCAGACAGAAAAGTGCCACTTGATCTCAGTCTGGTTTAAATTTGCACTGGTGACATGGGGAGATGAGCCACCTGTTTCATAAGCCCCCAAACAACTGCATGTGGAGTGGAGCAAGCCTGCAGCTGACCCAGTGCACACCAACGGGCCATGGGTTTCTTGGTAGCAACTTGAACAGCTGATGGTTCTGCGCTGCTTGTAAATGCTTTGGTGACCACTGGCATCTGAGCCTTGTGTCTCACCTGTGTTGCCCAGCCTGCCACAAAGGCAGTGCAGATTCCAGCTCCACTGTCACATTGTCCTTTTTGCCACCTGTCACGGAACAGCTGCTTCCCCAGGAGCTTTCCTGGTGGCATTGAGAGAAGGAAATTTGCACTCTTAAGAGGATCTGAAAGTTGCAGGTCAACATTGTATGTATTCAGTGTTTCTATGTTTTTGTTGGTTTGCTTGTAAGTGCCATCATCTGTCCTTGAGATCTTAATTTTTGTTAATTGCAAGCATATGTTTGTCTCAAGTCACTGCTTTACTCACCTCTCCCCTCCCCTCTCCTTTCCCCTCACCCTCCTCCCCTCTCCTCTGCCTTGTTTTTGTGAACCCTCCCTGTCTGTTCAGGGTGCTTCAGGTTTAGACGGCAGGCCTGGACCACCGGTGAGTTCCATTTCTCTGTTACCCCATGTTCGTCCTCCCCAGTATCGTGACTCATTCTGTGTCTTCCACCTGAGTCTTGTTTACACCAGGAATAATATTTTTATCACAGCAGGCTTGGGAGGGGTTAAACTTAAAATGAGGATTGATGTCACACGCTTGTCTTCTTTGATGTTATGAGTCTGGATCCTGGGCTCACAGCCTACTTGTTCCTCTCTGTCTCAGTAACAAGATGAATGAAACCTCTGCATGGTTCCATGATGCTCCGTTCTCCTGTTCTCTATCCTGAGGGATCTCCAACCTGCTGGTCCCCATAAGATGGGAGAGGGACTCATCATCAGAAACTGTAGTCATAGGACAAGGGGGAATGGCTTCAAAATGAAAGATTGAGCAGGTTTAGATTGGATATTAGGAGAAAGTTCTTTATTGTGAGGCACTGGCAGAGGCTGCTCAGAGAAGCTGTGACTGCCCCTCCCCTGGAAGTGTTCAAGGCCAGGTTGGACAAGGCTTGGAGCAACCTGGTCCTAGTGGAAGGTGTCCCTGGCCATGGCAGGGGGTTGGAACGATGTGATCTTTAAGGTCCCTTCCGACCCTAAACCATTCTATGATTCTAAGTAATGCAAACCTGGTTCTACAAGCCACTCTGCTATTATTGGATAACAGCTGTTAAATAACAGCCAAATATTTTTAATCCCTCTTGGGAAATCACAGATCACCCATGTACAATCCATTTGACTATTTAAAAACAAAAAGCAATCTCTCCTCCTCAGTATAGCTGGGAATAATTTCAACTGCTCTGACTTCTGAACAGAATCTGAGTGGCAGCTTATACAGTCACTTGTTTGGGGGAAACTATAGATACAGTTTTATAGATGTGCAGGGGAGATTTCAATGGCACTAAATGCTGTATAAGTGCAGACAATTAAGATTTCCATGGCTGCATGAATCTAAGGAGAACCTGATTTTTCTCTCTTCCTTCACCATGCTGAAGTTGTGTGTTGCATGAGCTACTCTTCCACTTGTATTCTGCAGACCTTAACTTCTCTGAAAAGCTCTCCTGATCTGCATGAGCTGTCCTGCTCGCATCAGAGGGGTTACTTCAGTGACTAAGGATTGCAGACTGACATTAAGAAGTGCAAGACCCTTTGCTTTAAAGCTCTTAGAAAAAGACTCTCTCATTTGGGAAGCTTGCTCCTTGGTTATTCCTAGGAGTCAGGTAACGTGCCTCAAAACTATCCCTTTATCGAGGCTCCATGAAGGAATTGTAGGTCCATACCTATGGGGTTCAAGGAGTCTGTACAAGGAGTCTGGGTTGGAGATGCCGGAATCCTGCTCTTAGCCAGAGGGACTATTACTGAACCACCATGTTGCCAACATTAAAGATCTCTTTGATTAATTTTGCAAAACCCAGGCAAGTCTCATGAGCACCAGAAAAGAAGTTTGGTGTGCTGGTGTTTAGGGACCGAGGCTGGAGAGCTGGCCAGAGTAATGTCACGTACACCAATACGATTTGAGCATTGTTCTCCCTTTATTGTTTACCTATACAAGCTTATATCTACTTTTTGCAAAGATTCACGCCCAGTCCCTCTAGATGGCCTCTAATCAGTGGGGGAGACGACCGGTGTATAACTTTGCCAAGGACTTTCAGGGCTGCCTGCAGCCAGGTGCTTTCCAGGCTTGCCTGCAGCCAGGGGCCAGTTCAGGGGCTTTTCCTCAGCAACCCTGGGTTGTCCAATCTTCCCAGGGTTATCATATGCCCCTGTTCTACAAGGAATCCCTCTACACTGGTGGGAGATGGCCTCTGTGTCAAAGGGTTAGGAAAAACACTGGATTTTCCTGTCAGTGTGACTGGGAGCCTGGTGGAGTGACGTGAATGGCAAAGAGGAAGCAGAGGGACTGGAGGATACCCCTCCCAGCTCACATCTATGCCTGTGCACACCTGCATTCAGCACTGCAGCTTGGGGTCTGTCAGCTTGCATGAACAACTGACCCAACACTTTCCATTTCGCTCAACTACGCTGACTTGAGGTGGGGCGGGGAGGGGTAAAGAAAATAAGGAAATAATCAAAAAGAAAAGCAAATTGCTTATCACATGTGTAAATGGCCTTTACTCTGCTACAGCTTTCAGCCTTGTCTGGTATAAACTAGAGAGAAAGAATTCCTGTCTGTGGAGCTGGTAGAAATGTTTGCTGAAACACTTGTCAAGAGAGCGCTTCAAAATCAAAAATGAGGCTCTGTATGTTGTTGCTGGTGTGATCTAACATAGCAGCTCCAATGTTCTTCAAATTGCCTGTACCAACTACTTCAAATGCATCGCCACTAACACTGAAAGCTGTAGTGGTGCTAGGTGCCTTCCACCACCAGACTGTCCTTCCAAGCTGTGCTTTTCCTAAGGGAGTAGCAGTGTCTCCTGGCTTTAATGAGACCCTGGAATAAAAGCGTCCTGATGTGTTTTCCTTCCTACAACTGCAGGGTACTCCTGGACCAGTTGGGGTTTCGGGACCAGCAGGACCAAAAGGAGAAAGGGTGAGTTTGCTTCAGAACTGATGGATGCTCTGTAACTTCTCTGAAGATACAACAACTCTGAGGGATAGAGGAGCTCTAGGCTTTTCCAGAGCTGGAATTGCCCTCTCTTTGTGCATACAAGACCCTCAGCTGCACCTCTTTGGTATTTGAGTAGCTCATCCTTGGGGGTTTTCAGGTGCTTTGAAATGCATCCTTTGCTTTTTCTTCTATGGTGTTCTGCTACCTGTTTGTACTGAATAGGAATGTTAACAGTTTCTACTCTTTTATATCCATTTCAGGGCAGTAAAGGAGATCCTGGAGTTGCAGGACCAATGGGGCCAGCAGGGCTTCCTGTAAGTATGGAATAGCAGGGATTTATCTCCAGAGCCTGTGGTTGACAGCTGAAGATGCTGCAGTATTACAGTGTTTGCAGTCACAGCTGAGTTAGGTGTAACTCAAAGTTAAAAGATTTCATTCGCTGTGGGAATGACAGAAGAAGCTGAGTAGCTTCAGAGCAGACTCAGAGTGATGTGGAGGAGGCTGAAGGGAAGCTGTTAATTCACCTTGGTCCTTGAACTACCAAAAGAAGCTGTGTGGGACTCCCAGGATGTGTATCTTAGTCCAAAATGCTGCTTTTGAGCGGCTCCACTTACCTTTCACAGCCTGGATGCCTGCCTCCCAGCTGTATGGGAGACCCCTGTCTTGCCATTGCAGGGACAAATGCTGCCTTCAGTGAGGTTAGTTCCGCTGTCTGGGATTGCTTTTTGCAAAATGGGGCCAGTGTTGGTGCTCTGGTCTAATGCAGTCATGGAGCCGCTTTGTTGTTTAACATAAAAAAAAGGAAGTTTGCTGCATTGTCACAACTAGTTTGTTTCTTACCTGAAGGCCCTTAGGGTAATAATAGTGCTGTTGCAACCTGGATGGTCTGATGGAGGTGAAGAGAAGGTTGTCTGCTGGAAAAGTTTTGTTTTTGACATAGGGCCATTGGTACAAATGGAAAAAACCCAAGCTCCTGAGCACACATTCTACTCTGTAGTGGGAATACAATGAAACCTACTAGTTTTTAAAGTATTTCTTCTTGTGTTGATGTATTTCAGGGTTTACAAGGTCTACCTGGTGACAAGGGAGGCCGGGTAAGTTGCCAGGCAAACTCCTTGTATTTAATTGCTAACACCTGTACACAGTGACATCCCAGTTAACTCCTGAGCACCTGTAGCAGCTAGCATGTGTTTGCCAGACCTTCATCCAAGTAACCTTACACACATTTTAGAAGGTGATACCCGTAGCTCATTCCATCACCTGAGGCATTGTGCTATATCTCTCTGAAGGCTGTAGGAGGGATTTTCTAATGTGTTCATTGTCGTCACACCTCTGTTCTCACTGAAGCACAGGACTTGAGTTAGGCCAACATGGTGTGCTTTAGGAAATCCAGCTTATCTACTTACTGATGTGTGTAGGGATTCTTGGGAGAATTAGCTGAGGTGTAGCCAGCAAATCTTACTTCAGTACTCTGAAATTGTCCCTGAAGCATGAAAAAGAAGGTTGTCTTCTAGCAAACGATCCTGCAGAGAATTTGGAAGATGGAAATTTGGAAAACATAAATTAAATTTGCCTGCCTTGAAGAATCAGACATAAAATCTCCTCAGGCATTGTCCTGAATGGAAGTGATGGTGAACAGCTGGGTCAAACCCGGTAATGAGAATGGCAGCTTTCCCATCCTACCACCTGTGTTATAGAAAGGTAAACATTGCTAAGAAGTGCATGTTGAGAAGCTTCTTCTTTTTCACCAAGTTTTCTTGCCTATTGAGGCTTTGAATCTGAATCTTTTTGATAAAAACATTTAGGAGCTATGGTTGAATATAATTTATATTCAGAAATATAAATGACCTTTGGATTGGAGTCTGTAATATTACAATTGTATAAATGTCAAGCAGTTCAATAGAGTAGAAGTGTACGTAGTCACACACACCTTTTATTCATAAGAATCTGGCATCACCTAAATTTATCTGGAAATGTAATTTTTTATAGTGCATGTGCCCGTGTGATTATTTCATTATGTGGAATTGCTTTTGATGCATAGTGAGTGTTCTCTATCCTCTATCTGCAATGGATTTCTGACCTTACTCTGCACAGAAAGGACAGTTTTGGACAGCACTAGCCAGCTGGCATCTTAAACTAGGGGAGAAAGGTTCAAGTTTCATGGGAATGGCAAAGTTCTCCCCTTTTTTGATCATTGCATTTCTGGCTTTGCTTCTTAACTTCCTCTTCACTTTTGTTTTGCTTGTGTGGCTTCTAAAAAATGTAATTTTTAATTCCTAGACTTTTTCAGTTGGTTTTTGAACTGAGTATCTTAGTTTAAAAAAGGATCTTTCATTAGCTTTCATTAGCTGGGATTTCTCTGAGCTCTGGCATAAAATCAAGTGAAAACTGGGAGAAATTGCAACTCCTTGTAGAGGATGAGTTGGAAAGCATGAGTGGGGAGTTTGACTGGCCCCTTGAAGCATGCATGCACTCTGCCTCACTGCAGCCCATGGCTTGCAATGGAAAAGTGTGAGAAACTCAGGAGTGTAAATGGGCAAGTGCAGTATCTTAGGGGACCCTAGAAAATAACCCTTTTCCCACTGAGCCTTTGTCCAGGGATTTCCCCTTACTCCCTACTCCAAAGTCCCAGTTTGCCAAAATCCTCTCTTTTCCTCTAGGCTTTTAAAATCCCAGAAATGCTCCTGCTGCTCTCTGCTTGAAGCAGGAGATCAGCATAGCTGTGCCTGGGGTTGTGGCACTAATGGCAGTGGGAACAGGCAGCATTTTATGTAATCCAGCTGAAAAAGTGTGAACCCTGAACTTGTCCTGCTGTTATTTTAATGCCTGTGGGGGTTTTTGTGTGTGTGTGTTTGTGTATCTTCCTTGCTCCTATAGGTCCACCTTTGTCCCCTTTATCCCTTCCTCCTCTTCCACCTTTCTTCCTGGTTCCTTCCTCCAGAGCAACCCATGCTGCGTTTTTCCTGGATTATCCTCTCCATTCCAGTGCTTGGTTCTGGGTGACTTCTCCTCATTGCCTCTTCTCTCCAATCCATTTCTCTTGCCAGCTTTGGGTTTAACATTTTTTTTTAAAAGAACAAGCAGCAGCCTGTGCTGTCTGATTTTATCCCTTAATTCCTTTAACACTCCCCACGAGGACCCTAAGTTCAGTTCCCTGTGCAGCAGCCCCTTCCCTGTTTTCATGCTCAGCAGCTTTGAGAATTTCCTGTTACACAGAAGGATTTGGTGTGGATGTAACTGACAAATACCACACTATGCCCTGCCTTGTGCTGCTAGTTAAGAATCAGGGACCAGTTGCTGCCCTGTGGCTGTGCTGCCTAGGACTACTCTGGTCTAACAGGTTTTTTGGGAGAGCGCTAGTCAGAGCATCCCAAAGGACAGCCAGACTGTGCAGATTGTCGGGGTTGAATACTTCCTTCATTCTCTGGCTGAGAGTTCCCTGAGTGAGACTTTCTTTAAGAATGGGAATTCAGAGGCATAAAAAAAGCATCTCAGTGCTATCCCAGAGCTCCAGTGGCAGAGGGACCTTCCCAGCCAGCTGGAGATTGAGATAAGGTGGCACACTGCTGGCCAGAGGGGTGGTTTCCCATCCTGTGTAGTCTGGGGTCAGCCGGTTCTCCAAGGTGCCTCTCTCTGGTGTATGGGAAGCCCTGACAAGTGGTGTGATGATCCCTTTGATGCTGAGCCCTCGCAGTCTGTCAGAGTGGGACTGCAGCCACAGCCACAGTGTTTATGCAGCTCAGTTACTGCTCAGCAGCTCCATATGTTGATCTTTACTTAACATCTCAGAGGGATAATTATTTTAAAATGTTTCCGAAATGTTTTTTCTTTTTTAAACTATCGCTGACATTTGTTTGAAATGGATGATCCTAAAGCTCTTGTGTATTCTTTTTTTTCTTGGACTAAACTATTATTTACAGGGGGAGAGGGGCAAGAAAGGCTCTAGAGGGTCTAAAGGGGATAAGGGAGACCAAGGAGCACCTGGATTAGATGCACCCTGTCCGTTGGTATGTCCTGTTTCATCAAATGTATTGTTTTAAGATGTGTTGTTGGGGAAGACAGAAGGAAATCGTAACATAAGTAATAGTCTTGCAAAAGTACAACATTTGGGTAAGGTCTGGCTGGGTTCCCACCACAGTCTGTGGCAAAGCTGTGGGACCAACTGATCCTCTGAGAGATCAGGCTGCTGAGTGACCATGGTTATGTTCCTTCCTCTTCCAGACCTCACAAAGGTTTGGGGTACATGGGATGTCCCATGTGCTGGGAGCCCAGGGCTTTCTCCTCTGCGGATAGAGCCCTGTCTCCTTTGCTGCTGGTTACGGCTCTTCTCTGGAGATGCTCGATAGGATCAAATATATGTGATAGCAAAACTGGAATGCTGGTTTCCTTGTCTTGGAATAACAGCCAGCTGATATGATGGCCTGAGAGCACACAGGGCACTTGAGCTGCACTACCCAGAGGGAAAACAAGTCTCAGTTATCCTAAATGGGATGTGTTTCTGTCAAAATAGATTGGCTGTAAGTCTAGGCAAATGAATATATACAGGAATATGTGTACATTTTTATCTAAATTCATATGCTACAGCAAATGCTGTCAAAAATCTGCTAGCAGTGCCGCAAATTCCAGGAGTACTTGGGGATCATGCTTTTAAAAATCCAGCTGCTGGGTTTCCTAGTGAAGATCAGAGGAATGGATGGTTTTGTAATGGAGGAAATGCTATTCCCATCCTCTCAGCTTTAACTTAGAGAAGCATCTCCTGGCTCATAGATGACAGAAAACCAAAAACAAAACTGATGCTGATGCAGACAGGGGTCTTGGCTGGGTGTGCAGCTGAGTGCCCTGTGCCAGTCCCAGCAAGGACTCAGCTTCTCCTCCTGGGACACAGAGCTGGCTGGCACTGAATGAAATAACGATAGTGGTTGATTTCATAAACAGGGTCTCCGAGGTTTTAAAGGCGAGAAGGGTGAGCCGGGGCTACCTGGGCTGGACGGCCTGGATGCCCCATGCCCATTGGTATGGTGTACCTTCCCTTTCCTGCATGCTCATTTGCTTTTTGGATCTTGGTGCTATTTTCTGATCCCCCAAACAGCTGCATGCCCTAGAGACACCCAGCAGTTCCTTCCTTACCTGTCTCCATCTTCCCTTCCTCTCATAGCTGCTGTCAGAACCAGGCCCTTCCCTTCATTCTGATTCCCAGCTGCTGTCAGCAGTACTTTGTGGCATGAGGAAAAGTAGAGTTGGAATGTGGTTTTATTTACAATTTCTTCAATTCTTCCTTTGCCTTCACTTTCACAGCTTCCAGTAAACCTATGTATGCAGACCCAGCTCTGCACTGGCTTGGCTTCCTCACAAGGAGCTGCAATGCTTGTGCCCTTTATTAACTCTAAGTGCCTGTGTGTGTTGAGCACAGACTGACACGGTTCCATATGACCTCAGTCACCCCATACATTAAGATGACTGAAAATAATAGTTATCCCATCAGTAAGCCCATGTGAAACATATTAATGGGGACAGTTAACCTCTCTGCTGAGTAATTCCTATTTATTACTCTCCCCAGAAGTCCAAACTGTATCCATAGTATCCAAAAAACTTGAATTTGGGATTGTCTGTTTCCCAATATCCATCTTATTTGAGTGATAAAATGACTGTTGTATTAGTGCCTGATCTAGCTCAACAGCTGTAGGGCAAAAGTATTCTGAAACACCTAACCCCAACTGATTTCTAAGTATCCCAGTAAAGGTCATCAATTTATTCATTTTCTCTGGTATTTCTGGAGATGCAGCATTCAGGGTGGGATTTTTTTCTCCTTAGGACAGTCTCAACATCTCTGTAATACAAAGAAATTTGTACTCCCCTGCCCTTCCGGCCCTGTTTGGCATGACAAAGTTTGCTTGAGTATGGTCCTTCCAAGCTTTACGCTCACTTAAGGATGTTTGATGCCATCTACTTTGGATGGGATATTGTTAGTTCACTAGCTGGAAAAATGCATCCCAAAGCAAAAAGCCACATTTAACCAAAGTTCGGAAGGTTTTCCTAGTTTCTTGAGGAAAAAAAAACCAAAACAGGAAACTGCCATAAAAAGCCGTTGTTATTTGAGCTTTGTGAAGAGCTAACATAGTTTTCCATCCAGTATTCCCTCCTTTAGGTGCTGCTGTTGCCTCTTTGGGGCAGTGACCACTGTTAAAGTCTCAGTTGCAGCTCTCTAAATTCTGGGTAGCAGAAACTTCTTCCAGTCCCACAGGTGAAGCTGTACCTGCCCAGAGCAGTCCACAAAGGAGGAGGACCACAGAGCCATGTGTTTTGTCTCCCAGTTATCATGGCCAGGTTTCTATAGAGTAACTTCTGGCTGAATAAGGCCCCTAATTTTGCAGGTGCAAGGATTCCACCAGTGCCCTGGTACATGACCTTTTTGATTTTGTAAGTGCTCCCAGTGAGGATTCACCCCACATGGCTGTATTAGAATTCACACTATTTTCATTAAGGGAGACTTGCCAGAAAATCTGATGAAATATGGATGCTGTTATTTTTTCATACATAGTGTTCTGGCATGCAAGCTAGCTTGGGAACGTGAATAAGCATGTTTTTTGATCCAGCTAGGTTAAAAGCTTAGCATCCAGCTGACACATCCATGTGTGTAACTTATGGAGGCTGTGAACTGACTCTTTGCACATCTGAGATATGTGGAAGGAGATCCTTGGTACTAGTAAGCATGTCATGTTTCTGTTCTTGCCATATTCACCTGCAACAAACACTTCCTTGTGACCCTGATCTTCCTTTGATCCCTAAGCTGTGACTCCCTGGCCTCCCATTCCTTCATACACCTAACTTTCCATCTCCTCCTGCCGTGCACTACACCAGTCATTCCTATCACCACCAGTGTACCAATGGGAACGCCACAATTTACCCAGTAAATGACTTGTAATCCCGTGTTTCCACGTAGTTGGGGGAAGGGGAGGAAACAGCACAAGGAGACCAAAGTCAAAAAATGCATTTGAAAAGCAGTATTGTTGTACTATCATGGCAACATTCATGAGCCCCCTGGAAGTGCATCTCCAGTAAATAGTTAATTTCTCAATATACTACTGTGCATTTGCTTTTCTGTTTGTATTTTTTTGGGGTTTCCTGGGGAATAGCGATAGACCACGAATCTACCATGTGCACACAGCACAGATATTTGACTTCTCATGTCAGAGATTTATCTCCTTACATCTGACTTTATCTCCTGCCCCAGAGCACCTTAGTACTGGTGTCACATCCAGCCCATCAAAGAGGGCTTCACAGGGTTGAAATGAATGGCAGTCATTTACAAAAGCATTTCCCAACCATGGAGCCCAAGACATAACAGTTGCAGAAGTGCTGGGGGATTTTCACAGAAATCCCACTGTGTTATTGAAGCCAAAGCCCCTTTTCAGGGACTCAGCTGAGACATCCTGAACCAGCAGAGGGGCTGCTTGCCTTCCTAATTTCCCAGGAGCAGGATCTCCCCAGAGGCAAGAGGGGATAGCTGGGCAGTGTCTCACATGACAAAGCAAACCCTTTGACAGATTGGGCAGAAAGGAAAGGGAGGTTTTTTCCAGACCCTCCTCGGGGTCTGAGGTTAGTGCTGACTCTGGGGTTTGGTTTTAAGCTCAATGTTACAGAGCCAAGCCTGAGGACACAGAGCAGCCACCTCACACTTTCCACTGCCAGCCCCTGGCAGTATTTTTCTGGCTCAGTTGGACCTCCTGTGTTCCTTCTCTTCTTCCTTCAAGGAAGCCTGAATAGACTCCTTTCTTAGGAGAGAGTGGTTCTCGGGTACGTAAGTCCCTTGGACAGTGTGCAGGCATTTCCCTTCTTCACCCCAGCCCCTGCTTCAGGCTGCACTGGTTCTGCCAGCCGGAAGTCTGGGTCATCTGAAGGGTGAGGAATATCTCTGACTATTCCTCCAGCCCTGGTTCAAACTGTTTGTTGCAGTAATAGTTAACCCATGCCTTCCTTTCTCCATCTCTGTACTGCTTTATGTGTCCTAAACTGCTATTTCATCCATCTTTTTTGCAGGGGGAAGATGGCCTTCCAGTTCAAGGCTGCTGGAATAAGGTAAAGTAATCTTGGAAACGTTGTTGTGCTGAGTTGGCAGTGCCATGGGTCCTGCTAATGTTTTTCCATGGATCTGTATAAGAGCAGAAGAGGTGTGGATGCATGGATGGGATTTCCAGGACTGTATCCCTGAAAAGTGGCAACCAAAACTCCTCCTTATTTGTATATCAGAGTTCAGCTCTATGGGCTACAAAGGAGAGAACTCTATCTGTGGCCTGTGAGCTGCCTGGCCCTGCTTCTAGTCCTTGTACAAAGATGAGATTTCCACCTGGATTCCCTCAGATCCCACCTGCACTCCCCAGGGTCTGGCCCACCTTCAGTGCCCACTGTGGGTGTTAATGCCAAGTGTTCAAGCCACAGTGGTAGGAAGAGGGTGGAGGCAGAGTCAGCCTGGGGTGAATCTCCCTTCCTCACTTTGGCACCTGGGGAAGTGGAAAGGGTCCCTGCTGAGATCTGTCACCATTGCTTTTCCTCCTGGAGAACCCAGAGCCAGCTTCCCTAAGTGTCCTTCCCCCCATGACGTGGTCCTTCCCCCTGTGAGCTGTCACTAACTAACACTTGTTAGTGAGTTGTCACTAACACTTGTTTATGTTTTCTTTTGCAGTGATGATTCTAACCCTGGATTGGCCTGTGTGTGTTACTGTACATAGAATATTTATTTTTATACAGTGTTCTTCTCTGAAATGCCAGAAGTTATGCATTTTTACAAATTATCATAAAGTGGCATATTTTTTTGTACAGAAAATACTAGATCTCCCTTTTTTCCATTTGTCAGTTCTCTGTATTGCGCTTGTTTTGTCATGGAGTACAGCTGTAATATTTACATGGTATTTGTGCACATATGATGAATATAGGAACTTAATAAATTATTGCATTAAAAATGCCCAAAGGAACTGCCCTGTATAGATTTAAAGGTCATTTTCATTTTTCAAGCTGGATCATTCAAGAATATTTCAAAATATTACGTATTTTTTATTAAAGCGAAACATTAACACTTCTGTTGTGATGAATTAAAGTGTTGCTGAAAAACCTCATGGTAGTCCCCATGAACTGGGAATGTAGAGACTCGCAGTTTAATTGTCCTCCCAGGAGCTAGACTAACCCTCCTGACAACATGCCCTGGTTGGCAAGAACTTCTACTCCCTTTCTAAATTGTAGGCCTTGAAGCAGCTTAATTAAAGTCTTATTTAAAATTAAGCATAACGCAGCATATACCTCGATATCCTAACAAATGTGTATTAGTGAAATCAATCCATATGACTTTTTAAAATGTTAACCAAAGGTTGCACGCAAATTTGCAGAGTGTGTAATTATCATTTGCATATGCACATCTTAATTATCCTTCCTGACCTACCTTTGTTGGTGTCTCAAGTCTAAACCACCCAGAGAGGAAAATACTACCAGACTAAAGTGAACATAAGTGTTCTTTCCTTAGAAAATGAGGGGAAAAGTGGAAGTCTAAATCTGTTTCCTAAAACATGTCTACTTGCCTTGGTCCTTCACATAGGGGCAAAGGCAGTGGGCATCCCAGGAGTTTCAGGGGAAAGCTACCAGTATTTAATGATGACAAAGGAGAAACACGAGTGGTGATGCATTAGTGAGGCTGATCCACCAAAATCCTGGTCTTTGCATGATGCTGCCACTACAACAGGAATTCAGCTTCTCCTGCTACAGCTGTGCCAGTGGAAGGGGTCACCTCCACGAGGTTCCCCCATACTCAACTATTCATCTATTCACAAACTATTAATCAGTTATTTTTCTAGACAATTCCATATAGCCTTTTAGCACCATCATAATAAAGTGACAGAGTAAGGGATGTAGTTCCCTTGTATACAGGGAAAGGCCTGCTGGGGACTGCCCAAGGAACCCCGCCCAGCCTCTGACAGATGGATTGCAGCAGTCACTTCACCCTTTCAGAAATTTACTGAATTTCATCTAAAAACCAGTACGGTTTCCACTGCTCTGTGTCCCTTCCCTCCCCGCCCTGCAGGCTGTTCCGACTCCAGTGCTCTCACAGTTAGAAAGCTCCTTGCAACTTTCAACCTAAACTAATTCATGGTATTTATAACCATTTGTTCTTATGCCAACATTGTCCTTGGGATGAAATGTTTCCATGCATGATGTTTTCATGAGATGCTTGGTGCACTGGAGCTGAAACAGCATGGAGAGAAAATGAACCACAGAGCACTGAGGGATTCTTGTTGGTTTTCTCAGTAATAGATGTCATTAATATAAGCCCCAGCTCCCTGTTAAAAGGCTTTGCAGCTGTGAAGCTGAGCTAATTGGAACAGCTGATGTTCCAATTGTGTTTTAATTGCACACCTGTTAAAGAAAGCAGTTACTAAAGGCCCAGCCCGGTGTACTCCTAGTGCTTTAGGTTTGGAAGGTTGTAGTGGCAGCAGTGAGTTCCTGCTCTGATCTTGAAGCATTCAGCTGCAAGGAAGGATGCTTAAATGCTTCAGTCCCTTCTCAAAATCCTCGCTCTTCTTAATCCTTAAAAACATAGACATCCCTAGGAGAACCTGCCAAAGCTTCCTGTTCCCTTTGGTCTGTGTAGCATGGTTTTTGTGTAGCTGGTATTTGTGATTGCACTGCATGGGATTATTGTTGGTTGTTTTTATCTGATCCAAGAGCAAAGTGAATGCACATCTGTTACCTTGTCCTGACTACAGGATTCTCGAGGTGATGCTGTACGTGTTTTATTTCTCGGCCTGATTTTTGACTGCTGTATTTGTGAGAAAGCTCTTGCCTGAGGTGTGAGGGACCTTGAAGTGAAATTGCCAGAACTCTCGAAAGTACCTGACTTGGGTCAGCAGAGACTTAGCTGCTACTGGGAAAATGTATAGGGTACCCTCTCATCTGTCCTAAAGGTTGGGAAATGGTGACAAGTGTTCCCTGTGGCTGCTGCAGATTATAGCCTGGGATTTTCATTGAAGTACCAGACAACCCCAATATTGATCCAATCTCATCAGCCACTAGGGATAGACAAGAGGTCTCAAATCAGTGACACCACACTGACCTGCCGCTCTTCCCAAACCTAAGCTCCTTGCATGTCCAAAGAAAACCAAAGGGGGCAGCTGGGTTTGTACCACCCTGAGTATGGCAGTTTAGTTTCAGGCTCTGTCCCTACTAAACCTGTAACCAGCGTACTGTTGCTGTTGATTCCTGTCAATTCTGCCTGGCTGTTTTCATGTGAAACCTTTTGTCTGCCACTTCAAGGGTCAAACTCCTTGGTTGATAGCCAGAAAGTGAGTCTGAGAGTGGAGAAGCTTGGAAAATGGCAGCAGAGTGAAAGGAGGAGGCCCTTCCTGAAGATTTGCTGGAGATGTTTTGGAAGTTCCCTCCTTGGAGCCTGGGAAGAGTTCCTCGGCGGCACACCAGGAATGTGTGCCCAGATGCTGCCCGCTGGGGCTGCGGGAGCTCGGCATGCCAGTGCTTTCTGCTTTGCTTTCTGTCGTCCCCCAGAGGCCAGTGGCAGGGGTTGAGAATGGCACCATTTATATTCTTTTTCTTTGGTCATTTTCACTTCATTCTACTATTGTGGTCAGACTCTTCAGATGAAGAATTAGGCTCATTTTCCAGCAGCAGCTGCATAAATGAGTGCAAGACATAGACAGTATTTCTGGGAGGGGATCCTTTGATCCAAGAAAGAAACTCTTTTTGAACAATTCTCTTTAGAAAAGCAGAGGAACCCCCATGTTCAGTTCAGACTGCTGCTCAGAGAGGATAACACTTTTTGCTACCATTTCTGGTTAGCAGATGACAAACTTCCACCTGTATCATTGATGATTCCATCTTTAACCTTTTCATCACAAACTTTCTTCTCTTGTTTGGGGTTTTTTAAACCATACTGAAGGCGTGAAATATGTTGTCAGAAGAGGAAAATGTGGAGTGTGGAAAAAGTCTGGTTTCACTGACTAATTCCTTTGCTTCCTGTACTTGTGCTTTGGTCTCCACTGCACCCACTGGATGTACTTTGTCTGGAGCCCTCCAGAAATGTTTTCTGCTGGCCTGTTAAGGCCATTTTGTGGGTACATCTCCACAGATGTACTTCCAGATGGAAAAGAAGGATCACAAAGGTTCAATTCCACTGTTACATGTTTTAATATGTTCACTAAAGGGAAATAAAGATTTGGCAAAAATTTCCCAGCTGCCTGAAGGGCAGAATATACAATCCTGGATACTTCCTACCAGCTGCCATGCAAACCTGGCATCCTTTACTCATCCCTTACCCCACTGCTGGAAGTTAACATGTAAGCTCAAGTGTCTTTCCACCACAGCTCGTGCAATTTATTGTAAAAAACCCCAAACCTAAAATAAGTACCTGTCTTTTGAACGTGACAAAACATCTCTACTTCCCTGAGTGCATTGGGAATCCCGTTGGCCCAAGTAGTAAACCACATATTTAACTTTGAGGGAGTGATTCCCCACTGGCTTCAATGATGCTATTTGCATATTGAAATACTTTGGTGAGCCAGGGCCATTGTTACTAGAGCTAATGAGTGATATTATCTCAATCATTAGACAGATCCAAGTGCTAAGAAATTCACGTTACAGTTAGGGAGAAAGTGCTGATTTCAAGCTCAAAGGGATGCCATTAACCCATAGCCATCCCAGATTCAAGCACTCTTTGTCAGCAGGGGTGGAGTCATTCTGACCTTCTGATAAGGACACCCATACCTGACACCCATCTCCTCTCTCCAATGCACAGAAAGTCTACTGTTAAAATAATTCCAGGTTTGCAAAGACTGGGGGAAAAGTTCTGATTTCAGGTTCATCTGAAGAATTGCAGATTTTTGTCTTAAGGTTTCTAATGCATGTGTTCGGGAACTAGAGTAGTGGGGGAAGAAATTGTTTCAGTTGGTAACCAGGCTGGTGGAAAGATTAATTTATTTGATTTGTAGTTTTTTTTAATTTTTACTCTTTTTTTGGGGGGGGGGGGGGGAGGGGAGAGGGGGATGGGGTGGGGGTGGGACGGAGGGAGAACCTGACCAGAACTGCAGGCGGTAGGTGTGCATTTTTTCTTCTTTTTTTAATGAAAACCATTATATATATAGCTTGATAATGTTACTTCTACTTTTTGTTAATGATTTTTGGGGGCAATTTGTTTGCTCTATTCTGTTTTCTTGTGTTTTCTTTTAGGTATATTTTTAATGGGCTTTTGGAATAAGTGTGTAAAAGTTCCTCACCCAAAATGTCCTAAGGACATTCCTGTTGTGTTTTTTCTCCCCAAGTTCAGTAGTGGAAAGGTGCTTTCTATAGGCAAACCCATTTTTAGTGGGGATAAATATACCCCCAAAGGCCACACCTAGGGACCAGGTGCCAGTGACCTCTCCCAGACAAAACGCTCTCTCCACAACTCTTCATTTACATTTACAGAGATCAAAAAGGGCTATGTTAGGGACCAGATGATTGGAAATGGTCTCTTCCCACCTTAGGTGGTCTTTCTGAAAGCAGTGAAGTCTGGTAAGAGCCACTGTGTCCTCTTCAGAAACGTTCTACAGCCTGAAATCGCAGTCTTGGCTAGAAAGAGCTGAAAAACTAAATTTAAAAGACATTTATGTAAACATGGCAAGTTCTTGGAGGGTACCTGCTCAAGTATTACTGTCTGTTGCTATTGTTTTCCCTCCTCTGAATCCAGCAACACACTGGTTCAAGCTTAGCTTTAGGCCGTGCTTCACCCTGAGCCTATGTGCAAATGCTTTGCTGGATGAGGGTCTCCCCTTCTTTTACACTTCGGGTTTTTTTTTCCCTTCCCCTCTTTTTGTCCCTATATCTTCCAGATGTCTTTGATCCAGACAAAATAGCTACTTTCTTCTCTGCGTTTTCAGAAAATCTCTGTTGGTCATGTTTTGATCATTTTCCACTCACTGTTATTATCTATCCTTCCTGCTATCCTTCCTCCCTCCTTGTAGGCCTGCTTTGTTAAACATTTTGAGCTGATGAGAACATCATGACAAAACATGAATTAAGACTCTAAATGTTTGTGATTTATTTTAGAGTTGACTGTAAAGCTTTTACTGTTTAAAGGCAGCAAGGGCAGTGTAGTTTTGTAGCTTTCTTAAGATTTTGTTTCTTCTTTTTCAAACAGAGTTAGAATACTGCAGATTTTTTTTTCAAGAAAAATCTGCTAAACTTTTGTTTTTCCTGCAAAACATGAGTTTGTTGAACTGCTGTTTCAAAGTTTAGTAAGTTAGATACTAATGGCAGGTATGAGAAGATTGGTTGTGGAGCTTGTGGAGTGCAACTTACACTATTGCTTTCCATGGTATATTGTTTGTCAGTCTCTTGTCTCTGGTGGGGGTTTGCTGGGAGGGTGAAATTCCATTTTGTGATAATTCCATTGTTTTTTCACGGTCACGTTTCAAAATGTTGCTTCAGTAAATCGTCCCTTTTGCTCTCCTGCAAAGATTTGCTTTTACCCTGATGTTGTATCCTACAGCAGTGCCACAGGCCAAGCAGTTTCACCCTTTTTTTGAGCCTTCCAGAGGAAGAATGTTAGCTTCTTAAATTCCACAGCCTTTTCTGGGTGATGTCAGTGAAAAGGAGAGGAAGACACTTGGCAGCAAGACTGTGCAGGCCACCATAAGCAGACTCCTTCTCCAAGCCTGGTCCCTCACCATTCATTCATGACTTGTCCTATTCCCACTCCCTTCGCTCTGCTATTCCTTGTTCTCCCTCACCCATTACACTTAAAGATGGGCAAACTGAGGCAGAACATTCATTGCTGTGTTCACCCCCACCCCAAAAAGGATTGAGATTATCCCCCTGATACAGGGAGGATTGGCCTGACCCCACACCATTCTCATGACTTTAGTGATGCAGAATTAGCTCCAGATGTTGAGCAGTGCAGCAATGGGAGGGAGTTCCTGATTTATGGGGACAGCCTGCAGATGTCACAGACTCTCCGTGCTTCCATCACCAGTGGGTGCAGAGTGAGTGGCTGCAAGGAAGTGTTTCTCTGGATGCTCTGGCTTGGAGGTGGGTGGGCCATCCCCCATCCAGGTGACTTAGCTCCTCCAAGAAGTCACACTGATCTTCCCTTGGCATCCAGAGTCCTCAGAGCAACAGGAAACACCTCTCTGATGGCCTTTCCCACACCTGGAATGCTTGTGTCATTGGCACTGCTCCTGTTTCTCATCTTTGTGTCGCTTGGACACCAAATTCTTTGGTATTGGGACACTTTCTGTCCAAGATCTGCTCCTCAGCCAACACCAGACAAACACCAATGACCTAACCCCTGCAGGAGAATGATTTTTGAAGCAACTTTGTGTCATTACATATCTGGTTTCCTTGTATTTTTCAAGAGAGGTTCTTCCCCTTTGATGGCATAGAATGTAGAATATTTATTGTAGCTGTAGTAAAGTGATGAATTGTGAATAGATCTTGACAGGGCATTGTTTCTATGTTTCTCTTATAGACACTGATTGATTGAGATGTTTAAATCTGAATACATTTTGTACACTTTTTTTTCACATTGAACTTTTCAGCCTGTATATTGAATGTCCAATGTTACTTGGCATTGATTCATGTATGTGCTGTGTATATTTTTGTGTTACCAGTAATTTTTACTGTCATTGTGCTGTTTCTAAGACATTATTTCAACTCCTTTTGACATAGTTTAGCTACTTGGAATTTTTTGGACTTCCACTAAATTCCACACTAAATAATTTGCTAGAATGAAGAGAACAAAGGGCTGTTCTTTCCCACAAGCTTTTCAACCTCAGTAGGAGCTTCTTCAGCCAAAATGAGCATTTGACTTTTCTGTTTCACTTTTTTTTTTTTTTTCTTAATACAGTAGTGCTGATGTGTTTGGTTTTTAATCTTGGGAATTCTGAATTCCATGTTGACCATTCCTAGCAAAATTTTAGAAAAGCAGAGACAGCTGTGCCATGAGGAGTTATACTGATCATAACAGAATTGAAATATTGTAATTATTTGGTGTTTCTTTATAAATATTTTTTCCACTTTTAAGTTTTCAAGCAAATCTTTTCTCAGTGTGATAGAAGATTAAAAAGACACTAAAGGACTGAACACTCAACATGTACAAGGAAAGGGATTTAGGTAAATTATTTCCATCTGTATGAGTGAAATATAGGTTAGGAATTTTTATGTCAGAACAAAAGCTGAGTTTCAGTTACACATTTCCTGAGTTCATTAATTAATCCAGTGATTTCAATGTAACCATCCCTGTCCTGGAAATCAGGGATACACTTAAAGAGCCCACTGAATGCACTCCTCAGAAGTAAATAAAGCTGAGGTTTCTAAAAGTAAAGTGTTGCTTAAATATAGCACCTTCAAAGCATTTCTGTCTTCTTGTAAAAGATGGGAATTTTATGTTTAATCACCAAGTACCCATTTATCAGATAAAGAAGCCAGTGCCGATGTTACTCAGAGGTGCTGGTTTATGTTGTGATAAAAACTGCTGTGCAGAACTGTATATTACTATTTTAAATACCTTAGCTTAGTCACTACATTAGGAGAACAAAGATGTGAGATTTTAGGAGGAAGTTTGTTTGGGGAATGGGTTTTTGGATGACTAAAAGTGGGCTAAAAAACAAGGCAGGAGGTTATGAAAAATATCTCTGGCTGGGGGGTTGTTGTAATGGTAAACATGACATCATATTTAAAGTGTCATCCCACTGTTTTCCAAGTGGAGTCTGATGAATTCCCCATGCATTGTGTTGAAGCTTTATTCCTTTGTGTCAATGTTTTAGTGAGGTTTCTATTTTAATTTATAAATTAAATACATACATGGATACCTATTCTGGTACAGTCTGCATTTGTTCCCTACGATGTACATACTTTCTTTTCCTTTTATAAAAATGCCTGTTTACCTACACATAGTTTGTGTCTTTTGTAAATGACACCACATGCAAATCATAGCCCATAAATTCACTTACAGGTGAATTCACTTCCACTTTGGGGTGGGTTTCAGATTCCTGTGCTGAGGCAACTACGCCATCTGCTGTTTGCCAGTCAGGCCTGGGAACTGTGGAACTGATTGAACTGATGAACTTAGAACGACAACCTCAGAAAGACTGCTATCACTATAAAATTAGACGGCTGGACGGAAAACAGAGTCCTACCTAGTGCCTGTGCTAAGGGAAAGGCAGCAACATCAGCTGAGCCGTAGCACTGGACCCTGCAGAATCTGCACGGCAGAAAGACAGCCTGAAACCTCCCATGGCATGAACAGCAGCTTGCTCTTACAACATTAATTAATCAACCATAAGTCACAAACCCACACTAACTGTGGAACTGAGAGAGCAAGGGCAAAGAGGGGAGAGACATAGACTCTCTCTAGTTATGCCCATGCTAAAATTATTGTAATTACCAGCTTTGTGTGTTGTCTTTCCTCGAAACTGAGAGAAACAATGGCAAGGTGTCCCTCCATCTCTTCCTTCCTTCAGTTTAGGGGTACAGCCCTTTCCCTCCCCTCCTCCTCTCTTGTGTGCCTGGGTGTGTTTCTGTGTGAGCCCAATCGCCAATGCAGTGGTGGTTTCTTGGAATGAAAGTGATGTGATGAAAAACCATTAGCTCTGAGTGGCCAGACAGCAGAAGTGTGCTTCACTCCTGATCTCCTCTGGGTACAGACAATGAGCTTGGAATGCGAGGCAAAATTCTCAATGATCTGGATGTTTAACAGTGACTGATGCATAAAGTTACATAGGAAAACAAACATGTTTTGATGATCCATCTTGGAATGGAGAATGTGTTTGAAACTTTGGCTTTTATCATTCCTTAAGGCTTCAAGGTCACTCTTGCTTTATAAAGTGATGGCTCCTGGATATGTATTGCTCTGCCCTGGGAGAGTAGTGAAATCTTGCACTTGTGCAATAAATGAATGTTCTGGAGGTTTGCTGTGTCCTGCTTCAGAAAAACGTGAGACCCAAAGGTTGGCTTGTTTCAAAGCATTTTCATTTATTTATAGGACACAGCTGAGATATTTTTTTCCTTTAGGGCTCTGCAATTAGCAGGAAAAAATAGCTAATGAGGTAAATTGTCTTGCTTTAAATCAAACTCAGGAACAATTGTGAAAGCAGGCAAACACGAAGTGCTGTGCTGTCCTGACCTATGAGGCTGCTCTGAAAAGAACTTGGAGCTTTAATGGTCCTATCAAGGGAGACAGTGTGCTTGTCTGTGTTACCAGAGGAGAAAGGAAATGTGTCACTGCTTCAAACTACACCAAAGGGTGTAACAGCAAAGGGACAGACATCCTTATTAGCACAAGAATAGTCAATTTGATCTAAGATCCCTTTGCAACACTATGAGAAGTGAGAAATGTGATCTATTCAGTACAGATCTGGAGGGATCTGTAGTTGAGTGACTCAGTGATAAACGGTGCAATGCCACATCGCTGCATCTGTGCTGCTCTGACAAACAAATAGTTCTGCAAATGCCAAACCCAAATCATTGCATCAGGAGTCCCCAGACAAAGAACGTGTCACTTTCTGCACTAAAAAGTTGTGCTATAGTAAATGCTCAAACATTGTTGCAAGTAGTTTGCTTTAAGAAAGTCACAGAGATAGAGGCTTGTCTGCCTCTTGGCTTGGCAGTGCCTGGTTATCATATTGATCTGTTGCCAAAAGCACCACTCACAAATTTATCGCTTTATCCATCCAGCTTTCCTCAAACTCAGAAACTGAAATAGGTTTTTTAGTAGTTAATGTAAAAATTGCAATCCTTGGGAGGCACAGAGCACCAAGCCAAAAGCATCAGTCGTTTCTCAAGTCACCACTGTTTCCTTAGCTAGAAGTCCTGACCTGTTCTAATTCTTTGGAGAAGCCATTATGTACTCGTGATTCCCACAATTTTCCCTATCCCTTTCTGGCTACTATTTCTGAGTTGTGGAGAGGGATCCTACAATGTATTCCTCAGCTGCAAACAATGTTATTTTCTGGGGTTTGTTACCTTATTTTTCTTTATTCTGAAAGATGTATTTGTAAATCTCCATTAGACCAAAAAAAAAAAAAAAAAAAAAAAAAAAAAAAAAAAAAGAAAAAAGAAAAAAGAAAAAAGAAAAAAAAAGGTCATGTTGATTATGATTAAACATTCAATTAGTATTTTTACTTATATGACTAAGGAATAATTAAGACAATGATCTCTGCAGTATGCATAGCTGCATTTAATGATAAGTAACAAGGATTAAAACCTCCTTTTAAAGGATGAAAAGGCATTTTTGATATTTTGTTAAGCTACTAAGCTACATTTAACTTTTAGAATCAGTAGGTGTTTGGGGAGGAAAGACCTTTCCCCTGGCTTACACACTATAGCTAACCTGTGACTGCAGCTGATCAGCCTACGTTAAACAACATGTCAGAATCTGACACACACGAAGACTTTAAATTCTAAAGTACGTGGGATGGTCTAATTTAAGAAAGTACTACTAAAGGAGAGTTTTCTAGAAAGTTAGAATGTGGTTTTTCTGGCTTCTTTAGCCCACTGTACCCAATCTACTGGCATAACAAGCACATAAGCAATATGGAAGGTGGAGGAAGGGTTAAAAAATGGCACAAAAATGGGGAAACCCATTCATTACAGAAATACAGATTAGCTGCAGAACTTGGTTGTTACAGCTGTTCTCTATGACCATAATATAGACACACATCAACTTTGATTGTATTTGGTTTTCCTAATGACAGGGCAATGCCTACACTGATTTGATCAAGTTCCTGGATTATATACATCCATAAAATAGAGCTTTTGGAGTACTTGGCATTCCTGTCCTGCCAGCATGACCCTGAATACCTGCCAGCCTGAGCGAGAGCGAAGCCCTATCTCTGGGTTCTGGAGCTATGAAATATTCATTACAGTGTTTGAGATATAACAGCTTCTGCCCCAAAATGAGAGTGCCATAAACAGGCTGTTTCCCCCATAGCTGGGGAGGCAGGCACGCAGCAGGCTATAAATGATCTGATAGATGTGTTGCTTATTTTGACAAAGTAACAGATTGTATTTGAGCTCAGAAGGCAACAGGCAGATGGTCTTTGCACAACCTAGAGAGGGCACGCCCCGCTCCTGCTGAGTGGGGAAAGCTCTCCTTGACTCCAGCATGGCACAAATGATAGTTAGTAACAGTTCTTCCCTGAACAACTCCATCTAAATAGCAAGAACATACAGGTACTGTGACCAAAAGTCTCTTGCCTGCTCTAAAAAGCAGCTGGTTCCAAGGGTGCTGTTACTGCGGAACAATGCACACCTTGTAACTGTTCCAATGTTGCCTTGCTCTGATCTGCTCTACTCAAAAATTCTTTACTGTGTCACAAAGTGACTCAGAATCTTGCAGAAATATTTGAAACAACTTAAAATATCCCATGTAATGCTGTTAATATTTATGTTAAGGATAGGTTGTAGCCACTAGAGACATAAAGAGGGGAAATTGAGTTTATGGTGAGACTATTAAGAATCACAACAGCAGGAAAATTGGCATTAAAATTCAGACATCTATGACTGACTCTGAAAGTGTTACACTGTGAAAATCATCGATGTCCTCTCTCACACTTCTCCAGCACTCCTGTTTCCTTCAGGAGAATGTTTATAAACAGAAAAATGTTGTTACAAACAGAGTGAGTTCTCCTAATGTTGAAAGTTTGCCTCACATAAAGACTTTTTTTTTCCTTGAAAGACCTCCCACATGCTTGTGTTCTTATCGCACAGCAACTATTTGATGTTAAACTCTAACGAATGGGGAATATTTCAAAAACTTGGGATACTTATTTTGCCTCATCTCAAATTAATTTTAATTAAAAACCCATGTACCGCATGCATGATTGTACGGGTTATTGGATACAGTTATTTGTATCTGGAAATAGAAAAATGTAAATGCTTTTCTTCCTTTTTCACATGGGTTTTACATTGTCATTCATTTTTATGCTTAGTAGTTGAAAATCTTCTTGAGCTTCCTCCTACCCTCCTAATATGGTTCAATACACTGACAAGCCTACAGATACCTTCTTCCTTTGCTAAATTCCAACTCTCAGTGGGCAAGATCTAGGTAAGGCTTCCTCTTACATGTAAAGTAAGTCAAACTCATATACACGAGTTTTTCTCCTATGGTCTCAAAGCATCTTGACCTCGTTTTCAAAAAGAAGTGGCAAAGAGAACAGACTCCAAAGAATTAATCCACAGAAATGCATTGAGGCTCTTACTAAGTGTTTGAAAAGAGAAACGATATCTTTATTTCCATTTTAACGACAGTCAAAATACAGCTGTATTTTACCCAAGGTCACACTGCAGTCCAGGAAAACACAGGTCCTGAACTCATGCCCTCTTTCTTCATGAGATGGTGCGATCCACAATTAACATAACCTGGGGAAATATTCTATTGCTTTTTTCCCCACCAAATCCAGTCCTATGCAGACACAAAATTGCTTACTTTGGCAGAACCAAAAACCAAACTCCAGTGGTGAATCTTTTATCATTTTTTACAGTGGCAAAGAGAATGCTGAAAGCATGAATGGTTCTTTCTCTCTGTTGTTCCCAGCCACCCTCCTAAAGTAACAGTGCAAGTGAGGAGTGGTCTGTGTTAATAATGTATTTCCTAGTGCATTACAGTAGCCCCCAAATGTCTTTACAGCTAAATCAGTGCAACGATGTAAAATATCTGTACAGGAATAATGATACAAACTAACTTTCATGTAAAAATATACCTGAATTGAGTTAAAGAGGTATAGCCCTGTACTCTCCTGTTTGCACCAGCCTCTGCTCACGGATTTGGCACTGCCAAGATTCATAACACAATCGCTTATTGTGTCTCTTGGAGCTCCAGCTCTTGAATCTGTGCGACTGTGGGGAAGAAAAGAAAAACCTTCAGCTTCCATTCAGAAGGGAAGTGAAGTTTGCAGCCCTCATGGGTGAGTTGGAAAGCCTGCGAGCACCCAGAACGCTCCAACACGAGACAACACAAAGAGCTGCCAGCACTCTTTGTTCCGGCCATTCCAAGCCGGCTTGGGGATGCTGGAATATTTGGGTTAGAGGCACCATAGCGAGGCACACAGGTCACCCTGCCAAAGGGATAGAGGGATGGGTGGCTCTCTGTAACAAGAAACAGGCACTCCTTGAGCTTTAGCCCAATCTGGGATTGCCTTGATACCTCTCCATCTCTGAACTCCTCCACCCTGGGAAAGGATGGGAGGCTTTCTGCCTTTATGCTCCCGGCTACCACAAGCCCACGGGGGCTACGGTCAGGGGGGCCCTTTCTCTGCTGGGTGGGGAGGGGGTTCCTGCCCCCACTGCAGCCCTGGGGCCCGGGCGAGGAGGGCGGCAGCCAAGAGAGGGGGGTTGTAGCGGGTCCGGGCTGCAGTGACTCCTCCTAGAGGCGGTATGTGCGGAGCGGGAGGAAACCCCTGCCGCCCCCCTCACCAGCAGCCGCCATCGCCATTGAAACATACAATACGGGGAGAGCGGCTGAGGCGGAGCGAGGGCGGGGGGAGCCGAAAAGGGAAAGTGGGGAGGAAAGGGTAAGGGAGGCAAAGAGAGGAGGAAAAGAGGGGGAGGAAAAAGAGGAAGGGAAGACAAGAAGGAGGAGGCGGCGACAGCGGCGACGGGCGCCGGCAGGTGAGGGGAGCGGCGGCGCGGGGGCTCCAGGGGCCGCGGCGAGGCCCTGCTCCTCTCCTTCCCTCTCTCCTCGGCTGCACGACCCACCTCCTCCTCCTCCTCTTCCTCCTCCTCTTCCCGCCGCCGCTGCCGTTCTCCGGGAAGGCCCAGCCATGGCCGAGGCCGGGAGGGGAAAGGGCGTGAGAGGGGCGGGTGAGGGGCGGCCATAAAGGGAGGGGGGGCGCGAGGCTGTAGCGGCGGCGCGCGCGAGGCCGGCCCCGGGTAAGGTGGGGGGGACGGCTCTTCCTCGCTTGCTGCCTCCTCTCGGCCCCCGCAGCGCTTCCCGTTCCGGGTCCGTGCGGCTGCCGCCACAGCCGCCCCTTGGCGGGCAGGGGGCGAAGCCTCCGCGGCGGCGGCACTCGCTGAGGGCGCGGGGGGGGGGGGTGGTATGTGTGTGTGTGTGTGTGTGTGTGTTTGTGTGAGGGGGGAGCTTTTGCGCGGGAATGCCGGCGGCCACACCCCCCCACACACACACACTCCGCTGCACCTCGGAGCGCCTGCGCGGCCCGGCTGCTCCCCCTGCCCCTCTCCCGTCGATCAAGCGGCTCACAGCCAATCACCGTGCTCCCTCCCCAGCCCGGGCTGCCACAGCGGCCAATCAGCAGGGGGGGGGTGGGCGGGGCGGCGGTGTCCGGGCAACGGCGAGGCGTGCGGGGGGCGGGGCAATGGCGCTCGGCGGGCGGGCCCTGAGGGGGCTCCGGGCGGGTTCCGGGGATGGCCGCGGTGACCCCCCGAGCTCGGCAGCTCTCAGCGGGCTCCAAAGACTCGGTGTGGGTGCATACCGAGGCCTTTCCTCGCAGCCGCGCGGCGCCGTGGGGGTCGTCCGCTGTTGTCTGTGAGTGGGAGCTGCCTCTGCAGGGACCCCCGGGGATTCGGGGTGCTCGGGAAGCTTCTTTCCCTGGGAATGGGCTCTGTGTGTGTGTGCTTCTGGAGTCCGGGAGACACCCTACCTGCCCCCTGAATAGCACTATGTTTGTGCTTTGGTGCCTTAGCAATTCCTTCAGCAACTGCTTTAGGTCTTTTACTCAATTTTTCACAAATATTTCGTTTGTAAATGAATGTGGAGCCTAAGCTGCTCCAAGGTATAATGTCTGTCAACTCCTAACAGATCTTCAGCTGGAGATGAGGGAAGTGCAGGTGTACTGATAGTCCTGCATGTCCTTTATTTCAGTCTTTGCCTGCTGAGTTCGAGTGCTCTCAATGTTTGGAAGTCAAGATGCTCCGAGGGCTGGAGCCCCTCTGCTCAGGAGACAGGATGGGAGAGCTGGGGATATTCAGCCTGGGCATGAAAAGGCTCTGGGGAGACCTTATTGCAGTCTTTCAGTACTTCAATTGGGCATGTGAAAAAGAGGGAGAGGGACTTTTTACATGGGCAGATAGTGACAGGATGCAGGAGAATAGTTTAAATCTAAAAAATGAGAGGTTTATATCAGATGTTATGAAGGAACTCTTCCCTAAATTCTTCCCTGTGAAGGTGGTGAGGCCCTGGCTCAGGTTGCCCAGAGAAGCTGTGGCTGCCCCATCCCTGGATGTGTTCCACGCTGCGTTGGATGGGGCTTGGAGCTGGTCCAGTGGAAGGTGGACTCTTAGGTATTTTTCCAGGAGGCAGAAGGAAAATGTCACTGGTTGTCTCGGGCTCTGAAGAAGGCAAAACTCAACAGAGGAAAGTCCTGCTTGCAGTCATATTGTAGAGAGCTCCGTGAAATGTGGTAGCTATTCAATCCCCCATAGCAACACAATGATGTTGGAGTCATGGCAGAGTGGGAGTGTGCTGTGACCGATTAAGGGATAGGGAAAATAATTGCTTTAAATTGCCCAAACTTGATGTCATGGCAGCCTGATATAGACACAACCCTCACAGCTCAGCAAGGATGGACTTTGCACGAACAGCACAGGTTTATTTTTAAATGGAGGCTGCCCTTCATGAGGAGAAACATAGAGATGATGAATCAGCTGGCAGGGAGGGAACGAGTGTGGGTAGACTTTTCAACTGATAAGCCCTTGAGGCTTGGCTGTGTAGTCAAAAGAGAACAATTAGGACAGCAGTGCTCAACGTGTAGTTCTTTACCTGTTGGTTGCAGTTCAGGTGAGTGTGGCAGACCTGAGCTCATGTGCCCCTTCCTGCAAGGGAGGCAGATTCCTCTCTCCAGGATTTCTTTGTCCAGGTCCACAGGAGTTTTCTCAGCATGTTTCTTTGTCCAGGTCCTGATGTGACTGTGCCATAGCTTGGCTTCCTACCAAAAATTGCCTCCTATAGGAGTCAAAACAAGACAAAAGCACACTGTTGTATTTGTTGCTTCTCAGTACACCCTGGTCCATGTAAGTTGCAAAGCAGAGACAATGTTAGCAGAGTTTTGAAACATCTTGTATTTAGGGTGTCACAGAATTTTGCAAACATAGCCTGCAGTGCATTTGGAAAATATTTTGGGTTTCCAAAAGTTGGTTTGGTAGCAGGGGAGTAAATAATGGCAGAGGTTTTCTGTGAGAGAGAAGGGAAAAATGAAGGAGTAGGCAGGGGTGGAAAGTTCAGTGATGCAGCAGAAGGATGAGCCAGAAGTGAGTAATTAAACATAAATTTATATTATGCAACATCATGGCCCAGAGCAGTGTGATTAGTTGTATACAAATATGTTTTGATTTTCTATCATGGAGATCAAGTGCAACAATGGTATTTTCTGTGGATGTAATCCCTTGACATTGCCTTTTTCCACTGATTTTCACTCAATTTGGATTTGATGCTATAGGAACAAATACATGAGAGGTTAGCTTAATATGATTTTGATACATGTAATGTACTTTTTCAGCATGGCTCTCTAGTGGGATTTCAGTGCTGGACTGAACTCTTGGGTGATGGACCCGTCCTGCCAGTATTGCAGGAACCTGTTTGTACCCTACTGCATACATTTATTAAGTTCCACTTTAAAATGAGTTATTGCTCTAAAGAGAAGGCTGTTCCAGAAATTGGCTCCTCTGATGGCTAGAAACCTAATTGCCAGCCTAGGTTTATTATTTGGATGTCAGCTATCACAAACTGAAAAGGAGGCGTTTTAAGGGTTGTTATTACTGTGAAATTGAAAGTTTATAAAGGGTTTGTCACAAATTGCAAGTTTCTTTGAGGAAGGGGCCTTGGAAGATCGCTTTGTCCAGCCTCCTGTCCCAAGGCAGATCCAGTGCTGCTCAAGTGATTTCTCAAATTGTTCTAAAGTTGTCCTGCTGGGAAGGTTCTGCTGCCTCCCTGTCTGACCGAGTCCAATGCTCTGTTCTCTCCTCTGCTATACAGCTTCTGTAAGAGTCACTGATACAAGGAACGCTTCCTCTCTCCACCTTCACAGTATCCTCTTGCATCTCTGAAGACCAGTATCATGCCTCCCCACTTCTTTTCACCTTCCCTTTGAGCTCTGTTACCACCACTCGTGATTCCAAGCTGGCAGTTGGCAGGGAACCCGGAGTGGGATGATGAGTAACACCAATTTTGACGTGTCTGTGTCTGATAGGTTTACTGGCTTAATCTTTCCCAATTTTTCTTATCATGCCCACATAATACATTGCACACAGAAAGAAAAAATTGTCTGGCTGATACATGAGGACATGCCAAGGTTTTATAGATCCCTGCTGATTTTATATCCTTGATATCATAAATGAAAAGATTATGATAAAATTTAGCAGTATCACCTAAAGTCATTGTAATGTTTTTCAAAGTGTCTCCTTCCTTGTGTTTCCATGTTTCACTGAAGTGAGTGAACGCTGGGAGGGAAGTAGCTGTGTCTTCCTTGACAGAAATACCGTCTGTGGCAGACCTGCCCTTTGTTTGCTTCAGAGGAGTAACCAGGCCTCCAGGGCAGCTATCAAAATAAAGTTAAAACCAATTTTTGTAAACAGAGTTAAAACTTTTCCAAACATTATTTGACTGAGAGTGAGAGCTAGGGGTGTAACTGTGACCACATGCCAGCTTTGGAGCGGAGTGGCACATTCCAGGGTTTGTTTTCTGTTTATCTGTAATCTTGTTGTTGCCGGAAAAATGCAGAGAAGACAAGGTTTGTTTTCTTTGCTCCTGATATTGCTACACTGACAATGCTGTTCAAAAGTGAAGTTATAGCAAATATTCCAATTATCCAACTTTTAATGAGTAATGCCTGCACTTTAACAGGCATTGAGGGTGGGTTTGGATTTTTGTTTCTGGAACAACAGCAATGCATGATGTTTCTCATCAATCCTGTTGGTTTTCTCTTGCAGACCTTGGATTTGGAGCAAGGCATTGGGAACCACCAGCAAATTAAGAAGCACAAGGCTGCAAGATGTCAGGGCGGAGCGGGAAGAAGAAAATGTCCAAACTGTCCCGCTCGAGCAGGGCTGGGGTGATTTTCCCTGTGGGGAGGATGATGCGCTACCTGAAGAAAGGGACCTACAAGTACCGGATCGGGGTTGGAGCACCAGTGTACATGGCAGCTGTCATAGAGTACCTCGCAGGTAAACCTAGAACCTGCTCCTGGAAGTGCTCATCACACACAGAAGCCAGGGTTAGCCATGGGATGGGATACGAATATGTGGAGGACTCCTGAAACTCAGGCTCTGCAAGTGCAGGATTTGTTGAAATTTGCTGAAAATGCTAAGGAGGTTATTTGTTTCCTGGAGAGGCTGAGGGCAGAAATTCTCTCCTTTAGAAGCACCGTGATTGGTCACTAGCTGGAAGGGTTATTTTTTATTGCTTTGCAGAGTGAAGAGTTACATCTAGTAGTTTCTGTCCCAGAGAAAACTGGTATTAATTAGGCTTTTTGATACACATAAATGTGAATAACAGGAGGAAAAAAAGCAAACCCACCTGGTACATCTATTGTGCTTTTTAAGTGAGCAAACTGTCCTGCTGGCTGCATTTCTCCTTGAAGGACAGTGTCAAAGTGTTATGAAATGTAAAGGTGGTTTTTTTCATATTTTAAAAACCCTTTTGCTTTGCTTAAGTGCATGAAGAAGGTGTTCCAGGGTTTAAATCTTCCCCCATGCCCCACGTTTTCTTTTTCCTGCCTTTCTGAAACTGAACTTTGATCCCATGGTGATACAATATACTGTGGCTCTGTATAGAAACATTTCAGAGTGTCCTATGATCATATCTGCTGAGTTTCTCGTTTAATTATGGAAAATAGGACTTTAGCAAATTGTTAGAACTCACGGTGCAGAGAGGATTCTGGTTCAGGTTACTCAGGGGTTACAGATCAAGACTGAGGTGCATTAGAGAATCTGTGAGGAGTCACAGCCTAGATGGAATTAGTTGAGTGAGTTGTGTTTCAGGAGTGTAGTTTATTGCCAAAGTGGCATGAAGAAGCTTGCATGGAGCCTGGTTGTCCATGCAACAGGTTTTATGTAAACTCCACTCTCTTTGAAAAAGAACATGAAGCTTGTTCTCACTACCAGACAAAAAAAAAAGCATTATTTTCTTTCAAAGGTATGGAGAAAATCTGAAATCTCACTACTAAATTTCACTAATTTCACAATCTCACTACTAAAATTGAATTTATGATGAAGCCTAATAGCACATTGCAGAAATTTCCATGTTTGTGGCGGTATATTCCAGGATGAGAATCAATTTTTTTTTCCCCTGAGGCTACTTCTGGAGCTGGAGTGACAAAGTATTGCTTGTGTTGGAGAAATCACAGTAACTTTTATAACATAATGTGTTGCATTGTGACTCTGCTGACCTTCTGTCTGGAGAGAAATACTTTTTTACTTTTCCTACTCCACAGGGAGATATTTCTAGGATAAACATTTGGAGATGCTTGTTCTGAGCTGTGGCAATTATTACAAGGTGCAGTAATAAATTGTCAGCAGCACATCTGGTATGTGCAGCATTTCTGTGGTTCAGACTGAATTGTGGTCAGCACTGTTTGCCTATTACCTGAACTAGAACAATGTATGTCTTGGCTCTGCTCCTGGGTAGTAAGTGCAGTTTAATTTAAATCATTAATCTGAAATGAGTGGATTGTGTGTGGGCCTACACTTTGCTTTAGAAAAAAAAAGAATGTGTAGTCAACCAGGCAAGAAGATTGCTAGAGGTGTAGGCTGGGAGTCCACATAAATTTTAAGGGAATGCTATTTTCAGCTGCTTGGTTCAGCAGAAAACTCCTGTATGTATTGTGATAGAATGGAGTAATGTTTCTGAGCAAACATCTATTGCTGGTGGATTGTGTTCTTTCCAAACCAAAGCTCCTGTGCTTTGTCCAGGGTTTTGTTTGGAAATATTACAAAGGTGGAGAGTTCAGTCAAAAAAACAGTGTTGCAACATCTAACCCTGCTGATCTAGTTATTCCTAATATTATGTGTGAATAAATGGTTTTGGGAAGCCTGCAGAAACAAAATAGGTTTTTCCAAGGATGTTGTCAAAGGGGGCATTATATGTCAAACTGGTAAGTTTTCTTAACATTATCTGATCTTTGTATTACAAATGCCATTTTTTTTTCTCCTGGACTTGCAGCTGTGAAATGGTGGTTCCTCGGGATGAAAGGCTGCATGCAGGGGAACTGCTTCAGGCTAAATCTGGGAGGGTGTCAGTAAGAGACTATGACTTTTTAGCTGTTTCACAGAAGCAGGTCGAATGTATTTTTTGTGTTATGTCAAAACGTTCATGAGAACTTCTCCTCTAAAGCCCTGAGTGCTTCTCTGTGTTTTAGCAGAGATTTGATGCTTTATGAAAGGGGAAGGGTGGTCTCTCTCACCTCAGGGAAATCTGCTCTCTTTGGCCAGGCTCTAACTTTGATAAAACACAGGTTGCTCATGCTTAGTGGAGACTTCTTTGATTTTAACAGATAAAATGTCTGAAGACTTGGTCCTCACTGAATATGTTCCAGCCTCTCTCAGCTCCCAGATCATAATATTGTGGGGAGACAGTGGTTATGGGAGAATATTGATGTTAGAGCCAGGGATAGATCTGGCTAGTGGGGAGAACTGAATTGATGGCCAGTAGGCAAATAAATGGCAAGGAGTGTCCAAATATTCTGCCAGGAAGCTGGAGAGTAAGTTGAAAAAATAGGAAATAGGCCAAGGATTGGATGGAGGGGATGCTGGTAATGAAGGACCTGGGCAGGAATACTGAGCCTGAGTAGACAGGAGAAATGGTGACTGTCCAGGAAAGGCAGCTGAGGTAGTAGTCTCGGTGTGGATTGCCAGGGAAAGGAGATTGAGCTGTGGAGCTGGGAAAGCAAGTCATGGCTGGGATGGGGGCAAGGTGAATGAGGCTGGAAGGGTCAAACAGGATCAGAACCACCTGACTGCCTGCATTCCTCCAGGGCCTGGCATGGACCAGCACATCTCTGTGAGTGACCAGCCCTGCTGTTTGGCTTTGGTATGTGTTCTGTGTCACAAGATACTAGATCCCTGTTTTTTTCCTTTGTAAGCAAGATCGATTGTGGCAGCACCTCACAGCCATTATCAAACCCAAATCTGCACTTTGCCTTATCAACCCCATCATTAAAATGCCAGCAATCACCACAGTGTATCTGAGGAAGAGGTACTTTTACCTCAACTGATCAACTAATGTGAAGATCTCATCACTGTTCTAAACCTTTCTTTTTAATCTCTCTATGCTGTTTTACATTTTAGGCTTGAAAATCATATTGTTAAACTGCAGCTTAATTTCTATCCAGAAGGCTGTGTTTGCTGAAACAAGGTTGAGTTCCACTGGCTTCAGAGTTCAAAATCTGTGAAAAATTGGCATGAGTCCCATGGGATTGATGGATTTTGCAACAGACTCATGCTCTGAGTGTGCATAGGGCTGACTGCAGTCACAACTACCTAAATCAAACATCAACTGCATATGTCCTACAGGGCATCTTCCCAAAAAGTAGGCAGAGAATACAGATGCCTGTCGATGAGGAGGTCATCAACACAAGTCATGTGAGTGGTGTGCTGGTCAGAGGAGCTCATGGAAGGTCTCAATGGAAAGCCATCCTCTCTAAATTAGGGTAGAATACAACACCAGCAAAGGCTTCCTCCTTCACAGGAATCACCTGGAATACTCTTCTGCCTGTTGTGCTCATCTGCCATGCAGAGACAAATCCAGCAGATAGCTTTCACCTGCAAATGGAGGACCAAGGACTCCATCATCCAATACATTTTTGTAGAGTAAAAGTATTACTGTTAGATTTCTGTGTGGTAGTGTAAAAGGAGCTGACACAACTTATCCTAAAGGGGAGGTGGAAAACAAGATAACCTGTATAAAATCTTTTCAATTTGCTATCAGTAATTCTCATAGACCTTTCTTAGCAGTCCAGTTTCACAAAAGCTCAGCTGAACAAATACCTTTGGCTTGGCTAGGATGCTTTAGTTCCCAGACATTTCAAATCTGCTGATCCATCAGCTAAAGAAACCTCTTTTTCCCTGTATGTCACAGGATGACAAGATGTAATCCCATTCAGGTCATAGCATGGCTGCTGCTTGTGTCTGCTGGAAGAGAGTTATGTTTTTCTGAAGATGTCTGAATTTAAACTTCTGATGTGGAGGCATCTTTGTGGATTTTGACTTTTGCAGGAAGCAATATTATTTGAGATTTCAATGTAATTCTTAATGCCTGGTGCTGAGAGTGCGGAAAGTAAACCCAACTTATGGCTGAGAATATCAAGATGCCCAGTTCCAAGAGAGCTTGTTATGGCACAGGACTTTATTACAGGACCTATATACTCAGACTAGTCTTCTTAGAATTTAGGTAACCTCAGATGTTAAGATGTTTCTACATGAAATGTAAGGCAGTTTCTTTAGGGATCTGTTATTGTAGCAGAGGATGTGATAACTGAAGCTTCCAGTTTTGATATTGTATTTTGTAAATGCCATTTTATATTCTTAATATTATGAGTCCCTGCCTCCACCCTTAGAAAAAATATGCATAGAAACCTTCATTAAAAGGAGGCAAGGCAATTATTTACCTATGCAAATGTTTGGCATCCTTTGGTAAATTATATACATATTCCACAATCTGCCATACGTCACCTCTGCCTTGGATTCTCTTCTTCCCGGTGTCCTGGGATGGATGGCTGGCATTTGAGTGTTCTGCCTTTTTTGCTCTTAACATTAGGCAGAGGACTAAGAGTGCACCATCAGGATGCTGCTGGCCAAAGGACCCAAACCTGGGGCAGTGGGGTGAGCACACAGGTAGCAGGATGTGCCTGTTGTTGGCACACCTGAAAGAACTTCAGTTCCCACACAGGTAAGTATGTGTTGTTTTCTGGATTTTTTCCCCCTGATGCAATTTTCCTCTGCTGTCAGCACACATCTGCAAAACCCACTGGAGGAGCCTGGGTCCCTTTTCTTGCTCTCTGCTGGTCTGCACAATGGATGGAATCTCTTCCTTCTGTCTGCTGCTGCATTAGCTCCACTGGCAGAGGTCTGGGAGAGGGTCTGACACTTCCAGGCCCATGGGGGTGAAAATAGCTGGATCATGCGGGATCTCTTTTCAGTTTCCTCCTTTAAAATCCAGGACAGACTAGGAAATGCTAGCGCTGAGAGGTTCCTGCCCTAACTTTTACAATTCACTGTGAATATGCATGTAAATTTTAAAAAAAGGCATTTGTATTTCCAACATTCAGTTAAATATGTATGCTGTGTAGTAGTGAATACTGGAAGACAAGTTTATAATTTTGTTGTTCTGAGTGGAATTGAAAGCTTGTATTTTTCCCATGAGCCAGAGCTAAGCCTCATGTTGAAATCATTTGGATTTTAGCTGAACATTATGTACGTTTCCACTAGATTTTTCATGAAAGTTGTTCTTTTTATCATAGTTATTGTTCTTTGTGTAGTTGATGTAAAGGAGTAGGATGTCATTAAGACATCAATAAGTTATCAATAGGATAATACTGATTGGCTGTAATTTTCATATTCCATATTGTGCAAACACAAACCCAAAAACCAGATGACAGGGACACTGTATACTGAAGTAAAGTATGAATATGATTTTTATGATTATTTGGAGAAAAAAAAATCCCTTCTCCTTCCTTCTCAGTGTTTCAGTAGAGTTCTTATATGAAAAATAACTTCCGAGTAGTGGCCAAACTACGTAAGCTAATGAATTATACTGATTGCTACAGTCCGAATAAACTTGGGAAGATGTGTCTGTATTTCTGTAATTATTAGGAAAACCTCAGTGACTTTGGTTACAGTATAAATGTTACTGGTAATTTAGAGAAATTACCTTTGAAGTGACCTCCTGTTCCCAGAGATGAAGAAGGACCCTTGTATCAATATTTCATGCATTGAAGCTCTCACGTTGTCTCTGCTTGCATCTGAGTCAAACCTTTCATATCTTGTTCTGAAATGAAGCTTCTCACAGATTTTCAGTGCCCTTTAATGCAGAATTCCAGCAGTGCCTGGCAGGTGTGTTGGCTTTCCAAGTGTTTCTTCAAATGCACCTCAGTCTTCATCTTCCCTGGTCCTGAGAATCTTTGCTGTTTATCAGAGCTGTCTGTTTCAGGTTGGGTGTTTCACTGCATGCTTGACTGTTCTGTTGTCACAGGCTGCTGATAAATTTTGGACTGCTGATGTACCTTTTTTTAGGTGGTTTTTTTTGCCTTTTTGAAAGAGATTTCTGACTTGGGGCTCTTAAAAGAAATTATGTGAACCAAGCTTAGCATATTTTCTCCTAGATATCCTTTAGGGAATTAGGAAGGACAAATTGATTTATCTAAATTTACAAATACATTGAGTGGGGTTTGGTTTCTGCCTTTCTGTAGCAAGAACCCTTTAAATCTGGAAATGTCCCTGAAAAGGTAAATGGATATTAAGAAGCAGTGTAAAAATGTGTATGCAGCATGTACTTAAGCTGCAGTTTTGTTACTCATTTTTATCTTGATGTGTTACAGCCGAAATCCTGGAGTTGGCAGGAAACGCGGCACGGGACAACAAGAAAGGAAGGATTGCCCCCAGACACATCCTCCTGGCAGTTGCAAATGATGAGGAACTGAATCAGGTGCCTGTTTACATTTTCGTGTAGGAGTTATGTGTTATGGCTTGAGTGAAGCTGCTACCAGGGAAGGTTAGAAACAGCTTAGTCTGAGACACGAACGAGATTGTAGTTACTGGACCAGAAGATAGTGCCATCTTAAATAAAAGCAAACAAAAAGAAAGGTTCTGAGATACTTCATCTTAAATCTTATGGACATAAATTTTGGTTCTTCTTAGCCTATGAGTCCTGTTGAAGCAAGCA
This sequence comes from Coloeus monedula, assembly GCF_965178545.1. Classification (NCBI taxonomy): domain Eukaryota; kingdom Metazoa; phylum Chordata; class Aves; order Passeriformes; family Corvidae; genus Coloeus; species Coloeus monedula. Next base: position 4,154,675 of record NC_138788.1, on the reverse strand, counting down.
GACTTGATGCTTCACTTTTTCCTCAGGGACATTCAATACTTAAAGAAAATGCGCAAGGCCTTTTCCCAACAGCTGTAGATATGTGTGTTTTCTATTACACTGGCTGTGAGGTCCATGTTGGGTAGGGATCTGGCTCGCTCTCTGCTATTGCTGTCTTCCTGTCTGTTTGCCCAAACTGTGGTTTTCAGTGCTCTGACTCTTGGGATCACTTGTGGGATCACTTCTGCTAGACTTGTTGAGTGAGGACAGAGATCACAGCATGGGCTGCAGATTGTACTATTCAGGGGTGCGGAAAAGGTTCAGTCAGCATCAGAGTCTCTCCTCTGTATGAAGATGGATGATGTCATTCACACTTTGAATACTCCTGCACTTAATATGACTGCTTTAAATAATGAAAATATGGTGCCCGTGAAGTCATGTGGCTCTGTTTCCAGTCAAGTGGAGTAAAAATTCAAAACAGGCCAGAAGAGAAGGAAAAGTATGCTAACACTACCAGCCTTTTCCCAGCTCTGTGGTTCTGGTCAGTGACCTGTGAACTGGGATCTAGATCCAGTGTTGTCTCTTAGGAATTAGCCACACTTTGTCCTCTACATGGTATCACAGCCCATTCCTGTTGTTTCCCTCTGCAAACCAAATCCTTGGAGTTTTTCCTTGCTTTGACTGCATCTGTTTCCCTGCCAAAGGGATCTGCATCCAGTCCTCCTCTGAGCAGGGCTGTGGTGCAGTCCTTTTTTTAAGTAGCCCACAGAGAGTCTTCTTTTTTACCCTTATTTACTGCTTGTGAATCACCAAGGACAGGTTTGCACTAAGACTGGCACTGGAAGAGGGATTGTACAGCAACAGAATTCTCCAGGATGTGCTGGCTGACTTTGCTGTCACATGCCAAGTTCCTTGTTACTGTGGATTGTTTCTCTCATAGTTTTTTGGTGATGCAGACTAAGAGGATCTGTAATATGCTTCCATACGCTGCTTCTCCTTGCAGTTGCTCAAAGGTGTGACTATTGCAAGTGGAGGTGTCCTGCCCAGGATTCAGCCTGAGCTTCTAGCCAAGAAGCGGGGTGCCAAAGGCAAATCTGAGACCATCCTTTCCCCTGCTCCTGAGAAGAAGGGGAGGAAATCCATGGTAAACAAAAAGAGTGGGAAGAAGGCAAAGTCTACCAAGGCCCGGACATCCAAAAAGGTAAACATAGGGCAGGTACAGATTCCGTGTCACCCTCTGCAATATTTTCTTGATAATTGTGTAGAATCTCTTACCTCCACACTAACTCTGTGGCAGTGAACCCTTGCTTTTAAAATAAAGGAAGCTGTGATCTAAAACATTTTCTACTAGAGAGATGTCATGCCTTCAACCTTGTACCAGTTACTGGGTTGCTGTTAAAGATTTTTCACTGTCCAGAGAACTTGTCCTGACATGGAACGTCAATGTCATTGCAACAAGCTCTTTGTTTCATGTGTTCTTAGCTGTGCTGTTGTTAGTGATTTTTAAAAGAAGAATTAATCAATCAGAACTTGACCACTGCAGTTTCCCTTAGGGTTGCCCATCCTCTATCACTATCCAAAAATGGATTAATTTGGTAAAGCAGTAACCCAGATCAGTGCTCTTGGTTTGTCATTTCAGAGCATGCACCTTGAAACACTGCTGAGTTTTTGATTGGGTAGGGTTAAATGATATTATTTGACTTAAACTTCTAAAACTTAGATTAAGCACATTTTTCCGGAGGCCTCAAAGTTTTGATACAGTTCCATAGCTGAGAATATGCAGAAACAGCCTTTAAAAAGAAAACAGAGTTGCTTAATGGGATGTCTCTGTGTATTTGTCTCAGCTACCACCTTACTTTGAATTGTGCACATGCAGAGTTTGGACTCATTAGGAGGTGGTAGCATCTTGACATACCTTAAAGCAAATATTGAGAGATGTGAGGAGATGCTCCTGCAGCCCTCTGGGACTGGTAGGTTTGCTGCTCCTGGAGGTAAGCCATAAGAAGGCTTTCTCATTTAATAAATGAGACTTAAACATTTGTTTTTCAGATGACAAAGTTGTTTTTTCTTCAAATTGGAGCATTTGACTGGGTTACTAAGTGACTAAGTTTGAGTTAATATGAGGTTCTGCTCTGTTAGCAACAAAAATAAACTAACACATGCCCACTCATATAAATACAACCTTAATTGTCAGTAAATCTACAGATGGGTGTGGGTGCCCTGCCTCTGAATGTGACTACAAATGTATGTAATGCCTCAGATGAACCACTGATTTAGCATTATATAAACAGTGCAGACCTCTGTTGTTACATAATCTTAGGGGATTACAAGGCTGTGAGTAATATATTGATCTGAAAAGATAAGATTTGTAGTGTATTATTGAATCTCTCCATTATTGAATAATGCTAGATGTTGATTATTTTGTTTCCCTTGAGAAGTCCTGCTTTTTTTTCCTCCCATCAAATAGAACAAACAAAAGGACAGTGAAAAAGAAGGAGCTTCAAATTCAACAACTGAAGATGGGCCTGGGGATGGTTTCACTATCTTGTCCTCCAAGAGCCTTGTGCCAGGACAAAAGGTAATAGAGAGCAATAACAGACTGGGGCTTAGCATGAAGGGAAGGATGTTTTTCTCTTAAACCAAAGCATTTCCAAAATCAGCGCTTTTTTCTTCAAACCATGATGTTAGAACATTAGTTTTCTAGCAATAACTTCCTCTGGAGCAAGCTCCCAGGTTGTGGGCGTATTACCAAATAATCTGAGTGGTGTGCAAATTAATTAATTAAAATCTAAAAGTCAGAATCACATATACTGAATAGAATAAAATAACTGTTCTCTGAAAGACTGAATCCAGCCTTCTTTCACTTCAGCTTTTTGGTATGAAAATGGTTTTGCACTCAGATTACTATTTATTTTTCCCTCCCCCCTCATTATTTTTCAGCTTTCTCTGACACAGAGTGACATCAGCCATATTGGCTCCATGAAAGTAGAAGGCATCGTTCACCCTACAACTGCTGAAATAGACCTCAAGGAGGAAATAGGTGAGGCTCTATTCATGCAGAAAAAACACATCTAGAGCTGGAAGAGTAGCTGGTCTACTGGCTGCCTGCTGAGATCCCATCCTGTTTCACCTGAATCTGCCCCAGGGCATAAAATATCAGTTACAGCTTCTGAAAATCAGGCTGCATCTGACTAGGTATAACAGGCTAATCACTAATTTATCTTTTTCTTAATGACAAGCACAACACAGATAATTTGTTGAAACACATGAGCAGCAAAGGTGTAAATAATTAATATTGAGGTGTTTATTGGCTTATTTTTACATTTGCATCTGAAAATTACATTGCAAAATTATATATTAATAGCACTTCTAACTATGACTTTCATTGTAGGATTATACTGCTCATGTGAAATAAGGAAATATGATTATACAAATACGGAAATTTAAGCAGGAGGGAGGTAAAAAGCTATTCAGTCTGTTGCATAGGGAGCACAGAATCTAGTAGCAGGCTTTTGGATCATTGTTTTTTAGTCATCAAGACCTTCACTGGCATCCCAGCTGTGTTTGTTTCAGCAAGTCGTAGGGTTTGTATGTTGAGTCCATTTTGGAGGCTGAAAATCTGAGTCCTGAAAATCCCACTCCACGCTATTTTAGCCATAAGTCAGAGTAAATAGCATTCTTACAGATATTTATATTAAAGCAATTTCCAGTAATAGCATACAGGGCTCTTCAAAATCGTGAAAAGTAAACTTTATCTGTGTCTAGGCAGAGTAGTGAACACAAACATCAGCTGCTGCTGATAGAGGGAGACAGAATAGTGTGTGTACAGTGTTCTTTTAAATAATGTGGACTTGTTTATCCACAATGATACTCTGAAGCTAAGGCCTTTTGCTCTGTGTCCTTGCAGGCAAGGCACTGGAAAAGGCTGGAGGGAAAGAGTTCTTGGAAACAGTGAAAGAGCTTCGCAAATCTCAAGGACCTTTAGAAGTTGCTGAAGGTAAAAAGGATACTCTGCAGTCTTTTGGACATGGCTTATCTTATATGTTCTTTTCTCTGGACATTCTGATCTGTTACTGATATTATGTGTCATTGTTTACGTGATGTAAATGTTTCTTCAAAGCTGTTGCTGATATGGGCAGCCTGCTGAGAGGGAAAAAAAGAAACAATAGGATACCTGTGTGCTGTGCACATTCTGTCTTTAGACTGATCAATTTGTCTTAGGCAATTTCTGTCCATGGGAGTCCAAAAATTAAGGAAATCTTGTGCCATCTTTCCTACCCTGATTGTACTGCAGCCTTAGTGAGAATCAGAAACAGTTCTCAGCCTAACATATGAGGCATAAGAAGACTTAGTGATACTTTATAAATTATTCCTCTTTATGCATATTTGATTAACAGTATATAACCCAAATAATTACCTTACTCTGAGCACAAATGAAGATGTGATATGATCTGCAGAACTGGCACGCTTTTTGGAAGAGCAATTGCTCAGGCACTACAGCTACTTTATTAGGAGAGCTCCTTTCAAGGGTTAACACATTTGTAGCGGGGAATAGCTTGGGACCTGAGATTGTGCTTTCCTTTGTGGACAGTTTAAACCAATTGAAGGTGTCTGGAAGACAGATGGAGAAAAGTTACAATATGCCTTATTTGGCTTAGTATCTCTATACCCAAGAAAATAAATGCTTTAAATAGTCTAGTTTTGGAAATTGCCTAATTGAGTTTTATAGTTTTAGAACCTGAAATAATAGGGAAATTTTTACACAAGATAATCTGCTTCACTTTCATATCAAATCAAATTTATATGCCATAAAGTCAAAGTAAACTACTTTTCTCTGTCAACATCGCTCCCCAAATAGAAGATAGACTCCTTTTATGCTATTAAGACAGCTGGTTAAAATTTAAGTAGCACAGATCTCCTCTGTGCCTGCAACAGAATTCCTCTGTGATGTCAAACAAGTGAATATATCCAGGTTTTTCATCCATGGGCTAATTCCTTCCTGCACAGCTAATTTCAGAGTTTTTAACCTGAGATTACCAAGACCTAGACTTCCATTGGTGCTGATGGTGACAATTGCAACAAAAGCAAACTGATGCCATGCTGTGGACTCTGCAGGTCCTGGAAAATATTAGGCTTTCTGAAAAATTAATCTGAGATTCCTGATTGAGCATAACTGGTGGGGACAAATTTGATTTTCACGTCCTTTTCTGAAATTACCGAGCTCTGATGTGAGTCTAAATATTACTCCCCAACACTCTGGAACTGTAATGATGATGATGCAGGATATTTGCGAAAAGCACTCTGTGACAGCACTGCAGAAATGTCTGTGGGGATTACTGATACTGTGCTCAGGGTGAGGTTTTCGTACTTTGCATAAAACAAACCCAGAGGCTGTGCTGAATGAGAGAGCTAGAAACCATTATTGAGTAGCTGTGTGCTAACTAAATGAGCCCTGGATTCTTTGGTCTCCAAAGGGATAATGACTGATCACAAAAGGAATGATGAGACAGGTTATGATTGCAAGCGAGCCATTGTGGTGTATTTTAATTCCAAATGTATTCCTTTGGAGAGGTAATGTAATTAACAAGGTACATTGGGTTGGGAGGTCATTGCAGGGTGGTTTCTGTTCCAAACTAATGTTATATTTTCATTTGTGTTAGCTGCACTTACTCAGTCTAGCGGCCTAGCAGCAAAGTTTGTCATCCACTGTCACATCCCACAGTGGGGATCAGACAAGTGTGAAGAGCAGCTCGAGGAGACTGTCAAGAACTGCTTAACAGCTGCAGAAGACAAGAAGTTGAAGTCTGTGGCTTTCCCCCCATTTCCCAGCGGCAGGTAGGACTCCCTGTGTTGGGTAGCAGAGGTGGAATTGGCTGTCAGAGCTGCTGCTGTGACAGGGAGGTGCCCCATGCTCTGTGACTCTGCCTCTGCAGCTGCCATCTGACACTGCGCTACTCCAGAGGAATCCAGCCTGAAGTGCAGTGTTTGCATGAAACTGCCAGAGAGCCTTTATAAAGAGAAATTAGCCAATCCACAGGAGAGTTGAGTGGGCTTGCTGTGTTGTCTACTGCTAGGCAGTCATTTTCATTCCTCTGCACCACCTTGGGTTTTGTGTCCCTTCATTTTGCTGTGGGGAGTCTTATTAAACCTGCATTTGTACTAATAAGATTATACCAGCATAATACTGAAGGCAGGTAACAGCGATGCCACCTGAGCTACGTGGATGTGGGGTGTTCACTTAAGCCCTCCTGAGAATAGATATTTAAAAGACTTATCACACAAAACTTTTCTTTCAGAAGAAAATCAGTGTTTCTCAAATGTAGTTCTGCTTTCAAAAGGGAAAATTATTAAACCAAGTGTGAAGCTACACATTTCTTTCTCCATAACTAGCAAGCAGAATGTGCTTGATTAAGAAACCTGAAATCTTTTTCTTTTTCTTTTTCTTTTTAAATCAACAGTTTGTTGGTCTCTGATGACAAGAAATCTTACACAAGCCCTGCTAACTGCAGAAGTTTTTATATTGTGTTAGAGTTCACATGCTTATAAATAATTTGAAATGTACATACTGATTTTGGTAGTAGTGCCCAAAGAGTAGAGTACAGAGTACAGTCCAGTTGTGTTGGCCTGACAGTGAATAAAATGAAAGTAAAACTGCATTTGATCCGTGAAATCACCACATATCACTGAATACATGGGAGGTGAAAGTGCCATTTTTACACACTCTGCAAAGCAAAATAATATTTTTATGGGTCAGGACAAAAGAATAAATAGAGGGACAGTGCAATTTTTAGTCAATTTTTTAATATACAGATGTTTTTGTTTATGGTTTTCATTCAAAGCAAAATGTGATAAATTGTTTTAACAATCTTTAATATAAAGTGCAACTTTCAAGAATGAAATGTAGCTTTTAATGCCAATAGAAAAAGTTTCTAGACTTCATGTCTTCTAAGACCATAGAACTAGAATAATCCATTCTTGGACCATTAGTCTTAGTGCAGATTCTTCTGCTGCATTGTTCCATTTCACTCTCTGTTGCTCTTACAATTACTCCTCCTAACAGAAAAAGGGAGTAAGTCTTACCGGGTGCTGCTGGTTTACGCTTCATTTATCATAGGACCTCAAAATTTTCTGAAAAAATGCAGTCTTTCAAATAGGACTTCCTGGTTTTGCTCTCATTTTATGCTACCTACATGTCTGCACAGGAAACGCTGGGTTTGTGAGTAGATAAAGAACTATACTGTATCAGTTCTGTGAATTTTCATTTTCCTCTGAGCCATCTTAGGAACTATGTAACTAATGTAACATTGCAATAGATGGGATACCTCAGTTGTGCCAGATCTTTTTGATGGTTTACAATAGAAATATGATTGTAGGTTAGAGAATATCAAGAGGAGTGAATGAATGCATCTCGACCTTAATTTGGCTTGCAGTTGTAATTTCAATTATTTTCACAGGAATCCCAAGCAAAGTATTTTAATGACAGAGTGAGCAAGTCAGCTAAGTAGGTAATGTTTTGGGTTTGGTTTTTTTTTCAGTTTTCAGCTAAAAAAATAATCATTCTTTGAAATTTTTAGCCTGCCCAGGATGGCATGGAAAAGTTTAATTCTAAGGGCAAGCATTAAAAAAAATGTTGTGTGGTCATAAGAAGTAGCAGCAGATGAAAACAGCAGCTATGCCAGCAAGGAAACTTAATTCAGCAGCAGGTGAATATTGCTATCAAAACCTTGGGGTTTGCCAAACTGCAACTGGCACTATCTTAGCAGCCTGTGGCTGGACTAGTTCTGGCTGGTTCCTCTCAGCATTGCTGCTCAACACTCACCTGCTCTCTTTTCTTCCCTGACCACACAGAAACTGCTTCCCAAAACAGACGGCAGCCCAGGTGACCCTCAGAGCTATTTCCACCCATTTCGACGGCACCAGCTCTTCCTCCTTGAAGAACATTTACTTTCTGCTCTTCGACAGTGAAAGCATTGGTATCTACGTGCAAGAAATGGCCAAGCTAGACACTAAGTAGCAATGGCAGCCAAATGAAACTTTATTTTTCAACAAACTTGAGTAGCATTAAAAGCATTAGAGGCGGGTTTTATTTTTTCAATGTGACGAGGAGGGAGTGTGGTAGTAGTGTGATGTGTTGTGACTTGATGGAGAGCTGTAATTAGAGGTGAGAGGGGTTTAGTCCAATTTCTTCATGCCATTTTTATCACCTTAAGCAATTGAGTTACCATCTGTCTTCAGGAGTTTAGTGTCCCTTGTTGCTTTAGTTTAGAAGTTTTTAAAGAATAACCTCATTTTAGATTTGTAGTGATGATTTCTTCACACACACACACACACACACACACACACACCACTTTAAAGAAAGCTCTTATAAATGTTCTGCTCCCTTTTCCCCTCCCTTGAGGGTAGATGGTAAACTTCTGCCTTCAGCCCACAGAGAGGGGAAAAGGGCTTTAGAAGTGATGCATGAGGAGCTTCTGTTTTGCTTTTAACTCACAATAACCACTGTAATTACTGAGAATATTTCATGGTGATTTTTGTTTGTTTTATAAGAAAAAAAGAAAAATATGTGTCAAGTGTGGTTATTATTATAAATCCTCATTTTGCTCTGGGAATTTCGCACCCTAAAAAGAAAAAAAAAAAGAAAAGAAAGGAAAAAAAAAAGCAGCAGCATCTGTAAATAAGTGCTTGCTGTATCACAACCAACAGCTTTTCTGACTGAAGTTTAGTGCTATAAGTGACACAATTAAAGCTGCTGAGGAGATTTTAACACAAAGATGCATTATATTCTGTTGAATTCCAGGCTTACCATATCCCCTTCCAGGTTTTAGACAGGCATTACCCTGGCAGCACTGTGAGCCATTTGCCCTGCAAGCTGCAGAGCAGATGCCAGATCTGTAAGAAGCAGGTCCTTCTTAGAGGAGCAAGAATAGAGAAAGCCAGGGAAAAAAACCAAAACAACATTAACAAACAAACCACAGAGATTCTGAAAGCCACAGTGTTTATTGTTTCAAATCAAGGTAAGCCAAACTTCTTGCTCAGAGCTCTCTCAGCGGGGGGAGTAAAAGAAACATTTCTTCTCTGTTTTTTATCATGGGAACTTCTGTGCAGTTCATTTGGGAAGTGCCTCCTTCCCCTTTACAGCAAGGCAGGCACCCCTTTTTTGTGGCACGGTGACGGGTGGCTTGAGGAGGTGCTGCAGAGGACAGTATCAGTCAGTAGAAGCAATAGAAGTGCACCCTCACCCTCTTCCAGTTGCTGTACTCCTTGCTGGATTGTTACTGGTGCCCTCTTAAGAGGGCATTGTCTGTCCCATCGTCTTCCAGCTCTTGGAGATGAACAGATCCCGGCTCTTGGCAATGGTCACCAGGAGATGTCCCACATAGCAACCATTCACCTGGCCTACACCATCATTCCTGCCCATGGAAAGCAGGAAGGTTAGTGACCCTGCAAAGAAGATGTAGAGGTGTAAGTCAAGCAACTGTTGTCCAGTTCCCCTGCATCCACGTGGAACAACTCTCAGCAGAGTTCTGGTAAGTGTTTATATCAGTGTTCATGAACAAGAAGACTCATTACCCAACTAGATTTTTGAGACCAGATTGTTCAGTTTGTGTTTGTTTTAGTTTAAGGGGAGAAAGAAGGAAATGGGAAGTCATCTTATTCCTGGGATTTAATTGGACAGTGAGCAATTTTAAGAAAAGAAAATAAGTTTGAGGAATAGCAGACTCCCACCAGTAGATTTATCAAGACATTAGTGAAGAAAGGACACATTGTGTGGTAGACCGACACAGTAATTAATATCTACACTGTGTCTTTGTCAAGGACTAAAATGAGGCCTGAGCTATAAGCTGACATAATCAACTCCAATTATGAGTTCCTTCACAGTGCATTCAGTGAGTTCAGAGTCCCGTGCAAGTTAGACAGCTGTTCCTTGCAGAAAAGCAGCCCAACACCTAAGGCCAGGTGCTAGGAGCTGACCTTACCTGGCTTGTAGGTTTTAAGAGGCTTCTCTGTCAGGCTGTTAATGATATTTGTCACCACGATGTTGGCGTGGAGCCCAGCATGGTAGGCCATCTTGGGCTCTTTGAGATCTGCACAGTCACCAATGGCATAGATGTTCTCATAGCCTTCCAGCTGGAGGTGCTTGTTAACTTTCAAAGCACCATTACTTGCCATTTTGTCACCTGTTTTGCCAAACAGCAGGTTTTTAGAAGCAGCTTTGTGTTGTTTGGTGTGGCCCAAGACCCCAAAATGCTGCTGATTTAATTGACACAAAGTGAGGGGTTGTTTTTCACCCTCTTTTCTATGTGTCAGCTTTTTGCCTTGCTGTAGTTAATCACTGCAGTCTCGTGCAATGCATCATCCTTTGATATTTCAGTAGAATCACCCCCGCAGGCTATGCACAGTTCATTCCCCACCTCACACCCCTCAAGCACCAGACACTGAAGAACTGTGCTGCTTCTCCCCACCCAGTGGTTTGGTTTTTTTCACTTACCAAATGCAGCAGCGTATGCAGAAGAGTTAATCTTTATCCCGGTGCACAGCACCACCATGTCAACAACCACCTCAGTGCCCTTCTGTGTCCTTACTACCATGTCTTTCTGGAACTGGTTTGGTCTGAGGTTCTCCACATCACTGACCTTTTCACCTGTTGCAACAGAGAGCCCTGGGTTACAAACCTTTGCTAGGCTGTGGTTTCCAGCTAACCCAGAGAAACAGGAATTCAAGGGAGCCATGTGTAACCAAAAAAGTCAGAGGACATTAGGAGATCCTTTGGCTAAAGGAAGAGCAGCTTGTAGGTCTTCAGAGGTATTGCTAAGGACGTACTTAACAGCAGCCGGACTCCTTTCCTGAGGAGAATCTCTTTCACCTCCTGACGGACACTGGCTAGCAGCTCCACATCAGCCAGTGCAGTTTTTGAGTGAATGAGGATGACCTGTTGGGGACAAAACAGCAAATGAGGGCACAGAAACAGAACAAGACACACTGCATGCAAGGTGGGAACAACTATAGCTGGCCTCTCTCCACCCTGATTGATGCCTGCAAGAACAAGCCAGGAAGGGGCACCTAGTACCACAGTCCTTGCCGTGGCTGGCTACAGGCTCAGTAACTGGATGTGCAGTCATCTCAGGTACCTCCAGCAGCACCATCACAGAACAGTCTCAGAAACCAGGATGAAGTTAATTGTGATGAAGATGCTCCTACCTCTTTGTCTGGGTACTCTGTTTTGATCTCGGCAGCCATCTCCACTCCAGCAGCACCACCTCCCACTACCAGAATGCGCTGAGATTTCTCAATCTTCAAGAGAAAATTTGTGTTACAAGGGAACTGCAAATTGCAGGAAGCCAGAATACCTTCAGTCACACCATAGACTGTTCTCACACACAGCACAAGCCCAACAGCAATAATCCTCTTAGTTCATTAAGAGGAAACAAGAAAGGAGTGCCCTTTGCATTCTTCCTGCCTACCCTGTAACACTGTTGAGTAATTCAGGTTTCCCCTTATGCTAGAGAAGCCATGATGAGCTCCTTGTCCTGGCTGCTCCCCGTGCACACCATGGTCTCTCATAGTCCCTTTCTCTTAGACACAGCTGGCTCCAGATAGCCACAGTGGTATCTGGGACAGGGAGGCCTGACAAAGGCAGGCAGCACCTCATAGGAGTTGATTCCTCACCTCTTTAACCATGTCTTCATAGGTCTGGATGGCACTTTCCATGTCAATGACTTGGTTGAACTTCCCAGGGAATGGCCCATCACTGCCTGTTGCAAGAATGAGATGGGAGTAGTGAAGCTCCTGGGAGGGCAGAAGGTAGAATGGGGTATTAGACACTTTAAAACGGAGCCTAGAACACAGTGGTTGCCTCCTAGGTATTGGTCACTCATTTCCTCATCTCCATCCCTTGCTGGTAACCAGAAAAGTACTTGTCGCTATCAGGAAGTGACTTTAGGAAGAGACCTGGTCCAAGTGACACCAAGTAATTGTTCCTCAAGGTCCTGAGAGAAGCACCATTCAGGTGAGTTGAGAGCTTTAAAGAAATTACCCTAAATTTACAGGGAATAACCTGATATTTATGCTGGACACTCACAGCTGGTTACAGAGAATAACTTCTCTTCCTTACCCTCTCCTGAAAAGAGATGAGATGCTCTGGCTGGAAAGAGTGATTGATGCTGTGCTCTTGTTTCTTCCTGCAGTTAAATAAGGATCTGAGCTCTGGGGGTTAATAGTTGAGCTCTAAATCCAGGTCTGAGAATAAAAGCTCAGCTGAGCAGGAGATGGGGTTGGGTATTTACTGCACACCCACATCCCAGCACAGCTCTAGGCCACTTAGCTTGGCTGGAAGGGATGGTGCCATGCAGGGAAAGATGCCAAGTTCTTCAGGAGGATGGAACGCACCCTGCTGAAGGCTGGCTCCCTGCACTAGCAGGTGATCCCATAAGGCAGCCAGGTCATTGCAACACCCACCTTGCCATCACTGAACAAGACTTGTTGCCTCCCAGGGTCTATGCCCACGACCTTGCCTTGTCGGAAGCTGTCCCCAAAGGTGACAGAGTAGGAGATGAAAGTCTTCTTGGCAAATCCTGTGGGAAGACGAGACAATGGGAGAGCTCTCCTTCTGCGGAGGCTAACAACTCCTTCTTCTCTAACCCCCACCATGTTGTCCTTGCTCAAACAAAAGCATGGCATGCATCTGGGACTGTGGGCTGGGCTTTTGCTGTGTGCTATCTCTGCCCAGCAAGGAGCTTCAGGACCTTTTTCCTCAGATCAGGTGACACCCTGGGCTAGGTGGCTTTGTCTCTGCTCCTCATATCTCCTGTACTGGTTTGCCCATAACTGTTTCTGTGGTCCTGGCAATTTCAGGCTGGGTGTCAGAGGCTTTTTTCATGTAATCTGCCTCTCAGACCAAACTTCTGCTATCCTTTTGATGCTTGTTCCCAGCCTTGAATGTGATATTTTGCCCCTAAATTCCCCAGTGATTGGAGTAATGGGATTGGCCCAGCCTCCAACTGAGGGCCCAGGCAGGCCTGAGGAGCTCTCTGACAGGGTTTTATCATCCCGGGCTTCACTGCTGAGCTGCTCCACATTTCAAGGGCCAGGTACAGAAAGTGATTGACTCACCCCTTCCAGCTGCTGTTACTTTTAGCTTAGTCACCTTCTAAACCCTTGAAATTTAAAAAAAAAAAAAAAAAAAAAAGGGGGGGGGAGGGGTTGGGGAGAAGGAGGGGAGAAGGAGGGATATGGTTTGAGCAGTTTTTGCTCAGTTTTCCTAGCAGATGTGCAATTAGCTTAACCACAGACGGGCTGTGGGTCCTCCCGGAGCCAAGTGTTTGTTTTCCAGATGGAAAACATCAAGTCTTTCACCATCGCAAGGCGGAGGAGGCAGTGCGAGCACCCCATTCCCTGCCGCTCCCCGCGTCCCTCCGCCGATCCCGGTGGGCCAGGGGAGCTGCCCGAGCCCTTACCGCTCTCCACGGCGGCCCGGAGGGCGGCCACGTTGTGATGGAAAGCATTTCTCACGTCCACCAGGACGAAGGGGACGGCCCAGGACTTGAGCAGGCTGGCGGCCGCCGTCCCTCCGAAGCCGCCCCCGACCACCACGACCCGCACGGAGTCGTCCAGGGACAGGCGGGAGCCCATGGCGAGCGGAGCGCGGCGCAGGGGCTCTCCCGGGGAGCGCACGGCCTCCCCGGGCCGAGCTGCGGGCGGAGCTGGGCTCCTCGGCTCTGAGCCAGCTTCCAGAGCCGGCACTGCCGGGCGGGAGAGCCGCGGGCGGGGAATGGCTCCTGCCAGACGAGCACCGTGCCCCGAGCGCAGAGCACTTCACCTGCCACCTGCCCTAGGCCCCGTCAGAGACTGAAATAGTTCATGCCTCAAACATTGATATAAAGTTTTGCTTATTATAACAAAAACTGTATAAAGAAGCTACAACAAAAGAAGCGTCCCTGAAGACACCTGACTGGGACTTTGGACTATAAATTAAACCACTAAGATTAGATAAAGGGAAAAACCATTCTTTAACCATCTCAGGCCTAGGGAAAAACAAATGAAGCTGAAGGAGAAGAATGCATCCACAAGAAACCCAAACACAGCAGAGATTCTTCCCTGACTGAGTTTAGGGTGGGGGGGACCACAGCCCACAGAAGCCAGGTTTACTCCCCCCAAAATGAGGAGGGGCAGGAGGTTTCGCGTGTAACCTCTGGTCAGAGGCAGGGAACACCCATCCTCCCTAACACAAACTGGCCCAACTGTGGAACCCCCAACCCCACAGGCCACATCCACAGGACATTCACGTGAGAGGCAGCTGAGGCAGTGGCATAATCCATCAAAGACCCCCCAAAGTGCCCCCCAGAGTCATTCCTGAAGCCTTGCACCAGAGGACTGCATGTGGTACGACAAACCTGGAGTCTGTTGTAAGAGACAATGGCAAACTCCCCCGGCCCAGAGAGGTGCCTGGGTTTTCCTACCTAGCCTGAGCATGTATTAACCCATTGGATTCTATGCCTTCCGGGGGCACCTTCACCACCAAGATGACCAGATGGAGAGGATCAATGGAACATCGTTGGGCTCCACAGATGGTGATATTTTCCTTATTCTGTCCCTGTCACTCTCTTTCTGTCCCCCCCACCTATTTTCTACTTCTTTCTTTCTCTCTCTCTCTCCCACAATATTGTCACTGGCATATGGTCTCCTTTGCACCTTAATTTGGGCAGAGGCATTTCTAAGAACTTCGGTAACCAGAACGTAACAGTCCCCCATGTACATATCCACATGAGAAGGGAACCAAAGGCTTTACAAGCCAAGAGCTGTGCTCTAAACTTCACAAGTCTGCAGGCTGGGTGAATAATGCAGCAGAGGATGGCCCACTCCACCCAAAGAAACAACCCCTTGGAGAGGGAAATGAAGATTACAGAATCACAGAATCAATTAGGAACAGACCTCTGACATCAGCGAATCCAACCTATGACCAAACAGCACCATGTCAACCAGACCATGGCACTCAATCTTTCCAGTCTCTCCTTAAACACGTCCAGGAATGGTGAATCCACCACCTCTCTGAGCAGTCCGTTCCAATGTCTAATCACCCTTTCTGTGAGGAAATTCCTCCTGATGTCCAACTTAAACACAGAAAACATGTATTTGATATGAGTAGAGCAGGAAAGGGAGCCCAGAGATGGCTGTGCAAGAGGGATGGAGGGAAGATCGCAGAATCTCAGAATGATTTGGGTAGGAAGGGACCTTAAAGACCATCTAGTTCCAACCTCCCCACCATGGGCAGGGACAAGAGCTCAGCATCACCATGGTGGAGATAGTGTGACATAAAGAGGAGCAGGGAAGGGCTGAGGAGGCAGCAAAGGCCCCTGGAGAAGGGGAGTAGGGAGTGGAGAAGGTTGACAGCATAAAGGACATCCAGATCGTGTTCTTCTGCAGCACGGAAGTTGCCCCGAAGACTTTCGGCTCCTGTGGCATTCTGGATAAATATAGCTGCTGGCCCTGTGGATAAAAATAGCTGCTGCACACACTGCAGTGGTGTGAGCTGGCAGAGCTGCCCCCACACTCCCCTGCTCCCCCCCTGCTCCTCATCCCTCCCTCAGCGAAACACAGCCCGGTGCCAAAACCCCCTCCCAGCAAAACTCCCTCCAACCTTGTGGGTGGGAGACGACGAAGGAATTTTCCTGGAAAAGCTGGGCCTGGACTCAGGATTGCCGCCAGAGGGTGCAGCCAGCTCGGCCGTGGGGACGCGGGACACGGCGTCCAAGGTCCAGGGCACCCTTGCCTCGGCCGCAGGAGGGGCTCGGGAACTGGGAAAGGAGGGTGACAAAGGGGTCGAAAGCAGGGGGGGCCCGTTCCTGCACCCCACGCTCTACAGCCTGGAACAGAGCTGGGAGGGGAGGGAGGGAACAGTCAACAACGAAGCTGGAGTGGCAAAGGTCCTTGATGGGAAAGGTCAGGGTAGGTTGGTGCTATTTGTTACACAGGACTCAGATGGAAAATGATTTTGAATAATCTGTGCAATATAAACCCTTCACAGCTGCTAAACAGAGAGGCACCTGTCCTGGCCAGGAGATCCAGGAGCTATGAATGTCCAGAGGCTGGGAAATATCCCCTGGGTAACAGTGCTCCAGGTCTGCTTCCTGTCTTTTTTCCTGGTGCTGGCATGGTACCTCTGTGAGGAGGCTGCTGGAAGAGCCTGGCAATTACTGGCTTTGGGAAATCACAATTCAGAGCAAAATTTGTGAAAAACCATACACACCGCCACTTCTAAAGGGATGAACTCTGCAAGTTAAATCCAGTTTAAGCTCTTCCCTCAAATTACATGGACAGGCTTGCTTGGCACCCCTTGTGACACCCATCTCAGTCCTGGCAGAGTTGTCTTTACCTGTATAACTTCCTTGGCATTTCATCCTGCTGGAACAAAGCTGGATCAAAGGCCCGTTCCTAGCAGATGAGGATGCTGAGCATGAATTGCCACTTCCCAAGTGCTGCTGCCCTGTCCCCATTCCTCTGCGCTTTTGTGCCCCGCTCTGTCTTTTCCAGAGGCAGTTTTGGGCTTTTCATGCCAGGCATTTGCCTATATTTTACAGCACATACCCACTGCTGGGAGCAATCCATTACTCCAGGAGTACTCTGCTAACTTCCCCCGTCACCTGGTGTTTTCCCCTCCAGGTATATGAGGGCTTCCGTCAGGTAAATCTGGTTGGACAACAGAAGATCAGGGCAACCTTTCAAAAAGAGGGGGGGAAATCTTCTGGGCCAGTGAGTTGGAAATGCATAAACAAGCAAGACAAGGTATGGCAAAAAGAGTGTCCAGAGCAAACAGGGAAGGTAAAAGAAGCCTTTTTGCAAACCTCACATCCAACCCCAGGCAAACAGGAAGAAGCTCGGAATGCCCAAAGCTGTGGGCAGAGGGAGCGTTCTGTGCACAGGTGAGGTCTCAGGTTTGGCAAATGGGATGTTTTGATGACATTTCTCCAGCTGGCTGCAGGCAGGTGGTGAAAGCTGGTCAGCTTGAGAGGGGACTGTCTCCTGCTGGTGGTTGGTGGGGCAGAGGCAGGTGGGCAGGCCCAGGGCAGTGATTGGTCTGCTCTGCCCCATTCCAGGCTCCCTGGACTTTTCCTCACAGCTGCCCCATGGACCAAATGCTCCCTGTAGGATGGCAGGGGTCCAGTGAGAAGGAAGAGGTGTAGGGAAGGGGCTCTGTGAGACAGTCCTGCCCCAGTTTGCCATGCTGAGACAGGCAGCATGGGTATATATACATGTCTGTGAGTCCTCTCCTCATCAGGTTTAATCCAACGTCATCCAGAGCTAAGAGACATCCCTCTAAGAATGATTAGTCCAAGGATGGGTACAACAGTGCTGCCTGGGGAGACTTTAGGATGCCACAAGTGCCCCTGCTCTGCACTCGCCCAAACCCCTTGTAAGCCTCTGCATCTTTGTCCTGTCCACTCTGATCATCAGGGCAGTTTGGCCTCCATAACTTTGCAATATCCCAGACAGGCTGGAAGAGGGATAACATTCCTCCCTTCACCCTCCTCTAGAGAGCAGCTCTTCCACCTGGGCCAGGCTGAAGGCCCCATCCTTCTTTGCCAAGCCTAAGCTGCTGGAGACACTGTTTCTGGCTCACAGCCATCTCTACAAAACCCCAAATCCTCTCCTGTATCAGCAGCCTCACACACAACATTCCCTCTGCCCACAGAAATGTCCTGCACATCATCCTGTGACAGCCTCAGTGGCACCAGTGTGGCTGCAGCTCTCTAGCCATGCTCCTGGAGGCTCTGCTTCAGGGAAAGAAGGATTTTGAGTCTCCCAGGGATGATGGATTCCTCTAGACAAACTGCCTGGCCCATCCTTGCCCCATAGCTCTCCATTTTGCCTGGGTAAGCTGGTTGTCCCCACATGCCAGGGAGCTCTGCTTCAGCCAAGGTGGAACCATGTCAGTTCAGGGCAAAGAATCACCTGGAAAAGCCAATTCAGACAGTTCCTGGCTGCTTTTAAACATCAACACTGGCTATTTTATACCCTATACATAAAAATCTACTTTTAGCAGAAATCAACAAGGTCCCATTTATATTTATTCTCTCCCCAACAAACCTCATTTTTCATTTCCAGTTTTTTGGTGGCTTGAGAAGACAAGCTGTTTCCCATGGATGACAGCACCAAAATCACCCTATTTTGGTCAGGCTGGACCAGCCACATGTATTTATAGGCAGCATATCTGTACATGCCAGACCATAAACTGGTCACAGATTCCACCCAGAAAAGGGTGGGAAAACCCCAACTGTGAAATGCAATGGTCTCTGCAGTTAAGGTGATCTTTGTGTCCATGAGAAGAGCCACGGGGAGTCAGTATCTCTCTCCACTCCACCCCAGGGCTGTGCCACAATGTTGTTCCTTTTTCCTGGGATCACGGCGTGCTCTGTGCCAAGGTGCTCCCCAGCTCCTCTTTTCCTGCACAATGCAGCAGGATGAGTTAGCCAGGCTCAGTGTGCTGTGGTGACAGGCTTCATCCTACCTGCCATTGCCATCTACAAATTGGGGCTTATCCCAAGGGAAGTTTTGGCGAACCAGGCTCACCAGGCTCATGTCAGCCCCCAGCACGGGGTGAGCAGGGACCAAGCATGGGCTGTTCTTTCCCTTGGAGGAAACCCCAGCTCAAACAGCTCCTGCAGCTGCCTTTGGGTTTTGTTCCATGCAGATGTTCCCTACCCCTTCAGAGCCAAGCATACAGCAGACATTGGGAATTTTACAAGAATGCCATTTTGTGGGAATTCATCCCTTATTGTGCTGTGATCCAGGCAGGTGCAACAAGAAGATTTATCAACTTTATTCATGTCAGTTGCCTGGCTATAAGGATTGCAGGGATCTCCTTGTAAATTCTCTGGCTCCTGCAGCAGCAGAGCCCACAGATTGACAGTGTGGTGACACCTTTTTTTACGGGATAACATGGTTTGTGGCATTAATCCTTGTGGAGTGGTAGAGAAGCATAAAGGATGTCAGTAGCTGAGGTTTCTTTAGGAAAAGGGAGAGGGCTTGAGCAAGCTCCTTTGCTCTTGGGGCAGCTTTTGAGAAAGAGCAGCTTTCACTCCCAGTGTGGGGAGTTTCTTCCCCTTGCCCCCCAGATTTCACTAGAGTGAAAGCAGAGCATAGAATAAAACTGTGTCCTTAAAAAAATGGGCCTCACAGACAGGCAGCCTTTGTCCGAAGGTGTAATTACAGGATAAATATGGGATGCAGACCAAGAAATGCAGTCTGGTCAGGCATGCAGTCTCTTAGAAAAACACAACAGAAAACAAGGTTGTCATTTAATGCTGAAATGTCTGTATGTGCTGCAGCCCTCATGGGTCCCTCACTGGCCCATGGGTCTCCCCAGTGACCCAGTGTTTGGGTGTTTGGATGGTGCAGCTGTAGCCATAGATCAGCTCCCTGCAGGAACCACACCAAGCCCCACGATGGAGAGAAGGTCAAGGGTGGATCTGGCCTTCAGCAGAAGCCAGCAGGGCTGGGTGAGGGCAGGCAATTGCTGGGATGATGGGTTTCCTTCCCTCCAGCCCCTGTGCAGAAATCCCATCTGATAGTGCTGTGAGGAGGGATTAGCTCATCTGATCCCATTAAATGGAGCTGGAACAAGTGAGGGGAAGGGAATGGGGCGTTAGAGCAACTGGCAGAGCAGCCACCACTTCTACTGTTTGGGACAAACCTCATGCCAGGCTGGAAAAAGGCCTTTTTATGGATTTCTGTGGGCCAACCTGGCAGCTTGGCTTCATGGCCCATCAGGGCCACCTGGGTGTTAAACTGCAGGGCATCTCAAGTGGCATTTTAGAGACTTGCCCACCTTGACTGCTCTCTTACTTGGCACCAGCAGCTTCTGCCTCAAGCAAGGGCTGCCTCTCCACAGCAAGCCCAGCTGTGCCAGCATGGCCCCAGCCAGCCCTGAGTGCTCTGAGAGGGAGGCAGAGAAACAGCGGGATGTACCTCCTGTCCAAAGTCAGCTCCAGATTAGACTGGCAGGAGGGAATAATTTCCCAGAAAGATCCCATTTAGAGGGGAACGGCACATCCATAATTTATTAAAGCTCTCGCTGGTTCTACATCATCTTGTGTCACCTGCAATGACTCCAAGGAGAAGCAGCGGTGGCTGATGGCCCTGTCCCATGGGACATGTGTCCCCTTGCTGGTCTGGGCTACTTGTGGAAAAGGTCTCTCTGGTGACAATCAGCGTCACCACAATGTTCCCGAATTCCCCCCAAAGCACAGCTGTAGCAGGCTGGGAGGTGAGCCTGGAGGCAGTACAGCTGCAGGTTGGGGTTCTTTCATTTGCTTATTTTAAACCAAGCTTTAGTACAGTTTTATTTCTGAAAGCTTAGATCTTTTGAAAAGAGGATTGATTTTTTTTTTTTTCATTGGTGTCTATGAGAAAGGGTGAGGCTGCATCCATTGCAGCTTCTGGTGTGGGCTTCCTGCGGGGTCTGTCTGGATGCATATATGTCCTTGCTCTAAGGCATTGTCTCTTGCTATGACTTTCCCAATACGTGCTTTTCCTCCCAAATCCATGCCTTTCGTCCTCTAGGGAACGAGCCAGGCAAAGCCTGGCAGCAGCCAGAGCAGGGTGAGCAGGAGGCCCCTCTTGTGGGGGGACAAACCTCCCCCCAGCCAGCTCAGGGGGAATTCAGCTGCTCCAGTCTAGATAGGAGCCGTGTTCCCTATGGCTTCCCGATGTGCCTGGCACCGGGCGGGAGTCCGTGGGTTTAATGGGAGCAATTAGCCCCGCGGAAATCTGCATGGGTCGGGGGCATGTTTTCTCTCTGTCCTGTGACGTTTTTGACGGGAAGCTGGAGGGTGTCCAGGAACAAATGCTTATGCTGGGCTAGCAGTTGCAGGCTGGAGCCAGCCGGGGCTGAGGCAGCGCAGGTGAGAACGGCGGCTGTCGTCGTCCCCTCTGGCTTCGGCTCAGCCCAGCTCCCAGCCCCCTCGCCGATTGTTTTCCTTGTTACTGGATTTGCCTGTCCTTGTCCCCTGAACCCGGCTTTCCAAGCCCCGATGCGCCTCTACCCATGCCGGGACGGGAGGGGGATATCGGGCACTTACCAGTGTCCCCTCTTCGGCTGCGGCAGCTCAGTAGCTGCTCACCCCTCATGCTGTTTCACAAGCAATTACCCTAAAATTTCTTTTCTCTGCAAAAGCCAACCTACTGGTGCTTTTCCAGAGGCATTTACCAGTAACCTGCGTCCGGCTGTGCTGCCCCTCATGCTGGCTGAGCTCTGTGGGCTTTTCCCAGCGCGCAGCTGCGGAATATCCATCTGACCTCAGTGACCCCGTTGCTTTCCCAGCAGGAAGCCTCCAAACAAAACCCGATTCACTCAGCAGCCCCAGGGCTGCTTGTGATGCCGAGAGCTGCGTGTGAGGCGGGGAGGAGGCTGACGCTGTCCATCGCCTGTGGGCGATGAGAGTATGCCAAAAAATCCCCACTTTCGTGTCCTTTCCCCATCCAGCTGGCACCGAGCACCCTGAAATCACACCTTGAAGCCAGATGCCGCCCGGCCCTGCTCGGAAAACCTCCGCAGCCGAGGCGGGCGGGCGGATGGCTGCCCGGGGCTCCGGCGTGGCTGCTCCCCGCCGGCCGGCCCCGCGCTCCTCAATGCCGCCTCTGTTCTCCCTCTTGGGTCAAAAACGCAGCTTTTGTGAGCTCAGCCCAGCCGCAGTCCGTTGCCGAAGCCCCAGCACATTCCTCCCGGGCTGCAAAGCGCAGCCCAGCGTGGCCAGACGCTGCCTCGTTTCATTTATTTATTTTTGCTTTTGGTCAACAGCTCTAGTTGGGAAGAAGGGGACATGCAGATGCTGGGACCCCTCAGGATTCCTAGGCAAGCCTTAGGTGGAGACAACCACTCTCCACCAAAATGCTTAGCTTCTCCCTCAGGTGGCTGCCATAACCCAAAATACTTGGGGGCGAAAAAGAATGAGCTACAAAGAGAGCTAAAAATAGGCATTTTAATTAACGAAATATGAATTGGAGGGGGCAGCTCGGCACTGGGTCAATGTCTGCACATGACAAACAGCCTGAAACTCCCTGGGCCTCTACCAGGTTTGGTCACTCACCAGTGCTGTTGGCAGGTATTTCTGGGGCTCCCCCGAGGCAAACGACACCCACCAATACTAAGAGACAGGAGGTGCTTTGGACTCTGTGCTGGTGGTTTTGTTTTTAATCGAATGTCTGACTGTCCTTCAGCACTGCTGAAGTTCGCAGTTGCTGTTGCACGGGGAGCTGGGGGTGTTACAGCCCGTCAGTCCCTGTGGGTTCTCCAGAACTCATACAGAAGGACACGTGGTTGTCTCCCGCCAAAATGTGACCTCTCTCCTGGGTGTCTCCCTTTGTGCTATGTTGTGCTGCTCTGATTTTTGGGCTTAGCTCCTTGACCAGCCTTCCCCTCCTTTTCACATCATAAATAAATAAATTCACCCGGTATGCAAATACACAGGAAAAAAGGAACAAAACCCTAAACCTCCAAAACCAAGTTTGAAGAGCACCAAACCATAAAGTCACCTCATTTTGTTGCAGCCCAAGTGCCATCCAGGGCTCTGTGGGCAGTTTCCAGTCTGTGCTGGTGTATGAAGGCACTAAACCAGTAAGGTCTCTGGAGTCTGGGTGCTTGCTGACACCACAGGGATTTTGTCCTTGCCCCATCCCAGCTGGCATGGGGGTAGCAAGGCAGAGGTGCTTGGTCCTGTTCCCGTCTGATTGGCCTCACCCTCTTCTTCCTCAATGCAGCTCCCGAGCTGGGGAGGTGGCCCTGCTGCCGACCCCACCGCCCCTCACCCTTACCACTTCCCCATTCCCGGAAATACTGTGTAATTGAGGCTCTGCAGGATCCTGCGGCCAGCTCTGCCAGGATGCTCCGGCTCCCGGGGCTGCCATCTGGCAGCAGCGAGAAGCCTTTTCGGGAGCAGGGACCCCCAGGTCGTCTCCGGACCGGCCGGGAGCACGGCCGCAGCCCCTCGTTCCGCCCCGCCGCCATCCCCCCGCGCCGTTACGTGACCCAGGCGGGCTGTGCCTCCTCCAGCAGGCTGAAGGAGCGGTTGGCCAGCGCCGTGGGGCTGCTGGCCAGCTTGTAGCCGAAGAGCTGCATGGCTGGGGCGCAGGCGTCCTGCACCACCTGCGCCAGCTTGAAGGGCATGCTGAACCGCCACTTGTCGAACTGCTCCGAGGAGTTCTTGCACGTGGAGTAGACGCCGTTGCTGTCGCGGGGCGCCTGCGTGTTTTTGCCGATCCACTCCTCCACCTGCGGGGTGAGGGGCAGCCCGGCGAAGCGGTACATCTCCCGCGCCTTCTGCAGCGGTGCCCGCGCCACGTCCTCGTAGCGCACCAGCATGTAGCGGCCCCTCAGCCAGCCCGGCCGCCGCAGCCCCAGCTCCGCCGACACCCGGATGCTCTCGCAGTTGCCCCGCAGCCGCTGCACCTCCTCCTCACGCAGGGGAGCCTCCCCTTCAGATGCCCATTTCTTCCAGGTCTCGTACTTGCCGGAGAAGGCCACCATGCGTGAGGCCAGGACGGCGCGGGGGTCCCGCACCAGCTGGATGATGCGCAGGTCCAGCCGAGGGTCCTCCACTAGCGGCTGCAGGAACTCCAGCTGCCGGATGCGCACCGTCTTGAGGGCCACGTGCTGCTTGCGCCGGCACGCCTCGGCCGCCAGCGTGATGTTGAGGGGGCCGCAGCGGCGGTTCTTGCAGTAATACTTCTCGAAGACCTTCTTGGTGCTGGGCGTGCAGACAGGCTCCTCGCAGAGTGAGTGGCTGGAGCCCCGCCGAAACAAGAAGGGAGTCAGGTGGCCCTCGGGGGCTGGTGAGATGAAGTTCTCTAAAATGTAGAGGTCACAGAGGAGGAGCTGCTTGAGGACATCTCGGTAAACCAGGGCTGAGCCCACCGCACTGGCCCCTCCCGGCAGGAAGGTCACTGTCTTCTCGACGTGCCAGAGGGGCTCGAAGAGGTAGAAGATGCTGCCTTGCTGGTTGAAGAACTCCCCAACGAAAGAGGAGCCAGTGCGGGTGGTAGCCATCAGCAGAACATGTCTCCGTGGCCCGGGGTGCCCGTCACCTGCCAGCTGCAGGGTGATGTTGTACAGGTGAGACCTCAGCTGGGAGAAGGCAGCATCCAGCTCCTGCAGTGAGGCCAGGGAGCCGTTCTCGGCCGGTGTTGGGCTGACCTCTGTGCTGTTGGCCTCTGCCAGTGCCTGCGGGGACTGCTTCAGCTTGTCTGAAACCCTGCGGGAAGACCCAGCCCAGCCTGGAGGACAGCAGGACCACCCTGCATCCCGGCGGGGGATTTCAGGGGCTCCCACTCCATAGGAGCTCGGGATTGGGGGAGAGAGGCTGCAAAGCATGGGGTGGCTCAGGTACTTGCTCCCTACCTGGAGATGAAGTTGTTCTCCTTCTCGATGATGACGAGGCTGATGACGAACACTAGCAGGACGGCGTACTTACTCCTCATCTTCAAGCAGTGCAGCAACTCCCGGATATCCTGGGGTAAAGCGCATCGGATCTCCATGGGGAACACACACAGGTCCTTCTTGCACCCCGGAAAAGTGTCTTGGGCTAGGGCCTTGCCAGCCCTGCCTGTGGGGAGAAGAAGGGTCAGCATGGCAATGGTTTCCTGCAGGCAGGGTCAGAGGCTGACAAAGGCTTGACAAGAGCAGTAACAAAGGGGAAGCTCCTCCCTACTGCTCCATCCCACCCCCGAGGAGCAGCTGCCCGAATGTCCCATCGGCTGCTCCCCCTCCTTCCCAAAATACATCTGCCCGACAGGACCCCTTCCCACGTGTTCACCAGCCGCCCCTGCCCACCCTGAAACCCAATCCCTGCCACCCGACAGCTGCCTGCTCCACGCTGGCAAAAACCTGCTGCTGGCAGTGAGGGAGACCCTGGATCATCCTGATCTTTGGTGCATTGTGGCTCCCAGCCTCTGGAAAGGGGAGGGCTGGAGGCTCCGCTGTAGGGCCCCAGTGTGGGGCTGAGCAGCTTCCGCCTTCCCCCAGCATGGCAACAACAGCTGCTGAGCCTCGAAAATGAAACCCAGAGAGTTTTCAGGAAAGACAGCAGGCTGGAGAACGCTGCTGCTGCCAGTCCCCCTCGGGTAGTAGAATGCTCCGCGGAAGGTTTTTGCCAAAAAAGAAAAAAACCCCAAATGATGCAGCTGCTTGGTGTGGGATGCAAAACCAGGAGACTTGGCATCCCCGCCCAGCAGAAAAGACCCGCCCCCCAGTCTTTCCTTCAGCGCTTGAATCGGGATGTTGGTGGAAACCGCTCTGAGT